>NC_071390.1:65206061-66409394 GCF_022682495.2 Desmodus rotundus
CAAGCTGTTCCTCCTGTTCTCAGCACCCGAACCCCAATTCCTCCCACAGTAACGACCACAGGAGGAAAATGTAGCCACATGAAGGCCAACAGGGTGACTGATGAAATAAACTTGGTCCATCCCTGTAATGGAATACTGTGCAGAAGGTTGGGAAATACTGTGTAAGGCGTGACTGCATTCAGGTAAAACTGACCTTGTAAAGCCTATTGAGAGGGCTCTGTACATATATGTGATCAACTCCTTATGGTAGCTCTCTCTGAAGAGAGCAGGATGAGACAGAGGCAGAACTTTATCATAGTGGAGAGGCAGCAGCCACCCAGGCTGGTTGTAGGAGTGTCCCTGTGCTGCCCAGTGGCTCCTGTGTGGCCTCTTCAGGGTCCTCCTGCACCACACAGCCTGGCCCACCACCCCAAAACAAAAGGTCTCCCAGCCTTGGTGAGGGACCTGCCAGCAGATCTCAGAGCAAAGCTCTCCTCTGTCTTGTGTCCTACGATGTGCCACTATGGAGGTCCCTTGTCAATTGGGCTTTTCTGCAGATACCCACTCAGGGTCAGTCACATATGGTAAAAGAATGATAAGGAGCCACCTCCAGCCTGTCACCAGGGTGCCAATCCATGATCACACCTAGCAAACCTGCAGGAAGGATGGAACTGAAAACCACTGTGCTGAATGCAGAAGGCAGACACAACATTCACACCACACATCAGCTGGGGCGATGTTTTAAAGCTGCAAATTAGTCAATAGAGGGCAAAAAATCCCAAGTTTTGTTGCCTGGTCGGGTGGGGGGCAGTGATGCTGGGCAAGGGGACTGAGGGTACTTTCTGGAGGTAATACCTGTTTCTTCCTAGGGTTCAGGTTACACTAGTGATTTTTTTATTTGTTCAAACATTCAGTGATACACTTTAGTGTGCTGCATTTCAAAGATGGAACTCGCAATAAATGGTCACAATTAAAGCTATGTGGAAGGAAGGGTTTGGGGTGAGTTAGTCTGATGA
Organism: Desmodus rotundus; assembly: GCF_022682495.2. Taxonomy (NCBI): domain Eukaryota; kingdom Metazoa; phylum Chordata; class Mammalia; order Chiroptera; family Phyllostomidae; genus Desmodus; species Desmodus rotundus. Next base: position 65,207,057 of record NC_071390.1, read on the forward strand.
CTATATTTTACCTTTTCAAGGTAAATGACTGTATATGACCTTTGCAATCTGGAATGATAGAGGGCAGTTCATTGTAAAATTGTTTCCAGGGGAGAGAAGATGGTGGCGAGATAGGTGGGAGCGGAGTTAACTTCCCTCTGCACCTGGTTGAAACACCTACCCACTCTACTGAAAAACAAAGTGAACAGCCAAAAGCAGCCCAGCGTTTATGAAGATAGGAGACCAAAAAGTATAGAGGACACTGAGAAAACAGAAGTTAAGGGGATTGCTTCAAGACAAAAAGGTCGGGAGAAGATGGCGGCAACATAGGTGGGAGCGGAGTCCACTTCCCCTCAACGCCAGTGAAATACCTAGCTGATCTGAGGAGCAGAGTGAACAGCCAACAGTATTCCAGCATATATGAAGATCAGAGACCAAAGATAGAGGACATCGAAAGATCTGACGGTAAGAAGAGTGCTTAAGGACAATAAGGTCCCCAGGACAATAAGGTCCCCGGGACCGGACCCGCACAGTACAAGGGCGGCAGAAGCGCCAGCCCAGGTGCAGGGGCTGCTGCAGGAGTCTTGGGAGAGGGCCAGGCTGAGCTGTGAGCAGCCAGGTGCTTGTTTGGACCAGGGGGGCTTGAATAGGAAGAATTTCTCAAAAAGAAAAAGAAAATAGAGGCACTCAGGGGCTAGTTAGAGAACTCTCGGCAGCAGCCACGGCCCCTGGCGCCCCTCCCCCCTCAGCCCCTGGACTGCGAGCAAGCGCTGGATAAGCAGCCCCGGAGCGGTGGAGCTCACCTGAGGCCTGGTTGCGCGCGTGCAGATTAGCGAACTGGGGGCCCACACATGAAACCCCGGAGGGGCGCCCACACCTGAAACCTCAGGTGGGAGAGAATCTGGAGCAGAGGCTAGCTGCTCCACCCACAGGCCCAAAACCTCGGACCCGAGTGCCGCGTGATTCAGTCCCAGGGCGGCCCTGCCCGCCCAAGAGACTCAAGCCCAGGGCGCCTGGATCGGCAGGCTGCGTGCTTCCCAGGCACAAAGCCAGCCAGCTGGAAGCATTCCAAGCACAAAGCCTCTTGCACACGTCCCAAGCCCAAAGCTGCTGGATTGGCTGATCAACGGCATGATTGCCTGCCAGGGACCACACCTTCAACTCCTACCTAACACCTGCCCACAAAGCCCTGCAGGGCCTACAAGATCTCTAGGACAAAGGCAGAACACCCAGCAGAGGGGAGCTGCAGGGCTAGGGGAGACTGCAGGCTGAACAACAGCTAAGAGTGTGGCCCAGGAAGGGAGAAAGTGAAACCAATCCTTCCAACCACCCCCTCCCATTCCACAGACGGGACGACCAGCAGAACTAACCTGACCGGTTTAAAGCCAGCAGAAGATTCTTTTTTTCATTCCTTCTTCCTCCCATCCTTTACCTTTTTTTAATGTCTTCTTCCTGCCTTTTTAAAAAATCTATTTCTATGTTTTAATTTTTGTTAAAATTCCTTCTTGCCTCCGATCTTTCTTTATTCCTTCTTCCCTCCTTCCTTCCTTTCCTCCTTTTCTATTTCCTTTCTCCCTCCTTCCCTTCTTTTTTTTTCTTTCTTCCCCCCTTTCTCTTTTTCCCACAGGTGAGACAACAAAACCTGGAGTGCTGAAAAGACAAGAGTTAGACCGTGTTACACCCATAAACATCAGCTCAAGACCAGTGAGCACAGGAGATTAAGGAGACAGCACCACCGAATCCCATTGGCATTCTACCATAGAAGTTCATATCATAAACCCAGGGAGTCAGAATAGAGCAATTTAAGAAGCAGAGGCCAACAAGAAGAGTCTCACAAACAATGGGAAGACAAAGAAACAATTCCCAAATGAAAGGAAAGGAGGAAGTCTCAGAAAGAATGCTAACTGAAAAAGAGGCAAGTCAACTATCAGATACTGAGTTCAAAGCAATGGTCATCAGGAAGCTCACTGAGCTCTCTGAGCTCAAAGAGAACTACCAGAAACTACACGGAAACTACAATGAACTCACTGCAAAATATATCAACATGAAAAAGGAAACAGAAACTATCAACAAGGGCCAAGAGGAAATGAAGAATACAATTTCTGAATTGAAGAACACAGGAGAAGGAATGAAAAGCAGACTTGATGAAGCAGAGGATGGGATCAGCGAGCTGGAGGACAAAGTAGAAAAAAACACCCAGAAAGAGGAAGAAAAGGAAAAGAGGCTCAGAAAGAATGAAGAGGCAATAAGGGAAATGCAGGACAACATGAAATGTAACAATATCCGTATAATAGGAATACCAGAAGGAGAAGAAGAAGAGCAAGGGATAGAAAACCTGTTTCAAAAAGTAATGATGGAAAATTTCCCTAATCTGAGGAGAGAAAAAGTCACCCAAATCCAGGAAACACAGAGAGTCCCAAGCAAGAGGAACCCAAAGAGACCCACTGCAAGACACATCATAATTAAAATGGCAAATTTCCAAGACTAAGACAGGATCTTAAAAGCAGCAAGGGAGAAACAGGAAGTAACATACAAGGGAACCCCAGTAAGGTTAGCAACTGATTTCTCAATGGAAACGCTCCAAGCCAGAAGAGAATGGCAAAAAATATTCCAAGTAATGAGAACCAGAGGCCTGCAACCAAGACTACTTTACCCAGCAAGGCTCTCAATCAAGATAGAAGGCCAAATAAAGAGTTTCCCAGACAAAAGAAGTCTAAAAGAATACAGCTCCACCAAACCAGCTCTGCAAGAGATGCAAAAGGGACTGCTTTAAAGAAAGGAAGGAAAAGAGAAAGACAGAGGAACACAGATAGGATTAAAGGCAATGAATAACTTCCTATCGATAATAACCTTAAACGTAAATGGATTAAATGATCCAATCAAAAGACATAGAATACCTGAATGGATAAGAAAACATGACCCACACATATGCTGCCTACAAGAGACCCATATCAGGTCAAAAGACTTACACAGACTGAAAGTGAAGGGCTGGAAACAAATTTTCCAAGCAAACGGACAGGAAAATAAAGCAGGGGTAGAAATACTCATATCATACAAAATAGACTTACAAAGAAGGGGCATAAAGAGAAACCCGGAAGGCCACTTCATAATACTCAAAGGAAGAATCCACCAAGAAGAAATAAACATTGTAAATATATATGCACCCAACAGAGGAGCACCCAAATACATAAAGAAAATCTTGGAGGACTTCAAGAAAGATATTGACAGCAACACAATTATAGTAGGGGACTTTAACACCCCACTATCAAAAATGGACAGGTCTTCCAGACAAAATATCAACAAGGATATTGTGTCACTTAACAATACCCTAGAGGAAATGGACTTAACTGATATATATAGAGCTTTTCATCCCAAAGAAGCAAAATACACATTCTTTTCAAGTGTCCATGGAAGTTTCTCAAAGATAGACCACATGATAGGACACAAAGCAAGCCTCAACAAATTCAATAAAATTGAAATCATATCAAGCATTTTCTCTGACCACAATGGGGTGAAACTAGAAACCAACACCAAAGGACAAAACCTAAAACACTCAAAATCATGGAGACTGAATAGCATGCTATTAAACAATGAATCGGTCAAGAACGAGATTAGGGAAGAAATCAAAAATTTTGTGGAAACAAATGAAAATGAACTCACAACAACCCAAAACCTATGGGATACAGCAAAGGCAGTCCTGAGAGGGAAGTTTATAGCAATACAGCCCTACCTTAAGAAGATAGAGACATTTCAAACAAATAACCTAACCCTATGCCTACAAGAACTGGAGGAACACCAACAAAGACAGCCCAGAGGAAGCAGAAGGAAGGAAATAACCAAGATCAGAGCAGAACTAAATGACAGAGAGACGAAAAGTACAATTCTAAGGATCAATGAATGCAGGAGCTGGTTCTTTGAAAAGGTAAACAAAATCGAGAAGCCTTTAAGTAGGCTCATCAAGAAGAAAAGAGAGAGGATCCAAATAAACAGAATTAGAAATGAAAGAGGAGAGATTACAACTGATACCACAGAAATACAAAGGATTGTAAGAAATTACTATGAAGAACTGTATGCCAAGAAATTTGAAAACCTAGGTGAAATGGACACATTTCTAGAAAAATATAATCTTCCAAAACTGAATGAAGAAGAAGCAGAAAACCTGAACAGACCAATAACAGCAGAGGAAATTGAAGTAGTCATCAGAAAACTCCCAACACACAAAAGCCCTGGACCAGATGGTTTCACAGGAGAATTCTACAGAGCATTTAAGGAAGAGCTAACCCCTATCCTCCACAGACTATTCGAAAAAATCCGAACTGATGGAAGACTCCCAAACTCTTTTTATGAAGCCAGCATCATCCTAATCCCAAAACCAGACACAGACACAACGAAGAAAGCAAACTTCAGGCCAATATCTTTGATGAACATAGCCGCTAAAATTCTCGACAAAATATTGGCAAACCGCATCCAGGAATACATTGAAAAGATCATCCACCATGACCAAGTGGGATTCATCCCACGGATGCAAGGATGGTACAATATTCACAAATCAATAAACAAAATATATCACATCAACAACAGCAAAGATAAAAATCACATGATCATATCAATAGATGCAGAAAAAGCATTTGATAAGGTACAGCACCCATTTCTGATAAAAACACTCAGCAAAGTGGGAATAGAGGGAACATTCTTCAACATAATAAAGGCCATATATGAGAGACCTACAGCCAACATCATACTCAATGGACAAAAACTTAGAGCTTTCCCACTAAGATCAGGAACAAGACAAGGATGCCCTCTCTCACCACTCCTATTCAACATAGTATTGGAAGTCCTAGCCATGGCAATCAGACAAGAAAAATCAATAAAAGGCATCCAAATTGGAAAGGAGGAAATGAAACTGTCACTGTTTGCAGATGACATGATAGTGTACATGGAAAATCCTATAGACTCCACCAAAAAACTACTTGACCTAATAAATAAATTTGGCAAAACAGCTGGATACAAAGTCAATACCGAGAAATCAAAGGCATTGCTGTACACCAACAATGAAACTGCAGAAACAGAAATCAGGAAAAAAATCCCATTTGATACAGCAACAAGAAAAATAAAGTACCTAGGAATCAACCTAACCAAGGAGGTAAAACACCTGTACTTGGAAAACTACACAACATTGAAGAAAGAAATTAAGGAAGACACAAACAAATGGAAGCATGTACCATGCTCATGGATTGGAAGAATTAACATCATCAAAATGGCCATACTACCCAAAGCAATTTATAGATTCAATGCAATCCCAATAGAGTACCCATGACATATATCACAGATCTAGAACAAACATTTCAGAAATTTATATGCAACCATAAACGACCCCGAATAGCTGCAGCAATTTTGAGGAAGAAGAACAAAGCAGGAGGGATCACAATACCTGATATCAAACTGTATTACAAGGCCACTGTAATCAAAACAGCCTGGTACTGGCATAAAAACCGGCACATAGACCAATGGAACAGAACAGAGAGCCCAGAAATATACCCAAGTGTTTATGGTCAATTAATATTTGACAAAAGAGGCAAGAGCATAAAATGGAGCAAAAATAGCCTCTTCAACAAATGGTGTTGGGAGATCTGACAGCTACATGCAAAAAAATGAAACTCGTTCACCACTTACACCATACACAAAAATAAGTTCAAGATGGATAAAAGACTTAAATACATGTCGTAACACCATAAAAGTCCTAGAGGAAAACTTTGGCAGGAAGATCTCAGACATTACACGCAGCAACATCCTCTCAGATACGTCCCCTAAAACAAGGGACATAAAGGAAAGAATAAACAAATGGGACCTCATTAAAATAAAAAGCTTCTGCGTGGCTAAAGAAAACAGCATTAAAATACAAAGAGAACCAAGAGTATGGGAAAACATATTTGCCAATGACACCTCAGACAAGGGCCTGATCTCCATAATATATAAGGAAGTCATACAACTGCACTCCAGGAAGACAAACAACCCAATTGAAAAATGGGCAAAGGACTTGAACAGACACCTCTCCAAGGAAGACATACAGAGGGCCCAGAGACATATGAAAAGATGCTCAGCATCACTAGCCATTAGAGAGACGCAAATTTAAACCACAATGAGGTACCATCTCACACTGGTTAGAGTGGCCAACATAAACAAATCAACAAACAAATGTTGGAGAGGATGAGGAGAAAAGGGAACCCTAGTGTGCTGTTGGTCGGAATGCAGACTGGTGCTGCCATTGGGGAAAACAGTATGGAGTTTTCTCAGAATACTAAAAATGGAAGTGCCCTTTGACCTAGCAATTCCGCTGCTGGGATTATACTCTAAGAACCCTGAAACACCAATCCAAAAGAACCTGTGCACCCCAATGTTCATAGCAGGACAATTTACAATAGCCAAGTACTGGAAGCAACCTAAGTGCCCATCAGCAAGTGAGTGGATCCAAAAATTATGGTACATTTACACAATGGAATTCTATGCAGCAGAGAGAAAGAAGGAGCTTATATCCTTTCCAGTGGCATGGATGGAACTGGAGAGCATTATGCTAAGTGAAATAAGCAAGGCAGTGAGGGACAAATACCATATGATCTCACCTTTAACTGGAACATAATCAACAAAAGAAAAAAGCAAACAAAAGATAACCAGAGACATTGAAATTAAGAACATTGTAACAATAGACACAAGGGAGTGGGGAGGGGATACTGGGGAGAAAGGTATATAGGAGCTACTATGAAGGACACAAGGACAAAATCAAGGGGGAGGGTAGAGGTGGGGGAGGGAGGTGGGGCCGGCTGGAGTGAGGTGGGGGGAAGGGGAGAAAATGCAGACAATTGTAACTGAATAAAAATAAATAAATAAATATTTTAAAAAAGAAAATTAAATAAATAGAATTGTTTCCACTTTGCTGTGGGTCTAATAATTTGCATAATGAAAGTTTGTAAGATAAACAAAAACTGAGTGATAAAAATAAAGCCGTAGACACAATCAAGCAAAAGTCATGGTTGTACACACTTGGTGACAAGGAACAGATGGTGGCCTGCAGGAAGCCAGAAATGCCATTCTTTCAGGAAAGGGAGAGGGTGAGGGGCCCATGAATAAGGCCTCCAGGGTGGGAGGACTGAACCCCATAAAATGAAGAACAAGCTTGCAGGACATCTAGCTCCCAATCCTCACCCCCAGGCTCTGCAGCAAGAGTGGCCTAGAATTAAGGGAGGACCTTGGAGGGTCCAGTTGTCCTGCAAAGTGGTCTCAAATCCATGGCCAGGGTGGTTTAAAAGAGTGGCCTCTCAGCATCCTGAGCCCTGAGTGGAGGAGGTGCTGGAGTGTTGATCTGAGGCAGCGAGGCCCCAGAGGCTTCTGCTTACCCCAGAGCAGGCCTGAGGGGCTGAAGAGGCTGTGCTGCATCCTCTCTCCTGGTCTGAGTTCTTGGGAACAACCCACTGATTTATTTAAAGTGACATCTTGGTGAAATGGGTCCTTCCATTTCTTTATTTCTTTTTTTTTTAATTTATTTTTATTCAGTTACAATTGTCTGCATTTTCTCCCCTTCCCTCCACCCCACTCCAGCCAGCCCCACCTCCCTCCCCCACCTCTACCCTCCCCCTTGATTTTGTCCTTGTGTCCTTTATAGTAGCTCCTATATACCTCTCTCCCCACTATCCCCTCCCCACTCCCCTGTGGCTATTGTTACAATGTTCTTAATTTCAATGTCTCTGGTTATATTTTGTTTGCTTTTTTCTTTTGTTGATTATGTTCCAGTTAAAGGTGAGATCATATAGTATTTGTCCCTCACTGCCTTGCTTATTTCACTTAGCATAATGCTCTCCAGTTCCCTCCATGCCATTTCATTTCAGGTCCTGCCTTGAGTTTTCCCTTAAGTAATTATCATACTGTGTGGCAGCTTTCCACACAAGAGCAGTTTAAAGGTCGAAGCAGAGACTACTGGGCCATGCTGGCCTGGTTCCTGATGTGTTGTGAGCACCTGTCACGTCAGCTAGGCCACCATGGGGGAGGAAAGACCACTGGCATCCTGCCTTGCACTGGCATGCTGCTCAGACACCATGGCCTGTGTGTGTCCAGGGGACATATTCTGAGAAATGAAGCTGTCAGGCCAGCTGTTCGACTGGGCCCTCTACACCAGGAGAAGCAGGTAGGGGCTTTGTTTGTGGGAGGGGCTTTCTAATCCACCTCCATGCCTCACGCTGCAGGACCCAGTTTCAGAAGACAGAAGGAGTCAGACAGTTGCCACCAACAGCCAGAGAGGCTCTCATCCTGCAAGTTCCTTAATGCCTCCCCTCCCAGCCTGGGCTTTGCATGGGGGCTGGGAGTGGTGATCAGTGAGGGAAATATTAGTATCTGCAACTGTTGGTTAGGGCCTTCCAGTTTCCTGATCCTGTGTTAGTCACTGCAGAATCCACAGGCCTTCCTCTCACAAGTCTGATGGTGGGGATTGTTCTCTCTACTTGTTGACACCAGAGTGGAGCTTGCAGATGCAGCATTTGCTCCAGGTTTCCTGCCCATGGGTAAAGAGCTGAGATAGGACACAGTTTTTCCTGACCCCAAGGTCTATGGCACTCTAACCTAACCCGGGAGCACAGAGGTCAGAGCCCACTCCCTGGGTCAGGATTCAGCTGGATTGAGCTGCGTGCTGTTAACCAGTGGAAGAGTGTACTTATCCATCCTGTCAGCAGCTCAGGTCCCAGTGACGTGCACACTCAAGTCTGCATATCCAGAGGTCATTACAGAGGGAGGACTCCTATCACCAAGGTGAGGCACAGGGGGCCCTCAGAAAACTGCAGGCACTCTTGGAGGGAGCAGTGGGGGGTAGAGTATCCTTGTCCAGTTCCAGATAGATGTCAGAAAATGCATCCCCACTGAAACACTGGGTGGGATGTTCACCTTGAGTTTTAGCGAGATTCGATGAATTTGTCTGCCCGGTTTCCTATCATGACACTGGACGGTGAGCACTGTCTGAATGTTTTTCTTTATCCATCGAGATCATTTTTTCCCTTCCATTTTGCTAATGTGCTAAATTACATTAATATTTCTGGTATCTGACTAGCATTAGTAGGGTGACCCATAATTAGTTTTGATGTATTTGTCCTTTATATATATTATTGGTTTCCATTTGTTGACTTTTTTTTGTTGAGGTTTCTAAAATATTTTTTGTTCTTCATTAAGCTTTTCATTTTGAGATTTAAAGAAGTAATCATGCTAGATTTATTATGGCAATATTTCACAATATATGTATGTCAAGTCAATATGTAGGACACCTCAACTGAAACAGAGCTCTATGTTCATTATATCTCAGTAAAAGTAGGGAAAATGTAATTGCACACGTACACCTATGCCACAATTCCTGGCATACACACTCCACACAAACATGAGCTTAACTATATATACAGCACATATTCCCATGCTACCACTTCATGCAGACACACACCACAGATGCACAAAGACATCACATTCACTTGTGCCATATACATACCATACACACTTAGACCACTCACACCATACTTACACTACATACAGAAAACACCACACCCTTGACTTCCGGCCAAGATGGAGGCGTAGGTAGACACACTGTGCCTCCTCACATAACTGAAAGAAGGATGACAACAACAAATTTAAAAACAAAAAACAACCAGAACTGACAGAAAATTGAACTGTATGGAAGTCCAACAACTAAGGAGTTAAAGAAGAAACATTCATCCAGACCAGTAGGAGGGGCAGAGACAGGCAGCCTGGTGGAGGGGACCCCTGGCAAGGCAGCAGCTGGAGGACCAGGGTGGGAAAGGAGGCGGCTGGTGGGCTCAGCAAGGCAGCAGATTGTGGACTAGGCGGTCCCACATTTGCGAGCAGATAAACCAGGAGGAACAACTGAGGAGTGAGACAGACTTTGCAACCCAGGGTTCCAACACAGGAAAATAAAACCTCAAACCTCTGATTGAAAACAGCTGTGGGGATAGTGGGAGAAACTCCCAGCCTCACAGGAGAGTACATTGGAGAGATCCACGGGGACCTAGAATGTATACAAGCCCATCCACCCGGGAATCAGTACCAGTAGGGCCCAGTATGATTGTGGGTAGTGGCGGAAGTGACTGAAAACTGGCGAAGAGCTGAGCAAGCAGCATTGTTCCCTCTCAAACCCGTCTCCCACATCCAATGTCACAACCCAGCGATGTGGGTTGCCCTGCTCTGGTGAACACCTAAGGCTCCGCTCCTTACTACGTAACAGGTACACCGAGACAAAAAAAAAAAAGGCTCAAATGAAAGAACACATCAAAGCTCCAGAAAAAAATACAACTAAGCAACGAAGGGATAGTCAACCTATAGATGCACAGTTCAAAGCACTGGTAATCAGGGTGCTCACAGAATTGGTTGTATATGGTCACAAATTAGATGAAAAAATGAAGGCTATGCTAAGAGAAATAAAGGGAAATGTATAGGGAATCAACAGTGATAGGATGGAAACTGGTACTCAAATCAATGGTGTGGACAAGAGGGGGAAAAAACAACCATTCAACCAGATCAGAATGAAGAAACAAGAATTCGGAAAAATGAGGAGAGGTTTAGGAACCTCCAGGACCCCTTTAAACATTCCAACATCCAAATCATAGGAGTGCCAGAAGGAGGAGAGGAAGAGCAAGAACTTGAAAACTTATTTGAAAAAATAATGAAGAACTTCCCTAATATGGCAAAGGAAATAGACTTCCAGGAAGTCCAGGAAGCTCAGAGAGTCCCAAAGAATTTGGACCCAAGGAGAAACACACCAAGGCACATCATCATTCCATTAGCCAAGATTAAAGATAAGGAGAGAATCTTAAAAGCAGCAAGAGAAAAAGAGACAGTTACCTACAGAGGAGTTCCCATAAGACTGTCAGCTGATCTCTCCAAAGAAACCTTGCAGGTAAGAAGGGGCTGGCAAGAAGTGTTCAAAGTCATGAAAGGCAAGGACCTACATCCAAGATTGCTCTATGCAGTAAAGCTATCATTTAGAATGGAAGGGAAGATAAAGTGCTTCCCAAATAAGGTCAAGTTAAAGGAGTTCATCATCACCAAGCCCTTATTATATAAAATGTTAAAGGGAATTATCTAAGAAAAAGGTAAAATATATGAACAGTAAAATGACAGTAAACTCACAGTTATTAACAACCAAACCTAAAACAAAAAGAAAAACTAAGCAAACAACTAGAACTGGAACAGAATCAGAGAAATGGACATCACAGGGAGAGTTATCAATGGGGGAGGGGGAGGAGGAGAGAACGGGGAAAGGTACAGAGAATAAGTAGCATAAATGGTAGGTAGAAGATAGACAGTGGGAGGGTAAGAATAGTATAGGAAATGTAGAAGCCAAAGAACTTATATATATAGTTCATGGACATGAACTAAAGGGGGGCGGATATGGATGGGAGGGGGTGCGCAGGGCAGAGGGGAATAAAGGGGGGAAAAGACTCATAATACACACAAATATACAGTCCTGAGTTTAAAACGGCAACTTCATATCTTGCCTTTTGCACAGGTACTTGAAGGCTTCACTGCTGTAATTTCAATACAGGACCTAGTTGCAAGCTGCAATAGAGAGATGCGTGGCAATGTCAGAAAGAGTGAGTAGCAGGTCATGGTGAGAAGCCACCCCAACCCCCTTTTCACATCAAGCCCCCACTCACTGATTCAACGATATCTTTTAGACCTGTAAATCCAGTGTTCACTCCAAATGTGTGGTACTTGCTGTCTGCAATTTCCAATAGCTACAAGCAAGAGGTGATGGCATGAGTCACAGCCAGGGGTTGAGGATACAGCAGGTCCCCATACCAGGAGACAGTCTCTGGACTCAGGCCATGTTAGACTCCTAGGGCCAGCCCCTGGGATCAGACAGCAGCCCAGCCTTAGAGAGTGGAAAGCCCTTCCACCAACAACTCTGATGTATAGGCTTTACACAACACATTATTCATTTCTGCAGGGGCAATCTGTTTTCCAAACACTTGTGGTATGTTTAAGGACAATCCTCTGGGTGACCCTTGGAAAGCTGCCTTTGAAAATGTTCCTAAAATGGGTTCTAGTGTGTCTTTGGTTACCTGTTCAGAATTACCTGTCTTTCTTTGTAGCCATTTACACCCACACCGTAAATGGTAGTCCCCATTTTCCGAGCCCTGGCAGCCTATAGAAAGAAAGTGTTGAAATAACTCACCAAATATATGGAGCAAAATACTGGTAACAATAAACTGCACTCACTTGTTTCTTTGTCTCTTCAAATGCATATCTCAGCAATGTTCCATCAGTCAGAGTGATAATAATGGCTGGAACCTTGTTTTCTGGAGAAATATCAGGGAGTAGGCTGGACATTAAAGGCAGCTGGAGTGACCTGCCACAGGCTGCCAGAGTCATAGGCTGCACCTCACACCTCCTCTTTCTGGGGAGAGGTCACCCAGACCTGCACATATGCCATTTAGAGCTTCTGGAGGATTTTGCTTCTGATTCTGGAAAAGAGGGGGCTTATACCCAACCCACTTTCCAGATAAAGAAACTGAGTCAAGCTCTGGGCTCTTCCTACTGAACTCTCATTATTACCAGATGGTGCAGGCCTTGCTCTGAAAGCAACTCAGCTATTTGAGTGGACAGGCATAACCCTTTCAGATGAGCAAAGGGAGGAGAAGCCAGACACCACTGAGTGGAAGGCCAGGGTTCCCCTGCCAGACTGTGCCTGTGGGCACACCTGCTGGCATCAGTGGGCCCAGTGGTTCAGACTCAAGGTCAGAGGAACTTGGGCAGCACACTTTGCACCCAGCTCATTGTTGTTCCCCACAAAGTCCATGCATCCTTCCCAACCACAACTGTGACTCTACAGTCTAGATGAAGATGGTTCTGGGCTGAACACAGCATTTTCCCATGTTAGAGACACTGTCACAGGATGAGTCAACAAATGGGAAGAAGCTGAACAAACAGGAGTTAGAGTCAGAACTGTGGCAGAGACACACGTGTGGTGAGCAAGGGGAAATCCAGCTCTTTTTTCTGTAAACTGAATCCTGTGTGCTCTGGGTCCCCTGGCTTTTCCTTTCTCTTTTTCGCGCAGCCCAACTGTAGGTCAAGCACCTCATATTTAATGAGAACCAAGAATGCACACATATGATCCCATGTAGGTCTGAGAATCACCAATGCGATGGTTTCTATGCTCACCACACAGAGGAGGAGCCTGCAGCACACAGAGGGCAAGCAACTTGCTCCAATGTCACTACTAGGGGGTGGCCAAGGTGGGTCTGCATCCAGACTGCACTGAGGCCCTGCTTAACTCTGACCATGGACCCATCCCTGATGTCACCAGCCAGCTTACCTCCAGAGTTCACTTTTTCAATCTGTTCATTTGCCTACAAAAAAAAAAAAAGAAGGAATTTGGGGAAGGGCATTATGATAACCCCAAAATACTCTAAGAACTTGACAGAGCAGAGTAAATACTCAAAACTCTAGTAGTCTGTACCAATTTAAATCCTTCCTGCATGTTTGTGAATCCCGTAGGCACTATATTTTGAAGTCTTCTAAGACCATCACGTATTTCTTTTCTGAAAAAAATCAGAAGAAATGTTAAGGTAGAATGACATGTTGACAGTTGTAAAACACCCCCAATCTGTCCTGGTGCCATTCAGCACTGTGCAGACTTGCTGGGATGGGAGAGGACAGAGTCAAGTAGCCCTTTCATGGCCCTCCTGCCCTGTGTCTTTGAAGTGGACAGGCCTTGTTCAGGCCTTCTCTGACTCCCATTTTGCTATTGCTGGGTGGGGCTGGGGGAAGATGCTTTGCTGGTTCCAGGGGTATGGCCTGGCTCTTTCTGAGGTCATTTCTGTTTCAGTCACACAGATACCTCAGGAGACCCCCAAAGGCCCTGCCCTTGACCATCCATGGTCAGAGTGGGGAGCATCCATGGACATGCTGTGTGAACCCAAACCTACAAAGTGACTGAAAATATGGAGGCTCCTAAGGGGTCCGTCAAGTGGGCATATTCTCCTCCAATAGGTAAGGGTGAGCTTGGAAAAGTTTATTTTGCTAGTCCCCTGCCCTGTCCCCACCTTCTTGCCATAGACCCTGAGGTTGTTTGTGTTCTCCCAAGCCCCACCCTGGATGTGTGTTACAGGAAGTAGCAGAGCTGCTTAATTCAAGGGCTAGGGTTCCTGGCCTTCACGTGATCCTGAAGAACAAGACCAAATCTGGGGAAGTGGCCTGAAGGCTGTCCATGAAGGCAGAAGAACAGTCATCTGCAGGCTGCCTCAGGTATGTGGCCTGTCAGCTGCTGTTAAAGCAGAGAGCACAGCTGGAACTGGGATATGATGGGTGGGAGTTTCTGTTCAGAAGAAGCCAATGTGACAGGGATGAGCTTCCACAACAGGTGAAGCTAAGCCTGGAGACTGAAGGCTGGTGTCTCACTGCAGGCAGAAGCGATGCTGCCCTGGGTGCGACCTGGCCCAGCCAAGGTCCTGAGGGGGGCTAGGATTCATGGCCAGTGGAGGAGTAACCACTCCCTGCCCAGCTTACCACAAACACCCTTCCTTACCTACATCACACTTTGGAACATTTTTCTTTTGTCAACAGCACCCCAAATATGCTGGAACTGTCTGACCTTGCCAGCATCAATCCCAGCACCCAGCTCCCCAGGCTTAATTTTTGTCCGAGCTGGCTCCCCCAGGAGATGTCCCTCCAGCCTTCTTCCCAGCTCTGCTTTTTGAAGGAACATCAGTAACATCAGTGATCTCAGCAAGACCTTAGCTTCTTAGAATACCTTTCTCAGTCCTTGAAGCATCTCCACCTCTTCCTAATTGTTGCACTCTGGTCATCACCCCCAGGGGCTTCCTAGCCCCATGTGCTATCTGGCTTCTCCAGCACCCACAGCAAGCTCCTGTGTGGACTGCCTATCCTCAGCCTGCGGCCCCATGCAGGACTTAGGAAGCATCGTTCCTGCTCCCAGCCCAAGCCCACCTTTTCTGCAGACCCTTGCAAATTCGTCTATTTGTCAGGCTTCTCCAGCCACTTCTGGACCAATCCTGCCTACCAGTACTCACCTGGCCCTCCTCAATAGCTAGGCAGTGGGGTCTTCTCAAAAGCCCATAGCCTGGGTGAGCCCAGCTCCCATCAAGGTCCTCTGGTTTCTGAGGAGCTGGGATCTTTGGGGATCTGAGCTGACTTTTAGCTGTCTTCCTGGGTGCACATTCTGCCCACCTCACCACATGATTTCACATCTTTTCTATCCCCCTGAACCACATGCCCACTCCTGACACCATCTCTCACGAAAGATGGCCCCCCTTCACTTTCCAGAGAGGACCCAGGGGGTTCTCCAGGGGCCTCCCCACAGCTTGGAGTTTTCAGATCCTGAATGTGTTGGAAGAGGCAGTTGCCTTCCTCTCAGCCAGGAGCCACTCTTCCACAAGAGGTCCAAGCCCAGCCCCACAGCCACTCTCTGTGCCACCTCCAGAGTCCCTACCCATGGACTTGTTTTCATCCACCTCTAACCCATTCAGGTCTCTTACTCCTAAACACAAGCCACACACTGACACAAAACCAAGACTTCCCTTCCCCTTGTTGAGAGTTGCCAGTCCCCTCCCTGTGTCTCCTCAGACCCAGAGAGTGGGTGCAGTCTCCATGCACTGGCACCATCACTCCCTGCAGCCCAGCTGCCTCTGAGTCACTCTGCTGCTCTTGATTCTGTCCAAGTCCTGGACAGGAACTTTGTGCCACAAATCCTGGGATGCAGGCTGTCCTGCGTGTCCTTAACCCTCTTATGGTGCTTCAGCACTCTGAACTGAGTTCCAGTCTCTTGTGTCCATGAAAATCTTAACCTTCCAGCTACTCAGAAGCTCCACAACTTCCCACTGTCAGGCCTTGGGCACACCAATGGGCCTCTCTATGGCCACCTGGGATGCAGGCGTGTTGTGCCTTCCTACAGCTGTCAGCCCAGCCTGGTCTTCACAACCCCACTCATGGGGTCCTGTCACAGACACACCATGGGACCAAGCTCCCCTCCACTGTAGCCTGTCTCTTCAATGCAAAAAAATCACTTCCTGTCTGGATCTGACTCTGTGTCCTGACACCCACCCTTGGCCAGGGCAAGAGTGACACACCACAGCAGGTGCCAAAAACAGGTCAATATTCATAAAGGACCCACACATCTGCCCAGCCAGATCCCAGGAGTCCTCACGGCCAGGCTGTTCTAATGAAGGGCAGAGTGCTGAGGGAAGGACTCTGGACAGGTGCAAGACAGAGGTTAGATGGTCTAGAAGCACAGGGGTTGGCCAGTGCAGCCAGGTTCAGAGGGGCCTGGGGAGCAGGAGCTGCAGGTCAGTGTGGGCACTGGGGGGAGCCCAACCTGCCCACCAGTGTGCTCCCCACAGCCATCTCAGGAAACCCCTCATTGCTTGCTTCTCTCTTTGGCCTGGCCCACTGGGCCTGCTTTGTGGAATTAAGCAGCACTTACTTGTCCGAGGTGAGGTTCATGATGGTTTGGCCATCTGTGGAGTAGGTGATGAAGGACATCCGCATTTTGGGGCTGAGGAGAAAGCACTCCTTGTGAGAAGCCATAAACAGAGTCTCAAATTGATGCTAATGAACTACCAGAGAGGTGTGCATGACAACTCCTGTCACTCACTCCAACTTTTCCACTTTGGGGCTCATTTCCCAAATCAGAAATTCCCATAAATTTAGTGTAGGATTCTGAGATGATCCTTTTCGTAAGACAGTGCTAGTATGGCAACCTACTCTAGCCCTATTCTCCTAACATTCCAAAAGTTTCTCATTTATTCTGCACACAGGCACACACACAAGGCTGTTCCTATGCATGGTCCACACTCAGGGAGATAGACACTTAAGCATCCTGTGTGAGGGCCTCCAAAGTAGTCTTTTCTCCTCTAAAATTTTTTTGACTTTCCCTGCTCTTCCCTTTTTTCCTGTCTCCTGCCTCACCTCATCTTAAAATATTCTTTTTCTTTGCAAGAATACATCCCTCACTTTCCTCTCCCTGGCACTGTCTTACTGATCTGTGAACCTCTATTTTTCTTAGCTAAATGGCTACCATAAATTCCTAGCTCTGCTTGCTGCTGCTCTTTGCTCTTGCTCTATTTTACCCACAATTAACAGACTTTTCTTTCTGGTACATCACCTTCATCATTTCACACCCTCGCTCAAGATTCTTCCATAGCTCCTTATTGCTCACAGCCCCTTGGGCTGGCATTATGAGCCTCTACAACCTTAGTCTGTCCCACTGTGTCATTCCAGCTTCATCCCCCAGCGCTCACCTTGATTGCCTCCACTCATCTGCCAAACAGACCACTCACTCTGCAAAAAGTCTCTTGGATGGATCCTGTTACACTGTATTTCACCATTTTTTTAAAGACCTAGTTCAAATTTTCACATCCTTTGTGAAGCCATCCTTGACATTTTAAAAAGGAATTTGTTTTTTCTCTTTAAAATGCCTTATAAGTCCTTTGCCCTTTTCCTTTGACCCTTGGCACCATTTTTCCAGGTGTTTAGTTACTGTGTTACTGTTTTGCCTGTTTTCTAATCTGTGAGGTCCTCAGTGGAAGACTGTGTGCCTTACACTATGGTCTAATTCCTAGGCAGGAACTAAGCAAAGCCACCAAGGCCTGATGGAACCAGTGTGACCTGTGCTTCTTTCCTGCTTCAGAATAGCTCTCTGGGATTCATGCCCCTAATCTGAGGGACTCCATGCCCACTAAGTCTCAACAGCTGTGCACTCTGCCTGGCAGAAGAGAACGCCCTACAACATGAAGAAGTCATACTTTTTAAACTTCTTTATCACTTCCTCCACAAGGTTGTAAATGTGTATCCAGTTGTCGTTCACACTGCCCGACCTGAAAATGAAGACTTGTGTCAGAGCAATTAGGCACATCCATCTTGTAGGCATAGTTGTCTTTCCTACCTTCCAGCACTCCCTCTCTTAAGCTCCTTTAGACTTCCTATAGTTGAAGCCTGCCACACACCCAAAGCAACCTCATTGGGTCACCTTGGTGGTAACTTACATCAGTGTGACTGATAAAGGTTGACCAACCAGACCCATGTTCTTGGGACTGAGGGGCTTCCAGGGAGGAGGGACTTTTCTTGAGAGACCAGGATGATTGTTCATGTTAGGTGGGCCTGTAGGACAAGGGTGCCTTGTTTGGAAAAGCCTCTAGTGATTCTTGTATATTGGATTTTCTGGTCCCTCATTTCCTTTTGGAAATACTTTCCTGCTGTCTACCCCACTCCTACTACTGAAGGTGCAGTGGTAGGTGGGGATTAGGGCTCTTAGGCTCCATATCTCAACAAAAGATTCTTCGTTTTTTCTCTCTACAATTCCTTCAGCCTCTTTTAGGTTGCTTTTAAAACTGTCAACAGATTGAGAAAACAAATGATAGATAATTCTAACAATTAGAAGGTTAGCATTGGTGTATATGTGTGAGGTAATTTACATGTCTGATTTCCAATTCCAAAACAACCCTCTTCTAGCAGCATAATTTTTATTTTTAAATTATATTTTCAATTAAAATTTACATATAATTTTTTTATATTAGTTTAGATGGTTAGACAATTATATACTTTAGAAAGTGGTCCCTTATATTTCAAGTACCCACCTGGCACCATACATATTATTAAAATATTATTGACTCTATTCCTTATGCTGTACTTTACATCCCTGTGACTATTTTGTAACTGCCAATTTATAATTTAATCCCTTCACCTTTTTCACCCAGCTCTCTTACCCCCCTTCCCTCTGGAAACCATTATTCTGTTCTCTGTATCTATGAGTTGGTTTCTATTTTGTTTGTTCATTTATTTTATTCTTTAGATTCCACATATAAGTGAAATCAAATGGTATTTGTCTGACTTATTTCATTTAGCATAATACCCTCTACGTCTATACATGCTATCACAGATGGTAAAATTTCAATCTTTTTAATGCCTGATTAATATTCCTTTGTGTATATTGGAATTTAGAGTCTTTTCACATGTCTACTGGCTATCTTTATGTCCTTTTTTGAAGTGTCTATTCAGGTGCTCTGCCCAGTTGGTATTTGGATTGTTTTTTGGTGTTGAGTTGTATCAGTTTTTATACATTTTGCATATTAACCCCTTATCAGATGTATTATTGGTGAATATATTCTCCCAATAAGTAGGTTGTCTTTTTGTTTTGTCGATGGTTTCTTTGTTGTGGAAAAAATTTTAGTTCTTTATAGTATAATGTAGTCCCATTTGTTAATTTTTTTGGTTTCCCTTGTTCAAGGAGATATATCAGAAAAAATATTGCTAAGAAAATGTCAGAGATTTTACTGGTTATATTTTCTTTCTAGGAGTTTCATGGTTTTGAGTCACTTTTAAGTTTTTAATTCATTTGAGTTTATTCTTATATATGGCATAAAAAGATGGTGTAGTTTTTTTTTTGCATGTCTGTCCAATTTTCCCAATATCATTTATTGAATAGATAATCTTTATCCCATTAAATGTTCTTGCATCCCCTGTTATATATTAATTGACCATGTAGGCATGGGTTTATTTCAGGGTTCTCTATATACTTCCATTGACTTTTGTGTCTGGTTTTATGCCAGTACCATGCTGCTATTTTTAAATAAATTTTCCTTTTTTGGTTACAGTTGACATACAATATTAGCTTCAAGTGTACAACAGTGACTACACATTTATGTAACTTATGAAGTTATCACTCAGATAAGTGTAGTACCCATCTGACATCATATGGAGTTATTACAATATTATTGACTATATTCCATGTGCTGTACTTGACATCACCATTACTGTTATTTATTTATCTTCACCCAAGGATAGATTTATTGATTTTAAAAGTCCATTTTTCAAATCCTCACCCCAGGATATGTTTGTTGATTTTTAGAGAGAGAGCAAAGGTTGGGGGGGAGAGAGAGAGAGAGAGAGAGAGAATGAGAGAGACATTGATGTTTGAGAGAAACATCAGTTGGTTGCCTCCCATACTTGTCCTGACAGGGGATTGAACCCATAACCTAGTCATGTGTCCTGACCAGGAATGAAACCTGCAATCTTTTGGCGTGTGGGATGATGCTACAATGAACTGAACCACCAGCCAAGGCATGTTTATTAATTTTATAGAGAGAGGAAGGGGGAAGGAAGGAGGAAGAGGAGAAAGAGAGAGAGAGAGACATCACTGTGAGAATCATCAACCATGCCCTGAATGGGGACTGAACCTGCAACTTAGGTATGTGCCTTGACTGGAGATCAAATCCACCACCTTTAGGTGAATAGGATGAGATTCCAATGGAGCCACTTAGCCAGGGTCCCTGAGTGTTTTTATAATTGAAAATTTGTACATTTTAATTCTTTTCCCTTCTTTACCTATTTCCCCATCCCCTTCCCATCTGGAAACCATCAATTTGTTCTCTATATCTATAAGTTAGTAGCATGTTGTTTTGGTTACTAAAGCCTTGTAGTACAGTCTGATATACCACAAGGTAGCATGATACCTCCAACTTTGTTCTTTTTCCTCAAGATTGCTGTGGTTATTTGGGATATTTTGTGGTTCCATATACACATTTTTGGATTATTCTAGTTCTGAGAAATGCTATTGGTATTTTGATAAGAATTGCATTGAATCTATAGTTTGCTTTGGGTAGTATGGGAATTTTAATTATATTAATCCGCCTGTCCAGGAGCATGGCATATGTTTCTTCTATTTCTTTTTTCAATGTCTTAAGTTTTCCAAGTACAGGTCTTTTACCTCCTTGGTTAAATTTATTTATGGGTATTTTTATGATACAATTGTTAATGAGATTGCTTTTTTAAGTTTCTCTGTCCCACAGCTCATTATTGGTGTATAAAAATACAACTGATTTCTGAATATTTATTTTTGTATCCTGCCATTTTACTGAATTCATTTATCAGTTCTAGGAGCTTTTGGGTGCGTCTTTTAGAGTTCTCTCTGTGTAGTATAATGTCATCTACAAATAATGACAGTTTTACTTCTTTCTTCTCAATTTGATGGCTTTTAATTCTTGTCTGACTTCTGTGGCTCGGACTTCCAGTACTATGTTGAATAAACATGGTGAAATTGGACACATTTCTTTCTTTTTTTTATTTTATTGCTGTTCAAGTACAGTTGTCTGCATTTCCCCCCACCACACCTTCCCACCCCAGCCATCCTCACCTCCCTCGCCTGATTACAACCCCCTTGGTTTTGTCCATGTGTCCTTTATAGTTGTTCCTGAAAACCCTTCCCCTCTTTTCCCTCATTATCCCCTCCCACTTCCCCCCTGGTTACTGTCAGATTGTTCTTAATTTCAATGTCTCTGGTTATATCTTGCTTGCTTGTTTGTTTTGTTGATTAGGTTTCACTTAAAGGTGAGATCACATGGTATTTGTCTTTCACTGCCTGGCTTATTTCACTTAGCATAATGCTCTCTGGTTCCATCCATGCTGTAACATAGGGTAGGAGCTCCTTTGTTCTTCATGCTGCGTAGAATTCCATTGTGTAAATGTACCATAGTTTTTTGATCCATTCATTTACTGATGAGTATTTAGGTTGCTTTCAGCACTTGGCTATTGTAAATTATGCTGTTATGAACATTGGGTACATAGGTCCTTATGGAGTGGTATTTCAGGGTCCTTAAGATATGATCCTAGCAGTGGAATTGCTGGGTCAATTACTATATGCCAAGAAATTTGAAAACCTGGGTGAAATGGAAAAATTTCTAGAAAAATATAATCTTCCAAAACTGAATGAAGAAGAAGCAGGAAGCCTGAACAGACTAATAACAGCTGATGAAATTGACGCAGTAATAAAAAAAACTCCCGGCACACAAAAGCCCTGGACCAAATGGTTTCACAGGAGAATTTTACAAAGCATTTAAGGAAGAGCTAACCTCTATCCTTGACAGACTATTCCAAAAAAATCCAAGAAGGTGGAAGATTCCCAAAGTCTTTTTATGAAACCAGCATCATCCTGACTCCCAAACCAGATAAAGACATGACAAAGAAAGGGAACTTCAGGTCAATAGCACTGATGAACATAGACACTAAAATCCTCAACAAAATATTGGACAACTGCATCCAGCAGTACATGAAAAAGGTTATACACCATGATCAAGTAGGATTAATCCCAGGGATGCAAGGATGGTACAATATTCACAAATCTTTTTTTTTAATGTACAAAAGATTTATAATTTTTAAAATCTAAGTGAAGTAAGCCAGGTGGTGAAAACATCTCTTTCTTGTTCCTGATCTTAAGAAAATGCTTTTAGTTTTCTCCCATTGAGTATCATGTTGGCTGTGGGTTTGTCATATATGACCTTTGTTACATGGAGGTATGCTCCCTCTGTTCCCACTTTGCTAAGAGTTGGGTTTTTTTGTTATAAATGGGTGCTGAATTTTGTCAAATGCTTTTATACATCTATTGATATGCTCATGTAATTTTTGCCCTTCATTTTGTTTATGTGGTACATCACGTTAATTGATTGCGAATATTGAGCCAGCCTTGCATCCCATGAATAAATCCCCCTTAATTTGTTGAGTATTTGAATCTATGTTTATCAGGGATATTTTTCTATAATTTTGTTCATTTGTAGTGTGTTTATTTGTTTTTAAAATCAGGATGATGGTTGCCTTGTTGAATCGGATTGGGAGTTTTTTCCCCTATTGAATTTTTTTGGAATAGTTTGATAATGATAGTGGTAAAAATTCAACTATGAAGCCATCTGGTTCAGAACTCTTATTTGTTTGCAGGGGTTTTTTTAATTTTAATTTTGTATTGTTATTGAATTACAGTTGTGTGCCTTTTCTCCCCATCCCTCCACCCCACCCCAGCCGAACCCCCCTCCCTCCCCCACCTCCACCCTCCCCCTTGATTTTGTCCACGTGTCCTTTATAGTAGTTCCTGTAATCCCCTCTCCTCACTGTCCCCTCCCCACTCCCCCCGACCATTGAAGTTAAGAACAATCTACCAATTGTTTGCAGTGTTTTAAAATTACTGCTTTAATTTCATTGGTTGTAATCATTATGTTCTGATTTTCTCTTTCTTCTTGAGTTAGTCTTGGAAATTGTGTTTTTCTAGGAATTCATCCATTTTTTCCCAATACAACGGGTTGGCATATAATTATTTGTAATATTTTCTTATTATAAATAATTGTTATTTCTCCTCTTTCACTTCTGATTTTATTTATTTGAATCCTCTCTCTCTTTTTTAAATAAGTCTGGTTAAAAATTTATCAATCCTGCTTATCTTTTCAAAGAACTGGCTCTTGGTTTTACAGGGGTTTTTTTTTTTGTAATTTTTTACTCTATTTCATTTTATTTCAACTCTGGTGTTTATTATTTTCTTCCTTCTACTCACTTTGATCTTTGTTGTTCTTTGTCTAGTTAATTTAGGTGCAACTGTAGATTTTTTATTTGATACTTTTCTTGTTTCCTGAGGTAAGCCTGTAATACCATGAATTTCCCCATTAGGGCTGCATTGCTATGTCCCATAGATTTTTGTGTTGTTGTGTTTTCATTATTTTTTTGTCTCAAGGTATATTTTGATTTATTCCTTGATATCATTGTTAACCCATTCATTGATTAGTAACATGTTATTTATCCTCCATTTCTTTGTGTGTTGTTCAGGTTTTTCTCATAGTTGATGTCTAGTTGCATACCATTGTGGTCAAAGAACATGCTCAGTATATGATATCAATCCTCTTAACTTATTAGGACTTGTTTTGTGGTCCTATATGTGGTTTATGTTGGAAAATATTCCATGTGCACTCGAGGACGATGTATATACTTCTGCTTTGGTGCAAAATACTCTTAAGAT
The DNA here is from genome assembly GCF_022682495.2 of Desmodus rotundus. Lineage (NCBI taxonomy): Eukaryota > Metazoa > Chordata > Mammalia > Chiroptera > Phyllostomidae > Desmodus > Desmodus rotundus. The sequence goes on from NC_071390.1 coordinate 65,230,866, forward strand.
ATAAATTAAGTCCATGTGTTCCAATGGTCATTTAAGGTTGCTGTTTTCTTGTTGATTTCCTGTCTGGACTATTTATCCATCCATTGATGTCAGTGGGAGTAAAAGTCCCCTACTATTACTGTATCACTGTTGATTTCTGTCTTTATGTCCATCAATATATGCTTTATATATTTAAGTGCTCCTGTGTTGGGTGCATAAATGTTTACAATGGTTATATCTTCTTGTTGGGTAAATCTTTTCATCTTTATGTAATGTCTCTTTTTGTCTCATACCTTTTATTGTGAAGTCTATTTTGTGTGATATATATATATTCCCCAGCATTTTTCATTCTCATTTTCATAAAGTATCTTTTTCTATTCCTTTATTTTCAGTCTTTGTCGGTATTTTGATCAGAAGTGTGTCTCTTGTAGACAGTATATACAGAGGTCTTGTTTTCTTATCCATTCATCTACCCTATGTCTTTTGATTGGAGCATTTAATCCATTCACATCTAATTATTGATAGGTACATAGTTATTGCCATTTTATTATTCATATTTATATTCCTTTTTCCCTTTTGCTACATCTTAAAGATGTCCCTTTACATTTCTTATAATACTGGTTTGGTGGTGATGAACTCCTTTAGGTTTTTCTTGTCTGGGAAGCTTTTTATCTCTTCTTCAAATCTAAATGATAGCCTTACTGGATAGGGTAGTCTTCGTTGTAGGTCCTGCTTTTCATCACTTTGAATATTTCATGTTAATACATTTTGGCTTGAAAGTTTCTGTTGACAAATTACCTGACAGTCTTATGGGACTTGTAGGTAACTGTGTTTCTCTTACTACATTTAAGATTCTCTCTATCTTTATCCTTTGGCATTTTAAATATGGTGTGTCTTCTGTGAGCCTCTTTGTTTTCATTTTGTTTGAGACTGCATTTCCTGGACTCCTGGGTTGTGGTTGTGGTTAGGAAAGTTTTGAGTCATTATTTTTTTCAAATAAGTTTTTAATCCCTTGCTCTGTCTCTCCTCCTCCTGGTACCCCTATGATGTGAATGTTGTTATGCTTGATGTTGTCCTAGAGATCCCTTATACTATTTTTTTAAAGGTGTAATTAATTTTAGAGAGAGGGTAAGGAAGGGAGAAAGAGAGGGAGAGAAACATCGATGTGCAAGAGAAACATCAATCAGTAGCCTCTCCCATGCTCCCAGCTGGGAACCTGGCCCACAACCCAGGCATGTGTCCTGACCAGGAATTGAACCAGTGACCTATTGGTTTGAAGGACTATGTCCAACCTACTGGGCTATACCAGTCAGGACTATCCTCATTTTTAAAAATTCTTTTTGCCTTTTGATGCTCTGATTGGGCTGATTTCTTCTGTTTTATTCCGTACTTCAGATATTGTATTTTTTCATTTCTGACTGGTTCTTTTCTTATGGCTTCTATGTCCTCTTTTATACTTACTTTCTCTTTGTATATTTCTCACTGAGTTTATCCACTTCCCCCCTAAGTTTCTTGAGCGTCCTTATAATCATTGTTTTGAACTTTGTATCTGGTGGATTGTTTGCTTCCATTCCATTTAGGTTTTTTGTCTGGGGATTTCTCCTGTTCTTCCATTTGGGGCTTATATTTTTGTTTCATCTTTGTGGCTGCCTCTCTGCATTTGTTTTTGCATGTTAGGTAGATCTGATGTGTCTCCCAGTCAAAGTAGGATGGTCTTTTGTAGTAGGTGTCCTGTGGAGCTTGGGGGCACAGCCTCCCTGTTCACCTGACCTGAGAGCTCAAGCAGCACCCACTATATTGATTATGTGAGCTTCTGTTGTAGTTGGGTCTTGATTGCTGTTGGCCCATCCATGGGTGGGGTTGTTCCTGAGGCTGGCTGACTGATTGACCCTAAACACACTGTATGAGCTGCTCTGTGGGAGCTAGCCCCACAAGCAGCCTTTGCTCCAACAGAGTTTGGTACCTCACAAGCCCTCTCTTTTGAGTCTGCCAATTTTGAAGCTAATTGGTTTGTGCCTTCATATATAGTCTGAAGCCAGCCATCAGGTGTGTTGGTTCCAGGGCCTTTTGGGAGGGGCTGTAGGAAGGTGAATATCACATGCTGCCTGTGACTGGTCCTGGGCTACCTGTTAGGAGCTACAAAGTGATCTACAGCTGGTAGCTGCCTTTTCTGGGTATAGGTATGCATGAAAGGGGCCAATCTGTGTAGCAAGGTTAGCTGCCACTAGTATGGGCTGAAGCATGTCAGGAAAAGACTTAAGGCACCCTGAGATCCGCCTCTGCTTTCTGGCTGCCCATTAGGCTCAGCCACTGAAAGAACCTAAGAAAGTATGAGAGTTTGTCAGTGAGTCACCAGGTAGGGGTGAGTAGCATTAACTAGGTTAATACAGATTGAAACTCAGTGCCAGTACTGGGTTTGAGGCCACTCACCAAATGTCCCAGGGTACACCAAAGCAAATCACCACCAGCCTGGGTCTTCTGGACCTTTTTGGTAGGATGGGGTCTCAGGAAGTTGTCAGGGTATAGTCAATAGGGTTCATCAGGATAAAACATATTATGATTTGGCCATGTGGAGGGAAAACTCTGAGCAGGAATTGTGGTGCCTGTTGGGCCTGTGGGAAGATGTTATTTGCCCTAAAACCACATAACTCAACCACTGCCTGTGTTTGTCTGGCACATCTGAGCTTGTCTGAAATTTCTCAAGGTTTTTTTAAGAAAGGCTGCAACATGGTCTCTGGCTGGCCACCCCTAGTAGTTCCCACAGCCAAGTGTGAGCTTGTCAAGGTGGTCCTTCAGAGAGTCAGCAGGGTGGGGCTAATGCAGTTCCCTAGGTGATAGCATGAAGGGGATTTGGTGAGGGTGTGGTGGTGTGACTGGCACAGGAATGCTGATGCTTTCCAGGTGTGTGGGGAAAATGATTCTTGCCCTAAAGCCACAGAACTTAGCCTCTCCCTTTGTGGGGCTATTGTAGCTTCCCAGGTTAATTACATATGGGGGAAGTGTTCCACCCTGAATAGATGGTGTCTGTGGGTGGTGTGGGAAAGGGACTCAGGGGTCTTTGGTGGCTGTACCTCCATCCCTCTCTTCAAAGCCACACAACTCAATCTCTCTGTGTATGATTCCAGTTCCCTCCAAGCCACTATCCCTCCACTGGAGCCTAATGTGAGTGTCCGCTATATCTTGTGTGCTGGCCCTCGAAATGCCTGGGTTTTCAGCAGTGTCCCAACTCACCAACGCAAATCAAATTCCCACTGATTTTCCCAGCCAGATATGTGGGCTTCTCTTCTTGACACTTGTGCTCCAGGCTGAGGAGGCTGCCTTGGGGTTAGGACCCCTCACTCCTCAGTGTGGACCTCTGCAGTTGAGACATTTCTCTGAATGCTCAACCACCGCACATGGGTGTGGGGCCAGACCTTGTCCATTTTCACCTTTCCTACCAGTCTTGATATGGCTTCTTCTGTAAATCCTTGGTTATAATACTTCTCTGTTCAGCTAGTCTTCAAATGGTTACCCAGGTTGATTATTGTAAAATTTAGTTGTAATTTTTTTGTGGTCCTTGGAGGAAGTGAGTGTAACTTCCACCTACTCCACAGTCTTGGATCCATCTCTGATATCAGCATTATTTCCATTTTACAGACGAGAGAATAGGATCTCACAAATAATGAAATTTGCAACAATTTCTCTGAATGGAGGTCTAGTCTCAAAATTCATGGTCTACTTATTGTACTCAGCAGGTGGGGGAGGTACTGTTAAGTCAGATAATTTCTGGGTAGGAGAGTGCTAGACTCTCACAACCAATGATACAGATGTTTTTTTCCTTGAAAGCTCCCATTCCAAAGTTCAAGGCAACTCTTCCTAAATAATGATGATGCTTTCCAATTTCCTTCATGTTACTTTTCTCTACTGATTTCCTTTAGTGAAAAATGTCTCCCAAAGAAGATTTACAAAAAACAGGAGTCTTAACCCACCCACCTATTCTGAGAAGGTTTCCAGTTTCTGATGATTTTGAAGTGAGGTCTAGATTCTAGAATGCAAAAGAACATTTGTGGACAGTGGAAAATACCAGAGACACCTGCTGGTTCCTAGGAAGGAGAGCAATCACATGCCAGGGCTCCTGGCACATGAGCTTTTATCACGTTTTAGTGTCCCACTCTTAAGTGAAAATGGAGGATCACCAGACATTTGAGGATATCTCTACTTTAAAACTTGAGGCCAAAATGTCCTAGTGATATAACTATGCTGTAGGAATGGGAATGACTACAACAAAATTATGTAGGGTAGCTGAGCTGTAGGAAACATAAGTACTTTTCCCCAATAATAAGAAGTCAATAAAGAATGTGCAATCTTGAACAAGAAGAAACAGCCACCAGTACAACACAGTATTAGAATCATGGTTATAAAACCAGGAGAAACTGTAGATTTCTAAGAGGTTGATTCTGGGGAGTGGGATTAGAAGTAGGGAGGGTTGAGAAAGGAACGTCAAAGTTTTTCTCATAAACTTTTTACTAGTGTTTGATTTTAAATTTATATTCAAGCATTTCTTTGATAAATATAAAAATAAAATTACACACAAAAACTTGTAGCATAGAGTGATGTCAACAAAATGGCAAACTCAGAAGCTCCAAGCCCTGTTTTACCAACAGAAACATTAAACAAATGAACAGTGGCTGAAAGTGAAAACAGCATGTCACCATGGAACACCATGGTAGGCAGAAACATAAGGAAACAGGAACAATGTAAATACAAAATAACCAGAGGGCAATCAATAAGATGACAATATCAGGAAAAGGGGAAGATGGCGGCAACATAGGTGGGAGTGGAGTCCACTTCCCCTCAACGCCAGTGAAATACCTAGCTGATATGAGGAGCAGAGCGAACAGCCAACAGTATTTCAGCATATACGAAGATCAGAGACCAAAGATAGAGGACATCGAAAGATCTGACGGTAAGAAGAGTGCTCAAGGACAATAAGGTCCCCGGGACCCGGGACCCGGGACCTGCGTGGTACAAGGGCGGCAGAAGCGCCAGCCCAGGTGCAGGGGCTGCTGCAGGAGTCTTGGGAGAGGGCCAGGCTGAGCTGTGAGCAGCCGGGTGCTTGATTGGACCAGGGGGGCTTGAAAAGGAGGAATTTCTCAAAAAGAAAAAGAAAATAGAGACACTCAGGGGCTAGTTAGAGAACTCTAGGCTGCCCCTGGCGCCCCTCCCCCCTCCGCCCCTGGACTGCAAGCGCGGGATAAGCAGCACCTGCGCGCGCAGATTATCGAACGGGACTCTTACAGGAAACCTCCGAGATCATCTGGAGCAGAGGCTAGCTGCTCCACCCACAGCCCAAAACCTTGAAACCGAGTGCCTCGTGATTCAGTCCCAGGGCGGCCCCGCCCGCGCGAGAGACTCAAGCCCAGGGCCGGCCCCCCCGAAGCACAGGGCCTCTGGCTCGGCTGGCTGCACGCTCACCATGCGCAGGGCCGGCTGGATGCACGTTTTCCAAGCATAAAGCCGCTTGCGAGCATCATAACCGCAAGGCTGCTGAATCCGCCGCGCGCGCTCGCGTCCCAAACCCAGGAGGCTTGATAGGCCATCTACACACTAAGCCGCTTGAGAGCATCACAAACCCAAAGCAGCTGGATCACCCTGCTGTGCGCACACGTGTCCCAAGCCAGAGAGGCTGGATTGGCTGATCAACTGCCTGATTGCCTGCCAGGGACCACACCTACAGCGACTACCTAACCCTTTCGCACCCTGCAGGGCCTACTAGCTCTCTAGGACAAAGGCAGAACACCCAGCAGAGGGGAGCTGCAGTGATAGGGGAGTCTGCAGGCTGAACAACATCCAAGAGTGTGACCCAGGAAGGGAGAAAAGTGAAACCAATCCTTCCAACCACCCCCTCCCGTTCCACAGACAGGACCCCAGCAGAAATAACCTGACCGGTTTAAAGCCAACAGATTTTTTTTTTCCTTATTTTTTTTTCCTTTCCCCCTGAATTCCTTCTTCCTCTCTCTTTTTTTTCTTTCATTCCTTCTTCCTCCCATCCTTTACCATTTTTATGTCTTCTTCCTGCCTTCTTTTATCTATTTCTATGTTTTAATTTTTGTTAAAATTCCTTCTTATCTTGCCTCCGATCTTTCTTTATTCCTTCTTCCCTCCTTCCTTCCTTTACTCCTTTTCTATTTCCTTTTTCCCTCCTTCCCATCTTTGTTTTGCTTTTATTCTTTTTTTTTCTTTTCTTTCTTCCCCCCTTTCTCTTTTTCCCACAGGTGAGACAACAAAACCTGGAGTGCTGAAAAGACTAGAGTTAGACCGTGTTACACCCATAAACATCAGCTCAAGACCAGTGAGCACAGGAGATTAAGGAGAAAGCACCACCGAATCCCATTGGCATTCTACCATAGAAGTTCATATCATAAACCCAGGGAGTCAGAATAGAGCAATTTAAGAAGCAGAGGCCAACAAGAAGAGCCTCACAAACAATGGGAAGACAAAGAAACAATTCCCAAATGAAAGGAAAGGAGGAAGTCTCAGAAAGAATGCTAACTGAAAAAGAGGCAAGTCAACTATCAGATACTGAGTTCAAAGCAATGGTCCTCAGGAAGCTCACTGAGCTCTCTGAGCTCAAAGAGAACTACCAGAAACTACAGGGAAACTACAATGAACTCACTGCAAAATATATCAACATGAAAAAGGAAATAGAAAATATCAACAAGGGCCAAGAGGAAATGAAGAATACAATTTCTGAATTGAAGAACACAGTAGAAGGAATTAAAAGCAGACTTGAAGCAGAGGATCGGATCAGCGAGCTGGAGGACAAGGTAGGTAAAAACACCCAGAAAGAGGAAGAAAAGGAAAAGAGGCTCAGAAAGAATGAAGAGGCAATAAGGGAAATGCAGGACAACATGAAACGTAACAATATCCGTATAATAGGAATACCAGAAGGAGAAGAAGAAGAGCAAGGGGTAGAAAACCTGTTTGAAAAAGTAATGGTGGAAAATTTCCCTAATCTGAGGAGAGAAAAAGTCACCCAAATCCAGGAAACACAGAGAGTCCCAAGCAAGAGGAACCCAAAGAGACCCACTGCAAGACACATCATAATTAAAATGGCAAATTTCCAAGACTAAGACAGGATCTTAAAGGCAGCAAGGGAGAGAAAGGAAGTAACATACAAGGGAGCCCCAATAAGGTTAGCAACTGACTTCTCAATGGAAACGCTCCAAGCCAGAAGAGAATGGCAAAAAATATTCCAAGTAATGAGAACCAGAGGCCAGCAACCAAGACTACTTTACCCAGCAAGGCTCTCAATCAAGATAGAAGGCCAAATAAAGAGTTTCCCAGACAAAAGAAGTCTAAAAGAATACACTTCCACCAAACCAGCTCTGCAAGAGATGCTAAAGGGACTGCTTTAAGGAAAGGAAGGAAAAGAGAAAGACAGAGGAACACAGGTAGGAAATAATGGCAATGAATAACTACCTATCCATAATAACCTTAAACGTAAATGGATTAAAGGCTCCATCAAAAGACATAGAACAGCTGAATGGATAAGAAAACATGACCCACACATATGCTGCCTACAAGAGACCCATCTCAGGACAAAAGACTTACACAGACTGAAAGTGAAGGGCTGGAAACAAATTTTCCAAGCAAACGGACAGGAAAAAAAAGTAGGGGTAGCAATACTCATATCAGACAAAATAGACTTCCAAAGAAGGGCCATAAAGAGAGACCCAGAAGGTCACTTCATAATACTCAAAGGAAGAATCCACCAAGAAGACATAAACATTGTAAATACATATGCACCGAACATAGGAGCACCCAAATACATAAAGAAAATCTTGGAGGACTTCAAGAAAGATATTGACAGCAACACAATTATAGTAGTGGATTTTAACACCCCACTATCAAAAATGGACAGGTCTTCCAAACAAAAGATCAACAAGGATATTGTGTCACCTAACAATACCCTAGAGGAAATGGACTTAACTGATATATATAGAGTTTTTCATCCCAAAGAAGCAAAATACACATTCTTTTCAAATGCACATGGAACTTTTTCAAAGATAGACCACATGATAGGACACAAAGCAAGCCTCAACAAATTCAAGAAAATTGAAATCATATCAAGCATCTTCTCTGACCACAAGGGTCTGAAACGAGAAACCAACCCCAAGGGTAAAACCCCAAAACACTCAAAATCATGGAGACTGAATAGCATGCTATTAAACAATGAATGGGTCAAGAACGAGATTAGGGAAGAAATCAAAAATTTCCTGGAAACAAATGAAAACAAACTCACAACAACCCAAAACCTATGGGACACAGCAAAGGCAGTCCTGAGAAGGAAGTTCATAGCAATACAGGCCTACCTTAAGAAGTTAGAAACAGTTCAAACAAACAACCTAACCCTATGCCTACAAGAACTAAGGAACACCAACAAAGACAGCCCAGAGGAAGCAGAAGGAAGGAAATAACCAAGATCAGAGCAGAGTTAAATGACATAGAGACTAAAAGCATAATTCTAAGGATCAATGAATCCAGAAGCTGGCTCTTTGAAAAGATAAACAAAATCGACAAGCCTTTAAGTAGGCTCATCAAGAAGAGAAGAGAGAGGATCCAAATAAACAGAATTAGAAATGAAAGAGGAGAGATTACAACTGATACCACAGAAATACAAAGGATCGTAAGAAATTACTATGAAGACCTGTATGCTAAGAAATTTGAAAACCTAGATGAAATGGACACATTTCTAGAAAAATATAATCTTCCAAAACGGAATGAAGAAGAAGCAGAAAACCTGAACAGACCAATATCAGCAAAGGAAATTGAAGCAGTCATCAAGAAACTCCCATCACACAAAAGCCCTGGACCAGATGGTTTCACAGGAGATTTCTACAAAGCATTTAAGGAAGAGCTAAACCCTATCCTTCACAGACTATTCGAAAAAGTCCAAACTGATGGAAGACTCCCAAACTCTTTTTATGAAGCCAACATCATCCTAATCCCAAAACCAGACAAAGACACAACGAAGAAAGAGAACTTCAGGCCAATATCGCTGATGAACATAGACGCTAAAATTCTCAACAAAATATTAGCAAACCGCATCCAGCAATATATTAAAAAGATCATCCACCATGACCAAGTGGGATTCATCCCAGGGATGCAAGGATGGTACAATATTCGCATATCAATAAACATAACAAATCACATCAATAACTGCAAAGACAAAAATCACATGATCATATCAATAGATTCGGAAAAAGCGTTCGATAAGATACAGCACCCATTTCTGATAAAAACACTCAGCAAAGTGGGAATAAAGGGAGCAGTCCTCAACATAATAAAGGCCATATATGAGAGACCTACAGCCAACATCACACTCAATGGACAAAAACTTAGAGCTTTCCCACTAAGATCAGGAACAAGACAAGGATGCCCTCTCTCACCACTCCTTCAAAATAGTATTGGAAGTCCTAGCCACAGCAATCAGACAAGAAAAAGCAATAAAAGCCATCCAAATTGGAAAGGAGGAAATGAAACTGTCACTGTTTGCAGACAACATGATAGTGTACATGGAAAACCCTATAGACTCCACTCAAAAACTACTCGACCTAATAAATGAATTTTGCAGAACAGCTGGATACAGAGTCAATACCCAGAAATCAAAGGCATTCCTGTACACCAGCAACAAAACTGCAGAAACAGAAATCAGGAAAAAAATCCCATTTGATATAGCAACAAGAAAAATAAAGTACCTAGGAATAAACCTAACCAACGAGGTAAAAGACCTGTACTCAGAAAACTACACAACACTGAGGAAAGAAATTAAGGAAGATACAAACAAATGGAAGCATGTACCATGTTCATGGATTGGAAGAATTAACATCATCAAAATGGCCATACTACCCAACGCAATGTATAGATTCAATGCAATCCCAATAGAGTACCCATGACATATTTCACAGATATAAAACAAACATTGCAGAAATTCATATGGAACCATAAACGACCCCGAATACCTGCAGCAATTTTGAGAAAGAAGAACAAAGCAGGAGGGATCACAATACCTGATATCAAACTGTATTACAAGGCCACTGTAATCAAAACAGCCTGGTACTGGCATAAAAACAGGCACATAGACCAATGGAACAGAATAGAGAGCTCAGAAATAAACTCAAGTCTATACGATCAATTAATATTTGACAAAGGAGGCAGGAGCATAAAATGGAGCAAAAACAGTCTCTTCAACAGATGGTGTTGGGAGATCTGGACAGCTACGTGCAAAAAAATGAAACTTGATCACCAACTTACACCATACACGAAAATAAACTCAAGATGGATAAAAGACTTAAATATAAGCCGTAACACCATAAAAGTCCTTGAGGAAAACATTGGCAGGAAAATCTCAGACATTCCACGCAGCAACATCCTCACAGACACATCCCCTAAAGCAAGGGACATAAAGGAAAGAATAAACAAATGGGACCTCATCAAAATAAAAAGTTTCTGCATGGCTAAAGAAAACAGCACCAAATTACAAAGAGAACCAACAGCATGGGAAAACATATTTGCCAATGATACCTCAGACAAGGGCCTGATCTCCATAATATATAAAGAACTCACACGACTGCACTCCAGGAAGACAAACAACCCAATTAAAAAATGGGCAAAGGACTTGAACAGACACTTCTCCAAGGAAGACATACAGAGGGCCCAGAGACATATGAAAAGATGCTCAGCATCACTAGCCATCAGAGAGATGCAAATTAAAACCACAATGAGGTATCATCTCACACCAGTCAGAATGGCCAACAAAAACAAATCCACAAACAAATGTTGGAGAGGATGTGGAGAAAAGGGAACCCTCTTGCACTGTTGGTGGGAATGCAGACTGGTGAGGCCCCTGTGGAAAACAGTATGGAATTTCCTCAGAAAACTAAAAATGGAACTGCCCTTTGACCCAGTAATTCCGCTGCTGGGATTATACCCTAAGAACACTGAAACACCAATCCAAAAGAATCTGTGCACCCCAATGTTCATAGCAGCACAATTTGCAATAGCCAAGTACTGGAAGCAACCTAAGTGCCCATCAGCAAATGAGTGGATCCAAAAACTATGGTATATTTACACAATGGAATTCTACGCAGCAGAGAGAAAGAAGGAGCTTATACCCTTTGCAACAGCATGGATGAAACTGGAGAGCATTATGCTAAGTGAAATAAGCCAGGAAGTGAGGGACTAATACCATATGATCTCACCTTTAACTGGAACATAAGCAATAGAAGAAAAAAGCAAACAAAATATAATCAGAGACATTGAAGTTAAGAACAATCTAACAATAGCCAGGGCGGGGGTGGGGGGTAGGGGCGGGGACAGTGGGTAGAGGGGATTACAGGAACTACTATAAAGGACTCATGGACAAAACCAAGGGGGAGGTGGAGGGGGGGAGGGAGGTGGTTTCACCGGGGGTGGGGTGGAGGGAGGGGGAGAAAAGGCATACAACTGTAATTGAATAACAATAAAAAAAAAATGACAATATCAAATCCTCAGTTATCAATAATTACTCTAAATATAAATTGATTAACTTCACCAATCAAAATGCATGGAGTGACTACTACATGAGTAAGAAAACAAAACCCAACCCTGGGTACCTACAAGAGATCTATTCAGCTTTAAATATGCAAGTAGGTTTAAAGAGAAGGAATTAAAGAGATGTTCCATGCAAATGAAAACCAAAGGACATTTGTTTTTTTAAAAGTATATTTTACTGATTATGCTATTATAGTTGTCCCATTTTTTCTCCCCTTTATCCCCCTCCACCCTGCAACCACCCTCCCTCCAGCATTCCTCCCACTTAGTTCATGGGTTGTATATATAACCCATGCTATATATACAACCCATATATATAAGTTCTTTGTCTTCTCCATTTCCTGTACTGTTCTTACCCCCCCTGACTATTTTGTGCCTACCAACTATGTTTCTTATTCCCTGTACCTTTTCTCCCATTCTCACCCCTCCCCTTCACCACTGATAACCCCCCATGTGATCTATGTTTCTGTGATGCTGTTCCTATTCTAGTTGTTTGCTAAGTTTTTGTTTTTTAAGTTCAGTTGTTGATAGTTGTGAGTTTGTTTTACTGTTCATATTTTTTGATCTTCTTCTTTTTCTTAGATAATTCCCTTTAACATTTCATATAATAGCAGCTTGGTAATAATGAACTCCTTTAACTTTACCTTATCTGGGAAGCACTTTATCTGCCTTTCCATTGTAAATGATAGCTTTTCTGCATAGAGGAATCTTGGATGTAGGCCCTTGCCTTTCATGACTTTGAACACTTCTTTCCAGCCCCTTTTGCCTGTAAGGTCTCTTTTGAGAAGTCAGCTGACCATCTGATGGGAACTCCTTTGTAGATAACTGTGTCCTTTTCTCTTGCTGCTTCTAAGATTCTCTCCTTTTGTTTAATCTTGGCTAATGTAATGATGATGTGCCTTGGTGTGTTCCTCCTCGGGTCCAATTTCTTTGGGACTCTTTGAGCTTCCTGAACTTCCTGGAAGTCTATTTCCTTTGCCAGATTGGGGAAGTTCTCCTTCATTATTTTTTCAAGTAAGTTTTCAATTTCTTGCTCCTCCTTTTCTCTTTCTGGCATCCCTATGATTTGAATGTTAGAGCATTTAAAGTCCCATAGGTTCCTAAGCCTCTCCTCACTTTTTTGAATTCTTGTTTCTTCATTCTGTTCCACTTGGATATTTATTTCTTCCTTCTGGTACAAATCGTTGATTTGAATCCTGGCTTCCTTCCCTTCACTGTTGGTTCCCCATATAAATTTCTCGATTTCAATTTGCATAGCTTTCATTTCTTCCTCTATTTTGCATCTGTACTCAATCATTTGTGTAAGCATCCTGATTCCCAGTGTTTTGAACTCTGCATCTGATAGGTTGGCTGTCTCTTTGTTGCTTAGTTCTTTTTCTGGAGTTTTGATCTGTTCTTTCATTTGGGCCATCTTTCTTTGTCTCAGCACACCTTTTATGTAGTAAGGGGCGGAGCCTTAGGTATTCACCAGGGCAGGGTAACCCCCTTTGTGTATTGTGGTGCTATATGTGGGGGAGGGGTTGGAGAGGGAACAATGCCACTTGCTCGGCTCTTATCCTACTTTCAGTCCCTTCCCCCACTTTCCACAAGGAAATTGTCCCTGCTGGTGCTGCTTCCTGTGTGGGTGGGTTTGTGTACCCCATGAGTCTCTCCAATGGACTCTCCTGTGAGGCTGGGAGTTCCTCCCACCACCACAATCCCCACAGGTTTTTACAGCCAGAGGCTTCATGGCTTTATTTCCCACACAGGAAACCTTGGTTGCATGGTCTTTCTTGCTCCACGGTTGTTCCTCCTGGTTTATCTACTCGTGAATGTGGTACCATCTGGTCCACCACCTGCTGCCTCATCCACCTGCCTGGACCTTGATTTGGTGAGGAAACTAAAACTCAAATCAATGATTTGGAACAAAGGAAGAATGAAGAAACAAGAATGCAAAAAAATGAGGAGAGGCTGAGGAACGTATGGGATGATTTTAAGCTTTCCAATATCCAAATCATAGGGGTGCCAGAAGGAGAAGAGGAAGAGCAAGATATTGAAAACTTATTTGAAAAAATAATGAAGGAAATCTTTCCCAATCTGGGGAAGGAACTAGACATGCAATTTGAGGACACTCAGAGAGTCCCAAAGAAGTTGGATCCAAGAAGAAACACCCAGATTAAAGTTATCCAAGATTAAAAATAAGGGGAGAATCTTTTTTAAAAAGCAACTGCAAAGTCCTTTTTAAAAAAGATTTATTTATTTATCTTGGGGGGAGGGAGGGAGAGAGGGAGAGAAACAGCAATGTGTGGTTGTCTATCTTGTGCCCCCAACTGGGGACCTGGCCCACAACCCAGAGATGTGGCCTGACTGGGAATCCAACCAGCAACCCTATGATTCACTGGCCAGTGCTCAATCCACTGAGTCACACCAGCCAGGACAGGAGAGAATCTTAAAAGCAGCATGAGGAAAGGAGAGAGTTGCCTACAAAGGAGTTCCCATAAGACTATCAGCTGATTTCTCAAAAGATACCTTATAGGCAAGAAGGAGCTAGCAAGAAGCATTCAAAGTCATGAAAGGCAAGGACCTACATCCAAGATTCCTCTATCCAGAAAAGCTGTCATTTACAATGGAAAGGCAGATAAAGTGCTTCCCAGATGAGGTAAAGATAAAGGAGTTCATCATTATCAAGTCATTATTATATGAAATGTTAAAGGGACTTATCTAAGAAAAAGAAGGAGATCAAAAACAATGAATAGTAAAATGACAACAAACTCACAACTATCAACAACTGAACCTAAAAAACAAAAACAAAAACTTAGCAAACAACTAGAATAGGAACAGTATCACAGAAACAGAGATCATATGGAGGGTTATCAGTGGGGATGGAGAGTTGGAGAAATGAGGAAAAAGGTATGGGGAGTAAGAAACATAATTGGTTGGCACAAAATAGACAGGGGAGGTTAAGAACAGTATAGGAAATGGAGAAGCCAAAGAATTTATATGTGCATCCCATGGACATGAACTAAGGAGGGGGGGATGCTGGAGGGTGTGAGAGTGCAGGTTGGAGTGGGATAAAGGGGAGAAAAATGGGACAACTGTAATAGCATAATCAATAAAATATATTAAAAAAATAAAGATGTCAATACATGAAGAAGATACAAGTGTAAATCCAAATTCACCTAACAACTGAGAACCCAAATACATTGAGTAAATGCTAACAGATCTAAAGGGAGAAAAGATAGTAATAGTATGTGATGTCAGTACCCCATTTTTTATCAGTGATTTTTTCATTCAGAAAAAACATCAATGAGGAGACCTTGGCATTGAACAATACTAAAATCGAATAGGCTTAATAAACTTTATAGACTTATTAGAACATTCCATCCAACTGCAGCAAAATGAACATTCTACACAAAATCCACAGAGATTACTCTGCAGGAAAGATCCTATGGGAGGACACAAAATAAGTCTCAGCAAATTTAGGAAAATTGAAGTCTTACCAGCCATCTTCCCCAACCTTAAGAGGAGGGCTGGAAGATCTACATATATGTGGAAATTAAACAACACACTTTTGAACAACCAATTGGTCAAGGAAGATCAAATGCAAAGTATAAACGTCTTGAAACTAGTAAAAATTGAAACAAAGGATATCCCAACCTATGAGGTCCTGCAAAAGCAGTTATAAGTGAATATTTTATAGTGATAAATACATATATACTAAGAAATTAGAAATGTGGTAAATAAAACACCTATCTTTAAAACTCAAGGAACTAAACACAATAACAGAATAAGCCTAGTTAGCAGAAAGAGAAATTAATAAAGATTGGAGTGGAAATAAATGAAATAGAGAACAGAAAAGCAATAAAAAGAATCAATGAATTGAGAGCTGTTTTTTCAAAAAGATAAAGAAATTGAGAAATGCTAACTGATAATAAGAATAACATTAGTAATGAAACAGGAGGCATTACAACTGATAATGTAGAAATAGCCCTAGCTGGTGTGGCTCAGTGGGTTGAGCGCCAGACTGTGAAGCCAAGGGACACTGGTTCGATTCCCAGTCAGGACACATGCCTGGTTGTGGGCCAGGTCCCCAGTAGGGGGTGCATGGGAGGCAACCACACATTGATGTTTATCTCCCTCTCTTTCTCCCTCCTTCCCCCTTCTCTTTAAAAATAAATAAATAAAATAAAAAAACCCCAAAATTAATAATATCGAAATACATAGGATTATAAGGAAAGACTCTGAAAAATTATATGCCAATGAATTAGATAATGTAGAATAAGTGGATAAACTCCTGGAAACACACAACCTAGCAAGACTGAGTTGGAAAAAAAAAACAGAAAAATCTAAACAGACCATTAATGGGTAAAGAGATTAAATCAATAATCCAAGCTTCCCAATGCAGAGCCCCAAACTTGATTGCTTCACTGGTGACTATAACAAACGCAGAAAAAAAATCATCACCAAACTTTCTCAAATTCTTGTAATAAATTGTAAAAAAAAGGAAACACTTGCATACTTATTCTAGGGGCAATATTACCCTGATAGCAAAACCAGATAAGGAGACTTCAAGAAAAAATATACAGGCCCTTCTCTTATGAATATAGATGCAAAAAATCTCAACAATTTATTAGAAAATTGAATTCAAGAAAACATTAAAAGAGTTTTAAACCATGACCAAGTGAGATTTATCCCTGGCATGCAAGAATGTTTCAACATATGCCAACCATACTTAGGATACATTAATGAATGAAAGACAAAAATTACATGACCATCTCAATAGGTGCAGAAAAAGCATTTGATAAAATACAATAACATTTCATGATCACAACTTCAAACAGATTGGATAAAGAAGAAACATATCACAACATAATTAAGACCATATATGAGAAACCCTTTTACTCAATGATGAAAAATGGAAAGCTTTTCTTTTAATACCAGGCACAAGATAAGATGCCCACTATCACCACTCTTATTCAATATAGTACTGGAAGTCCTCACTAGAGCAATTAGGCAAGACAAATAAAAGGGATCCAGATCAGAAAGAAAGAAGGAAATTAACATTATTTATAGATGATATATTTTTGTATATAGAAAATCCCAAGGATTCAACCAAAAACATGTTGGAAATAATAAACAAATTCAGTAAAGATTCAGGATATAAAATCAAGATATATAAATCATTTGCACTTCTATACACTAATAGTAAACATCTGAAAGAGAAATAAAACTGTCACTTTCACAATGACAAAAAAATAGTAAAATACCTAGGGATAAATTTAACCAAGAGGTAAAATCTGTAAAATAAAAACTATGAGAACAAGCAAATTAAAAGACACCCTATGTCTATGAACTAGAAGACTCAATATTGTCAAAATGTCTATACTACTGGAATTCATCTATAGATGCAGTACAATCCTTATGAAAATTCCAATGACATTTACAGATAGAGAAAAAAACAATGCTAAATTTTGTATGAAACCACAAATGACACCAAAATAATCAGCAACCTGAGATATAGGAAGGCAAGAATCATCACATTTCCTGATTTCAAACTTTAGTACAAAGCTAGAGTAATTAAAATAGTATGTCACTACCATATAAATAAACAAATAGGCCAATGGAACAGAATAAAGAGATCAGCATCAACCCCCCACATATATGTTCAAGAGTACCCTTTATTTATGCCTAACTTCAGGGTAGAGTATATTAATGAAAATCCATTGGAAGTCAAAATTCCGGGTACATCTACCCATCAGAATGTTATTAGACAGTCAAAGATAGAACCAGTGTTCCTTTTAAGTGTACTCTTTAGATGACAGCTAAAATGAACTACTTTGTTACAAGTTTTGTACTGTTACTTCTTGAATATCCACATAACTGCAGTTACTCTTAGACGTCTGCTTCAGTTCCAGTGAAACTAAATATCGGGATGAATTTTGCTGTAAGAAATGTGTTAGGGCATTGAAAATGGTTAATTTTTACTCTAATGCATTGTTTGGACTTGTGTGTAAATTTCATATTGTTAGTGTAGTGTGCAGTGTAGAAATTGGTGTTTATTTTAGAAGAAAAGTCGCTTTAACATCAAATGTTTTAATACAATCTATAGCAATGAAAAAGGCCTGTTTTCTAGTGAGTGCAAGCAAGTAATAAACCATGTTCTGAAGAGCTACTGATAAACTCTGTCTCTATTCATGAAAAAATGTAAGTGGAATTATATCATGATGATATTTTCAAAAAAAAAAAGAAGAGAATACCTTATGGGGAAAGGTTAGCTTTTAACAAATGGTGTTGTGAAAAGTGGATAAATAGATGTAGAAAAGTAAAAGTGGATCCCATCTTACTGCACTCACTAAAATTAATTCCAAATGTACCAAAGATTTAACCATAAGACTTAATATCATATTATTCCTAGAAGAAAATGTAGGAAAGAAACTCCTCAAAATTGGTCTTGGCAATAATTTTAGGATATGACACAGAAAGTACAAACAACAAAAGCAAAAATCAACAGGCAGAACCACATCAAACTTAAAGGCTTCTGTATGGCAAAAGCACAATCAGCAAAATGTAAAAGCAATCTACAGAATGGGAGAAAATACTTTCAAACAATATATCAGATGAGGAGCTAATATCTAAAATACAAAGGAGTCATCCAACTTAATATAAAAAACAAAACAGTCTGACAACAAAAGTGCAAAGAAACTAAAGAGATATTTTTTCAAAAGAGTCAAGTGTACTTGAACAACAATAAAATAGTTTAAAAAAGAAAAGAAAAAAAAGAA
The DNA here is from genome assembly GCF_022682495.2 of Desmodus rotundus. Taxonomy (NCBI): domain Eukaryota; kingdom Metazoa; phylum Chordata; class Mammalia; order Chiroptera; family Phyllostomidae; genus Desmodus; species Desmodus rotundus. Next base: position 65,249,180 of record NC_071390.1, read on the forward strand.
AAATACAACAGTTCTGAAGCAGGGTTGATAAAAAAAATAAATGTTGATTGGAAGACTAAGATAAAAAAAGAGAGAAAAAAAGAACATATATAAAAGACATCTAAATGGTCAACAGGTATATGAAAAAGCATACAACATTACTAGTCATCAAAAAATGCAAATCAAAATCATAATGAGCTATCACCTTACACTTGCTAGAATGGTTGTCAGCATGAAGACAAGAGAAAACAAGTGTTGGTGAGGATGAGAATAGAGAACCTTTGTACACTCATGTTGGGAATGTAAATTGGTTTAGCTGCTGTGGAAAACAATATGGAGGTTCCTCAGAAAATTAAAAATAGATCTACCATATGACCCTGCAATCCCACTTGTAGGTATATACCTAAAGAAAATAAAAACAGGGTATTGCAGATAGATATACACTTCCATTTTTATTGCAGCATTATTCACAATAGCCAAAATATGGAAACAACCTAAGTGCCTATCAACAGATACACACACACAAAATGGAACATATTTCAACCATGACAAATATGTCATTTGTGACAACATCCACGGAGCTCCAAGACATTTTGCCAAGTAAGATACTTCACACAAAGACTAATATAGTATGATATCACATATATGTGGAACCTAAATAAGCCAAAATTGTAAAAACAGAGAACAAATGATAGTTACCAGAGGATGAGGGTGGATAAACAGAAGAGATAATGTTTAAGGGTATAAACTTGCAACTAGGAGACAAATAAATCCTGAAGATTTAGGATTAGTGAATATAGACAATAATATTGTGTTATAATCATTGAATTTGATAAGAGACTAGATCTTAATTATTCCCACAACAAATAATGGTAATTATGTGACTAATAGAGGTGCTATATATCATTGCAATAGCAATCATATTACAAGATATAAATGTATCAAGTCAATATTTTTACACTTTAAATTTGCACAATACTGTATGTCAAATATATTTTAATAAAATTTTTAAGAATAAAGTAATGAATGAAACCAGGAAAATGATATATGAGCAAAATGAGAATATTAAGTTGTAAACATTAATGCCCATGTAAGCATAAAGAATATATCTATAACAGAACATACACTAAGGAAATGAGGTAGAAGTCAAAACTTGTCACTACAAAAAATCAACTAAACACACAAGGCAGAAATAGAGAAAATGATGCTGAAAAATCTAGAGACAGAAAACAAATAGCAAAATGTCAGAAGTAAGTCCTTCCCTATGAGTATTACTTTAAATATAAAGTTTAACTCTCCCATCGAAAGATTTTGATTGGCATAATGGAGTAAAAAAAATTCAACCATATGATGTCTACAAGTAGCTCACTTTAACTGTAAAGACACAAGTAAGGTAAAAGTGAGAGGTTGAAAGAGATTATCCAAGCAAATATAAATCTAAGCAGAGGTGGAATGATTGTACTATAATTAACAAAATAGACTTTACACAAAAACTACTACAAAAAGCAAAGAATGACATTGCATAATCATAAAAGCATGATTTCACTAAGAAGATAAAACAATTATAAACAGATGTATACCAAGCATTAGAGCTGCAAAATTTAGGAAACAAATATTGATGGAACTTAAAGAAGAAATACACAGCTCTACAATAACTGTTGGAGACTTCAATATCCACTTTAAGTAATGGATAGAACAAAAGTATAAAATATAGGAAAATAGAGAAATTAGGGAATAGAGGAGGTGACCATCATTATAAGCTAATTGTACCTAACAGATACATACATTCTACCCAACATCAGCAGAATACACATTTTTTTTCAGGTGCACATGAAATATTCTATAAAATAGATCACATTAGGCTTCAAGATATTGCTTAATGAATTTAATACAATGGAAATCATCTAAACATTGGAAATCACTTTCAATCCCAATGCAATAAAGCTAGAAATCAATAGTAAAAGTAAATCTGGAGGTTCACAAATATGTAGAAATTTAACAGTATATTGTTAATTAACTGATGTATCAAAGGGGAAATAATGAGAGAAATTAGAAAGTGCCAGGAGACATATAGAAATGAAAACTCAACATATAAAAATATATGGGATACAATGAAAAAAGAGTCAAGAGGGAAATTCACAGTTGTAAACAAATACATTAAAAAGATGAAAAATCAGGGCTTCCCGCCAAGATGGAGGTGTAGGTAGACACACCGTGCCCTCTTTCACAACCAAAAGAAGGACAACAACAATTTAAAAACAAAAAACAACCAGAACTGACAGAAAATCGAACTGTATGGAAGTCCAACAACAAAGGAGATAAGAAGAAACATTCATCCATACTGGTAGGAGGGGTGGAGAGGACTCGTGGCAAGGTGGCAGCTGGCAGACCCTGTGGCCCCACATTCGCACATAGATAAATCAGGAGGAACAGCGGGGGAGCAAAGCAGACTGTGCGACCCAGGGCTCCAGTGTGGGGAAATAAAGCTTCAAACCACTGATTGAAAACACCTGCGGGGGGTGAGGCGGCAGCAGGAGAAACTCCCAGCCTCACAGGACAGTTCGTTGGAGAGACCCACAGGGGCACAGAGCATGCACAAGCCCACCCACTTGGGAATCAGTGCCAGGGAGGCCCAATTTTATAGTGGGTAGCGGGGAGAGTGACTGAAATCCAGCAGAGAGTGGAGCAAGCGCCATTGCTACCTTTTGGCCCCTCCCCCACATACAGCGTCACAGTGCAATGACCAGCTTTACTCCACCCCAGTGAACACCTAAGGCTCCACCCCTTTACCTAACAGGCACCCCAAGACAAAAAAAAAAAAAAAAATGGCCCAAATGAGAGAACAGATCAAAGCTCCAGAAAAAATACAACTAAGCAATGAGTGATAGCCAACCTATCAGATGCACAGTTCAAAACACTGGTAATCAGGAAGCTCACAGAATTGGTTGAATTTGGTTGCAAATTAGATGAAAAAATGAAGGCTATTCTAAGAGAAACAAAGGAAAATGTACAGGGAACCAAGAGTGAGGCGAAGGAAACTGGGACTCAAATCAACCATTTGGAACAGAAGGAAGAAAGAACCATCCAACCAGAAAAGAATGAAGAAAAAAGAATTCAAAAAAATGGGGAGAGACTTAGGAACCTCCAGGACATCTTGAAACATTCCAACATCCGAATCATAGGGGTACCAGAAAGAGAAGAGGAGGATCAAAAAATTAAAAACTTATTTGAACAAATAATGAAGGAGAACTTCCCCAGTCTGGCAAAGGAAATAGACTTCCAGGAAGTCCAGGAAGCTCAGAGAGTCCCAAAGAAGCTGCACCCAAGGCGGAACACACCAAGGCACATCATAATTACATTACCCAAGATTAAAAATAAGGAGAGAATCTTAGAAGCCGCAAGAGAAAAGGACACAGTTACCTACAAAGGGGTTCCCATAAGACTGTCAGCTGACTTCTCAAAAGAGACCTTAGAGGCAAGAAGGGGCTAGAAAGAAGTGTTCAAAGTCATGAAAGGCAAGGATCTACATCCAAGATTACTGTATCCAGCAAAGCTATCATTTAGAATGGAAGGGAAGATAAAGTGCTTCTCAGATAAGGTCAAGTTAAAGGAGTTCATCATCACCAAGCCCTTATTATAGGAAAGGTTAAAGGGATTTAACTAAGAAAAAGAAGGTAAAAAATACGAACAGTTAAAATGACAGCAAACTCACAGTTATTAACGACCACACCTAAAACAAAAACAAGAGCAAACTAGGCAAACGACTAGAACAGGAACAGAACCATAGAGATGGAGATCACATGGAGGGTTGTCAATAGGGGAGTGGGAGGGGGAGAGGGGGGGAAAGGTACAGAGAATAAGTAGCATAAGTGGTAGGTAGAAAATAGACAGGGGAAAGGTAAGAATAGTATAGGAATTATAGAAGCCAAAGAACGTATGTGTATGACCCATGGACATGAACTATAGGGGGGGAATGTGGGAGGGAGGGGGTGGGCAAGATGGAGTGGAATGAAGGGGGGGAAATGGGACAACTGTAATAACATAATCAATAAATAATTTAAAAACAAACCAAAACAAAAAAAGATGAAAAATCTCAAGTCAATAAACTAACTCTACACCTTACTTTGATATGAATATTGGAAAAGAAAACTAACCAAGGCAATCAGAAGGAAAGAAATTATAGCGATTATAGCAGAGATAAGTAAAATATAGAAAAAAAATAGAGAAACATCAATGAACTAAAAAATTGGTACTTTGAAAAGATCAACAAAATTGATTAACCTTTATATTAATCGATTTAAATAAAAGAGGGAAGACTGAAATCGGAAAATAAAAATGGACACTACTACTGATTTTATAGAAATAAAAGAATTATAAGAGAATAATATGAATATTTCTACACCAACAAATTGGATTACCCATATGAAATGGGCAAATTCCTAGAAACAAACAATCTACCAAATTCAAATCATGAAGAAACAGAAAATGTGAATGGACCTATTATTAGTTAGGAGATTGAATTGATTATCACAAATCTCCCAATAGATAAAAGCCCAGGATCAGATGGCTTCACAGGTTAAATCTAGTGAACATTTAAAGAAGAGTTAACTCCAGCCCTTCTCAAACTCTTCTAAAAATTGAAAAGGCGAGGGAACATTTGCAAACTCATTCTATGAGACCTGCATTACCCTAATAGCAAAGCCAGAATAACATTACAAGAAAAATCCTCAATAAAAATTCTAACAAACTCAATTAAATTAAAAAGTTTATAAACCATTACCAAGTAGGATTTATTTCTACAATGCAAAATGATTCAACAAAAAATAAAACAATATAATTAATATAATAGAATGTAACTAGAATTGATAGATTGAAGAAATCATACTACATGATTATTTCAGTTGATGTAGGAAAAGCATTTGATAAAATTCAACATTATTTCTTCATAAAAACACTCAACTTAGTAATAGAGAAAAGTTCTCTGGTAAACATGATAAGATTTGTATATGAAAATCCCCGATGCCCACTTTCATTACTTTTTTAATAGTTATTTTTTTTTTATTGTTCAATTGCAGTTGTCCCAATTTTTCCCTGTTGCTCTCCCCTACCCCACCCTCCATTGGTACTCCATTCCCTCAGGCAGTTCCCACCCTCTTGTCCACTACTATGGGTACTTTAGCCCTTTATACATGTTCCTTGACTAGATCCTTCCTCTTCTTTCCCCCATTATTCCTCTCCCCCCTCCCCTCTGGTCACTTCCAGTTTGTGCTTTATTTTCATGTCTCTGGCTCTGTTTTGCTCATTTGTTTCTTTTGTTCATTAGGTTCCACTTATAGGTAAGATCACATGGTATTTGTCTTTCACCACCTGGTTTATTTCATTTAGCATAATACTCTCTGGTTCCATCCATGCTGCTGCCACAAAGAGTAGGAGTTCCTTCTTTCTTTCTGCTGTATAGTATTCCATTGTGTAAGTGTACCATAGTTTTTTGGCCCACTAATTTACTGATGGGCACTTAGGCTGTTTCCAGCACTTGGCTGTTATAAATAATGGTGCTATGAATATTGAGGTGCATAGGTTCTTTTGAATTGGTGTTTCAGGATTCTTAGGGTATAATTTCAGCAGTGGGATCACTGGATCAAAAGGCAGTTCCATCTTTAGTTTTTTGAGGAAATTCCATACTGTTTTCCATAGTGGCTGCACCAGTCTGCATTCCCACCACTTTCATTACTTTTATTCAACATGGTATCAGAAGCTCTAGCATGAGGAACTAGGCAAGAAAATGGAATAAAGACATCCAAATTGAAAAAGATATAAAACTGTCTTTTCTTAGATAGGTAAAGAATAGGTAATCTTATAGGTAAAGAATCCCAACTATTTCACAAAAAAGACTGTTTTATCAAGTAAATTCAGCAAAGTTGCAGGATATGAAATTGACATATAAAAATTAGTTGCATTTTTGTATCCCTTAATGAATATTCCAAAAGTAATGAAGAAAATGATGCCATTACAATACCACAAAACAAAACAACATATTGTCAATACATTCAACCAAGGAGGGTAAAAGATTGGTATACTGAAAACTATAAAACATTGCTGAAAGAAATTAAAAAGATATAAATCATTGGAAAGACATCATATATGCATGGACTAGAAGAATACTATTAAGCTGGCAATACCAACCAAGGCTGTCTAGAAATTCAGTGCAATCTCCATCACAATCTCAACAGCATTATTTTTTGCAGAAGCTGGTCAATCTGCCTAAAATTCACACAGAATCTCAAGGGATTTCAAATAGCTAAAATCATGTTGAGTGAGAACAAAGTTGGCAAATTCAAATGATCAAATTTCAAAATTAATTGCAAAGGTACAACAATTTAAAAAAGTGCAACTGGCATAATTACAGACATATAGACCAGTGGAGTGATACAGGAAGCAGAGAAACAAATTCTAGAATACATGTTCAATTTATTTTCAACAAGGGGGCCAAGACAATTAATTGTAGGAAAGAACAGTACTTTTGACAAATAGTGATAGGAAAATTGGATGTCCACAGATGCAACAGAGTGCAGTTGGACTCTTACTTTACACCATATACAAAAAATAACTCAAAATGGATGAAACACCTAAATGTTACAGTTAAAACTGTTAAACTCTTAGAAGAAAAAAATAGGGAAAGATCTTCACAACATTGGTTTTGTTAATGGTTTTGGACATGACACCATAACCACAGTCAATAAAGTAAAAAATAGATAAACTAAACTTCATCAAAATTAAAAATTTTTATGCAAACAATACTATCAACAACATGAAAAGATAAACCAATAGTCAGAGAGAACATCTGCAAATTGTATATCTGATAAGGAGTTGATATCCAGAATATGCAAGGAACTCTTACACTCAGGAACAAAAAAACAAATATCCCAATTCAAAAGTGGGCAAATGACATGAGTAGACATTTCTGCAAAATAGATATGAAATAGGCAATAAGCACATAAAGAGGATTAATATTACTACTTATCAGGGAAATGTAAACCAAAACCATAATGAAATACTAGTTCATACTGATTGGGTGGCTATTATCAAAAAGAAAACTAAATAAAACCAACCACATTTAGAAAATAGCAAGTTTTGAAGAGAATGTGGAGAAATTGGAAACCTTGTGCATTGCTTATGATGATACAAAAAGGTGCAGCCACTGAATTAAACATTATAGCATAGCAAACATAGGTGAACATAATTACCATATGAGCCAGTAATTCCACTCCTAGGAATATGACCCAAAAACATGAAAGCAGGGAGTCAAACAGATAAAAGTATACCAGTATTTATAGAAGCACTATTCACAAAAGCCACAAAGTGAAAACAACCCAAGCTCTCATCACCAGGTGAATGGATATAGAAAATTCTGTATACAATGAAATATTTGGCCATAAAAACAAATGAAATTCTGAGACATGCTACAACATGGATGAACCTCATAAACATTTTATAAGTGAAAGGGCCAGACACATATGTCCAACAATTGTATAGTTTCACTGATATGAGGTACCTAGCATGGGCATATTCACAGATATGAAAAATAGAGATTACCAGGGGTTAGGGATGGTTGAGTGAGGAGTTGTTTAATGCGTTTCAATGCCCTCTACACTTGCCAAAGCACATAAGCCATGGTTACTTCTGTGAGAGTTTGTGAGGGGTCCTGAGAAGGAGAAAACAATACACGTGGAATGGCACTGCAAAAGGGGAAACATGGATCAACAGCCTGGCATGCATAGCCTTATTCTTCTGTTCATCCAATGCTGGGGGAACCTCTGTGAAAGACAAATACTCTGAGTCTGGATTCTCCTTTCAATATGACCCTTCAGCTATCATCCCATGAGACCTCCTTGTCATTGGTGGAAAATGAGTTCTTGCAGTACCACCAGAAGAAGTATCTTCTGAGACTCACATGAGAGGATGTGGCTTTGCAGTGAACTTTATTGATGATACAAAATTAAAGAGGTTCTCCTCCTGACGTCCCAATGTGCGATCTCTGTATGTCTCTCCATGGAAAAAGTTCAATCATGTCTTCAGTAGGGCCAACACAAAAGCTAGTGTCCAGAGTTTCTGCTCCCTATTAAAGTACAGACCAGTCAAACATCCAGCTTGTGTACCCTGCTGCAATCCATTGTTATGATGAGGCATCCAGGCTCCCTTCTGGAACCCGTGTGTGGAGTCCCTAAGGCCATTGGCCATGTGGCTGCTAAGGCCACATGGCTATGGAAAGACAAAACATGAACACATGGGGCCAATGCAGGTCATCAGCGAAAGAGAGAGAGAGAGAGAGAGAGAGAGAGAGAGAGAGAGAGAGAGAGAGAGAATACTTCTTTGTTTTTCCCTGTTCTTTGTTTTTCCCTGGGATTATATTAGCTTGGGGTTGGGATGGACCAAGGGCCTTTCCAAAAGAACCAATCAACTTCCCAGGCTTTCAGATACTTTGGATGGGTTTACACCCACTGGTTAGACTGACAGGCCTCCATGGTCCAGCATCTCCCCTTGTGCATCCCAACAATCTGGCACTAAATGCAGGGGAAGAGAGGAGTATTAATCCCCTTGGTGGAACAATGCTGTGATCCCCTGGGGTAAGAAGCTGCAGCTTCCTGGTGAAGCAAACAGGCTTATGTTTCTCAGTTTATTTAGCTCAATGTCTAAGTCCCTTTGCTTTCCTTTTTTTTTTTTTTTTTTGAGTTGCTGTTTCAGTGTTATTCAAGTGAAGGGAAAATTTATTGATTATGCTATTACAGTTGTCCCATTTCCACCCCTTCACTCAACTCCATCCTGCCCACCCCCTCCCTCCCACATTCCCCCCCTATAGTTCATGTCCATGGGTCATACACATAAGTTCTTTGGCTTCTACATTTCCTACACTATTCTTACCCTCCCCCTGCCTAGTTTCCACCTATCATTTATGCTATTTATTCTCTGTACCTTTCCCCCCTTTCTCCCCCTCCCAATCCCCTATTGATAACCCTCCATGTGATCTCCATTTCTGTGGTTCTGTTTCTGTTCTAGTTGTTTGCTTACCTTTCTTTTGTTTTGGTTTTAGGTGTGGTTGTTAATAACTGTGAGTTTGCTGTCATTTTTACTGTTCCTATTTTTTATATTCTTTTTTTTAGATAAGTCCCTTTAACATTTCATATAATAATGGTTTGGTGATGATGAACTCCTTTAACTTGACCTTATCTGAGAAGCACTTTATCGGCCCTTTCATTCTAAATGATAGCTTTTCTGGATACAGTAATCTTGGATGTAGGTCCTTGCCTTTCATGACTTGGAATACTTCTTGCCAGCCCCTTCTTGCCTGTGAGGTCTCTTTGGAGAAATCAGCTGACAGTCTTATGGGAACCCCTTTGTAGGTAACTGTGTCCTTTTCTTTTGCTGCTTCTAAGATTCTCTCCTTCTGTTTCATCTTGGCTAATGTAATTATGATGTGCCTTGGTGTGTTCCTCCCTGGGTCCAGCTTCTTTGGGACTCTCTGAGCTTCCTGGACTTCCTGGAAGTCTATTTCCTTTGCCAGACTGGGGAAGTTCTCCTTCATTATTTGTTCAAATAAGTTTTCAATTTTTTGTTCTTCCTCCTCTCCTTCTGGCACCCTTATAATTCGGATGTTGGAATGTTTCAAGATGTCCTGGAGGTTCCTAAGCCTCTCCTCATTTTTCCGAATTCTTTTTTCTTCATTCTTTTCTGGATGGATGTTTCTTTCTTCCTTCTGGGCCACACCATTGATTTGAGTCTCAGTTTCCTTCACATCACTATTCGTTCCCTGTACATTTTCCTTTGTTTCTCTTGTCACAGCCTTCGTTTTTTCATCTACTTTTCGAACAAATTCAACCAATTCTGTGAGCGTTTTAATAACCAGTGTTTTGAAGTGTGCATCTGATAGGTTGGCTATCTCTTCCTCGCTTAGTTGTATTTTTTCTGGAGCTTTGAAGTATTCTGTCATTTGGGCCTTTTTTTTTTTTTTTTTTTTTTTTTTTTTTTTTGTCTTGGAGTGTCTGTTACTTAAAGGGGTGGAGCCTTAGGTGTTCCCAGGTTGGGGCCGGGTAAAGCTAGTGGCTGCGCTATGACACTGTACATAGGGGAGGGGCTGAGAGGGAGCTATGGCGCTCACTCCACTCTCCACCAGATTTCAGCCAGCCCCTCGGCTACCCACAATCAAATTGGGCCCCTCTGGTGCTGGTTCCCGAGTGAGTGGGCTTGTGCACACTCTAGGCTCCTGTGGGTCTCTCCAAGGACCTCTCCTGTGAGGCTGGGAGTCTCCCCTGCTGCTGCCCCAACCCCCACGGGCATTTTCAATCAGAGGTTTGAGGCTTTATTCCGCTCCCCCCCCCTCCCGCGCTGGAGCCCTGGGTTACGCGGTCTGCTTTGCTCCCCTCTGTTCTTCCCGGTTTATCTGTGCGGGAATGTGGGACAGCGAGGTGCTACCCGCCGCTCTGCCTGCCCTGTTCTCCGCCACTCTGAGTCCGGCCCTCTGGGTTTATTTGTGCGCGAATGAGGGGTCTCAGGGTCTGCTAGTGGTCAGACTGCCTGCCCCATTCGTCCCACACTCCGCCAGTCTCAGTCCCACCATGGCCACGCAAGTCCTCTCTGCCCCGGTGCCCGTCTCCACCCCTCCTACCGATCTGGATGTATGTTTCTTTTTTATCTACTTGGTGTCAGACTTCCTTGCCATTCGATTTTCTCTCAGTTCTAGTTGTGCGAGGAGGCGCAGTGTGTCTACCTACACCACCATCTTGGTTCTCTCTGCTCTCCTTTTCTAGCTAAATACTGATGGTAACACCCTCACCTGCAGAGTTGCCTTGACCAAGAGCTGACCATTCCTGGGACAGCCAACTGCAGTGACTATATGGCCTAATTATTCGGCCCAAATAGGGAGAACTTGGCAATTTTCAGCTCCAAAGCTCCACACTGGTCAGCTGAGGGTGTTAGGCCTTCATCAAACTCTTCTTATTTCTACTGCTGCCCATTTGCTTGCATAGGTGTCAATGACAAGGCACTCTCTGATAAGCATCCTGCACATATTCCACCATTAGCCAGAATGGAACATGTCCTCTATGTCAGCCCCTTTTCCTCCACCTGTGCAGCTCACGTGGAAGCTCCTCTGTGTTCTATTTCCCCATTCTCTTCTCATTGGGCAGAGATGCCTGGGCTCCTACCAGCCTTTACCCAGTTTCTCAGGCCTCCTGTGACCTCTCAAACTCCCCCCTTTAATTCCAGCCATACTTCCATCATTCTGACTTCTAATGCTTCCTTCCCAAGGCAGTCAAGAGGCTCCTTCTTAAAACGCAGATATGATCCGTTTGTCTGCTGATTAAGGTTCTTTTTTTTAGTGATGCAGAGGTAAAGAACCTTTCTTTCAAATGACCTAGAGGTAAAGAACATATGTGGGCCCAGGGTCCCAGCATTGGCCTTTACCCTCCTTCTACCTACTCTTTCCTCCCATTCTTCACACTATGATCTCCTGGGATCACCTGAGGACCTCATTTTTTTTTGACATTGCACAGGCCACTCCCTCAACCTGGGGCTACCTTGCTCTCATCGGCCACTGGCCATTACTGTGGGAACAAGGGAAATTTATTCATTATCATCCAATTCAATATAGTGAATGAACAAAAGAATAGGGAATCTAATAAATAACTTAAGAATGAAACACTCAGGACCCTCATGCAGGTGACTGTAACTACTGAACAGATTCTCAGGGATGGGCCCAGCCTCAAAGTTTTGGAAATTTGATTTGGTATCAGACATCCCAGGCTTTCAATTCTAAACCTATTCTTCACTGGGTACTTTAATGGGTCATTCCCTGGTCCTGAGCTGCCTCCTCCCCTTATCAGTAAAAGAGAGGTGATAACATTTACCCACAGTTGTGAGGGAGATACAGTGATCAACTTGCTTCTGCCCCTCCTCTTATCCTTGGCTAGGGTCATACCAGACTCCCCGCTCCCCCCACCCATTCAATCTGTCTGGCATTCTGTGGCATGACCCTTCAAATTAGATCCAGAATCTGGTCACTCATCATCTCCACTCAACCCTACATACAAGTCCACACCACCAACTCTTCCTCTCTGGATTTCTATGCCAGCCCTGTCACTAGTCTCCTCCCAGTCTCTCCCCCATTTACCTTCCAACTGTGATTCCTTTAGAAAAAGGTCCAAACACACATCTCCTCTGCTCCAAAAACACCCAGCTTCTTGTCCTCTTCCCTTCCAACCCATGCCAGGGTCCTTCCCCGACCACCTCTTTAGGACGGCCTCTCCAACAGCATTTCTAATCCTCCTGCCTTGATTTCCCAATACTTATCCCACCTAACTCACTACTTCTTCTACTCTTTTATTTACTTCCTATCTCTCCACTAGAGTTGAAGCTGCCAGAACATGAACATACTAAGTGTTCAATTAATATTATGCCCATGCCCCACCTCTGCCTATAGCTCTTTCTTATCCATCCCAGGGCTAGGCTGTGCCAACATCCCAGGGCTAGCCTGTGCTCTCCTAAAAGAGAGACCAGGGGTATGGGCTGGGGCACTGTAATTGGATGGCAGCTGGCAGGATCCTTTGAAGTTACTATAATACTCTGGCAAGTCTTACCTAACGACACTGTCAGCCCCCTGCCATGCCCATCCATCACCGACGCCAATATCCAAGAGGGGAATTACCACTTCCTGGGCTGTGATCAGGATCAACCTGTCAAGAGTTGCCCAGGTATCTCAGAAATCCCTTTAAATAAAGTGAGGATGGACTTTTCTACTGGTGCACAGGGTGGCTCCAGGCTCTGCTGACTTTTCTCAGTAGATGGAGGACTGGGCACATGCCCCCTACCTGTTTCCCCCAATCATCAGTCTCCCTAGAGAATCAGAGGAATCAGAAGCAGTACAGCCTGGGAGGCTGGAATGAGGATGGCACAGGGAGTCTGAGTCCTGTGACCACCTCTGGGTTCTTTCAACCAAACTCTAGGAGTTGCCCCCTCTCCAGACAATTGTACATGGAAAACCTTCCCCACTGTACATCTCGGAATAGTTCTGAGGGTGACAGAAGTGTAGTGAGAGGGCCTTGGGAACTATACAGGGCTTTAACAATGTATTGGCTATCATACCAATGTTACCATTGAGTAAGAAGGTATATCCTCTGCTCAGCGCAGGAGCTGGAAATAGAATGCAGGCAATCTCCCCAAGCCTGTTCCCTGCTCTTCCCTTTCCTTCTTTGAGGGCCAGCAGGTGCCCAATGCACAAACCAGCTTCCCAGAGAGAAACCCAGGCAGACCTAACAGTTCTGAAAGTGCACACAAACTGCAACATGGGTCTCCATGAGGTTGGAGAGACAGGCAGAACACTTAGCAGCAGTGATGTAAGGAACTTTCTAAGTAGTGACACTACAAATGCTCCCAGAATCACACAACAAGTTCTCTGGGGAGCAGTAAAATGGAAGTGAAAAACAAAATGAAAAAAAAAAAAACCCAAACAAAATCCATAACCCACAGTGAGCCTCTAACAACCGCTGAGAGGAAGCTCCTAGCAATTATCTGTCCCTTCAGGTATTTAAGGGGCGTGTGGGTCACAGATCCTGGCCATGTTGATGGAGGACTGAGAGCCATTTGGAAATCACAAGGTGTCATTTTTTCCTCTCCAAATGAAACAGTCCCAGGAAATAAATGCCTGGAGTATTTCCTTCTGAATCAGGAACAAGGAGGCTACAGAGATGTGTTCCTAGGATCCGATCAACACTGGCGTTGCTTTTCATCTCTAGAATCTGGGGTTCCCTTTGGCCATGTCCTGCTCATATTGTCCTCACTGACAGCAGTGCCCTGAGGGACACCTGGGGCCAGGTCATGGGGTCACTCACTTGTCCAAGATGAAGTAAAGGTCATTTGAGCTCTGGCAGAATTTCTTGTCTTTTGTATGTTGCCCCTCCTGCCAGGCACCTAGGCTGCGGCTGTGGTGGAAACGTCCCCCATCCTGGCTGAGGTGGCTGTGGAGGCTACCCCAGCTAAGGCTGAGGTGGTGGAAGTCTCTAGATCTTGGGACTCTGTGCAGGCAGCTCTTCTTGCTCATCAGAGAAGGCAGCAGCACCAGGAGCAGGAACAGTGTAGGACCTGGCAGCCTGGAACCACCAGTCCCCATTTCATTGGCTGCCCCTATGGCCTCACAGGATGCCAGGCCACGTCAGATTGCCTCTTCAGCTGCCTCTGCCTGTGCTGAAGGGCTTCAGGTATCAAGCTACCCTGTTAGCCTCTACCTGGTAATTGTCCTTCAGGCAGAAGAGGCCAGAATTTAACTTTGGGGCAAGGACCCCCACTACTTTGTAAGCCCTTTCACAGCCCCATGGAGGCAGAACCACCTGTTATTATGATGGACATGAAGGTTGGCATGGTGACTTTGTGACCTGCAGCTCTGCTCAGTGGCCTGCCTATTGACAACCCCAGGTGGGAGTCCTGGGATCTTCAGAGGGGAAGTAAGAGGAGGCTTCCATTTGTCTCTTATCCCACTCACAGGTGGTCATTAAAGTTCTAGAGAAACCCTGCCTTTCTGTAAACTGAGAGAGGGCAGCTGAGGTGAACTAGATAAGAACATCTCTGTGGGTGAGGAGGTCAAGTAAGTGGGAGAGTAGAGTGTTGTAATGCTCCTTTGTGTGGACAACGAAGTCACCCAGGGGATGGAAGGGTCCAGAAGGGAAAGAAGGTTGTGCAAGGATGCCAAGGCCTTTATGCATGAGGGACCTTCCAGTCACCTACTGTTGTGAAAAAAACCATTCCAATCTCAATGACATAAACAAGAACCAAATCATTATGCCCACAGGTTCTGTAGACCAGAAATTCAGAGAGGGCTGAGTGGGGAAGGCTTGTTTCTGCCCCATGGAAAAAACATGGACATAGAAACTCTGAATCCAAAGTGATTTAAAAAATTAGACTAGGATTGTAAAACGTGTTCAGAAATATCTTAACCAGTTTATTTTTTATTCCCTTGTTTTTGTAAGCACAAAAGAAGAGTGATATACACTAAAGAGCACTTCTCTAATAAGTATAAAATAAGTCTTTCAATATGTATAACTAAAATTACAAGTGATAGAAGCACTGTGTTGGCAGTTGTTACTGCTGTTTTTATAGTATTAAAAAATAATAGGATATCTTAAATGATATTTTAGAATTGATGAAATTTGGTAAACTCCCAACAGCATAGTAGGTTTAGTTGGTGTCACATCTTTCATGACACTTGTTATTGTCACATTTTTTATATTTACCTATTGATTATACATCTCACTGTGGACTTAATTTGCATTCCCCTAATTATGGATGAGATTAGTCTTCTGTTCAAGAGATTTGGGGTCATTCTTGTTTTATATTGGTGAAGTGCTTGTTCCCACCTGTTTTCATTCTCCTATTCGAGTGTTCATTTTTTTCATAGTGGTTCCTTAGTGTTTCTGATATATTTGGAATATCAATCTTTTAGCAATTGATGAAAATATTTATTTCCAGTTGTGGCTTGTTTTTTCACTCTATTGCCTTTTCAGCAGGACTTTTAATTTTTATGTAGTTGAAATTTTCACTTTTTAAAACCTTTTAAGATTTGTACTGTTTCTATCATTTTTAAGTATATTTTATTATTATGCTATTACAGTTTTCCCAAATTTTTCCTTTCCTTTATCCCACCCTCCTCCCTGTACTCCCATGCTCCAGCATTCCTCCCCACCTTAGTTCATGCCCATGGGTTGTACATGTAAGTTCTTTGGCTTCTCTGTTTCCTATGCTATTCCTAACCCGACCCCGTCTATTTATACCTACTGGTTATGCTTCTTATTCCCTGTGCCTTCCCCTCACCATTCTTCCCCTCCCCCTCCCCACTGAAAACCCTCCATATGATCTCCATTTCTCCATTTGCTTAGTTTGTTTTTGTTTTTTAGTTTTAGTTGTTGATAGTTATGAGTTTGTTGTCATTTTATTGTTTATATTTTTTGATCTTCTATTTCTTAGATAAGTCCCCTTAACATTTCATATAATAAGGGCTTGGTGATGATGAACTCCTTTAACTTGACCTTATGTGGGAAGCACTTTATCTGCCCTTCCATTCTAAGGGATAGCTTTGAATAGAGCAATCTTGGATGAAGGTCCTTGCCTTTCATGACTTCAAATACTTCTTTCCAGCCCCTTCTTGCCTGTAATGTTTCATTTTGAGAAATCAGCTGATAGCCTTATGAACACTCCTTTGTAGGTAACTCCCTTCCTCATGCTGCTTTTAAGATTCTCTCTTTATCTTTAATCTTGGGTAACTTAATTATGATGTGCCTTGGTGTGTTCCTCATTGGGTCCAATTTCTTTGGGACTCTCTGGGCTTCCTGGACTTCCTGGAAGTTGATTTCCTTCAACAGATTGGGGAAGCTTTCCTTCATTATTTATTCAAATAAGTTTTCGATTTCTTGCTCTTGTTCTTCTCCTAGCACCCCTATGATTTGGATGTTATAGCGTTTAAAATTGTCCCATAGGTTCCTAAGCCTTTCTCATTTTTGTGAATTCCTGTTTCTTTATTCTGTTCCAGTTGGATGTTTATTTCTTCCTTTTGTTCCAAATTGTTGATGTGAGTCCTGGTTTCCTGTATATTTTCCTTTATTTCCCTTTGGATAGTCTTCATTTTTTCCTTCATTTTGTGACTGAGCTCAATCATTTCTGTGAGCATACTGATTACCAGTGTTTTGAACTCTGCATCTGATAGGTTGTCTATCTCCTTATCACTTAGTTCTTTTTTTGGAGTTTTGATCTGTTCTTTCATTTGAGCCATATTTCTTCATCTAAGTGCACCTGTTATGTTTTAAGGGGGTGGAGCCTTAGGTATTTGCCATGGCAGGGAAAACTTCTGCTGCCTTCTGGCACTGTCTGTGGGGAGGGGTCAGAGAGGGAGCAATGCTGCTAGCTTACTCTGCTCTAGCCCCACTTTCCAACGAACTCTTCTGTGAAACTAGGAGCTTCTTCTGCCATTGCAACCCCTGCAGTATTTAACAGCTAGTTTTGAGTCTTTAGTTTCTCATTCAGCCAGCCCCACCTCGCGGGCACCGTCTGCCACCTTGCCATACATGGTCCCCTCTCAACTGCCCGACTCCTGTCTCCTCCCCTTCTACCAGTCTGGGTGAATGTTTATTTAACTCCTTGGTTGTCAGAGTTCCATGCAGTTTGATTTTCTGGCACTTTTGGTGGTTTGTTGTGTTTAAATTGGTTGTTATCCTTTTTTTGGTTGTGTGAGGAAGAGCCTTTCTACCTATGCCTCCATCTTAGCAGTAACTGTATCATATTTTAAGAAGTGTTTCCCTGTTAAAAGTTTTCACATTATATCTCAAATGTCTTAAAGATTTGTCTTTCCCATGAAGTATTTAATGTATCTGGAGTGAATGTATAAATGATTTATGCCAGGGACTTGATTTCATATCTTCCTATGTATAGAGCAGATTGTCCCACCATCATTTGTGACTATGCCATTTTTTTCTCAATGATTTGCATGTCACCTCTGTTGCATTTCAAGTTCCACAGGTGTGGGTCTGGTTCTGTGCTCTCTGTCCCATTCCCTTTAACTTCCTTTTGGTTTATATAGTTAGTCTCAATCCCACAGTATATTAATTGTTATAGTGGGGACCATTGAATTACTGTTCTTCATTGTCCCTTCCTCTTTACAGAAGGGTGGTGCTTTCCTGCCTTATGCATTGTAGGCTTCTATTTGAATCCACCAATGAAATAGTAATAGATGTTACATGTACCACTTCTGGACAGCATCTTTAAGAATATAGTTATGATTCATTTGGACCCAACAGTATGGCGCCTGAGTAACATGATGTGCAGCACTGTCTTAGGAACCTAGGATAGATAGCACATGTGGGACAATGAGATATATGAGTGGGAAATAAAGTTTGTGCTTTTAAGCTGATCATGTTTGGGGGCTTTAGTTACCAGAATTCTGATACACACAGGGTATCAGCTACCTAACCTAACATTCATAGACTTCTATAGAAAGTCTTGTTAGGAAGGGTAAATCACCCACCTCATTTTCTCATGATTATTGTTGGCTAGTGGCTCTTTCATGTACATTTGAGAATCAGCTTATCAAGTCTCCACTCCTCTAAAACCCTCATAATATTTCATTACAATAACACTAAACATGTTGATATATATGCAGAAAGTTGATATCTGCAATCTGGACTCTCTTATTAGTGAACATGGACATGTCTCCATTTATTTAGGTTTTCACTAGTGTTTTCCATATAAATTTTCCAATGAGGGTCTGACTTATTTTGTTAAGTTCCTTCCCTAAATATCCTATATTTTTGCTGTTATAGTAAATGGCATATTAAAAAATAATGTTTTAATCTCATTATTGCTGTCATGAAGAAATGTACTTAATTCTTTTTAAAATATATTTATTGATTATACTATTACAGTTGTCCCATTCCCCCCCCCACTCCACTCCATTCTGCCCACCCCCTCCCTCCCACATTCCCCCCCTATAGTTCATGTCCATGGGTCATACACATAAGTTCTTTGGCTTCTACATTTCCTATACTATTCTTACCTTCCCCCTGTCTATTTTCTACCTACCACTTACGCTACTTATTCTCTGTACATTTCCCCCTTCTCTCCCCCTCCCACTCCCCTGTTGATAACCCTCCACGTGATCTCCATTTCTGTGGTTCTTTCCTGTTCTAGTTGTTTGCTTAGTTTGTTTTTGTTTTTGTTTTAGGTGTGGTTGTAAATAACTGGGGGTTTGCTGTCATTTTTACTGTTCATATTTTTTATCTTCTTTTTCTTAGAGAAATCCCTTTAACATTGCATATAATAAGGGCTTGGTGATGATAAACTCCTTTAACTTGACCTTATCTGAGAAGCACTTCATCTGCCCTTCCATTCTAAATGATAGCTTTGCTGGATACAGTAATCTTGGATGTAGGTCCTTGCCTTTCATGACTTGGAATACTTCTTTCCAGCCCCTTCTTGCCTGTGAGGTCTCTTTGGAGAAATCAGCTGACAGTCTTATGGGAACTCCTTTGTAGGTAACTGTGTCCTTTTCTTTTGCTGCTTTTAAGATTCTCTCCTTATCTTTAATCTTGGGTAATGTAATTATGATGTGCCTTGGTGTGTTCCTCCTTGGGTCCAGCTTCTTTGGGACTCTCTGAGCTTCCTGGACTTCCTGGAAGTCTATTTCCTTTGCCAGACTGGGGAAGTTCTCCTTCATTATTTGTTCAAATAAGTTCTCATTTTTTTGTTCTTCCTCTTCTCCTTCTGGCACCGCTATAATTCGGATGTTGGAATGTTTCAAGATGTCCTGGAGGTTCCTAAGTCTCTCCCCATTTTTTTGAATTCTTGTTTCTTCATTCTTTTCTGGTTGGATGTTTCTTTCTTCCTTCTTTTCCAAATGGTTGATTTGAGTCCCAGTTTCCTTTGCCTCACTATTGGTTTCCTGTACATTTTCCTTTGTTTCTCTTAGCATAGCCTTCATTTTTTTCATCTAATTTGCAACCAAATTCAACCAATTCTGTGAGCTTCCTGATTACCAGTGTTTTGAACTGTGCATCTGATAGGTTGGCTATCTCTTCGTTGGTTAGTTGTATTTTTTCTGGAGCTTTGATCTGTTCTCTCATTTGGGCCATTTTTTGGTCTTGGGTCGCCTGTTAGGTGAAGGGGTGGAGCCTTAGGTGTTCTCTGGGGTGGAGTAAGGCTGGTTACTGCACTGTGACGCTGTATGTTGGGGAGGGGCCAAGAGGTAGCAATGGCGCTTGCTCCACTCTCTGCTGGATTTCAGTCACTCTCTCTGCTACCCACTATAAAATTGGGCCTCCCTGGCACTGATTCCCAAGTGGGTGGGCTTGTGCATGCTCTGTGCCCCTGTGGGTCTCTCCAACGAACTTTCCTGTGAGGCTGGGAGTTTCCCCTGCTGCTGCCTCACGCACCACAGGTGTTTTCAATCAGTGGTCTGAAGCTTTATTTCCCTATGCTGGAGCCCTGGGTTGCGCAGTCTGCTTTGCTCCCCCGCCATTCCTCCTGATTTATCTATGTGCGAATGTGGAGCTGCAGGATCTGCTAGCCACCACCTTGTAGGGTCTGCTAGCTGCAGCCTGGCCTCCCCTGTTCCACAATCTTCCACCTTGCTGGGTCTGCCAGCCGCCACCTTGCCGGGAATCCTCTCCACCCCAGCTGCCTGTCTCCGCCCCTCCTACCAGTCTGGATGAATGTTTCTTCTTATCTCCTTTGTTGTTGGACTTCCATACAGTTCGATTTTCTGTCAGTTCTGGTTGTTTTTTGTTTTTAAATTGTTGTTGTCTTTCTTTTGGTTGTGTGAGGAGGCACAGTGTGTCTACCTACCCCTCTATCTTGGCTGGAAACTGAAATGTACTTAATTCTTGATATTTCACTCAAATTGCTAAACTCTTATTCTAAAATATTATCTGTCAACTTGTTTGGGTTTCTATGTAAAGTTAAAAACCACAACAAAAAACACATTGTGCAGAGTAGTTCTCCGATGAAATTGTGACTGAAGCCATGATAGAGGCATTATGAATTGTTAATAGAATACTTCTAACTCATTGACATTAAGAAACATACTTATTGCTAGGACATCAGAGGAATGGTGGTGTGAGAAACACCCTTGGTCTCTCCCCTTGAAGTGTCAACGATTTGAACAGCTGTAATTCAACAAAGGATTCCCAGCTCAATTCCCAGTACACATTTGACAGATCCACTCATTGAAACATCTGAAGGTGGGCAAGTGCGAGTGGACCAGGGAGGTGGGAAGGGAGAAGAGTGGAGACAAGCTAGAGATGCAGCCCAGAACTTGCAGCCTGGAGGTCATGGCTGGGCTAAGCCTGGAGATAGGAAGAATTAGGTAGCCATTGGCTCTCCCACCATCATGCACCACATTCCCCCTCAGGTTTTGTCACCTGAGGTGACCTAAACACAGTGGAGATGCCTACCTTCCCAAAGAACATAGGCCGTTTTCCTACCACTCAGCAGAGATCTGAAAATTCAGAGCAGTGCAAGAGAACTAGAACAACCTGTGGTTCATCACCACCTACTGGAAAACAATAGAAAGGCTTTTTTATTAAATCAATCTAATAGAGAAGTACCCCTCATACATAGGTATCTAGACACAGAAGGAATCAATCAAATACTATGAGTAACCAAGATAACAAGGAAGACCAGGAAGAAAATAAGTCTCCAGAAAATAACCTTAGAAGATATGGAAATATATTATTTAAATGACAGAGAATTCAAGATTGTAGTTCTGAAAAAACTCAACGAGATGCAGGAAAACACAGATAAGCAGTTTAATGAACTCAGAAACAAAATCAATGAATCTAATGAGTACTTTACAAAAGAGATTGAAACTTTAAAAAGAATTAAATAAAAATTTCTAGAGATGAAGAACGGAAAGAGATTAAGAATGAATTTGTGAGCATAGGAAAGAGCTGGCTGGTTGGAGGAAAGAATTAGTGATGTTGAAGATACAAGTCTATAAATGGCACAGAGGTAAGAAAAAGAGAGACTTGAGCATAAAAGTGAAATAATTCTATGAGAATTATCCGACTCCATCAGAAAGAGCAAGAATAATAGACATGCCAGAGAAGAAGAGAGGGAGGAGGGAATGAAGAGTCTATTTAAACAACTATTACTGTATTGCTGTTCATTTCTCTTTTAGTTCTATTAGTAATCACTTTATATATTTAGGTATTCCAATGTGGTGTGCATAAATATTTGCAATTGGTTTATGTTCTTGATGGAGATGTATTGACCTCTTTATCATTAGATAATGACTTTCTTTGTCTCTTCACCATTCTTAAAATCTATTTTCTTTTATTTAAATATAGCATTCCTGTTGTCTTTTGGTAGCATGTTTCAAATACCCTTTTCCGTTTCTTTTTTAAAATTATTGTTGTTTATGCTGTATAGTTGTCCTAATTTTCCCCCTATGGCCCCCTCCACCCCCACTTCCATAATCAAGCCCCACACCTTTGTCCATGTCTGTGGGTCCTTCATAGTCTTTGACTAATCCCATCACCGTTTCAGACAGTCCCCACTTCCCTCCTCCCATCTTAATGCTGTCAGTCTGCCTCTGGTTCTATTTTGTTCATTAGTTTATTTTGTTCATTAGATTCCTCTTGTAAGTGAGATCATAAGATATTTGTCTTTCACTGTCTGCCTTATTTCACTTAGCATAATATAGTCATACCTCAGTATCAACAACTTCAGAACTCACCAAACCCTGTATTTATCACATTTTGACAAGAAAAAATGTTTCAGCTCTCAGTGTTGCTCCAGACTCACTGCATTTGCTAGACCTTGTATGTGTCACACTACCAACCCACAAGAGAAAATGTTTCATCACTCATCACTTGCTCAGTATTTGTCATTTTTGTCACTTGTCATTACTTACGGAATGAATTAACAATGAATACTGAGCTACCACTGCAGTCTCCAGTTCCATCCATGCTGTTACAAAAGGTAGGTCTTTTTTTCTGCTGTGTAGCATTCCATTACTATGGTATGGTATATTTACAAAGTTTTTAAATCCACTCATCTACTGATGGACACTTAGGCTGTTTCCAACTCTTGTCTATTGTAAATAACACTGCTATGAACATAGGGGTGCATACGTTCTTTTGAATTGGTGTTTTAAGATTCTTATGGTATATTACCAGCAGTGGAATCACTGGGTCAAAAGGCAGTTCCATTTAAAAAAAAATATATTTATTGATTATGCTATTACAGTTGTCCCATTTCGCCCCCCCCCAACTCCACTCCATCCTGCCCCCCCTCTCTCCCACATTCCCCCCCTATAGTTCATGTCCATGGGTCATACTTATAAGTTCTTTGGCTTCTACATTTCCTACACTATTCTTCCCCTCCCCCTGTCTATTTTCAACCTATCATCTATGCTACTTATTCTCTGTGCCTTTCCCCCCCTCTCCCCCTCCCACTTCCCTATTGACAACCCTCCATGTGATCTCCATCTCTATGGTTCTGTTCCTGTTCTAGTTGTTTGCCTAGTTTGCTCTTGTTTTTGTTTTAGGTGTGCTCATTAATAACTATGAGTTTGCTGTCATTTATACTGTTCCTATTTTTGATCTTCTTTTTCTTAGGTAAGTCCCTTTAACATTTCCTATAATAAGGGCTTGGTGATGATGAACTTCTTTAACTTGACCTTATCTGAGAAGCACTTTATCGGCCCTTTCATTCTAAATGATAGCTTTTCTGGATACAGTAATCTTGGATGTAGGTCCTTGCCTTTCATGACTTGGAATACTTCTTGCCAGCCCCTTCTTGCCTGTAAGGTCTCTTTGGAGAAATCAGCTGACGGTCTTATGGGAACTCCTTTGTAGGTAACTGTCTCCTTTTCTCTTGCTGCTTCTAAGAGTCTCTCCTTCTGTTTCATCTTAGGTAATGTAATTATGATGTGCCTTAGTGTGTTCCTCCTTGGGTCCAGCTTCTTTGGGACTCTCTGAGCTTCCTGGACTTCCTGGAAGTCTATTTCCTTTGCCAGACTGGGGAAGTTCTCCTTCATTATTTGTTCAAATAAGTTTTCAATTTTTTGTTCTTCCTCTTCTCCTTCTGGCACCCCTATAATTCGGATGTTGGAACGTTTCAAGATGTCCTGGAGGCTCCTAAGCCTCTCCTCATATTTCCGAATTCTTGTTTCTTCATTCTTTTCTGGTTGGATGTTTCTTTCTTCCTTCTGGGCCACACCATTGATTTGAGTCCCAGTTTCCTTCGTCTCACTATTGGTTCCCTGTACATTTTCCTTTGTTTGTCTTAACATAGGCTTCATTTTTTCATCTGGTTTCGAACAGATTCAACCAAGTCTGTGAGCATATTGATAACCAGTGTTTTGAAGTGTGCATCTGATAGGTTGGCTATCTCTTCCTCGCTTAGTTGTATTTTTTCTGCAGCTTTGAAGTGTTCTGTCATTTGGGCCTTTTTTTTTTTTTTTGTCTTGGTGCGTCTGTTACTTTAAGAGGTGGAGCCTTAGGTGTTCACCGGGGCGGGGTAACACTGGTCGCTGTGCTGTGATGCTGTACGTGGGGGAGGGGCCGAGAGCCAGCAATGGCGCCCACTCCACTCTCCACCAAATTTCAGTCTTTCACTCTGCTACCCACAATCAAACTGGGCCCCTCTGGTACTGGTTCCCAAGCGGGTGGGCTTTTGCATGCCCCAGCCCCCTGTGGGTCTCCCCAACGACCTCTCCCATGAGGCTGGGAGTCTGTCCTGCTGCCGGCCCAACCCCCATGGGCATTTTCCATCAGAGGTCTGAGGCTTTATTTCCCTGAGCTGGAGCCCTGGGTTGCGCAGTCTGCTTTGCTCCCCGCCATTTGTCCGGTTTATCTGTGTGCGAATGTGGGGCCATGGGGTGCTACCCGCTGCTCTGCCTGCCCCGTTCTCCACCACTCTGAGTCCAGCCCTCTCGGTTTATCTGTGTGCAAATGTGGGGCCGCAGGGTCTGCCTGTGGTCAGGGCAGTTCCATTTTAAATTTTTTGAGGAAATGCTGTACTTTTTTCCACAGTGGCTGCACCAGTGTGCATTCCCACCAACAGTGCACTAGGGTTTTCTGTTTTCCACATCCTTGCCAGCACTTGTTTGTTGATTTATTACTGATAGCCATTTTGGCAGGTGTGAAGTAATATTTCATTGTGATTTTGAATTGCATTTCTCTGATGGCTAATGAAGTTGAGCATTTTTTCATATGTCTATGGGCCATCTGTATGTCCTTTTTGGAGAAGTGTCTATTCAGGTCTTTTCCCATTTTTTAATTGGGTTGTTTGACTTCCTGGGATGGAGTCATGTAAGTTCTTTATATGTTTTGGAAGCTAAACCCTTGTCTGATGTATCATTGTAAATATGTTCTCCCATACATTCACTACCCTTTTCATTTTGATGATGAATTCTTTAGCCATGCAGAAGCTTTTTAATTTGATGTAGTCTTGTTTATTTTTTCCTATATTTCCCTTGCCCTAGGAGATATATCAGAAAAAATATTGCTGTGTGAGATATCCGAAATTTTACTGCCTATGTTTCCACTGGGATGTTTATAGTATCATAACCTATATTTCAATCTGTTATTCCTTTTGTGTTTGTCCTGGTGTATGATGTAAGTTGGTGGTCTTGTTTTATTTATTTATTTATTTTGCATGTAGCTGTCCATTTCTCCCAACACCATTTATGAAGAGACTATCTTTACTTCATTGTATGCTCATGACCCCTTTGTTGAATATTAATTGACCATAGAGACATGGGTTTATTTCTTGGGTCTCTATTGTGTTCCATCAATCTATGTGTCTGTTCTTATGCCAGTACCAGAATGTTTGATTACAGTTGCCATGTAGTATAGTTTGATATCAGGTATTGTGATCCCTCCAACTTTAGTCTTCTTTCTCAAGATTGCTGAAGCTATTCAGGGTTTTTTTAGGTTCCATATAAAATTTTGGACTATTTGTTCTAGATCTGTGAAATATGCCATTGGTATTTTAATAAGAATTACATTGAAAACAAGGAGGAGGTTGGAAACAAGGGAGGGAGGACGATTTGGCTGCAATGGGGGGACAAATAGGGAGGGAATGCAGACAACTGTAACTGAACAACAATAAAGACAGAAAGAATTTGGCTCATTTAGAAGCATGGCCATAGAAGGGAGGAAAAAGTTAAAGAAAAAAAGATGGATGTAATAAGTTGAAATGCAACTGTTACAGAAATCTAAGAGTATTACAAGAGAGTAATGGGTGCTCATATAGAAAATATAGAAGATATTGGTATGAAAAAGAAGAAAATAAAAATTACTTGTCATCCTATCACCCCCATGTAGCAGCTTTCATCATTTTTATATTTGTCTTTCTAGTATTTTATGCATGTATTTATTATGCACACATTTCTCAAATTGAAAATCAGGTTTTATCATGTATGTTTTATTCATATGAATCATGAACAATGCCTGAAGTCAGCATCTTTTATTCTGCACCTTCAGTCCTAATGATTGCATAGTATTCCATTGCATGATGGTAACTTAATTTGTCTATTATATCCACCATTTATGGACATTAAGGTTGTTGCAATTTTTTACTATCCAACATGGTGCTATAATAAAATCTCCTTTTCATTCTCAGCATACATTTTGACAGAACAGTTAATTGGAAGTAAATGTAATTTTTTTATATTTTGTTTTTGAATAGCAAATTTTAAGGAAATAAAATAAGATGTGACTGCAAAAAAAAAGACTTTCATTGAATCTATAGATTGCTTTGGGTAGTATGGACATTTCAATGATGTTAATTCTTCTAATCCATGAACATGTATATGTTTCCATTTATTTGTATCTTCCTCAATTTCTTTCTTCAATGTGCTATAGTCACTATCAGTCTATGTGTGTCTTTAAAGCTAAAATAAGTATGTTGTAGGCAGCATATCATTGGAGCTTATTTTTTAAAATCCCTTCAACCAGTCTATGTCTTTTGATTCAAAAATTTATCTTTTTATGTTTTGATAGGTAAAGACTTACTATTGTGATTTTGTTCATTGTTTTATAGATGTATTGTTCTTTGGTTCTCATTTTGCTTTTTCTTTTTTGTCATTTGATGAGTTGTCACTTGATGACTTTTGTAAGGGTATGTTTAGATTTTCTTCCCTAAATTTTTGTGTATCTACTACAAGTTTTTCCTTTGTGATTATCAAAGATTATTAAAACACCTTATGTACAAAATACTAGTTATGTTGATAACACCTTTACATCTATACTATATATAATCTTTATCCATTTACTTCTCCATCCCTCACATTTTAGGTTATCAATGTTACAATTTTTATAATGTATCCAATAAAAATTATTGTAGTTATTTTTAAATAAATTTTTAACATTTAAACTAATATTCTACATGAATTACATACTACCATTACAAGAAAATCTGATTTTGAAAGTATATTTATAATAACCAACAAGTTTTACAAATACATTAATTTTTTCACAACATTTCTTATTTCAGCTTGATGGACATCCTTTAACATATTGTGTAATGTAGGTACGCTGGTGATAAAACTCCCTCAGTTTTTGTTTGTTGGGAATGATTTTATCTCTCCATATCAAAAGAACAGTTTTGTTGCTTATAATATTCATGGTTGACAATGTTGTGTATTTATGTCTTTTTAAAAAAGATTTTATTTATTTTTAGAATGGGGAAGAGAGGGAGAAAGAGAGGGAGGGAAACATGAAGTGTGAAAGAAACAATGATCAGTTGCCTCTTGCATGCCCCCAGGTGGGGACATGGCCCACAACACAGGCACGTGCGTAGACCTGAAATCAAACTGGTGACATTTCAGTTCAAAGATCAGTGCACAATCCACTGAGGTACCCCAGCCTCATGGGGTTTTTAAAATTTTTCAAAAAATTAAATGTTCTTCAGTTACAATTATCCACATTTTTCCCCACTACTCTTCCCCACCCTACCTTCTCCATCAAGCACATTCAATCCTCTTTCTTCACTGTCTTTGTCCATATGTCCTTTATACATTTTCCTTGACTCTTCCTGTTCTTTCCCCTATTGTCCCCCTCCCATTTCCCCTCTGGTCACTGTCAGTTTGTTCATAACTTCCAAGTCTTTGTTTCTATTTTGCTTATGTTTGTTTCATTGATTAGGTTCCACTTATAAGTGAGAACATTTAGTATTTGTCTCTCATGGACTGGCTTATTTCACTTAACATAATGCTCTCCAGTTCCATCAAAGCTCTGGTGAATGGTAGGAGTTCTTTCTGCTGCATAGTATTCCATGGTGTAAATGTACCACAGTTTATTGAGCCACTCATTTACTGATGGGCACCTAGGCTGCTTCCAGCACTTGGCTATTGCACATTGTGCTGCTATGAACATTGGGGTGCATAGGTTCTTTTGGATTGGTGTTTCAGGATTCTTAGGGTATATTCCCAGCAGTGGAATGGTTGGATCAAAAGGCAGCTCCATTTTTAGTTTTTGAGGAAATTCCATACTGTTCTTCACAGTGGCTACACCAGTCTGAATTCCCACCAACAGTGCACTAGGGTTCCCTTTTCTCGACAACCTCACCAGCACTTAGTGTTTGTTGATTGTTTATGATGGCCATTCTGACTGGTGTGAAGTGGTATCTCATTGTGCTTTTAATTTACATCTCTCTGATGGCTAGTGATGCTGAGCATCTTTTCATATGTCTCTTGGTCCTCTTTATGTCCTCCTTGGAGAAGTGTGGGTTCAGGTTCTTTGCTCATATTTTAATTGGATTGTTTGTCTTTCTGGTGTGGAGTCATGTGAGTTCTTTGTGTATGTGTGTGTGTGTGTATATATATACATATATATACACATATATATATATATATATATAAATTTATTTTTATTTTTTGAGATCGAACCTTTGTCTGAGATATCATTGGCAAATATATTTTCCCACACAGTTGGTTCCCTTTTCATTTTGGTATTGTGTTCTAGAGCCATGCAGAAGCTTTTTATGTTGATAAAGTCCCATTTATTTATTCTTTCCTTTATGTCCCTTGCTGTAGGGAACATATTGGTGAAAATATTGCTGTGTGGAATATCTGAGATTTTTTTGCTTATTTTCGTCTCTAGGACTTTTATGGTATCACAACTTATATTTAAGTCTTTTATCCATATTGAATTTATTTTTGTTTATGGTGTAACTTGGTGGACAAGTTTCATTTTTTTCACGTGTAGCTGTCCAGATCTCCCAACACCCTTTGTTGAAGAGGCCATTTTGATTCCATTTTATGTTTCTGCCCCCTTTGTCAAATATTAATTGCCCATAGAGACTTGGGTTTATTTCTGGGCTCCCTATTCTGTTTCACTGACCTATGTGTCTGTTCTCATGCCAGTACCAAGCTCTTTTGATTATCATGCCCTTGTAATATTGTTTGATGTCAGGCATGGTGATACCACCTATTTTGTTCTTCTTTCTCAAAATTGCTGCAACTATTCAGGGTCATTTATTAAATTTCTGAAATGTTTGTTCTATATCTGTGAAATATGTCATTAGTACTTTAATAGGAATTGCATTGAATCTATAAATTGGTTTGGGCAGTATGGACATTTTGATGATGTTAATTCTTCCAATCCATGAGCATGGTAAATGCTTCCATTTGTTTGTGTCTTCCTTAATTTCTTTCTTCAGCGTTGTGTAGTTTTCTGAGTACAGATCTTTAACCTCCTTGTTTAGTTTTATTCCTAGGTATTTTATTTTTCTTGTTGTTAAAACAAATGGGATTTTCCCCTGATTTCTGTTTCTAATATTTCATTGTTGGTATACAAAAATGCCTTTGATTTCTTAATAATGTCTTTGTATCCCACTGTTTTGCCAAATTCACTTGTTAGCTTGAGTAGATTTTTGGTGGAGTCTGTAGGTTTTCCTATGTACACTATCATGTCATCTGCAAACAGTGACAGTTTCACTTCCTCCTTTCCAATTTGGATGCCTTTTATTTTTTCTTCTTGTCTGATTGCTGTGGCTAGGACTTCCAATACTATTCAACAATAGGAGTGGTGAGAGAGGGTATCCTTGTCTTGTTCCTGATTTTAGTGGGAAAGTTTTTAGTTTTTGCATGTTGACTATGATGTTGGCTGTAGGTCTATCATATATGGCCTTTATTATGTTGAGGAATGCTCCCTTATTTCCACTTTACTGTTTTTTTTCATCAATGTGTACTGTATCTTAACAAATGTTTTTTTGGCACCTGTTGATATATTCATGGGATTTTTGTCTTTTGTTTACGTAATGTATTACATTATTGATTTACCAATAGCGTACCATCCTTGCATCCCTGGGATGAATCCCATTTATCATGGTGTATGATCTTTTTAACATATTGCTGAATGCAGTTTGCAAATATCTTGTTGAGGATTCTAACGCCTATGTTCACTAACAATAAAGGCATGTAGTTTTCTTTCTTTGTGTCTTTATGTGGTTTTGGGATTAGAATGATGTTGGCTTCATAGAAAGAGTTTGGGGGTCTTCCATCTACTTGGATTGTTTGGATTAATCTTTGAAGAATAGGGGATAGATCTTCCTTAAATGGTTTGTAAAACTCTCCTGTGAAACTGTTTGGTCTAGGGCTTTTGTGTGCTCGGAGATTTTGATTACCTCTTTGATTTAGTCAGGCTTTTTGCTTCTTTTTGGTTTGTTCAGGCTTTTTGCTTCTTTTTCATTCAGTTCTGAAAGATTATATTTTTCTAGAATTTTTACATTTCACTTTGGTTTTCACATTACTTGGCATATAGTTCTTCATAGCAATTTCTTACAATCCTTTTTATTTCTGTGGTGTCAGTTGTAATCTCTCCTCTTTCATTTTTTATTGTGTTTTTTGGACTCTGTTTTTTCCTTGCTGAGTCTATTCAAAGGCTTGTCGATTTTGTTTATGTTTTCAAAGAACCAACACCTGGATTTATTGAACCTTAGAATTGTGCTTTTAGTCTCTATGTCATTTAACTCTGGTTTGATCTTGGTCATTTCCTCCCTTTTACTTACTCTGGGCTTTGTTTATTGTTGTTCCTCCAGTTCTTATAGACGTAGGGTTAGGTCGTTTATTTGAAATGTTTCTATCTTTTTTAGGTAGGCCTGTATCGCTATGAACTTCCCTCTCAGGAATGCCTTCAACGTGTCCCATAAATTTTGGACTGTTGTGTGTTCATTTTCATTTGTTTCCAGAAAATTTTTGATATCTCCTTGATCACATTCTTAACCCATTCATTTTTTAATAGTATGCTATTCAGTCTCCATGAATTTGGGTGTTTTGGAGTTTTTTCCTTGAGGTTGGTTTCTAATTTCAGTCCCTTGTGGTCTGAGGAAATTCTTGATGTGACTCTTTTTCTTGAATTTGTTGAGGTTTGTTTTGTGTCCTATCAAGTGGTCTATGAAAATGTTCCATGTGCATTTGAGAAGAATGTGTATTTTGCTTCTTTGGGGTGAAAGGCTCTCTATATATCAGTTAAGTCCATTTCATCCGGGGCATTGTTCAATGCTGCAATATCCTTGGTGATATTTTGTTTGGAAGATCTATGAATTTTTGACAGTGCGGTGTTAAAACCCCCTAGTATAAGTGTGTTTTTGTCTATATCTTTCTTGAAGTTCTTCAGAGTTTCCTTATATATTTGGGTGCTCCTATGTTGTGTGCATATAGGTTTATAATGTTTATGTCTTCTTGACGGATTCTTCCCTTGAGCATTATGGTGTCCTTCTGGGTCTCTTTTTATGGCCTTTGTTTTGAAGTCTATTTTGCTAGATATAAGTATTGCTACTGTGGCTTTTTTTCCCCTTTATGTTTGCTTGGAATATTTTTTTTCAAATCTTCACTTTTAGTCTATGTAAATCTTTTGTTCTGAGGTGGGTCTCAGGTAGGCAGCATATGTGCAGGTCATGTTTTCTTAGCCATTCAGCTACCCTATATATTTTAAGTGAAGCATTTAATCCATTTATATTTAAGGTTATTATTGATAGGTACTTATTCGTTGCCATTTTACCACCTTTGTGTCTTTGTTACCTTCTCTTTCTCTGTTTTTCTTCCTCTTGTTAAAGCAGTCCCTTTAGCATAGCTTTCAATGCTCGTTTGGTGTATGTGTATTCTTTTAGCCTTCTTTTGTCTGGGAAGCTTCTCATTTCTCCTTCCATGTTAATAGAGAGCCTTGCTGGATGGAGTAGTCTCAGTTGCAGGACTTTGCTTTTAATTACTTGGAATATTTCTTGCCATTCCCTTCTGTCTAATAATGTTCCTGTTGAGAAGTCAGCTGCTAGCCTTATTGGGGCTCCCTTTTATGTTACTTCCTCTTTCTCCCTTGCTGCCTTTAAGATTCTCACTTTGTCTTTAAATTTTGCCATTCTAATTATGATGTATCTTGTTGTGGGGCTCTTTGGGTTCCTCTTGATTGGGACCATGTCTGCTTCATGGACTTATTTGTTTTTTTCTGTCATTAAATTAGGGAAAGTTTCCATTGTTACTTTTGAAACAGGTTTTCTTTTTCTTGCTCTTCTTCTTCTCCTTCTGGGATCCCTATTATACAGATATTTTTCCATTTTATGTTGTCTTGCATTTCCCTTAACCCCTCTTCCTTTCTGAACCTCTTTTCCTTTTCTTGCTCTTTCTGGGTGTTTTTTTTATACCTTGTCCTCCACCTCACTGATTCTATCCTCTGCTTCATCAAGCCTGCTTTTGATTTCTTCCACTGTGTTTTCCAATCCAGAACTCGTATTCTTCATTTTTTCTTGGCCCTTGTTGATTGCTTTTATGTTCTTTTTTATGCTGATATAGTTTGCAGTAAGTTCCTCATAGTTTCCCTGTATTTTTTGTTAATTTGCACTGAGCTCATTGAGCTTCTTTATAACCATTGTTTGAACTCAATATCTGACAGTTGACTTGCCTCTATTTCATTTAGCATTCTTTCTGAGGATTCTTCCTTTCCTTTTGATTGGAGGTTGTTTCTTTTTCTTCCCATTATTTGTGGGTCTCTTCTTGTTTGCTTCTGCTTCTTAAATTGGGGTGTTTTGACTTTGTTTCTTTTTAAAAAAAT
This sequence comes from Desmodus rotundus, assembly GCF_022682495.2. Classification (NCBI taxonomy): domain Eukaryota; kingdom Metazoa; phylum Chordata; class Mammalia; order Chiroptera; family Phyllostomidae; genus Desmodus; species Desmodus rotundus. The sequence continues at coordinate 65,281,741 of NC_071390.1, forward strand.
TTTTTATTGTTATTCAATTACAGTTGTATGCCTTTTCTCCCCATCCCTCCACCCCACCCCAGCCAAGCCACCCTCCCTCCCCCACCTCAACCCTCCCCTTTGATTTTGTCCATGGGTTTTGACTTTGTGACTTTGTGATGTGAATTTATATGGTAGGAGGCCTGTGATTTAAGTGGTGCAGTTTCCTTGATCACCTGAACTTGATGGTCTTAGAATGTCCTTTATAACTTTTAAGCTGGTTCTCTGGATGTAGTTGGATTTTGATTGTTGTTGGGTGTTTCTTTGGTGGCTCCTTCCCTCCATCTGGTTTACTGAGGTTCACTCTGCCCACCACATCTTATATACTATTGTGCAGGTGCATCAGAACAAAACCGCAAAGCTCAGGAAACAAACCACGCCTCCAAATATGACCCTCTACCCACAATCCCACTATCAACAGCAAATGAACCAGTATTAAAAAGGGTTTAATGAGATGAATACTATTATAAGAAAGAAGAGCAGATATGAGATGACAATGATAGAAAAATGATTTTGAGAGGGTACTCTGGAGGAGTACTAATAAGCGTTGGGAGTTGGAGCAATGCAGAGAGAGAAGGTAAAATTTACCTCATGAATAAATAAGGGAATGAGGAATATAGAATGGAGAATTTAAAGGGAAGCATATAATATTAGTTTTAAACAGAAATTAAAATAATATAAAATTAAAAAGTGAAAGAGAGAAAAAGGAAGGCAAAGATAGTAAATAATTAATAAAAACATAGGAACCAAATTAGAGAGAAAGGTCGGCGACAGCACTATCAACAACAAATGAGATAAAATCCATATGGTTGGTATGGGAATAAGAGGGAAAAAAAGAAACAAAGAAAAGCCTAAGAGATCTTTAGAGGAATGGGAAATGATTTTGAAATGATAGCGGGAGAGGGAATACTAAGAGTGAGGAACAAAAACCAGGCTAAGAGAGGGAGAAATTAAAATTTGGGATGTAAGGAAAAAAGAAAAAAGTTAAATAAAGAAAAATAAAAGGGCAAGATGAAATAGAAATGGAATAAAGACAAAACAGAGAAAGAAAAAGAAAAAAAACTGGCTAAGAGAGCAAAATTAAAATTTGAGACAAAAAAAAGAGTAGGAGAGGGGACCAGTAAAATTTGATATTTAAAATAAAGAGTTAGTGAAGCTCTAGAGATGAAATTGAATAAACAATGCAACAACTACCCTACCTACAACCAACTAGCAAAGATTGTTAAAGGTGGAGAGAGAATGCAGGGATTTTAAGAGCTGTTCAAAAGGATGTGACATGACCCTTGACAAGAAAATTCATTCTGAGTGACTGGATGGGGGAGAAATAGTAAGAGTGTGGAATGGAAACAAGTTGTAGCTAGAAAGAGAACAAAATTTGAAAAGAAAATATTGCAATGAAGGAAGGAGGTAAAATGGGCTTGGGGGGGGCAAAATATGTGAATTGAAATACACTATAGTATAAAATCTAGTGACTTAATATATATAAATTTGCTGGACAAAAAAAATGAATGTTATAAAGCTCTGCAGGAAAGAAAATACCACAAATCATGAAGAAGACCACAGTGGCTTTCATCTGGGCACCCTCTCATATTTACCACTGTTTTTTTCTCTCTGGATCTGCCTCTGGTGATGTCAGATGTTGACCCCATCTGACTTTGTGCAGCCTGTTCGATACTGTCCCTGGCTGTCTCCTTCAATTGTTAATCTAATCTGGTCACTCTGCACTCAGCAGTCAGGTTTAAGCACTGTAGGGTGGGGCCAAATCCCTCTTGGGGTTGAGGCTATTGTTTCCCTTCAGGCTGCTGCTGCTAGGAGGGGAATGGTCTAAGTGGGATGGTTGCTTTGTATGGAGATTGGCTCAGCACCAGGATCCGGCAGCTACTTTCTCAGTTTTCTTTCCAAGGCTTCTATCCCCCATCTCTCCTCAGGCGTCTCTTGCCTCTTCTGCCCCAGCTTTTGCCAGAGCCCAGGGTAAGTGGCTGCAAATGAAAATTAGTGTGTTGGCCCTTTAAATGGCCCTTGCATCCCCAGCTGTGCATCTCTAGCAGAGAGCAACCCTGCTGCTTTTTTTTTTTTAATTTTAATTTTTTATTGTTATTCAGTTACAGTTGTGTGCCTTTTCTCCCCATCCCTCCACCCCACCCCAGCCAAACCCCCCTCCCTCCCCCACCTCCACCCTCCCCCTTGATTTTGTCCATGTGTCCTTCATAGTAGTTCCTGTAATCCCCTCTCCTCACTGTCCCCTCCCCACTCCCCCCTGACCATTGTTAGATTGTTCTTAACTTCAATGTCTCTGGTTATATTTTGTTTCCTTTTTTTCACCCCAATGTTCATAGCAGCACAATTTACAATAGTCAAGTACTGGAAGCAACCTAAGTGTCCATCAACAAACGAGTGGATCCAAAAACTATGGTATATTTACACAATGGAATTCTACGCAGCAGAGAGAAAGAAGGAGCTTATACCCTTTGCAACAGCATGGATGGAACTGGAGAGCATTATGTTAAGTGAAATAAGCCAGACGGTGAGGGACAAATACCATATGATCTCACCTTTAACTGTAACATAATAAATAGAAAACCCTGCTGCTTTTCATCGCTGGTTGTTATCTGTGTACTTTTTGGGTTCTGGTGCTCCAGACTGGGGATCCCAGCCTAGGGTTTAGACCCCAGTCTTTTCCAAGGAATCCAACAGACTGCTTAATTATCCCACTAGCACTGCCACCTGTGGGCACCCAGCCAGCCTTCTGAAGTCTCCACTGCATTCCTTAAGAGAGAGGTTGTGCTGAAGCTGGTTCTTCTGTAGTCCGAAGTTACATGCTTCTCTCTGGCTATTGCTCAGTTGTTTGTCCCAAGTGGTTTCTCCACAATTGAGTTGTAATTCCAGACTGGCCCTGGGAGGAGGTCAGTGTGACTTCCATTCACTCTTCTGCCATCTTCCCTTCCCTCTCACTTTCCATTAGAGTAGTCTTGGTTTCAGGCCTTTGCTTTTCATTATTTGGAATATTCCTTGCCATTCCCTTCTCACCTGTAGTGTTTCAGTTGACATGTCTCCATTCTATATTCTTCATTCCCTTTTTTATTCATAAGGTAAATTTTACCTTCTCTCTGCATTGCTCCAACTCCCAACTCTTATTAGTACTCCTCCAGATGCTAGCCTTATCAGAGCTTCCTTGTATATTACTGTCTGTTTCTCCCTTGCTGCCTTTAAGAGTCTCTTTGTCTTGAATTTTGATATTTTAATTATAATGTCTTGGAGCAGGACTCTTTGATTTCATCTTCCTTGGTACCCTCTGTGCTTCCTGCACTCACATGGCTTTTCCCCTCTCCAGGTTAGGGAAGTTTTCTGCCATTATTTTTTCAAACAAGTTAGCCCTTGCTCCTCTTCTTTTCCTTCTGGTATTCCTATGATTTGAATGTTGTTATGTTTCATGTTGTCTGAAGTTCCCTAAGCTCTCCTGATGTTTTTTGAGTCTTTTTTTCATGCTGCTGCTCTACCTGGGTGTTTCTTCCTACCTTGTCTCCAAGCTCACTAATTCCGTCCTTTGTTTCATCCAGCCAGCTTATAATTCCTGGTAGTGTTTTTATTTCAGATATTGTATTCTTCCTTTCTTCCTGGTTCTTATTTATATTTTATATTTCCCTTTTCATGTTGTTGTAATTCCCACTCAGTTCCTTATAGTTGTTGCTGAGTTCTTTGAGCATCCTTATAACAATTTTAAAAAATTCTATGTCTGATAGATTGCTTGCCTTAAATTCATTTAGCTCTTTTACTGGGGTTCTTACATTCCTTTTGATTGGGGACTCTTTCTTTATCTCCCCATTTTAGGTGGCTCCTTTTTGTTATTTCTGCAACCTAGTATGCTCTGCTTTGTCAGCTGTCTTTGTGGGGTGGTCTTCTGTGATAGGAGTTCTGTGTGACTCAGTGATGCAGTCTTTTGATCTCCTTGTTGGATACTCTAGGGTTGCCCTTTCTTCTGTTTGTGTGGTCTTTCTTGTCATACTCAGGCTTTACTTGCTGGTAGCTTCTATGTTGATGAGTTCTTCCCTCTAGTGGGTTTACTGGTAGTCACAACTCCCACCTTGTCTTGTATGCTGTTGTGTAAGTGTTAATTAACAAAGCAGTATTACCTGGCAAGCAAAACTATCCAGCAAGTGGGACCACTCTACTCATCAGCACTTGAGCAAATATTGATAAAGGTGAAGAGAGATTATGGATATTAAAAGATATGACAAAGGGAATAGGAGGTGATCTAAAGAGGGGGAAATGTTATTGAGTGGTAAGAGGGAGGAGAATTGATAAGATTGGGGATAGAACTGAGATGAAGATAGAAAGAGAACAAAATTTTAAATGTAAGTAAAACAAGTAAGGGCAATAGAAACAATGGGGTAAGAAAAGGGAAAGTATACTATGAGGTCTGAGGTACAATTGAAAAGGTGCTGGACAAATGGGAGCAAAATTGGAGAAAAACCACAGTAGGGTCAATAGCAATAATAGCTGAAAGAAGTGTAATCAAGGTGGAACGGGAATAAGAATATTGTACTAAAGTGAAAATTGAATATGAGATGTCTACTATAAAGTAAATGATTTTATGAGGATGGGGGAGAAAACTAATAATAGTAAGGAGTAAAGCCCAGGTTGAGAGAGGGGGAAACAAAACAAATTAAAGAAAAGGAAATTAGATTCCTCTCTCCACTGATCAGGGGCAAGGGAAGGCGAATGGAGTAAGGCAGGGGGAGATTTTTATATGAGGTTTAAAGAACTAACAAATAGTGAACAACCATGAATTCTTTTGGAGCAATACAACAATAACCATGGTATTTCATCTAACTAGCCATTCTTTATATAAGGAGGAAAAGAAACAAGACTCTTGTCAGAGGGGGAGAAGAATGTGGGCTGACTTAAAAAAGAGGAGCACTGGAACTACTATAAAGGACACATGGACAAAATCAAGGGGGAGGGTGGAGGCGGGGGAGAGAGGTGGGTTAGGCTGGGGTGGGGTGGAGAGATGGGGAGAAAATGCAGACAACTGTAATTGAATAACAATAAAAATTTTAAAAAAATAAAAAAAGAGGAGCACTTATGAGAGGTTATATGGAGGAGCAGTACTGACAGTAAGGGATAGGAAGTCAGCATAGTGTGAGAGCAAATAACTTTACCACAATAGTAACAATGCTCAGGAAGATGGTGAAATGGATTGAGACCAGGGAGGGGTGCTGCATGGTCTTTGTAATAACAATAATGATAGAAAGTATATAATCTGAATAAAAAGAATAAAAACTAAAAGACCAAGAATAATGAGTTATTTGGAATGCTAGTGAAGCAAAAGAAAAAAAGATACAATATAACAGAGAGAAAAACAAGCCACAACAAAACAAACAGAAAGAACAAATAATAATGACCTATATAAATTAGAAGAAGAAAGAGAAATTAAATTTTAAAAAATGCAAGTTCATATGAAGGGCAAGATGAATTTTATCTCAGGTGTTGGTTTTTGCCTTCTGACTTCTTTCCGGATCTGTCTCTGGTTTTCTCTCAGCTCCAGGACTTACTGTGTTACTCTTGAATAAAAAAAGAAAGATAAAAGGAAAGGAAAAAAGAGCACCCCCTGGTGGTAGCTGGAAAGCGTGCTGGCCCGTTTTGCAGATCCTTAGGGGTCCTGCAGGCAGTGGGGATTGGGCTCCGTTTTTAGTCTGCGGTGCTTTTGCTTGGAAGTGGGCTCACTCTGGGCTACAATAATCCCAGGTGCCCAGTTTCCAGCCCACGCCCTTGGAGTGCTGTGCGACCTGCACTCTTCACTTTGCCCCTTTGCATGTACATAAAGCACATCGCTTTGCATCCCTTTGATCAATCCGTGAGGCAAGTCCAGAGTTTATCTCAATACTCCATTCACAGCCCTCCTCTTCTCCCAGCTCCAGGTGTAGCTAGGGTCTTGACCACTCTCTGGCACTGTACCCCACGAGCCAGCGACCACCTCCCTGGCTGGGGTGCACAACCAGCTGCATGTGTCCCTGCATGCCATGTGTGCCTTTTGTTTCCACCCCAGTGACTTTACAAGCTCAAGCCTCTCAGGAAGGGACTTCGTTTTTCTCATCTTGGGAGGGGAGGGAGCCACTAAGCTGCTATCATGGACCTGGCCCTCCTGGGAAGCCCAGTGTTGTCCATGGGGGAAGAAGCCACTGCCTAAGGTGCCATGCCGGGGACTTTCCCCATCTGCCTATAACACTTCCTTACCATCCATTTTAAAGCATCCTCTGCTCACTTTGGCTTCCAAACTTCATATCAGCTGGGATTTTGTTGGCTTCAGAAGGACAGCTAAGTGTCCCACTTGGGTGCTCCAATTTTGTGCCCTGCTCCCACCTATTTCGCTGTCATCTTCCCTCCACGTTTTTTAGAAAGAATATTTAAATATATAATCACTTTATCTCCTGACCTTCAAAGTTTCTCTTGTTGTAACATTTATCTTATGAAGCTATCCTTTATGTGATACCTTGCTTTTCTCTTGATGCTTTCAAAATATTCCTGTTTTGATTGCTTATAATGTGTCTCAATGTAGAACTTATAGGTGCCAGTTTTTTGAGGCCCTTTGAGCCTCATGAATCTGGACATCTTTTCTTCCTCCACCTTTGGTAACTTCTCAATCCCAATTGGTTAAAAATAATTTTCCATTTTCTTTCCATTCTCATGCTGAGAGTTTCATAATTCACTTATTACTTCTATTCATGCTGTTTCTTAAATCATAGTCTTTGTTCACTCAGTTTTTTGTTTGTTTGTTTGTTTGTTTCTCTGACAGGATAATTTTAAATGATCAGTCTTTTGGTTCACTCTTCTACTTGCTTGATTTACTGTAGAAGTTCTCTATTGTAATCTTCATTACAGTCACTGCATTCTTTAAGTCTGGTTTCCATCCACCTTTTTAAAGGCTTCTATTTCTCTGTTAATGTTCTCATTTTGTTCATGCATTGTTTTCTTAACTTTGTTTAGTTGTGCATCTGTGCTCTTGTGGTTAATTCTTCAGGACCATTAGTCTGATTTCTTTATGAGAAAGTTCATAGATAACTATTACTTTAGGGTCAGTTTTGGAAATTTATCACTGTCCTTTGTTCTTGTCATGTTTACATGATTCTTGTGATACCTGAATTTTTTTGTTAATATACATGTATTTGATTAAATTGTCTCTTCGTTCTAAATTTACAGGTCTGTTTTGGAAGAAAGTCCTTCAATAGTCAACACAGGTAGGGGTTCTGGCCAACACACTATTTACTTGTGTAATTAATGCATGTTATTGGGGTCTCTATTTGGGTGATGCCATTTCCTGAGCTCTGAGGTCAGTGGGTGTCACTGGATGGGAATATTTAGATACCACTGCTTTCTTGGTTCCATATCTACATGTGGCTGTAGAATGGGGTCTGTAGTTGTCTTGATTCTTTGGTGATGCTTCCTAGGACTCTAGTAGGTCGAAAGTGGAGCCATGTAACTGTTGCACCCACTGACTCAAGAAACAGATGTTCGGAGACTTTCAGGACATTTACAGAGATGTTACTTTAATGGCCAACTCTTTTAACCTGCGCAGGGGCGGACTCTCGATGTGTCCCGGAGACACGGTGCTCTGAAGAGCTGCAGATGAGAGCCGCGCCGAATGCTCACAGGCTAGCTCTTTTATACAGTGAGAAGCAAGCAAGCAAGTTACAAAAGCAGATATGGCAGTTAGCAATTGGCTATTATTTCTTGGCACACTCAGGGTTGGTTACCAGGACAGGGGAGATGTTTACAAGAATAAAATGTTCTCTTAAGCTGCTGTTACAACATTCCCCACTCCTGTTGTGAGACTGAATCAAATCCTTGATTCAAACTCTTCATCTTCGAGGGGAAGGATGGTGTAAGGTTGGGATAGAACCATCAACTTAACTGTGGCTATGCGCTCCTTGATAAATGCTAAGAGCCTTGCAGACTATATTGAGGAATATAGGTCCTAGGGTTAGAGCTAATAGAAGTATCAGTAGGGGTCCTGCTATTGCCGATAATAGGGTGGTCAGCCAGGGTGAGGTCTTAAACAAAGACGCATACCAGTTGGAATTTTCATCTTCTCCCTCTCTCTCTTTGAGCCTCTTCGTGAGGGTCCTAATATTCTCTCTGATTATACCTGAATGGTTGGCATAAAGACAGCAGTCCTCTCCAAGTGCTGCACAGAGTCCTCCCTGCTGGAGGAAGAGCAGGTCGAGCCCTCTCCTATTTTGAAGGGCGACTTCTGCTAAAGAATCTACCTGCTTTTCAAGGTAGGTGACTTGATCTGTGGTTGGATTGCAGTTGTCCTTTGAGCAGTTCTCATTCCATTCTGACCCATGCTCCTTACTTGGGTGGCGGTGAAGGATGATATGCTTGTCCAGTCCTGCTCCTGGGGCCCAGTCTGATGCCAAAGTCTCACAACCCCATTGCCTACAATAGAAATCCTGGTGGGTCCCACAAGGGTAAACTTTGTTCTGAGGTGGTTCTGGGCATCCATAATGGGCAGCATACCTGAGAGCGTAGTTCTTGACCGCGTTATCACATGGAGAGAATGGGACTGAGGGGCGCTGCCAATTAGATAGGGAGTTTACAACTGCTACCGCCGCGGGAGACTCACAGAATTGATCATCGAAGAATTTAGAGAAGTCAGCTTTTAAGGTTATTGGAGTATTTCCTCCCAAGTATAGTTGGAAGCAATTACTGTACCATCAACAGTTCTGATTAGCACCCACTCTTGTAGTTCTAACCCACCTCCTGTTGTCCACAGGGGAAGGACCAGCCCTACTGTCGCAAGAAGGTAAGCTTTAAGGGCTGGTCCGGATCCTTTCTGAAGCTCCATCTCTCAGTTTCACCTGGATCTTCTGCGGGCTTTACGTGGGAGAGGTGAATCCAGTATGGCTTTTCAGCCACCCTGACTGCAGTGGGGGTGCTGAGCAGCACGTGGAAAGGTCCTTGCCACCGCGGCTCCAGGTTCCCTCGGCGGTGGTTAAGGACCCATACCCATTGCCCAGGGTCCGGTGGCGGGGGCCACTGGGCGTTGCCTCCCTGATGCAGCTGCTTTCTGTTCCCTTAATTCTCTCACCTCCCTTCGGATCTGCTGCAGCGCCTGTAGGGGCTTGAGGAAGTTATGGTTAGCAACCTCTACCTCTTCCCTGGTAAGCTGGGGAACAAGGGGAACTGGTTGCCCAAACATGAGCTCATAGGGGGTCCATCTATTAGTATAAGGGGTACATCTAACCCTGAACAGGGCGAAAGGGAGTAGCTCTACCCAGTTTTCGCCGGTCTCCTCTTGTAACTTAATTAAAGTTTCTTTTAGAGTCCTATTCATCCTTTCCACCTGGCCTGAACTCTGAGGTCTGTAGATACAATGCAGTTTCCAATCTATGCCTAATCTGATAGCTAGTTCTCGAGAAATCTTAGAGATGAACGCTGGCCCGTTGTCTGATCCTATAGCTACTGGAATCCCATACCTAGGAATTATTTCCCTTAATAGGATCTTGCAGACTACGGAGGCTGTCTCTCCTCTAGTGGGGAAGGCCTCTGCCCACCCAGTAAAGGTGTCAACCAGCACAAGCAGATACTTGAATCCTGACTTTCCTGGGGTCATCTCAGTGAAATCTATTTCCCATAGTTCTCCTGGGGTTTTCCCTCTATACCTAACTAGTGGGGGCAGTTTCCTATTCTGGGCATTGACTTTTGCGCAGGCCTGACACCTGGAGACCGTAGATTGAACTATGTCCCTGACCTGGGGCCCTAGGTAATACTTCTTGATAAGCTGTTCTAACTTATTCTGTCCTAGGTGCGAACTAGAATGGATCCCCTTCACTATCTCATGACTCCCTGGGGTAGGTAGAGTCTAGTATCAGGAAGTTCTATCCACCCTTGCTTATTCTTTTCTCCCCCTAACTGTCTTCCTTGTTGTTCCTCTTCTGGGGTATAGCTAGGATCTGGGGGTAGTGCAGGCTGAGGCAAAAGGGAAAGGAGCGCATCAGGGCTTCCTTCTGCGGCTTGCTTTGCAGCTGCGTCTGCAAAATGATTTCCTCGGATGATTGGGGACTCTCCCTTCTGGTGTCCCTTGCAGTGGATGATGGCCACCTTGGAGGGAAGCCAAATAGCGTCCAGCAGGGCTAGGATCTCTGCCCTGTTCTTGATGTCCTTGCCTCCCGCTGTTAAAAGTCCCCTCTCCTTATAGATAGCACCATGGACGTGGGCAGTGGCAAACGCATAACGGCTGTCTGTGTAAATGTTGGCTGCTTTTCCCTCGGCCAACTGGAGGGCCTTTGTTAGCCCTATCAGTTCCGCTTTCTGTGCAGATGTCCCTTTGGGTAGTACTCCTTGCCACAGGACCTTATCTTCTGTGGTCACTGCTGCCCCTGCATACCTCTGTCCGTCCTTGATGTAACTGCTTCCATCAGTATACAAGGTCAGATCTGCTTTTTCATAGGCCTGGTCCTGGAGGTCTGGCCGGGTGCCAGTGATTGTGTCCAGTACATGTCTACAGTCATGGACCACAGTGGGGTCCGGTAGGGGTAGCAGAGTAGCCGGGTTCAGGGCTGCCGTCTTCAGAAACTGTACTGCTGGGGGGTTCAGCAGCTGTGCTTGGTACTGCGCCAGCCGCGCATTAGACAGCCACCTGTCGCGGGGGGCTCGCAGCACTTGTTCTATGTAGTGCTCCCCAATAACTTGGATGTCCTGGCCCAGAGTTAGCTTGTTGGCCTCCTTGACTAAGGTAGAGGTGGCTGCAAGTGCTCTTAGGCATGCTGGCCAGCCTGACGCTACGGGGTCTAGCTTCTTGGACAGATATGCTACTGGCCGCTTCCAGGGTCCAAGTTCCTGGCTGAGGACCCCCAGTGCTACCCCTCCCTTCTCAGTGACAAACAGCTGGAAGGGTTTGGCCATATCTGGTAAGGCCAGCGCTGGGGCAGCTACCAAGGCCTCCTTGAGGGCCTGGAAGGCCCTTCTTTCTTTGTCTGTCCAAGTGAACTGCTCTTCTTTACCCCGGGTGAGCTCGTGCAATGGCCTGGCCAGCTCTGCAAATCCTAGTATCCAGAGCCTACAATATCCTACAGCTCCCAGGAACTCCCTCACTTGCCTCTTGTTAGTAGGTTCTGGAATCTGCAATACAGTCTGGATCCTCTGGCTGGATAATGTCCTTTGTCCCCCTTGTAAATTATATCCCAGATAACTTACAACTTGGGTGACAATCTGGGCCTTCTTGGCGGAGACTCGGTACCCCATCCGCTGGAGGTCCTGGAGCAGGTCCAGGGTGGCCTTCTTACACTCCTCCTCGTTGGCAGCAGCTATAAGGATGTCGTCCACGTACTGGAGCAGCACGATGGATGGATGGGTTGAGCGGAAGGCCTGCAAGTCCTTACTCAGGGCCTCGTTAAAAATGGTGGGGGAGTTCTTAAACCCCTGGGGTAACCTGGTCCATGTGAACTGCCCCACCAACCCCTCTTCTGGATCATTCCACTCGAAGGCAAAATCTCTTGGCTCCGGGGAGCCAAGGGAATGCAAAAGAAAGCATCCTTCAAGTCCAGTACTGAGTAGTGAGTATGAGTTGGAGGCAACGAACTCAGCAGGGTGTACGGGTTTGGCACCGTGGGGTGAATAGTTTCTACACGGGCGTTCACCTCTCGCAAGTCCTGCACCGGGCGATAGTCCTGGGTCCCAGGCTTCTGGACTAGGAGCAAGGGGGTGTTCCAGGCAGACTGGCACTTGCGGAGAATGCCTGCCTCTAGCAGCCGCTTCAAGTGCCGCGCTATGCCCCGCTTGGCCCGTGCAGGTACCGGGTACTGCCTCACTTGCACCGGGCTAGCGGTGCTCAGCAGCTGCACTATGACTGGCGGCTGGTGGGCGGCCAGTCCTGGTTCGTTGGACTCAGCCCACACCCCGGGCACCATTGCCCGCAGCTCCTCTGGCACCCCAGTGACCTCATCCTTACCTTCCTGGAGGGCCGCTAGAAGATACTCTTCAGATAGAGGCACAGTTACCTCCAAGCTGACTTTCTCGCCTCCCTCAGGAGCATCACTGTCCCCCTGCTTGAAGTTGATGGAGGCTTGGAGTTTCTGCAGCAGGTCCCGGCCCAGCAGGGGGTAGGGACAATCTGGAATGACTAGGAACGAGTGGGTTATGGTGCCGCGCCCCAAACTGGTGATTCTGGCGGTTGTCCACGGGTAAGCTTCAGCCTTGCCTGTTGCCCCTACGATCTTAGTGGTTGCCTTCTGAATTTGCCCCTGAGACTTCCTCAAAACAGAAAAGGTGGCTCCCATGTCGATTAGGAAGTCTGTTGGCTTGCCTTCGACTGTTAAGGTGACCATGGGCTCCTGGGAGCCAACTGGGATGGAGCCCTGGCCCCGTCAGTCAGAAGTCTGGAGCAGGACCTCAGGGATCCAATTTTGCTTCTTATTGCCAGTCCGCCTCTTTGGACAATCTCTCCTCCAGTGTCCATGCTCCTTACAGTAGGCACACTGATCCTTGCCTAGCCGCTCTCCTTGCGGCCTCTTTCCCCTGCCTCGTTGGTGCTGTCTCCTCTCCCTGATTCTGGGGGCTTTTGGGTTGCAAGGAGGATCTTGGCGACTTCTTTTGCTCTCCCTATCTCAGGGTCATCCCTATTCACATATACTTTCTGAGCTATTTCAAGCAACTTACTTCTATTTTCTCCCTCAAATCCTTCTATTTTCTGGAGCTTCCTCCTGATATCTGAGGCTGCCTGAGTCACAAAGGCTATATTCACTATCCTATTTTCTTCAGCCTCAGGGTCTAAGGGGGTATAGACCCTATATGCCTCCATTAGCCTTTCGAGGAAGGCGGCTGGCGATTCCTCTCTACCCTGGATTACCTCACTGACTTTACTGAAATTAGTTGGCTTCCTAGCTGCTGCCTTCAAACCCCTGAGCAGAGCCTGGCGATACTGAAGAAGCGCCTCCCTTCCCCTATTGCTATTGGGGTCCCAATTTGGGGGCTGAGAAGGGAGAATGTCTTCTATTTCCCTTCTGCCAGCTGCGGTCTCACCCTCCTCTCCCATAACCGCCTTTCCGGCTTCTCTAATGATCCTGTCCCTTTCTTCGGAGGTGAACAGGGTCTGCAAAATCTGCTGACAATCATCCCACGTGGGTTGATGGGTCCTAAAAATAGTCTCAAGAAGGGAGATTAATCCCTGGGGTTTCTCAGAAAATGGGGAATTCTGGTGCTTCCAATTATACAAATCGCTGGTGGAGAATGGGACATAAATCAACCTGGGTGGTGCCCTGGGCGGCGCATCTGGGCCCGGCCGCGCTTCTCGCAGCGGTAAAATGGCGACCTCACGCCCGGGTGGGACAATGGCGGCCTTTCCCGCCGCTGCCGAGGGCACCGCCCTTTCTTCTCCACCATACTGCGCCCCTCCCCTCGTATGTGGCGGGCTCAGAGTCCCGCCACCATCTCGGCGGGACGAATCGGGGTCCATCCTTCGGTTATAGGGTGGAGGGGCTACTACAGGATCTAGGGGGCCCTCTGGCGGCCCTGGCAACACGGGGTAGAGTCTAGGTGCAGCGGGAGGCTGTTCCACTGACGGGTCTCTGCTTGGCGCTCGCCTCTCGCAGCCTCTCTGATTAACCCCGGCCCCCAGGCAGAGTGTCCTCTTCCCTCCCCTATTCTCTCGCATGCATTTCCGTATATAGCCTGGGCGCTCGGTGGCTATATCTACCCAAACATCAATATACAGAAACTGGTCCGGGTGGGGAACCCGGTATACTGTTGCCCGCACGGCAAACAGAACGGGCAGATCAAAAGTGCCCTCACTTGGCCACCCAACATCAAAGGCCGGCCACTCTAGCTGACTCAGTGTTCGGAGGAACTCGGGGTCCGGCGGCGGCCCGCCGTAGCCCCTTGCCCTCCTCTGGAAATCAGAGAAATTCTTCAACAGGCAGTCGAGGGGGCTGCCTGGCGCGGACTCCCGTTGACCCATTCTCTTGGAGTCTCCTGTAATGATACCAGCAAACACGAACAAAGCCCAGACAATATTCAGAAACAGAAAGACCAATTTCAGGCAAAACTGGTCGTCTCGCACTCTTCAACATTCAAACCTAAAGCGGCCGCACTCAGACTCAGACACACTGCTGCGCTTTGCTGCGAGCCCTGACGTGACCGGTCACAACCTGAACAGAACAGAAACCAGGCCCAGGGCGGCATCCCGGCCGGGGTGGCCTGGGTGGGCTACCAGCGGCGTCCCGCCTACCACCTCAGGCAATACTTCGCTCTGGAGCCCAGACAGACAGAGGATCCTCCCAGATACTTACCAGGCTCCAGCCCGCTTCCTCCCTCAGTGTCCAAACCAGACCTCCACCTAGGGAGGATCCCGCTGGGGCCTCCAAAATGTTGCACCCACTGACTCAAGAAACAGATGTTCGGAGACTTTCAGGACATTTACAGAGATGTTACTTTAATGGCCAACTCTTTTAACCTGCGCAGGGGCGGACTCTCGATGTGTCCTGGAGACACGGTGCTCTGAAGAGCTGCAGATGAGAGCCGCGCCGAATGCTCACAGGCTAGCTCTTTTATACACTGAGAAGCAAGCAAGCAAGTTACAAAAGCAGATATGGCAGTTAGCAATTGGCTATTATTTCTTGGCACACTCAGGGTTGGTTACCAGGACAGGGGAGATGTTTACAAGAATAAAATGTTCTCTTAAGCTGCTGTTACAACAGTAACCATTTTCCTGCTCAGACAAGGCAGCAAATCAGACTCAAAAGCTATCGTATTTCATTGGCCAGGAACCTAAAAGAGGCAGAACTGTTCACCAAGTTTCCTGGCCATACAGGGCCACTGCCTAGGCTCTGCTGATGGAAAGGTTTGCTGGCTTAGACTCTGCTTAGGTGCCACTGTGCACAGGACACTAGGATAGGCTATGTGGCTCACCAGGTGTTCTAGTTAGGCATTCAGGTTAAGGAAAACTGGGGTATATAGGGACAGAAATTTGCTTTTCTGCCTGAGTGAGGGCATATAATGAGGCTCTGAGGCTTGTGTTGCTTGTTGGCTGGGATCAGAATCAGGAATAATCACCCAGTAAGCTCTCTGGCCAGACAAAACCAGTGGCTTGGCTCTGCAGATGTGCAGAATCCCTGGCTGGATCTCTACTCAGGGTTCAGAGGGACCAGTGAGAGGAGGACAAGATCTGCCAATATCTCAGCACTGCTTGCTAGAAGACCTGCCTGCCTTCTCCATCCCAATCAAATTCCACTATCAAGCTCTGTAGCTTTCTCATGTGATCCTAGTCAGGAGAGACCTCAGGGGCCTCCTGGGAAGCACCCCCTAATGCTGGGGGAAGCTGAATGTCCACCTTGGGCTCTGTCTTTTCCACAGGAAAAACTCTAGACCATGGTAGGGGTTCTTCATGCAGAACTATGATGGCCTGTGGAAGAGGTTATGTGGTCAGAGCATAGCCATTCCTCCTACCCTTTATTATGGTCCTTCTCTGATTCTGTGGTTCAGCAGGTTACTTCATCCACACCTTCGTGGTCTAGGATTTTCCAAATGAAGTCTTGTCCATGGTTAGCCTTCAAACATTAGTGTGGAAGAAAAACTTGATCAAGTTGGCAAAGACTCAATGAAAAGGGATCTGAAGGATTGAGTGGTCCAGCTTTCTCAGAGGAGGAACAGATTTTTAACTCAGGCAAGTGGGCATCATTGATTTCCTTCACAAGAAATATTAAGGGTGTGGAAGGCAAAATAATATTTTTGAGGGACTGGCAGGTGCAAAGGCCTTTTCCAATGGTTTCTAGGAGATTACATGGGTGGTGGGCCAGGGATATGAATCCGCATGTGGTCAATGTCCTCCTTACTGAGAATGGTCATGTGTGCCAGATGTGTAGAGGTAAAAAAAACTGGGGATGGTCTCCACTTTGATGACCCTGAATTTTCAAAATACTGTGGATATGACTGAACTCATATTCCTTTCCTCCTTGGGCTGAGAGGTGGGGTAGAAAAGACATTAGCTAGTGGCACCTGAGTGTTTACCAGGGTCGTGGCCTTGTGCTGAGCACTTTGCAGCACTTACCATCAGCCTCATGGCCACCTGCAAAGAAGACACCATTGTCCCCATCTTTTCAATGAGAAAAGTAAAACACAGGGAGTTTAAGTAACTTGCCCAAGATATTTAGTAAAAGCAAGTATTTCTATTTTAAAAATGGTTTGGGATTTTATCAAAGAGCATAATGTGAAGAAAATCCAGGTGTCTCAGTTCATGGTAAGAGATGAAGACTAGACTGTGGGTTGTGGGTCTATATTCACAGGACACCAGGGTGCTTTATCCTGCAGGAGCAGTGTAAGTACATCTCACACAGAGAGCAATGCTCACCAGGTAACCAACTTTCATGCTAATAAGCCACAAAATACAACTCCTTTGGACTTTGAACCAAGTCTCAATGTTCAGTGTTAGACGCAGTATGTGTCCAATTCAGTATACAAAGGGCTTATAATATTCTGGTGGCTTTGGTGCTCTATATGTTGGGCTATGGAGGGGGGAGTGACAAGGTAGTTCTGAGGAGTGCCTGGGCAGGGGGAGGGATCAGCGGCAACATTCTTGGGGGAGGTTGAGACCATATTTGTGGGGGGTATTGGTCCCATGAGCAGCAGCTGTTGAGGGGGGAGCACTCCTGGCTGGATGCAAGGCAGATCTTTGGGCCACAGGGCATTTGTGTGCAGTGGGGTTTCATTAGAGTGATGCTGAGGCACTTACCCTGTATGGAAGAGAAAAGAGAAAAGACATCCATGAGAAGTCATTGGAATGAACAGCAGAAGGCTGTGGTCTTCTTGGCTCAAGGGGATTGGAGTCAGAATCCATTACAACCACAGAGTGAACCTTTGTGATGGCCTTCCTCTCCATGGGTGCTGGACTCCAGCCAGGGCTCCTTCCTGGGGACTTGGTCAGGCATCAGAAGTCTGTTCTGCCTTTATGAGGCAGCTCCGGAGTCCTGACCCTGGAATCCCTTCTGGAACTGGTCTGCTCCCCCCTGTACCGGGAGCCTGTTAAGCAACAATGACGGAGTCTCTACAGCCCCCACAGCCTGAACATTTTCACCCTTCTAGGTGAGAGTGTGCTGAAATGATGAGCCTTCACCACAGAGCTTATATTGGGCTACAGACTCCTAAAGCAAGGGCAGTGGGGGCACCCTCTGAGGTGTTACAGGCTGTGGAGGCTGAAGCACTCAATGGCTCTTAAAAAGGGAGAAGAATGTACTGTCCAAACTTCTAAATGCCCACCTGTGCATCCGCTGGGAGCCAGTGTCACCTGAATGTGGCCAGGCAGCCCTCACTACAGACTCTGGGAATAGACCATCCTCCAGGCTCCCTCGCCCATCTGAACAAAAGGTCTGAGCATGAAAAATCCCAGGTAAGGCAGGAGCACCACTCTCATTGGGCCCTGGGGCTGAGTAGGGCAGGCTTCTGCTGGTTTGGGGGTAAACTCAAGAGATCAGGAGTGCTGACCCAAAGGAGGTAGAGCAATGAGAAGGGTGGTGCCAGGCCTTGTGGTTCAAGTCCAGCTCTGCTGATCCCACCCTGCATGACCTAAGACAAGTCACTCGGCCTCTCTGTACATCAATTCCCCTGTGGTAAAACTGAAAAAATATTAATACTTACCTGTACTGGCAGGATTAAATAGTAAAAACATGTAAAGTTCTTAGGCTACCAGCTGGCCCATCGGAGGGACCAATAAAAACTAGCCATAATTATGAATAAATTTTAAGGAGGAAAATGTAACAATTTGGCTTCTTCCTGAGTCACCGGCAATGACTCAAGAAGGGAATATTTACTACTTTGTAAAACCAGTCAGTGTTGGTCAGACAACACTGTGGTTGTGTGTGGGGCAGAGTGACACATGCTCACTACCACCCCGAGAACCTGAGTGACCAACCCAGAAACACCTCCATGGATGTGGCAGAGCCAGCAGATCATTAGGGTCAGTGGTCGGTGGGGAGAGGAGATAGACTGGGAGGCCAATAGAAATTTCTGTCCCACCTTCCTTTATTTGAGTTGGCAAGTTTGAAGTAATGCTCTAGGTAAGAGTTTCTTGAGATGACAATGCAAGAAAATACATGGATGCCACGTCCAGCATCAGCATTTCTCCTGAGGCCCCATTTCTCCACGTCTTGAGCATCCTCCTTGTCAGATGCCAGGCAGGGTTCTCTGACCCACAGTCCCAGAGAACAACTGTCAAGGGTAAAAAACAAGGCCCCTAGCCCATGGGGTGCATCCCTATGCCCCTGCTTACCTTGTCCCTGGGCTGACACCACATTAGTGACACTTGGTTGCAGTTTTGGACAAAGTCACACAAGGTGTCCAGTTTGCCCTGAAAAGCAGACATGGCTGTAAGGAAGCTCTAGGCACGGACGCCTCCTCCAGAGGGGACAGTTCCCTGGGGCTCTCTGTGGATCCTGAGGACTATGTCCCAGGAACTTGCTGAGACATAAGTGCAGCTTTAACCTGGTGCAGGGACCAAGCAGCTCGTGCATTTGGTGGCAGTAGGCAGGGGTGGGTAGGTTACTCTGGGTCACAGACTGTTTAAGATCTGGAACAAATCAGAATTTTTGGTGTAGAAGTCAGGTGCTCCTTTTGGAGGAAAAGTTCAAATGTTGGAAGAGATAGGAGGAGGCCAGGAGAGGTCCTGAGGGGCCAAAATATGTAGGTATGGGGGACCTAGACAGGAGTTGGAGAAGGAGGAGAGAGGGCAGGTACTTGAGGGGCACGTGAGGGGAAGGCAGGGAGGAGGACCCATGCTCTACTCATGGGCACATTCCTGATACTGTGGGTGGAGGATGGATTGTGGAGAAGAGAAAGGAATAAAAAAGACCAGAATGTGCCCTTGGACACACTGAGTGGGCACCATGGCTGTAGAACTCTGTGGTTCTGACCTTCTGGGTCCTGGTGGGTTGGGGCTGGGCCCTGTGAGCCAGTAGTACAAGATCCTGGCAAGCGGCTTCCTCCCTCTCTGGAAGCATGTTTTGGCTTCTCTGTGTCCCTACACTGACTGTCAGGGATGAGGCAGGGCTGGCTCTCTAGCTGCTGTCTTAAAATCAAAGAGGAACCAATTTACCTGACAGGGACAAAGGCAGAGCTGTGGCAAGAGAAGGGCAAGTCCAAGCAGAGACTGCGGGGATCTTTATTTCTCAAACTAGTCAACTGGACCTGACCCTCTCTATCCCTGTCAGCTCCTGCCCCCTGCCAGGCTGGGCCCTCCCTCACCAGGATGGACCATCACACTCCCTGGGTGATGGGTATTTCCTTCTGGTCCCTCCTCTGTGGGGCCCTTAGTGTCCCATCTCAGAGAGTCACAAGGACAATGCAGTGAGCTCTTCCCTCACTCTGCTGAAGGGACTTCTGTAAGAGCAGTAGAGCCACTGGCTTTTCTGGGTACTTTCAATGGTGGTAGGAACTTGGCTAAGAACTTTTTTTCCCCCTGACTATTCTAGATTGTTTATGATTCAGTTTGTGTTCACTTATCCATCTACTGGACAGTGAAGCCCAGGCCACTGGTGGAGTTGATGACAACCTCTGTGAGAACCAGAGATTGGCCAGCTGTGAGCCAGCGCCCAATATCCCTAAACCAAGGGGGAGACTGTGAGGTAAGGATCCAAGTGATGAAATCCCACTGCCCTTATATTTCATCTCACACAAGCCACACCTCTGGGGTCCAGGCCTCTGTGGCATAAACCTGAAGCCCCTCTCCTCCCACATCTAGCCTCAGGGTCAGAGCTCCATCCCTAAGGACCGTTCTCACCTCCACCCTTTGTATCCTCTCTTCTTGGCACCCATAGCAAGGGACAATCACTGTTGGGCATGTCTGTATGTGACATGTCTTTGGCTTCTAGAAAGAGAAAACACAGCTTCTTGGTTTGGCAGCTCCAGGTCCAGACACAAGCTTTGTTTTCTCCATACCTCTCAGCTTTTGGAGTCTCAGCAAATGTTTGTGGGGGAAGTCAAGGACAAATGAGTAGCACCCTGCACCATAAGAGAGTGCCCTCCATGGGCACTCTGAATCAGAAGAGAAGTCCTTTTGGTTTTGCAAATACCGCTCTTCCCAGAAAGACTAGCAAATTCATTCTGGTTCCCTTGGTGTCACTGAGGCTGCCCGTGTAGGAGAAGCCTGGTCTTGGGCTACATAATGTAATGGAGGTCGTCAGGGTGTGAGCATTGGCAGGTGACGGGGCTGTATTCACTTGATTTTGGCCGATTTAGCCTCCCCAGGTCACACAGCAGCCAGTAGAGGGGCCACCACAGACTGTGAGGTCAGTTTTCCCCCAGCTCCCAGACCCATGTTGCCTGTTTCTGAGACACCGTGCACCAGCTACAACTGTGAGCCATGGTTTGGGCCCTCACCCTGAGTTAGCCTCAACCTGCTCACCTGACCCTCAGTCCCTTTGTTCACCTAGGCTGGGCCTCCCTCACAGTTCAGTGCCTGGTCAGACTCCTTCCACCCTCCTTAGCCCTCTGGTCACCACAGGCCACCCCAGCCAAGCCCTTTCCCTGGCAAGAGACAAGGAGAAGCCCAAGGAAATGGAGCTCAATGTGCACCAGAGCCTGGAGGGGGAACTAGGTCTCTGGATCAGGCTGTGTTGGGAGCTGGGAAGGTTGTCTGGGTGACATTTGGTGAGTTCTAGGTCCTCCTTGGCCCCTCCATGCCCCTCTGTCACCCTCTTGTTCCTCCCAGCTCTCTCTGCCCAGGTGGGTGGAGCTGGTGGGGTGGGGAGTGGAAATGGCCCCAAGCTTCAGGAGGCCTCTTTGTGCGCATCAGGCCTACTGACAACATCAGGACCAAACCATGACTTACCTTTTCTTGATCTTGCACTGGTGGTGGCTTCTTGATAGTCTAGAATGTTAAAGGGACATAAGTACAGCTGGAAAGGGCATGGAGGGTACTGGCGGGCCATGTTGATAGTGGGGCCCTGCTGTCAGCATCAAGACAGAACATGGGCTTTGGGGTGTCCATCTGGGTGCCACTGTCTGGATGTGTATGGCCAAGAGACTTCACCTCCCCAAACCTCAGGGGGAATTGGAAGCTCAGTTATGAGGGGGGAATTGAAAGTGCCCTGTGGGATCCACAGGGAGATAGCCAGACTAAGGAGCCTAGTCCCTGGTAGAGGCCTCACACCTGGTGGTTTTCATCAGCTGCTCACCATTATATGAAGACAGAGCACCAGCCCGCACTCCTTTCTCCCTCCACCACCTCACCCTCCCCCTGCAGCCCTCCCTTGCATCCCAGCCCTCAGAGATAATAGTCCCTCTACCATCCAGGGTTTTCTCTTCCTGCTTCCCCTGTTCCACAAATCAGACCTTCTTGCCTCTTGCTGATTTGCTCCAACCTTTCACACTTCTGCTTTCCCCTGTCTTTATTCCACTCTCTGGTCTGTTTCCTTTCAATCCCAGGTAGCCAGTGCCTCTGCCTCAATCCCTCCTTGGGGCCAGACTCTATTCTTTGCTGTTGTTCAGGTTTCACTGAGCACTTGCCACAAACTATGATGTTATTGTTTCCCTTCACATGCCCTTGTACCAGCAACAGACCAGATACCAGTCTGTGAGCTCTTGCAAGGTTGGTAGCCATTTCACTTCTTTCCCTCTTTGCCCAGCATGGGTCTCAGCACTTCCTGGCCCTTAGTCATGACAAAGGCACTAGAGATGAGCAGAGACCCAGATTGGTCTTATGGGTCCTGTGGTTGTGTCTCCCCAGGGGCTAAGGCAGCACATAGGCCATATCCCTGGGGAAGCATGAGGCCTCCAAAGTCAGGTTGTGCCTTTGCCCAGGAATGTAGGACAGAGTCTTTCCCTCTTCCTGCTCATGTGATGGGATTGGAGCTGATGGACACCTACCCACAGGTGGGTTCATGAAGTAGGCAGGCATGCTGTGGCTTTGGATTATTCACAGGGCTGTGTGGGCAGTAGTTACTCACCCTCTTGCAGCAGCAGATGCACCAGATCAACAACGGGCACATGAGCAGGGTCGGGATGAGCACAATGAAGTACAACAGACGGTTGACAATGGGTGTGAACTGTGGGGAAGGCATTGGGGGAGATGGCAGGGCAGGTGGTGGTGTTGGCGGCCTGTGAGGTGGTAGGATAGGTGGTGGCCTTGGAGAACTGCCAGTTGGCCTAACAGGTGGCTTAGCAGGTGGTGGTGATTTAGGACTTACAGTTGGCTGGACAGGTGACTTGGCAGGTGGTGATGTTGGAGGACTGTGAGGTGGTGGGACAGGTGATGTGGCAGATGGTGATGTTGGATGACTGCGAGGTGGCAGGAGAGGTGGCTTGGTGGGTGGTGGTGTTGGAGGAATGTGGGGTGGTGGGACAGGTGGCTTGGTAGGTAGTGGTGTTGACAGCCTGGGAGTTGGCAGCACTGGTGGCTTGGTGGGTGGTGATGCTTGAGGACTGGAAGGTGATGGCACAGGTGGCTTGGTGGATAATGGCATTGGAGGACTGCGGGGTGATGGGACAGGTGGTCTGGCGGGTGGTGGTATTGAAGGCCTGGGTGGTGGCAGCATAGGTGGCTTGGTGGGTGGTGGCGTTGGAGGACTGAGGCGTGGTGGGACATGTGGTTTTGCAGGTGTTGACTTTGGAGGCCTGTGAGGTGGCTGGATAGGTGGCTTGGCAGGTGATGAAGTTGGAGGTCTGTGAGTTGGTGGGGCAGGTGGCTTGGTTGGTGGTGGCATGGATGGACTGCCAGGTGGTGGGACAAGTGGCTTGGCAGGTGGTGTGGTTGGTAGCCTGTAAAGTGTTGGGGCAGTTGGATTGACAGTTGATGGTATTGAAGGCCTACGAGGTGGTGGGACAGGTGGCTTGGTAGGTCGTGGTGTTTGAGGACTGCGAAGTGGTGGGACAGGTGGCTTGGTAGAGGGTGGCACTAGAGGACTATGAAGTGGTGGGATAGATGGCTGGGCAGGTGGAGAGGTTGGAGGCCTGTGAGGTGGTGGGACAGATGGCTTGGTAGTTGGTGGCATTGGACTGTGAATTGGTGTAATGGGTGACTTGGTAGGTGGTGGCACTGGAGGCCTGGGAGATGGCCGGACAGGTGGCTTGGCCAGTGGTGGTGTTGAAGGTCTATGAGGTGACAGAACAGGTGGCTTGGTAGGTGGTGGCATTGGAGGACTGCGAGTTGGTGGGACAGGTGGCTTGGCAGAGGGTGGCACTAGAAGACTATGAAGTGGCAGGATAGATGGCTTGGCAGGTGGAGAGGTTAGAGGCCTGTGAGGTGGTGGGGCAGGTGGCTTGGTAGTTGGTGGCACTGGACTGTGAATTGGCAGAACAGGTGTCTTGGTAGGTGGTGGCACTGGAGGCCTGGGAGATGACCGGACAGGTGGCTTGGCCGGTGGTGGTGTTGAAGGCCTGTGAGGTGATAGGGCAGGTGGCTTGACTGGTAGTGGTGTTGAAGGCCTGTGAGGTGACAGAACAGGTGGCTTGGTAGGTGGTGGCATTGGAGGACTGCGAGTTGGTGGGACAGGTGGCTTGGCAGAGGGTGGCACTAGAAGACTATGAAGTGGCGGGATAGATAGCTTGGCAGGTGGAGATGTTGGAGGCCTGTGAGGTGGTGGGGCAGGTGGCTTGGTAGTTGGTGGCATTGGACTGTGAAGTGGTGGAACAGGTGGCTTGGTAGGTGGTAGCACTGGAGGCCTGGGAGATGACCGGACAGGTGGCTTGGCCGGTGGTGGTGTTGAAAGCCTGTGAGGTGATGGGGCAGGTGGCTTGACTGGTCGTGGTGTTGAAGGCCTGTGAGGTGACAGAACAGGTGGCTTGGTAGGTGGTGGCATTGGAGGACTGCGAGTTGGTGGGACAGGTGGCTTGGCAGAAGGTGGCTCTAGAGGACTATGAAGTGGCGGGATAGATAGCTTGGCAGGTGGAGATGTTGGAGGCCTGTGAGGTGGTGGGGCAGGTGGCTTGGTAGTTGGTGGCACTGGACTGTGAATTGGCAGAACAGGTGTCTTGGTAGGTGGTGGTACTGGAGGCCTGGGAGATGGCCGGACAGGTGGCTTGACTGGTAGTGGTGTTGAAGGCCTGTGAGGTGACAGGACAGGTGGCTTGGTAGGTGGTGGCATTGGAGGACTGCGAGGTGGTGGGACAGGTGCCTTTGTGGGTGGTAGTGTTAGAGGCCTGGGAGATGGCCGGACAGGAGGCTTGGTGGGAGTTGAAATTGGAGGCTTGTTAGGTGATGGGGCAGGTAACTTGGCAGGTGATGTTGAAGGCCTGTGAGGAGGTGGTGGGCTAGGTGGCTTGGTAGGTGGTGGTAATGGTGGACTGTGAGGTGACGGTGTTGGTGGACTGTGAGGTGGTGGGACAGGTGATTTGGTAAGTCTTGCTGTAGGAGGACTGCAAGTTGGTGGGACTGTTGGCTTGGTGGGTGGTGGCATTGGAGGAGTGCATGGTGGTGGGACAGTTGTCTTGGTGGGTGATGAGGTTGAAGGCCTATGAGTTGACAGGACAAGTGTCTTGGCAGGTAGAGGCTTAGGAAAATTGTGACGTGGCAGAACAGGTGGCTTGGCAGGTGGTGGTGTTGGAGGCCTGTTAGGTAGTGGAGCAGGTGGAAGAGAAGGCGGTCTGGCAGGAGAAGGGGCTGATGGTGAAGAGACTGGAGGGACAGTTGACATCTTTCCCTGCAAAATGCACATATGCTAGAGGCTTGTGGTGGGCCTTGGTAGCCTCCATACACTCAACCAACACCAGGCTACCCCACCTTCTGCCTTGTCAAAATACTTCTCAGTTTGTTCCATCCACAATGTGGCCCAGTAGAGCTAGGAAGCCAGGGTGGGAACCAGACCCACTGTAGAGCCCTTGACCTCAGACCTCTCCACTAAACCTGATCAGACATTCTGTGGCTCAGCCCTTACAAGAAAGTCCAAAATCCTCTGTGAAGTTACAAACCAACCCTCGCTAAAGGTTTCAGTGACAGGACAGGGCTTGTATGAGAGCCATGCAATTTAGTTACAGATGGGTGAAAAGGTGCTTCTGGGGCCCACTGAGAATCTGGGGTGCAGACGCAGAGGCAGGAGACCTGCTCCATCTCCCCATTGCCTCTCTCCCACCTCCAGGATCTGCAGCCCCAGGCAAAGCTATTCAATGTCTCTGAGCCTCCATTCCCCCAATCTGTAAGGAGGAAATAAGTGGGTAGTTGTGAGGTTGAGAAAGTTTGTGGAAAGTCCCAGCACAGACCAGACCCATGGTGGGGACTTACAGAATGGAAACGACTGTCTTGTTACTCATACCCAAGAGCAACTGTTCTGCGTGTGCTGCACAGACCTTCCCTAACCCCACCCTAGGCTGTCAGAGAAGCTGGAGAGGGACAGTGGAGAGAGCCTGTGCCAGGAAAGGAGACAAGGTAGCTGAAAGGGGAGGCAGAGTTAGGGCTGATGGTGATGCTGCCGTGCTAGGCCTGCAGCTACAAGGCTGCTCCTAAGTCCTCTTCTAAATGTGTCTGTTGACAGACAGGACTCCTGACTTCAGTTCAGGCTGCTGGTTTGTGAAAGGATGTCCAGGCACAAGTGAAGACAGATTCAGATGGAGGACTGTCAGCACTCTTGGGACCCTTACAAGCTAGCACTGGACACCAGGAGTACCTCCTGCCAGTCACACCTTGTTCAGCCTAACTCTCTCTGTTGCCCCTGATCATATTCTGGGGCTAAGGTGCCTGGATGATGTGGAGTCTGAAAATTGGGCACCTGGGGAGCAGCACCTCATTCCCAGCTTCCTTTCCCTCAGCTTAGCCCTTGGCCACTCCCATAGCCTTGAGGCTTTCCCACCTACAGGGAGACAATCTTCCTGCAGAGTTCATAGAGAATTAGTAGAGAGGGCCAGCTGAGGAGCAGGAGAAAGGAGGAGAGGCTGAAGGGAGGGTGATGACATTTGCAAAATGACAGCATGTGTTCCCCAAGCAGTCTTGGCAGCCAGGGGCTCTGATGGTCATGAGTGGGTGGTGAGCCATTGGAAAGTGACACCAGTGCAGTGAGAACACATTATGCATGGCCACTGCTGGTCCCACCTTCCCTATCCCCACTTTTGGATCTGGATTTGGAGGGCTGGGGAGACCCAGGGTTCTGAACTCTGCCTCCAGCACACAACTTCCTAGCCTATCCCACAAACTTCAGCTGGAATCCAGATGGACCTTGAAATCCCCACGACTAGACCCTGGGCCAGCGGAGGTGGCAAGGTGGAAGGCAATGGGGTCAGAACCTCAGAATAGTTTCTGGGTTCTGCTTAGAGCTCTAATTTGTCCATCCATGTGCTTCATTAACCCTTGGTCACAGAAAGGAGAGGTTCTGCAGGACCTAGACATCTGACTGTACCCTGGTGTCTTGTAGGCACACTCTCAGAGTACTTCCCAAACTTCACTGAGGGGACAGCTCTCCAATTAAGATCAAAGGGCCCCAAGTGGTCTGTCAGATACTGCCCCTGTCTGCAGGGTCATTTTTCTGGGGTCATTGTTCCCTTCTCTTGCCTCCAAACAGTGTCTCTCCCTCCAGTGCAGGGGCTTTGCACAGTGCCACCCTGACACTCACACAGTTCCTACTGGTCACTTTCAAAGTTGTGTCCTGGAACTTGATACCACTGTTGAGGCTGTAATCAACGATGACCACCCTAAGAAGAGAAAGGGGAGATGGTGACCACCAGCCCAGGCAGACACAATTCTTACTCTTGGCTATAACTGTAGCTCACAGCTTTCCTCATTGTAATGACATTAGACATCAGGCATTGAGGTACCCTAAAAGGGTGACATCATGGGTAAGGAGAGCTCATCCTCAGGCCAGACAAGGTCACCTCTGCAAGGAAGGCTAACCAGGCAGTGAGGAGCCCTTCATGGGAGCGGGTGCCCTCATGACTATGGGTTATGTGATGAGACATGGCTGCTAGGTGTCACCATCCCCACCCTTCTGCATTCATGCAATAAGTTGGCTTAACTCTTGAGGGCTGCCAAAAGCAAAAGTACCATCCCTGCAGCACCTCACCTTGCCCAGGCAACAGCAGATCCCTGAACATTCATGACAGCCAGGCTAAAGCAGATCCCTGAACACTCTGGAAGACTACCCTCAGGGGTGATCAAGAAGGGAGCCCTGAGCCATCTCAGAGACAGACGCATGTTGCCCTAGTAGAGGTGACATGCTATTTTCTAGACACTTCATGGGGCCCCAAATTGCCCACCTGGTTCCCAACGTGGAACACTTACTGTCCAGCCTTCTCAAATACATGTCCTGGGCAAATTAGTTTTGTATTTGTCATATTGATGGCCTTTTTGGCTAAAAGGAAATCATGAAAATAATGTCAATGGACATGTCCCTCCGTTCATCTCCCCTTCCGACTGCCCTTGGCAAGCAGAACTAACACTTTGGCAGATGCCAGCTTCTCTTGACTGCCTTCTTCTGAGCACCTACCATGCCCCAGTACTGTGCACTGCTCTGGTGTTTACTGGAGATGAGGCAGGTAGAGTCTCAGTTCTCAAGGTCCTCACAATTTAGAGATTGGAGAAGGAGATCAATAATGAAATAACAACAAACAAAATAAATGCAGACAATAAGAAGTATTGTGACCTCAATGAGCAATGGAAGGGTAGCGCAAGGGGAAGGGACAGCTGCTTAGGAATGGGTGACCTATCCTATCTTTAAAAATAGTTTCTCTCCAGAGAAACTGACATATTTTCACTTGAACATACATTGGTATCTGGGATGTTCTTCAAAATAATAAATGGGGAGGGTATCAACTAAACCATATTCTTCAGGGCTGATAGTTATTGATATAGAGTCATGGCTGCTACAAGTCCATTATACAATGTTGGCCACTTTTGTATATTGTTGGAAATTTCTATTAGAAATAAGGCCTTTCTGAGGAAGCAGTACTGGAACTGAATACAGATGAGGGACAGCCAGGAGAAGCTCCCAGGAAAGAATGTCCCTGTGGTGGGAGTGCATGTGCCAAGGCCCTGAAGCAAAGCCAGCTGTGCTTGTGAGCAGAAAAGAAGGGAGTGAGGAGACCTGGGCAGGGACTCATGGCCCTGGGAAAGGGTTTTATTGTAAGTACAATGCACATGAGCAGGGGTTGGCCAGATCCAGATATGTCTGGGACACAGGGACACCAGGGCTTGCCAGTAGACTGCATGAGAGATGAAAGTGAAGAGGAATCAAGGATGACTTGACCAGAGCAACTGAATGGATGGTGGTGCCACTCATTGAATTAGGGAAGTCTGAACAGGGGATTGGGAGTTTCTTTCTTTGTGTTTGTTTTCTGTTATTTGTGGGATCTTGGGAGTTTGCACTCCAGTGGCTCAGAACAACTCCATATTTTATAGCTCAGGCACCTTCTCACTCTGAGCCCAACTCTTTTCACATCCCCAAACTGTGGCCATAGTTCACAGTTATTGCCTACAGAGTGGTCATTTCCACCTGAACCAGCTTTTTTTATCCTAACTCAATTTTCTTTTTTTTTTTTTGTCCCTTTATAAAGCTTTTATTTCCTTTAGTACTGTAAGAGGAAGAAAAAATTTAACAGTTATATGTAGATATGTAACTTTCATCTAAAACAAGATATAGAACATTTACATCATCACAGAAAGTTTTCTGGTTTTCCATCAGTTCCAACCCTCCCATAAGAGATAATGACTTTCTGATATCTAACTCCATAGATCATGTTGCCTCATTTGGGAGTTTATACGAATGAATCAAATACTTGTGTTTTTCCCCAAAGGGGAAGTTGTCGGGCTACTTTTGCTTAAGATAACATGTTTATTAGTCACTTGTGCTTCTATGTGTATTCCTAGCTCCTTCTTTTCTATTACTGAATCTACCTCTTTCTTCAGTTAAGGACATTTGGCTTCATTCTAGCTTTTGACTATAACAAGTAGGGCTGTTATGAACATTTCTTTTACAAACCTATTATGTGCACATATTTTCATTTCTCATAGATTTAAACCTTAGGACTGACACTTATAGACCCACACATACATGATAAATTGATATTTTACCTTTACTGTGGTATAATTGAAGTATACTGAAATGCACATATTTAAATTATATAATTTGATTGGTTTGGGCATATGTATACGTTCTTTTTTTTTTTCTTTTTAAAATTTTTATTGTTATTCAATTACAGTTGTATGCCTTTTCTCCCCATCCCTCCACCACACTCCAGATGAACCCACCTCCCTCCCCACCTCCACCATCCCCCCCTGATTTTGTCCATGTGTCCTTTATAATAGTTCCTGCAATCCCCTCTTCCCACTGTCCCCACCGACTCCGCCCTGGCCACTGCCAGACAGTTACCAACCTCAATGTCTCTGGTTGTATTTTGTTTGCTTTCTTCTTCTATTGATTATGTTCCAGTTAAGGGTGAGATCATATGGTATTTGTCCCTACCGCCTGGCTTATTGGACTTAGCACAATGCTCTCCAGTTTCATCCATGCTGTTGCAAAGGGTATAAGCTCCTTCTTTCTCTCTGCTGCATAGAATTCCATTGTGTAAATATACCATAGTTTTTGGATCCACTCATTTGCTGATGGGCTCTTAGGTTGCTTCCAGTACTTGGCTATTGTTAATTGTGCTGCTATGAACATTGGGGTGCACAGGTTCTTTTGGATTGGTGTTTCAGGGTTCTTAGGGTATAATCCCAGCAGAGGAATTGCTGGGTCAAAGGGAAGTTCCATTTTTAGTTTTCTGAGGAAATTCCATACTGTTTTCCACAGTGGCCTCACCAGTCTGCATTCCCACCAACAGTGCACTAGGGTTCCCTTTTCTCCCCATCCTCTCCAACATTTGTTTGTGGATTTGTTTTTGTTGGCCACTCTGACTGGTGTGAGATGGTACCTCATTGTGGTTTTAATTTGCATCTCTCTGATGGGTAGTGATGCTGGGCATCTTTTAATATGTCTCTGGGCCCTCTGTATGTCTTCCTTGGAGAAGTGTCTGTTCAAGTCCTTTGCCCATTTTTTAATTGGGTTGTTTGTCTTCCTGGAGTGCAGTCGTGTGAGTTCTTTATATATTTTGGAGATCAGGCCCTTGTCTGAGTATTATTGGCAAATATGTTTTCCCATACTGTTGGTTCTCTTTGTAATTTGGTGCTATTTTCTTTAGCCTTGCAGAAGCTTTTTATTTTGATGAGGTCCCATTTGTTTATTCTTTCCTTTATGTCCCTTGCTTTAGGGGACATGTCTGTGAGGATGTTGCTGCGTGGAATGTCTGAGATCTTCCTGCCAATATTCTCCTCAAGGACTTTTATGGTGTTACAACTTACATTTAAGTCTTTTATCCATCTTGAGTTTATTTTCGTGTATGGCATAAGTTGGTGATCGAGTTTCATTTTTTTTGCACGTAGCTGTCCAGATCTCCCAACACCATCTGTTGAAGAGGCTGTTTTTGCTCCATTTTATGCTCCTGCCTCCTTTGTCAAATATTAATTGATCATATAGACTTGAGTTTACTTCTGGGCTCTCTGTTCTGTTCCATTGGTCTATGTGCCTGCTTTTTTGCCAGTACCAGGCTGTTTTGATTACCGTGGCCTTGTCATACAGTTTGATATCAGGTATTGTGATCCCTCCTGCTTTGTTCTTCTTTCTCAAAATTGCTGCAGCTATTCAGGGTTGTTTATGGTTCCATATGAATTTCTGAAATGTTTGTTCTATATCTGTGAAATATGTCATGGGTACTCTAATAGAGATTGCATTGAATCTATACATTGCGTTGGGTAGTATGGCCATTTTGATGATGTTAATTCTTCCAATCCATGAGCATGGTACATGTTTCCATTTGTTTGTGTCTTCCTTAATTTCTTTCTTCAATGTTGTGTAGTTTTCTGAGTACAGGTCTTTTACCTCCTTGGTTAGGTTTATTGCCAGGTACTTTATTCTCCTGGTTGCTATATCAAATGGGATTTTTTTCCTGATTTCTCTTTCTGCAGTTTCGTTGTTGGTGTACAGGAATGCGTTTGATTTCTGAGTATTGACTTTGTATCCAGCTGTTTTGCCAAATTCATTTATTAGGTTGAGTAGTTTTTTGGTGGAGTCTATAGGGTTGTCCATGTACACTATCATGCCATCTGCAAACAGTGACAGTTTCATTTCCTCCTTTCCAATTTGGATGCCTTTTATTGCTTTTTCTTGTCTCATTGCTGTGGCTAGGACTTCCCATACTATGTTGAATAGGAGTGGTGAGAGAGGGCATCCTTGTCTTGTTCCTGATCTTAGTGGGAAAGCTCTAAGTTTTTGTCCATTGAGTGTGATGTTGGCTGTAGGTCTCTCATATCTGGCCTTTATGATGTTGAGGAATGCTCCCTTGATTCCCAGTTTGCTGAGTGTTTTTATCAGAAATGGGTGCTGTATGTTTTCGAACGCTTTTTCCGCATCTATTGGTATGATCATGAGATTTCTGTCTTTGCAGTTATTGATGTGATGTATTATGTTTATTGATTTGCGAATATTGTACCATCCTTGCATCCCTGGGATGAATCCCACTTGTTCATGGTGGATGATCTTTTCAATGTATTGCTGGATGCGGTTTGCTAATATTTTGTTGAGAATTTTAGCGTCTATGTTCATCAGCAATATTGGCCTGAAGTTTTCTTTCTTTGTTGTGTCTTTACCTGGTTTTGGGATTAGAATGATGATGTAATCATAAAAAGAGTTTGGGAGTCTTCCATGAGTTTGGATTTTTTCGAATAGTCTGTGAAGGATAGGGGTTAGCTCTTCCTTAAATGCTTTGTAGAATTCTCCTGTGAAACCATCTGGTCCAAGGCTTTTGTGTGTTGGGAGTTTTTTGATGACTGCTTCAATTTCCTCTGCTGTTATTGGTCTGTTCAGGTTTTCTGCTTCTTCATTCAGTTTTGGAAGATTATATTTTTCTAGAAATGTGTCCATTTCATCTAGGTTTTCAAATTTTTTAGCATACAGTTCTTCGTAGCAATTTCTTACGATCCTTTGTATTTCTGTGGTATCAGTTGTAATGTCTCCTCTCTCATTTCTAATTGTGTTTATTTGGATCCTCTCTCTTTTTTTCTTGATGAGCCTACTTAAAGGCTTGTCGATTTTTCAAAGGCTTGTGGATCTTTTCAAAGAACCAGCTCCTGGATTCATTGATCCTTAGTATTGTGCTTTTAGTCTCTATGTCATTTAACTCTGCTGGGATCTTGGTTATTTCCTTTCTTCTGCTTGCTCTGGGCTGTCTTTGTTGTTGTTCCTCCAGTTCTTGTAG
This sequence comes from Desmodus rotundus, assembly GCF_022682495.2. NCBI lineage: Eukaryota > Metazoa > Chordata > Mammalia > Chiroptera > Phyllostomidae > Desmodus > Desmodus rotundus. Next base: position 65,313,949 of record NC_071390.1, read on the forward strand.
GTGTAGTGTTAGGTTGTTTGTTTGAACTGTTTCTATCTTCTTAAGGTAGGCCTGTATTGCTATGAACTCCCCTCTCAGTACTGCCTTTGCTGTGTCCCATAGGTTTTGGGTTGTTGTGAGTTCATTTTCATTTTTTTCCAGAAAGTTTTTGATTTTTTCCCTAATCTCATTCTTGAACCATTCATTGTTTAATAGCATGCTATTCAGTCTCCATGATTTTGAGTATTTTGAGTTTTTTCCTTTGGGGTTGGTTTCTAGTTTCAACCCCTTGTGGTCAGAGAAAATGCTTGATATGATTTCAATTTTCATGAATTTGTTGAGGGTTGCTTTGTGTCCTATCATGTGGTCTATCTTTGAAAAAGTTCCATGGACTCTTGAAAAGAACGTGTATTTTGCTTCTTTGGGATGAAAAGCTCTGTATATATCAGTTAAGTCCATTTCCTCTAAGGTATTGTTAAGTGACACAATATCTTTGTTGATCTTTTGTTTGGAAGACCTGTCCATTTTTGATAGTGGGGTGTTAAAATCCCCTACTATAATTGTGTTGCTGTCAATATCTTTCTTGAAGTCCTCCAAGATTTTCTTTATGTATTTGGGTGCTCCTATGTTGGGTGCATATATATTTACAATGTTTATGTCTTCTTGGTGGATTCTTCCTTTGAGTATTATGAAGTGACCTTCTGGGTCTCTCTTTATGGCCCTTCTTTGGAAGTCTATTTTGTCTGATATGAGTATTGCTACCCCTGCTTTTTTTTCTGTCCGTTTGCTTGGAAAATTTGTTTCCAGCCCTTCACTTTCAGTCTGTGTAAGTCTTTTGTCCTGAGATGGGTTTCTTGTAGGCAGCATATGTGTGGGTCATGTTTTCTTATCCATTCAGCTGTTCTATGTCTTTTGATTGGAGCATTTAATCCATTTACGTTTAAGGTTATTATCGATAGGTAGTTATTCATTGCCATTATTTCCTACCTGTGTTCCTCTGTCTTTCTCTTTTCCTTCCTTTCCTTAAAGCAGTCCCTTTAGCATCTCTTGCAGAGCTGGTTTGGTGGAGCTGTATTCTTTTAGACTTCTTTTGTCTGGGAAGCTCTTTATTTGGTCTTCTATCTTGATTGAGAGCCTTGCTGGGTAAAGTAGTCTTGGTTGCAGGCCTCTGTTTCTCATTACTTGGAATATTTTTTGCCATTCTCTTCTGGCTTGGAGCGTTTCCATTGAGAAGTCAGTTGCTAACCTTCTTGGGGCTCCCTTGTATGTTACTTCCTTTCTCACCCTTGCTGCCTTTAAGACCCTCTCTTTGTCTTGGAAATTTGCCATTTTAATTATGATGTGTCTTGCAGTGGGTCTCTTTGGGTTCCTCTTGCTTGGGACTCTCTGTGATTCCTGGATTTGGGTGACTTTTTCTCTCCTCAGATTAGGGAAATTTTCTATCATTACTTTTTCAAACAGGTTTTCTATCCCTTGCTCTCCTTCTCCTTCTGGTATTCCTAGTATGCGGATATTGTTATGTTTCATGTTGTCCTGCATTTTCCGTATTGCCTCTTCATTCTTTCTGAGCCGCTTTTCCTTTCCTTGCTCTTTCTGCGTGTTTTTTTCTACTTTGTCCTCCAGCTCGCTGATCCGATCCTCTGCTTCATCGTCTGTTTTTGATTCCTTCTACTGTGTTCTTCAATTCAGAAATTGTATTCTTCATTTCCTCTTGGCTCTTGTTGATAGTTTCTATTTGCTTTTTCATGTTGATATAGTTTGCAGTGGGTTCATTGTAGTTTCCCTGTAGTTTCTGGTAGTTCTCTTTGAGCTCAGAGAGCTCATTGAGCTTCCTGATAACCATTGCTTTGAACTCAATATCTGATAGATGACTTGCCTCCATTTCAGTTAGCATTGTTTCTGAGGCTTCCTCCTTTCCTTTCATTTGGGAATTGTTTCTTTGTCTTCCCATTGTTTGTGAGACTCTTCTTGTTAGCCTCTGCTTCTTAAATTGCTCTATTCTGACTCCCTGGGTTTATGGTATGAACTTCTATGGTAGAATGCCAATGGGATTCAGTGGTGCTGTCTCCTTAATCTCCTGTGCTCACTCGTCTTGAGCTGACATTTATGGGTGTAACACAGTCTAACTCTGGTCTTTTCAGCACTCCAGGTTTTGTTGTCTTGCTTGTGGGAAAAAGGGAAAGGGGAGAAGAAAGAAAAAAGAAGGGAAGGAGGGAAAAAGGAAATAGAAAAGGAAAGGAAAGAAGGAAGAGGGAATAAAGAAAGATTGGAGGCAAGATAAGAAGGAATTTTAACGAAAATTAAAAGAAAGGAATAAATAAAAGAAGGCAGGAAGAAGTAATAAAAAAAGGTAAAGGATGGGAGAATGAAGGAATGAAAAAAATAGAAAGGAGGAGGGAATTCAGGGGGAAAGGAGGAAAGGGGGGGAAAAAAAAAAGTCTTCTTCTAGCTTTAAACCGGTCAGTTTAGATCTGCTCGTCTTCCTGTCTGTGGAACGGGAGGAGGTGGTTGGAAGGATTGGTTTCACTTTTCTCCCTTCCTGGGCCACACTCTTCGCTGTTGTTCAGCCTGCAGTCCAGTTCCTCATGGTCCTTCTCCTTCCCAGTCGGCCTTTAGTTCACCAGTTGTGCTGTCCTTGAGTTGCACCAATTTGGGGCAACTCACACTCTTACCTTCTTGCTCTTTGCTGTCTTAGATGCTAGGGGCTCTGGGTGCTGCTATGGGGCAGTTCAGCCCCCTACTTGGTCAAGTGTTTCCAGGGAATGCAGTCTCCTCTAGCCCTGCAGCTCCCCTCTGCTGGGTGTTCTGCCTTTGTTCTAGAGAGCCAGTAGGTCCTGCAGGGCTCTGTGCGCAGGTGTTAGGTAGGTGTTGTGGATGTGGTCCCTGGCAGGCAGCCAGGCCATTGATCAGCCAATCCAGCCGCTTTGGGCTTGAGTCTCTAGGGCGGGCGGGACCGCTTTGGGACTGAGTCACGCAGTGCTGGGGTCAGCTGTTTTGGGCCTGTGGGTGGAGCAGCTAGCTTCTGCTCCTGATGCGCACCCACTTGAGGTTTCAGGTGTGGGCCCCAGTCCGCTAATCTGCGTGCTCGCAACCAGGCTTCAGGTGTGCGCCGGGGCAGCTTATCCTGCCTTCACAGTGCAGGGGATGATGGGGGAGGGGCACCAGAGACTGCAGCTGCTGAGGAGAGTTCTCTAACTAGCCCGAGTGCCTCTATTTTCTTTTTGAGAAAATCTTCCTATTCACGCCCCCCTGGTCCAAACAAGCACCTGGCTGCTCACAGCTCAGCCTGGCTCTCTCCCAAGAATCCTGCAGCAGCCCCTGTGCCTGGGCTGGGGCTTCTGCCACCCTTGACCCTGTGCGGGTCCCGGGTCCCAGGGACCTTATTGTCCTTAAGCACTCTTCTCACCGTCAGATCTTTCGATGTCCTCTATCTTTGGTCTCTGATCTTCATATATGCTGGAATACTGTTGGCTGTTCGCTCTGCTCCTCAGATCAGCTAGGTATTTCACTGGTGTTGAGGGGAAGTGTTCTCTGCTCCCACTTATGTTGCCGCCATATTCCCGTCTCCCTAACTCAATTTTCACATTAGCTCAGAACCTCTGAATCATTGTAAGCCTTCAGTGGTGCTGATAATGAAAATAATCACCAAGTATGGTTTGGGGAGAGAATTTGTGTACAAGGGGCAGAATGGTTGGGATGAGTAGGAAAACAATCCTGAAAATATGGGATTTTACAGTACAGTGTCCACAGTCCAGAAACAGGAGATTAAGGTGAAAGGGAGGCACCCAAGACAGCGAGGGTTTAGCAAGGCATGTTTGAAAGGAAAGGTGTTTCAAACCAATATTTACTTCAGTTGCCTTTTTAAAATATTTCTTAAAAATGAAAACCTTTGCCCTGGCTGGTGTGGCTCAGTGGATTGAGTGCTGGCCTGTGAACCAAAGGGCCACTGGTTTGATTCCCAGTCAGGGCACATGCCTGGGTTGTGGGCCATGTCCCCAGTAGGGGGCACATGAGAGGTAACCATACACTGATGTTTCTCTTCCTCTTCTTCTCCCCCCTTCCCCACTCTCTAAAAATAAAGACATAAAATCTTAAAAAAAAAAATAGAAACCTTATACACTAAAAACAGACAACATAAAACATTAAAATATTGGCTTGTATTTTTTCTATTTTATACTACTCTACATTTTCTAAAATGTTTCTTTAGATACTTTAACCCAAACGGGAATGTAATTACAAACAATCAAATCAGTCATCATCAGTGCATCAGAAGTATCAAGGCAATAAACAGCCTTGATAGTCTACTTCTCACAAGATCCTGGCTGGGAATAGGTTTGTGGTCAGCAAAGGGGCCCAGGAATTTGGGATGGGCTCAGCAGTGAGAGTCCCTGGCCTTGGTCCTCCTTGGAGAGAAGCACCAGTGATCTCCAGGGTGGGAACCACAACCCACAGACTGCAGAGGTAGCATATGAACACATTTCCTGGAGGATAGGCTGTGTCACATCTTCCTCAACAAAAGTCATTTCAGGGAGGCTGAAGGGCCAGACTGGGCAATCAGATCACCTGGGTCTATGTTGCAGCTCTTCCAGAAACAGCTGCTGACTGTAAGCGAACTCTTCAATGGCTCCTCTCCCTGGTTCCAGATCCATAAAAAGGGTGGAACAATAAGTCTCTTTTGAGAATTAATTGTGAGGGAGGATACAAGGCACTTCATGAAGTCAGGGCTTAATAAATGGTAGCTGTACATGTAAAGGAGATACTCAGTCCTAAATCTCTCCTGAGAAAGTATAGGCCAAGGGAAACCTGATTCCCTGAGGCCATCTATATCCTGTATGGTGTGGAGTGTAGCAAGACCATCCCAGCCCCATTCTGTGCACTGTGGAAAGAAGGAGATATGGCCTAAAAGTGTACTTGCAGGGACAGGAGTGGCTCTAGATATACCAGATGGCTCTGGATTAGAAGTCATTGATCATCATATAATCATATCAAATGAATGTATCAAGGGGCTGACTGGGAGAACTGAGGAGGGTGCAGAAAGTCCAACTCTATCCCAGTACTCTCTGGGAAGATCATACTCACCTTGGTGCTGCCATCATGGAGGTCCGCCTGGTGCCTGAGAGTTTTCATTGATTTGTGTGTTTTTATTTTAAAATTAAGACCTTCCATGCATTACTGATCTACATATATTATGAAGCTTAGTTACTATAATGACCATAATGACCAAATTAGATAGAAGAGAAAAAAGACGCTGAGAACCAAACTCTCATTTGGTCAGGGTCACACACTACTGTGTGCCTGTGCCACAACTCAGGACCCAGGCCTGGCAGGTGGCACCTTCTCTCAATCCAAGGTGAGCACACACTCCTGGGAAAGTTACCAGTGCACGTGGCACAGACTGAGAATGTGGAGCTGCCTCTACTTCCCACGAGACTGGACTCATGGGATTTATTACTCAGCTCTCCTGGGAAATGAAAGCTGAGGAAAGGATGCAGCAATGCAGCTGTGATGGAGACCCAGACCCCAGACCCATCCTCAGCAGGAGGACAGCCCTGCTCCAGATGCTATTGTGCTGTTGGGGTTTGATCATCTCCTTCTTTGCATGTGAAAAAAGAGATGGCCAGGCTTCCCAGGCAGCTTCCTCCTTCCACTTGACAAGCTGCCTCTGTCCTCACAGTGTCCACAGCTAGTTGTCAGCAAGGGCTTTGAGTGTGTGGCTGACTGAGAGAAATACAGCCTGGTGTGGGAAATTTGTCACTAAGAGGCACTGAAGGGCTACTTACTGTAGACTGTAGTGTTGTCCAGATTATATCTGCAAACATATTCACTCATTCTATCTTGTTGTAGAGCATAAGTATTAAACCCCAGGTTGTAGACTTCTGCAAGGGTAACATACAAACATCTGTGTGAGAAAGAGCTGGGTGCTGTTATCCTCTGATGTCACAATGATGGCAGGCCACCCTCTAAAACAGAAATCCCAGGGAACTCTCATGGGGAAGCAGCTGTGTCTGAACCACCATTGTGCACTCCCTGGGCCACATCCCCAATCTTCACTTGCTTTTGCTGAGGGTCCACTGTGAAGGGGCTGGGCTGGTCCTTGAGCTCTCAGAGGGCTTCTCCCCACAGCCCCTGACCATGGAACACATTCAAGGCACCCAGCAACATCCTCTCATATGCATTTGACCTGGAAATCCCTGACACCCACCAGGGTGTAGGCAGTGCTCTCCACCAGGCCCTCCCTCACAGAAATGAGTGGGGAGTGCAGACAATGAAGCTACATAATATCCCTGCTTTATGCCAAGCTGAGCACCCAGGCATGGGTGCCCCAGGGCCTATTCTGACACTTGGGGGTCTATTCCCTCCCTGTCATTCTGTGTGTGTGTGTGGCAGCTTGGAACCCCAGGGGCATGGGCAGGAGTTAGGTGAGATAGAAAGTAGCTGAGTACGCTGCACAGGAGTTTGCACCATGTGAGAAGTCCTGTCTTAGCTGAGATTACAGAAATCAGCAGATGACTGCTCTTCTTCTGCCTCTTGCTGACCCTCCATGGACCTCAGCTACCCATCCTGAATCACAAGGCTTTCCTCCTGTCAGTGTGGAGACACTGATGTCCTAAGGTACACTTCTGGGCCCGAGCCCTTCTCCAGGATGTCGGGTCCCTGGCATTTCCTGAAGTAAATACCAGGGACACAGAGAGGGCTAATAGTGGGCTTGGCCCTTGAGGTTTAGGGAGGAGAATATACAGGTCTTCCTGAGGCCATTCCAAGGTCAGTGACCTCCACCTTTGTCTCCTGGACCAATTGGCTTGACTTTCCCCAGGTCAGTCCACTTAAGGGACAGTTCCACAGCAATGCCAGTAAAGCCATGTACTTGGCATCCTAATTCCTCCTGCCTTGAGTCTTCCTAAAGCAACCATACAATCAAGGCAATGTTTGCAAATTCTGTGCCTTAAAGAAAACAGACCCTTGGAAGAATCCACCAAGAAGACCTAAACATTGTAAATACAAATGCACCCAAAATAGGAGCACCCAAATACGTAAAGAAAATCTTGGAGGACTTCAAGAAAGATATTGACAGCAACACAATTATAGTAGGGGACTTTAACACCCCACTGTCAAAAATGGACAGATATTCCAAACAAATTATCAACAAGGATATTGTAGCACTTAAAAATATACTAGATAAAATGGACTTAACTGATATATATAGAACTTTTCATCACAAAGAAGCAAAATACACATTCTTTTCAAGTGTCCATGGAAAATTTTCAAAGATAGACCACATGATAGGACACAAAACAAGCCTCAACAAGTTCAAGAAAATTAAAATCATACCAAGCATTTTCTCTGACCACAAGGGGTTGAAACTAGAAACCAACCCCAAAGGAAAAAACCCAAAACACTCAAATTCATGGAGACTGAATAGCATGCTACTAAACAATGAATGGGTCAAGAATGAGATTAGGGAAGAAATCAAAAACTTTCTGGAAACAAATGAAAACGAATTCACAACAACCCAAAACCTATGGGACACAGCAAAGGCAGTCCTGAGAGGGAAGTTCATACCAATACAGGCTTACGTTAAAAAGATAAAAACATTTCAATCAAACAACCTAACGCTACACCTACAAGAACTCAGGAACAAGAACAAAGACAGCCCAGAGAAAGTAGAAGGAAGGAAATAACTAAGATCCGAGCAGAGTTAAATGACATAGAGACTAAAAGCACAATTCTAAGGATCAACGAATCCAGGACCTGGTTCTTTGAAAAGATAAACAAAATTGACAGCCCTTAAGCAGGCTCATCAAGAAAAAAAGAGAGCAGAACCAAGATGGCGGCGTAGGTAGACACACTGAGCCTCCTCGCACAACCAGAACTGACAGAGAATCGAACAGCAAGGGGGACCAACACCAAGGAAACAGAAAATAATCATTCATCCAGACTGGTAGGAGGGGTGGAGACGGCACTGGGGTGGAGAGGACTCCAGTGGCTGTGGTGGGACTGAGACTGGCGGAGTGTGGGACAAATGGCGCAGGCAGTCCGACCACTAGCAGACCCTGCAGTCCCACATTTGCACAGATAAACAGAGAGGGCCGGACTCAGAGTGGCGGAGAGTGGGGCAGGCAGAGTGGCAGGTAGCACCCAGCAGCACCACATTCGCCCACAGATAAACCGGACGAACGGCGGGCAGAGAAGCAGACTGCTATGCAACCCAGGGCTCCAGCTCGGGGAAATAAAGCCTCAAACCTCTGATTGAAAGCGCCCCCTGGGGGTTGGGGCGGCAGGAGAGACTCCCAGCCTCACAGGAGAGGTTGTTGGAGAGACCCACAGGGGCCTAGAGTGTGCACAGGCGCACTTACTCGAGAACCAGCACCAGAGGGGCCCAGTTTGATTGTGGGTAGCGGAGTGAAAGACTGAAATCCGGAGGACAGTGAAGCGGGCGCCATTGCTCCCTCTCGGGCCTGCCCCCACGTACAGCATCACAGCGCAGGACCAGCATTACCCCGCCCCGGTGAACACCTAAGGCTCCGCCCCTTAAAGTAACAGAAGCGCCAAGACAAAAAAAAAAAAAAGGCCCAAATGACAGAACACTTCAAAGCTCCAGAAAAAATACAACTAAGCGACGAAGAGATAGCCAACCTATCGGATGCACAGTTCAAAGCACTGGTTATCAATATGCTCACAGACTTGGTTGAATCTATTCGAAAAACAGATGAAAAAATGAAGCCTATGCTAAGAGAAACAAAGGAAAATGTACAGGGAACCAATAGTGATGAGAAAGAAACTGGGACTCAAATCAATGGTATGGACCAGAAGGAAGAAACAAACATCAAACCAGAAAAGAATGAAGAAACAAGAACTTGGAAAAATGAGGAGAGGCTTAGGAACCTCCAGGACACCTTGAAACGTTCCAACATCCGAATTATAGGGGTGCCAGAAGGAGAAGAGGAAGAACAAAAAATTGAAATTTTATTTGAACAAATAATGGAGAACTTCCCCAGTCTGGCAAAGGAAATAGACTTCCAGGAAGTCCAGGAAGCTCAGAGAGTCCCAAAGAAGCTGGACCCAAGGAGGAACACACCAAGGCACATCATCATTACATTACCCAAGATTAAACGCAAGGACCTACATCCAAGATTACTGTATCCAGCAAAGCTATCATTTAGAATGGAAGGGAGGATAAAGTGCTTCTCAGATAAGGTCAAGTTGAAGAGGCTCATCATCACCAAGCCCTTATTATATGAAATGTTAAAGGGAGTTACCTAAGAAAAAGAAGATCAAAAATAGGAACAGTAAAAATGACAGCAAACTCACAGTTATTAACGACCACACATAAAACAAAAATGAGAGCAAACTAGGCAAACAACTAGAACATGAGGGTTGTCAATAAGGGAGTGGGAGGGGGAGAGGGGGATAAAGGTACAGAGAATAAGTAGCATAGATGATAGGTGGAAAATAGACAGGGGGAGGGTAAAAATAGTGTAGGAAATGTAGAAGCCAAAGAACTTATAAGTATGACCCATGGACATGAACTATGGGGGGGGAACGTGGGAGGGAGGGGGGTGGGCAGGATGGAGTGGAGTGGGGGGGGGAATGGGACAAGTGTAATAGCATAATCAATAAATATATTAAAATAAAAAGAAAAAAAGAGAGAGGACCCAAATAAATACAATTAGAAATGAAAGAGGAGAGATTATAACTGATACCACAGAAATACAAAGGATTGTAAGAAATTCCTACAAAGAACTGTATGCCAAGAAATTTGAAAACCTAGGTGACATAGATATATTTCTAGAAAAATATAATCTTCCAAAACTGAATGAAGAAAAAGAAGCAGAAAACCTGAACAGACCAATAACAGCAGAGGAAATTGAAGCAGTCATCAAAAAAACCCAAAGCAGAAAAGCCTTGGACCAGATGGTTTCACAGGAGAATTTTACAAAGCACTTAAGGAAAAGCTAACCTTTATCCTTCACAGACTATTCAAAAAAATCCAAACTGATGGAAGACTCCCGAACTGTTTTAATGAATCCAGCAGCATCCTAATCCCAATACCAGATAAAGACACAAAGAAGAACGAAAACTTCAGGCCAATATCTCTGATGAACATTGACGCTAAAATTCTCAAGAAAATATTGACAAAGCACATCCAGCAATACATTGAAAGATCATACACCATGACCAAGTGAGATTCACCACAGGGATGCAAGGATGGTACAATATTCCCAAACCAATAAACATAATACATCACATAAACAACAGCAAAGAAAAAACCACTTGATCAGATGCGGAAAAAGAATTTGATAAGATGCCGCATCCATTTCTGATAAAAACACTCAGCAAAGTGGGAACAGAGGGAGCATTCCTCAACATAATAAAGGCCATATATGAGAGACCTACAGCTAACATCATACTCAATGGACAAAAACTTAGAGCTTTCCCACTATATCAGGGACAAGACAAGGATGCCCTTCTCACCACTCCTATTCAACATGGTATTGGAAGTCCTAGCCACAGCAATCAGACAAGAAAAAGCAATAAAAGGCATCCAAATGGAAAGGAGGAAATGAAACTGTCACTGTTTGCAGATGACATGATAGTGTACATGGAAAATCCTATAGACTCCACCAAAACACTACTACACCTAATAAATGAATTTGGCAAAACAGTGGGATACAAAGTAAATACCCAGAAATCAAAGCCATTCCTGTATACCAACAACAAAACTTCAGAAACAAATCAGGAAAGAAATCCCATTTGATATAGCAACAAGAAAAATAAAGTACCTAGGAGTTAACCTAATCAAGGAGGTAAATGACCTGTACGCAGACCACTACACAACACTGAAGGAAGAAATTAAGGAAGACACAAACAAATGGAAGCATGTACCATGCTCATGGATTGGAAGAATTAACATCATCAAAATGGCCATACTACCCAAAGCAATTTATAGATTCAATGCAATCCCTATTAGAGTACCCATGACATATTTCATAGATATACAACAAACACTTCAGAAATGTATATGGAACTATAAACGACCCTGAATAGCTGTACAAATTTTGAGAAAGAAGAACAAAGCAGGAGGGTCACAATACCTGATATCAAACTGTATTACAAGGCCACTGTAATCAAAACAGCCTGATACTGGCATAAGGACAGACACATAGACCAATGGAACAGAATAGGAGCCCAGAAAGAAACCCAAGTCTCTACAGTCAATTAATATTTGACAAAGGTGGCAGAAGCATAAAATGGAGCAAAAACAGCCTCTTCAACAAATGGTGTTGGGAGATCTGGACAGCTACGTGAAAAAAATGAAACTCAATCACCAACTTTTGCCACACAGAAAAATAAATTCAAGATGGATAAAAGACTTAAATATAAGTCGTAACACCATAAACACCATGAAGTCCTAGTGGAAAACATTGGCAGGAAAATCTCAGACATTCCACGCAGCAACATCCTCACAGACACGTCCCCTAAAGCAAGGGACATAAAGAATAAACAAATAGGACCTCATCAAAATAAAAAGCTTCTGCAGGGCTAAAGAACACAGCATTAAAATAAAAGGAGAACCAACAGTATGGGAAAACATAGTTGCCAATGACACCTCAGACAAGGGCCTGATCTCCATAATATATAAGGAAGTCATACAACTGCACTCCAGGAAGACAAACAACCCAATTGAAAAATGGGCAAAGGACTTGAACAGACACTTCCCCAAGGAAGACATACAGAGGGCCCAGAGACATATGAAAAGATGCTCAGCATCACTAGCCATCAGAGAGATGCAAGTTAAAACCACAATGAGGTACCATCTCATACCAGTCAGAGTGGCCAACAAAAACAAATCCACAAACAAATGTTGGAGAGGATGGGGAGAAAAGGGAACCCTAGTGCACTGTTGGTGGGAATGCAGACTGGTGAGGCCACTGTGGAAAACAGTATGGAATTTCCTCAGAAAACTAAAAATGGAGCTGCCCTTTGACTCAGCAATTCCTCTGCTGGGATTATACCCTAAGAACTCTGAAACACCAATCCAATAGAACCTATGCACCCCAATGTTCATAGCAGCATAATTTACAATACCCAAGTACTGGAAGCAACCTAAGTGCCCATCAGCAAACGAGTGGATCCAAAAACTATGGTACATTTACAGAATGGAATTCTATGCAGCAGAGAGAAAGAAGGAGCTTATACCCTTTGCAACAGCATGGATAGAAGTGGAGAGCATTATGCTAAGTGAAATAAGCCAGGAGGTGACGTACAAATACCATATAATTTTACCTTTAACTGGAGCACAATCAACAGAAGAAAAGAGCAAACAAAATATAACCAGAGACATTGAAGATAAGAACAATCTAAAAATGGTCAGGGGGGACTGGGGAGGGGACAGTGAGGAGAGGGGATTACAGGAGCCACTATAAAGGACACACGGATAAAATCAAGGGGAAGGTGGAGGTGGGGGAGGGAGTGGGTTCATTGGGGTGGGGTGGAGGGATGGGGAGGAAAGGCATATAACTGTAATTGAATAACAATAAAAATTAAAAATAAAAGTAAATTAAAAAAAAAGAAAACAGACTCTTGACCTATGGCTGAAGATGGCCTACTGACTGATTAAGCTTTCAAGAGTTTTGTAATATTTTGATCCCACATTGAAAATTGTCCACATTTTCCCTTATAATCCACATTTCTGGCTTTATTTTGGAAAATGGGAATATCAGTGGACTTATTTCTGCATGTCAACCAGCAGTGTCTCAGGGACCTCTGCTCTGTCATGTGTGTTGCTCCCCATGGCACAGAGCCTGCCTTTACTTCAGGACCCTCACACTGCAGTAAGCCATCCTTTCCTTGGTATGGCCCAGTCTCTTCATTACCATACCTGCCCAGCACTGGAGAATACCTGATGGCAGTTACCATGACCTAGGAAGAGTTGAGCCACATTGAAGTCTGGGAGAAAACTGACGGAGAGAGAGAGTGGGAGAAGTCCACTCATGGCCCTATGCTAAGAAATCAGGCACATGGCCAATTCAGGGCAGGCTCAATATCTCTAAGCTACATGCCTTCCCCATACATGGTGGCCAAAAACATGAGGCTGCTTCTGAACTGGTTCTTCCAGTCTGCACACTGACTGCTCACACTTCACAAGGGCCCTGCCCATCATGAGCAGTACTCCATATCTGCTGGGAAGGAGCAGCATGACCATTCCTCTACATAGCTCCTTTTGCTTGCCAGTTGGGTCACCCTGAGCAGGTCTGCTGCCCCTCATTTTCTCAGAGGATTGCTTGCAATTTATATTGCTGGATTATGAATTGTAAAGAAGTATTTCTTTGCAAGGCACAATCCTAAACTAAGAAACCATAGTGTAATTAGACATAGGCTGAAAGAAACTTCTGCTGATTGTGGAGAAATCAGGCTCTAGATGAATCTGTAAAGCAGGGATAGTCTTCCTGCCACAACAAAAGGCCAAGGGGAACCAGAAATAGGCAATCAGTCCCAGCCAGGCTCAAGCATTGAACTCCTGTGTTCATATAAAGTGACATTCCCCACTAAGCATCTACTATGTGCCATTGTTTAAGTTTCTCCCTTAATGCTCCCAGCACCCCCTAATTTAGGCATTCTTACCCCACTTTTACAGAGACAGAAACTGGTGCTTAGAAAAGGCAATTAGCTCCCACAGGTCATGACAGGTACAGGGCCATGGTCTGACCAACAGTGCCAGTGCCAGGACCCACTTACACCACCTCTGCTGGGGACAAGCCTTCTTTGGTACCAGGAGACATGGTCTGTGGGATTCAGCTTTATAGAGCTGTGAGTGCAAGCAAAAATGCCCTGGTTGGACATGGCCTTGTGATGAAAGATGGGCCCAGCCTCCTCTTCCATGTGTGTGATTGGAGGGAGGTTGGCCACTGAGGGCAGGGCCATCTGACAGCTGAGAACACAGTCTGGACTTGCACTATTCAGGAACCTGCCATGCTGCCCCTCTGCCCAGATGCCCTTCCTTCCTGCCTTGTGCTCCCTGCCTCCTCAGTTGCCACTTCACCTTTGCAGGAGAGTTCCCCCATCCCTAGGTGCTGCAGTTCCCAGGAGGGCCCAGTTAATTCTGCAGGTTTCATTATGTGAGGCAAGGGATGGCGTTCCTATTTTTGAAAGAAGTGACTTTGAGTTAATGAAGTTTCAATTTTCTGCAAGTTGTTACTTCTGTTCTTAGCACCCTGAACCCCAATTCCTTCCATAGTAATGACCATAGGAGGAAAATGTAGCCACATGAAGGCCAACAGGGTGACTGATGAAATAAACTTGGTCCATCCCTATAATGGAATATTGTGCAGAACGTTGGGAAATACTATGTATGGCACAACTACATTCAGGTAAAACCGACCTTGTAAAGCCTATTGAGAGGGCTCTGTACATATATGTGATCAACTCCTTATGGTAGCTGTCTCTGAAGAGAGCAGGATGAGACAGAGGCAGAACTTTATCATAGTGGACAGGCAGCAGCCACCCAGGATGGTTGCAGGAGTGTCCCTGTGCTGCCCAGTGGCTTCTGTGTGGCCTCTTCAGGGTCCTCCTGCACCACACAGCCTGGCTCACCACCCCAAAACAAAAGGTCTCCCAGCCTTGATGAGGGACCTGTCAGCAGATCTCAGAGCAAAGCTCTCCTCTGTCCTGTGTCCTACAACTTGCCAATACATATGTCTCTCATCAGTTGTGCTTCTCTGCAGACACCCATTCAGGGTCAGTCACATGCAGTTAAAGAATGACAAGGAGCCACCTCCAGCCGCCCACTAGGGTGAAAAGCCCTGATCACACACAGCAAACCACAGGAAGGAAACTCCAAACTACTGGGCTGAATGTGGAAGGCAGACACAGTGTTCACACCACACATCAGCTGAGAAGATGTTTTAAAGCTGCAAAGTAGTCAATGGAGGGAAAAATTATAAGTGTTGCTGACTGGTGCAGTAGGGGGCAGTGATGTTGGGCAAAGGGCCTGAGGAGACTTTCTGGAGGCATTGATAATGTTCTGTTTCTTCATAGGGATTGGGTTAGACTAGTGCTTTTGGTATTTGTCCAAACACTCAATGATACACTGGCCAGTAAGCACCATATGAATGTTTTTCTAAAGTAACTCTGATAATCACATTTTTTTCTCCATTTGCTAATGTGCTAAATTACACTGATAACTTAAACCAAGTATCAGACCAGCATTACTGGAGTGAAACTTAATTATTCTTGATTTATTCCCCTCTATATATGTTATGGAGTTCCATTTAACTTGTTTTATTGTTGAGGTTTCTAAAATATTTTTCTGTTCCTTGTTAAAATTTTCATTTTGAGATTTAAGTAACTAAGCACAACAATAACTTTAAATGTAAATGGGTTAAATGCTCCAATAAAAAAAAACATAGAATAGCTTAATGGATAAGAAATCATGACCCACACATATGCTGTCTACAAGAGACCCACCTCAGAACAAAAGACTTACACAGACTGAAAGTGAAGGGATAGAATAAAATATTCCAAGAAAATGGACAGGAGAAAAAAAGCCAGGGCAGCAATACTCATATCAGACAAATTAGACTTCAAGAAAGGGCTATAAAAAGAGGCTCAGAAGGTCACTTCATAATACTCAAGGGAAGAATCCATAAGAAGACATAAACATTGTAAATATGTATGCACCCAACATAGGAGAACCCAAATATTTAAGGAAAATCTTGGAGAACTTCATGAAAGATATTGACAGTAACACAATTATAGTAGGGGATTTTAACACCCCATGGTCAAAAATGGATAGGTCGTCCAAACAAAACATCAACAAAGATATTGTAACATTCAACATTGTCTGAGATCAAATGCACTTAACTGATATAGAACCTTTCATTCCAAAGAAGCAAAATACACATTCTTTTCAAGTGCACATGGAATATTTTCAAAGATAGACCACATGATAGGACACAAAACAAACCTCAACAAATTGAAGAAGATTGAACTGATGTCAAGCATTTTCTAAAACCACAAGGGCTGGAAGCTAGAAACCAACCTCCAGGAAAATACCCTGAAACACTCAAACTCATGGAAATTGAATAGCATGCTATTAAACAATGAGTGGGTCAAGAATGAGATCAAGGAAGAAATCAAAAAGTTTCTGGAAACAAATGAAAATGAACTCATAACAATCCAAAACTTATGGGACACAGTGAAGGTAGTACTGAGAGGGAAGCTCGTAGTGATACAGGCGTATCTAAAACAGACAGAAACATTTCAAACAAACAACCTAACCCTATGCCTACAAGAACTTGAGGAACAACAGGGACAGCCCGGAGCAAGTAGATGAAAGGAAATAACCAAGTCCAGAGCAGAATTAAATGACATAGAGACTAAAAGCTGAATTCTAAGGATCAATAAATCCATGAACCGGTTCTTTGAAAACATAAACATAATCAACATGCCTTTAAATAGGCTCATCAAGAAAAAAAGAAAGAGGACCCAAATAAAAACAATCAGAAATGAAAGAGGAGAAATTACAACTGATACTACAGAAATGCAAAGGATTGTAAGAAAATACTACGAAAGAACTATATGCCAAGAAATGTGAAAACCTATGTGAAATGAACTAATTTCTAGAAAAATTATAATCTTTCAGAACTGAATGAAGAAGAAGCAAAAAGCCTGAACAGACAAATAACAGCTGGCAAAGTTGCAGCACGATAAAAAACTCCCAACACATAAAAGCCCTGGTATGGATGGTTTCACAGGACAATTTTACAAAGCATTTAAGGATGAACTAACCCTATCCTTAAGAGACTATTACAAAACATCCAAGAAGGTGGAAGACTGCCAAACTCTTTTTATGAAGACAGCATCATCCTAATCCCAAAACCATATAAAGACATAACAAAGAAAGAAAACTACAGGCCGATATCACTGATGAACATAGACTCTAAAATCCTCAATAAAATATTGGCAAACTGCATCCAGCTATACGTTCAAAAGACTGTATACCATTATCAACTGGTTTTCTTCCCAGGGATGCAATGATGGTAAAATATTCACAAATAATAAATGTAATACATCAGATAAACAAAAGCAAAGACAAAAAGCACATGATCATCTCAATAGATGCTGGAAAAAACATTTGATAATATATAGCACTCTTTTATGATAAAAACACTTAGCAAGGTTGGAATAGAGGAAGGATTCCTGAACATAATAAAGGCCATATATCAGAGACCTACAACCAAAGTAATACTCAACATGCAAAAACTAAAAGTTTTCCCACTAAGATCAGGAGCAAGATAAGGATGTCCACTTTCACCACTCCTACTCAACATACTATTGGAAGTCCTAGCCACAGCAATCAGACAAGAAAAAGAAATAAAAGGCATCCAAATTGGAAAGGAGGAAATAACTGTCATTGTTTGCAGATGATATTATAGTGTATATAGAAAATCCTGTTAAAACAAAAAACATGTTGACCTAATAAGTGAACTTGGCAAAACATTTGGATACAAAGTCAATATTCAGAAATCAAAGGCATTATTGTACAACTACAATGAAATATCAGAAACAGAAATCAGGAATGAAATCCCATTGTATAACAAAAAAATAAAGTACCTAGGAATAAACTTAACCAAGGATGTAGAAGACCCATACTCAGAAAACTACACAACACTGAAGAAAGAAGTTAAGGAAGACACAAATTGAAGCATGTACCATGTTCATGGATTGGAAGAATTAACATCATCAAAATGGCCATACTACCCAAAGCAATTTATAGATTCAATATAATTCCTATTAAAGTACCAATGACCTATTTCACAGATATAGAAGAAACATTTCAAAAATTTATATGGAACCATAAATGACCCTGAATATCTGCAGCAATTTTAAGAAAGAAGAATAAATTAGGAGGGATCACAATACCTGATATCAAACTGTATTACAAGGTCACTGTAATCAAAACAGCCTGATACTGGCATAAGACAGACACATAGACCATTGGAACAGAATAGAGAGCAAAGAAATAAACACTAGTCTCTATGGTCAATTAATATTTAATAAAGGTGTCAGAAGCCATAAATGGAGTAAAAAAGGCCTCTCAACAAAGGTTGTTGGGAGATCTCAACAGCTATGCATGAAAAAAATGAAACTCGATCACCAACTTATACCATACAGAAAAATAAATTCAAGGTGGATGAAAGACTTAAATAAGAGTTGTAACACCATAAAAGTCCTAGAGTAAAATGTAAGTAGGGAAATCTCAGATACTCCGGGCACAATATTTTCACTGATATGTCCCCTAAAGAGAGGGAGATACAAACAACCCAATTAAAAAATTGGCAAAGGACTTGAACAGACACTTCTCCAAGGAAGACATACAGAGGGCCCAGAGACATATGAAAAGATGCTCAGCATCACTAGCCATCAGAGAGATGCAAATTAAAACCACAATGAGGTATCATCTCACACCAGTCAGAATGGCCAACATAAACAAATCCACAAACAAATGTTGGAGAGGATGCGGAGAAAAGGGAACCCTTGTGCACTGTTGGTGGGAATGCAGACTGGTGAGGCCACTGTGGAAAACAATATGGAATTTCCTCAGAAAACTAAAAATGGAACTGCCCTTTGACCCAGTAATTCCGCTGCTGGGATTATACCCTAAGAACACTGAAACACCAATCCAAAAGAATCTGTGCACCCCAATGTTCATAGCAGCACAATTTACAATAGCCAAGTACTGGAAGCAACCGAAGTGCCCATCAGCAAACGAGTGGATCCAAAAACTATGGTATATTTACACAATGGAATTCTACGCAGCAGAGAGAAAGAAGGAGCTTATACCCTTTGCAACAGCATGGATGAAACTGGAGAGCATTATGCTAAGTGAAATAAGCCAGGAAGTGAGGGACAAGTACCATATGATCTCACCTTTAACTGGAACATAAGCAATAGAAGAAAAAAGCAAACAAAATATAACCAGAGACATTGAAGTTAAGAACAATCTAACAATAGCCAGGGCGGGGGTGGGGGGTGGGGGCGGGGATAGTGGGAAGAGGGTATTACAGGAACTACTATAAAGGACACATGGACAAAACCAAGGGGGAGGGTGGAGAGGGGGGAGGGAGGTGGGTTCACCTGGGGTGGGGTAGAGGGATGGGGAGAAAAGGCATACAACTGTAATTCCATAACAATAAAAAAAAAAAAAAGAAAAAAAAAAAAGAGAGGGAGATAAAGAATAAACAAATGGGACTTCTAAGAAATAAAAAGGTTTTGCATGGCCAAAGAAAACAGTATTAAAATGAAAGGAGAACCAAACATATGTGAAAACATATTTGCCAATGATACCTCAGACAAGGATTTGATCTCTAAAGAACTCACACAACTGCACTCCAGGAAGACAAACCACCCAATTAAAAAATGGGCAAAAGACCTGAACAGACACTTCTCCAAGGAGGAAATACAGATGGCCCAGAGACATATGAAAAGATGCTCAGCATCACTAGCCATCAGAGAGATGCATATTAAAACCACAATGAGATACCACTTCACACTGGTCAGAATGGCCATCATAAAGAAATGAACAAACAACAAGTGTTGGAGAGGTTGTGGAGAAAAGGGAACCCTAGTGCACTGTTGATGGGAATGCAGACTAGTGCAGCCACTGTGGAAAACACTATGGAAATTCCTCAGAACTAAAAATAGAACTGCCTTTGGATCTGGCAATTCCACTGCTGGGATTATACCCTAAGGATCCTAAAACACCAATCCATAAGAATTTATGCACCCCAATGTTCATAGCAGCACAATTTACAATAGCTAAGTGCTGAAAGCAACCTAAGTTCCCATCAGGAAATGAGTGGATCAGGAAACTATGGTGCATTTACACGATAGAATACTATGCAGCAGAAAAGAAGAAGCAGCTCCTGCCTTTTGCAACAGCATGGATGGAACTGGAGAGCATCATTCTATGTGAAATAAGCCAGACAGTGACAGAAAAATACCATATGATCTAACCTTTAAGTGGAACCTAATCAACAAACAAACAAGCAAAACAATATATCCAGAGACATTGAAATTAAGAACAAACTTACAGTAACCAGTGGGGAGGTGGAGGGTATAAAAGGGGGAAAGAGTGGAAGGGTTTTCAGGAATGACTCTAAAGGTCACATGGACAAAACCAGGGGGAATGGATTCAGGGGAGGCACGTGAGGATGGCTGCTGTGGGGCAAGTGGTGGGAGGAAAATGCAGACAACTGTACTTGAATGACAATAAATTAATATAAATAAATAAATAAGCACATAGATTTATTATGGCAATCATTTCACAATATATGTATGTCAAGTCATTCAGCAGGGCACCTCAACTAATACAGCACTCTATGTTCACTATATTTCAGTAAGACTATGGAAAATGTAATTGCATGCATATACCTATACCACAACCCCTGGAATACACACCCCACACAAACATGAAGTTAACTATATACACAGCATACATTCTTATGCTACCATTTCATGGAGACACACACCACACATGCACAAAGACACCACTTTCACTTACATTGTATTCACGCCATACACTCTCAGAGCACTCACACCACACTTAGACTTACTGAGACCACACATACTCTCACCACATAACCATAAACACAAGGCACACAACCCATACTCATACACCCACACACATGCACCCTCGGTCTACAACAGTGACTGTAGCTCTTACCTTCTAAACAAACAAAGTAAGTCTCCTTTCCCATAACATCTAAACAGGAATTTTCTACGAGCTAGAACAGAGAGAGGTAATGGCAGGGTGAGGGAAAAGTGAATGTGGGGTCATGATGAGAATTTCCTCCATTCCCCTCTCACATTAAGCCCACACTCACCGAGCTAACAAAGTCATCCATAGAGTTGTAATCCTTGGTCTCATACATTTTGCTGTAATCATCTATAATCTGTATCAGCTGAAAGAAAGTAGAGATGGTTGGAGCCCAGCCAGGTGTTGGGACATAGCAGGTGTCCATCACAGGAAGCAGTCTCTAGCTTCAGGCCCTGTGAGACTCCAAGGACCAGACCCTGGTGTCTGCCATCAGTCCAGCCTCTGGGAGTCGAAAACCCTTCCACCCACACCTCGGCTGTGTACACTTTACACAACACTTGTTATTCATTTCTGCAGGTGCTATCTTTTATCCAAACGTTTGGGCTGGTTTAGAGAAATACAATTTGGGCAACCCTGTGAGAGCTGCCTTTGAAAGTGTTCCCCCAGTGGGCTTCTGTATGGCCTTTGTTACCTGTTCAGAGTTACCTGTTTGCGGCTATAACCTTTTAAACCCACGTTGTAAATCTTGGTCCGCATTTTCCGAGCCTTGCGAGCCTAAGAGAAAAAAGGCTTTGCATATAAATCACCAAAATACATGGAGCAAAGAGGTAGGAACAATGGAGCAGACTCACCTCATTCACAGTATCAAAAATTGTCTCTGGCAACAGTTTTCCAGCTATGAGACTGATGATCAGGCTGGCAGCCTTGTTGTCTGCAGGAGAAGCAGGGAGGGCCTGGTCAATAAAGGCGCCTAGAGTGACCTGCTGCAGGCTGCCAGGGCCCGAGTGCTGCACTCTATACTTCCTTCTTTTGGGGAGGGTTGCCCAGACTGCACATATCATCTGAAGGACTTTGCTCTTGACTCCAGAAGGAGAAAGTGCCTTTTTCCCAGGACCCACTTTACAGATGGAGAGACTGAGTCCAGCTCTGGGCTCTTCCTACTGAACTCTCATTATTACCAGATGGTGCAGGCTTTGCCTGCAAGGCAACTCCAGCTATTTGAGTGGACAGGCATAACCCTTTCAGATGAGCAAAGGGAGGAGAAGCCAGACACCATTGAGAGGAAGGCCGGGATTCCCCTGCCAGACTGTGCCTGTGGGCACACCTGCTGGCATCAGTGGGCCCAGTGGTTCAGACTCAAGGTCAGAGGCACTTGGGCAGCACACTTTGCACCCAGCTCATTGTTGTTCCCCACAAAGTCCATGCATCCTTCCCAACCACAACTGTGACTCTACAGTCTAGATGAAGATGGTTCTGGGCTGAACACAGCATTTTCCCCTGTCAGAGACACTGTCACAAGATGAATCAAACAAAGAGAAGAAGCTGAACAAACAGGAGTTAGAGCCAGAACTGTGGCAGAGACACACGTGTGGTGAGCAAGGGGAAATCCAGCTCTTTTTTCTGTAAACTGAATCCTGTGTGCTCTGGGTCCCCTGGCTTTTCCTTTCTCTTTTTCATGCAGCCCAACTGTAGGTCAAGCACCTCATATTTAATGAGAACCAAGAATGCACACACATGATCCCATGTAGTTCTGAGAATCATCACTGGGATGGTTTCTATGCTCACCACACAAGGAGGAGCCTGCAGCACACAGAGGGCAAGCAACTTGCTCCAATGTCAGCACTAGGGGGTGGCCAAGGTGGGTCTGCATCCAGACTGCACCGAGGCCCTGCCTGGCTCTACCCTGGAAATGACCATAATGAAGTCGGCAATCAGCTCACCTCTGGAGTACACTTGCTGAATCTGCTCATTTACCTGAAACAAAGTGAAGGAATGTTGGGGGAGGGTAGTGAGATGATCCCAAAATACTTTAGTCTTGACAGAGCAGAGTAATAGACGCCTAGTAGTCAGTACCTTTTTCAATCCTTCCTGCATGTTTATGTCTCCTGAAGGCACTACATTATGCAGTTTGGTAAGACCTTCCTGTATTTTATTTCTGGAAAATAAAAGGAGGGTTGAGGTGGAGAAATAGTTGACAGTTGTAAAACAGCCGCCAACTGTCCTGGTGCCATTCAGCACTGTGCAGACTTGCTGGGATGGGAGAGGACACAGTCAAGTAGCCCTTTCATGGCCCTCCTGCCCTGTGTCTTTGAAGTGGACAGGCCTTGTTCAGGCCTTCTCTGACTCCCATTTGCTATTGCTGGTGGGGTGGGGGAAGATGCTTTGCTGGTTCCAGGGGTATGGCCTGGCTCTTCCTGAGGTCATTTCTGTTTCAGTCACACAGATACCTCAGGAGACCCCCAAAGGCCCTGCCCTTGACCATCCATGGTCAGAGTGGGGAGCATCCATGGACATGCTGTGTGAACCCAAACCTACAAAGTGACTGAAAATATGGAGGCTCCTAAGGGGTCCATCAAGTGGGCATATTCTCCTCCAATAGGTAAGGGTGAGCTTGGAAAAGTTTATTTTGCTAGTCCCCTGCCCTGTCCCCACCTTCTTGCCATAGACCCTGAGGTTGTTTGTGTTCTCCCAAGCCCCACCCTGGATGTGTGTTACAGGAAGTAGCAGAGCTGCTTAATTCAAGGGCTAGGGTTCCTGGCCTTCACGTGATCCTGAAGAACAAGACCAAATCTGGGGAAGTGGCCTGAAGGCTGTCCATGAAGGCAGAAGAACAGTCATCTGCAGGCTGCCTCAGGTATGTGGCCTGTCAGCTGCTGTTAAAGCAGAGAGCACAGCTGGAACTGGGATATGATGGGTGGGAGTTTCTGTTCAGAAGAAGCCAATGTGACAGGGATGAGCTTCCACAACAGGTGAAGCTAAGCCTGGAGCCTGAAGGCTGGTGTCTTACTGCAGGCAGAAGCGATGCTGCCCTGGGTGCGACCTGGCCCAGCCAAGGTCCTGAGGGGGGCTAGGATTCATGGCCAGTGGAGGAGTAACCACTCCCTGCCCAGCTTACCACAAACACCCTTCCTTACCTACATCACACTTTGGAACATTTTCTTTTGTCAACAGCACCCCAAATATGCTGGAATTCTCTGCCCTTGCCAGCATCAATCCCAGCACCTAGCTCCCCAGGCTTAATTTTAGTCCGAGATGGCTCCCCCAGGAGATGCCCCACCAGTCTTCTTCTCAGCTCTGCTTTTGGAAGGAACATCAGGTTCTCAGTGATCTCAGTAAGGCCTTCACTTCTTAGAATACCTTTCTCATTCCTTGAAGCGTCTCTACCTCTTCCTAGTCATTGCACTCTGGTCATCCCCCCCAGTGACTTCCTAGCCTCATGTGCTATCTGGCTTCTCCAGCAGCCACAGCAGGCTCCTGTGTGAACTGCCTATCCTCAGCCTCCTGCCCCATGCAGAAGGATTTAGGAAGCATCATTCTGGCTCCCAGCCCAAGTCCAACTTTTCTGCAGACCCTTGCAAATTCGTCTATTTGTCAGGCTTCTTCAGCCACTTCTGGACCAATCCTGCCTACCAGTACTCACCTGGCCCTCCTCAATAGCTAGGCAGTGGGGTCTTCTCGAAAGCCCATGGCCTGGATGAGCCCAGCTCCCATCAAGGTCCTCTGGTTTCTGAGGAGCTGGGATCTTTGGGGATCTGAGCTGACTTTTAGCTGTCTTCCTGGGTGCACATTCTGCCCACCTCACCACATGATTTCACATCTTTTCTATCCCCCTGAACCACATGCCCACTCCTGACACCATCTCTCACGAAAGATGGCCCCCCTTCACTTTCCAGAGAGGACCCAGGGGGTTCTCCAGGGGCCTCCCCACAGCTTGGAGTTTTCAGATCCTGAATGTGTTGGAAGAGGCAGTTGCCTTCCTCTCAGCCAGGAGCCACTCTTCCACAAGAGGCCCAAGCCCAGCCCCACAGCCACTCTCTGTGCCACCTCCAGAGTCCCTACCCATGGACTTGTTTTCATCCACCTCTAACCCATTCAGGTCTCTCACTCCTAAACACAAGCCACACACTGACACAAAACCAAGACTTCCCTTCCCCTTGTTGAGAGTTGCCAGTCCCCTCCCTGTGTCTCCTCAGACCAAGAGAGTGGGTGCAGTCTCCATGCACTGGCACCATCACTCCCTGCAGCCCAGCTGCCTCTGAGTCACTCTGCTGCTCTTGATTCTGTCCAAGTCCTGGACAGCAACTTTGTGCCACAAATCCTGGGATGCAGGCTGTCCTATGTGTCCTTAACCCTCTTATGGTGCTTCAGCACTCTGAACTGAGTTCCAGTCTCTTGTGTCCATGAAAATCTTAACCTTCCAGCTACTCAGAAGCTCCACAACTTCCCACTGTCAGGCCTTGGGCAAACCAATGGACCTCTCTATGGCCACCTGGGATGCAGGCGTGTTGTGCCTTCCTACAGCTGTCAGCCCAGCCTGGTCTTCACAATCCCACTCATGGGGTCCTGTCGCAGACACACCATGGGACCAAGCTCCCCTCCACTGTAGCCTGTCTCTTCAATGCAAAAAAATCACTTCCTGTCTGGATCTGACTCTGTGTCCTGACACCCACCCTGGGCCAGGGCAAGAGTGACACACCACAGCAGGTGCCAAAAACAGGTCAATATTCATAAAGGACCCACACATCTGCCCTGCCAGATCCCAGGAGTCCTCATGGCCAGGCTGTTCTAATGAAGGGCAGAGTGCTGAGGGAAGGACTCTGGACAGGTGCAAGACAGAGGTTAGATGGTCTAGAAGCACAGGGGTTGGCCAGTGAACCCAGGTGCTGGGAAAAGGATCTGCAGGGCAGCATGGGCACTGGGGGAAGCCCAGCCCGGCCCCACCTGTATGCCAGAGTGCTCCCACAGCCATCTCAGGGAACCCCTCACTGCATGCCTCTCCCTTTGGCCTGGCCCACTGGGCTTGCCTTGTGGAATTAAGCAGCACTTACCTGTCTGAAGTGAGCTTCATGAGGGTTTGGCCATGTGCGGAGTAGGTGACAAAGGACATTCGCAGTTTGGGGCTGAGGAGAAAGCACTCCTTGTGAGAAGCCATAAACAGAGTCTCAAATTCATATTAATGACCAGCTAGAGAGTTGTGAATGACAACTAACCTGCTCCCCACCACAACTCTTCCACTTTGGGACCCATTTTCCAAATCACAAAATTCCTGTATATTTAGTGAAGGATTCTAAGTTTGTGGAGATATGGGTAATTTCTGGAAGAGTATGCCAGGATGGCTTCATGCTCCAGTCTTCTACTCCCAGCACCCTTGAAGTCTCTCACTGTTGTCCACACAGAGACATGAGCCCATGCACGGTGCCTGTACAACGTGGTAGACACCTAACCCTCCTGCATGAGGACCTCCAAAATGCTCTCTTTTCTGCAAAATTCTTTGGGCCTTCACAGCCCTTTCCTCCTCTCCCATCTTCCCCTCTCTTTCGCCTCTCAAAAAGCTATTCTTCTTATTCACAGGCATTCATTACTTGCCTGCCTGTCCTCTCCCTGACCACCATCTTTATTATTATCCTGTATCTAAAGGTCTACCCTAAAATCCTAGTTTTACTTGATACTGCTCATGGCTCTTGTTTCAATTAATTTTAACCACTATTATCAGATTTACCTTCATGGAGCAAAACCTTGATTTTTTTTTCATTCTGCAGTGTTTTTTTTGAAGTTTCAAAAAATTTTATTGAATTTATTGTGGTGACATAGGTTAATAAAGTTATATAGGTTTCAAGTGCACAATGATATAATGCATCATCTGAATATTGTGTTGTATGTTCACCACCCCAAGTCAGCACAACCGTGGTAATTTTATACCCCTATCAAAAATCATCTATAGCTCCCTATAGTCCAGACCAGAAACTCCCTTGGCCTGGCATTATGAACCTATGACTTTGTCCTAAGGTGTCTGGCTGAGCTTCTTCTCCCAGCCCTCTGAGTTGACCCTACTCTCCATCCAGACAGACCAAACAGACTTTATCCCACAGAAAGTCTCTTGGTGGATTTCGTTACCCAGAATCTTCCCATTCTCAAGAACTAGTTTACTATGTGATCAACAAAAGAAAAAAGCAAACGAAATATAACCAGAGACATTGAAATTAAGAACAATGTAACAATAGCCAGAGGGGAGTGGGGAGGGGATAGTGGGGAGAGGGGTCTGCAGGACCTACTATAAAGGACACAAGGATAAAATCAAGGGGGGGGTGAAGGTTGGGGAGGGAAGTGGGATTGGCTGGGGTGGGGTGGAGGGATAGGGAGAAAATGCAGACAATGTAACTGAATAAAAATAAAAAATAATTAAAAAATAAAATAAAATAAAAAATAAACAACAACAACAACAACAACAACAAATAAGAACTAGTTCAAATTTCCACTTCCTCTGTGAAGTCACCCCTGATTTTTCTAGGAATTTTGCTTTTTCCTTTACATTGCCATGTAAGTTTGCCCTTTTCCTTTTAGGCAGCACCATTTAACCATGTGTTTGCCTGCTGTTACTGGTTTGCCTGCTTCCTAATCTGTGCGGTCCTCAGGGGAAGATTGTGTCCCTTGTACCATGGCATGACCTCCAGGAAGGAGCCAGTATGACCTGTCCTCCTTTCCTGCTTCAGAACAGTGCCCTGGGCTCTGTGTGTGCCCCTGACTCAGGGGACTCCCATGCCCATTGAGTCTAATAGCTGTGTACTCTGCCTGGGAGAGGAAATAGCAGTCATACTTTGTGTACTTCTTCACCATTTCATTCACATATTTGTAAATCTCCTTCCAGTTGTTTTCCATATACTCTGACCTGAAAACAGAGGAGACCTGAGTTAGAGGGATGATATGAATCCATGAGTGGGCAGCTATCTGTCTCCCAACCTTCCAGCCAGCCCTCTAGTAATCTCCTTCCCAGCTCAAGTAGCTGATGCCAGGCACACACTCTCAGTCACCTCACTGCGTCACCTTGTGGTGACTTCATCAATGTGTGTTGTGGGAATGGTGACCTACCACACCTGTGTGCTTGGGGATGAATAACTTACTTTTGGTGGCAAACCTGGATGGTTGGTCATGTTAGTTGGGACTGTTTGATAAGGAATGAGGGAGCATGCATTGGCTGGAAAATACATTCTGATTCTGATATATTGGCTCTCCTGGTCCCCACTCACTGACACTCCAACAGGGTTGCTGGTCTGAGGTCAGGAAGGATTGTTATGAGACAATTTTATTTTCCTTCTTTCTCATCAGGACACAAGGCTGAGCCACTCTGAACATGAAAGGCCTTTCCCAGCACTGTTACCAGGGAAGGATCAACAATAGGGCTGACTGTGCTATCTTGATGTTGTCATGCTCCTACAAAGATGGAAAGCCACAGGTTATCCAGTCCTTAGTCCCCACGTTCAGTTCCTCAATCCCATTACTCACACTTTAGTCCCTGAATGGAGAGTGAGGAAGCTGAAAGGTGTACGAATTATGACCCCCTCTGTCCATGTAAGAAGCACTTACATGTGTCCTGACTGCCAAGGGTTCAAAGGGCTGTATAATCCCACGTCACTGTGGGTTGGCACACTTGCAGGTTAAGGAAGGCAAATATGAGGCTCACTGACTAAAGACTTTTGAAGGTTCTGCAGATGACAAAGGGTGAAACTGAGGCTACTACACTGGCCTGGGCTCTTTCCCTGTAAATTTTGGCTCAGACATTTCATATAGTATGTCAGTCAGAAGAACCCACCAGGAAACCATTCTTTTCACCTCTAGTGATTACCATGCCCATAAATATTTTAATGTCATATTTATACATGGGATTCCCACTTACCCTAGTGCATCCTCTTCCTTTATAGTATTAATCCTGCCCTCTCTAGGCTGCATCTAAAACTGCCACAGAGGGTGATGAAATGAAGGGAAGGTATTCTAACAATATCAGGACTATCATTTATGGAGCATCAATGTAGCATGGACTTTACATACAAGACTTGCAATACCCAAACAACTGTATGATATCGTCATCATTTCTACTACTATAGATGAGAACAATGAGGCTGTAACAGGTCCAGGATTTTGTCAAAATTTCCATGGCTACCATGGATATAAATCTTTTTTTTTGATATATTTATTGATTATGCTATTACAGTTGTCCCCCCTTCACTCAACTCCATCCTGCCCACCTCCTCCCTCCCACATTCCCCCCCTATAGTTCATGTCCATGGTTCATACTTATAAGTTCTTTGGCTTCTACATTTCCTACATTGTTCTTACCCTCCCCCTGTCCATTTTCCACCTATCATCTATGCTACTTATTCTCTGTACCTTTCCCCCCTCTCTCCCCCTCCCAATACCCTATTGATAACCCTCCATGTGATCTCCATTTTTGTGGTTCTGTTTCTGTTCTAGCTGTTTGCTTAGTTTTCTTTTGTTTTGGTTTTAAGTGTGTTTGTTAATAACTGTGAGTTTGCTGTCATTTTTACTGTTCATATTTTTTATCTTCTTTTTCTTAGATAAGTCCCTTTAACATTTCATATAATAATGGCTTGGTGATGATGAACTCCTTTAACTTGACCTTATCTGAGAAGCACTTTATTGGCCCTTTCATTCTAAATGATAGCTTTGCTGGATACAGTAATCTTTGATGTAGGCCCTTGCCTTTCATGACTTGGAATACTTCTTGCCAGTCTCTTCTTGCCTGTAAGGTCTTTGAAGAAATCAGCTGACAGTCTTATGGGAACCCCTTTGTAGGTAACTGTGTCCTTTTCTCTTGCTGCTTCTAAGATTCTCCCCTTCTCTTTCATCTTGGCTAATGTAATTATGATGTGCCTTGGTGTGTTCCTCCTTGGGAACAGCTTCTTTAGGACTCTCGGAGCTTCCTGGGCTTCCTGGAAGTCTATTTCCTTTGCCAGACTGGGGAAGTACCCCTTCATTATTTGTTCAAATAAGTTTTCTTTTCTTTTTTCCAATTTTTATTGTTATTCAATTACAGTTGTATGCCTTTTCTCCCCTTCCCTCCCCCCCGACCCCAGCTGAACCCACCTCCCACCCCACCCCCACGATCCCCCCGGATTTTGTCCATGTGTCCTTTATAATAGTTCCTGCAATCCCCTCTTCCCACTGTCCCCACCCCACTCCCCCCTGGCCAATGCTAGACTGTTCCCCCCCCCTCAATGTCTCTGGTTGTATTTTGTTTGCTTTTTTCTTTTGTTGATTATGTTCCAGTTAAAGGTGAGATCATATGGTATTTGTCCCTCACCTCCTGGCTTATTTCACTTATCATAATGCTCTACAGTTTCATCCATGCCATTGCAAAGGGTATAAGCTCCTTCTTTCTCTCTGCTGCATAGAATTCCATTGTGTAAATATACCATAGTTTTTGGATCCACTCGTTTGCTGATGGGCACTTAGGTTGCTTCCAGTACTTGGCTATTGTAAATTGTGGTGCTATGAACATTGGGGTGCACAGGTTCCTTTGGATTGGTGTTTCAGGGTTCTTATGGTATAATTGCAGGAGCTGAATTGCTAGGTCAAAGGGCAGTTCCACTTTTAGTTTTCTGAGGAAATTCCATACTGTTTTCCACAGTGGCCTCACCAGTCTGCATTGCCACCAACCGTGCACTAGGGTTCCCTTTTCTCCGCATCCTCTCCAACATTTGTTTGTGGATTTGTTTATGCTGGCCACCCTGACTGGTGTGAGATGGTACCTCATTGTGGTTTTAATTTGCATCTCTCTGATGGCTAGTGATGCTGAGCATCTTTTAATATGTCTCTGGGCCCTCTGTATGTCTTCCTTGGAGAAGTGTCTGTTCAAGTCCTTTGCCCATTTTTTAATTGGGTTGTTTGTCTTCCTGGAGTGCAGTCGTGTGAGTTCTTTATATATTTTGGAGATCAGGCCCTTGTCTGAGTATTATTGGCAAATATGTTTTCCCATACTGTTGGTTCTCTTTGTAATTTGGTGCTATTTTCTTTAGCCTTGCAGAAGCTTTTTATTTTGATGAGGTCCCATTTGTTTATTCTTTCCTTTATGTCCCTTGCTTTAGGGGACATGTCTGTGAGGATGTTGCTGCATGGAATGTCTGAAATTTTCCTGCCAATGTTTTCCTCGAGGACTTTTATGGTGTTACGACTTATATTTAAGTCTTTTATCCATCTTGACTTTATTTTTGTGTATGGCGTAAGTTGGTGATTGAGTTTCATTTTTTTGCATGTACCTGTCCAGATCTCCCAAACACCATCTGTTGAAGAGGCTGTTTTTGCTCCATTTTAGGTTCCTGCCTCCTTTGTCAAATATTAATTGACCCTAAAGACTTGAGTTTATTTCTGGGCTCTCTGTTCTGTTCCATTGGTCTATGTGCCTGTGTTTATGCCAGTACCAGGCTGTTTTGATTACAGTGGCCTTGTAATACAGTTTGTTATCAGGTATTGTGATCCCTCCTGCTTTGTTCTTCTTTCTCAAAATTGCTGCAGTTATTTGGGGTCATTTATGGTTCCATATAAATTTCTGAAATGTTTGTTCTATATTTGTGAAATATGTCATGGGTACTCTAATAGGGATTGCACTGAATCTATAAATTGCTTTGGCTAGTATGGCCATTTTGATGATGTTAATTCTTCCAATCCATGAGCATGGTACATGCTTCCATTTGTTTGTGTCTTCCTTAATTTCTTCCTTCAGTGTTGTGTAGTTCTCTGAGTACAGGTCTTTTACCTCCTTGGTTAGCTTTATTCCTAGGTACTTTATTTTTCTTGTTGCTATATCGAATGGGATTTTTTTCCTGATTTCTCTTTCTGCCGTTTCGTTGTTGGTGTACAGGAATGCGTTTGATTTCTGAGTATTGACTTTGTATCCAGCTGTTTTCCCAAATTCATTTATTAGGTCGAGTAATTTTTTGGTGGAGTCTATAGGGTTGTCCATGTACACTATCATGTCATCTGCAAACAGTGACAGTTTCATTTCCTCCTTTCCAATTTGGATGCCTTTTATTGCTTTTTCTTGTCTGATTGCTGTGGCTAGGACTTCCAATACTATGTTGAATAGGAGTGGTGAGAAGGGCATCCTTGTCTTGTCCCTGATATAGTGGGAAAGCTCTAAGTTTTTGTCCATTGAGTATGATGTTGGCTGTAGGTCTCTCATATATGGCCTTTATGATGTTGAGGAATGTTCCATCTATTCCCACTTTGCTGAGTGTTTTTTATCAGAAATGGGTGCTGTACCTTATCAAATGCTTTTTCTGCATCTATTGATATGATCATGTGATTTTTGTCTTTGCTGATGTTGATGTGATGTATTATGTTTATTGATTTGTGAATATTGTACGATCCTTGCATCCCTGAGATGAATCCCACTTGGTCATGGTGGATGATCTTTTTAATGTATTGCTGGATGTGGTTTGCCAATATTTTGTTGAGAATTTTAGAGTCTATGTTCATCAGAGTTATTGGCCTGAAGTTTTCTTTCTTCATGTGTCTTTGTCTGGTTTTGGGATTAGGATGATGCTGGCTTCATAGAAAGAGTTTGGGTGTCTTCCATCAGTTCGGATTTTTTTGAATAGTCTGTGGAGGATAGGGGTTAGCTCTTCCTTAAATGCTTTGTAGAATTCTCCTGTGAAACCATCTGGTCCAGGGTTTTTGTGTGTTGGGAGTTTTCTGATGACTGCTTCAGTTTCCTCTGCTGTTATTGGTCTGTTCAGGTTTTCTGCTTCTTCTTCATTCAGTTTTGGAAGATTATATTTTTCTAGAAATGTGTCCATTTCATCTAGGTTTTCAAATTTCTTGGCATACAGGTCTTCATAGTAATTTCTTACGATCCTTTGTATTTCTGTGGTATCAGTTGTAATCTCTCCTCTTTCATTTCTAATTTTGTTTATTTGGATCCTCTCTCCTTTTTCTCGATGAGCCTATTTAAAGGCTTGTCGATTTTGTTTATCTTTTCAAAGAACCAGGTCCTGGATTCGTTGATCCTTTCAATTGTGCTTTTAGTCTCTGTGTCATTTGGTTGTGCTCTGATCTTGGTTATTTCCTTCCTTCTGCTTGCTCTGGGCTGTCTTTGTTGTTGTTCCTCCAGTTCTTGTAGGCATAGGGTTAGGTTGTTTGTGTGAACTGTTTCTAACTTCTTAAGGTAGGCCTGTATTGCTATGAACTTCCCTCTCAGGACTGCCTTTGATGTGTCCCATAAGTTTTGGGTTGTTGTGAGTTCATTTTCATTTGTTTCCAGAAAGTTTTTGATTTCTTCCCTAATCTCGTTCTTGACCCATTCATTGTTTAATAGCATGCTATTTAGCCTCCATGATTTTGAGTGTTTTGGGTTTTGTCCTTTGGGGTTGGTTTCTAGTTTCAACCCCTGGTAGTCAGAGAAAATGCTTGATATGATTTCAATTTTCTTGAATTTGTTGAGGATTGCTTTGTGTCCTATCATGTTGTCTATCTTTGAGAAAGTTCCATGGACACTTGAAAAGAATGTGTATTTTGCTTCTTTGGGATGAAAAGCTCTATATATATCAGTTAAGTCCATTTCCTCTAGGGTATTGTTAAGTGACACAATATCCTTGTTGATATTTTGTTTGGAGGACATGTCCATTTTTGATAGTGGGGTGTTAAAGTCCCCTACTATAATTGTGTTGCTGTCAATATCTTTCTTGTAGTCCTCCAAGATTTTCTTTATGTATTTGGGTGCTCCTATCTTGGGTGCATATATATTTACAATGTTTATGTGTTCTTGGTGAATTCTTCCTTTGAGTATTATGAAGTGACCTTCTGGGTCTCTCTTTATGGCCCTTTTTTGGAAGTCTATTTTGTCTGATATGAGTATTGCTACCCCTGCTTTTTTTTTCCTGTCCGTTTGTTTGGAAATTAGTTTCCAGCCCTTCACTTTCAGTCTGTGTGTCTTTTGTCCTGAGATGGGTCTCTTGTAGGCAGCATATGTGTGGGTCATATTTTCTTATCCATTCAGCTATTCTATCTTTTGATTGGAGCATTTAATCTATTTACGTTTAAGGTTATTATCAATAGGTAGTTATTCATTGCCATTTTTTCCTACCTGTGTTCCTCTGTCTTTCTCTTTTCCGTCCTTTCCTTAAAGCAGTCCCTTTAGCATCTCTTGCAGAGCTGGTTTGGTGGAAGTGTATTCTTTTAGACTTCTTTTGTCAGGGAAACTCTTTATTTGGCCTTCTATCTTGATTGAGAGCCTTGCTGGGTAAAGTAGTCTTGGTTGCAGGCCTCTGGTTCTCATTACTTGGAATATTTTTTGCCATTCTCTTCTGGCTTGGAGCGTTTCCACTGAGAAGTCAGTGGCTAACCTTATTGGGGCTCCCTTGTACGTTACTTCCTTTTTCTCCCTTGCTGCTTTTAAGATCCTCTCTTTGTCTTGGAAATTTGCCATTTCAATTATGGTGTGTCGTTCAGTGGGTCTCTTTGGGTTCCTCTTGCTTGGGACTCTCTGTGTTTCCTGGATTTGGGTGACTTTTTCTCTCCTCAGATTAGGGAAATTTTACATCATTACTTTTTGAAACAGGTTTTCTATCCCTTGCTCTTCTTCTTCTCCTTCTGGTATTCCTCTTATACGGATATTGTTACATTTCATGTTGTCCTGCATTTCCCTTATTGCCTCTTCATTCTTTCTGAGCCTCTTTTCCTTTTCTTGCTCTTTCTGGGTGTTTTTTTCTACTTTGTCCTCCAGCTCACTGATCCGATCTTCTGCTTCATCAAGTCTTCTTTTCATTCCTTCTACTGTGTTCTTCAATTCAGAAATTGTATTCTTCATTTCCTCTTGGCTCTTGTTGATAGTTTCTATTTCCTTTTTCATATTGATATAGTTTGCAGTGAGTTCTTTTTAGTGTTTCCCTGTAGTTTCTGGTAGTTCTCTTTGAGCTCAGAGAGCTCAGTGAGTTTCCTGATAACCATTGCTTTGAACTCATTATCTGATAGTTGACTTGCCTCTTTTTCAGTTAGCATTCTTTCTGAGACTTCCTCCTTTCCTTTCATTTGGGAATTGTTCCTTTGTCTTCCCATTGTTTGTGAGACACTTCTTGTTAGCCTCTGGTTCTTAAATTGCTCCATTCTGACTCCCTGTGTTTATGGTATGAACTTCTATGGTAGAATGCCAATGGGATTCGTTGGTGCTCTCTCCTTAATCTCCTGTGCTCACTGGTCTTGAGCTGACATTTATGGGTGTAACACGGTCTAACTCTGGTCTTTTCAGCAATCCAGGTTTTGTTGTCTCACTTGTGGGAAAAAGAGAAAGGGGGGAAGAAAAAAAAGGAAAAAAAAGAGAAAAAAAGGAAGGGAAGGAGGGAAAAAGGAAATAGAAAAGGAAAGGAAGGAAGGAAGAGGGAATAAAGAAAGATCGGAGGCAAGATAAGAAGGAATTTTAACAAAAATTAAAACATAGGAATAAATAAAAGAAGGCAGGAAGAAGGCATAAAAAAGGTAAGGGATGGGAGGAAGAAGGATTTAAGAAAAAGAAATCAAAACAAGAAAGGAAGAAGGAATTCAGGGGGAAGGGCGGAAAGGGGGAATAAAAAAATTCTTCTGCTGGCTTTAAACAGGTCAGGTTAGTTCTGCTGGTCGTCCTGTCTGTGGAACAGGAGTAGGTCGTTGGAAGGATTGGTTTCACTTTTCTCCCTTCCTGGGCCACACTCTTCGCTGTTGTTCAGCCTGCAGTCCAGTTCTTCATGGTCCTTGTGCTCCCCATAGGCCTTTAGTTCAGCAGTTGTGCTGTCCTTGAGTTGCACCAATTAGGTGCAATTCACACTCTACTTTCTTGCTCTTTGCTGACTTAGATGCTAGAGGCTCTGGGTGCTGCTATGGCATAGTTCAGCCCCCTAGTGGGTCCCGTCTTTCTGGGGAATGCAGTCTCCCCTAGCCCTGCAGCTCCCCTCTGCTGGGTGTTCTGCCTTTGTCCTAGAGAGCTAGTAGGTCCTGCAGGGCTCTGTGTGCAGGTGTTAGGTAGGTGTTGTAGGTGTGGTCCCTGGCAGGCAGCGAGGCCCTTGATCAGCCAATCCAGCCGCTTTGTGCTTGGGTCGCAAGCAGCCGGCTGATCAAGCCGCTTTGGCTTGACAAGCTTGGGTGGGCGGGGCGCCTTGGGACTGAGTCACAAGGCACTCGAATCCCCTGTTTTGGGCCTGTGGGTGGAGCAGCTAGCCTCTGCTCCTGATGCTCCCCCACCTGAGGTTTCAGGTGTGGGCCCCCTGTTCGCTAATCTGCCTGCGCGCAACCAGGCTTCAGGTGAGCGCCAGGGCTGCTTATTCTGCTTTCACAGTCCAGGGGCCGAGGGGGGAGGGGCGCCAGAGAGTGCAGCTGCTGCGGAGAGTTCTCTAACTAGTCCCTGAGTGCCTCTATTTTCTTTTTCTTTTTGAGAAATTCTTCCTATTCAAGCCCCCCTGGTCCAAACATGCACCTGGCTGCTCACAGCTCAGCCTGGCCCTCTCCCAAGACTCCTGCAGCAACCCCTGTGCCTGGGTTGGGGCTTCTGCCGCCCTTTACCCCGTGCGGGTCCCGGGTCCTGGGGACCTTATTGTCCTTAAGCACTCTTCTTACTGTCAGATCTTTCGATGTCCTCTATCTTTGGTCTCTGATCTTCATATATGCTGGAATACTGTTGGCTGTTCGCTCTGTTCCTCAGATCAGCTAGGTATTTCACTGGCGTTGAGGGGAAGTGGACTACGCTCCCACCTATGTTGCCACCATCTTCCCACCTGTTTCCAAATAAGTTTTCAATTGTTTGTTCTTCCTCTTCTCCTTCTGGCACCTTTATAATTCCGATGTTGGAATGTTTCAAGATGTCCTGTAGGCTCCTAAGCCTCTCCTCATTTTTCCAAATTCTTGTTTCTTCATTCTTTTCTGGTTGGATGTTTCTTTCTTCCTTCTGGTCCACACCATTGATTTGAGTGCCAGTTTCCATTACGTCACTATTGGTTCCCTGTAGGTTTTCCTTTGTTTCTCTTAGCATAGGCTTCATTTTTTCATCTAGTTTTCAAACAAATTCAACCAATTCTGTGAGCCTCTAAATAACCAGTGTTTTGAACTGTTCATCCGATAGTTTGGCTATCTCTTCCTTGCTTAGTTCTATTTTTTCTGGAGCTTTGAAGTGTTCTGTCATTTGGGCAATTTTTTTTTTTTTTGTCTTGATGCGTCTGTTACTTAAAGGGGCAGAGCCTTAGGTGTTCCCAGGGTGGGGCGGGGTAACGCTGGTGGCTGCGCTGTGACGCTGTGCTGTACGTGGGGGAAGGGTTGAGAGGGAGCAATGGTGCCTGCTCCAGTCTCCACCGGATTTCATCACCCCCTCCACTACCCACAATCATATTGGGCCCCTCTGGTGCTGGCTCCCGCGTGGGTGGGCTTGTTGTGTACACTCTAGGCTCCTGTGGGTCTCTCCAACGACCTCTCCTGTGAGGCTGGGAGTCTCTCCTGCTGCCGCCCCAACCCCCATGAGCGCTTTCAATCAGAGGTCTGAGGCTTTATTTCCCCGTGCTGGAGCCCTGTGTTACGGGGTCTGCTTCGCTCCCCTCTGTTCGTTCCAGTTTATCTGTGTGTGAGTGTGGGGCAGCGAGGTGCTACCCACTGCTCTGCCTGCCCTGTTCTCCGCTACTCTGAGTCTGGCCCTCTCGGTTTATCCGTGCGGGAATGTGGGGTCGCAGGGTCTGCTAGTGGTGGGACTGCCTGCCCTGTTCGTCCCACACTCCACCAGTCTTGGTCCCACCATGGCAAGTCGAGTCCTCTCTGTCCCTGCTGCCTGTTTCTGCCCCTCCTACAGCTCTGGATGAATGTTTATTTTTTATTTCCTTGGTGTCGGACTTCCTTGCCATTCAATTTTCTGTCAGTTCTGTTTGTGCGAGGAGGGGAGGTGTGTCTACCGACACCATCTTGGTTCTCATGGATATAAATCTTGATGTAGCTGCAAAACCCTTGCTCTATCCAGGTCACTTGGCAGATCAGGATGACATCACTGTGTTCATCACTGCCAGGTGGCAAAGCACTAGACTCTGTCAACCTGACTACAACACTGACTTTCTTTCAGAAGTTACATGCAAAGCAATGTCTTTCTTAACTATTGGCAACATTTTCCACCATCTTTTGTATTACTCCTCTCCTTTGTTTTCTGCCTGAGTGAAGAGGGTTTTCCAGAGAAGATGCACAGAAAACAAGAGTCTTCAACCCACATCTATTTTGGGAAAGTTTCCAGTTTGCAATGATTTTGAAGGAAGGTGTAGATTCCATAACAGAGAAGAGCAAAATTTCTCAGGGGCAGTGGAAAATATCACAGGGACCTAAGATTCCCAGGAAAGAGGCAATACGGGATAGAAAAATCACATCGTCTTCTGTCAAGCAGAGCTCCAAAACCTCATCGCCTCATTCTTAGAATGGAGAAATGAGAATCACCAGACACTGAGGACATCTCTACTATTAAAGCTTGAAGCAGAAAAAAATACTAAGCTATAACTCTGCTGGGAAAATTGAAGTGGGTGGGCAAACACTGTATTGATTAGCTGAGCTACAAGAGAGCTAAATTTTCCTCCCCCATAATAAGATGTCAATAGAAAATGCATAAACCTGAAACTGCAAGAAACATTTGTCAGCATAAGCATGGTATTATAAATGTAGTTGTAATACCAGAAGAAAAATATAAAAGATTAGTAAGTGGCTACTACTGGCGAGTGGAATCAGAAGTTGAGAGGATAGGGGCAAGAGCCTCAAGTTTTTAGTTGTATACATTTAATAGTGTTTTGTTTTAAATATATAGGCAAGCATTTCTTCTAAGTATAAAAATTAAATTAGTAAAACTAGTAGCATAAAGGATGTTAGCAAAATTGTACATTTTAAAACTCTAAGCTTTCATTCTCCGCACTGATACATTAAATTAGCAACAATGTGCTGTTTGCACCAACTTTGTAAAATCTCTGGAAAACAATGAAAGGTTTGAAACATAAAGCAAATGCAGTTAAGAAATAGCCATCTTCATAACAATAGGAAAGTTTTGCATCATTTTTAATCTCTCTTTCTCCACTTCTTTTCTGGCATGATGGCATTTTTGGGTCCTGATCAGTGGCCCAGTTCCCTTGAATTAGAGCATTGTAGACCTTACAAACAAATTATTGTGTACATGTTTTTTAACTTATTGGGAGTTCATTAGGATGTTCAGAAGCGGGTGTAAGGAAAGGTACACTTAGAAATCCACACACATACCCAAGAAGAAGCATGATCAGAAAGTCCTGAGACTCCTTAAGTTTTCCCTTTAAGCTGATCCCTTGGCTGTGAGCAAGCCTAGCTAAGGGGTAAATAAATGTTCAGCCAATAATCACTCTGCCAAAATTGGATGTAATGGCTGCTCCATGTAATTAATTTTTGTTTGTTTTTATGTTTGTTTCAGCTCCTAGTATTCAGGGAAATCCTTATTGAACATTATTAACTGAATATGATCTAAAGGAAAAGAAACAATAGTGATCACATATGACAAGAAATATTTTTTGCAAAAGTGTTTTGAAAATTTTCAAAAAATTGAACCACTAAAACTTCTAAAATAATGAGCAAATGTAAACATATCTTAGTAACCTGTGTCATATTCTGATTTCTAGTTACCACACTATAAAAATAAAAAACCCAAATTTTCAACAAAAGAAGTCATGAACATACAAAGATATAAGATAACATTTCTCATTCAAAATAAATAAATAAATTTATAGAAACTAACTCCCAGGAAGCCAAGGCATCAGAATTTGTAGAGAAAGACTTAAAGCAACTATCTTAATTTTGCATAGGGGAAAGGGAAAATAAGCACACAAAAATATTGGAAATTGGGAAAATGATATAGGTACAAAATGACAATACAAACATAGGCATAAATTATTAAAAAACAACCAAACATTCTGGAGCTAAAAAGTGCAATAACTAAATTTAAAAATTCATTAGACTGGTTTAGTAGCTGATTAGAGCAGTAAGCAAAAATCTTCCATGAATTCAAGGATAGGGAAATTGACATTACTGAATGCCAGGAGCAGAAACAGCACAGTATAAAGAAAAAAGGATCAGTGTCTAAGGAAACTGTGACACTATTAAGCAGATGAACATACACATTGTGAAAATTCTAAAAGGATACAATGAAAGAAACAGGAACATTATTTGATATTTAACAGACCAAAATGTGAAAATCTAGAAGCCCAAGAACCTCAACCAATCCAACTGCAATAAACTAAAGAGACTCACACCAAGACACATTATAATCAAACTGTTGAAAGACAAAGACAAAGAAAGAATATTAAAACCAGCATGTTCATAGCAGCACAATTTACAATAGCCAAGTACTGGAAGCAACCTAAGTGTCCATCAGCAAATGAGTGGATCAAAAAACTATGGTATATTTACATAATGGAATTCTATGCAGTAGAGAGAAAGAAGGAGCTTATATCCTTTGCAACAGCATGGATGGAAGTGGAGAGCATTATGCTAAGTGAAATAAGTCAGACAGTGAGAGACAAATACCATATGATCTCACCTTTAACTGGAGCATAATCAATAGAAGAAAAAAGCAAACAAAATATAACCAGAGACATTGAAGTTAAGAACAATCTAACAATAGCCAGGGGGGAGTGGGGAGGGGTCAGTGGGGAGAGGGGATTACAGGAACTACTATAAAGGACACATGGACAAAATCAAGGGGGAGGGTGGAGGTGGGGGGGAGGTGGTTTCATCTGGGGTGGGGTGGAGGGATGGGGAGAAAAGGCATATAACTGTGATTGAATAACAATAAATATTTAAAAAAATAAATAAAAAATATTTTAAAATAACATAAAAAAATAAAGAAAAAAATAAAACCAGCATAAGAGGAGACTTGCCACAGAGAAGTAGTCCTCAATAGGACTATTTTTTAAATCACAAAACAGGGAAGTCAGAAGGCAGCAAAATAAATACTTAAAGTGCTGAAAGAAGAGAAAAAGTCAAGTGAGAATGCCATACTGTGAAAAATTGTTCTTTATAAGCAAGGGAGAAACTAAGGTTTTTCACAGATAAACAAAATCTGAGGGAGTTTGTTTCTCCTGGATCTGTCCTACAAGAAATGGTAAAGGGAGTTCCGCTGGTTAACACAGAAGAGCCTTAAACAGTAACTTGAAGCAATATGAACATAAAACGATTTCTGGTAAAGATAAATACAAAAGCAAACATAAAAACTGTCATTAAATTATTGGTTTGTAACATAACTTTTTATTTTCTATAGAATTAAAAAATGCATTAAGTCAGTAGAAATTTATGTTACTGGGCATTTATTTGTAAACATGTAATTTATGACACTGATAACAAAACAGGGGGTGGAAGCAGCTTAAAAGGAGAGCTCATGTATATGATTGAAGTTAAGATGGTATCAATTCTAATTATAGTGTTATAACTTTGGCATGTTACAGTTAATACCTAGTAATTTAAAAAGTATCTATAATAGAATATACACAAACTAAATTAAAAGTGTATCAAAACTTTTTATTACAAAAAAAAGCAAATGCATAAGTAGGCAGAAATAGGGAAAGTAAAGGGAAAAAAAGCTAAAATACATACAAAAATGGTAGAAGTGAGTCCTTCCACACAGTAACTACTTTAAGTTTAAATAGATTAAACCCTCCAAAAGAAAGTCATAGATGGACAGAATGGATTTTTTAAAAGATCTAAGTGGGAAGATGGCGGCAACATAGGTGGGAGCGGAGTCCACTTCCCCTCAACGCCAGGGAAATACCTAGCTGATCTGAGGAGCAGAGCGAACAGCCAACAGTATTCCAGCATATATGAAGATCAGAGACCAAAGACAGAGGACATTGAAAGATCTGACGGTAAGAAGAGTGCTTAAGGACAATATTGTCCCCGGGACCGGGGACCGTGCGGTACAAGGGTGGCAGAAGCGCCAGCCCAGGTGCAGGGGCTGCTGCAGGAGTCTTGGGAGAGGGCCAGGCTGAGCTGTGAGCAGCCAGGTGCTTGATTGGACCAGGGGGGCTTGAATAGGAGGAATTTCTCAAAAAGCAAAAGAAAATAGAGACACTCAGGGGCTAGTTAGAGAACTCTCAGCAGCAGCTGTGGACCCTGGCACCCCTCCCCCCTCCGCCTCTGGACTGAGAGCGCCAGATAAGCAGCCCTGGCGCTCACCTGAGGCCCGGTTGCCGGCGCGCAGATTAGCGAAAGGGGGCCCATACATGAAACCCCGGAGGGGCGCCCACACCTGAAACCTCCGAGAGCATCTGGAGCAGAGGCTAGCTGCTCCACTGACAGGCCCAAAACCTCGGAACCGAGTGCCAAGTGATTCAGTCCCTGGGGGGCCCCGCCCGCCTGAGAGACACAAGCCCAGGGCAGCTGGATCTGTCTCCCAAGCACGGGGCTCCACGCTCACCAAGAGCACAGCCGGCTGGCTGCGCGTTTTCCAAGCACAAAGCCACTTGCGGGCTTCCTAAACCGAAGGCAGCTAAATCCCCCTGCTGCCCGCCCATGCGTCCCAAGCCAAAGTGCTGGAGCCGCAGCTTGCAGATCCGAACAACAAAGCTGCTGGATTGGCTGATCAACGGCCTGATTGCCTGCCAGGGACCACACCTACAACGCCATCCTAACACTTGTGCAACCTGCAGGGCCTACTAGCTCTCTAGGACAAAGGCAGAACACCCAGCAGAGGGGAGCTCCAGGGTTAGGGGAGACTGCAGGCTGAACAACAGGGAAGAGTGTGGCCCAGAAAGGGAGAAAAGTGAAACCAACCCTTCCAACCACCCTCTCCCGTTGCACAGACAGGACACCAGCAGAACTAACCAGACTGGTTTAAAGCCAGCAGAAGATTTTTTTTTTTTTCCCTTTCCTCCTTTCCCCCTGAATTCCTTCTTCCTCTCTCTTTTTTTTTTCTTCATTCCTTCTTCCTCCCATCCTTTACCACTTTTGTGTCTTCTTCCTGCCTTCTTTTATCTATTTCTATGTTTTAATTTTTGTTAAAATTCCTTCTTATCTTGCCTCCGATCTTTCTTTATTCCTTCTTCCCTCCTTCCTTCCTTTCCTCCTTTTCTATTTCCTTTTTCCCTCCTTCCCATGTTTGTTTTTTTTTTTCTTTCTTCCCCCCTTTCTCTTTTTCCCACAGGTGAGACAACAAAAACTGGAGTGCTGAAAAGACTAGAGTTAGACCGTGTTAAACCCATAAACATCAGCTCAAGACCAGTGAGCACAGGAGATTAAGGGGACAGCACCACCGAATCCCATTGGCATTCTACCATAGAAGTTCATACCATAAACCCAGGGAGTCAGAATAGAGCAATTTAAGAAGCAGAGGCCAACAAGAAGAGCCTCACAAACAATGGGAAGACAAAGAAGCAATTCTCAAATGAAAGGAAAGGAGGAAGTCTCAGAAAGAATGCTAACTGAAAAAGAGGCAAGTCAACTATCAGATACTGAGTTCAAAGCAATGGTCATCAGGAAGCTCACTGAGCTCTCTGAGCTCAAAGAGAACTACCAGAAACTACAGGGAAACTACAATGAACTCACTGCAAAATATACCAACATGAAAAAAGAAAAAAAAACTATCAACAAGAGCCAAGAGGAAATGAAGAATACAATTTCTGAATTGAAGAACACAGTAGAAGGAATGAAAAGCAGACTTGATGAAGCAGAAGATCGTATCAGCGAGATGGAGGACAAAGTAGAAAAAAACACCCAGAAAGAGCAAGAAAAGGAAAAGAGGCTCAGAAAGAATGAAGAGGCAATAAGGGAAATGCAGGACAACATGAAACGTAACAATATCCGTATAATAGGATTACTAGAAGGAGAAGAAGAAGAGCAAGGGATAGAAAACCTGTTTGAAAATGTAATGATAGAAAATTTCCCTAATCTGAGGAGAGGAAAAGTCAGCCAAATCCAGGAAACACAGAGAGTCCCAAGCAAGAGGAACCCCAATAGACCCACTGCAAGACACATCATAATTAAAATG
This sequence comes from Desmodus rotundus, assembly GCF_022682495.2. Taxonomy (NCBI): domain Eukaryota; kingdom Metazoa; phylum Chordata; class Mammalia; order Chiroptera; family Phyllostomidae; genus Desmodus; species Desmodus rotundus. Next base: position 65,357,514 of record NC_071390.1, read on the forward strand.
GCAAATTTCCAGACAAAGAGAGGATCTTAAAGGCAGTAAGGGAGAAAAAGGAAGTAACGTACAAGGGAGCCCCAATAAGGTTAGCAACTGACTTCTCAATGGAAACGCTCCAAGCCAGAAGAGAATGGCAAAAAATATTCCAAGTAATGAGAAACAGAGGACTGCAACGAAGGCTACTTTACCCAGCTAGGCTCTCAATCAAGATAGAAGGCCAAATAAAGACTTTCCCAGACAAAAGAAGTCTAAAAGAATACACTTCCACCAAACCAGCTCTGCAAGAGATGCTAAAGGGACTGCTTTAAGGAAAGGAAGGAAAAGAGAAAGACAGAGGAACACAGGTAGGATTAAAGGCAATGAATACCTACCTATCGATAATAACCTTAAACGTAAATGGATTAAATGCTCCAATCAAAAGACATAGAATAGCTGAATGGATAAGAAAACATGACCCACACATATGCTGCCTACAAGAGACACATCTCAGGACAAAAGACCTACACAGACTGAAAGTGAGGGGCTGGAAACTAATTTTCTAAGGAAATGGATGGGAAAAAAAAGCAGGGGTAGCAATACTCATATCAGACAAAATAGACTTCCAAAGAAGGGCCATAAAGAGAGACCCAGAAGGTCACTTCATAATACTCAAAGGAAGAATCCACCAAGAAGACATAAACATTGTAAATATATATGCACCCAACATAGGAGCACCCAAATACATAAAGAAAATCTTGGAGGACTTCAAGAAAGATATTGACAGCAACACAATTATAGTAGGGGACTTTAACACCCCACTGTCAAAAATGGACAGGTCTTCCAAACAAAATATCAACAAGGATATTGTGTCACTTAACAATACCCTAGAGGAAATGGACTTAACTGATATATATAGAGCTTTACATCCCAAAGAAGCAAAATACACATTCTTTTCAAGTGTCCATGGAACTTTCTCAAAGATAGACCACATGATAGGACACAAAGCAAGCCTCAACAAATTCAAGAAAATTGAAATCATATCAAGCATTTTCTCTGACCACAAGGGGTTGAAACTAGAAACCAACCCCAAAGGACAAAACCCAAAACACTCAAAATCATGGAGACTGAATAGCATGCTATTAAACAATGAATGGGTCAAGAACGAGATTAGGGAAGAAATCAAAAACTTCCTGGAAACAAATGAAAACGAACTCACAACAACCCAAAACCTGTGGGACACAACAAACGCAGTCCTGAGAGGGAAGTTCATAGCAATACAGGCCTACCTTAAGAAGTTAGAAACTGTTCAAACAAACAACCTAACCCTATGCCTACAAGAACTGGAGGAACAACAACAAAGACAGCCCAGAGCAAGCAGAAGGAAGGAAATAACCAAGATTAGAGCAGAACTAAATGACATAGAGACTAAAAGTACCATTGTAAGGATCAATGAATCCAGGACCTGGTTCTTTGAAAAGATAAACAAAATCGACAAGCCTTTAAGTAGGCTCATCAAGAAGAATAGAGAGAGGATCCAAATAAACAGAATTAGAAATGAAAGAGGAGAGATTACAACTGATACCACAGAAATACAAAGGATTGTAAGAAATTACTATGAAGAACTGTATGCTAAGAAATTTGAAAACCTAGATGAAATGGACACATTTCTAGAAAAATATAATCTTCCAAAACTGAATGAAGAAGAAGCAGAAAACCTGAACAGACCAATAACAGCAGAGGAAATTGAAGCAGTCATCAAGAAACTCCCAACACACAAAAGCCCTGGACCAGATGGTTTCACAGGAGAATTCTACAAAGCATTTAAGGAAGAGCCAACCCCTATCCTTCACAGACTAATCGAAAAAATCCAAACTGATGGAAGACTCCCAAACTCTTTTTATGAAGCCAACATCATCCTAATCCCAAAACCAGATAAAGACACAATGAAGAAAGAAAACTTCAGGCCAGTAACTCTGATGAACATAGACGCTAAAATTCTCAACAAAATATTAGCAAACCACATCCAGCAATATATTGAAAAGATCATCCACCATGACCAAGTGGGATTCATCCCAGGGATGCAAGGATGGTACAATATTCGCAAATCAATAAACATAATACATCACATGAACAACAGCAAAGACAAAAATCACATGATCATATCAATAGATGCGGAAAAAGCGTTCAATAAGATACAGCACCCATTTCTGATAAAAACACTCAGCAAAGTGGGAATAGATGGAACATTCCTCAACATCATAAAGGCCATATATGAGAGACCTACAGCCAACATCACACTCAATAGACAAAAACTTAGAGCTTTCCCACTAAGATCAGGAACAAGACAAGGATGCCCTCTCTCACCACTCGTATTCAACATAGTATTAGAAGTCCTAGCCACAGCAATGAGACAAGAAAAAGCAATAAAAGGCATCCAAATTGGAAAGGAGGAAATGAAACTGTCACTGTTTGCAGACGACATGATAGTTTACATGGAAAACCCTATAGACTCCACCAAAAAACTACTCGACCTAATAAATGAATTTGGGAAAACAGCTGGATACAGAGTCAATACCCAGAAATCATAGGCATTCCTGTACACCAGCAACGAAACTGCAGAAAGAGAAATCAGGAAAAAAATCCCATTTGTTATGGCAACAAGAAAAATAAAGTACCTAGGAATAAACCTAACCAAGGAGGTAAAAGACCTGTACTCAGAAAACTACACAACACTGAAGAAAGAAATTAAGGAAGATACAAACAAATGGAAGCATGTACCATGTTCATGGATTGGAAGAATTAACATCATCAAAATGGCCATACTACCCAAAGCAATTTATAGATTCAATGCAATCCCTATTAGAGTACCCATGACATATTTCACAGATATAGAACAAACACTTCAGAAATTCATATGGAACCATAAACGACCCTGAATAGCTGCAGCAATTTTGAGAAAGAAGAACAAAGGAGGAGGGATCACAATACCTGATATCAAACTGTATTACAAGGCCACTGTAATCAAAACAGCCTGGTACTGGCATAAAAACAGGCACATAGACCAATGGAACAGAATAGAGAGCCCAGAAATAAACTCAAGTCTATATGATCAATTAATATTTGACAAAGGAGGCGGGAGCATAAAATGGAGCAAAAACAGCCTCTTCAACAAATGGTGTTGGGAGATCTGGACAGCTACATGCAAAAAAATGAAACTCGATCACCAACTTATGCCATACACGAAAATAAACTCAAGATGGATAAAAGACTTAAATATAAGTCGTAACACCATAAAAGTCCTTGAGGAAAACATTGGCAGGAAAATCTCAGACATTCCACGCAGCAACATCCTCACAGACATGTCCCCTAAAGCAAGGGACATAAAGGAAAGAATAAACAAATGGGACCTCATCAAAATAAAAAGCTTCTGCAAGGCTAAAGAAAATAGCACCAAATTACAAAGCGAACCAACAGTATGGGAAAACATATTTGCCAATGATACCTCAGACAAGGGCCTGATCTCCAAAATATATAAAGAACTCACACGACTGCACTCCAGGAAGACAAACAACCCAATTAAAAAATGGGCAAAGGACTTGAACAGACACATCTCCAAGGAAGACATACAGAGGGCCCAGACACATATGAAAAGATGCTCAGCATCACTAGCCATCAGAGAGATGCAAATCAAAACCACAATGAGGTAGCATCTCACACCAGTCAGAATGGCCAACATAAACAAATCCACAAACAAATGTTGGAGAGGATGCGGAGAAAAGGGAACCCTAGTGCACTGTTGGTGGGAATGCAGACTGGTGAGGCCCCTGTTGAAAACAATATGGAATTTCCTCAGAAAACTAAACATGGAACTGCCCTTTGACCCAGTTATTCCGCTGCTGGGATTATACCCTAAGAACACTGAAACACCAATCCAAAAGAATCTGTGCACCCCAATGTTCATAGCAGCACAATTTACAATAGCCAAGTACTGGAAGTAACCGAAGTGCCCATCAGCAAACGAGTGGATCCAAAAACTATGGTATATTTACACAATGGAATTCTACTCAGCAGAGAGAAAGAAGGAGCTTCAACCCTTTGCAACAGCATGGATAGAAGTGGAGAGCATTATGCTAAGTGAAATAAGCCAGGCGGTGAGCGAGAAATACCATATGATCTCACCTTTAACTGGAACATAAGCAATAGAAGAAAAAAGCAAACAAAATATAACCAGAGACATTGAAGTTAAGAACAATCTAACAATAGCCAGGGCAGGGGTGGGGGGTCGGGGCGGGGGCAGTGGGTAGAGGGGATTACAGGAAGTACTATAAAGGACACATGGACAAAACCAAGGGGGAGGGTGGAGGTGGGGGAGGGAGGTGGGTTCACCTGGGGTGGGGTGGAGGGATTGTGAGAAAAGGCATACAACTGTAATTGATTAACAATAATAATAATAAAAAAAAGATCTAAGTGTATGCTGTCTACAGGAGACTCACTTTTTTAAAAAGTGTATTTTATTGATTATGCTATTATAGTTGTTCCAGTGCTTCCCAGATAAGATAAAGTTAAAGGAGTTCGTCAGCACCAAACCCTTGCTATATGAAATGTTAAAGGGACTTATCTATGGAAAAGAAAAGGGTCAAAAACTATAAAGAGTAAAATGACAATAAACTCACATCTATCAAAAACTGAACCTAAAAACAAAGTAAAAACTAAGGATACTTACTTAAAATTTTTTTTTATTCTTACATATATCGATTTTTTCCTATTTATTTATTTATATTTTTATTTATTTATTTATTTTTATTCAGTTATGATTGTCTGCATTTTCTCCCCATCCCTCCACCCCACCCCACCCAGACCCACCTCCCTCCCCCACCTCTACCCTCCCCCTTGATTTTGTCCTTGTGTCCTTTATAGTAGCTCCTATACACCCCTCTTCCTACTATCCCCTCCCCACTCCCCTCTGGAGAGCATAATGTTAAGTGAAATAAGCCAGGTGGTGAGCGACAAATACCATATAATCTCACCTTTAACTGGAACATAATCCACAAAAGAAAAAAGCAAACAAAATATAACCAGAGACATTGAAATTAAGGTCAATGTAACAATAGCCAGAGGATACTTACTTGTGATGTAAGGACATAAGCATATTGATAGTTAAGGAATAGAAAGAAAATTCAGGCAAATAAAAAACCAAAGAGAGCTGGGGTAACTATATTAGAGAAATATACTTTAAGCAAAAACTATTATGAAGGGGAAAAAGGACATCATATATTCATAAAATTGTCAAGTAATAAAAATCAATTGTGAACAGATATGCATCAAACATTAGATCTCCCAATCATATGAGGCAAAAATAGACATAATTTAAGAGAGAAATAAAAAGATATACAATAAAGGTTGGAGATGCCAATATCCAACTTTCAACAATGAACAGAAAAATCAAACAATATATAAGGAAATAGAGAGATAGGAATTGAGGACATGAGCTACAATATCAATCCATTTAATTTAACAGATAGATGTGGAATAGCCCACCCAACAGAAATAAAATGCACATTTCCTCAAATGCACATGGAATATTCTCTAGGATATCATGTTAGGCCACAAAAGTTTTAACTAATTTTAAAATATGGAAATCGTGTAAGTCAATTTTCCAATTACAAAACTGAAATTAGAAATCAGTAGTAGAAATAAATTAGAAAATTCAAAATTAAGTAATACAATTTTAAACAACCAATGGGTCAAAAAAGAAATCACAAGGCAAATTATAAAGTACTGTGACACATATGATAATAAAAACAACAAAACATGGAAAGCAGTGGAAGTAGTGCCAAGAGGAAAATTCATAGTTATAACCAATACATTAAAAGGCGGAATCTGCCCTGGTCTGTGTGGTTCAGTTGGTTGGGCATCATCCTGCAAACCAAAAAGCTACAGGTTTGATTCCCCATCAGGGGACAAGCCTGGACTGTGGGTTTGATTCCCAGTTGTAGTACATGAAAGAGGCAACCAATCAATGTTTCTCTTTCACATCAATGTGTTTCTCCTGTTTTTTCTCCCTCCCTTCCTCTCTTTCCAGAATCAATAAAAGAAAAAAGATGTGTAAAACAGAATCTCAAATTAATCATATAATTTTACATGTATAAATCCAGGAAAACAATAAAAGTAAACAATCTAGCAGAACAATACTGATCATAGCAGAGCAAAATAATATATGAAACAGAAAAATAAATACTAATGAAGGAAAAAATTGGTTCTTTGAACAGATCAACAATATTTACAAATTATGTGACTGACATAACACCAAATGGAAGATTAAAATAAAATAAATAAATGTGGGGCACTATTTCTGATTTTATAGAAATAAAAGGATCATAGGATTATAAAAGAATACTACAAACATTTGCATGCCAACAAATTAGATAAACTAGATGAAATGGGCAAATCTTTAGAATACATAACTTAAAATTAAATTATAATGAAATAACTAAAATATAAATGGACATATAAGTAGTAAAGAAATTGAATCAGTAATAAAAATATCTCAATAATTTAAGCTACAATAGGGTTTTCTATCAAACTTAAAAAATGATAACAATAACTGTTCTTAAACTTTCAAAACATTAAAGATGAGGAAGCTACCAAATTCATTCTATGAGGTTTGTATTACCTGGATACCAAAACCAAACAACACAAGAAAAGTACTTATAATACTTAAGAATATTGAAGCAATCCAAGACAAAAGAAGCTTCAAAGAATATACCTCCTCCAAACCAGCTCTGCAAGAGATGCTAAAGGGTCTCCTATAAGAACAGGAAGAAAAACAGTGAGAGAGGAACACAGGCACGAAAAAATGGAAATGAATAAGGACCTATCAATCATAACCTTAATGTAAATGGATTAAATGCCTGAATCAAAAGACATATAATAGCTGAATGGATAAGAAATCATGACCGACACATATACAGCCTACAGGAGACCCATCTCAGAACAAAAGGCCTACAAATATAGAACGTGAAGGGCTGGAATCAAATATTCCAAGAAAATGGACAGGAAAAAAAAAAAAGCCAGGGCAGCCATACTCATATCAGACAAAATAGACTTCAAAAAAGGGCCATAAAAAGAGACTCAGAAGGCCACTTCATAATACTCAAGGGAAGAATCCATCAAGAAGACACAAACATTGTAAATATATATGCACCCATTATAGGAGCACCCAGATATTTAAGGAAAATCTTGGAGGACTACAAGAAAGATATTGACAGCAACACAATTATAGTAGGGGATTTTAACATCTCACTGTCAAAAATGGAGATATCGTTCAAACAAAATATCAACAAAGATATTGTGGCATTGAACAATGCCCTAGATGAAATGGACTTCACTGGTATATATAGAGCCTTTCATCCCCCAAAAGGAAAACAAACATTCTTTTCAAATGCACATGGAATATTTTCAAAGATAGACCACATGATGGGACACAAAACAAGCCTCAACAAATTCAAGAAAATTGAAATCATATCAAGCATTTTCTCCAACCACAAGGGACTGAAACTAGAAACCAAACTCAAGGAAAAAACCCTGACACACAAACTCATGGAGATTGAATAGCATGCTATTAAACAATAAATAGGTCAAGAATGAGATCAAAGAAGAAATCAAAAAGTTTCTGGAAACAAAGGAAAATGAACTCACAACAGTCCAAAACTTATGGGACACATCGAAGGCAGTCCTGAGAGGGAAGTTCATAGCAATACATGCCTACCTAAGAAAGATAGAAACATTTCAAATAAACAACCTAACCCTATACCTACAAGAACTTAAGGAACAACAACAAAGACAACCCAGAGGAGGGATCACAATATCTGATATCAAACTGTATTACAAGGCCATTGTAATCAAAACAGCCTGGTACTGGCATAAGAACAGACACATAGAACAATGGAACAAAATAGAAAAAACCCAAAGTCTCTATGGTCAATTAATATTCAACAAAGGGGGCAGTAGAATAAAATGGAGCAAAAATAGCCTCTTCAACAAATGGTGTTGGGAGATCTGGACCACTACAAGCAAAAAAATGAAACTTGATCACCCACTTACACCATACACAAAAATAAATTCAAGTTGGATAAAAGACTTATATATGAGTCATGGCACCATAAAAGCCCTAGAGGAAAACATTGGCAGGTAAATCTCAGACATTCCACGCAGAAACATCTTCACTGATATATCCCCTAAAGCAAGGGACATAAAGGAAACAATAAACAAATGGGACCTCATCAAACTAAAAAGCTTCTGCATGGCTAAAGAAAACAGCATTAAAATGATCTCACCTTTAACTGGAACATAATCAACAAAAGAAAAAAAGCAAACAAAATATAACCAGAGACATTGAAAATAAGAACAACGTAACAACAGCCAGAGGGGAGTGGGGAGGGGATAGTGGGCAGAGGGGTCTATAGGAGCTACTATAAAGGATACAAAGACAAAATCAAGGGGGAGGGTAGAGGTGGGGGAGGGAGGTGGGTCTGGCTGTGGTGGGATGGAGGGATGGGGAGAAAAAGCAGACAATTGTAACTGAATAAAAATAAAAAAAATAATAAATAAATAAAAATAAATAAAATAAAATGAAAAGAGAACCAACTACATTGGAAAACATATTAGCCAATGATACCTCAGACGAGGTCCTGATCTCCAAAATATATAAAGAACTCACACGACTGCACTCCAGGAAGACAAACAACCCAATTAAAAAATGGGCAAAGGACTTGAACAGACACATCTCCAAGGAAGACATACAGAGGGCCCAGAGACATATGAAAAGATGCTCAGCATCACTAGCCATCAGAGAGATGCAAATTAAAACCACAATGAGGTATCATCTCACACCAGTCAGAATGGCCAGCATAAACAAATCCACAAACAAATGTTGGAGAGGATGCGGAGAAAAGGGAACCCTAGTGCACTGTTGGTGGGAATGCAGACTGGTGAGGCCACTGTGGAAAACACTATGGAATTTCCTCAGAAAACTAAACATGGAACTGCCCTTTGACCCAGCAATTCCGCTGCTGGGATTATACCCTAAGAACACTGAAACACCAATCCAAAAGAACTTGTGCACCCCAATGTTCATAGCAGCACAATTTACAATAGCCAAGTACTGGAAGCAACCTAAGTGCCCATCAGCAAATGAGTGGATCCAAAAACTATGGTATATTTACACAATGGAATTCTACTCAGCAGAGAGAAAGAAGGAGGTTATACCCTTTGCAACAGCATGGATGAAACTGGATAGCATTATGCTAAGTGAAATAAGCCAGGCGGTTAGGGACAAATACCATATGATCTCACCTTTAACTGGAACATAATCAACAAAAGAAAAAAGCAAACAAAATACAACCAGAGACATTGGGGGGGGGGGAACAGTCTAGCATTGGCCAGGGGGGAGTGGGGTGGGGACAGTGGGAAGAGGGGATTGCAGGAACTATTATAAAGGACACATGGACAAAATCAGGGGGGATGGTGGGGGTGGGGTGGGAGGTGGGTTCAGCTGGGGTCGGGGGGGGGAGGGAAGGGGAGAAAAGGCGTACGACTGTAATTGAATAACAATAGAAAATAAATTTTAAAAAAAAAAGAACTCACACGATTCCATTCCAGGAAGACAAACAACCCAATTAAAAAATGGGCAAAGGACTTGAACAGACACTTCTTCAAGGAGGACATACAGAGGGCCTAGAGACATATGAAAAGATGATCATCATCACTAGCCATCAGAGAGATGCAAATTACAACCATAATGACATATCACTTCACACTGGTCAGAATGGCCATTATAAAGAAATCAACAAACAAGTGTTAGAGAAGATGCAGAGTAAAGAGAACCCTAGTGCACTGTTGGTAGGAATGCAGACTGGTGCAGCCACTGAGGAAACTATGGAATTTCTTCAGAAAACTAAAAATGGAATTGCCTTTTGGTCCAGTAATTCCACTGCTAGGATTATATCCTAAGAGCCCTGAAACACCAATCCAAAAGAACCTATGCACCTCAATGTTCATAGTAGTACAATTTACAATAGCCAAGTGCTGGAAGCAACCTAAGTGCCCATCAGTATATGAGTGGATCAAAAAACTATGGTACATTTACACAATGGAATAGTAAACAGCAGAGAGAAAGAAAGAGCTCCTACACTTTGTGACAGCATGGATGGAAATGGAGACAATCATGGTAAGTGAAATATGCCAGGCGGTGAGGGACGAATACAGTCTCACCTTGAACTGGAACATAATGAACAAAAGAAAAAAGCAAGCAAAATATAAATAGAAACATTAAAATTAAGAACAATCTAGCAATCTAGATTGTTAAGAACAATCTAGGTTAAGAGAGAGGACAATGAGGGGAAGAGTTTTTAGGAACTACTATAAAGGACACATGGACAAAACCAAGGCAGAAGGTGGAAGCAAGGGAGGGAAGTGGGTTTGGCTGCGCTGGGGGAAATGCAGACAACTGTAATTGAACAAAAATTAAAAAAAAAAGAAAAAAGTAAGGAATATTGAAGCAAAAATCCTCAACAAAATACTTATAAACTTAATATAGTAGAATATTAAAATATTTATTCCCTGTCAACAAGTAGAATTTATTTCCACAATGCAAAGAATGTTCAACTACAAAAGTCACATAATGTAACCTCTTCTATTTAGAATAAAGAAGCCAAGGTACTAGATTATGGCAATTGATGTAGAAAAAGCATTTGATAAAAACCCAGCACCCTTACTTGATAAAAACACTCAGATTATGAATAGAGAAAATTTCTCAATATGATGACAGCTATGTATGAAAAATGCATTATTAACATATTGGTTGTAAAAGACTAAAATCTTTCCCTTTTAGGTTAAGGGAAATCTAAAAATACTGCCTTTGTTCATTCTATTCAATATAGTATTGGAAACCCTAGTCAGAACAATTAGACAAGCAAAAGTAAGAAAATGTGTCCAGATTGAAAATGAAGGAGACTTGACTTTGGGTGGTGAACACAAAGTACAGATGATGTAGTACAGAATTGTATTCCTGAAGTCTATATAATTCTACAATATTAACCAATGTCACCCCAATAAATTTAATAAAAGGAAAAAAAATGAAAATCTCTCTCTTGGGTGGTATAATGTTACATGTAAAAACCCCTAAAAGTTCACCATCCCTCCCCACCAAAAAACATTAGTGCTAATAAATATTGACAGCAAACTTTCAGAATACAAAATCAATATACAAAAATCAGTTGCATTTCTATATACAAACAATGAACATTCACAAAAGAAAAATGAAAATAATTCCATTTACGATAGCATCAAACAGAACAAAATATTTATGAAAAAATTTAATCAAAGTGGGAAAAACTTGTACAATGACACCAACGCACTGCTAAAAAATTAAATGTATATGTCACTGGAGAAACATAATGATGGATTGGAAGATAATATTGGTAAGCTTACTATGCTACCAAGGTTATCTACAGATTCAATGAAATCTCTGCTGCAGTCTCAATAACATTTTTCAGAAATTGAACAATTATCCTAAAATTTATATTGAATTCTCAAAGGACTTCAAATAGGTAAAATAAAAAATTTTGAAAAAGGCCAACATTGGAGGACTCTCAATTTCTAATTCAAAATTTATTACAGTAATAAAAGCTATATTAATCAAAACAGTATTTTACTGACAAGGCCAGAAAAGTAGTCCAACAGAATAGAATAGAGATCCCCAAAACAAATCTTTGTGTGTATGGTCAAAGACCATTGACAAAGATACCAAGACTATTCAATATGGGAAATGATGGTATTTTCAACAAATGGCACTAGTAAAACTGGTTGTCCACATGCAACAAAATGCAGTTGGACTCTTACCTTACATATATGCAAAAATAAACTATAAGTGGATCAGACATAAATGAAAGAGATAAAACTATTGAAGAAAATCAGGGAAAAGCTTTATGATCTACGATATGGCGATGGTTTTATCAATATGAAACCAAAACCACAGGGCCATAGTAGAAAAAAACAGAAACACCAAACTCCATGAAAATGAACAACTTTTGTGCAAAGGATGCTATCAAGAAAGTGAAAAGATAATCCACAGAATGAGAGAGATTATTTTCAAATCATGTCTGATCAGAAATTGATATACAGATACCTAAAAAACACCTACAACTCAATGACAAAAAACAAACAACCTGATTTAATAACAAGCAGAGGACTTGAAAAGACATTTCTCCAAAGACCATGTACAAATTGCCTATGCTCAACATCACTAGTCTTTAGGAAAATGCAAATCAAAACAACAATGAAATACCACTTCCTGCCCATTGGGATGGCTAGTTTCTAAAACGATACATGGTGGGGAGAGCGAGGGGGGAAATGAAGAAAACTGTTCTTGAACAGCAATAAAAAAAAATAAAATAAAACAAAGAAAAACTTGGAAAATGTGTTGGACAGAATGTTCTAAATGGAACCCTTGTACACAGCTGTGGGAATGTAAAATACAGCCACTTAGGAAAATAGAATGGCACAGTAACATAGTTAAACATAGATTTTCCAGAGGATTCAGCAATTCCCCTCCTAGGCTTATGCCCAAAATGAGTGAAAGCAGGTACACAAACTGATACATGGACACCGATGTTTACAGCAATGTTATTTCCAAAATAGCTCAAAAGGTAAAATATCCCATGAACACATAAAGAAAATGTGTACTGTGCAAACAATGGAATGTTATATGGCCATACGAAATAATGAATTCCTTTTTTATTATTTATTTATTTATTTATTTATTTATTTATTTATTTATTCTTGTTAAATTACAGTTGTCTGAATTTTCTCCCCACCCCTGCAACCCACCCCAGCCAATCCCAACTCCCTCCCCCACCTCCACCCTCTCCCCCTTGGTTTTCTCCATGTGTCCTTTATAGTAGTTCCTGAAAACCCCTTTCCCTACTATCCCCTACACACTCATCTCTGGCTATTGTTAGAGTGTTCTTAACTTCAATGTCTCTGCTTATATTTTGTTTGCTTTTTTCTTCTGTTGATTATGTTCCAGTTAAAGGTGAGATCATATGATATTTGTCCCTCACTGCCTGGCTTATTTCACTTAGCATAATGCTCTCCAGTTCCATCCATGATGTCAGAAAGGGTATAAGTTCCTTCTTTCTCTCTGCTGAGTAGAATTCCATTGTGTAAAGGTACCATAGATTTTTTGTCCCTTCATTTACTGATGGGCACTTAAGTTGCTTCCAGCATGTGTATATTGTAAATTGTGCTGCAATGAACATTGGGGTGCGTAGGTTCTTTTCAATTGGTGATTCAGGGTTCTTAGGGTACAATCCCAGCAGAGGAATTGCTGGGTCAAAGGGCAGTTCCATGTTTAGTTTTCTGAGGAAATTCCATACTGTTTTCCACAGTGGCCTTACCAGTCTGCACTCCCACCAGCAATGTACTAGGGTTCCCTTTTTTCTGCATCCTCTCCAACATTTGTTTGTTGACTCTGACCAGTGTGAGATAGTAGCTCATTGTGGTTTTAATTTGCATCTCTCTGATGGCTAGTGATGCTGAGCATCTTTTCATATGTCTCTGGGCCCTCTGTATGTCTTCCTTGGAGAAGTATCTGTTCAAGTCCTTTGCCCATTTTTTAATTGGGTTGTTTGTCTTCTTGGAGTGGAGTTGTGTGAGTTCTTTATATATTTTGGAAATCTGACCCTTGTGTGAGGTATCATTGGCAAATATGTTTTCCCATGTAGTTGGTTCTGTTTATTTTACTGCTGTTTTCTTTAGCCCTGCAGAAGCTTTTTAATTTGATGAGGTCCCATTTATTTATTCTTTCCTTTATATCCCTTGCTTTAGGGGATGTGTCTGTGAGAATGTTGCTGCGTGGAATATCTGAGATTTTCCTGCCAATCTTTTCCTCTAGGACTTTTAGGGTGTTACAACTTATATTTAAGTCTTTTATCGACCTTGAATTTATTTTTGTATATGGTGTAAGTAGGTGATCGAGTTCCATTTTTTTGCCCGTAGCTGTCCAGATCTCCCAACACCATTTGTTGAAGAGGTTATATTTGCTCCATTTTATGCTTCTGCCTCCTTTATCAAATATTAACTGACCATAGAGACTTGAGTTTATTTCTGGGCTCTCTGTTCTGTTCCATTGGTCTATGTGCCTGTTTTTATGCCAGTATCAGGCTGTTTTGATTACAGTGGCCTTGTAATACAGTGTGATATCAGGTATTTTGATCCCTCCTACTTTGTTGTTCTTTCTCAAAATTGCTGCAGCTATTCGGGGACATTTATGGTTCCACATACATTTCTGAAGTGTTCATTCTATATTTGTGAAATATGTCATGGGTACTCTAATAGGGATTGCAATTAATCTATAAATTGCTTTGGGTAGTATGGCCATTTTGATGATGTTATTTCTTCCAATCCATGAGCATGGTACATGCTTTGATTTGTTTGTGTCTTCCTTAATTTCTTTCTTCAATGTTGTGTAGTTTTCTGAGTACAGGTCTTCTACCTCCTTGGTTAGGTTTATTCCTAGGTACTTTACTTTTCTTGTTGCTATATCAAATGGGATTTTTTCCCTGATTTCTGTTTCTGCAGTTTCATTGTTGGTGTAGAAGAATGGCTTTGATCTGAGTATTGACTTTGTATCCAGCTGTTTTGCCAAATTCATTATTAGGTCGAGTAGTTTTTTGTTGGGGTCTATAGGATTTTCCATGTACACTATCATGTCATCTGCAAACAATGAAAATTTCATTTCCTCCTTTCCAATTTGGATGCCTTTTATTTCTTTTTCTTGTCTGATTGCTGTGACTAGGACTTTCAATACTATGTTGAATAGGAGTGATGAGAGAGGACATCTTTGTTTCTGATCTTAGTGGGACTGATTTTAGTTTTTGTCCATTGAGTATGATGTTGGCTGTAGGTCTCTCATATATGGCCTTTATTTTCTTCAGGAATGTTCCCTCTATTCCCACTTGGTTGAGGGTATTTTTAATCATAAATGGGTGCTGTACCTTATCAAATCCTTTTCCCATATCTATTGATATGATCATGTGGTGTTTTTCTTTGCTTTTGTTTATGTGGTGTGTTGTTTATTGATTTGGGAATATTGTACCATCCTTGCATCCCTGGGATGAATTCCACTTGATCATGGTTTATGATCTTTTTAATGTATTGGTGTATGTGTTTTGCCAATACTTTGTTGAGCATTTTAGCATGTATGTTCATCAGTGATATTGGCCTAAAGTTTTCTTTCTTTGTTATGTCTTTATCTGGTTTTGGGATTAGGATGGTGTTGGCTTCATAAAATGAGTTTGCGAGTCTTCCATATTCTTAAATTTTTTGAAATAATCTGTGGAGGATGGGGGTTAGCTCTTCCTTAAATGCTCTGTAGAATTCTCCTGTGAAACCATCTGGTCCAGGCCTTTTGTGTGTTGGAAGCTTTTTGATCACTGCTTCAGTTTCATCAGGTGTTATTGTTCTGTTCTGGCTTTCTGCTTCTTCTTCATTCAGTTTTGGAAGGTTATATTTTTTTAGAAATTTGTCCATGTCATCTAGGTTTTCACATTTCTTGGCATAAAGTTCTTCATAGTAATTTGTACAATCCTTTGTATTTTGGTGGTATCAGTAATCTCTCCTCTTTCATTTCTGATTGTGTTTATTTGGGTCCCCTCTCTTTTTTTCTTGATGAGCCTACTTAAAGGCTTGTCGATTTTATTTATCTTTTTAAAGAACCAGATCCTGGATTCCTTGATCCTTACAATTGTGCTTTTGGTCTATATGTCATTTGATTCTGCTCTCATCTTGGTTCTTTCCTTCCTTGTACTTCTTCTGGGTTGTCTTTGTTGTTGGTCCTCCAGTTCTTGTAGATGTAGAGTTACGTTGTTTATTTGAGATGTTTCTTTTTTTTCTTTTCTTTTTTTTTCTTTTTAAGGTAGGCCTGTATCACTATGAACTTCCCTCTCAGGACTGCCATTTCTGTGTCCCATAGGTTTTCGATTGTTGTGAGTTCATTTTCATTTGTTTCCAGAAGCTTCTTAATTTCTTTCCTAATCTCATTCTTCACCCGTTCATTGTTTAATAACATGCTATTCAATCCCCATTTTTTTCAGTGTTTTGGGTTTTTTTCTTGAGATTTGTTTCTTGTTCAGTCCCTTGTGGTCAGAGAAAATGCTTGATATGATTTCAATTTTCTTGAACTTGTTGAGGCTTGTTCTGTGTCCTATCATGTAGTCTATCCTTGAAAATATTCCATGGACACTTGAAAAGAATGTGTATTTTGCTTCTTTGGGATGAAAAGCTCTCTATATATCAGTTAAGTCCATTACATCCTGGGCATTCTTCAATGCCACAATATCCTTTTTGATATTTTGTTTGGAAGATCTGTCCATTTTTAACAGTGGGGTGTTAAAATCCTCTACTATGATTGTGTTGCTGTCAATATCTTTCTTGAAGTCCTCCAAGATTTTCTTTATGTATTTGGGTGCTCCTATGTTGGGTGCATATATATTTACAATGTTTATGTCTTCTTGGTGGATTCTTCCTTTGAGTATTATGAAGTGACCTTCTGGGTCTCTCTTTATGGCCCTTCTTTGGAAGTCTATTTTGTCTGATATGAGTATTGCTACCCCTGCTTTTTTTTCCTGTTCATTTGCTTGGAAAATTTGTTTGCAACCCTTCACTTGCAGTCTGTTTAGGTCTTTTGTCCTGAGATGGGTGTCTTGTAGCCAGCAGATATGTGGGTCATGCTTTCTTATCCATTCAGCTATTCTATATCTTTTGATTGGAGCATTTAATCCATTTACATTTAAGGTTCTTATTGATAGGTACTTAGTCAATGCTGATTTTTGGTACTTGTGTTCCTCTCTCTCTGTGTGTTGTCCTTCTTTTCCTCAAAGCATCCCCTTTGACATCTCTTGCTGAGCTTGTTTGATGGAGGTGTATTCTTTTAGACTTCTTTTGTCTGGGAAGCTCCTTATTTGGCCTTCTCTCTTGATTGAGAGCCTTCCTAGGTAAAGTAGTCTTGGTTGCAGGCCTCTGGTTCTCATTACATGGTATATTTTTTGCGTTTCTCTTTGGCTTGGAGCATTTCCATTGAGAAGTCAGTTGCTAACCTTATTGGGGCTCCTTTGTATGTTACTTCCTGTTTCTCCCGTGCTGCCTTTAAGATTGTTTCTTTTCCTTGGAATTTTGCCATTTTAATTATGATGTGTCTTGCAGTGGGCCTCTTTGGGTTCCTCTTGATTGGGATTCTCTGTGATTCCTGGATTTGTGTGACTTTTTCCCTCATCAAATTAGGGAAAGTTTCCATCATTACTTTTTCAAACTGGTTTTCT
Source organism: Desmodus rotundus (assembly GCF_022682495.2). Classification (NCBI taxonomy): domain Eukaryota; kingdom Metazoa; phylum Chordata; class Mammalia; order Chiroptera; family Phyllostomidae; genus Desmodus; species Desmodus rotundus. Next base: position 65,374,865 of record NC_071390.1, read on the forward strand.
ATCCCTTGCTCTTCCTCTTCTCCTTCTGGTGTCCCTATTATATGGATATTATTACATATCATGTTGTCCTGCATTTCCCTTATTGCCTCTTCATTCTTTCTGAGCCTCTTTTCCTTTTCTTGCTCTTTCTGGGTGTTTTTTTCTACCTTGTACTCCAGTTCGCTCATCTGATCCTCTGCTTCATCGAGCCCACTTTTGATTCCTTCTACTGTGTTCTTCGGTTCAGAAATTGTATTCTTCATTTCCTCTTGGCCCTTGTTGATAGTTTCTATTTCCTTTTTCATGTTGATATAGTTTGCAGTGAGTTCATTGTACTTTCCCTGTAGATTTTGGTAATTCTGTGTGAGTTCCTTAAGCTTCCTTGTAACGAATTATTTGAACTCAGTATGTGATACTTGACTTGCCTCTTTTTCATTTAGCATTGTTTCTGAGACTTCCCCCTTTCCTTTCATTTGGGGATTGTTTATTTGTCTTCCCATTGTTTGTGAGACTCTTCCTTTTAGCCTCTTCTTCTTAAGTTGCTCTGTTCTGACCCCCTGGCTTTTTGGTGTAAACTTCTGCGATAGAATACCTGTGAGATTCAGTGGTACAGTCTCCTTGATCTCCCTATCTTACTGTTCTTGGGCTGTTGTTTATGTTGGCTTTGTGTATGTTTTTGGTTTTTGGTTATTTTTGGGTCTTTCTTTGGTGGGTCATTCCCACCAGCTGGTTATCTGAGGTTCGGTCTGTCCCCCACCCCTTGTTTTCTGTTGTGCAGGTGTGGGCAGGTTGTGTTGGGGCTGGTTCTTCCATGTGTACAAGGTTTTGAGGCTTTTCTCTTGCTCTTGTTCAGTTGTTTGTTGTTAGTAATTTCTTCACTATTTAGTTGTATTTCCAGGTAGGTTCTGGGTTGACTTAGTTTGACTTCCACTCCCTCCTTCACCTTCTTTTTTTCTTATTTGTTGGTGTTTTCTTTGTTGTTGGGTTTCCTCTTCCAGGAGGTGTCCTGGTGTTCCTGGCATCTAACCACTCTTTTTTATGGTAGGTCTCCTCCAGGTTATGGTTGTGCACTTGGGGCCTTCCTAGATTCACACTCTCCCCAGTGCCTGTGGTCTCAGTTCCCTCCTAGATGAGGTGCGGACACTCCCTGATCAGTGCGTACACTCCCTGGTCAATGCGCACACTCATCGGGTTGGTGCCTGTGGTCTCACTTCCCTCCTAATGAGGTGCAGACAGTCCCTGGTTGGTGCCTGTGATACTAGGCACCCCTGGGGCATGCACTCTCCCCCTCTGCTTAAGATTTGGGCTCAATAACACCCCACCTCCATGGGAGCACCAGACTGGCGGGTGGCCGGGTGGAGAGGAGACTGTATCTGTTGCTGCTGGGGAATTCCCCAAAGTACCGTCATGGCCTTTTTCTTCTTGGGAAAATCCTCCTGCTCAATCCTGCAGCTCCCTCTGTAGAAGGAAGGGCCTGTCCTCTCGCTCAGCCCACCTCTTCAGCTAGACCGGGGATTGTCTGCGTCAGGGCCCCATATGGCCCAACTCAACTCTCCCCAGCGGTGCACATGGTCTCCATGGGTTTACCACTTCACCCTTATTCCCCTCTCTGTGACCTCAAGCAACCAGGTCTCTCTCCATACTGCTCAAGCCTTGTTTGGCAGGGGAGGGAGCTGTTAGCTTGGCTCTCTCCCAGGAGTCCTGTGGCAGGCCCAGTGGGTGCGGGCCTGGGGCTGCAGTTGCCCTGGTTCTTGCGCTGGTCCCAGGGACCTTCTTGTCCTGAAGCAGTCCCCTTACTGTCTGTTTTTTCAGTGTCCTCTATCCTTTTGGTCTGTTATCTTCATAAACGCTTGGGTACTGTTAGCTGTTTGCTTTGTTCCTCCGTAGATTGGGTAGGTGTTTCACCCATGTGCAGGGGGAAGTGGACTCTGGTCCCACTTATCTCGCGGTCATCTTTTTTCTCAAAATAATGAATTTCTTATATACTGTACAACATGGATAGATCTTGAAAACATTTTGCTATTGGAATAGTCAGATACTAAAGACAAAATACTGTATAATTCTACCTATATGAGGTACCTAAAATAGGCAAATTTATAGATACAGAAATTAGGATAGAGGTTACCAGGGACTGGGGAGGGATGAATGGGGATTCATTGTTTAATGTGTGTATAGTTTCAATACATGATGGTGAGAAGGTTTTAGGATGTATAGTCTTGATGGTTGCACATCACTATAAATGTACTTAATGCCACTGTCTAGAAAATGTCCAGCCATTGTTAATATAATGAGAATGGTTTGCACCACATTTATGTCACCTGGCAGCCAAGGAGAGTGGACAGGAATCCATATATGTGAACAATGACAACTTCACTGTACTAGTCAGTGGAAGCAGTAGACACATTGAGTGAGCATGTGCACTGTGTGGTTGTCTCAGTCAAAATGACTGAACAAGTAGAACAACAAATCTGCATCAAATCTTGTGTCAAGCTTGAACATTCCTCTCGAGAAACTATTTGGATGATTCAAAAGACTGCAGCTATGGGAAACTGGTGATTGGCAGCTTCATCATTACAACATGCCAGCTCATGCATCACATCTTGTGCAGAGTTTTTTGGTAAAATATCAAATCACCCAGGTGTCTCAGTGCCTCCACCCCAACAGCCCAGATTTGGTGCCCTGCAACTTCTGGCTTTTCCCAAAACAAAAAACACCTTTGAAAGGGAAGAGATTTCAGACCATCAATGAGATTCAGGAAAATACAACGGGGCAGCTGATGGTGATTGGGAGAACTGTGTGAGGTCCCAAAGTGCCTACTTTGAAGGGGACTGAGGCATCATTGTCTTATGTACAATGTATCTTGTATCTTTTTTAAGAAATGTCTCTATTTTTCCTATTACATGCCTGGATACCTTCTAGACAGACCTCATACTTAAAATGGTTAAAAATATTTTTATGTTTGTATATTTTACTTTAAAAAAAACAATGAAAACTAATACCATGGACTGGGCAGCCAGGGATCCATGTTTCCATCTCTGCTTAGTCTCTGGGACATGCTAGTTAACCTCTCTGAGGTTTAGTTTTCTTCTCTTCCAAGAGCTAAACAGCTTACTTCATGAGGTAGATTGTGAAGATAAAAGGAAGGAGGGGCTGATGCAGTTAGCACACAGGGTAGGTTCTCAGTGCACAAATCACAGAACAAACTAAGGGAGTGAGTGTGGGGTAGGAAGCACAGGAGTACAAAGCATAGGGACAAGGGAACTTTCAGCCTGGAGCAGGAAGTATTCCTGGGGAACACAGCAATAATTACAAAAGCAAAACAAAATGAAACATAAAACTTGCTCTTTTGCTAGGATACTTCAGAGTCATTTATTGTAGGTGGGGCCATTTTTGAGATGCCTAATAATTTGCTCCATGCAAGGAAGTGTTACCTAAAATTCAAGATCACTCCAGAAAGATTGGACTGGACCTGTTGGGAGTGTCCCCTGGTCCCTGGGTGAATGTGAACAGAGACACACAGGTCTGTGTCCTGAATGGGAACAGGTGGAGCTCTGGCTCAATGATCTATGAATACCTCAGAGTTTACAGTTCCTATCCATTCCTTGGGCTGTGAAACTAGAAACCTAAGGAAACTAGAGAAAACCAGAAGAATTATCTTTCAGCACCAAACCTACAACTTTCATACCTTATTTCCCCATTATCTGTATTTACTAAGGTCAGACCACAAAACATGGGGCTACTATCCAGCAAGGGCATCCAGTGAGCTGCTAGGGTCCTGGACATTTTGGGGAGAGATCCTGAAATCTCTTGGGCAGCAACATCTCTTGAACGGACAGCTTGGAGCAGGCAGGTGCTGCCCTGGTGAGCTGGCACCTTCCATACAGTAAGGCAGGCCATGAATGCTGAAAGATGAGAGGATAGTAGGACTCAGGGCATGACCCAGGGCTCACATCTATCCATAGTTAACTGCATGAGGGGTTGTGAGGGTTCCAAAGAAGGAGAAAACAAAAGACATGGGATAACCCAAAAAGGGAAGAGGGATCAATGGGATGGTCTGCAAAGCCCTATTCTGTTCACCAAGACTGGGGAGAGGTTGTGAAAGACACAAGCATGCTGAATACAGATGCTTCTTCCACGATGCCTTTTCGGTTGTCATCCCTTCTGGGAACCCCTCATTTGCATAGCTGACTTGTCAAAGTCACAGCCTTCCTGAGGCAGCTGCTTGCGTTGACAGATGACCGATCACTTTGACTTTGCCCAATCAACTTGATATAATCACAAAAGGTTCCTTTCAACTACAAAGGTTAGCATGGGTCAGCTGAGACTGATGGGCCTGCAGCAAAGCTTAACTTAATCCTAATTCTGCTCAATCCCTTGCACAGGTATTAATGCCAAGGCACTCTCCAATGAGCATCCTGCACATGCTCCATCCCAGACTCGGTCTCAGGTAGAAGCCCATTTGTCCTAAAATCTATTGGCTTTTGCACCTGACGTCTTGATGCAGGAGCTATTCTCCAGGGAAAAGATGCATCCAGCCTTACCCAGACATATGGGTGGAGGAGGATTGTTCAACGTCCCTAACTCATTCTAGCAGCACATCAGGATATTAAAGATGCTGAGAAAGGGAGACCACTTCACAGACAATTCACAAGCTTTGCCTTGTCATGAGACTCAGAATCAATCTTGAGAGTGACAATACCATGGGTGTCCTTATGCTGGAATTTGTGTACAATGGAGAGTCTAGGTCACAGTTTTCTTGGACAATAGATTGGTTAAATGTACCTCAGAGGCCACAGGGAATTTCAGGGAAGTTCGGAGGTGGACCAGGAAAAGGCAGATGGTTTCTTCTTTCTTTTAGAGTAGGTCTAAAACAGTTTCTAGGTTTGGCAGCAGCATGCCTGAAGTTACTACTTAATCTTCTCTGAACCTAGGGAGAATGAAGATTCTGAGATACTGAGGCTCTCACTCCCAGCCAAATAATACCTGATTCTGGTTTCAGATCCCAGAGAGCAAGATGCAGCAGGACAGGTGAAATGTAAAGCAATGATAAGGAGGCTCCATGGAGAGGAGTCAAGAGAAAAGAGTCCTGAGTGTGTCTTAAGTCTTACCTCCAGGACACATGAGCTCACAGAAAGAAAGAAAGATACAGAGCCAGGCCTAGTACCTAAGTCTAGCTGGCTGGCCAGTGCTGCATCTCCTTTGTGTTGCTGCAAATGTGCCAGTATAGATAAGCCCATAGGTGGAAAGAAGCTGAGGGTGAGAACTCTTTTTTTTTTTTAAATTTTTATTGTTATTCAATTACAGTTGTATGCCTTTTCTCCCCATCCCTCCACCCCACCCCAGCTGAACCCACCTCCCTCCCCCACCTCCACCCTCCCCCTTGGTTTTGTCCATGTGTCCTTTATAGTAGTTGCTGTAATCCCCTCTTCCCACTGTCCCCCCCCCCCCGGCTATTGTTAGATTGTTCTTAACTTCAATGTCTCTGGTTATATTTTGTTTGCTTTTTTCTTCTATTGATTATGTTCCAGTTAAGGGTGAGATCATATGGTATTTATCCCTCACCGTCTGACTTATTTCACTCAACATAATGCTCTCCACCACAAGAATTGGTAGCTGGGATGGCTGTCTAGGCATCCCTTCTCACTTCACTGTAACTATTGTGTGTATTTTCAACCAGATGGAGCTTGACTTGCATGTGCACCCTGAACTAGCAGAGGTTATCCTAGCAGCACCAGCCCTAGCAGACTGCTGAGCCTAGTTTGAGGCACATCGAGGAATGACCTATGCTCCTGCTGCCACTGCACAAACAATGGATTTCTTATTTATTTATTTATTTATTTATTTATTTATTTATTTATTTATAGTTATCCAGTTACAATTGTCTGCATTTCCTCCCCTTCCCTCCACCCCACCCCAGCCAGTCTCACCTCCCTCCCCCACCTCAACCTTCCCCATTGATTTTGTCCTTGTGTCCTTTATAGTAGTTCCTATAGACCCCTCTGCCCACTGTCCCCTCCCCACTCCCCTCTGGCTATTGTTACAATGTTCTTAATTTCAATGTCTCTGGTTATATTCTGTTTGCTTTTTTCTTTTGTTGATTATGTTCCAGTTAAAGGTGAGATCATATGGTATTTGTCCCTCACTGCCTGGCTTATTTCACTTAGTATAATGCTCTCCAGTTCCATTTCTCATTCAACCATTTCTTTTCCTTTTTTAAAGGAAAAACTGGAGCTTCTTTTCCTGGTGTGGATGAAAAACCCTATTAATGAAACTATAATTTGAGAAGTAAAATGTCTATGTTAATTTTTAGAGTTTAGAGACCCGGTCTTTGTTTTTCCATCAGCTACCACAGTAACAATGTCATCTAATGGGCTGAGACCTGGAGCCAAATAGGAATATATACAGTGTGAAAGTGTTTAAACAAAGAGATCATTATTAGCTGGAGTTAGCTCAAATGACATGGGAGCCCATGTAAACAAATAACAGAGTTTATTAAGCTTTCTCAAATAAGGTAACTGCTGAGCAATAACAAAACAAATCAATTCTTTTCTTTCAATCCTCATGTTCTTTATACAAGTTTTTCTCCTGGCTTCCCTGGGTGTAGTACTTCAAACTACATTTGGCTTGGTGCTGTCCAATTCAAATCAATGTATGCCCAAATAAACTTGGAAAATTATAATGTGCCTGTTTTATCTTTCAAGAATTTATTGGGGTGACATTAGTTAATAAAATTGTATAGGTTTCAAGTGTAAAATTATATGATACATGTTCTGTATCATTGTCAAAAAAGGCCTAACACCTTAAGTCAAATCTTCTGTCATCATGTATTTGACCTGCTTTATCCTTTACTACCCTCTGCATCCCCTCCCCTCTGTTAACCACCATACTCTTGTCTGTCTATGAGTTTTGTTTGTTTCTATTGTTTGTTCAATTATTAATTTCAGTTTTATGTCCCACATGTGAGTGAAATCATATGGTTCTTGACATTTTGTCATATTTTGCTTAGCATGATATTCTCAAGATCCATTCTTGTTGTTGCAAATGGCAGTATTTTATTTTTACTATGGCTGAGTAGTATTCCAGTGTACATGCACTACATTTTCTTTATCCAATCACCTATTGAAGGGCCCTTTGTTTATTTCTATGTTTTGGCCACTGTGAATAATGCTGCAATAAACACAGGGGTGCCTATACCTTTCAAATAAATGTTTTCAATTTTATGGGGTAGATAACCAGAAGAAGGGTTGCTGGGTCATATGGTAACTCTATTCTTAATTTTTTGAAGAACTTCCATACTGTTTTCCATAGTAGCTGCACCAGTTTACATTCCCACTGGCAGTGAATGAGACTTCCTTTTTCTCCACAACCTCTCCAACAGTTGTTATTACTTGCCTTATTGATAATAGCCATTCTAACAATGATGTTCTATTCCCTAATAAAAAGTAGCTAATTAAATTGAGCGTCTTTTGAAATATCTGTTGGCCATTTGTATGTCTTCTTGGGAGAAGTGTCTGTGCAGGTCTTCTGCCCATATTTTTACTGGATTGTTTGTTTCTTTGGTGTTGAGTTCTATGAGTTCTTTATATATTTTGGATCTTAACCCCATCTCAGAGCTGTTGATTGCAAGTATTGAATAGCTTCTCTGATTTTGTTGGTTGCCTTTTTGTTTTGTTAGCAGTTTCTTTTGCTGTGTGGAAGCTTTTTAGTTTGATGTAGTCCCATTTATTTCTGTTTTCCTTTTCTGCCTTTGACTTTCTGGTCAAATTCACAAAATCTTTTCTAAGACCAAGGTCCATTAATTTAGTACCTATGTTTTATTCTATGTAATTTATTGTTTCAGGTCTTATAGTTAGGTCTTTGATCCATTTTGAGTTAATTTTGTATATGAAAACAAAATACAACTAGTATCTTTCTTTTGCATGTGCTTTCCATTTTTTCCAACGTATTTATTGAAGAGGCTTTCTTTTCTCCATTGTATGTTTTTGGCTCCTTTGTCAAAAATTTGTTCATATATATGTTTGTTTATTTCTGGGCTCTCAATTCTGTTCCATTCATTTGTGTGTCTGATTCTGCCAATGCTGGTTTGATCATCGTTCATTTGTAGTATAATTTAAGTGAGAGAGTGTGATGCCTCCAGCTTTGTTCTTTTTTCTCAGGATTGCTTTGGCAATTCAGGGTCTTTTGTGGTTTCATATAGAATTGATGATTATTTTGATCTATTTGCTTAAGAAATGTTATTGGGATTTTGATGGAGATTGCATTAAATATGTGTATTGTTTTAGGTAATATGGACATTTTAACTATGTTGATTATTCCAATCTATGAACAGAATATCTTTCCATTTCATTGTGTCTTTTTCACATTTCATTGTGTAGTTTTCAGTATATAGGTCATTCACATCCTTTTTTGGTTTTATTTCTAGGTATTTATTCTTTTGCTGAAATTGCAAAAGAAATTCTATTTCCCATTTCTTGTTCTGAAATTTCATTGTTAGTACATAAGAATGCTGTGGATTTTTTACATTTATTTTGTATACTGAAATTTTACTGCATTTGATTATTGTTTCTAATAGTTTTTTGGTGGAGTTTTTAGGATTTTTCAACATAAAGAATTATGTTATCTGCAGTGACAATTTTACTTCTTCATTTCCAAATTGGAAGACTTTTATTTCTTTCTCTGACTAGAACTGCCAGAACTATGCCAAATAAGAGTGGTGAGAGTAGATACCCTTGTCTTGTTCCTGATTTTAGAGGAAAAGCTTTCGGTGTTTCATCATTGAGTATGATATTAGCTGAGGGTTTGTCACATATGGCCTTTATTATGTGGAGGTATTTTTCTTGTACACCCGTTTTATTGAATGTTTTAATCATAAATGGATGTATCTTTTTTGATATATTTTTCATTAATGTTCAAATACAGCTGTCTCCATTTTCCCACCACCACTTTCCCCCACACTGCTGACCCCCACTTCCCACACTCAATCCTACCCACCTTCGGCTTTGTCCACGGGTTCTTTATACATATTCATTTATGAATCTTTCCCTTTTTCCCCATATTATTTCCCTCGCCCCTCCTGTCTAGTTACTGTCAGTTCGTTCTTAATTTTGATGTCTCTGGTTATATTTTGCTTGCTTGTTTGCTTTGTTGATTAGGTTCCACTTATAGGTGAGATCATATGGTATTTATCTTTCACCACCTGGCTTACCTCACTTAGAATAATGCTCTCCAGTTCCATCCATGCTGTCATGAAGGATAGGAGCTCCTTCTTTCTTTCTACTGTGTAGTATTCCATTGTGTAAATGTACCAGTGTTTTAATCCACTTATTTACTAATGGGCACCTAAGCTGCTTCCAGCACTTGGTTATTGTAAGTTGTGCTGCTGTGAACATTGGGGTGCATAGCTGGGGTGCATAGCTTCTTTTGAATTAGTGTTTCAGGATTCTTAGAGTATAACCCCAGCAGTGGAATCTCTGGGTCAAAAGGCAGTTCCATTTTTAGTTTTCTGAGGACATTCCATACTGTTTTCTACAGTGGCTGCAAGGGTCTGCATTCCTAACAACAATATATTAGGATTCCCTTTTCTCCATAACCTTGCCAGCACTTAGTGTTTGTTGATTTGTTTATGATTGTCATTCTGACCAGTGTGATGTGGTATCTCAGTGGTATTAATTTGCGTCCCTCTGATGACTAGTGATGACTAGCCATCACTAGTCATAACAAAAAGATGACTGAGCATCCTTTCATATGTCTCTGGGACCTCTGTATGTCCTCCTTGGTGAAGTGTCTGTTCAGATCCTCTGCCCATTTTTTAATTGGATTGTAAGTCTTCCTGGTGTGTAGTTGTGTGAGTTCTTTGTATATTTTGGAGATCAAACCTTTGTCCAAGGTATCATTAGCAAATTTATTTTCCCATATGGTTGGTTCCCTTTACATTTTTTCTGATGTTTTCTTTAGCCGTGGAGAAGCTTTTAATTTTGATGAAGTCCCATTTATTTCCTCTTTCCTTTAAGTCCCTTTCTCTAGGGGACATTGCTGCATGGAATATCTGAGATTTTCCTGCCTATGTTCTCCTCCAGGACTTTTATGGTATGACAACTTATATTTAACTCTTTTATCCATCTTGAGTTTATTATTGAGTATGGTGTTAGTTGGTGGTCTAGTTTCATTTTTTTGCATGTAGCTGTCCACATCTCCCAACATCATTTGTTGAAGAGGCTATTTTTACTCCATTTTATGCTTCTGCCCTCTTTTTCAAATATTAATTGGCCATAGACACAAGGATTTATTTCTGGGCTCCTTATTCTGTTCTATTAATCTATGTGTCTGTTCTTATGCCAGTACCAGACTATATTGATTACCGTGGACTTATAATATAGTTTGATGTCAGTTATGGTGATCCCACCTACTTTGTTCTTCTTTCTCAAAATAGCTGTGGCTATTCAGGGTCATTTATGATCCATGTAAATTTTTGAAATGTTTGTTCTATATCTGTGAAATATGTCATTGGTATTTTAATAGGTATTGCATTGATTCTGTGAATTGCTTTGGATAGTATGGCCATTTTGATGATGTTAATTCTTCCAATTCATGAACATGATATATATTTCCATATATTTGTGTCTTCTTTAATTTCTTTCTTCAGTGTTGTATAGTTTTCTCAGTACAAGTCTTTCACCTCCTTGGTCAGGTTTATTCCTAGGTACTTTATTTTTCATGTGGCTATAGCCAATGTGATTTTTTTCCTGATTTCTGTTTCTGATGTCTCATTGTTGGTGTACAAGAATGCCTACGATTTCTGAATATTGACTTTGTATCTCGGTGTTTTGCCAAATTCACTTATTAGGTTGAGTAGTTATTTGGTGGAGTCTATAGGACTTACTATGTATACTATCATGTCATCTGCAAAAAATGACAGCTTTGCTTCTACCTTTCCAATTTGTATGCCTTTTCTTTCTTGTCTGATTGCTGTGGCTATGACTTCCAATAGAATGTTGAAGAGAAGTGGTGAAAGCAGACATCTCTGTCTTGTTCCTGATCTTAGTCAGAAAGATTTTAGTTTTTGCCCAATTGAGTATGATATTGGCTGTAGGTTTTTCATATATAGTCTTTACTGTGTTGAGGAATTCTCTCTCTATTCCCACTTTTCTGAGCACTTTATCATAAATGGATACTGTACCTTATTGAGCATTTTTTCCACATCAATGGAATGATCACTTTTGTCCTTTCTTTTGTTTATATGATGTATTATGTTTATTGATTTGGCAATATTCTACCATCCTTGCATTCTTGGGATGAATCCCACTTAACCATGGTGTATGATCCTTTTGATCTATTGCTGGATGCAGTTTGCCAATACTTTGTTGAGGATTTTAGCCTCTATGTTCATCAGCGAGATTCGCCTGTAGTTTTCTTTCCTTGTGTCTTTGACTGGTTTGGGGATTAGGATGATGCTAGCTTCATGAAAAGAGTTTGGGAGTCTTCCATCTTTGGAGTTTTTGGAATAGTTTGTGAAGCATAGGGGTTAGCTCTCCCTTAAATGTTTTGTAAAATTCTGTGAAACCATCCTGTCCATGGCTTTTGTATGTTGGGAGTTTTTTGATTACTGCCTCATTTTGTCAGCTGTTATTGGTTGGTTTAGGCTTTTGCTTCTTCTTCATTCAATTTTGGCAGATTATATTTTTCTAGAATTTTTTCCATTTCACCTAGGTTTTCAAATTTTTTGACATATACTATTCATAGTACTTCCTTACAATCCTTTTTATTTCTGTAGTGTCTGTTGTAATCTCTCTTCTTCCATGTCTGATTTTCTTTCTTTGGGTACTCTCTCTTTTTTTCTTGATGCGTCTGCTTAAAGAGTTGTCAATTTTGTTTATCTTTTCAAAGAGCCAGCTCCTGAATTTATTGATCCTTACAATTGTTCTTTTAGTCTCTGTGTCATTTAATTCTGCTCTGATCTTGGTTATTTCTTCCTTCTACTTGCTCCGGGCTGTCTTTGTTGTTGTTCCTCCAGTTCTTATAAATGGAGGGTTTAGTTGTTCCTTTGAAATATTTCTATCTTTTTTAAGTAGGCCTGTATTGCCATGAACTTCCTTCTCAGGACTACCTTCGCTGTGTCCCATAAGATTTGGACTGTTGTGAGTTCACTTTCATTTGTTTCCAGAAACTTTTTGATTTCTTCCTTGATCTCATTCTTAACACATTCATTGTTTAATAGCATTAAATAGCTATTCAATCTCCATGAGTTTGTGTGTTTTTGAGTTCTTTCCTTGACATTAGTTTCTAGTTTCAGGCCCTTGTGGTTGGAGAAAATGGTTGATTTTAATTTCCTTGAACTTGTTGAGGCTTGTTTTGTGTTCTATTATGTGGTCTGTCTTTGAAAATGTTCCATGTGCATTTGAAAAGAATGTGTATTTTGCCTCTTTGGGTTGAAAGGTTCTATATATATCAGTTAAGTCCATTTCATCCAGGGCATTGTTCAATGCTGCAATATCCTTGGTGATATTTTGTTTGGAAGATCTATCCATTTTTGACCGTGGGGTGTTAAAATCCCCTAGTATAAGTGTGTTGCTGTGTATATCTTTCTTGAAGTCCTCCAATATTTTGTATATTTGGGTGCTCATATGTTGGGTGCATATATGTTTATAATGTGTATGTTTTCTTGATGGATTCTTCCCTTCAGTATTCTGGGTCTCTTTTTATGACCTTCATTTTGAAGTCTATTTTTATCTGACGTAAGTACTGCTACTGGGATTTTTTTCCTGTCTATTTGCTTGCAATGTTTTTTCCCCAACCCTTCACTTTCATTGCGTGTATGTCTTTTGTTCTGAGCTGGGTCTCTTGCAGGCAGCACATGTTTGGATCATGTTTTCTTATCCATTCAGCTACCCTATGTCTTTTGATTGGAGCATTTAATCCATTTATATTTAATGTTGTTATTGATAGGTATTTATTCATTACCATTTTACTCCCTTTGTATCTTTAATTCTTTCTATTTTTCTTCCTCTTGTTAAAGTAGTTCATTTAGCATATCTTGTAATGCTGGTTTGGTGGAGGTGTATTTTGTCAGCCTTCTTTTGTTCACAAAGCTCCTTATTTCACCTTCCGTTTTAATTGATAGCCTTGCTGGGTAGAGTAGTCTTCATTCCAGGCCTTTGTTTTTCATTACTTGGAATATATCTTGGCATTCCCTTCTGTCTTGTAATGTTTCCATTGAGAAGTAAGCTGATAGCCTTATCAGGACTCCCTCGTATGTTACTTCATGTTTCTCCTTTGCTGTCTTTAAGATTCTCTCTTTGTCTTGGAATTTTGTCATTTTAATTATGATGTTCTTGGAGTAGACCTCTTTGGGTTCCTCTTGATTGGGACCCTCTGTGTCTCCTGGATTTGTGTGACCTTTTCTCTCATCAAATTAGGGAAAGTTTCCATCATTACTTTATCAAACAGGTTTTCTTCTTCTTTTTTTCTTTTTTTTAAAATCTTTTATGCTTTTTTAAATTTTTATTGTTATTCAATTACAGTTGTATGCCTTTTCTCCCCATCCCTCCACCCCACCCCAGCTGAACCCACCTCCCTCCCCCACCTCCACCCTCCCCCTTGGTTTTGTCCATGTATCCTTTATAGTAGTTCCCAAACAGGTTTTCTATCCCTTGCTTTTCTTCTCCTCCTTCTGATATCCCTATTATATTGATATTATTATGTTTCATGTTTTCCTGCAGTTCCCTTAACACCTCTTCATTCTTTTTGAGTCTTTTTTCCTTTTCTTGCTCTTTCTGGGATTTTTTCCCCAACTTTTCCCTCCAGCTCACTGCTTTGATCCTCTGCTTCATTGAGCCTGCTTGTGATTCCTTCTACTGTGTTCTTCAGTTCAGAAATAGCTTACTTCATTTCCTCTAGGCCCTTGTTGATTGTTTCTATGTCCTTTTTTATGCTGATATAGTTTGCATAACTTCCTCATACTTTCCCTGTAGTTTTGGTAATTTGCACTGAGCTCATTAAGCTTCTTTGGAACCATTGTTTTGAACTCAATTTCTGATACTTGACTTGCCTCTGTTTCATTAACATTTGTTCTGAGGATTCCTCCTTTCCTTTTGATTGGGAGTTGTTTTTTTTTTTTTTTTTTTTTGTATTCCCATCATTTGTGGTACTCTTCTTGTTTGCTTCTGCTTCTTAAATTGATGTGTTTTGACTTTCTGACTTTGTGGTGTGAACTTCTGTGGTAGGAGGCCTGTTAGAGTCAGTGGTGCAGTCTCCTTGAGCGCCTGAACTTGATGCTCCTGGGATGCCCTTTATGCCTGTATGCTGGTTCTCTGGATGTAATTGGGTTTTAATCATTGTTGGGTGTTTCTTTGGTGGGTCCTTTCCTCCAGCTGGGATGGTCACTCCACCCACCATGGTGTGTGCTGTTGTACAGGTGCTTCCAGAAAACAAACCCACACCTGCAAATATAACCACCCCCACCACCATCACATTATTAACAGCAAATGGGCCAGTATTAATAAGGGTGTAACAAGATGAACTAGTATAAGACAGAAGAGTGGATATTTATTTCTACTTAAAGAGAAATGATGTTGAGAGCTTAGAGAGAGGAGTACTAATAAGAGTTGGCAGTTGGAGAAATGGAAAAAGAGAATGTAAAATTTGCCCCATGAATAAAAAGGGAATGAACAATATGTAATGGAGTATGAGGAGGGAAGCATATAATGTTACGTTTAAACAGAGATTAAGATAATATTAAATAAAATACAATAAGAGAGAGAAAAAAGGAAGGAAAAATAGTATATAATTAATAAAAATATAGGAGCCAAATTAGTGAGAAAGATCCACCACAGTTCTATCAACAACAAATACCTTAATATAGGTGGTATGGGAATAAGAGAAAAAAGAAACAAAGAAAAGTCTAAGAGATGTCTAGAAGAATGGGAAGTGGTTTTGAAATGATGGTGGGAGAGGGAATACTAAGAGTGAGGAACAAAAACCAGGCTAAGAAAAGGAGAAATTAAAATTTGAGATGTAAGGAAAAAGAAAAAAAAAAGGATAATAAAGGAAAATAAAAGGGCATGATGAAATAGAAATGAAAAAAAAAACCAAAAAGAAAAAAGAAAACAGGCCAAGACAGCAAAATTAAAATTTAAGAAGAAAAAAGGAGTGGGAGAAGGGACCAGTAAAATTTTATATTTGAAATACAGAATTAGTGAGCTCTAGAGATAAAATTGAAAAAACAATGTAACAACAACTACCCTACCCACAACCAGCTAGCAAAGATTGTTAAAGGTGGAGAGAGAATGCAGGGATTTTAAGAGCTGGTCAAAAACATATGAAATGACCTTGACAAGACAATTGGTTGTTTGTGTCTGGATAGGGGAGAAATAGTATGAGTGTGGAATGGAAACAAGTTGTAGCTAGAGAGAAAACAAAATTTGAGAAGAAAATATTGCAAGGAAAGAGGGAGGTAAAATGGGCTAAGAGAAGGGAGGGGCAAAATATGTGAATTGAAATACACTATAGTATAAGATCTAGTGACTTAATATATACAAATTCACTGGACAAAAAAATGAATGTTATAAAGCTCTGCAGGAAAGAAAATATCATGAATCATGAAGAAGACCACAGTGGCTTTCATCTGGGCAGTCTCTTGTATTTACCACTGTTTTTTTCTTTCTGGATCTGCCTCTGGTGATGTCAGATGTTGACCCCATCTGATCTTAGGCTGCCTGTTCAATACTTCCAGTGATCTGTCCCTGGCTGTCTCCTTCAATTGTTAATCTGGTCACCCTGCTTTCAGCAGTCAGGTTTAAGCACTGTAGGGCAGGGTGGAATCCCTCCTATGGTGGAGGCTATTGTTTATCCTCAGGCTGCTGCTGCTCTGAGGGTAGGGGTCTGCCTGAGCAGGGTGGGTGCTATGTATGGGGGTTGGCTCAGCACTGGGGTCCTAGCGGCTACTCTCAGTTCTCTCCCCAAGGCCTCTGTCCTCAGTCTCTCCTCAAGTCTCTCTAGTCCACTCTGCACTCCCCTTTTTTCCAGGGATTTACTGTCTCTGGCTATCTCCTTGGTTGTTAATCTGGTCACTCTGCACTCAGCATTCAAGCTTAAGCACCAAAGGGCTGGGACAGAGACCCTCCTGGGGTGTGTGCTATTGTTTTCTCTCTGGCTGATTCTGCTCAGAGGGGAGTGGTCTGCCTGAGCACAAAGGCTGCTACCATCTGGAGGGTGACTCAGCACCTGAACCACAGCATCTACTCTCTCAGTTCTCTCCCCAAGTCTTCCATCCACAGACTGTCCTCAGGTATCTCTAGCCCACTTTGACCCTGCCTTTTCCAGAGCCCAGGGTAAGTGGCTGCAAATGAAAATTTGTGTGTTGGTCCTTTAAATGACTCTTGCATCTCCAGCCATCTGTCTCTGCAGCCCTCCTGCTTTTTGCTGCTGGTTGTTATCTGTGTACTTTTTGGGCTCTGGTGCTCTAGGGTGGGAATCTTAGGTTAGGGTTTAGACTCCATTATTTTCTGGGGGATCCAACCAGTTGCTTAATTATCTATCTGGCACTACTGCCTGTGGGCGCCCACACCACCCCCTTGAGTCTCTATCGCACTCCTTACCAGACAAGATTGTGCCAAAGCTGGTTCTTCTGTCTGTCCAAAGTGATATGGCTTCTCTCTGGCTACTGCTCAGTTGTTTGTTCCAGGTTGTTTCTCCACAATTGAGTTGTAATTCCAGATTGGCCCTGGGAGGTCTGTGTGACTTCCATTCACTCCTCTGCCATCTTCTCTTGAGAACACATAATCTAGGTTTTGTATCTTATCAAATGCATATTCTGCATGTATTGATGTGATCATATAAATTTTAATCTCTATATATAATGTAAATTTCAAATTTATTTGTATATGAGTTTACTGTATGTTGTTAAACACCATCTTCATATTTACATTTCCATGCATTTATCCATTCGTTGAACTGAATTCATGGGGAGTGTGCTGATGGGAGACACTTCATTGTTTCCCTACCTCAACTATGTTTATTTTAGTTATTTCCCTTCCACCAGCTTTCTTTTTATTGCTATGGATGTTTGCTGATTTCACTTTTGGGAATTGTTTTTGCATTTCTCTTGATATGTTTGAGCTATATCTCAGTAGACACCAGAGGAGAGTCAGAATCAATATACTTATTTGATGTCCATTCTTATTAAAATACCAGGGGCATATTTCACTGATCTAGAACAAATATTCCAAAAATTTATATGGAATAAAAAAAACCCCAAAGTCTCAGAAAACTTGAAAAAGAAGAACAAAGTTGAAGGGATCACAACACCTATTATTGAACTATATTACAAGCCCACTGTAATCAAAACAGTCTGTTACTGGCATAGGAACAGATATATGGATAATGGAATAGAATAGAAAGCCCAGATGTAAAACCATGCCTCTATGGTCAATTAATATTTGACAAAGGTGGCACAAGCATACAATGGAGTAAAGACATTCTTCAATAAATGGTCTTGGGAGAATTGGACTGGCACATGTAAAAAAATTAAACTAGACCACCAACTTACACCATACACAAGAATAAACTCAAAATGGATAAAACACTTAAATATAAATTATGATACCATAAATGTTCTAGTAGAAAGCATAGGCAGTAAAAAATTTCAGGTAATATCATGTAGTAATATTTTTGCTGATATATCTCTAGGGCAAAGAAGGAAAAAGTAAATGGGACTACAACATATTAAAAAGCTTCTGCACGCTAAAGAAACAATCATCAAAATGAAAAGGGAACCAACTGCATAGGAGAAAATATTTGCCAGTGATACAGTGGAAAAGGGTTCAATTTCTAGAATTTATTTTTTATTTTGATGTCAGAGTGGGATCTGAAGAAGACTCCCAAGTTCCCAAGTGCAACAAGCAACCAGACCTAGTTATATTATGTGCCCACTGCACTCACCACTTTCTTGCTGCACTTAAACATTGTGAGTGCCTCTTGGATATCTAAGCTTCATGTGTTTTGCAATATGAGCTCTTGACTTATTTGAAAAATTCTTCTATGGGAGTGAGTCCAGAGTGAGTCTGGGTCTGACTTAAATGTTACTCATTCTCTGATGTATTTCACACTGTGTCCAATGTCAAAATCAATTGAGTTAAACCAGACTGGGTCTAATTTAACATAGATTGTGTCCAGTGTAAAGTCTGAGATAGATAAAGTTTTGTTTAAAGCCAAAAGAAAAAAAAAGAAGAAGAATCCAAAGCGAAATTGGTTTCATTGCATCCAAATCATCTGTTACTCCTCCATTTGGAAAAATAACAGTATAAATAAAAATTAACAAAAAAACACTACTGTATTTTGTGTTAAGTTGCTAAATATTATCAAAGCAATTTTGGGTAGTGGGACATTTTCAAACTAGATAGATAAGCTTATCCAGTTATGATATGCTCTAGAAAATAAAAAGGTTCAGAAGTTTGCAAAAAACAATGACATGCACTTTTGATTGGTATACAAAAGCTTCTAAGAGACTAGATATATAAAAAAAAATTGGCCTCTTTTTCAGAGTGATGTCATCAATGGTGTCATAGATCATTCTTGACTTCAGTTCCCTCGAGAATACCAACATGCACATATCCACTAAGAAGACACATTTGTGAAAATCTTACAACATGGGATTAATGTTGAAGCATTATGTTGGACTGCAGAGACCATGAATGACCTTGTTATAAGGGTAAGAGAAGCAGTACACTCCAATAGCATTGCCCTTAATAAGGTAAGCACAGCATTGCACCACGAAGGCCCCCTGGGACTACACTTTCTCTAGGAGGAAAGGAGCCTAAGGTTTATGTGCAGATGCCTAGCATTACATCTGCTGCCTGGGAGATCCACTTGCATCTTGCATCAGGGAGGTCCTGGGGGAACCTGAATGAATTGATCACTACCTATCTGATTGTTGGAGCAAAAGGGCCAGAAGTGAGCCCTTACCTATCAATAACTACTTTAAGTGAAAGAAGATTAAATTCTCCAACCAAAAGAGACAAGTGGCTCAATGAATAAGAAAACATTATTCAGTGATAGGCTGCCTAATAAGATAATCACTCTACATGTAAAGACATATATAGACAGATAGTGAAAGAATAAAAGATATTTCAAGCATATGGTAACTAAAATAAAAAGGTGGTAGCTATTCTTGTAGCAGATAAAATAGACTTCATGCTAAAAATGTTCCCTTTAACATTTTTGTAATACTGATTGGTTGTGATGAAATTCTCTTTCTTTCTTTCTTTTTTTTTTTTTTTTTTTTGGTTTGGAAAGGTCTTTATCTCTCCTTCAATTCTGAATGATAACCTTGCTGGGTAGAGGAAACTGGGTTATAGGTCCTTTGAATATTTGTGCCAATTTCTCCTGGCCTGCAAAGTTTTTGTTGAGAAATCAGCTGTCAGTCTTATGGGAACTCTTTTGTAGGTAACTGTCTCCTTTTCTCTTGCTGCTTTTAAGATTCTCTCCTTATCATTAATCTTGGGTAACATGATTATGATGTTGATGTGGATCTCGGCCCTCTGTGGGATCTGTGTGTTGTGGCTGCAGTGGACAAATTCACATGGACTACTGAGTCCTGTGGAGGAAAAGGGATGGCATGGCCACTCCCTCAAGGGGAGAGAGCCTCAGAGGGCCTTGGCCACTCTCTCAAGAGGAGAGTGCATGGACCCTTGCCTTGACAGGCTTTTATTGCTTTTCTAGACACATTACATTGAGGATGGTCCTCATTTACTATGCACAGGTTCCCTTTAGGTGGTTACCTTTTACAGAAAACAAAGGAGAGGATGTTGCTAATTACATCAAAAATGAAGGATATTTACAAATGTAAAGGGAAAAGTGGTTGAACTGGTTACACTTGTCCTTGGACGGTTTAGCATAGATTTTAGGAAGTTACTTTAAGGATATGCAGTAAACATTTGCTGCCTCAATTCAGGGTTAGGGAGTTTTAGCAAAAGCAAGCCTTATAGTGGCCTAGGTATAGACCACTAAATGAAGGCCTGGTTTCCCATGGGAGAACCTATCTGTGGACATGGGTCCTGTGTGCCATACCCCGCTACCCAGTGGCCTTTCTGAGTGGGACCTGGGCCCCTACCATGCAGAATAGTCTCCTATATGATGTGTCTTGGTGTGTTCCTCCTTGGATCCCATTGCTTTGGGACTCTGTGGGCTTCCTGGAAGTCTGTTTCCTTTGCCAGATTGGATAAGTTTTCCTTTATTATTTTTGCAAATAAGTTTTCAAGTTCTTGCTCTTGTTCTCCTTCCAGCACCCCATGATTCAGATGTTGGAATGCTTAAAGTTGTCAGGTTCCTAATCCTTTCCTCACTTTTTTGCATTCTTGTTTCTTCATTCTGGTCCAGTTGGATGCTTCTTTCTTCCTTTTGTTCCAAATCATTGATTCGAGTCTTCATTTCTTTCTCTTAACTGTTGGTTCCCAGTATATTTTCCTTTATTTCACTTTGTGTAGCCTTCATTTCTTCCTTCATTTTGCAACGGAGCTCAATCAATTCTGTGAGCATCCTGATTACCAGTGTTTTGAACTCTGCATCAGATGGGTTTTCTATCTCCTCATTGCTTAGTTCTTTTCCTGGAATTTTGACCTGTTCTTTCATTTGGGCCATATTTCTTTGTCTTGGTGCACCTGTTATGTGGTAAGGGGTGGAAACTTAGATATTCTCCTGGGCTAGGGGGCAACCCTCTTTGCTGTGCTTTGGTGCTGTCTGCAGGGGAGGGGTCAGAGAGAGAACAATGCTACTTGCTCCACTCTAGTCCCACTTTCTGTCACTTCCCTTGCTTCCCATAAGCAGATTGTGAACTCTCCTGTGAGACTGGGAGTTTCTCCCATTCCCACAAATCCCACAGATGTTTTTACAACCAGGGGTTTTGAGTTTTTAGTTTTCTGCACTGAAACCCTGGGTTTTGCAGTGTGTCTCAATCCCCTGTTATTCCTCCAGGGTTGTCTGTACCCCATGCCATCCACCAGCCCCCACCTTGCAGCACATCCTCTCCCCTGCCCCCCACTACCAGTCTCCACCCCTCCTACCAGCCTGGATGAATATTTCTTTATCTCCTTGGCTGTTGGACTTCCACACAAATGCTTTTCTGGCAGTTCTGGTTGTTCTTTGTTTTGAAGTTGGTTGTTATCCTTTTTTTTGTTGAGTGAGGAGGTGAAGTGTTTTGGCCTATGCCTCCATCTTGGTCAGAACCTCTCTCTTTCATTTGTTAAAAGGACAAAGTTTTGTTGGACTATTGGTTTGGTATTTAGAGATTATGAAAGGTTTTTCTTCATTTTAAATAATCTATCTGGAAAGCAAATACTTTATGTCTTACCAAAAAATACCTATGCTTTATGTTGTCTTTATGAGGTCTTTTATTACTTCAAAAAATAGTGTCTATATTAAGAGTTAAAGATTTTTGTTTTGTTTTGTTTTTACAAAAGCTAACATGTTTTACAACTATCTAAATTTCTGTGTTATCCTCAGAAATCTTTGTCACTTTGGTTGAATATGTAACCAAGATAATTTTTAATAAAGTGTTTAAGCCTTTTGATACTATTTTACAAACTTTCCATAATCAAATTCCAAATGAAGTCTTTTTTTGAATGCAAATTAACTTTTGAATTTCTCAGAGAGATTCTGGAATATTCCAAAAGTTTTTTTATCTGTTTTTATAAATAAGAGATGTTAAACTAAATAGGCTTATTTGATATGTTTAAATTACATGGTAAGCAACTCAATGGGAAAACATATTTGCAAATGATACCTCGGACAAAGGTTTGACCTCCAAAACATATAAAGAACTCACATGACTCCAATTTAGGAAGACAAACAACTTAATTAAAAAATGGGCAAAGGACTTGAACAGACACTTCTACAAGGAGAGACATACAGAGGGCCCAGAAAAATATGAAAAGATACTCAGCATCACTAGCCATCAAAGAGATGCAAATTAAAGCTACAATGAGAAATCGATTCACACTAGTCAGAATGGCTGTCATAAATAAATCAACAAACAACAAGTATTGGGCAGGTTGTGGAGAAAAGGGAATCCTAGTGCACTGTTGGTGGGAATGGAGACTGGTACAGGTACTGTGGAAAACAGTATGGAATTTCCTCAGAAAACTAAAAATGGAACTGTCTTTTGACCCAGCACTAACACTGTGGGGATTATACCCTAAGGATTCTGAAACACCAATCCATAAGAACCTATGCACCCCAATGTTCATAGCAGCACAATGTACAATGGCCAAGTGCTGGAAGCAACCTAAGTACCCATCAGTAAATGAATGGATCAAAAAACTATGGTACATATACACAATGGAATTCTACACAGCAGAAAGAAAGAAGGAGCTCCTACCCTTTGCAACAGCATGGATGGAACTGGAGAGCATTATGCTAAGTGAAATAAGCCAGGCAATAAAAGACAAATGCCATATGATCTCACCTATAAGTGGAACCTAATCAACAAAACAAACAAGCAAGCAAAATATAACTAGACACTTTGAAATAAAGAACAACTAACAGTAACCAGAGAGAACAGGGGAGAGGGATAATAGGGGATAAGAGGGGAAGGGCCATCAAAGAATATGTATAAAAGACACATGGACAAAGCCAAAGGGGATTGGTTCAAGGGTGGGAGGCCAAGGTAGGTGGTGTGGGGGGGCATAGTGGGGTGAAAATGGAGACAATGTACTTGAGCAACAATAAAAAAAAAACATACATACAAAAAAGAATAAATTACATAGTAAGCATTATCAAATGAAAAATATTGATAAAAAATCTTTAGTTATGTTATACGGATATACGTTATTGATATAAGTGTTATAGAATTTTATAAAATTTTTAGACATCTCATATGTCTTATAATGTTATTAGTCCTAATTTTAATTATTATCTTAAAATATATGTTACAATGAAAGGAATTTCTTTGTCAATTGTATTTCAATGAACACGCAAATGTAGTTATTTGTATAAGTTCAATAAGAATCAGTTCTTGTAACAGGATGAAATTAGGAAATACTTGGCTTGGCTTCTTAGCCTAAAGAAGCTTTTAAAAATCTAGTCTGAGATTATTTTTTACTAGTTTTGTTTTACTGTGGGGCACTTCATGGTAAACCTCCATAGATATCACCAAAGCTTTAACAGAGATATCATACTCGAGAATATACTTGAAATCACTATTGTTGCTGTGCTTATGTATATAATCAGGCCAAGTTTAGTGAGGCTAAACTTATTTTGCAAACAAGTTTTTCTTATTGTGATTACTTTTGCCAGAAATTGGGGTAATTGTAGAGAAAAAATATGTTTCAGTAGAAAAATTCTAACACAGCCTAGGAGATATCAGATTCCAGTCCTATCCATTGCCTTTGAGGTTTCTTATATACTTGTAACTTGGACTGGGTCCTAAATTCTACTTTCTTTCAATATCTGGTTACAACTCCCATACTAATGTTTTCCATTTTCTTCCATCCTTCTGACTTGACAACACTATCAACAAAAACTGCCTTTCTTCCTGAAGCCCTGCATACTGAAGCAGAAACTAATATAAACTTCAAAGAAAGCCATCATAAAGGATCATGTACAGACAGTTTTGGTGCCTGTTGTTTATGTGGCCCACTAGAAAACCCAATGATACCACCAGACACATTCAAACTACAAAAGATGTTTCAAGCCCAATGTCTTAGAATTCAATGTCTGGAAGTCTTTTCAACAGTTTACCCTCTGGACTCAGAGATAGATTTACAGTCTTCTTCAACCCCCTTGTTTTCACAGGAAAACCTTTATCATATACCTGATTGCTCACACCTTATAGCCCTAACTTAGACAGCCAACCTGTAGACTCTCTCCTGAAATGAGATACACCTGCTTAACTGAATTAACCTTCTGTCAGGACTAACAGATGGGTTCAAAGAGATAAAGAGATCTACCAACTTAATTTCTAGATAATGAAACTTGTTAGGGAAATTTCAAAGGTTGTAAATGAGAGGTAGCAAAATATGTCATCCCAATATATGCCTCTTTTGCATAAGGGTTACTTTAAGCTGATGGGATAGTTTTAGGTAAGAGAATTGGTTTAGATTAATTGTTGGCTGACCAGGAAGTCTGTGTCATAGCACTGTTGTACCTCGATCAACACCTCTGAATATTATAAAACTAAAATATAAGACATTAACAAACTACTCGGCTAAAACAGTTTGATGCCACTTCTGGTACATTCTTTGATTTATTTGATGCTAAGTAGTTTGGTTCAAGGGGGCTCCAATTAAGAAACATACATCAGTCTCTTTGTATAATCCTCCCAATAGTATCATTGTAGTCTCCTTAGTGTGCTATGTTCTCTGAAGGGTCTTAACTACTTGTTCATAGCCATCAGCAGTACACCAGTTGGTCTCACTGCACGTGGACAAACAGCAACAAGATGAAAAAAAGATAAAGAGCAAGGCAGTTCTTCTACCAACCTGACATCGTAATGTACAAGTTTCACAACAAGATAAGAACAACTTAACTCTAACAGTAACTGAGAGTTGTGGTAAAAGCAAATTGTTGGTTAATCTCTCATGTATGAGAAGAGGAACAAAGGTGAGGAATTGTCAAATATTTAAACAAGGAGGCTGTGAGTTGAGGTGGCTCTAAATCTTGGTAACCCACATAAGTAAACCAAAAACATACAGCAAAATAGCCTTTCCCAAATACTTCAACTATTTGATCTATAATCATCTACACCAGGGGTGTCAAACTCATTTTTACTGGGGGCCATATCACCCTCACAGTTGCCTTCAAAGGGCCAAATGTAATTTTAGGATTGTATAAGTGTAACTACCTCTTAACTAGGGTCAAGGAGCTTGGCACTGCGACCAGGTAGAAACAAGGTCCCAGGCAAGATAAAACAAGGTGGAGGTCCGGATTCGGCCCACAGACCTTGTGTTTGACACTTGTGATCTACATAATTTCTTTCCTTCTGCAGTATCTCTATAAAAGTCTTGTCCCTGGAACTTGTCATGGAGTGCTCCTAACAGCATTGGTTATATGTAGATCAATATTACTCCATGTATGCTGAAATACATACTTAAAAATTATAATGTGTCTCAGTTTATCATTTAACACTATAAATGGCAGCTATAGGCCCCTATCCTACCATGAGTACACCCACAGAGACACTTTTCAAAGCCAGTGTGTACTTGACATGAATGGATCTTGAAGATCTATTTCTATCCTCTATATCAGTACCTCTTCCTCCACCTGTGCCACTCATGTAGGTTCTCCCATTGGTTCAGACTCTCCCTTCTCCCTCACTGCGCAAACAGGCCTGGGCTCCTACCTGCCTTTCCCCATCTTCTGAAGCTTCCAGTGAATGTCTGGGAATCCTACCCTTTTCCTTCCAGCCACACTTGCATTCTTCCCCCTTCTAATCCATTGTCCCAAGGCAGCCAGGTGATTTTGAAAAACACAGATCTGATCTATCTCTTCTTGACCCTCAAATGCATTAGAGGCTAAAAACATCTTCTGCTAATGCATTAGAGTTTCAATGTTAGATGGGCCCCAACATTGGACTGTCCCTTTGCTTTTTCTCTTCCTTCCTCCCTCTCCTTCCTCACACTCTGATCTCCTGGATTCACCTGAGGACCTCATTGTCCAGAACTGTGCACAGGCCACTCCCTCAGCCTGGTGCTCCTGGGCAATACTGTGGGTACATGGGAGATTTATTCATTATCATTAACCTTAATCCAATGAATAAACAAATAAATAAGGAATCTAAAGAATGACATGGGAGCTAAGCTCTCAAAGCCTTCTTGCAGGTGACAACAGATGGGTTTTGTCCCAACCTCTACAGGGATTCTCAGGAACCCATCCAGCCTTGGAGGTTTTGGAATTTGTTTTTATATTAGACATTCCAGAGTTTCAATTCTGGATTGATTTTTTTTTTTGATCACATAGGTGGGACATACACTTGCACTGATTTGTCTCCTTTTGTCCTCTATAAAATAGAGGTGACAACATTTACCCACACCTGTGAGGAAGTCTAAGTGATAAACTTGATTCTACCCCTTGTCAAGACCTGAATAGGGCCAAACCTGGCCTTTCTCTGTCTAATCTATCTGGAGTCCTATGGCCTCCATCTTTAAATCAGGTCCTGGTTCTGGTCATTCATCATATTCACTCTATCCTATAAGTCCACACCACCATCTCCTCCTCTGTGGATGCCTGCTCAGGCCTCCTGTTCTCAAAAAACACACTCCCTCACACTCTTTCCGTCTAGTCTGTGTCAGGGTCCTTCCCTGACCATCTCTTTAGATTGGCCCCTCCAACACCATTTCTGATCCTCCTGCCCTGATTTTCCAATACTTATCCCACCTAACACACTACTTCTTCTACTCTTTTATTTACTTCCTGTCTCTACACTAGAGTTGAACTTCCAGAGGACAGGGACTTTGTAGAGTTTTGTTTTATGCCTTATCCCCACTGTCCAAAATAGTGACTGACATGTAGGAGTTGCTCAGTAATTGTTTGTGATTAATAATGAAGTGAAGGAAGGAATAGGACTGCTCATCACAGGGTGAATGGTCGCAGAGAACCACAAGAGAGCTCAAAGCACAGGTGTCTGACTAGCAATCCCCTTTCCCCCAGGAGCCCATGAGAGAGGGCTGAGGCTGAGAGTCAGGGCTGGAGCTGCGGCCTCGGGAGTGCAGGGAGTACCCAGAATGTGTGACTCTGACTCCCCGGTGGCTCATTTCACACTCACCCTCCATGACAGCACTGGAAAGACACTGTGCTGGGCAAACTACCTACCAGCTGGCCTTCACTCTCATCACAAACTAGCAAGGTAGTGTGAAGCATGCATACAGAGTTGGGGACACTGAGGAACATGAGATGAAGTCACTTGCCCAAGGTCCCCTGAGTGGTGAATGGTGTCTGCCTGGTACAAAGCTGGGGCTGCCTCCTCAATGCTCATCACTCCCCTTTCCCCAGAGCTGCAGGGAGCAACCAGAGAAGGGAGACCAATCTCACCCTCCAAGAGCTTCTCATCAAATTGGCTCTTGAAGGCAGTAAGGCCTTCTTCAACCAAATGGGTGGTGAGCACAGCTCAGGGAGATGGTGCTGTTTTCCTGGGGCCAAGGACTTTGCTGTGCTGTCAGACTGCTTTGCCTGGCCCACTGCAGCCATACTCTCAACATCGCCTCACTGATGGCCTCGGACTGGGAAATGTGTGTGTCAAGGCTCTTTCTGGGCTACCCTCAGCACCTCCTTGCATTTACAGTATCCAACAGGACTCTGTCCTGCCCGATGAGTGGCAAGTGTCAAGACTGACAGTGCCTGGGGTGATGAAGAACAAGCCTCAAACCTGGAGCCTGACAAGAGCACAGGGGGATTGAGTTGCTCCCTTTCTCCCCTGCCCTTCCAGTCTTCAGGGCAAGGTCCATGCCCTTTACATGGAGCTACAGCTGAAGCCAGCTGTGGTCAGAGGGCACAGGGCTGCCTTTTAACCCTTAAGAAGCCAAGGAGCAAGATGTGGGGATGGGTAATGAGAGGGGCCAGAAGTAAGGATACTCTGGCTCAGGAATCCATTTCAATGGCACCTTTCTATTCCCCCAATTCACAATCTCCTTGGGAGAGAGAATAAAGGAGCATTCTTCCATTATTTAATGTTTTGCAGCAAACTAGCTCTGATTGACAATGAGCAAACCAGCAGCTTCTCCCACCTTCAGTTTCATCACCCTGCACTAGAGAAATAGAACCTACTTCCTCAAGCTCTTGGGAAGCTGCCAGTGGTCAGCATACTGCCTGGCACATATTACATGTTTAATTAATTATTTCATATGCACCTCCTGTGCCTAGAGCCCTTCCTCATCTAACTCAGGGCAGAGATATGCCTACACAGGTCCTAAAAGGAGAGACTATATTTGTGGGCCAGGCACTCTAACAATAGAACACCTGAGAGGACTCCTTGAAGCCACTGCCATTCTCTAAAATGATTGATCCAAAGAGACTGTCAGTCCCCCACAGTGCTCATGCATCCCCCACCCCAATACCCAGTGGCCCTTTGGCAGTAATAAGGATCAACCAGACAAGATCTGCCCAGGGCATCTTCATTATCCCTCCACAGAGAGTAAGGATGGACTTCTTTTCTGGTGGTCAGGGTGACTCCAAGCTCTGCTAACTTTTCTCAGTAGCTGGGGGACTGGGCACATGCCCCCTACCCATTTCCCCCAATCATCAGTCTCCCTGGAGAATCAGAGGAATCAGAAGCAGTACAGCCTGGGAGGCTGGAACGAGGGTGGCACAGGTAGTCTGAGTCCTGTGACCACCTCTGGGTTCTTTCATCCAAACTCTAGGAGTTGCCCCCTCTCCAGACAATTGTACATGGAAAACCTTCCCCACTGTACATTTCAGAATAGTTTTGAGGGTGACGGAAGTGCAGTGGAAGGGCCTTGGGAACTGCATAGGGCTTTAACAATGCTATTGACTGTCATACCAATGTTACCATTGGTATACCAATGTTACCATTGAGTAAGAAGGTGTATCCTCTGCTCAGCACAGGAGGTGGAAATGGAAACTAGGCAATCTCTCCAAGCCTGCAGTCCTGCTCCTCCGTTTCCTTCTTTGAGGGCAGAAGGTGCCCAATGCACAGCCCAGTTTCCCAGGGACACACCGAGACAGACCAGACTTTTCTGAAAGTGCACACAAACTGCAATGTGAGTCTCCAGAAGGTTGGAGAGACAAGTAAAACACTTAGAAACAGGAAAGCAAAGACTTTCCATGTAGTGACACTGCACTAAACACATACAATCTCTGAGATCCAGTAAAAATAGGACACATTTGCATGAAAAAGAAAACAACAGAACAAAAATTAAAACCCATAATCTACAGTCAGCTTCTAATATTGCTGAAAGGAAGCTTCTAGTAATCACCTGACCCTGTAGCTGTTTAAGAGCTACAGGCTCATATATCCTGGCCAAGTTAATGGAGGACCTGAAGATATTCAAAAACCTTATGGTCCTTTCCAAAAGAAAAAGTTTGGTAAGATGGCGGCAACATAGGTAGGAGTGGAGTCCACTTCCCCTCAACGCCAGGGAAATACCTAGCTGATCTGAGGAGCAGAGTGAACAGCCAACAGTATTCCAGCATATATGAAGATCAGAGACCAAAGATAGAGGACATTTAAAGCTCTGACGGTAAGAAGAGTGCTTAAGGACAATAAGGTCCCCAGGACCCAGGACCTGCGCAGTACAAGGGCAGCAGAAGTGCCAACCCAGGTGCAGGGGCTGCTGCAGGAGTCTTGGGAGAGGGCCAGGCTGAGCTGTGAGCAGCCAGGTGCTTGGTTGGACCAGGGGGGCTTGAATAGGAAGAATTTCTCAAAACGAAAAAGAAAATAGAGGCACTCAGGGGCTAGTTAGAGAACTCTTGGCAGCAGCTGAGGCCCCTGGCGCTCCTCCACCCTCCGCCCCTGGATTGCCTGCCAGGGACCACACCTACAACACCTACCTAACACCTGCGCACAGAGCCCTCCAGGGCCTACTAGCTCTCTAGGACAAAGGCAGAACACCCACCAGAGGGGAGCTGCAGAACTAGGGGAGACTGCAGGCTTAACAACAGGGGAGAGTGTGGCCCAGGAAGGGAGAAAAGTGAAACCAATCCTTCCAACCACCCCCTCCTGTTGCACAGACAGAACGACCAGCAGAACTAACCTGACCGGTTTAAAGCCAGCAGAAGATTTTTTTTTTTCCTTTCCTCCTTTCCCCCTGAATTCCTTCTTCCTTTCTTTTTTTTTTCATTCCTTCTTCCTCCCATCATTTACCTTTTTTATGTCTTCTTCCTGCCTTCTTTTATCTATTTCTATGTTTTAATTTTTGTTAAAATTCCTTCTTATCTTGCCTCTGATCTTTCTTTATTCCTTCTTCCTTCCCTCCTTCCTTTCCTCCTTTTCTATTTCCTTTTTCCCTCCTTCCCTTCTTTTCTCTCTCTTTTTTTCTTTTTCTTTCTTCCCCCCTTTCTCTTTTTCCCACAGGTGAGACAACAAAACCTGGAGTGCTGAAGAGACTAGAGTTAGACCGTGTTACACCCATAAACATCAGCTCAAGACCAGTGAGCACAGGAGCTTAAGGAGACAGCACCACCGAATCCCATTGGCATTCTACCATAGAAGTTCATACCATAAACCCAGGGAGTCAGAATAGAGCAATTTAAGAAGCAGAGGCCAACAAGAAGAGTCTGACAAACAATGGGAAGACAAAAAAACAATTCCCAAATGAAAGGAAAGGAGGAAGTCTCAGAAAGAATGCTAACTGAAAAAGAGGCAAGTCAACTATCAGATACTGAGTTCAAAGCAATGGTTATCAGGAAGCTCACTGAGCTCTCTGAGCTCAAAGAGAACTACCAGAAACTACAGGGAAACTACAATGAACTCACTGCAAAATATACCAACATGAAAAAAGAAAAAAAAACTATCAACAAGAGCCAAGAGGAAATGAAGAATACAATTTCTGAATTGAAGAACACAGTAGAAGGAATGAAAAGCAGACTTGATGAAGCAGAAGATCGGATCAGCGAGATGGAGGACAAAGTAGAAAAAAACACCCAGAAAGAGCAAGAAAAGGAAAAGAGGCTCAGAAAGAATGAAGAGGCAATAAGGGAAATGCAGGACAACATGAAACGTAACAATATCCGTATAATAGGATTACTAGAAGGAGAAGAAGAAGAGCAAGGGATAGAAAACCTGTTTGAAAAAGTAATGATAGAAAATTTCCCTAATCGGAGGAGAGGAAAAGTCAGCCAAATCCAGGAAACACAGAGAGTCCCAAGCAAGAGGAACCCCAATAGACCCACTGCAAGACACATCATAATTAAAATGGCAAATTTGCAGACAAAGAGAGGATCTTAAAGGCAGTAAGGGAGAAAAAGGAAGTAACGTACAAGGGAGCCCCAATAAGGTTAGCAACTGACTTCTCAATGGAAACGCTCCAAGCCAGAAGAGAATGGCAAAAAATATTCCAAGTAATGAGAAACAGAGGACTGCAACGAAGGCTACTTTACCCAGCTAGGCTCTCAATCAAGATAGAAGGCCAAATAAAGACTTTCCCAGACAAAAGAAGTCTAAAAGAATACACTTCCACCAAACCAGCTCTGCAAGAGATGCTAAAGGGACTGCTTTAAGGAAAGGAAGGAAAAGAGAAAGACAGAGGAACACAGGTAGGATTAAAGGCAATGAATACCTACCTATCGATAATAACCTTAAAAGTAAATGGATTAAATGCTCCAATCAAAAGACATAGAATAGCTGAATGGATAAGAAAACATGACCCACACATATGCTGCCTACAAGAGACACATCTCAGGACAAAAGACCTACACAGACTGAAAGTGAGGGGCTGGAAACTAATTTTCTAAGGAAATGGATGGGAAAAAAAAAGCAGGGGTAGCAATACTCATATCAGACAAAATAGACTTCCAAAGAAGGGCCATAAAGAGAGACCCAGAAGGTCACTTCATAATACTCCAAGGAAGAATCCACCAAGAAGACATAAAGATTGTAAATATATATGCACCCAACATAGGAGCACCCAAATACATAAAGAAAATCTTGGAGGACTTCAAGAAAGATATTGACAGCAACACAATTATAGTAGGGGACTTTAACACCCCACTGTCAAAAATGGACAGGTCTTCCAAACAAAATATCAACAAGGATATTGTGTCACTTAACAATACCCTAGAGGAAATGGACTTAACTGATATATATAGAGCTTTTCATCCCAAAGAAGCAAAATACACATTCTTTTCAAGTGTCCATGGAACTTTCTCAAAGATAGACCACATGATAGGACACAAAGCAAGCCTCAACAAATTCAAGAAAATTGAAATCATATCAAGCATTTTCTCTGACCACAAGGGGTTGAAACTAGAAACCAACCCCAAAGGACAAAACCCAAAACACTCAAAATCATGGAGACTGAATAGCATGCTATTAAACAATGAATGGGTCAAGAACGAGATTAGGGAAGAAATCAAAAACTTCCTGGAAACAAATGAAAACGAACTCACAACAACCCAAAACCTATGGGACACAGCAAAGGCAGTCCTGAGAGGGAAGTTCATAGCAATACAGGCCTACCTTAAGAAGATAGAAACATTTCAAACAAACAACCTAACCCTACGCCTACAAGAACTGGAGGAACACCAATAAGATAGCCCAGAGCAAGCAGAAGGAAGGAAGTAACCAAAATCAGAGCAGAACTAAATGACATAGAGACTAAAAGCACAGTGCTAAGGATCAATGAATCCAGGAGCTGGTTCTTTGAAAAGATAAACAAAATCGACAAACCTTTAATAGGCTCATCAAGAAGAAAAGAGAGAGGATCCAAATAAACAGAATTAGAAATGAAAGAGGAGAGATTACAACTGATACCACAGAAATACAAAGGATTGTAAGAAATTACTACGAAGACCTGTATGCCAAGAAATTTGAAAACCTAGATGAAATGGACACATTTCTAGAAAAATATAATCTTCCAAAACTGAATGAAGAAGAAGCAGAAAACCTGAACAGACCAATAACAGCAGAGGAAATTGAAGTAGTCATGAAAAAACTCCCAACACACAAAAGCCCTGGACCAGATGGTTTCACAGGAGAATTCTACAAAGCATTTAAGGAAGATCTAACCCCTATCCTCCACAGAACATTCAAAAAAATCCAAACTGACGGAAGACTCCCAAACTCTTTTTATGAAGCCAGCATCATCCTAATCCCAAAACCAGACAAAGACACAACGAAGAAAGAAAACTTCAGGCCAATATTTCTGAAGAACATAGATGCTAAAATTCTCAACAAAATATTGGCAAACCATATCCAGCAATACATTAAAAAGATCATCCACCATGACCAAGTGGGATTCATCCCAGGGATGCAAGGATGGTACAATATTCGCCAATCAATAAACATAATACATCACATCAACAACAGCAAAGACAAAAATCACATGATCATATCAATAGATGCAGAAAAAGCATTGGATAAGGTACAGCACCCATTTCTGATAAAAACACTCAGCAAAGTGGGAATAGAGGGAGCATTCCTCAACATCATAAAGGCCATATATGAGAGACCTACAGCCAACATCATACTCAATGGACAAAAACTTAGAGCTTTCCCACTAAGATCAGGAACAAGACAAGGATGCCCTCTCTCACCACTCGTATTCAACATAGTATTAGAAGTCCTAGCCACAGCAATGAGACAAGAAAAATCAATAAAAGGCACCCAAATTGGAAAGGAGGAAATGAAACTGTCACTGTTTGCAGATGATATCATAGTGTACATGGAAAATCCTATAGACTCCACCAAAACACTACTACACCTAATAAATGAATTTGGCAAAACAGCTGGAGACAAAGTCAATACTCAGAAATCAAAGGCATTCCTTTACACCAACAACGAAACTGCAAAAAGAGAAATCAGGGAAAAAATCCCATTTGATATAGCAACAAGAAAAATAAAGTACCTAGGAATAAACCTATCCTAGGAGGTAAAAGACCTGTACTCGGAAAACTACACAACATTGAAGAAAGAAATTAAGGAAGACACAAACAAATGGAAGCATGTACCATGCTCATGGAAAGGAAGAATTAACATCATCAACATGGCCATACTACCCAAAGCAATTTATAGATTCAATGCAATCCCTATTAGAGTACCCATGACATATTTCACAGATATAGAACGAACATTTCAGAAATTTATATGGAACCATATACGACCCGAATAGCTGCAGCAATTTTGAGAAAGAAGAACAAAGCAAGAGGGATCACAATACCTGATATCAAACTGTATTACAAGGCCACTGTAATCAAAACAGCCTGGTACTGGCATAAACACAGGCACATAGACCAATGGAACAGAACAGAGAGCCCAGAAATAAAATCAAGTCTTTACGGTCAATTAATATTTGACAAAGGAGGCAGGAGCATAAAATGGAGCAGAAACAGCCTCTTCAACAGATGGTGTTGGGAGATCTGGACATCTACGTGCAAAACAATGAAACTGAATCACCAACTTATGCCATACACAAAAATAAACTCAAGATGGATAAAAGACTTAAATATAGGTCGTAACAGCATAAAAGTCCTCGAGGAAAACATTGGCAGGAAAATCTCAGACATTCCGTGCAGCAACATCCTCACAGACACGTCCCCTAAAGCAAGGGACATAAAGGAAAGAATAAACAAATGGGACCTCATCAAAATAAAAAGCTTCTGCAAGGCTAAAGAAAATAGCACCATTACAAAGAGAATCAACAGTATGGGAAAACATATTTGCCAATGATACCTCAGACAAGGGCCTGATCTCCAGAATATATAGAGAACTCACACGACTGCACTCCAGGAAGACAAACAACCCAATTAAAAAATGGGCAAAGGACTTGAACAGACACTTCTCCAAGGAAGACATACAGAGGGCCCAGAGACATATGAAAAGATGCTCAGCATCACTAGCCATCAGAGAGATGCAAATTAAAACCACAATGAGGTACCATCTCACACCAGTCAGAGTGGCCAACATAAACAAATCCACAAACAAATGTTGGAGAGGATGTGGAGAAAAGGGAACCTTAGTGCACTGTTGGTGGGAATGCAGACTGGTGAGGCCCCTGTGGAAAACAGTATGGACTTTCCTCAGAAAACAAAAAATGGAACTGCCCTTTGACCCAGCAATTCTGCTGCTGGTATTATACCCTAATAACCCTGAAACACCAATCCAAAATAGCCTGTGCACCCCAATGTTCATAGCAGCGCAATTTACAATAGCCAAGTACTGGAAGCAACCTAAGTGCCCATCAGCAAATGAGTGGATCCAAAAACTATGGTATATTTACATGACGGAATTCTACACAGCAGAGAGAAAGAAGGATCTTATACCCTTTGCAACAACATCGATGTAACTGGAGAGCATTATGCTAAGTGAAATAAGCCAGGTGGTCAGGGACAAATACCATATGATCTCACCCTTAACTGGAACATAATCAATAGAAGAAAAATGCAAACAAAATACAACCAGAGACATTGAGGTTGGGAACCGTCTAGCAGTGGCCAGGGGGTAGGGACACTGGGAAGAGGGGATTGCAGGAACTATTATAAAGGACACATGGACAAAATGGGGGGGGGATGGTGAGGGTGGGGGAGGGAGGTGGGTTCAGATGGGGTGGGGAGGAGGGAAGGGGAGAAAAGGCATACAAGTGTAATTGAATAATAAAAAATAAATAAATAAAAAAAATCAAAAAAAAAATAGAAAAAGAAAAAAGCAAACAAAATACCACCAGAGACATTGAGGTGGGGGACCGTCTAGCAGTGGCCAGGGGGGAGTGAGGTGGGGACAGTGGGAAGAGGGGATTGCAGGAACTATTATAAAGGACACATGGACAAAATCGGGGGGAATGGTGGGGGTGGGGGAAGGAGGGGTTTCAGCCGGGGTGGGGGCAGCGAAGGGGAGAAAAGGCATACAACTGTAATTGAATAACAATAAAAAAAATTAAAAAAAATTAATTAAACAACAAAAACAAAAACAAAAACAAAAGAAAAAGTTCCAGGGAACAAAGCTGGGAGCATTTGTTCTGCATTGCGAACCAGGCAGCCAAAGAGACCTTGTTCCTTTGGTCTGACCAAGTCTCTCTATTCTAAGAGACTGGAATCCTCTTGGAACATTTCCCACCAGCAGTGACTCTAGGGTGATTGGAACCATAAGGGACACCCGTGGACAAGGCACAAATGCCACTCACGTGTCCACCAGAAAGTAGAGGTCGAAGGCACCATCGCAGAATCTGATGTGCTCTGGATCTGTCTGGCTCCTGTAATAATTGGCCCTCTGGTTGAAGCCTTCCCAGTCTTGACTGAGGTGGTGGTTCAAATTTCTCCAGCCCATGATGCTGGGCCGGAAGCTACCTGCACTCAGCAGGGGAGGAGGCATCACAAATAGCAAGAACAACATGGGGCCCAATATCCCAGGCTCATCACTTTCCATTTTCTTGGCCTTCCCCACAACCCCACTGGATGCCAGGTCACTTCAGGTTATTTTAGGCTACCACCTTCACTGCCTCTGCCTGTGCCCAGGGGCCTGGGCCCCTCAGACCTTTCACCAAGGGAGCCTGTGTCCTTCTACCTGGTACCTGCTCTTTAGGCAGAAGAGGCCAGAACTTCACTTTGGGGCAAGGGCCCCTACTACCTGGTAAGCCCTTTCCCAGCCCCATGGAGGCAGAACCACCTGTTATTATGATGGACATGAAGGTTGGCATGGTGACTTTGTGACCTGCAGCTCTGCTCAGTGACAACCCCAGGTTGGAGTCTTGGGATCTTCAGAGGGGCAGTAAGAGGTGGCCTCCATTTGTCTCTTATCCCAAACCCTCACAGGTGGTATTAAAGTTCTAGAGAAACTCTGCCTTTCTGTAAACTGAAAGAGGGCAGCTGAGGTGAATTAGATGAGAACATCACTGTGAGTGAGGAGGTCAAGGAAATGGGAGAGTAGAGTGTTGTAATGCTCCTTTGTGTGGACAATGAAGTCACCCAGGGGATGGAAGGGTCCAGAAGGGGAACAAGGTCAGGCAAGGATGCCAAGGCCTTTGTTCATGAGGGACCTTTCAGTTACCTAGTGTTGTGACAAAAACTGCCCAAATCGCAAAAACATAAAAATGAACCAGATCATTGTACCCACAGGTTCTGGAGACCAGAAATTTAGAGAGGGCTGAGTGAGGAAGGCTTGTTTCTGCCCCATGGAAAACATGGGCATAGAAAGACTGAATCAAATGTGATTTAAAAACTCACAGTAGGACTGTAAAAAGATCAAATAAAAATAGATTTTTCAATATGTAAAACTACAATATCAAGGGACAAAAATGATTGTGTTGGAAGTTATTTTTAGAGAAGTATGTAAAACACATCTGTTTAAATTTTTTTCCCCCAGATCTGTTTAAATTTTTATTCTTTTAAAATTTATTTTTATTTTTTAACTTTTTAAATTGTTGTTCAAGTACAGCTGTCTCCATTTTCCCCCCACTACTCCCCTCCACCCCAGCCATCCCCACTTCCCACCCTTGATCCTACCCCCTTTGCTTTTGTCAATGTGTCCTTTATAGATGTTCCTGAAAACCATCCCCCCTTCTCCCCCCATTATCCCCTCCCACCTCCCCTCTGGTTACTGTCAGTTTGTTCTTAATTTCAATGCCTCTGATTATATTTTGCTTGCTTGTTTGTTTCGTTGTATGTTCCACTATTAGGTTAGATCATATTGTATTTGTCTTTAACCACCTGGCTTATTTCACTTCACATAATTCTGTACAGTTCCATCCAAGCTGTCGGAAAGGGTAGGGGTTCCTTCTTTCTTTCTGCTGTGTAGTATACCATCCTGTAAATATAGCATTGTTTTTTTGATCCATTCACTTACTGATGGGCACTTAGGTTGCTTCCAGCATTTGGCTATTGTAAATTTGTATTCTATGAACATTGGGTGCATAGGTTCTTTTGGATTGGTGTTTCAGGGATCTTAGGGTATAATCCCAGCAGCGGAATTGCTGGGTCAAATGGCAATTCCATTTTTAGATTTCTGAGCAATTTCCATACTGTTTTCAAGTCTCCATTCCACTAACAGTGCACTAGGGTTCCCTTTTCTCCACAGCCTCTCCAACCAACCTCTCTCAAACTTGTTGTTTGTTGATTTGTTTATGATGGCCATTCTGACTGGTGTGAACTGGTATCTCCTTGTGGTTTTAATTTGCATCTATCTGATGGCTAGTGATGCTGAGCATCTTTTCATTCATCTCTGGGCCTTCTGTTATGTTCTCCTTGGAGACGTGTCTCTTTAAGTCCTTGCCCTTTTTTAATTGGGTTGTTTATCTTCCTGGAGTGGAGTCCTGTGAGTTCTTAATATATTGTGGAGATCAAACCCTTGTCTGAGGTATCATTGGCAAATATTTTTTCCCATATGTTTGGTTCTCTTTTCATTTAATTCTGTTTTCTTTAGCTGTGCAAAAGTTTTTTATTTTGATGAGATACTATTTGTTTATTTCTTCCTTTACATCTCTTGCTCTAGGGGACATACCAGTGAAAATATGCTGCGTGGAATATCTGACACTCTGCTGCCTATATTATCCTCTGGACTTTTATGGTGTCACAACTTATATTTAAGTTTTTTTTCTTTTTAATTTTTTGACATGTTTTATTGATTATGCTATTACAGTTGTCCCATTTCCCCCCTTATTTCCCTCTACCCTGCACATCCCCTCCCACCAGGTTCCCCACCCTTTAGTTTAAGTCCTTGGGTCGTATATATAATTTCTTTGTCTTCTACATTTCCTATACCGTTCTTAACCTCCCCCTGTCTATTTTTTACCTATCATATACGCTACTTATTCTCTGTACCTTTTCACCCTCTTTCGCTGACAACACCCCCATTGATAACCCTCCATGTGATCTACATTTCTGTGATTCTTTTCCTTTTCTAGTTTTTTTGCTCAGTTTGGTTTTATTTTTTTAGTTTTGGTTGTTGATAGCTGTGAGTTCGTTGTCATTTTATTGTTCATATTTTTTATCTTCTTTTTCATAGATAAGGGCCTTTAACATTTCGCATAATAAGGGCTTGGTGATAATGAACTCTTTTAACTTGACCTTATCTGGGAAGCACTTTATCTGTCCTTCCATTCTAAATGATAGCTTTGCTAGATAGAGTAATCTTGAATGTAGGTCCTTGCCTTTCTTGACTTCGCATACTTCTTTCCAGCCCCTTCTTGCCTATAAGGGTTCTTTTGAAAAATGAATGACAGTCTTATTGGACCTCCTTTGTAGGCAACTGTGTCCTTTTCTCTTGCAGGTCTTAAGATTCTCTCCTTATCTTTAACTTGTATAATGTAACTATGATGTGCCTTGGTGTGTGCTTCCTTGGGTTAAACTTGTTTGGGACTCTCTGAGATTCCTGGACTTCCTGAAATCTATTTTCCTTGCCAGATTGGGGAAGGTCTTCATTATTTTTTCAACTAAGTTTTCAATTTCTTGCTCTTCTTCTTCTCTTTCTGGCACCCCTATGATTCTGATGTCAGAATGTTTAAATTTCCAGGAGGTTCCTAAGCCTCTCATTTTTTGAATTCCTGTTTCTTTTTTTTAATATAATTTCAATTTTTTATTGTTATTCAATTACAGTTGTGTTCCTTTTCTTCCCATCCCTCCACCATAAGCCAGCTGAACCCCCCTCCCTCTCCCACCTCCACCCTGCCCCTTGATTTTGTCCATGTGTCCTTTATAGTAGTTCCTGTAATCCCCCCTGCTCACTGTCCCCTCCCCAATCCCCCTTGAGCATTGTTAGATTGTTCTCAACTTCAATGTCTCTGGTTATATTTTATTAACTTTTTTCTTCTGTTGATTATGCTCCAGTTAAAGATGAGATCATATGGTATTTGTCCCTCACTGCCTGGCTTATGTCACCTAGCATAATGCTAAGCATAATGTTCCATCCATGCTGTTGCAAAAGATATAAGCTCCTTCTTTCTCTCTGCTGCATAGAATTCCATTGTGTAAATATACCATAGTTTTTGGATCCACTCATTTGCTGATGGGCACTTAGGTTGCTACCAGAAATTGGCTATTGTAAATTGTGCTGCTGTGAACATTGAGGTGCACAGGTTGTTTCGGATTGGTGTTTCAGGGCTCTTAGGGTATAATCTCAGCAGTGGAATTGCTGGGTCAAAGGGAAGTTCCATTTGTAGTTTTCTGAGGAAATTCCATACTGTTCTCCACAGGGGCTTCACCAATCTGCATTCCCACCAGCAATGTATTAGGATTCCCTTTTCTCCAGCTCCTCTCCAACATTTGTTTGTTGATTTGTTTATATTGGCCATTCTGAGTGGTGTGAGATGGTACCTCATTGTGGTTTTAATTTGCATCTCTCTGTTGGTTAGTGATGCTGAGCATCTTTTTTTTTTTTTTTTTTATGCCTCTGGACCCTCTGTATGTCTTCCTTGGAGAAGTGTCTGTTCAAGTCCTTTGCCCATTTTTTAATTGGGTTGTTTGTCTTCCTCGGTTGGAGTCGTGTGAGTTCTTTATATGTCTTGGAGATCAGACCCTTGTCTGAGGAATTACTGGCAAATATGTTTTCCCATACTGTTGTTTTGCTTTAATTTTAATGCCGTTTTCTTTAGCCATGCAGAAGCTTTTTATTTTGATGAGGTCCCATTTGTTTATTCTTTCCTTTATATCCCTTGCTTTAGGGGACGTGTCTGTGAGGATGTTGCTGCGTGGAATGTCAGATTTTCCTGCCAATGTTTTCCTCTAGGACTTTCATGGAGTTACGGCTTATATTTAAGTCTTTTATCCACCATGAATTTATTTTTGTGAATGGTGTAAGTAGGTGATCGAGTTCCATTTTTTTGCACATAGCTATCCAGATCTCCCAACACCATTTGTTGAAGAGGCTATTTTTGCTCCATTTTATGCTCTGCCTCCTTTGTAAAATATTAATTGACTGTAAAGACTTGGGTTTATTTCTAGGCTCTCTGTCCTGTTCCATTGGTCTATGTGCCTGTGTTTATGCCAGTACCAGGCTGTTTTGATTACAGTGGCCTTGTAACACAGTTTGATATCAGGTATTGTGATCCCTCTTGCTTTGTTCTTCTTTCTCAAAATTGCTGCAGCTATTTGGGGTTGTTTCTGGTTCCATATGAATTTCTGAAATGTTCGTTCTATATCTGTGAAATATGTCATGGGTACTTTAGTAGGGATTGCATTGAATCTATCGATCGCTTTGGGTAGTATGGCCACTTTGATGATGTTAATTCATGCAATCCATGAGCTTGGTTCAAGCTTCCATTTGTTTGCGTCTTCCTTAATTTCGTTCCTCTATTTTGTGTAGTTTTCTGAGTAAAACTTTTACCTCCTTGGATAGGTTTATTCCTAGATACTTTATTTTTTTTATTGCTATATCAAATGGGATTTTTTCCCTGATTTCTGTTTCTGCAGTTTCATTGTTGGTATACAGGAATGCCTTTGATTTCTGAGTATTGACTTTGTCTCCAGCTGTTTTGCCATATTCATTTATTAGGTCGAGTAGTTTTTTGGTGGAGTCTATAGGATTTTCCATGTATAGTATCCTGTCATCGGCAAACAGTGACAGTGTCATTTCCTCCTTTCTAATTTGGATTCCTTTTATTTTTCTTTCTTCTCTGATTGCTGTGGCTAGGACTTCCAACACTATGTTGAATAGGAGTGGTGAGAGAGGGCATCCTTGTCTTGTTCCTGATCTTAGTGGGAAAGCTCTAAGTTTTTTTGTCCATTGAGTATGATGTTGGCTGGAGGTCTCTCATATCTGGCCTTTATTATGTTGAGGAATGCTCCCTCTATTCCCACTTTGCTGAGTATTTTTATCGCAAATGGGTGCTGTATTTTACAAATGCTTTTTCTGCATCTATTAATATGATCATGTGATTTTTGTCTTTGCTGTTGTTGATGTGATGTATTATGTTTATTGATTTGCGAATATTGTACCATCCTTGCATCCCTGGGATGAATCCCACTTGGTCATGGTGGGATGTATTGCTGGATGTAGTTTGCCAATATTTTGTTGAGAATTTTAGCGTCTATGTTCTTCAGAGATATTGGCCTGAAGTTTTCTTTCTTTGTTGTGTCTTTATCTGGTTTTGGGATTAGGATGATGCTGGCTTCATAGAAAGGGTTTGGGAGTCTTCCATCAGTTTGGATTTTTTTGAATAGTCTGTGAAGGATAGGGATTAGCTCTTCCTTAAATGCTTTGTAGAATTCTCCTGTGAAACCATCGGGTCCAGGGCTTTTGTGTGTTGGGAGTTTTTTCATGACTACTTCAATTTCGTCTGCTGTTATTGGTCTGTTCAGGTTTTCTGCTTCTTTTTCATTCAGTTTTTGAAGGATTATATGTCTAGAAATGTGTCCATTTCATCTAGGTTTTCAAATTTCTTGGCATACAGTTCTTCATAGTAATTTCTTACAATCCTTTGTATTTCTGTGGTATCAGTTGTAATCTCTCCTCTTTCATTTGTAATTCTGTTTATTTGAATCATCTCTCTTTTTTTGCTTGATGAGCCTACTTAAAGGCTTGTCCATTTTGTTTATCTTTTCAAAGAACCAACTCCTGGATTCATTGATCCTTGGAATTGTGCTTTTAGTCTCTATGTCATGTATCTCTGCTCTGATCTTGGTTATTTCCTTCCTTCTGCTTGCTCTGGGGTGTCTTTGTTGTTGTTCCTCAAGTTCTTGTAGGTGTAGTGTTAGGTTGTTTGTTTGAAATGTTTCTATCTTTTTTAGGTAGGCCTGTATTGCTATGAACTTCCCTCTCAGGACTGTCTTTCCTGTGTCCCAAAGGTTTTGGGTTATTGTGAGTTTGTTTTCATTTGTTTCCAGAAACTTTTTGATTTCTTCCCTAATCTCGTTCTTGATACAATCATTGTTTAATAGCATGCTATTCAATCTCCATGATTTTCAGTGTTTGGGTTTTTTTCCTTTGGGGTTGGTTTCTAGTTTCAGTCCCTTTTGGTCAGAGAAATGCTTGATATGATTTCAATTTTCTTGAATTTGTTGAGGGTCATTTTGTGTCCTATCATGTGGTCTATCTTTGAAAATGTTCCAAGGGAGGGAAGATGGCAGCTAGATAGGTGGGAGCGGAGTCCACTTCCCCTCAACACCAGTGAAATACCTAGCTGATCTGAGGAGCAGAGCGAACAGCCAATGGTATTCCAGCATATATGAAGATCTCAGACCAAAGATAGTGGACATTGAAAGATCTGATGGTAAGAAGAGTTCTTAAGGACAATAAGGTCCCTGGGACCTGCACGGGGACCAGGGCAGCTGAAGCCCCGGCCTGGGCGCAGGGTCTGCTTCAGAATTCTTGGGAGAGAACCAGGCTGAGCTGTGTGAGCAGCCCGTTACATGTTTGTACCAGGGGGACTTCAATAGGAAGAATTTCTCAAAAAGAAAAAGAAAATAGAGGCACTCAGCGGCTCATTAGAGAACTCTCTGAAGGTGCTGCAGCCTCTGGCGCCCCTCCCCCCTCAGACCCTGAATGGTGAATGTGGGACAAGCAGTCCCCGCGTTCACCTGAAGCCCGGTAGCGCGCACCCAGATTAGCGGACTGAGGTCCCACACCTGAAACCCGGCTGGGCGCCTACACCTGAAACCTTGGTTGGTTGCCCACCAGGAGCTCAGGCTAGCTGCCCCACCCACAGGCCCAAAGCAGCGACCTGAGGGCCCTCGCCACTCAGTCCCAAAGTGGCTGGATTAGCTGGCTTCTGGACGCAGGCCCAAAGCGGCTGGATTGGTGGGCTGCAAGCGACTTAGTCCCAAAGTGGCACCCCCTGCCTGAGAGACTCAGGCCCAAAGCAGTTGGATTGGCTGGCTGCACACGGTTCAGGCCCATAACATCAGATCGGCTGATCAACTGTCTGGCTGCCTGCAAGGGACCACACCTATAAACACCAGTTCTGAACAACTCCTACCTAGCCCCTGCGCACAGAGCCCTGCAGGGCCTACTGGCTCTCTAGGATTAAGGCAGAACACCCAGCAGAGGGGAGCTGCAGGGATGGGGGAGACTGCATTACCCGGAAAGACACAAACCCAGTAGGGGGCTGAACTACCCATAGCAGCACTAGGAGTCCCTAGCATCTAAGACAGCAAAGAGCAAGAAGAAGGATTGTGAGTTACCCCTAACTGGTGCAACTCAAGGACAGCACAACTGGTGAACTAAAGTCCTAGTGGGGAGCAGAAGGACCCTGAGGAACTGGACTGGAGGCTGAACAACAGCAAAGAGTGTGGCTCAGGAAGGGAGAAAAGTGAAACCAATCCTTCCAACCACCCCCTCCCGTTCCACAGACAGGACCCCAGCAGATCTAACCTGACCGGTTTAAAGCCAGCAGAAGACTTTTTCTTTTTTTCCTTTCCTCCTTTCCCCCTGAATTCCTTCTTCCTTTCTGTCCTTCTTTCTTTTTCTTATTTCTTCTTCCTTCCATCCTTTATCTTTTTTATTCCTTCTTCCTGCCTTCTTTT
This sequence comes from Desmodus rotundus, assembly GCF_022682495.2. Classification (NCBI taxonomy): domain Eukaryota; kingdom Metazoa; phylum Chordata; class Mammalia; order Chiroptera; family Phyllostomidae; genus Desmodus; species Desmodus rotundus. The sequence goes on from NC_071390.1 coordinate 65,418,887, forward strand.
ATTTATTCTTGTTTTAAGTTTTGTTAAAATTACTTCTTATCTTGCCTCCAATCTTTCTCTATTGCTTCTTTCTTCCTTCCTTTCCTTTTCTATTCCCTTCTTCCCTCCTTCCCTTCTTTTGCCCTCCCCCCTTTATCTTTTCCCCACAGGTGAGACAATAAAACCTGGAGTGCTGAAAAGACCAGAGTTAGACCGTATTACACCCATAAATGTCATCTCAAGACCAGTGAGCACAGGAGCTTAAGGAGACAGCACCACTGAATCCCATTGGCATTCTACCATAGAAGTTCATACCATAAACCCAGGGAGTCAGAATAGAACAATTTAAGAAGCAGAGGCTAACAAGAAGAGTCTCACAAACAATGGGAAGACAGAGAAACAATCCCCAAATGAAAGGAAAGGAGGAAGCCTCAGAAACAATACTAACTGAAAAAGAGGCAAGTCAACTATCAGATACTGAGTTCAAAGCAATGGTTATCAGGAAGCTCACTGAGCTCTCTGAGCTCAAAGAGAACTACCAGAAACTACAGGGAAACTACAAAGAACTCACTGCAAACTATGTCAATATGAAAAAGGAAATAGAAACTATCAACAAGGGCCAAGAGGAAATGAAGAATACAACTTCTGAATTGAAGAACACAGTAGAAGGAATGAAAAGCAGACTTGATGAAGCAGAGGATCGGATCAGCGAGATGGAGGACAAAGTAGAAAAAAAACACCCAGAAAGAGCAAGAAAAGGAAAAGAGGCTCAGAAAGAATGAAGAAGGATTAAGGGAAATGCAGGACAACATAAAACCTAATAATATCTGTATAATAGGGATACCAGAAGGAGAAGAAGAAGAGCAAGGGGTAGAAAACCTGTTTGAAAAAGTAATGATGGAAAATTTCCCTAATCTGAGGAGAGAAAGTCACCCAAATCCAGGAAACACAGAGAGTCCCAAGCAAGAGGAACCCAAAGAGGCCCACTACAAGACACATCATAATTAAAATGGCAAAATTCCAAGGCAAAGAGAGGATCTTAAGAGGAGCAAAGGAGAAACAGGAAGTAACATACAAGGGAGCCCCAATAAGGTTAGCAAAAGACGTCTCAATGGAAATGCTCCAAGCCAGAAGAGAATGGCAAAAAATATTCCAAGTAATGAGAAACAGAGGCCTGCAACCAAGGCTACTTTACCCAGCAAGGCTCTCAACCAAGATAGAAGGCCAAATAAAGAGTTTCCCAGACAAAAGAAGTCTAAAAGAATACACTTCCACCAAACCAGCTCTGCAAGAGATGCTAAAGGGACTGCTTTAAGGAAAGGAAGGGAAAGAGAAAGACAGAGGAACACAGGTAGGAAAAAATGGCAATGAATAACTACCTATCGATAATAACCTTAAACGTAAATGGATTAAATGCTCCAATCAAAAGACATAGAATAGCTGAATGGATAAGAAAACATGACTCACACATATGCTGCTTACAAGAGACCCATCTCAGGACAAAAGAACTACACAGACTGAAAGTGAAGGGCTGGAAACTAATTTTCCAAGCAAACGGACAGGAAAAAAAAGCAGGGGTAGCAATACTCATATCAGACAAAATAGACTTCCAAAGAAGGGCCATAAAGAGAGACCCAGAAGGTCATTTCATAATACTCCAAGGAAGAATCCACCAAGAAGACATAAACATTGTAAATATATATGCACCCAACATAGGAGCACCCAAATACATAAAGAAAATCTTGGAGGACTTCAAGAAAGATATTGACAGCAACACAATTATAGTAGGGGACTTTAACACCCCACTGTCAAAAAGGGACAGGTCTTACAAACAAAATATCAACAAGGATATTGTGTCACTTAACAATAACCTAGATGAAATGGACTTAACTGATATATATAGAGCTTTTTATCCCAAAGAAGCAAAATACACATTCTTTGCAAGTGTACATGGAACTTTTCAAAGATAAACCACATGATAGGACATAAAGGAAGCCTCAACAAATTCAAGAAAATTGAAATCATACCAAGGATTTTCTCTGACCACAAGGGACTGAAACTATAAACCAACCCGAAAAGAAAAAAAACCCAAACACTCAAAATCATGGAGACTGAATAGCATGCTATTAAACAATGAATGGGTCAAGAATGAGATTAGGGAAGAAATCAAAAACTTTTTGGAAACAAATGAAAATGAACTGACAACAACCCAAAACCTATGGGACACAGCAAAGGCAGACCTGAGAGGGAAGTTCATAGCAATACAGGCGTATCTTAAAAAGATAGTAACAGGGAACCAAGATGGTGACGTAGGTAGACACACTGCGCTTCCTCGCACAACCAGAACTGACAGAAAATCGAATGGCAAGGAAGTCCGATGCCAAGGAAATAAAAAATAAACATTCATCCAGACTGGTAGGAGGGGCGATGACCGGCAGCCAAGGCGGAGATGACTCGCTTTGCCGTGGCGTGACCGCGTGACGGAGACGGGAGGAGTGTGGGATGAACGGGGCAGGCAGTCTGACCACTGGCAGACCCTGCGATCCCACATTCGCGCACAGATAAACCGAGAGGGCCAGACTCAGAGTGTTGGAGAACGGGGCAGGCAGATTGGCGGGTAGCACCCCGTAGCCCCACATTCGTGCAGAGATACACCGGACAAATGGCGGGGAGCAAAGCAGACCGCACAACCCAGGGTTCCAGCACAGGGAAATAAAGCCTCAAACCTCTGATTGAAAATGCCCTTGAGGGTTGGGGCAGCAGCAGGAGAGACTCCCAGCCTCACAGGAGAGGACGTTGGAAAGACCCACAGGGGCCTAGGGCATGCACAAGCCCACCCACTCGGGAACCAGCACCAGAGGGGCCCAGTTTAGTTGTGGGTAGCAGAGTGAAAGATTGAGGTCCCGTAGAGTGTGGAGTGGGTGCCATTGCACCCTCTTGGCCGCTCCCCCACGTAAAGCATCACAGTGCAGCAACCAGACCAGCGTTACCCTTCCCCGGGGAATACCTAGGGCTCCGCCACTTTAAGTAAGAGATGCACGAAGACAAAGAAAAAAAAAAATGGCCCAAATGACAGAACACTTCAAAGCTCCAGAAAAAATACAACTAAGCGAGGAAGAGATAGCCAACCTATCGGATGCACAGTTCAAAACACTGGTTATCAAGACGCTCACAGAATTGTTTGAATTTGTTCAAAAACCAGATGTAAAAACGAAGGCTATGCCAAGAGAAACAAAGGAAAATGTACAGGGAACCAATAGTGATATGAAGGAAACTGGGACTCAAATCAATGGTGTGGACCAGAAGGAAGAAAGAAACATCCAACCAGAAAAGAATGAAGAAACAAGAATTTGGAAAAATGAGGAGAGGCTTAGGAACCTCCAGGACATCTTGAAACATTCCAATATCCAAATTATAGGGTTGCCAGAAAGAGAAGAGAAAGAACAAACAATTGAAAACTTATTTGAACAAATAATGAAGGAGAACTTCCCTCATCTGGCAAAAGAAATAGACTTCCAGGAAGTCCAGGAAGTTCAGAGAGTCCCAAAGAAGCTGGACCCAAGGAGGAACACACCAAGGCACATCATTATTACATTAGCCAAGATGAAACAGAAGGAGAGACTCTTAGAAGCAGCAAGAGAAAAGGAGACAGTTACCTACAAAGGACTTCCCATAAGTCTGTCAGCTGATTTCTCCAAAGAGACCTTACAGGCAAGAAGGGGCTGGCAAGAAGTATTCCAAGTCATGAAAGGCAAGGACCTACATCCAAGATTACTGTATCCAGCAAAGCTATCATTTAGAATGGAAGGGAAGATAAAGTGCTTCTCAGATAAGGTCAAGTTAAAGGAGTTCATCATCACCAAGCCCTTATTATATGAAATGTTAAAGGGACTTACCTGAGAAAGAAAAGATAACAAATATGAACACTAAAAATGACAGTAAACTCACAGTTATTAATGGCCACACCTAAAACAAAAACAAGAGCAAACTAGGCAAACAACCAGAACAGGACCAGAACCATAGAGATGGAGATCACATGGAGGGTTGTCAATAGGGGAGTGGGAGAGGGAGAGGGGTGGGGAAGGTATAGAGAATAAGTAGCATAGATGATAGGTTGAAAATAGACAGGGGGAGGGTAAGAATAGTGTAGGAAATGTAGAAGCCAAAGAACTTATAAGTAAGAACGATGGACATGAACTATAGCGGGGTATGTGGGAGGAGGGGTTGGGGAGGATGGAGTGGAGTGAGGGGGGTGGGAAATGGGATAACTGTAATAGTATAATCAATAAATATATTTAAAAAAAGATAGAAACATTTCAAACAAACAACCTAACCCTATGCCTACAAGAACTCGAGGAACAACAACAAAGACAGCCCAGAGAAAGCAGAAGGAAGGAAATAACCAAGATCAGAGCAGAGTTAAATGACATAGAGACTAAAAGCACAATTCTAAGGATCAACGAGTCCAGGACCTGGTTCTTTGAAAAGATAAACAAAATTGACAGCCCTCAAGCAGGCTCATCAAGGAAAAAAGAGAGAGGACCCAAATAAATACAATTAGAAATGAAAGAGGAGGGATTAGAACTGATACCACAGAAATACAAAGGATTGTAAGAAATTCTTACAAAGAACTGTATGCCAAAAAATTTGAAAACCTAGGTGACATAGACATATTTCTAGAAAAATATCATCTTCCAAAACTGAATGAAGAAGAAGCAGAAAACCTGAACAGAACAATAACAGCAGAGGAAATTGAAGCAATCATCAAAAAACTCTCAACACACAAAATCCCTGGACCCGATGGTTTCATTGGAGAATTCTACAAAGCATTTATGGAAGAGCTAACCCCTATCCTTCACAGACTATTCGAAAAAATCCAAACTGATGGAAGACTCCCAAACTCTTTTTATGAAGCCAACATCATCCTAATCCCAAAACCAGATAAAGACACAACGGAGAAAGAAAACTTCAGGCCAATATCGCTGATGAACATAGACGCTAAAATTCTCAACAAAATACTGGCAAACCACATCCAGCGATACATTAAAAAGATCATACACCATGACCAAGTGGGATTCATCCCAGGGATGCCAGGATGGTACAATATTTGCAAATCAATAAACACAATACATCACATAAACAACAGCAAAGATAAAAATCACATGATCATATCAATAGATGCGGAAAAAGCATTTGATAAGATACAGCACCCATTTCTGATAAAAACACTCAGCAACGTGGGAATAGAGGGAGCATTCCTGAACATAATAAAGGCCATATATGAGAGACCAACAGCCCACATCATACTAAATGGACATAACTTAGAGCTTTCCCACTATATCAGGAACAAGACAAGGATGCCTTCTCTCACCACTCCTAGTACTGGAAGTCCTAGTCACAGCAATCAGACAAGAAAACTAAATAAAAGGCACTAAAATTGGAAAGGAGGAAATGAAACTTTTTGACAAAGGAGGCAGGATCATAAAATGGAGCAAAAACAGCCTCTTCAACAGATGGTGTTGGGAGATCTGGACAGCTACGTGCAAAAAAATGAAACTCGATCACCAACTTATGCCATACACAAAAATAAACTCAAGATGGATAAAAGGCTTAAATATAAGTCGTAATACCATAAAATTCCTACAGGAAAACATTGGCAGGAAAATCTCAGGCATTCCACGCAGGAACATCCTGACAGACACATCCCCTAAAGCAAGGGACATAAAAGAAAGAATAAACAAATGGGACCTCATCAAAATAAAAAGCTTCTGCATGGGTAAAGAAAACAGCACCAAATTAGAAAGAGAACCAACAGTATGGGAAAACATATTTGCCAATGAAACCTCAGACAATTGCCTGATCTCCAAAATATATAGAGAACTCACACGACTGCACTCCAGGAAGACAAACAACCCAATTAAAAAATGGGCAAAGGACTTGAACAGACACTTCTCCAAGGAAGACATACAGAGGTCCCAGAGACATATGAAAAGATGCTCAGCATCACTAGCCATCAGAGAGATGCAAATTAAAACCACAATGAGGTATCATCTCACACCAGTCAGAGTGGCCAACATAAATAAATCCACAAACAAATGTTGGAGAGGATGCGGAGAAAAGGGAACCCTAGTCCACTGTTGGTGGGAATGCAGACTGGTGAGGCCCCTGTGGAAAACAGTATGGAATTTCCTCAGAAAACTAAAAATGGAACTTCCCTTTGACCCAGCAATTCCTCTGCTGGGATTATACCCTAAGAACCCTGAAACACCAATCCAAAAGAACCTGTGCACCCCAATGTTCATAGCAGCACAATTAACAATAGCCAAGTACTGGAAGCAACCTAAGAGCCCATCAGCAAATGAGTGGATCCAAAAACTATGGTATATTTACACAATGGAATTCTATGCAGCAGAGAGAAAGAAGGAGCTTATACCCTTTGGAACAGTATGGATGGAACTGGAGAGCATTATGCTCAGTGAAATAAGCCAGGCAGTGAGGTAGAAATACCATATGATCTCACCTTTAACTGGAAAATAATAAATAGAAAGAAAAAGCAAACAAAATATAACCAGAGACATTGAAGTTAAGAAGAATCTTACAATGGTCAGGGGCGTGTGGGGAGGGGACAGTGAGGAGAGGGGATTACAGGAACTACTTTAAAGGACACATGGACAAAATCAAGGGGGAGGGCAGAGGTGGGGAAGGCAGGGGGTTTGGCTGGGGTTAGGTGGAGGGATGGGGAGAAAAGGAACACAACTCTAATTGAATAACAATAAAAAATTAAAATTAAACAAACACACTAAAATTCAAAAAAAAAACAAAAAAACAAAACAAAGTCATAGGATCATACATTATTGAACATGTCCAGAATTTTTAAAGGATGGATTATATAAGGAATCTATTAGAACTACAAGAAATAAATATAAAAACTAAAATTAAATGTTAATTTAATGAGTTATACTAGACTAGATGCAGATGAAGAAGGAAGCATAGGAATGGAAGGTATAGCTGACGTATTTTCCCAATTCAGATTTACAAAGAAATGATATATTCTAATAAAGCAGTGAAATAAGGTGAAACACAGAATTTAAAGGTCTGATAATCTAATTTTATTCCAAGGAGAAAATAGAGAGAATGAAAGAGATAAAACATTTGAAGTAATAATACTCCAGAACTTCTTAGATTTAATAAAATACATGATTTCTCAGTTTTAGGCAACAGGATGGAAACCATGGACTATGAATGAATTTAAAAATCAACCTACAGCCCTGACTACTATGGCTCAGTTGGTTGGGAGTTCCTTCCACATAGCGAAGCATGGCTGGTTCAATTTTTGGGTGCTCTTTCTCTTTTTTTTTGTTAGTGTAATAGTTTTTCAATTTTGTTTATATTTTCAAAGAACCAAATCTTAGTGTTGATATATTGTTTTCCTATTCTGCACTTCATTTATTTCTCTTGTTTAAAAAAGGTTTTACTTGTTTTTACAGAGAGGGGAAGGGAAGGAGAAAGAGAGGGAGAGAAACATCAGTGTGTATTTGCCTCTAGTGCACCCCCAAAGCTGGCCTGCAACCCAGACATGTGACCTGACTGGGAATCGAATACGGGACCCTTTGGTTCACAGGCCAGTGCTCAACCCACTGGGCTACACCAGTCAGGGCCGCTTATTTCATCTTAATTCCCTATTATATCCTTCCTTTTGCTAACTTTATGTTTTTTTTTTTTCTAGTTTTTTTTTTGTAAAGTTATTTGAGATACTTTTTTTTTCTTAATATATGTTTTCATTACTATAAGCTTCCCTCTGAAACATCCTTTGCAGTTTTGTATGCTGTTGTGGTATGTTGTTTCCATTTCCATTTTTCAAAATTATAAAAATTTTCCTTTTGAGTTCCTATAGATCCACTGGTTGCTTAAGAATGTGTTGTTTAATTTTCATGTATTTGATATTTTCCAGCTTTTTTCACCTTACTTATTTCTAGTTTCACACTATTGTGGTTGGAAAAGATATTTGGTATGATTTCAGTTTTCTTAAATTTGCTTAGACTTGTTTTGTGGCCTACCATAATGTCTATTTAAAAAAATATTCCATAGGTACATGGAGAAAATGTGCATTCTGCTTCTGTTGAACAGAATATAATGTACATGTTTGTTAAGTTTGGTTTGGTCTCTAGTGTTGTTCAAACCTGCTGTTTTCTTATTGTCTTGATAATCTTTTTTTTTTTAAATTGTATTTTATTGATTATGCTATTTCAGTTGTTCCAATTTTCCCCCTTTGTCACCCTCCACCCAGCACCCCCACTCCCTCAGGCAATCACCACATCATTGTTCATGTCCATGGATTATCTTTCTAGTTGTGAGAGTGAGGTATTAAAGTCCTCAACTATTATTGTATTGCTGTTTATTTTTTTTTAGTTCTATTAATAATCACTTTATATATTTAGGGACTTCAGTGTGAGGTACATAAATATTTGTAATTGGTTTATCTTCTTGATGGAGATGGATTGAACAGAGTGACTTTCTTTGTCTCCTATTTCTATCTTAAAGTCTATTTTGTTGTAAGTATAGCCTTTGCTGTTGTCTCTTGGCACCATATGTTTCAAATACCTCTATCAATTTCTTTTCTGTCAGTCCATGTGTATCTTTATAGATAAAATGAATGTCTTATAGGCAGCATATCACTGGAACTTATTTTTTTTATCCTTCCTGCCAGTCTATGTCTTTCTTTCTTTCTTTCTTTCTTTCTTTCTTTCTTTCTTTCTTTCTTTCTTTCTTTCTTTCTTTCTTTCTTTCTTTCTTTCTTTCTTTCTTTCTTCTTTCTTTCTTTCTTTCTTTCCTTCCTTCCTTCCTTCCTTCCTTCCTTCCTTCCTTCCTTCCTTCCTTCCTTCCTTCCTTCCTTCCTTCCTTCCTTCCTTCCTTCCTTCTTTATTGAGTTACAATTGTCTGCATTTTCTCCCCTTCCCTCCACCCCACCCCAGCCAGTCCCACCTCCCTCCCCCACCTCTACCCTCCCCCTTGATTTTGTCCTTGTGTCCTTTATAGTAACTCCTATAGACCCCTCTCCCCACTTTCCCCTCCCCACTCCCCTCTGGCTGTTGTTACATTGTTCTTATGTCTTTTGATTGAAAAATTTATTTTTTTAACCTTTTTATTAAAATTTTTTTTGTTCTATTACAGTTGTCCCAATTCTCCCCCACTGCTCTCCCCTGCCCCACTTCCCACTCCCACAGTCAGTCCCCACCCTATTGTCCACGTCCATGGGTCATTTATACCTGTTCCTTGATTAGTCCCTTCCCCTTCTTTTCCCCCTTATCCCCCTCATCTTTTCCCTCTGGTCACTGTCAGTCTGTTCCTTGGTTCCATGCCTGTGGTCTGTGGTTCTATTTCCCTTGTTTGTTTTGTTCATTAGGTTCTTCTTATAGTTGAGACCATATGGTATTTGTCTTTTGCCATCTGGCTTATTTCACTTTTTCATGTAAAGAGTAATTACTTTTGCCATTTTGTTCTTTGTTTTATGATTGTTTTATAGTTGCATTGTTTTTTCTTCTTATTTTGCTTTTTTTGTCATTTTATGAATTTCTGTAGGGGTATGTTTGGATTCCTTTTTCATAAGTTTTTCCTTTGTGGTTATCATAAAGATTATATAAAATAAATTATATATAATGTCATATTTATGTTGATAACACTTTAACATCTATAGCATACATAAACTTTATCCTTTACTTCTCCATCCCTCACATTTTAGGTTATCAGTGTTACAATTAATACATTTTTATAATGTATCCTATAAGGAATTATTGCAGTTATGGTTTTTAATAATTTTTAACTTTTAAGCTAGCATTCTACATGAATTACACACTACCATTACAATACAAAAAAGTCTGATTTTTTTTTTTTTACTTAAACCAAGTCTTTTATAAAATACTTCCTTTTTATAATGGAATGCTGCTATGCATGCAGTTTTATGTTTCAACAGATCAAATAATACTCAGTTCATGATGGGAAGTTCAGGCCACATGGTTACTGGGTGTCCCAAGGTCAGATGCCTCTCTCCACCCAGGCCCAGCAGCAATCCAGCAGCACATTTCATATGGAGAATTTTGTCTGCTCTCTGGCCAAAAAAGTCTGATTTTGAAAGTATACTTATAATAGCCGGCAAGTTTTACAAACACTTTAATGTTTTTGCAATGTTTATTATCTCTTATTTCTGCCTGATGAACATCCTTTAACATTTTTTGTAATATAGGTGTACTGGTGATGAGCTTCCTCAGCTTTAGTTTGTTGGGAGTGTTTTTATCTCTCCTTCATTTCTGAAGAACAATTTTGCTGCTTAGTATTCATAATACTCATGGTTAATTAACATTTTTAAAAATATTTAAATATGAAATCACTTTATCTTCTGGCCTTCAAAGTTTCTGCTGAGCAATGCAACCTTAAACTTATGAAGCTACCCTGTATTTCATACCTTGCTTTTCACTTGATGCTTTCCAAAATATTACTGTTTTGACTGTGCCAGGTTTGGCGGGATCCTTTGAGCTTCATGAATCGGGACATCTTTTTCTCTCTCCACATTTGGTAACTTTTCAATCCTTATTGTTTAAAAATAATTTTCCTTTTTCTTTCCACTCTCATTCTGAGATTTCCATAATTCATATGTTACTTCTATTCATGCTGTTTACTTTTTAAAGATTTTTATTGTTTTTCTATTATAGTTATCCCAATTTTTCCCTCTTCCACCCATTCCACCCTCATTCCCCTCATCAATTTCAACAGTTGTCCATATCCATGGGTCATTCATATGTGCTCTTTAGCTAGTCCCTCCTCCATCTTTCCAGCATTATCCCCCTCCCCACTCCCCTTTGGTCACTGCAAGTCTGTTCCATGTTTCCATGCTTGTGATTCTATTTTGTTCATTAGTTTGTTTTGTTTATTAGATTCCTCTTGTAGGTGAGATCATACCTATTACAATACCAATGGCATATTTCACAGATTTAGAACAAATACTCCAAAAATTTATATAGAACCAAAAAAATATCCCCAATGGCCTCAGCAATCTTTTTTTTTTTTTTTTTGTAAAATACATGGTAAGAAATTCTGACAAAGCCTCAGCAATCTTGAGAAAGAAGAACAAATTAAGAGGGATCACAATATCTGATATCAAACTATGCTACAAGGACACTATAATCAAAACAGTATGGTACTGGCATAAGAACAGACACATAGACCAATGGAACAGAATAGGGAGCCCAGAAATAAAACCATGTCTCTATAGTCAACTAATATTTGACAAAGGGGACATAAGCATACAATGAAGTAAATATAGCCTCTTCAATAACTGGTATTGGGAGAACTGAACTGGTACGTGTGTAAAAATGAAACTAGAGCATCAACTTACACCATACACCAGAATAAACTCAAAATGGATAAAAGACTTAAAATGTAAGTCATGTCACCATGAAAGTCCTAGAGGAAAACATACGAGGTAAAACTTCAAATATTCCGTGGAGCAATATTTACCAATTTATCTCCTAGGGCAAGGGAAATAAAGAAAAAATAAACAAATGGAACTACATCAAATTAAAAAGCTTCTCTATGGCTAAAGAAACCATCATCAAAATGAAAAGATAACTGAGTGTATGGGAAGCCATATTTGCCAATGATATATCAGACAAGGGTTTAATCTCCAAAATATATAAAGAATTCATACAACTCAACACCAGGAAGACAAACAATCCAATTAAATAATGTGTGAAGGTCCTGAATAGATACTTCCCCAAGAAGGACATGCAGTTTCTTAATTCATAGTCATTCTTCACTTAAAAATGTTTTATTTTTTTGACAGGGTACTTTCAAATGACCTTTTATTTCATGCTTTCTTCTGTTTGCTGTACTGTTGAAACTCTTTATTGTAGTCTTCAATACAGTCACTGTTTTTTTGAATGCTTCTATTATTTGTTGATATTCTCATTTTGTTCATACATTGTTTTCCTAATGTTTTTAATGTGTGCCTGTGCTCTTGTGGTTCATTAAAATTCAAGAGCACTATTCTGATTTCTTTGTGAGGAGGTATACAGATGATCATTTCTTTAGAGTCAGTTATGGAAATGTATCAGTGTCCTTTGGTCATGTCGTTTACCTGATTCTTGTGATACCTGACTTCTTGTGTTGGTATGTGTGTATTTGAGTAAATGGTCTCTTCATTCCAAATTTATAGGTTTGCTTTAGCAGTCCTTTACTAGTCAGCTCAGGTTAGGGTTCTGGACAGCACACTATTTTCTTGTGTGATTAATGCTTGTTATTGGGGTCTCTATTTGGGTGTGGCCATTTTCCGAGCTCTGAGGTCAGTGGGTGTCACTGGATGGGAATATTTAGATACCACTGCTTTTTTGGTTCCATACCCACATGTAGAATGGGGTCTGTAGTTGTTTTAACTCATTAGTGGTGCTTCTTAGGTCTCTAGTTAATAGTAGATGCAGTCATGTGACCATTTTCCTGCTTACACAAGGACGCAAGCCTGACTTGAAAGCTATCCTACTTCATTGGTCAGGAGCCTAAAAGAGGCAGAACTGTTCACCAAGTTTCCTGGCCATACAGGGCCACTGCCTAGGCTCTGCTGATGGAAAGGTTTGCTGGCTTAGACTCTGCTTAGGTGCCACTGTGCACAGGACACTAGGATTGGCTATGTGGCTCACCAGGTGTTCTAGTTAGGCATTCAGGTTAAGGAAAACTGGGGTATATAGGGACAGAAATTTGCTTTTCTGCCTGAGTGAGGGCATATAATGAGGCTCTGAGGCTTGTGTTGCTTGTTGGCTGGGATCAGAATCAGGAATAATCACCCAGTAAGCTCTCTGGCCAGACAAAACCAGTGGCTTGGCTCTGCAGATGTGCAGAATCCCTGGCTGGATCTCTACTCAGGGTTCAGAGGGACCAGTGAGAGGAGGACAAGATCTGCCAATATCTCAGCACTGCTTGCTAGAAGACCTGCCTGCCTTCTCCATCCCAATCAAATTCCACTATCAAGCTCTGTAGCTTTCTCATGTGATCCTAGTCAGGAGAGACCTCAGGGGCCTCCTGGGAAGCACCCCCTAATGCTGGGGGAAGCTGAATGTCCACCTTGGGCTCTGTCTTTTCCACAGGAAAAACTCTGGACCATTGTAGGGGTTCTTCATGCAGAACTATGATGGCCTGTGGAAGAGGTTATGTGGTCAGAGCATAGCCATTCCTCCTACCCTTTATTATGGTCCTTCTCTGATTCTGTGGTTCAGCAGGTTACTTCATCCACACCTTCATGGTCTAGGATTTTCCAAATGAAGTCTTGTCCATGGTTAGCCTTCAAACATTAGTGTGGAAGAAAAACTTGATCAAGTTGGCAAAGACTCAATGAAAAGGGATCTGAAGGATTGAGTGGTCCAGCTTTCTCAGAGGAGGAACAGATTTTAACTCAGGCAAGTGGGCATCATTGATTTCCTTCATGAGAAATATTAAGGGTGTGGAAGGCAAAATAATATTTTTGAGGGACTGGCAGGTGCAAAGGCCTTTTCCAATGGTTTCTAGGAGATTACATGGGTGGTGGGCCAGGGATATGAATCCGCATGTGGTCAATGTCCTCCTTACTGAGAATGGTCATGTGTGCCAGATGTGTAGAGGTAAAAAAAACTGGGGATGGTCTCCACTTTGATGACCCTGAATTTTCAAAATGCTGTGGATATGTCTGAACTCATATTCCCTTCCTCCTTGGGCTGAGAGGTGGGGTAGAAAAGACATTAGCTAGTGGCACCTGAGTGTTTACCAGGGTCGTGGCCTTGTGCTGAGCACTTTGCAGCACTTACCATCAGCCTCATGGCCACCTGCAAAGAAGACACCATTATCCCCTGATGTGGATCCCGGCCCTCAGCGGGATCCGTGTGTTGTGGCTGCAATAGACAAATTCACAGGGACTACTGAGTCCTGTGGAGAAAAAGGGACAGCGTGGCCACTCTCTCAAGAAGAGAGCGCCTTGACCCTTGCCTTGACAGGCTTTTATTGCTTTTCTGGGTACATTACATTGAGGATGATCCTCATTTACTATGCACAGGTTCGCTTTTAGGCAGTTACAGAAAACAAAGGAGAGGGTGTTGCTAATCACATAAAAGAGGAAGGGTATTTGCAAATGTAAAGAGAGAAGTGGTTAAGCTGGTTACACTCCTCCTTGGAAGGTGTAGCATAGATTTTAGGAAGTTACTTTAAAGATACTCAGTAAACCTTTGCTGCTTCAATTCAGGGTGAGGGAGTATTAGCAAAAAGCAACTCTCAAAGCGGCCTAGGTACAATGAGGGCCTGATCCGCCACGGGAGAAACTGTCCCTGGGTGTGGGTCCTGTGTGCTTGACCTCACTCCCCACTGGCCTTTCTGAGTGGGAGCTGGGTGCACACCACGCAGAATGGTCTCCTGTAATCCCCATCTTTTCAATTAGAAAAGTGAAACACAGAGAGTTTAAGCAACTTGCCCAAGAGATTTAGTAAAAGTCACTATTTCTATTTTAAAAACAGTTTGGGATTTTATCAAAGAGCATAATGTGAAGAAAATCCAGGTGTCTCAGTTCATGTTGAGAGATGAAACTAGGCTGTGGGTCATGTGTCTATATTCACAGCACACCAGGGTGCTTTATCCTGCAGGAGCAGTATAGATACATCTCATAAAGACAACAATGCTGAGCAGGTTACAAAATTTCATGCCAATTAGCAACAAAATCCAACTCCTTTTGACTTAAACCAAGTCTTAGTGTTCAGTATTGGACTCAGTGTGTGTCCAATTCAGTACACAAAGGGCTTATAAGATTCTGGTGGTTTTGGTTCTCTAGAGGTTGGTCTATGGAGTTGGGAGTGACAAGGTAGTTCTGTGGAGTGCCTGGGCAGAGGGAAGGATCAGTGGCAACATTCTTGGGGGAGGTTGAGACCATATTTGTGGGGGGTATTGGTCCCATGAGCAGCAGCCGTTGAAGGGGGAGCACTCCTGACTGGATGCAAGGCAGATCTTTGGGCCACAGGGCATTTGTGTGCAGTGGGGTTTCGCTAGAGTGATATTGAGGCACTTCCCCTGTATGGAAGAGAAAAGAGAAAAGACATCCATGAGAAGTCATTGGAATGAGCAGCAGAAGGCTGTGGTCTTCTTGGCTCAAGGGGATTGGAGTCAGAATCCATTACAACCACAGAGTGAACCTTTGTGATGGCCTTCCTCTCCATGGGTGCTGGACTCCAGTCAGGGCTCCTTCCTGGGGACTTGGTCAGGCATCAGAAGTCTGTTCTGCCTTTATGAGGCAGCTCCGGAGTCCTGACCCTGGAATCCCTTCTGGAACTGGTCTGCTCCCCCCTGTACTGGGAGCCTGTTAAGCAACAATGACGGAGTCCCTACAGCCCCCACAGCCTGAACATTTTCACCCTTCTAGGTGAGAGTGTGCTGAAATGATGAGCCTTCACCACAGAGCTTATATTGGGCTACAGACTCCTAAAGCAAGGGCAGTGGGGGCACCCTCTGAGGTGTTACAGGCTGTGGAGGCTGAAGCACTCAATGGCTCTTAAAAAGGGAGAAGAATGTACTGTCCAAACTTCTAAATGCCCACCTGTGCATCCGCTGGGAGCCAGTGTCACCTGAATGTGGCCAGGCAGCCTTCACTACAGACTCTGGGAATAGACCATCCTCCAGGCTCCCTCGCCCATCTGAACAAAAGGTCTGAGCATGAAAAAGCCCAGGTAAGGCAGGAGCACCACTCTCATTGGGCCCTGGGGCTGAGTAGGGCAGGCTTCTGCTGGTTTGGGGGTAAACTCAAGAGATCAGGAGTGCTGACCCAAAGGAGGTAGAGCAATGAGAAGGGTGGTGCCAGGCCTTGTGGTTCAAGTCCAGCTCTGCTGATCCCACCCTGCATGACCTAAGACAAGTCACTCGGCCTCTCTGTACATCAATTCCCCTGTGGTAAAACTGAAAAAATATTAATACTTACCTGTACTGGCAGGATTAAATAGTAAAAACATGTAAAGTTCTTAGGCTACCAGCTGGCCCATCGGAGGGACCAATAAAAACTAGCCATAATTATGAATAAATTTTAAGGAGGAAAATGTAACAATTTGGCTTCTTCCTGAGTCACCGGCAATGACTCAAGAAGGGAATATTTACTACTTTGTAAAACCAGTCAGTGTTGGTCAGACAACACTGTGGTTGTGTGTGGGGCAGAGTGACACATGCTCACTACCACCCCGAGAACCTGAGTGACCAACCCAGAAACACCTCCATGGACGTGGCAGAGCCAGCAGATCATTAGGGTCAGTGGTCGGTGGGGAGAGGAGATAGACTGGGAGGCCAATAGAAATTTCTGTCCCACCTTCCTTTATTTGAGTTGGCAAGTTTGAAGTAATGCTCTAGGTAAGAGTTTCCTGAGATGACAATGCAAGAAAATACATGGATGCCACGTCCAGCATCAGCATTTCTCCTGAGGCCCCATTTCTCCACGTCTTGAGCATCCTCCTTGTCAGATGCCAGGCAGGGTTCTCTGACCCACAGTCCCAGAGAACAACTGTCAAGGGTAAAAAACAAGGCCCCTAGCCCATGGGGTGCATCCCTATGCCCCTGCTTACCTTGTCCCTGGGCTGACACCACATTAGTGACACTTGGTTGCAGTTTTGGACAAAGTCACACAAGGTGTCCAGTTTGCCCTGAAAAGCAGACATGGCTGTAAGGAAGCTCTAGGCACGGACGCCTCCTCCAGAGGGGACAGTTCCCTGGGGCTCTCTGTGGATCCTGAGGACTATGTCCCAGGAACTTGCTGAGACATAAGTGCAGCTTTAACCTGGTGCAGGGACCAAGCAGCTCGTGCGTTTGGTGGCAGTAGGCAGGGGTGGGTAGGTTACTCTGGGTCACAGACTGTTTAAGATCTGGAACAAATCAGAATTTTTGGTGTAGAAGTCAGGTGCTCCTTTTGGAGGAAAAGTTCAAATGTTGGAAGAGATAGGAGGAGGCCAGGAGAGGTCCTGAGGGGCCAAAATATGTAGGTATGGGGGACCTAGACAGGAGTTGGAGAAGGAGGAGAGAGGGCAGGTACTTGAGGGGCACGTGAGGGGAAGGCAGGGAGGAGGACCCATGCTCTACTCATGGGCACATTCCTGATACTGTGGGTGGAGGATGGATTGTGGAGAAGAGAAAGGAATAAAAAAGACCAGAATGTGCCCTTGGACACACTGAGTGGGCACCATGGCTGTAGAACTCTGTGGTTCTGACCTTCTGGGTCCTGGTGGGTTGGGGCTGGGCCCTGTGAGCCAGTAGTACAAGATCCTGGCAAGCGGCTTCCTCCCTCTCTGGAAGCATGTTTTGGCTTCTCTGTGTCCCTACACTGACTGTCAGGGATGAGGCAGGGCTGGCTCTCTAGCTGCTGTCTTAAAATCAAAGAGGAACCAATTTACCTGACAGGGACAAAGGCAGAGCTGTGGCAAGAGAAGGGCAAGTCCAAGCAGAGACTGCGGGGATCTTTATTTCTCAAACTAGTCAACTGGACCTGACCCTCTCTATCCCTGTCAGCTCCTGCCCCCTGCCAGGCTGGGCCCTCCCTCACCAGGATGGACCATCACACTCCCTGGGTGATGGGTATTTCCTTCTGGTCCCTCCTCTGTGGGGCCCTTAGTGTCCCATCTCAGAGAGTCACAAGGACAATGCAGTGAGCTCTTCCCTCACTCTGCTGAAGGGACTTCTGTAAGAGCAGTAGAGCCACTGGCTTTTCTGGGTACTTTCAATGGTGGTAGGAACTTGGCTAAGAACTTTTTTTCCCCCTGACTATTCTAGATTGTTTATGATTCAGTTTGTGTTCACTTATCCATCTACTGGACAGTGAAGCCCAGGCCACTGGTGGAGTTGATGACAACCTCTGTGAGAACCAGAGATTGGCCAGCTGTGAGCCAGCGCCCAATATCCCTAAACCAAGGGGGAGACTGTGAGGTAAGGATCCAAGTGATGAAATCCCACTGCCCTTATATTTCATCTCACACAAGCCACACCTCTGGGGTCCAGGCCTCTGTGGCATAAACCTGAAGCCCCTCTCCTCCCACATCTAGCCTCAGGGTCAGAGCTCCATCCCTAAGGACCGTTCTCACCTCCACCCTTTGTATCCTCTCTTCTTGGCACCCATAGCAAGGGACAATCACTGTTGGGCATGTCTGTATGTGACATGTCTTTGGCTTCTAGAAAGAGAAAACACAGCTTCTTGGTTTGGCAGCTCCAGGTCCAGACACAAGCTTTGTTTTCTCCATACCTCTCAGCTTTTGGAGTCTCAGCAAATGTTTGTGGGGGAAGTCAAGGACAAATGAGTAGCACCCTGCACCATAAGAGAGTGCCCTCCATGGGCACTCTGAATCAGAAGAGAAGTCCTTTTGGTTTTGCAAATACCGCTCTTCCCAGAAAGACTAGCAAATTCATTCTGGTTCCCTTGGTGTCACTGAGGCTGCCCGTGTAGGAGAAGCCTGGTCTTGGGCTACATAATGTAATGGAGGTCGTCAGGGTGTGAGCATTGGCAGGTGACGGGGCTGTATTCACTTGATTTTGGCCGATTTAGCCTCCCCAGGTCACACAGCAGCCAGTAGAGGGGCCACCACAGACTGTGAGGTCAGTTTTCCCCCAGCTCCCAGACCCATGTTGCCTGTTTCTGAGACACCGTGCACCAGCTACAACTGTGAGCCATGGTTTGGGCCCTCACCCTGAGTTAGCCTCAACCTGCTCACCTGACCCTCAGTCCCTTTGTTCACCTAGGCTGGGCCTCCCTCACAGTTCAGTGCCTGGTCAGACTCCTTCCACCCTCCTTAGCCCTCTGGTCACCACAGGCCACCCCAGCCAAGCCCTTTCCCTGGCAAGAGACAAGGAGAAGCCCAAGGAAATGGAGCTCAATGTGCACCAGAGCCTGGAGGGGGAACTAGGTCTCTGGATCAGGCTGTGTTGGGAGCTGGGAAGGTTGTCTGGGTGACATTTGGTGAGTTCTAGGTCCTCCTTGGCCCCTCCATGCCCCTCTGTCACCCTCTTGTTCCTCCCAGCTCTCTCTGCCCAGGTGGGTGGAGCTGGTGGGGTGGGGAGTGGAAATGGCCCCAAGCTTCAGGAGGCCTCTTTGTGCGCATCAGGCCTACTGACAACATCAGGACCAAACCATGACTTACCTTTTCTTGATCTTGCACTGGTGGTGGCTTCTTGATAGTCTAGAATGTTAAAGGGACATAAGTACAGCTGGAAAGGGCATGGAGGGTACTGGCGGGCCATGTTGATAGTGGGGCCCTGCTGTCAGCATCAAGACAGAACATGGGCTTTGGGGTGTCCATCTGGGTGCCACTGTCTGGATGTGTATGGCCAAGAGACTTCACCTCCCCAAACCTCAGGGGGAATTGGAAGCTCAGTTATGAGGGGGGAATTGAAAGTGCCCTGTGGGATCCACAGGGAGATAGCCAGACTAAGGAGCCTAGTCCCTGGTAGAGGCCTCACACCTGGTGGTTTTCATCAGCTGCTCACCATTATATGAAGACAGAGCACCAGCCCGCACTCCTTTCTCCCTCCACCACCTCACCCTCCCCCTGCAGCCCTCCCTTGCATCCCAGCCCTCAGAGATAATAGTCCCTCTACCATCCAGGGTTTTCTCTTCCTGCTTCCCCTGTTCCACAAATCAGACCTTCTTGCCTCTTGCTGATTTGCTCCAACCTTTCACACTTCTGCTTTCCCCTGTCTTTATTCCACTCTCTGGTCTGTTTCCTTTCAATCCCAGGTAGCCAGTGCCTCTGCCTCAATCCCTCCTTGGGGCCAGACTCTATTCTTTGCTGTTGTTCAGGTTTCACTGAGCACTTGCCACAAACTATGATGTTATTGTTTCCCTTCATATGCCCTTGTACCAGCAACAGACCAGATACCAGTCTGTGAGCTCTTGCAAGGTTGGTAGCCATTTCACTTCTTTCCCTCTTTGCCCAGCATGGGTCTCAGCACTTCCTGGCCCTTAGTCATGACAAAGGCACTAGAGATGAGCAGAGACCCAGGTTGGTCTCAAGGGTCCTGTGGTTGCTTCTCCCCAGAGGCCAAGGCAGCACATAGGCCATATCCCTGGGGAAGCATGAGGCAGGTAGCTCCTTAAAAGCCCAGGCTGCGCCTTTGCCCAGGAATGTAGGACAGAGTCTGTCTCTCTTCCTGCTCATGTGATGGGATTGGAGCTGATGGACACCTACCCACAGGTGGGTTCACGAGGTAGGCAGGCATGCTGTGGCCTTGGAGTGTTCACAGGGCTGTATGGGCAGTAGTTACTCACCCTCTTGCAGCAGCAGATGCACCAGATCAACAACGGGCACATGAGCAGGGCTGGGATGAGCACAGTGAAGTAAATATTGTTGATAATAGGTGTGAACTGTGGGGACGGCATTGAGGGAGTTGACAGGGCAGTTGGTTGGGCAGGTAGTGGGGCTGGGAGCCTGCGAGGTGGTGGGACTGTTGGCTTGGCAGATGGTGATGTTGAAGGCCTTGGAGGTGGTGGGACAGGTGGTTTGGTGGGTGGTGGTTTTGGAGGCCTTGGAGGTGGTGGCACAGGTGGATTGGTGGGTGGTGGTTTTGGAGTCCTTGGAGGTGGTGGGACAGGTGGTTTGGTGGGTGGTGGTTTTGGAGTCCTTGGAGGTTGTGGGGTAGGTGGATTGGTGGGTGGTGGTTTTGGAGTCCTTGGAGGTGGTGGCACAGGTGGATTGGTGAGTGGTGGTTTTGGAGTCCTTGGAGGTTGTGGGGTAGGTGGATTGGTGGGTGGTGGTGTTGGAAGCCTTGGATGTTGTAGGGCAGGTGGTGTAGCAGGAGGCTGGGCAGGGGGAGGGGCAGGCAGTGTAGTAGCTGGAGAAACAGTTGATAGAGGTGGGGTAGCTGGAGAGGCAGTTGACGTCTTTCTCTGCAGAGAGCACACATGCAAGAAGGTTGCGGTGGGCCTTGGTAGCCTCCACCCAGTCAACAACACCAGGCATCTCCACCTACTACCTTGTCCATCGGTTTCCCTTCTCAGTGTGTTCTACCCATAGTGGGGTCCCGTGGAGCTAGGCGGCCAAGGGGTGGGGTAACCAGGGCCACTGTGGAACCCTTGGCCTCAGACCCCCACCACTGAACCTGATCATAGATACTCTATGGCTCAACTCTGACAAGAAAGTAAAAAATCCTCTGAAGTATCAAACCTGCCCTCACTGTAGGTCTCAGTGACAGGACAAGGGTTGTGTGAGGAGCACACAATCTAGATACTCGATGGCTGAGATGGTACTTTCAGGACCTACTGAGAGTCTGGGGTCCAGATGCAGAGGCAGGAGACCTGTTCCATCTCCCCATCACTTTTCTCCCACCTCCAGGATCTGCAGCCCTGGGCAAACCTACTCAATGTCTCTAAACTTCCATTCCCCCATCTGTAAGAGGAAATAAGCAGGCACGTGTGAGGTTGAGAGAATTTGTAGAAAGTCCCATAACAGGCCAGACCCACGTGAGGATTTATAGAATGGGAACTATTATCTTGTTATTCATACCCAAGGGCAAGTGTGCTACATCTCTGAACCTGCGTGCTGCACAGACCATCCCTAACCTCAGCCTGTTTTGTCAGAGAAGCTGGAGAGGGACAGTGGAGAGAGCCTGTGCCAGGACAGGAGACAGGGTAGCTGAAAGGGGAGACAAGTCAGGGCTGATGGTGATGCTGCCGTGCTAGGCCTGCAGCTACAAGGCTGCTCCTGCATCCTCCTCTAAATATGCCCGTTGACAGACAGGACTCCTGACTTCAGTTCAGGCTGCTGGTTTGTGAAAGGATGTCCAGGCACAAGTAAAGACAGACACAGATGGGGGACTGTCAGCACTGTTGGAACCCTCCCAAGCTAGCACTGGACACAAGAGTGGTGGCAATTAGACACAGGAGTCCCGCCTGCCAGGCACACCTTCTCCAGCCTAACTCTCTCTGTTGCCCCAATCATATTCTGGGGCTAAGGTGCCTGGATGATGTGGAGTCTGAAAATTGAGCACCTGGGGAGCAGCACCTCATTCCCAGCTTCCTTTCCCTCAGCTTAGCCCTTGGCCACTCCCATAGCCTTGAGGCTTCCCACCTACAGAGGGACAATCTTCTGCAGAGTTCATAGGGAATTAGCAGAGAGGGCCAGCTGAGGATCAGGAGAGGGGAGAAGAGACGGAAGGGAGGGTGATGACATTTGCAAAATGACAGCATGTGTTTCCCAAGCAGTCTTGGTGACCAGGGGCTCTGATGGTCATGAGTGGGTGGTGAGCCATTGGCAAGCATCACCAGTGCAGTGAGAACACATTATGCATGGCCACTGTTGGTTCCACCTTCCCTATCCCCACTTTTGGATCTGGATTTGGAGGGCTGGGGAGACCCAGGGTTCTGAACTTTGCCTCTAGAACACAGTTTCCTAGCCTTTCCTACTCACTTAAATTAGAATCAAGATGAACCTTGAAATCCCCACCCCCAGACCTGGGCCATGGTAGGTAGCATACAGAAACACACAGTCTCTAGATTCTGATTTTTTCCTCCATGTGCTTCAGTGATCCTTGGTCACGGAGAAAGCAGAGGTTCTACAAGGCCTAGACATCTGGCAGCAACCCCAGTGTCTTGTAGGCACACTCTCAGGGTACTTCCCAAACTTCACTGAGGGGACAGCTCTCCAATTAAGATCAAAGGGCCCCAAGTGGTCTGTCAGATACTGCCCCTGTCTGCAGGGTCATTGTTCTGTGGGCCTGCCTGGGGTCATTGTTCCCTTCTCTTGCCTCCAAACAGTGTCTCTCCCTCCAGTGCAGGGGCTTTGCACAGTGCCACCCTGACACTCACACAGTTCCTACTGGTCACTTTCAAAGTTGTGTCCTGGAACTTGATACCACTGTTGAGGCTGTAATCAACGATGACCACCCTAAGAAGAGAAAGGGGAGATGGTGCCCACCAGCCCAGGCAGACACAATTCTTACTCTTGGCTATAACTGTAGCTCACAGCTTTCCTCATTGTAATGACATTAGACATCAGGCATTGAGGTACCCTGAAAGGGTGACATCATGGGTAAGGAGAGCTCATCCTCAGGCCAGACAAGGTCACCTCTGCAAGGAAGGCTAACCAGGCAGTGAGGAGCCCTTCATGGGAGCGGGTGCCCTCATGACCATGGGTTAAGTGATGAGACATGGCTGCTAGGTGTCACCATCCCCATACTTCTGCATTCATGCAATAAGTAGGCCTAGCTCCTAACGGCTGCCAAAAGCAAAAGTACCATCCCTGCAGCACCTCACCTTGCCCACCCTGCCTTCCTCATGACAGCCAGGCTACAGCAGGTCCCTGAACACTCTGGAAGACTACCCTCAGGGGTGATCACAGAGGGAGCCCTGAGCCGTCTCAGAGACAGACACATGTTGCCCTAGTAGAGGTGACATGCTATTTTCTAGACACTTCATGGGGCCCCAAATTGCCCACCTGGTTCCCAACGTGGAACACTTACTGTCCAGCCTTCTCAAATACATGTCCTGGGCAAATTAGTTTTGTATTTGTCATATTGATGGCATTTTTGGCTAAAAGGAAATCACGAAAATAATGTCAATGGACATGTCCCTCCATTCATCTCCCCTTCCGACTGCCCTTGGCAAGCAGAACTAACACTTTGGCAGATGCCAGCTTCTCTTGACTGCCTTCTTCTGAGCACCTACCATGCCCCAGTACTGTGCACTGCTCTGGTGTTTACTGGAGATGAGGCAGGTAGAGTCTCAGTTCTCAAGGTCCTCACAATTTAGAGATTGGAGAAGGAGATCAATAATGAAATAACAACAAACAAAATAAATGCAGACAATAAGAAGTATTGTGACCTCAATGAGCAATGGAAGGGTAGCGCAAGGGGAAGGGACAGCTGCTTAGGAATGGGTGACCTATCCTATCTTTAAAAATAGTTTCTCTCCAGAGAAACTGACATATTTTCACTTGAACATACATTGGTATCTGGGATGTTCTTCAAAATAATAAATGGGGAGGGTATCAACTAAACCATATTCTTCAGGGCTGATAGTTATTGATATAGAGTCATGGCTGCTACAAGTCCATTATACAATGTTGGCCACTTTTGTATATTGTTGGAAATTTCTATTAGAAATAAGGCCTTTCTGAGGAAGCAGTACTGGAACTGAATACAGATGAGGGACAGCCAGGAGAAGCTCCCAGGAAAGAATGTCCCTGTGGTGGGAGTGCATGTGCCAAGGCCCTGAAGCAAAGCCAGCTGTGCTTGTGAGCAGAAAAGAAGGGAGTGAGGAGACCTGGGCAGGGACTCATGGCCCTGGGAAAGGGTTTTATTGTAAGTACAATGCACATGAGCAGGGGTTGGCCAGATCCAGATATGTCTGGGACACAGGGACACCAGGGCTTGCCAGTAGACTGCATGAGAGATGAAAGTGAAGAGGAATCAAGGATGACTTGACCAGAGCAACTGAATGGATGGTGGTGCCACTCATTGAATTAGGGAAGTCTGAACAGGGGATTGGGAGTTTCTTTCTTTGTGTTTGTTTTCTGTTATTTGTGGGATCTTGGGAGTTTGCACTCCAGTGGCTCAGAACAACTCCATATTTTATAGCTCAGGCACCTTCTCACTCTGAGCCCAACTCTTTTCACATCCCCAAACTGTGGCCATAGTTCACAGTTATTGCCTACAGAATGGTCATTTCCACCTGAAGCAGCTTTTTTTTTATCCTAACTCAATTTTCACATTAGCTCAGAACCTCTGAATCATTGTAAGCCTTCAGTGGTGCTGATAATGAAAATAATCACCAAGTATGGTTTGGGGAGAGAATTTGTGTACAAGGGGCAGAATGGTTGGGATGAGTAGGAAAACAATCCTGAAAATATGGGATTTTACAGTATGGTGTCCGCAGTCCAGAAACAGGAGATTGAGGTGAAAGGGAGGCACCCAGGACAGCAAGGGTTTAGCAAGGCATGTTTGAAAGGAAAGGTGTTTCAAACCAATATTTACTTCAGTTGCCTTTTTAAAATATTTCTTAAAAATGAAAACCTTTGCCCTGGCTGGTGTGGCTCAGTGGATTGAGTGCTGGCCTGTGAACCAAAGGGCCACTGGTTTGATTCCCAGTCAGGGCACATGCCTGGGTTGTGGGCCATGTCCCCAGTAGGGGGCACATGAGAGGTAACCATACACTGATGTTTCTCTTCCTCTTCTTCTCCCCCCTTCCCCACTCTCTAAAAATAAAGACATAAAATCTTAAAAAAAAATAAAAATAGAAACCTTATACACTAAAAACAGACAACATAAAACATTAAAATATTGGCTTGTATTTTTTCTATTTTATACTACTCTACATTTTCTAAAATGTTTCTTTAGATATTTTAACCCAAAGGGGAATGTAATTACAAACAATCAAATCAGTCATCATCAGTGCATCAGAAGTATCAAGGCAATAAACAGCCTTGATAGTCTACTTCTCACAAGATCCTGGCTGGGAATAGGTTTGTGGTCAGCAAAGGGGCCCAGGAATTTGGGATGGGCTCAGCAGTGAGAGTCCCTGGCCTTGGTCCTCCTTGGAGAGAAGCACCAGTGATCTCCAGGGTGGGAACCACAACCCACAGACTGCAGAGGTAGCATATGAACACATTTCCTGGAGGATAGGCTGTGTCACATCTTCCTCAACAAAAGTCATTTCAGGGAGGCTGAAGGGCCAGACTGGGCAATCAGATCACCTGGGTCTATGTTGCAGCTCTTCCAGAAACAGCTGCTGACTGTAAGCGAACTCTTCAATGGCTCCTCTCCCTGGTTCCAGATCCATAAAAAGGGTGGAACAATAAGTCTCTTTTGAGAATTAATTGTGAGGGAGGATACAAGGCACTTCATGAAGTCAGGGCTTAATAAATGGTAGCTGTACATGTAAAGGAGATACTCAGTCCTAAATCTCTCCTGAGAAAGTATAGGCCAAGGGAAACCTGATTCCCTGAGGCCATCTATATCCTGTATGGTGTGGAGTGTAGCAAGACCATCCCAGCCCATTCTGTGCACTGTGGAAAGAAGGAGATATGGCCTAAAAGTGTACTTGCAGGGACAGGAGTGGCTCTAGATATACCAGATGGCTCTGGATTAGAAGTCATTGATCATCATATAATCATATCAAATGAATGTATCAAGGGGCTGACTGGGAGAACTGAGGAGGGTGCAGAAAGTCCAACTCTATCCCGGTACTCTCTGGGAAGATCATACTCACCTTGGTGCTGCCATCATGGAGGTCCGCCTGGTGCCTGAGAATTTTCATTGATTTGTGTGTTTTTATTTTAAAATTAAGACCTTCCATGCATTACTGATCTACATATATTATGAAGCTTAGTTACTATAATGACCATAATGACCAAATTAGATAGAAGAGAAAAAAGACGCTGAGAACCAAACTCTCATTTGGTCAGGGTCACACACTACTGTGTGCCTGTGCCACAACTCAGGACCCAGGCCTGGCAGGTGGCACCTTCTCTCAATCCAAGGTGAGCACACACTCCTGGGAAAGTTACCAGTGCACGTGGCACAGACTGAGAATGTGGAGCTGCCTCTACTTCCCACGAGACTGGACTCATGGGATTTATTACTCAGCTCTCCTGGGAAATGAAAGCTGAGGAAAGGGTGCAGCAATGCAGCTGTGATGGAGACCCAGACCCCAGACCCATCCTCAGCAGGAGGACAGCCCTGCTCCAGATGCTATCGTACTGTTGGGGTTTGATCATCTCCTTCTTTGCATGTGAAAAAAGAGATGGCCAGGCTTCCCAGGCAGCTTCCTCCTTCCACTTGACAAGCTGCCTCTGTCCTCACAGTGTCTACAGCTAGTTGTCAGCAAGGGCTTTGAGTGTGTGGCTGACTGAGAGAAATACAGCCTGGTGTGGGAAATTTGTCACTAAGAGGCACTGAAGGGCTACTTACTGTAGACTGTAGTGTTGTCCAGATTATATCTGCAAACATATTCACTCATTCTATCTTGTTGTAGAGCATAAGTATTAAACCCCAGGTTGTAGACTTCTGCAAGGGTAACATACAAACATCTGTGTGAGAAAGAGCTGGGTGCTGTTATCCTCTGATGTCACAATGATGGCAGGCCACCCTCTAAAACAGAAATCCCAGGGAACTCTCATGGGGAAGCAGCTGTGTCTGAACCACCATTGTGCACTCCCTGGGCCACATCCCCAATCTTCACTTGCTTTTGCTGAGGGTCCACTGTGAAGGGGCTGGGCTGGTCCTTGAGCTCTCAGAGGGCTTCTCCCCACAGCCCCTGACCATGGAACACATTCAAGGCACCCAGCAACATCCTCTCATATGCATTTGACCTGGAAATCCCTGACACCCACCAGGGTGTAGGCAGTGCTCTCCACCAGGCCCTTCCTCACAGAAATGAGAGAGGAGTGCAGACAATGCAGCTACATAGTATCCCTGCCTTACATCAAGCTGCGCAGCCAGGCCTCGGTGCCCCAGGGACTTTCTGACACCCAGGGATCTATTTCCCCTCCTTATCATTCTGTGTGCATGTGGCAGCCTGGCAACCCAAGGGGCATTGGCAGGAGTTAGGTGAGGCAGGAAGGAGCTGAGGATACTGCTCCACCATGTGAAAAGTCCTGTCTTAGCTGAGATTCCAGAAGTCAGCAGATAACTGCTCTTCCTGTGCCTCTTGCTGACCCTACATGGACTTCATGTACCCACTCTGAGTCACCAGGCTTTTCTTCCTGTCACCGTTGAGACACTGATGTGCTAAGGTGCGCTTCTGGGCCCAAGCCCTTCCCCAGGATCTCAGACCCCCCGCAGTTCTGGAAGTACATACATGGACACAGAGAGAGCGGATAGTGGGCATAGCCCCCGGGGTTCAGGCAGGAGAATTGCTGGTCTTCCTGTGGCCCACCCACTGTCACTGGCCTCCACCTCTGTATCCTGGCCCAGTTGGCTTAATTTTCCCCAGGTCAATTCACTTAAGGGACAGTTCCTCAGCAATGCCAGTAAAGCCTTGCATTTGACATCCTATCCCTCCTGCTTCATGTTTTCCTATAGCAACCATTCAATCAAGGCAATGTTTGTAAATTCTGTGCCTTAAAGAAAACATATTCTTGACCTGTGGACAAAGTTGGCCTGCTGACAGGTTAGGCTTTCAAGAGTTTTTTTTTTAATTACATCCCACATTGAAAAGTCACCACATTTTTCCTCATAATCCACATTTCTTGCTTTATTTTGGAAAATAGGAATATAAGTGGACTTATTTCTGCATGTCAACCAGCAATGTCTTAGGGGGCTTGGGCTGGGAGCAGGGGCCTCTGTTCTGTCAGGTGTGCTGCTCCCCATGGCACAGAGCCTGCCTTCACTCCAGGATCCTCACATTGCAGCCAGTCATCCTTTGCTTGGTATGGCCCACTCTCTTTGTTACCATACCTGCTCAGCCCTGGAGGATACCTGATGGCAGTTACCATGACCTAGGAAGAGTCTGAGCCACAGTGAAGTCTGGGAGAAAACTGAGGGTGAGAGAGAGTGGGAAAAGTCCACTGATGCCCTATGCTAAGAAATCAGGCACATAGCCAATTCAGGGCAGGCTCAATGTCTCTAAGCTACGTGCCTTCCCCATGCATGGTGGCCAAAAACATAAGGCTGCTTCTGAACCCAGTTCTGCTAGGCTGCACACTGACTGCTCACAATTCACAAGGGCCCTGCCCATCACAACCAGCACTCCATATCTGCTGGGAAGGAGCAGCATGACCTGTCTCCTACACGGCTCCTTTTGCTTGCCAGTTGGGTCACCCTGAGCAGGTCTGCTGCCCCTCATTTTCTCAGAGGATTGCTTGCAATTTATATTGCTGGATTATGAATTGTAAAGAAGTATTTCTTTGCAAGGCACAATCCTAAACTAAGAAACCATAGTGTAATTAGACATAGGCTGAAAGAAACTTCTGCTGATTATGGAGAAATCAGGCTCTACATGAATCTGTAAAGCAGGGATAATCTTCCTGCCACAACAAAAAGCCAAGAGGAACCAGAAATGGGCAATCAGTGCCAGCCAGGCTAAAGCATTGAACTCCTATGTTCATACAAAGTGACATTCCCCACTAAGCATCTACTATGTGCCATTGTTTAAGTTTCTCCCTTAATGTTCCCAGCACCCCCTAATTTAGGCATTCTTACCCCACTTTTACAGAGACAGAAACTGGTGCTTAGAAAAGGCAATTAGCTCTCCCAAGTCATGACAGGTACAGGGCCATGATCTGACCACAAGTGCCAGTGCGAGGATCCACTTACACCACCTCTGCTGGGGACAAGCCTTCTTTGGTACCAGGAGACATGGTCTGTGGGATTCAGCTTTATAGAGCTGTGAGTGCAAGCCAGAATGCCCTGGGTGGTCATGGCCTTGTGATGAAGGATGGGCCCAGCCTCCTCCTCCATGTGTGTGACAGGAGGGAGGGCAGCCACTGAGGGCAGGGCCATCTGACAGCCAAGAGCACAGAGGAGGCCTGCACTGCTTAGGAACCTTGCATGCTGCTCCTCTGCCCTGATGCCCTTCCTTCCTGCCTGTGCTCCCTGCTGGCCCCCATGCCTGCTCAGTAGCCACTTCACTTTTGCAGGAGGGTTCCCTCTGTTCCTAGGTGCTGCAGCTCCCAGGAGGGCCCAGTTAATTCTGCAGGTCTCACTGTGTGAGAGACAAGGGGAGGCATTCAGATTTTTGAAAGATGTGACCTCAATTTAAAGAAGTTTTGCTTTTCCACAAGCTGTTCTTTCTCTTTTCAGAACCTCGAACCCCAATTCCTCCCACACTAATGACCACATTAGGAAAATGTAGCCACATGAAGGCCAACAGGGAAACTGATAAAATGAAGTTGGTTCATCCTTGTAATGAAATACTGTGCAGAACATTGGGAAATACTATGTATGGCACAACTGCATTCAGGTAAAACTGACCTTATAGCCTATTGAGAGGGCTCTGTATATATATATGTGATCAACTCCTTATGGTAGCTGTCTCTGAAGAGATCAGGATGAGGCGGGGGCAGAACTTTATCAGAGTGGAGAGGCAGCAGCCACCCAGGATGGTTGTAGGAGTGTCCCTGTGCTGTCCAGTGGCTCCTGTGTGGCCTCTTCAGGGTCCTCCTGTACCACACAGCCTGGCTCACCACCCCAAAACAAAAGGTCTCCCAGCCTTGGTGAGGGACCTGTCAGCAGATCTCAGAGCAAAGCCCTCCTCTGCCCTGTGTCCTACAACTTGCCACTACAGATGTCCCTCATCGATTGGGATTCTCTGCAGACAGGCATTCATATGAGACTCAGGGTCAGTCTCATATGAGACTCAGGGTCAGTCTCATATGAGAAAAGAATGACAAGAAGGTACCTCCAGCCTGCCACCAGGGTGTAAAGCCCTGTTGGCACCAAACCCACAGCAATGATGAAACTCCAAACCACTGTGCTGAAACAGAAGGCAGACACAACATTCACACCACACATTAGCTAGGAGAGGTTTTAAAGCTGCAAAGTAGTCAAACAAGGGAAAAAAATTGTAAGTGTTCTTGCCTGATGGGGTTGGGGGCTGTGATGCCATGAAGGGGTACTGAGGATACTTTCTAGAGGCTTTGGTAATATTCTGTTACTTCATAAGGTTTGGGTAATACTAGTACTTTTGGTATTTGTCCACACATTCTATGATACACTAGATGGTAAGCACCATCTGAATGTTTCTCTAAATTAACTCTGATAATCTTGTTTTTTTTCCTCCTTTTTGCTAATGTGCTAAATTACACTGACCTTGTAAATCTGGTATCAGACTAACATTACTGGGATGACACAAAATTAGTCTTGATTGATTTCTCCTTTATATACATTATTGGATTCCATTTACTACTTCTTTTGCTGTTGAGTTTTCTAAAATATCTTTCTCAGTACTTCATTTAAATTTTCACTCTGAGATTTAAATAACTAAGCACAGTAATAACCTTAAATGTAAATGGATTAAATGCCCCAATCAAAAGACATAGAATACCTGAATGGATAAGAAATCATGACCCACACATATGCTGCCTACAAGAAACCCACCTCAGAACAAATGAGCTATAGAGACTGAAAGTAAAGGGTTGGAATTAAATATTCCAAGCAAATGGACAGAAGAAAAAAAGCAGGGGTAGCAATACTCATATAAGACAAAATATACTTCAAAATAAGGGCCATAAATGCAGACAACTGTAACTGAACAACAATAAAATAATTTAAAGAATGAAAAAAGAACATTAAAAAAAAGAGAGAGAGAGAGATCCAGAAGGTCACTTCATAATACTCAAGGGAAGAATCCATCAAGAAGACATAAACATTGTAAATATATATGCACCCAATATAGGAGCACCCAAATTCATAAGGAAAATCTTGGAGGACTTCAAGGAAGGTATTGACAGCCACACAATTATAGTAGGGGATTTTAACACCCCACTATCAAAAATGCACAGATCTTCCAAACAAAATATCAGCAAAGATATTGTGGCATTGAACAATGCTCTAGATCAAATGGACTTAACTGATATATATAGAACCACTCATCCCAAAGAGGCAAAATATACATTCTTTCAACTGCACATGGAACATTTTCAAATATAGACAACACAATAAGACACAAAACAAGCCTGACCAATTTCAAGAAAATTGAAATCCTATCAAGCATTTTCTCTGACCACAAGGGCCTAAACCTGGAAACCAACCTAAAGGAAAAAACTCAAAAACACTCAAACTCATGGAGATTGAATAGCATGTTATTAAACAATGAATTGGGTCAAGAATAATATGAAGGAAGAAATCAAAAAGTTTCTTGAAACAAATGAAAATGAACTCACAACAGCCCAAAACTTATGGGGAACAGCAAAGGCAGTCCTGGAAGGGAAGTTCATAGTAATGCAGGCCTTCTTAAAAAAGATAGAAATATTTCAAATAAACAACCTACCTTGTATACCTACAAGACTGGAAGAACAACAAATACAGCTCAGAGCAAATAGAAGGAAGGAAATCACCTAGAACAGAGCAGAGTTAAATGACATAGACTCTAAAACCACAAGTGTAAGAATCAATAAATCCAGGAACAGGTTCTTTGAAAAGATAAAGAAAATCGAGAAGCTGTAAAGCAGACTCATCAAGAAAAAAAGAGAGAGGACCCAAATAAAGACAAGCAGAAATGAAAGAGAGATTACAACTGATACTGCAGAAATACAAAGCATTGTAAGAAATTACTACGAAGAACTATGTGCAAAGATTTGTGAAAACCTAGGTGAAATGGACAAATTTCTACAAAAATACAATCTTCCAAAACTGAAGGAAGAAGCAGAAACACTGAACAGACCAATAGCAGCTGACAAAATTGAAGCAGTAATCAAAAAACTACCAACACACAAAAGCCCTGAAATGCATGGTTTCACAGGAGAATTTTACAAAACATTTAAGGAAGAGCTAAAGCCTATCCTTCACAGACTATTCCCAAAACTCCAAAAACATGGAAGACTCCCAAAGTCTTTCTATGAAGCCAGCATCATCCTAATACCAAAACCAGATAAAGACATAACAAAGAAAGAAAACTTCAGGCCAATATTGCTGATGAATATAGATGCTAAAATCCTCAACAAAATATTAGCAAACTGTATCCAGCAATACATTAAAAACATCATACACCATGATCAATTGGGATTCCTCCCAGGGATGAAAGGATGATATTCACAAATCAATCAACGTAATACATCACATCAACAACAGCAAAGACAAAAATCACACGATCATATAAATAGATACAGAAAAAGCATTCAATAAGGTACAGGACCTATTTATGATAAAACAGTCAGAAAAGTGGGAATAGAGGGAGCATTACTCAACATAATAAAGACCACATACAAGAGAACTACGGCAAAGATCATAGTCAACTGGCAAAACTAAAAGCTTTCACACTAAGATCAGGAACAAGAAAAGGATTTCAACTTTCATAATTTCTATTCAAAATAGTATTGGAAGTCCTAACCACCATAATCAGACAAGAAAAAGAAATGGAAGGTATTCAAAATGGAAAGGAGGATACAAACTGTCATCATTTAGAAATTACATAATAGTATACATAGAAAATCCTACAGATTCCACTAAAAATCTATTCGACCTAATACATGAATTTGGAAAAACAGCTGGATACAAAGTCAATACTCAGAAATCAAAGGCATTCTTGTACACCAACAATGAAACTGCAGAAACAGAAACCAGGGGGAAAAATCCCATTTGATATAGCAACAAGAAAAGTAAAGTACCTAGGAATAAACCTAACCAAGGAGGTAAAAGACCTGTACTCAGAAAACAACATAACACTAAAAAAAGAAATTAAGGAAGACACAAACAAATGGAAGCATGTACTGTGTTCATGGATTGGAGGAATTAACATCATCAAGATGGCCATACTACCTGAAACAATTTATAGATTCAATGCAATCTCTATTAAAGTACCAATGATGTATTTCGCAAATATAGAACAAACATTTCAAAAAATTAAATGGAACTATAAATGACCCTGAATAGCTGCAGCATTTCTGAGATAAAAGAACAAAATGAGATCTCCTGGAAGATGGCGGCAACATAGGTGGGAGCGGAGTCCACTTCTCCTCAATGCCAGGGAAATACCTAGCTGATCTGAGGAGGAGAGTGAACAGCCAACAGTATTCCAGCATATATGAAGATCAGAGACCAAAGATAGAGGACATTGAAAGATCTGACGGTAAGAAGAGTGCTTAAGGACAATAAGGTCCCCGGGACCCAGGACCTGCGCGGTACAAGGGCAGCAGAAGTGCCAGCCCAGGTGCAGGGGCTGCTGCAGGAGTCTTGGGAGAGGGCCAGGCTGAGCTGTGAGCAGCCAGGTGCTTGTTTGGACCAGGGGGGCTTGAACAGGAAGAATTTCTCAAAAAGAAAAAGAAAATAGAGGCACTCAGGGGCTAGTTAGAGAACTCTTGGCAGCAGCTGCGGCCCCTGGCGCCCCTCCCCCCTCCGCCCCTGGACTGCAATTGTGGGATAAGCAGCCCCGGAGTCCCGGTGCTCACCTGAGGCCCGGTTGAGCACACGCAGATTAGAGAACTGGGGGCCCACACATGAAACCACGGAGGGGTGACCACACCTGAAACCTCAGGTGGGAGAGCATCTGGAGCAGAGGCTAGCTGCTCCACCCACAGGCCCAAAACCTCAGACCGGAGTGCTGCTTGACTGAGTCCCAGGGCGGCCCCGCCCGACCTAGAGACTCAAGCCCAGGGCGGCTGGATCAGCCTCCCAAGCCCAAAGTGGCTGGATCGGCAGGCTGTGCACTTCCCAGGCACAAAGCTGGCGGGCTGCAAGGTTCCAAGCACAAAGCAGCTGGATTGGCTGATCAACAGCCTGATTGCCTGCCAGGGACCACACCTACAAAGTCTACCTAACACCTGCGCACAGAGAGCCCTGCAGGGCCTACTAGCTCACTAGGACAAAGGCAGAACACCCAGCAGAGGGGAGCTGCAGGGTTAGGGGAGACTGCAGGCTGAACAACAGCAAAGAGTGTGGCCCAGGAAGGGGGAAAAGTGAAACCAATCCTTCAAACCACCACCTCCCCTTGCACAGACAGGACGACCAGCAGAACTAACCTGACTGGTTTAAAGCCAGCAGAAGATTTTTTTTCCCCTTTCCTCCTTTCCCCCTGAATTCGATCTTCGTTTCTTTTTTTTTTTCATTCCTTCTTCCTCCCATCCTTTACCTTTTTAATGTCTTCTTCCTGCCTTCTTTTATCTATTTCTATGTTTTAATTTTTGTTAAAATTCCTTCTTATCTTCCCTGTGATCTTTCTTTATTCCTTCTTCCTTCCCTCCTTCCTTTCCTCCTTTTCTATTTCCTTTTTCCCTCCTTCCCTTCTTTTTTTCTCTTTTTTTTTCTTCCCCCCTTTCTCTTTTTCCCATAGGTGAGACAACAAAACCTGGAGTGCTGAAAAGACTAGAGTTAGAACGTGTTACACCCATAAACGTCAGCTCAAGACAAGTGAGCACAGAAGATTAAGGAGACAGCACCACCGAATCCCATTGGCATTCTACCATAGAAGTTCATACCATAAACCCAGGGAGTCAGAATAGAGCAATTTAAGAAGCAGAGACCAACAAGAAGAGTCTCACAAACAATGGGAAGACAAAGGAACAATGCCCAAATGAAAGGAAAGGAAGAAGTCTCAGAAAGATGATAACTGAAAAAGAGGCAAGTCAACTATCAGATACTGAGTTCAAAGCAATGGTTATCAGGAAGCTCACTGAGCTCTCTGAGCTCAAAGAGAACTACCAGAAACTACAGGGAAACTACAATGAACTCACTGCAAACTATATCAACATGAAAAAGGAAATAGAAACTATCAACAAGAGCGAAGAAGAAATGAAGAATACAATTTCTGAATTGAAGAACACAGTAGAAGGAATGAAAAGCAGACTTGATGAAGCAGAAGATCGGATCTGTGAGCTAGAAGACAAAGAAGAAAAAAACACCCAGAAAGAGCAAGAAAAGGAAAAGAGGCTCAGAAAGAATGCAGAGGCAATAAGGGAAATGCAGGACAACATGAAATGTAACAATATCCGTATAAGAGGAATACCAGAAGGAGAAGAAGAAGAGCAATGGATAGAAAACTTGTTTGAAAAAGTAATGATGGAAAATTTCCCTAATCTGATGAGAGAAAAAGTCAGCCAAATCCAGGAAACACAGAGAGTCCCAAACAAGAGGAACCCCAATAGACCCACTGCAAGACACATCATAATTAAAATGGCAAATTTCCAAGACAAAGAGAGGATCTTAAAAGCAGCAAGGGAGAAAAAGGAAGTAACATACAAGGGAGCCCCAAGAAGGTTAGCAACTGACTTCTCAGTGGAAATGCTCCAAGCCAGAAGAGAATGGCAAAAAATATTCCAAGTAATGAGAAACAGAGGCCTGCAACAAAGGCTACTTTACCCAGCAAGGCTCTCAATCAAGATAGAAGGCCAAATAAAGAGTTTCCCAGACAAAATAAGTCTAAAAGAATACACTTCCACCAAACCAGCTCTGCAAGAGATGCTAAAGGGACTGCTTTAAGGAAAGGAAGGAAAAGAGAAAGACAGAGGAACACAGGTAGGATTAAAGGCAGTGAATAACTTCCTATCGATAATAACCTTAAACGTAAATGGATTAAATGCTCCAATCAAAAGACATAGAATAGCTGAATGAATAAGAAAACATGACCCACACATATGCTGCCTACAAGAGACCCATCTCAGGACAAAAGACTTATACAGACTGAAAGTGAAGGGCTGGAAGCAAATTTTCCAAGCAAACGGACAGGAAAAGAAAGCAGGGGTAGCAATACTCATATCAGACAAAATAGACTTCCAAAGAAGGGCCATAAGGAGAGACCCAGAAGGTCACTTCATAATACTCCAAGGAAGAATCCACCAAGAAGACATAAACATTGTAAATATATATACACCCAACATAGGAGCACCCAAATACATAAAGGAAATCCTGGAGGACTTCAAGAAAGATATTGACAGCCACACAATTATAGTAGGGGACTTTAACACCCCACTATCAAAAATGGACAGGTCTTCCAGACAAAATATCAACAAGGATATTGTGTCACTTAACCATACCCTAGAGGAAATGGACTTAACTGATATATATAGAGCTTTTCATCCCAAAGAAGCAAAATACACATTCTTTTCAAGTGTCCATGGAACTTTCTCAAAGATAGACCACATGATAGGACACAAAGCAAGCCTCAACAAATTCAAGAAAATTGAAATCATATCAAGCATTTTCTCTGACCACAAGGGGCTGAAACAAGAATCCAAGCCCAAAGGAAAAAACCCAAAACACTCAAAATCATGGAGACTGAATAGCATGCTATTAAACAATGAATGGGTCAAGAACGAGATAAGGGAAGAAATCAAAAACTTTTTGGAAAGAGATGAAAACGAACTCACAACAACCTAAAACCTATGGGACACAGCAAAGGCAGTCCTGAGAGGGAAGTTCATAGCAATACAGGCCTACCTTAAGAAGTTAGAAACAGTTCAAACAAACAACCTAACCCTACGCCTACAAGAACTCGAGGAACAACAACAAAGACAGCCGAGAGCAAGCAGAAGGAAGGAAATAACCAAGATCAGAGCAGAACTAAATGACATAGAGACTAAAAGCACAGTTCTAAGGATCAATGAATCCAGGAGCTGGTTCTTTGAAAAGATAAACAAAATCGACAAGCCTTTAATAGGCTCATCAAGAAGAAAAGAGAGAGGATCCAAATAAACGCAATTAGAAATGAAAGAGGAGAGATTACAACTGATACCACAGAAATACAAAGGATTGTAAGAAATTACTACGAAGAACTGTATGCCAAGAAATTTGAAAACCTAGATGAAATGCACACATTTCTAGAAAAATATAATCTTCCAAAACTGAATGAAGAAGAAGCAGAAAACCTGAACAGACCAATAACAGCAGAGGAAATTGAAGCAGTCATCAAAAAACTCCCAACACACAAAAGCCCTGGACCAGATGGTTTCACAGGAGAATTCTACAAAGCATTTAAGGAAGAGCTAACCCCTATCCTCCACAGACTATTCGAAAAAATCCAAACTGACAGAAGACTCCCAAACTCTTTTTATGAAGCCACCATCATCCTAATCCCAAAACCAGAAAAAGACACAACGAAGAATAAAAATTTCAGGCCAATACCGCTGATGAACATAGAGGCTAAAATTCTCAACAAAATATTGGCAAACCGCATCCAGCAATACTTTAAAAAGATCATCCACCATGACCAAGTGGGATTCATCCCAGGGATGCAAGGATGGTACAATATTCGCCAATCAATAAACATAATACATCACATCAACAACAGCAAAGACAAAAATCACATGATCATATCAATAGAAGTGGAAAAAGCATTTGATAAGGTACAGCACCCATTTCTGATAAAAACACTCAGCAAAGTGGGAATAAAGGGAGCATTCCTCAACATAATAAAGGCCAGATATGAGAGACCTACAGCCAACATCATACTCAATGGACAACAACTTAGAGGTTTCCCACTAAGATCAGGAAGAAGACAAGGATGCCCTCTCTCACCACTCCTATTCACATAGTATTGGAAGTCCAAGCCACAGCAATCAGACAAGAAAAAGCAATAAAAGGCATCCAAATTGGAAAGGAGGAAATGAAACTGTCACTGTTTGCAGATGACATGATAGTGTAAATGGAAAATGCTATAGACTCCACCAAATAACTACTCGACCTAATAAATGAATTTGGCAAAACAGCTGGATACAAAGTCAATACTCAGAAATCAAAGGCATTCCTGTATGCCAACAACAAAACTGCAGAGACAGAAAGCAGGAAAAAAATCCCGTTTGATATAGCAACAAGAAAAATACAGTACCTAGGAATAAACTTAACCAAGGAGGTAAAAGACCTGTACTCGGAAAACTACACAACATTGAAGAAAGAAATTAAGGAAGACACAAACAAATGGAAGCATGTACCATGCTCATGAATTGGAAGAATTAACATCATCAACATGGCCATACTACCCAAAGCAATTTATAGATTCAATGCAATCCCTATTAGAGTACTCATGACATATTTCACAGATCTACAACGAACATTTCAGAAATTTATATGGAACCATCAATGACCCCGAATTGCTGCAGCAATTTTGAGAAAGAAGAAGATAGCAGGAGGGATCACAATACCTGATATCACACAGTATTACAAGGCCATTGTAATCAAAACAGCCTTGTAGTGGCATAGAAACAGGCACATCGACCAATGGAACAGAACAGAGAGCCCAGAAATAAACCCAAGTCTTTTTGGTCAATTAATATTTAACAAAGGAGGCAGGAGCATAAATGGAGCAAAAGCAGCCTCTTCAACAAATGGTGTGGGAGATCTGGACACTTACGTGCAAAGAAATGAAACTCGATCGTCAACTTATGCCATACACAAAAATAAATTTAAGGTGGATAAGAGACTGAAATATAAGTCATAACACCATAAAAGTCCTAGAGGAAAAGATTGGCTGAAAATCTCAGACATTCCACGCAGCAACATCCTCATAGACACATCCTCTAAAGCAAGGGACATAAAGGAAACAATAAACAAATGGGACCTCATCAAAATAAAAAGCTTCTGTAGGGCTAAAGAAAATAGCATTAAAATAAAAAGAGAACCAACTTCATGGCAAAACTTATTTGCCAATGATATCTCTGACCAGGGCCTGATCTCCAAAATATAAAAAGAACTCAGATGACTCCACTCCAGGAAGACAAACAACCCAACTAAAAAATGGGTAAAGGACTTGAACAGACACTTCTCCAAGGAAGACATACAGAGGTCCCAGAGACATATGAAAAGATGCTCAGCATCACTAGCCATCAGAGAGATGCAAATTAAAACCACAATGAGGTACCATCTCACACCAGTCAGAGTGGCCAACATAAACAAATCCACAAACAAATGTTGGAGAGGATGCGGAGAAAAGGGAACCCTAGTGCATTGTTGGTGGGAATGCAGACTGGTGAGGCCCCTGTGGAAAACAGTATGGAATTTCCTCAGAAAACTAAAAATGGAACTGCCCTTTGACCCAGCAATCCCGCTGCTGGGGTTATACCCTAAGAACCCTGAAACACCAATCCAAAGGAACCTGTGCACCCCAATGTTCATAGCAGCACAATTTACAATAGCCCAGTACTGGAAGCAACCTAAGTGCCCATCAGGAAACCAGTGGATCCAAAAACTATGGTATATTTACACGATGGAATTCTATGCAGTAGAGAGAAAGAAGGAGCTTATACCCTTTGCAACAGCATGGATGAAACTGGAGAGCATTATGCTAAGTGAAATAAGCCAGGAAGTGAGGGACAAATACCATATGATCTCACCTTTAACTGGAACATAATCAATAAAAGAAAAAAGCAAACAAAATACCACCAGAGACATTGAGGGGTGGAACTGTCTAGCAGTGGCCAAGTGGGAGTGAGGTGCGGACAATGCGAAGAGGGGATTGCAGGAACTATTATAAAGGACACATGGACAAATTCGGGGGACTGATGGGGGTGGGGAAGGGTGGTGGGTTCAGCCGGGGTGGGGGGAGGGAAGGGGAGAAAAGGCATAGAACTGTAATTGAATAACAATAAAAAATAAATAAAAAAAAAAAGAACAAAATGAGAAGGATCACAATACCTGCTATCAAACTGTATAATAAAGCCACTGTAATCAAAACAGCCTGCCACGGACATAAAAACAGACACAAAACCAATCGGACAGCATAGAGAGCCCAGAAATAAACCCAAGTCCCTATGGTGAATTAATATTCAACAAAGAGGGCAGAAGCCTAAAATATAGTAAAAATAGCCTCTTCAGCAAATGATGTTGGAAGAAGTGGACAGCTACATGCAAAATAATGAAAGTCGATCACCAACTTACACCATACAAAAAATAAATTCAAGGTGGATAAAAGATTTAAATAGAAGTTGTGCCACCATAAAAGTCCTAGAGGTAAACATAAGCAGGAAAATCTCAGATAATCCACTCTACAATATTTTCACTTGTATGTTCCCTAAAGCAAGGGAGGTGAAAAAAAGAATAAACAAATGGGACCTCATGAAAATTAAGTTTCTGCACCGCAAAGAAAACAGTATTAAAATAAAAAGACAACCAACTGTATGGGGAAACATATTTGCCAGTGATACCTCGGTCAAGGGTTTGATCTCCGAAATATATAAAGAACTAATATGAGTCCATTCCAGGAAGACAAACAACCCAATTAAAAAAATCGGTAAAACCTGAACAGATATTTCTCCAAGGAGGACACATGGAGGGCCCAGAGACATATGAAAAGATGCTCAGCATCACTAGCCATCAGAGAGAGATGCAAATTAGAACCACAATGAGATACCACTACACACTGGTCAGAATGACCATCTTAAACAAATCCACAAACAACAATTGTTGGAGAGGATGTGAAGAAAAGGGAACCCTGGTGCACTGTTGATGGGAATTCAGACTAGTGCAGCCACTGTGGAAAACAGTATGGAATTTCCTCAGAAAACTAAACATGGAACTGCCTTTTGACCTGGCAAATTCCACTGCTGGGATTATATCCTAAGACCCTGAAACACCAATCCATAAGAACCTATGCACCCCAATGTTCAAAGCAGTACAATTTACAATAGCCAAGTGCTGGAAGCAACCTTAGTGCCCATCAGCAAATGAGTGGATCCAAAAACTATGGTACATTTTCACAATGGAATTCTATGCTGCAGAGAGAAAGAAGGAGCTTATACCCTTTGCAACGGCATGGGTGAAACTGGAGAGCATTATGGCAAGTGAAATAAGCCAAGCAGTGAGGGACAAATGCCATATGATCTCACCTTTAACTGGAATATAATCAACAAAGGAAAAAAGCTAACAAAATATAACCAGAGACATTGAAGTATAAAACAATCTAACAATAGCCAGAGGGGAGTGGGGAGGGGATAGTGGAGAGAGGGGTTTTCAGCAACTACTATAAAGGACACAAGGACAAAATCAAGGGGAGGGTGGAGGCGGGGGAGGGAGATGGGTTTGGCTGGGGAGGGGTGGAGGGGTGGGGAGAAAATGCAGACAAGTGTAGTTGAACAACAATACAAATAAAAAAATAAAAAAAAAGAAGTGCTAATGAGATAGTTTAATGCGATCATCTATGCGTTTTGAAGTGGTCCCTTGGAGCCTTAAACTTTTAAAGCTTTTATCATGGTGAAACATTTCATACACATAAATCAACATATATGACATATATAACTTGTATAGAAACTAGTAAAATGAGCACCCAGGTGCCACTACCTAGCTTACAGAGTAGAATGATTTTATGTGGGTACCTGTGTGTCCCTCCCTGATTTCATCAGTTTTACCTCCTCCTGAGTTTCATACTTCTGAACTCTGTCCTCAATATTATTTTCATGTTATAGTTTTGCTGCACTTGTATAGATCATTAACAATGTGTAATTTACTTCTGATTCTTTTAACTTTATATGAATATTATATCCTGTGTATTCTTTAATTTTATTTTCTCATTTTTTGTAATGTTTCTGACATTCATCCACATTGAATCTTAGAGCATTAGTTGTGTTATTTTCATTGCATGTGAATTTTATTTATATCTTTATGCATAAATCTCACTTTATTTCATCTCATTAATAATGTTTGAATGAATAAAAGATTCTTTTCTGTAATGAAAAAGAGTGATTCATGCCCTGACTAGTGTGGCTCAGTTGGTTGGGCATTGTATCACAAAGTGAAAGGTCACCAATTCGATTCCCGGTCAGGGCACATGCCTGGGTTATGGCCCTGTCCCTGGTGGAGGCATGTGCGAGAAGCAACTGATTGATGTTGCTCTCCCTCCCTCTTCCCTCCTTTCCCCTCTCTCTAAAAATAAATAAAATCTTTTTAAAAAGAATGGTTCTATAAAAAAAAGAAAAAAAAGAAAAAAGCAAACAAAATATACCAAGAGACATTGAAATTAAGAAAAATCTGACAGTAACCAGAAGGAAGGTGGAAGGGTATAATGTGGGGAAAGAAGGGAAGGGTTTTCAGGAACAACTGTAAAGGACACATGGATAAAATCAAGGGGGGGTGAATTCATGGGAGCGAGGTAGGTATGGTTAGGTTGCAGGGCAGTAGTGGGGAGCCAATGCAGACAACTGCATTTGAACAACAATAAAATAATAAATAAATAAATAAATAAGCACATAGATTTATTATGGCAATCATTTCACAATATATGTATGTCAAGTCATTCAGCAGGACACCTCAACTGATATAGAGCTCTGTGTTCATTATATTTCAGTAAAACTAGGGAAAATGTAATAGTACATATACACCTCTACCACATCCCCTGGCATACACACCTCACACAAACATAACTTAACTATATACACAGCATACATTCTTATTCTACCATTTCATGCAGACACATACCACACATGTACAAAGATACCACTTTCACTTACATTGTATTCACACCATACACTCTCAGAGCACTCACACCACACTTAGACTTACTGAGACCACACATACTCTCACCACATAACCATAAACACAAGGCACACAACCCATACTCATACACCCACACACATGCACCCTCGGTCTACAACAGTGACTGTAGCTCTTACCTTCTAAACAAACAAAGTAAGTCTCCTTTCCCATAACATCTAAACAGGAATTTTCTACGAGCTAGAACAGAGAGAGGTAATGGCAGGGTGAGGGAAAAGTGAATGTGGGGTCATGATGAGAATTTCCTCCATTCCCCTCTCACATTAAGCCCACACTCACCGAGCTAACAAAGTCATCCATAGAGTTGTAATCCTTGGTCTCATACATTTTGCTGTAATCATCTATAATCTGTATCAGCTGAAAGAAAGTAGAGATGGTTGGAGCCCAGCCAGGTGTTGGGACATAGCAG
This sequence comes from Desmodus rotundus, assembly GCF_022682495.2. Taxonomy (NCBI): domain Eukaryota; kingdom Metazoa; phylum Chordata; class Mammalia; order Chiroptera; family Phyllostomidae; genus Desmodus; species Desmodus rotundus. Next base: position 65,462,352 of record NC_071390.1, read on the forward strand.
GTGTCCATCACAGGAAGCAGTCTCTAGCTTCAGGCCCTGTGAGACTCCAAGGACCAGACCCTGGTGTCTGCCATCAGTCCAGCCTCTGGGAGTCGAAAACCCTTCCACCCACACCTCGGCTGTGTACACTTTACACAACACTTGTTATTCATTTCTGCAGGTGCTATCTTTTATCCAAACGTTTGGGCTGGTTTAGAGAAATACAATTTGGGCAACCCTGTGAGAGCTGCCTTTGAAAGTGTTCCCCCAGTGGGCTTCTGTATGGCCTTTGTTACCTGTTCAGAGTTACCTGTTTGCGGCTATAACCTTTTAAACCCACGTTGTAAATCTTGGTCCGCATTTTCCGAGCCTTGCGAGCCTAAGAGAAAAAAGGCTTTGCATATAAATCACCAAAATACATGGAGCAAAGAGGTAGGAACAATGGAGCAGACTCACCTCATTCACAGTATCAAAAATTGTCTCTGGCAACAGTTTTCCAGCTATGAGACTGATGATCAGGCTGGCAGCCTTGTTGTCTGCAGGAGAAGCAGGGAGGGCCTGGTCAATAAAGGCGCCTAGAGTGACCTGCTGCAGGCTGCCAGGGCCCGAGTGCTGCACTCTATACTTCCTTCTTTTGGGGAGGGTTGCCCAGACTGCACATATCATCTGAAGGACTTTGCTCTTGACTCCAGAAGGAGAAAGTGCCTTTTTCCCAGGACCCACTTTACAGATGGAGAGACTGAGTCCAGCTCTGGGCTCTTCCTACTGAACTCTCATTATTACCAGATGGTGCAGGCTTTGCCTGCAAGGCAACTCCAGCTATTTGAGTGGACAGGCATAACCCTTTCAGATGAGCAAAGGGAGGAGAAGCCAGACACCATTGAGAGGAAGGCCGGGATTCCCCTGCCAGACTGTGCCTGTGGGCACACCTGCTGGCATCAGTGGGCCCAGTGGTTCAGACTCAAGGTCAGAGGCACTTGGGCAGCACACTTTGCACCCAGCTCATTGTTGTTCCCCACAAAGTCCATGCATCCTTCCCAACCACAACTGTGACTCTACAGTCTAGATGAAGATGGTTCTGGGCTGAACACAGCATTTTCCCCTGTCAGAGACACTGTCACAAGATGAATCAAACAAAGAGAAGAAGCTGAACAAACAGGAGTTAGAGCCAGAACTGTGGCAGAGACACATGTGTGGTGAGCAAGGGGAAATCCAGCCCTTTTTTTCTGTAAACTGAATCCTGTGTGCTCTGGGTCCCCTGGCTTTTCCTTTCTCTTTTTCATGCAGCCCAACTGTAGGTCAAGCACCTCATATTTAATGAGAACCAAGAATGCACACACATGATCCCATGTAGTTCTGAGAATCATCACTGGGATGGTTTCTATGCTCACCACACAAGGAGGAGCCTGCAGCACACAGAGGGCAAGCAACTTGCTCCAATGTCAGCACTAGGGGGTGGCCAAGGTGGGTCTGCATCCAGACTGCACCGAGGCCCTGCCTGGCTCTACCCTGGAAATGACCATAATGAAGTCGGCAGTCAGCTCACCTCTGGAGTACACTTGCTGAATCTGCTCATTTACCTGAAACAAAGTGAAGGAATGTTGGGGGAGGGTAGTGAGATGATCCCAAAATACTTTAGTCTTGACAGAGCAGAGTAATAGACGCCTAGTAGTCAGTACCTTTTTCAATCCTTCCTGCATGTTTATGTCTCCTGAAGGCACTACATTATGCAGTTTGGTAAGACCTTCCTGTATTTTATTTCTGGAAAATAAAAGGAGGGTTGAGGTGGAGAAATAGTTGACAGTTGTAAAACAGCAGCCAACTGTCCTGGTGCCATTCAGCACTGTGCAGACTTGCTGGGATGGGAGAGGACACAGTCAAGTAGCCCTTTCATGGCTCTTCTGCCCTGTGTCTTTGAAGTGGACAGGCCTTGTTCAGGCCTTCTCTGACTCCCATTTTGCTATTGCTGGTGGGGCTGGGGGAAGATGCTTTGCTGGTTCCAGGGGTATGGCCTGGCTCTTCCTGAGGTCATTTCTGTTTCAGTCACACAGATACCTCAGGAGACCCCCAAAGGCCCTGCCCTTGACCATCCATGGTCAGAGTGGGGAGCATCCATGGACATGCTGTGTGAACCCAAACCTACAAAGTGACTGAAAATATGGAGGCTCCTAAGGGGTCCGTCAAGTGGGCATATTCTCCTCCAATAGGTAAGGGTGAGCTTGGAAAAGTTTATTTTGCTAGTCCCCTGCCCTGTCCCCACCTTCTTGCCATAGACCCTGGGGTTGGTTGTGTTCTCCCAAGCCCCACCCTGGATGTGTGTTACAGGAAGTAGCAGAGCTGCTTAATTCAAGGGCTGGGGTTCCTGGCCTTCACGTGATCCTGAAGAACAAGACCAAATCTGGGGAAGTGGCCTGAAGGCTGTCCATGAAGGCAGAAGAACAGTCACCTGCAGGCTGCCTCAGGTATGTGGCCTGTCAGCTGCTGTTAAAGCAGAGAGCACAGCTGGAACTGGGATATGATGGGTGGGAGTTTCTGTTCAGAAGAAGCCAATGTGACAGGGATGAGCTTCCACAACAGGTGAAGCTAAGCCTGGAGCCTGAAGGCTGGTGTCTTACTGCAGGCAGAAGCGATGCTGCCCTGGGTGCGACCTGGCCCAGCCAAGGTCCTGAGGGGGGCTAGGATTCATGGCCAGTGGAGGAGTAACCACTCCCTGCCCAGCTTACCACAAACACCCTTCCTTACCTACATCACACATTAGAACATTTTCTTTTGTCAACAGCACCCCAAATATGCTGGAACTGTCTGACCTTGCCAGCATCAATCTCAGCACCCAGCTCCCCAGGCTTAATTTTAGTCCGAGATGGCTCCCCCAGGAGATGCCCCACCAGCCTTCTTCCCAGCTCTGCTTTTTGAAGGAATATCAGTAACCTCAGTGATCTCAGTAAGGCCTTCACTTCTTAGAATACCTTTCTCATTCCTTGAAGCGTCTCTACCTCTTCCTAGTCATTGCACTCTGGTCATCCCCCCCAGTGACTTCCTAGCCTCATGTGCTATCTGGCTTCTCCAGCAGCCACAGCAAGCTCCTGTGTGAACTGCCTATCCTCAGCCTGCTGCCCCATGCAAAAGGACTTAGGAAGCATCGTTCTGGCTCCCAGCCCAAGCCCATCTTTTCTGCAGACCCTTGCAAATTCATCTATTTGTCAGGCTTCTTCAGCCACTTCTGGACCAATCCTGCCTACCAGTACTCACCTGGCCCTCCTCAATAGCTAGGCAGTGGGGTCTTCTCGAAAGCCCATGGCCTGGGTGAGCCCAGCTCCCATCAAGGTCCTCTGGTTTCTGAGGAGCTGGGATCTTTGGGGATCTGAGCTGACTTTTAGCTGTCTTCCTGGGTGCACATTCTGCCCACCTCACCACATGATTTTACATCTTTTCTATCCCCCTGAACCACATGCCCACTCCTGACACCATCTCTCACGAAAGATGGCCCCCCTTCACTTTCCAGAGAGGACCCAGGGGGTTCTCCAGGGGCCTCCCCACAGCTTGGACTTTTCAGATCCTGAGTGTGTTGGAAGAGGGAGTTGCCTTCCTCTCAGCCAGGAGCCACTCTTCCACAAGAGGCCCAAGCCCAGCCCCACAGCCACTCTCTGTGCCACCTCCAGAGTCCCTACCCATGGACTTGTTTTCATCCACCTCTAACCCATTCAGGTCTCTCACTCCTAAACACAAGCCACACACTGACACAAAACCAAGACTTCCCTTCCCCTTGTTGAGAGTTGCCAGTCCCCTCCCTGTGTCTCCTCAGACCCAGAGAGTGGATGCAGTCTCCATGCACTGGCACCATCACACCCTGCAGCCCAGCTGCCTCTCAGTCACTCTGCTGCTCTCGATTCTGTCCAAGTCCTGGACAGCAACTTTGTGCCACAAATCCTGGGATGCAGGTTGTCCTGCGTGTCCTTAACCCTCTTTTGGTGCTTCAGCACTCTGAACTGAGTTCCAGTCTCTTGTGTCCATGAAAATCTTAACCTTCCAGCTACTCAGAAGCTCCACAACTTCCCACTGTCAGGCCTTGGGCACACCAATGGGCCTCTCTATGGCCACCTGGGATGCAGGCATGTTGTGCCTTCCTACAGCTGTCAGCCCAGCCTGATCTTCACAATCCCACTCATGGGGTCCTGGCGCAGACATACCATGGGACCAAGCTCCCATCCACTGTAGCCTGTCTCTTCAATGCAAAAAAATCACTTCCTGTCTGGATCTGACTCTGTGTCCTGACACCCGCCCTGGGCCAGGGCAAGAGTGACACACCACAGCAGGTGCCAAAAACAGGTCAATATTCATAAAGGACCCACACATCTGCCCTGCCAGATCCCAGGAGTCCTCATGGCCAGGCTGTTCTAATGAAGGGCAGAGTGCTGAGGGAAGGACTCTGGACAGGTGCAAGACAGGGGTTAGATGGTCTAGAAGCACAGGGGTTGGCCAGTGAAGCCAGGTTCACAGGGTGCTGGGAAAAGGATCTGCAGGGCAGCATGGGCACTGGGGGAAGCCCAGCCCGGCCCCAACTGTACGCCAGAGTGCTCCCCACAGCCATCTCAGGGAACCCCTCACTGCATGCGTCTCCCTTTGGCCTGGCCCACTGGGCTTGCCTTGTGGAATTAAGCAGCACTTACCTGTCTGAAGTGAGCTTCATGAGGGTTTGACCATGTGTGGAGTAGGTGACAAAGGACATTCGCAGTTTGGGGCTGAGGAGAAAGCACTCCTTGTGAGAAGCCATAAACAGAGTCTCAAATTCATATTAATGACCAGCTAGAGAGTGGTGAATGACAACTAACCTGCTCCCCACCACAACTCTTCCACTTTGGGACCCATTTCCCAAATCACTTCAGTCTTCTACTCCCAACACCCTCGAAGTCTCTCACTGTTGTCCACACAGAGACATGAGCCCATGCACGGTGCCTGTACAACGTGGTAGACACCTAACTCTCCTGCATGAGGACCTCCAAAATGCTCTCTTTTCTGCAAAATTCTTTGGGTCTTCACAGCCCTTTCCTCCTCTCCCATCTTCCCCTCTCTTTCTCCTCTCAAAAAGTTATTCTTCTTATTCACAGGTATTCATTACTTGCCTGCCTGTCCTCTCCCTGACCACCATCTTTATTATTATCCTGTATCTAAAGGTCTACCCTAAATTCCTAGTTTTACTTGATACTGCTCATGGCTCTTGTTTCAATTAATTTTAACCACTATTATCAGATTTACCTTCATGGAGCAAAACCTTGATTTTTTTTTCATTCTGCAGTTTTTTGGAAGTTCCAAAAAATTTTATTGAATTTATTGTGGTGACATTGGTTAATAAAGTTATATAGGCTTCAAGTGTACAATGATATAATACATCATCTGAACATTGTGTTGTGTATTCACCACCCCAAGTCAGCACAACCTTGATAATTTTATACCCCTATCAAAAATCATCTATAGCTTCCTATAGTCCAGACCATAGACTCCCTTGGCCTGGCATTATGAACCTATGACTTTGTCCTAAGGTGTCTTGCTGAGCTTCTTCTCCCAGCCCTCCTCTGAGTTGACCCTACTCTCCATCCAAACAGACCGAACAGACTTTATCCCCCAGAAAGTCTCTTGGTGGGTTTTGTTACCCAGAATCTTCCCATTCTCAAGAACTAGTTCAAATTTCCACTTCCACTCTGTGAAGTCACCCCTGATTTTTCTAGGAATTTTGCTTTTTCCTTTACATTGCCATGTAAGTTTGCCCTTTTCCTTTTAGCCAGCACCATTTAACCATATGTTTGCCTGCTGTTACTGGTTTGCCTGCTTCCTAATCTGTGCAGTCTTCAGGGGAAGATTGTGTCCCTTGTACCATGGCATGACCTCCAGGAAGGAGCCAGTATGACCTGTCCTCCTTTCCTGCTTCAGAACAGTGCCCTGGGCTCTGTGTGTGCCCCTGACTCAGGGGACTCCCATGCCCATTGAGTCTAATAGCTGTGTACTCTGCCTGGGAGAGGAAATAGCAGTCATACTTTGTGTACTTCTTCACCATTTCATTCACATATTTGTAAACCTCCTTCCAGTTGTTTTCCATATACTCTGACCTGAAAACAGAGGAGACCTGAATTAGAGGGATGATATGAATCCATGAGTGGGCAGCTATCTGTCTCCCAACCTTCCAGCCAGCCCTCTAGTAATCTCCTTCCCAGCTCAAGTAGCTGATGTCAGGCACACACCCTCAGCCACCTCACTACATCACCTTGTGGTGACTTTCATCAATGTGTGTTGTGGGGAGGGTCACCTGTGTGCTTGGGGATGAATAACTTACTTTTGGTGGCAAACCTGGATGGTTGGTCATGTTAGTTGGGACTGTTTGATAAGGAATGAGGGAGCATGCATTGACTGGAAAATACATTCTGATTCTGATATATTAGCTCTCCTGGTCCCCCACTCACTGACATCCCAACAGGGTGTCTGGCCTGAGGTCAAGGAGGATTGTTATGAGACAATTTTATTTTCCTTCTTTCTTATCAGGACACAAGGCTGAGCCACTCTGGACATGAAGGGCCTTTCCCAGCACTGTTACCAGGGAAGGATCAACAATAGGGCTGACTGTGCTATCTTGATGTTGTCATGCTCCTACAAAGATGGAAAGCCACAGGTTATCCAGTCCTTAGTCCCCACGTTCAGTTCCTCAATCCCATTACTCACACTTTAGTCCCTGAATGGAGAGTGAGGAAGCTGAAAGGTGTACGAATTATGACCCCCTCTGTCCATGTAAGAAGCACTTACATGTGTCCTGACTGCCAAGGGTTCAAAGGGCTGTATAATCCCACGTCACTGTGGGTTGGCACACTTGCAGGTTAAGGAAGGCAAATATGAGGCTCACTGACTAAAGACTTTTGAAGGTTCTGCAGATGGCACAGGGTGAAACTGAGGCTACTACACTGGCCTGGGCTCTTTCCCTGTAAATTTTGGCTCAGACATTTCATATAGTATGTCAGTCAGAAGAACCCACCAGGAAGCCATTTTTCTTACCTCCAGTGATCACCATGCCCATAAATATTTTAATGTCATATTTATATGTGGGATTTCCACTTACCCTAAAGCATCCTTCTCCTCTATAGTATTCATTCTGCCCTCTCTAGACTGAATCTAAAATTGTCACAGAGGGTGATGAAATGAAGGGAAGGTATTCTAACAATATCAGGACTATCATTTCTGGAGCATCAATATACATGCACTTTACATACAAGACTTGCAATACCCAAATGACTATGATATCAGTATTTTTTATACTTTTATAGATGAGAACAATGAGGGTTTAACAGGGCAATGATTAAGTCAAAATTTCTATGACTAACATGGATATAAATTTTAAAAAAATTTATCGTTGTTCAGTTACAGTTGTCCCATCTTTTCCCCCATTTCTCACTCCTACTCCATTCTCTACCCCAGTCCCATAGTAAATCTCCTCCCCATTGTCCTTGCCCATGAATCCACTATTCATGTTCCTTTGCTTGCCCCTTCCTTTTCTTTCCCCTGTAATCTCCCTCCCCTCTAGTCACTGTCAGTTTGTTCTTTATTTCCCATTCTCTGGTTCTATTTTGCTCATTTGTTTTATTGATTAGGTTCCACTTATAAGTGAGATCATATGGTATTTGTCTTTCACTGCTCATCTTATTTCACTTAACATTATGCTCTCCAGTTCCATCCATGCTGAATATTGATGTAGCTGCAAAACCCTATCTTCTGAGAAAGTTTCTAGTTTGCCATGATTTTGAAGGAAGGCCTAGATTCCATAACAAAGAAGAGCAAAAGTTCTCATGGGCAGTGGAAAATATCACAGGGACCTAAGATTTCTAGAAAAGAGATAATATGGGATAGAGCAATCACATGGCGTTCTGGCAAGGAGAGCTCCAAAACCTCATCACCCCACTCTTAGAATGGAGAGATGAGAATCACCAGTCATTTGAGGACATCTCTACTATTAAAACTTTGAGGTATCTCCATATTGCTTTCAAAATGGATCAAAGACTTGCATGTTAGACCCCAAACCATAAAAATCCTAGAAGAAAACATAGGCAACAAAATCTTGGACATTGCTCATAGCAATATTTTATCAAATATATCTCTTGAGGCAAAGGAAACAAAAGAAAAAAAAAAGACTACATCAAACTAAAAAGTCTCTGCACAGCAAAGGAAAACAACAAAATAAAAAGACAACCAACAGAATGGGAGACCATATTTGCCAATATATCAGATAAGGGGTTAAAATCCAAAATCTGTAAAAAGCTTACCAAACTCAACACCAAAAACCAAACCCAATTGAAAAATGGTCAAATGACATGAATAGACACTTCTCTAAAGAGGACATTCAGATGGCCAATAGAAATATGAAAAGATGCTCAGCTTCACTAATCATCAGAGAAATGCAAATTAAAACCACAGTGAGATGTCATCTCACACTTGTCAGAATGTCTATAATCAACAAACAACAAGTACTGGCAAGGATGTAGAGAAAAGGGAACCCTTTTGCACTGTTGATGGGAATGCAGATTAGTATAGCCACTGTGGAAAGCAGTGTGCAGATACCTCAACAAATTAAAAATGTATCTGCTTTTTTACCCAGTGATCCCACTTCCAGGAATATATCTGAAGGAACCCAAAACACTAATTTAAAAGAATATAATCAGCTCTATGTTCATTGCAATGTTATTACATCACCCAGATATAGAAGCAGCCCAACTGTCCATCGATACATGCATGGATAAAACAGCTATGGGACATTGACACAGTGGACTACTCAGTTGTAAAAAAGAAGAAAGTTTTACTCTTTGTGACAGTATGGATGAATCTGGAGAACATTATGCTAAGTGAAATAAGCCAGCAAGAGAAAGACAAATACCATATGATTTCACTCATATGTGGAATATGATGAACAAATTGAACTAACAAGAAAAACAGAGGCAGACTCACAAGTAAAGAGCAGGATGATAGATAAGGTTGGGGGGAGAGCAGGGTGAAGAGGGATTAAGCAGAAAGGAAAAACGACTTGTGGACATAGACAACAGTGTGGTGATTGCTGGCGCGAGGGGAGGCATAAGGGTACTAAATGGTAAAGGAAAAAAAATTTTCAGAGACAAGAATGGGAGGAAGGAAGAAAGAAAAAGAATTAAATAACAAGCAAAAGTACCCCAATAACCAGTGTCATATTTTGATTTCTATTTACCATAATATATAATTAAAATACCCTATCTTTAACAAAATAAATAAAAAATATAAAAGTATAAGATAACATTGTCCATTGAAAGGAACTAAGAAAATCTATAGAAACTACCTCTGAGGAAGCCAAGGCATCAGACTAACTAGACAAAGATTTGAAATACTATCATAGGATGCACAAGGCAGTGGCGAGATAGGTGGGAGCAGAGTCCACTTCCCCCTGCACACAGGTGAAACACATAGTCTATCTTCTGAGGAACAGACTGAACAGCCCACAGTATCGCAGCATTTATGAAGATTAGAGACCAAAAATTGTAGAGGACATTGAAAAATCAGACAAGAGGTTGCAAGGAGGGAGCTGTGAACACCAGTACACCAGCTGGAGGAGGAAACCCACGAACAAAAGAACCACCAACACATAACAACAGAAGAAGGTGAAGGAGGAAGTGGAAGTCAACGAACTCAACCCAGGACCTATCCAGAAAGACAATTAAATAGTGGAGAAATTACTCAGAACAAACAACTGCACAAGAGCAAGAGAAAAGCCTCAAAACCTTCTACACATGGAAGAACCAGCTCTAACACAAACTGCCCACACCTGCACAACAGAAAACAAGACGTAGAGGACAGACTGACCCTCAGATAACCAACTGGTGGGAAGGACCCACCAAAGAAACACCCAACAAAAACCAAAAACCAAAGACATACAGAGAGCCAACATAAACCACAGCCCAAGATCAGTGAGATCAGGAGATCAAGGAGACGGTATCACTGAATCTCACAGGCATTCTACCACAGAAGTTTACACCATACATCCAGGGGGTCACATCAGAGCAACTTAAGAAGCAGAGGCTAACAAGAAGAGTCTCACAAACAATGGAAAGACAAATAAACAATCCCCAAATGAAAGGAAAGGGGGAAGCCTCAGAAAGAGTGCTAAATGAAATAGAGGCAAGTCAACTATCACATACTGAGTTCAAATCAATTGTTACAAGGAAACTTAATGAGCTCACAGAGAATTACCAAAAACGACAGGGAAACTACAATGAACTCACTGCAAACAACATCAACATGAAAAAGAAAATAGAAACTATCAACAAGGGCCAAGAGGAAATGCAGAATGCAATTTCGGAACTGAAGAACACAGTAGAAGGAATCAAAAGCAGGCTAGATGAAGCACTGGATCAGATCAGCGAGCTGAAAGACAAGGTAGAAAAAAATACCCACAATGAGCAAGAAAAAAGAAAAGAAGCTCAGAAAAAGTGAAGAGGGATTAAGGGAAATGCAGGACAACATGAAATGTAATAATATCTGTATAATAGGAATACCAGAAGGAGAAAAAGAAGAGCAAAGGATAGAAAACTTGTAGGAAAAGAAATGATGGAAACCTTCCCTATTTGATGGGGGGAAAAGTCACACAAATCCAGGAAACACAGTCCCAAACAAGAGGAACCCAAAGAGGCCCACAGCAAGACACATCCTAATTAAAATGGCAAAATTCCGAGACAAAGAGAAAATCTTAAAGGCAGCAAGAGAGAAACAGGAAGTAACATGCAAGGGAGCCCCAATGAGACTAGCAGCTGACTTCTCAATGGAAACACTCCAAGCCAGAAGGGAATGGCAAGAAATATTCCAAGTAATGAGAACCAGAGGCCTGTACCAAGACTACTTTATCCAGAAAGGCTCTCAGTTAAAATGGAAGCCAAATAAGGAGCTTCCCAGGCAGAAGAAGCCTCAAAGAATATACCTCCTCCAAACCAGCTCTGCAGGAGATGCTAAAGGCTTTGCTTTAAGAAAAGGAAGAAAAACAGTAAAAGAGATAGGAACACAGGTACAAAAAAATGTCAATGAATATGTACCTATCAATAATGACCTTAAATGTAAATGGATTCAATGCTCAATCAAAAGACACATAAGAGTGGAATGGATAAGAAAACATGACCCACACATATGCTGCCTACAAGAGACCCACCTCAGAACAAAAGACCTACACAGACTGAAAGTGAAGGGCTGGAAACAAATCTTCCAAGCAAATGGACAGGAGCAAAAAAAAAAAGCCAGGGTAGCAATACTCATATGAGACAAAATAGACTTCAAAAAAAGGGCTATAAAAAGAAACCTAGAAGGTCACTTCATAATACTCAAGGGAAAAAATCCATCAAGAAGACATAAACACAAAAATATATATGCACCCAAGATAGGAGCACCCAAATACATAAAGAAAATCTTCGAGGACTTCAAGAAAGATATTGACAGAAACACAATACTAGTAGATTTTAACACCCCACTGTCAAAAATGCACAGATCTTCCAAACAAAATATCAACAAAGATATTGTGGCATTGAACCATGCCCTAGATGAAATGGACTTAACTGATATATAAAGAGCCTTTCATCCCAAAGAAGCAAAATATGCATTCTTTTGAAATGCACATGGCACATTTTCAAAGATAGACCACATGATAGAACACAAAACAAGCCTCAACAAATTCAAGAAAATTGAAATCATATCAAGCATTTTCTCCAACTACATGGGTATGAAACTAGAAACCAACCTCAAGGAAAAAAACCCCAAAACTCTTAAAATCACGGAGATAGAATAGCGTGCTATTAAACAATGAATGGGTCAAGAATGAGATTAGGGAAGAAATCAAAAAGTTCTGGAAACAAACGAAAATGAACTCACAACAACACAAAACATATGGGACACAGTGAAGGCAGTCCTGAGAGGGAATTTCACAGGAATACAAACTTACCTAAAAACAATAGAAACATTTCAAATAAGCAACCTAACCCTACACCTACAAAGACTTAAGGAACAACAACAAAGACAACCCAGAGCAAGTAGAAGGAAGGAAATAACCAAGATCAAAGCAGAATTAAATGAAATAGAGAGTAAAAGGACATTTCTAAGGATCAATAAGTCCAGAAGCTGGTTCTTTGAAACATAAACAAAATCAACAAGGCTTTAAGCAGGTTCATCAAGAAAAAAAAGAGAGAGTACCCAAATACACACAATCAGAAATGAAAGAAGAGAGATTACAACTAATACCACAGAAATACAAAGGATTGTAAGAAATTACTATGAAGAATTATATGCCAAGTAATTTGAAAACCTAGGTGAAAACAACAAATATCTAGAAAAATATAATCTTCCAAAAGTCAGTGAAGAAGCAGCAGAAAGGCTGAATAGACCAATAATACCTGATGAAATTGAAACAGTAATCAAAAAGCTTCCGACACACAAAAGCCCTGGACCAGATGGTTTCACAGGAGAATTCTACACAGCATTTAAGGGAGAGCTAACCCCCATCCTCCACAGATTATTTCAAAAAATTCAAGAATATGGAACTCCCAAACTCTTTTTATGAAGCCATCATCATCCTAATCCAAAAACCAGATAAAGACATAACAAAGAAATAAAACTTCAGGCCAATAACTCTGATGAACATAGACTCTAAAATTCTCAACAAAATATTGGTACTCTGCATCCAGCAATACCTTAAAAAGATCATACACCATGATCAAGTGGGATTCACCCCAGGGATGCAAGGATGGTATAATATTTGCAAATCAATAAACATAACACACCACATAAACAAAAGCAAAGACAAAAATCACATGATCATATCAATAGATGCAGAAAAAGCATTTGATAAGATACAGCACCCATTTCTGATAAAAACACTCCGCAAAGTGGGAATAAAGGGAGCATTCCTCAACATAATAAAGGCCATATACAAGAGACCTACAGCCAACATCACACTCAATGGACAAAAACTTAGAGCTTTCCACTAAGATCAGAAACAAGAGAAGGATGCCCACTTTCACCACCCTTATTCAACATAGTAGTGGAAGTCCAAGACACAGCAATGAGACAACAAAAAGAAATAAAAGGCATCCAAATTGAAAAGGAGGAAATGAAATGGTCATTGTTTGCAGATGACCAGATAGTGTACATAGAAAACCCTATAGACTCCACCAAAAAACTACTCGACCTAATAAATTAATTTGGCAATACAGAGGGATACAAAGTCAATATTCATAAATCAAAGGCATTTTTGTATACCAACAATGAAATTGCAGAAACAAAAATCAGGGGAAAAAATCCCATTTGATATAGCAACAAGAAAAATAAACTACCTAGGAATAAACCTAACCAAGGAGGTAAAAGACTTGTACTCAGAAAAATATACATCATTGAAGAAAGAAATTAAGGAAGACACAAACAAATGGAAGCCAGTGCCATGTTCATGGATTGGAAGAATTAACATCATCAAAATGGCCATACTACCCAAAACAACTTATAGATTCATTTCAATCCCTATTAAAGTACCCATGACATATTTCACAAGTATAGAACAAACATTTCAGAAATGTATATGGAACCATAAATGACGCCGAATAGCTGCAGCAATTTTGAGGAAAAAAACAAAGCAGGAGGGATCACGATACCTGATATCAAACTGTATTACAAGGCCACTGTAATCAACGCAGCCTGGTACTGGCATAAAAACAGGCACATAGAGGAAATGGAACAGTATAGAGAGCCCCGAAATAAACCCAAGTCTTTATGGTCAATTATAATTTGACAAAGGGGGCAGCAACATAAACAGAAGTAAAAATAGCCTGGGAGATCTGGACCTCCCAACACCATTTCAAAATAAATTGAAGGTGGATAAAAGACTTAAAGTCATGACACTATAAAAGTCCTGGATGAAAACATTGGCAGGATAATCTCAGACATTTCAGGCAGCAAGATCTTCACTGATATTTCCCATAAAAGAAGGACATAAAGGAAAGAATAAACAAATGGGACCTCATCAAAATAAAAAGCTTCTGCATGGCTAAAGAAAACAGCATTAATATGAAAAGAGAACCTACTATATGGGAAAACATAATGGCCAGTGATACCTCTGACAAGGGTTTGATATCCAAAACATATAAAGAACTAACACGAGTCCCCTCCAGGAAGACAAAAAACCCAATTAAAAAATGGGCAAAATACTTGAAAAGACACTTCTCTAAGGAGGACATACAAAGGGCCCACAGGCATATGAAAAGATGCTCAGCATCACTAGCCATCAGAGAGATGCAAATTAAAACCACAATGAGGTACCATCTCACACCAGTCAGAGTGGCCAACATAAACAAATCCACAAACAAATGTTGGAGAGGATGCGGAGAAAATGGAACCCTAGTGCACTGTTGGTGGGAATGCAGACTGGTGAGGCCACTATGGAAAACAGTATGGAATTTCCTCAGAAAACTAAAAATGGAACTGCCCTTTGACCCAGCAATTCCGCTGCTGGGATTATACCCTAAGAACACTGAAACACCAATCCAAAAGAACCTGTGCACCCCAATGTTCATAGCAGCACAATTTACAATAGCCAAGTACTGGAAGCAACCTAAGTGCCCATCAGCAAACGAGTGGATCCAAAAACTATGGTATATTTACACAATGGAATTCTATGCAGTAGAGAGAAAGAAGGAGCTTATACCCTTTGCAAAAGCATGGATGGAACTGGAGAGCATTATGCTAAGTGACATAAGCCAGGCAGTGAGGGACAAATACCATATGATCTCACCTTTAACTGGAACATAAGCAATAGAAGAAAAAAGGAAACAAAATATAACCAGAGACACTGAAGTTCAGAACAATCTAACAATGGGCAGGGTGGAGTGGGGAGGGGACTGTGAGGAAAGGGGATTACAGGAACTACTATAAAGGACACATGGAGAAAATCAAAGGGGAGGGTGGAGGTGGGGGAGGGACGGGGGTTCAACTGGGGTGGGGTGGAGGGATGGGAAGAAAAGGCACACAACTGCAATTGAATAACAATAAAAATTATAATTATTAAAAAAAAAGATGCTCAGCATCACTTGCCATCAGAGAGATGCAAATTTAAACCACAATGAGATACCGCTACACACTGGTCAGAATGACCATCTTAAACAAATCCACAAACAACAATTGTTGGAGGGGATGTGGAAAAAAGGGAACCCTAGTGCATTGTTTATGGGAATTTAGACTAGTGCAGCCACTGTGGAAAACAGTCTGTAATTTCCTCAGAAAACTAAAAATGGAGCTGCCTTTTGACCTGGCAATTCCACTGCTGGGATTGTATCCTAAGACCCTGAAACACCAATCCATAAGAACCTATGCACCCCAATGTTCATAGAAGCACAATGTACAATAGCCAAATGCTGGAAGCAACCTAAGTGCCCATCAGCAAATGAATGGATCAAAAAACTATGGTACATTTACACAGTGGAATTCTAAGCAGCAGAGAGGAAGAAGGAGCTCCTACCCTTTGTAACAGCATGGATAGAACTGGAGAGCATTATGCCAAGTAAAATAAGCCAGGTGGTGAGGGACAAATACCATATGATCTCTACTTTAACAGGGACATAATCAACAAAAAAAATGCAAGCAAAATATAAACAGAGACATTGAAATTAAGAACAATCTTACGATAGCCAAAGGGATGTGGGAGGGGACAGTGAGGAGAATGGTTTTGAGGAAGTACTACAAAGGACACATGGACAAAATCAAGGGGGAGGGTGGAAGCAAGAGAGGGTGGTTGATTTGTCTGGGGTGGGGTAGTGGGGTGGGGAGAAAATGCAGACTACTGTAATTGAACAACAATAAAGTAATTTTTAAAAAAAGAAGCTGATTTTCCGCCAAGATGGAGGCATAGGTAGACACACTGTGCCTCCTCGCACAACCAAAAGAAGGACAACAGCAATTTAAAAAGAAAAGAAAAGCACAACTGACAGAAAATCGAACTATATGAAAGTCTGACAATCAAGGATTTAAAGAAGAAACATTCATCCAGACTGGTATGACAGGCGGAGATGCCCAACCTGGCAGAGAGGACTTGGGGCAAGGCAGTGGCTAGCAGACCCAGTGAGGCTGTGGATTGTGGAGCGGGCAGGCAAGGCTGCAGCTTGCTGGCAAGATGGTGGCTGGTGGAGCAGGCGGTCCCACATTTGGGTGCAGATAAACTGGGAGGAATAATTCGGGAGTGAAACAGACTGTGCAACCCAGGGTTCCAGCAGGGAAATAAAGCCTCAAACCACTGGGTGAAAACACCTGTGGGGGTTGAGGTGGCAGTGGGAGAAACTCCCAGCCTCACAGGAGAGTTCACTGGAGAGACCCACAGGGTCCTAGAATGTACACAAATCACCCTCTCGGGAAGCAGCACCAGAAGGGCCCACTTTGCTTGTGGGTAGCAGGGGAAGTGACTGAAATCTGGCAGAGAGAAGAGCAAGCAGCATTGTTCCCTTTTGGACCCCTCCCCCACATACGATGTCACAACTCAGCAACTTGGGTTGTGCCACCCTAGTGAATAGCTAAGGATCTGCCCCTACTATGTAACAGTCACGTCAAGACAAGAAAAAGAAAGACCCCCCAAAAGAACAGATCAAAGCTTCAGAAAAAATACAACTAAGTGAGGAAGAGATAGCCAACCTATCAGATGCACAGTTCAAAACACTGGTAATCAGGATGCTCACAGAATTGGTTGAATATGGTCCCAAATTAGATGAAAAAATGAAGGCTATGTAAGTGAAATAAAGGAAAATGTACAGGAAACCAATAGTGATGTGAAGGAAACTGGGCCTCAAATCAATGGTGTGGACCAGAAGGAAGAAAGAAACATCCAACCAGAAAAGAATGAAGAAACAAGAATTCAAAAAAATGAGGAGAGGCTTAGGAACCTCCAGGACATCTTGAAACATTCCAACATTCGAATTATAGGGGTGCCAGAAGGAGAAGAGGAAGAACAAGAAATTGAAAACTTATTTGAAAAAACAATGAAGGAGAACCTCCCCAATCTGGCAAAGGAAATAGACTTCCAGGAAGTCCAGGAAGCTCAGAGAGTCCCAAAGAAGCTGGACCCAAGGAGGAACACACCAAGGCACATCATTATTACATTAGCCAAGATGAAACAGAAGGAGAGAATCTTAGAAGTAGCAGGAGAAAAGGACACAGTTACCTACAAAGGAGTTCCCATAAGACTGTCAGCTGACTTCTCAAAAGAGACCATACAGGCAAGAAGGGGCTGGCAAGAAGTATTCCAAGTCATGAAAGGCAAGGACCTACATCCAAGATTACTGTATCCAGAAAAGCTATCATTTAGAATGGAAGGGAAGATGAAGTGCTTCTCAGATAAGGTCAAGTTAAAGGAGTTCATCATCATCAAGCCCTTATTATATGAAATGTTAAAGGGATTTATCTAAGAAAAAGAAGATAAAAAATATGAACAGTAAAAATGACAGCAAACTCACAGTTATTAACCACCATACCTAAAACAAAAAACAAAAGCAAACTAAGCAAACAACTAGAACAGGAACAGAACCACAGAAATGGAGGTCATATGGAGGGTTATCAACAGGGGAGTGGGAGGGGGAGAGTAGGGGGAAAAGTAAGAGAATAAGTAGCATAAATGGTAGGTAGAAGATAGACAGGTGGAGGGTAAGAATAGTATAGGAAATGTAGAAGCTAAAGAACTTATAAGTATGACCCATGGACATGAACTATAGGGGGGGAATGTGGGAGGGAGGGGGTGGGCAGGATGGAGTGGAGTGACGGGGGGGAAATGGGACAACTGTAATAGCATAATCAATAATTATATTTTAAAAAAGAATATTCCCTTTCTTCCAATATATCTATAAATTGCACAATTTGTCAATGCAAATTTTTGTAAATAAAAATGAAATATTCATATATTTCTCTCTTTGATTCTTCTAGTATTCAGAAATTCTAATTGAATATTTTTATTTTTTTATGACAATACAGGTATTTGTGTAAGTTCAATAAGCATCATCAGTACTTCTTGTAACAATGAAATTGGGAAATGCTTGGCTTGGCTTCTTAGCCTAAAGAAGCTTTTAAAAATCTAGTCTGAGATTATTTTTTACCAGTTTTGTTTTACTGAGGTGGACTTCATGGTAAACTTCCGTAGATATCACCAAAGCTTTAACAGAGATATCATACTCGAGAATATACTTGAAATCACTATTGTTGCTGCGCTTATGTATATAATCAGGCCAAGTTTAGTGAGGCTAAACTTATTTTGCAAACAAGTTTTTCTTATTGTGATTACTTTTGCCAGAAATTGGGGTAATTGTAGAGAAAAATTATGTTTCAGTAGAAAAATTCTAACAGCCTAGGAGATATCAGATTCCAGTCCTATCCATTGTCTTTGAGGTTTCTTATCTACTTTTAAGGTGGACTGGGCCCTAAATTCTAGTTGACACCCTTTTGACTTGACATCAGTATGAACAAAAACAACGTTACCTCTCAAAGCCCTGCATACTGAAGTTGGATGACTTGATATAAACTTCTAAGAAAGTTACCACAAAGTCTCATGTACAGACAGTCTTGGTGCCTGTTGTTTCTATGTCCCACCCAGAAAGTTCACTAGAATACCCAATGATACCACCAGACACATTCAAACTACAAAAGATGTTTCGAGTCCAATGTCTAAGAATTCAATGTCTGGAAATCTTATCAACAGGCTGCCCTCTATACTCAGAGATAGATTTATAGTCTTTTTTAACCATTAACCCTTGTTTCCATAGAAATACCTTTATCAAATACCTGATTGCTTATACCATATAGCCCTAACTTTGAGAGCCAACCTGCAAACTGTCTCCCGAAATGAGATACACCTGCTTAACTGAATTAACCTCCTCTCGGGACTAACAGATGGGTTCAAAGAGATAAAGAGATCTACCAATGCAACTTCTAGATCATAGGTGATCTAGAAGGACCGCAGGCCTAATCCGGCCCTCCACCTTATTTTATCTGGCCCAGGACCTTGTTTCTACCTGGTAACTGTTAAGGGTAGTTACATTTATACAGTCCTAAAATTACATTCAGCCCTTTGAAGGCAACCTTGAGGCTGATGTGGCCCCTGGTGAAAATGAGTTTGACATCTCTGTTCTAGATAATGAAACTTGTTAGGGAAATTTCAAAGGTTGTAAATGAGAGGTAGCAAAATATGTCATCCCAATATATGCCTCTTTTGCATAAGGGTTACTTTAAGCTGATGGGATAGTTTTAGGTAAGAGAATTGGTTTAGATTAATTGTTGGCTGACCAGGAAGTCTGTGTCATAGCACTGTTGTACCTCGATCAACACCTCTGAATATTATAAAACTAAAATATAAGACATTAACAAACTACTCGGCTAAAACAGTTTGATGCCACTTCTGGTACATTCTTTGATTTATTTGATGCTAAGTAGTTTGGTTCAAGGGGGCTCCAATTAAGAAACATACATCAGTCTCTTTGTATAATCCTCCCAATAGTATCATTGTAGTCTCCTTAGTGTGCTATGTTCTCTGAAGGGTCTTAACTACTTGTTCATAGCCATCAGCAGTACACCAGTTGGTCTCACTGCACGTGGACAAACAGCAACAAGATGAAAAAAAGATAAAGAGCAAGGCAGTTCTTCTACCAACCTGACATCGTAATGTACAAGTTTCACAACAAGATAAGAACAACTTTAATGGTAACAGAGTTGTGGTAAAACCAAATTGTTGGTTAATCTCTCATGTATGAGAAGATGAACAAAGGTGAGGAATTATTTAAGTATTTAAACAAGGAGGCTGTGAGTTGAGGTGGCTCTAAAGTTTGGTAACCCACATAAGCAAACCAAAAACATACAGCAAAATAGCCTTTCCCAAATACTTCAATTGTTTAAGCTATAATCATCTATATAATTCTTTTCCTTCCACATTGCCTCTATAAAAATCTTGTCCCTGGAACTTGTCATGGAGTGCTCCTAACAACATTGGTTATATGTAGATCAATATTACTCCATGTATGCTGAAATCAATACTTAAAAATTATAATGTGTCTCAGTTTATATTTGACACTATGAATGGCAGCTATAGGCCCCTATCCTATCACAAGTACATCCATAGAGACACTTTCCAAAGCCAGTCGCCTGTACCTGGCATGAATGGATCTTGAAGATCTATTTCTATCCTCTATATCAGTACCTCTTCCTCTATCTGTACCCCTCATGTGGGTTCTCCCATTGGTTCAGACTCTCCCTTCTCCCTCACTGGACAAACTGGCCTGGCCTCCTACCTGCCTTGCCCCATTTTCTGAGGCTTCCTGTCAACACCTGGGACTCCTACCCTTTTCCTTCCAGCCACACTTGCATTCTTCCCACTTTTAACCCATTCTCCCAAGTTAGCCAGGGAATTTTGAAAAACAGGGATCTGTTCCATCTCTCATTTGATAAAAGCCTTCTTTCAGTGATCCCCAAATGAGTTAGAGGTTATAAACATCTCCTTTGTGGGCCCAAGGCCCCAACATTAGCCTTTTCCCTTGCTCTTCCTCTTCATTCTCCTCCTCCTTCCCCACACTCTGATCTCCTAGAATCACCTGAGGACCTTATCGTTCTGCCCTTTGCATAGGCCAATGCCTCAGCCTGGGGATCCTGGCCCTCACAGGTCACTGGGCCATACTGTGGGCACATGGGAGAGTTATTCATCATCATCAGATTTATCCCAATGAATAAACAAATACATAAGGCATCTAAAGAATGATCAGGGCCCTAGCTGGTGTAGTTTGGTTGGTTGGAACATGGTACAGTAAACCAAAAGGCCAATGTGTCCCAGTCAGGGCACATACCTAGGTTGCAGGTTCAGTCCCAATTTGGGGGGGACACGCTTGAGAGGCAACAGATCGATGTCTCTTTCACATCAATGTTTCTCTCCCTCTCTCTCTCTCCACTACCATCTCTATAAAATTAATAAGCATGTCCTCAGGTAAATAAAGAATGATCTGGGAGCTAACACCTTAAGACCTTCCTGCAGGTGAGATTGGTTTTGTCCCCACCCACTGCATGAATTCTCAGGGACCTGACCAGCCTTAGAGTTTTTGAAATTTGTTTTTGTATTAGACATTCCAGAGTTTCAACTTTGGAATGATTTTCCTTTTCTGAGGACTTTGGTAGGCCATTCTCTGGCCCTGATTGGCTTCTTTACTTCCTCTATAAAATAGAGGTGACAACATTTACCCACAACTGTGAGGAAGATTCAGTGATAAACCTGCTTCTACCCCTCCTCTGCATCTGGTTATGGCCACACTTTTCCTTTCTGTCTAATCTTCATGGAATCCTATGGCCTCCATCTTCAAATCAGATCCAGGTTCTGGTCACTCATCATCTCTGCTCTATCTTACAAGTCCACACCACCATCTCCTCCTCTGTGGATGCTTGCTCCAGCTTCCTGTTCTCAAAGACACCAAGCCCCTTGCTCCCTTTCTTTCCAGTCCATGCCAGGGTCCTTCCTGACCGCCTCTTTGGAACAGCCCCACCAAAAGGACTTCTCACCCTCTTGCCCTGATTTCCCAATACTTATCCCACCTAACACACTACTTCCTCTACTCTTTTATTTGTTTCCTGTCTCTCCACTAGAGAGGGAGCTGCCAGAAGGCAGGGACTTTGTAGAGTTTTGTTTTATGCCTTATCCCCACTGTCCAAAATAGTGACTGACATGTAGCAGTTGCTCAGTAATTGTTTGTGATTAATAATGAAGTGAGGGAAGGAACAGGACTGCTCATCACAGGGTGAAAGGTCCCAGAGAACTACAAGAGAGCTCAAAGCACAGGTGTCTGACTAGCAATCCCCTCTCCCCCAGGAGCCCATGAGAGAGGGCTGAGGCAGGGAGTCAGGGCAGGAGCTGTGGCCCCAGGAGTGCAGGGAGTACCCAGAATGTGTGACTCTGACTCCCCGGTGGCTCATTTCACACTCACCCTCTATGACAGCACTGGAAGACACTGTGCTGGGCAAACTACCTACCAGCTGGCCTTCACTCTCATCACAAACTAGCAAGGTGGTGTGAAGCATGCATACAGAGTTTGGGACACTGAGAAACATGAGACGAAGTCCCTTGCCCAAGGTCTCCTGAGTGGTGAATGGTGTCTGCCTGGTACAAAGCTGGGGCTGCCTCCTCAATGCTCATCACTCCCCTTTCCCCAGAGCTGCAGGGAGCAACCAGAGAAGGGAGACCAATCTCACCCTCCAAGAGCTTCTCATCAAATTGGCTCTTGAAGGCAGCAAGGCCTTCTTCAACCACATGGGTGGTGAGCACAGCTCAGGGAGATGGTGCTGTTTCCTTGGGGCCAAAGACTTGGCTGTGCTGTCAGACTGCTTTGCCTGGTCCACTGCAGCCATACTCTCAACATTGCCTCACTGATGGCCTCGGACTGGGAAATGTGTGTGTCAAGGCTCTTTCTGGGCTACCTTCAGCACCTCCTTGCATTTACAGTATCCAACAGGACTCTGTCCTGCCCGATGAGTGGCAAGTGTCAAGACTGACAGTGCCTGGGGTGATGAAGAACAGTCTCAAACCTGGAGCCTGACAAGAGCACAGGGGGATTGAGTTGCTCCCTCTCTCCCCTGCCCTTCCAGTCTTCAGGGCAAGGTCCATGCCCTTTACATGGAGCTACAGCTGAAGCCAGCTGTGGTCAGAGGGCACAGGGCTGCCTTTTAACCCTTAAGAAGCCAAGGAGCAAGATGTGGGGATGGGTAATGAGAGGGGCCAGAAGTAAGGATACCCTGGCTCAGGAATCCATTTCAATGGCACCTTTCTATTCCCCCAATTCACAACCTCCTTGGGAGAGAGAATAAAGGAGCATTCTCCCATTATTTAATGTTTTGCAGCAAACTAGCTCTGATTGACAATGAGCAAACCAGCAGCTTCTCCCACCTTCAGTTTCATCACCCTGCACTAGAGAAATAGAACCTACTTCCTCAAGCTCTTGGGAAGCTGCCAGTGGTCAGCATACTGCCTGGCACATATTACATGTTTAATTAATTATTTCATATGCACCTCCTGTGCCTAGAGCCCTTCCTCATCTAACTCAGGGCAGAGATATGCCTACACAGGTCCTAAAAGGAGAGACTATATTTGTGGGCCAGGCACTCTAACAATAGAACACCTGAGAGGACTCCTTGAAGCCACTGCCATTCTCTAAAATGATTGATCCAAAGAGACTGTCAGTCCCCCACAGTGCTCATGCATCCCCCACCCCAATACCCAGTGGCCCTTTGGCAGTAATAAGGATCAACCAGACAAGATCTGCCCAGGGCATCTTCATTATCCCTCCACAGAGAGTAAGGATGGACTTCTTTTCTGGTGGTCAGGGTGACTCCAAGCTCTGCTAACTTTTCTCAGTAGCTGGGGGACTGGGCACATGCCCCCTACCCATTTCCCCCAATCATCAGTCTCCCTGGAGAATCAGAGGAATCAGAAGCAGTACAGCCTGGGAGGCTGGAACGAGGGTGGCACAGGTAGTCTGAGTCCTGTGACCACCTCTGGGTTCTTTCATCCAAACTCTAGGAGTTGCCCCCTCTTCAGACAATTGTACATGGAAAACCTTCCCCACTGTACATTTCAGAATAGTTTTGAGGGTGACGGAAGTGCAGTGGAAGGGCCTTGGGAACTGCATAGGGCTTTAACAATGCTATTGACTGTCATACCAATGTTACCATTGGTATACCAATGTTACCATTGAGTAAGAAGGTGTATCCTCTACTCAGCACAGGAGGTGGAAATGGAAACTAGGCAATCTCTCCAAGCCTGCAGTCCTGCTCCTCCCTTTCCTTCTTTGAGGGCAGAAGGTGCCCAGTGCACATCCTAGCTTCCCAAGGGCACATCGGGACAGACAAAACTTTTCTGAAAGTGCACACAAACTGCAACATGGGTCTCCAGGAAGTCAGAGAGACAAGTAAAACACTTAGCAACAGCAAAGCTGAGCACTTTCCAAGTCAGGACACTGTGCTGAGCACATATAATTTTGCTGGAACCCAGTAAAAACAGGACTCATTTGCATGAAAAAGAAAACAACAGAACTAAACAAAAAAAATAAAACCTATAATCCTCAGTGAGCTTCTAACAATTGCTGAATGGAAGCTTCTAGCAGTCACCTGTCCCTGTAGCTGTTAAAGGACATCTGGGTCACATATCCTGGCCAATCTGATGGAGGGCCTGGAGACATTCAGAAACCTTAGGGCATCTTTATTTTCTTTCCAAAGGCAAAGGTTCCAGGAACAAAGCTTGGAGCATTCCTTTTGTATTGGGAACAAAGAGGCCACAGAGACCTTGTTCCTTTGGTCTGACCAAGACTGGCCCTGTCTCCCTCTAAGAAGCTGGAATTCCCTTGGCCCATTGGACAACTTCCTGCCAGCAGTAACCCAGGGTGATTGGCATCATGAGGGACATCTGTGACCAAGGCACGAAGTCCACTCACGTGTCCACCAGAAAGTAGAGGTCGAAGGCACCATCGCAGAATCTGAAATACTCTGGGTCTGTCTGGCTCCTGTGATAACTGGCACTCTGGTTGATGCCTTCCCAGTCTTGGCTGAGGTGATGGTTTAAATTTCTCCAGCCAATGATGCTGGGCCGGAAGCTACCTGCACTCAGCAGGGGAGGAGGCATCACAAATAGCAAGAACAACATGGGGCCCAATATCCCAGGCTCATCACTTTCCATTTTCTTGGCCTTCCCCACAACCCCACTGGATGCCAGGTCACTTCAGGTTATTTTAGGCCACCACCTTCACTGCTTCTGCCTGTGCCCAGGGGCCTGGGCTCCTCAGCCCTTTCACCAAGGCAGCCTGTGTCCTTCTACCTAATACCTTCTCTTTAGGCAGAAGAGGCCAGAATCTCACTTTGGGGCAAGGGCCCCTACTACCTGGTAAGCCCTTTCCCAGCCCCATGGAGGCAGAACCACCTGTTATTATGATGGACATGAAGGTTGGCATGGTGACTTTGTGACCTGCAGCTCTGCTCGGTGACCTGCCTATTGATAACCCCAGTTTGAGTTCTGGGATCTTCAGAGAGGCAGTAAGAAGAGGCCACCATTTGTCTCTTATCCCAAACCCTCACAGGTGGTATTAAGGTTCTAGAGAAACCCTGCCTTTCTGTAAACTAAGAGGGGGCACCTGAGGTGAATTAGATAAGAACATCACTGTGGGTGAGGAGGCCAAGGAAGTGGGAGACTAGAGTGTTGTAATGCTCCTTTGTGTGGACAATGAAGTCACCCAGGGGATGGAAGGGTCCAGAAGGGAAAGAAGGTTCTTTCAAAGATGCCAAAGCCTTTGTGCATGAGGGAACTTCCAGTTATCTACTGTTGTGAAACATACCACCCCAATCTCAGTGACATAAACAAGAACCAAACAGGTTCTGGAGACCAGAAATTCAGAGAGAGCTGAGTGCCAAAGGCTTGTTTCTGCCCCATGGAAAACATGGGCATAGAAACTCTGAGTCAGAAGTGATCCAAAAACTCAGAGTAGGACTGTAAAACATTTTGAGAAATACCTTAAACAGTTTATTTTTATTTACTTTCTTGTTTTCATAAGCAGAAGAGTGATATGTGCTAAAAACCCTTCTTTAATAAGTCTAAAATAGATCTTTAGAACATGATAACTAAAATTACAAATAATAAAAAGCATTTGTGGGAGAGGAAGATGGCGGCAACATAGGTGGGAGCGGAATCCACTTCCCCTCAACGCCAGGGAAATACCTAGCTGATCTGAGGAGCAGAGTGAACAGCCAACAGTATTCCAGCATATACGAAGATCAGAGACCAAAGATAGAGGACATTGAAAGCTCTGAGGGTAAGAAGAGTGCTCAAGGACAATAAGGTCCCCGGACCCGGGAACGCGCGGTACAAGGGTGGCAGAAGCGCCAGCCCTGGCGCAGGGGCTGCTGCAGGAGTCTTAGGAGAGGGCCAGGCTGCGCTGTGAGCAGCCAGGTGCTTGATTGGACCAGGGGAGCTTGAAAAGGAGGAATTTCTCAAAAAGAAAAAGAAAGTAGAGACACTCAGGGGCTAGTTAGAGAACTCTCCATAGTAGCCGAGGCCCCTGGCGCCCCTCCCCCCTCCGCCCCTGGACTGCGAGCGGGGGATAAGCAGGACCGGAGTCACGGCGCTCACATGAGGTCCGCAGATTAGCGAACAGGGCCCATACATGAAACCCCAGAGGGGCGCCCACACCTGAAACCTCCGAGATCATTTGGAGCTGAGGCTAGCTGCTCCACCCACAGGCCCAAAACCTTGGAACCGAGTGCTGCGTGATTCAGTCCCAGGGCGGCCCCGCCCACCCTAGAGACTCAAGCCCAGGGCGGCTGGATCGGCCCCCAAGCTTAGAGCCTCTGGCTCGGCGGGTTGCGCGCTCACCAAGCGCAGGGCCGGCTGGATGCGCGTTTTCCAAGCACAAAGCTGCTGGCGAGTGTCCTAACCCCAAGGCGGCTGAACCCGCGCCTGCGCGCCAGCGTCCCAAGCCCGGGCAGCTCCACTGGTCGGCCGGCTGCTCTCTCAAGGCACAAATAGCCTCACAAACCCAAAGCGGCTGGATTCCCCTGCTGCGCGCGTACGCGTCCCAAGCCAAAGCGGCTGGAGCCGCTTGCCTGTCCCAAGAACAAAGCTGCTGGATTGGCTGATCAACGGCCTGCTTGCCTGCCAGGGATCACACCTACAAAACAGCGAAGAGTGTGACCCAGAAAGGGAGAAAAGTGTAACCAATCCTTCCAACCACCACCTCCCATTGCACAGACAGGACACCAGCAGAAATAACCTGACCGGTTTAAAGCCAACAGATTTTTTTTTTTCCTTTTTCTTTTTTTTCCTTTCCCCCTGAATTCCTTCTTCCTCTCTCTTTTTTTTTCTTTCATTCCTTCTTCCTCCCATCCTTTACCATTTTTATGTCTTCTTCCTGCCTTCTTTTATCTATTTCTATGTTTTAATTTTTGTTAAAATTCCTTCTTATCTTGCCTCCGATCTTTCTTTATTCCTTCTTCCCTCCTTCATTCCTTTCCTCCTTTCCTATTTCCTTTTTCCCTCCTTCCCATCTTTGTTTTGTTTTTTTGTTTTTTGTTTTTTTTTTCTTTTCTTTCTCCCCCCCTTTCTCTTTTTCCCACAGGTGAGACAACAAAACCTGGAGTGCTGAAAAGACTAGAGTTAGACCGTGTTAAACCCATAAACGTCAGCACAAGACCAGTGAGCACAGGAGAGTAAGGAGACAGCACAACCGAATCCCATTGGCATTCTACCATAGAAGTTCATATCATAAACCCAGGGAGTCAGAACAAAGCAATTTAAGAAGCAGAGGCCAACAAGAAGAGCCTCACAAACAATGGGAAGACAAAGAAACAATTCCCAAATGAAAGGAAAGGAGGAAGTCTCAGAAAGAATACTAACCGAAAAAGAGGCAAGTGAACTATCAGATACTGAGTTCAAAGCAATGGTCATCAGGAAGCTCACTGAGCTCTCTGAGCTCAAAGAGAACTACCAGAAACTACAAGGAAACTACAATGAACTCACTGCAAACTATACCAACATGAAAAAGGAAATAGAAAATATCAACTAGAGCCAAGAGGAAATGAAGAATACAATTTCTGAATTGAAGAACACAGTAGAAGGAATTAAAAGCAGACTTGAGGAAGCAGAGGATGGGATCAGCGAGCTGGAGGATAAAGTAGAAAAAAACACCCAGAAGGAGCAAGAAAAGGAAAAGAGGCTCAGAAAGAATGCAGAGGCAATAAGGGAAATGCAGGACAACATGAAATGTAAGAATATCCGTATAAGAGGAATACCAGAAGGAGAAGAAGAAGAGCAAGGGATAGAAAACCTGTTTCAAAAAGTAATGATGGAAAATTTCCCTAATCTGAGGAGAGAAAAAGTCACCCAAATCCAGGAATCACAGAGAGTCCCAAACAAGAGGAACCCAAAGAGACCCATTGCAAGACACATCATAATTAAAATGGCAAATTTCCAAGACAAAGACAGGATCTTAAAGGCAGCAAGGGAGAAAAAGGAAGTAACATACAAGGGAGCCCCAATAAGGTTAGCAACTGACTTCTCAAAGGAAACGCTCCAAGCCAGAAGAGAATGGCAAAAAATATTCCAAATAATGAGAACCAGAGGCCTGCAACCAAGACTACTTTACCCAGCAAGGCTCTCAATCAAGATAGAAGACCAAATAAAGAGTTTCCCAGACAAAAAAATGTCTAAAAGTATACAGCTCCACCAAACCAGCTCTGCAAGAGATGCTAAAGGGACTGCGTTAAGGAAAGGAAGGAAAAGAGAAAGACAGAGGAACACAGGTAGGAAATAATGGCAATGAAAAATTACCTATTGATAATAACCTTAAACGTAAATGGATTAAATGCTCCAACCAAAAGACATAGAACAGCTGAATGAATAAGAAAACATAACCCACACATATGCTGCCTACAAGAAACCCATCTCAGGACAAAAGACTTACACAGACTGAAAGTGAAGGGCTAGAAACAAATTTTCCAAGCAAACGGACAGGAAAAAAAAAGCAGGGGTAGCAATACTCATATCAGACAAAATAGACTTCCAAAGAAGGGCCATAAAGAGAGACCCAGAAGGTCACTTCATAATACTCAAAGGAATAATCCACCAAGAAGACATAAACATTATAAATATATATGCACCCAACATTGGAGCACCCAAATACATAAAGAAAATCTTGGAGGATTTCAAGAAAGATATTGACAGCAACACAATTATAGTAGGGGATTTTAACACCCCACTATCAAAAATGGACAGGTTTTCCAAACAAAAGATCAACAAAGATATTGTGTCACTTAACAATACCCTAGAGGAAATGGACTTAACTGATATATATATAGAGCTTTTCACCCCAAAGAAGCAAAATACACATTCTTTTCAAGTGTCCATGGAAATTTTTCAAAGATAGACCACATGATAGGACACAAAGCAAGCCTCAACAAATTCAAGAAAATTGAAATCATATCAAGCATCTTCTCTGACCACAAGGATATGAAACTAGAAACCAACCCCAAGGGTAAAAACCCAAAACACTCAAAATCATGGAGACTGAATAGCATGCTATTAAACAATGAATGGGTCAAGAACGAGATTAGGGAAGAAATCAAAAACTTCCTGGAAACAAATGAAAACGAACTCACAACAACCCAAAACCTATGGGACACAGCAAAGGCAGACCTGAGAGGGAAGTTCATAGCAATACAGGCCTACCTTAAGAAGTTAGAAACAGTTCAAACAAACAACCTAACCCTATGCCTACAAGAACTCGAGGAACAACAACAAAGACAGCCCAGAGCAAGCAGAAGGAAGGAAATAACCAAGATCAGAGCAGAATTAAATGACATAGAGACTAAAAGCACAATTGTAAGGATCAATGAATCCAGAAGCTGGTTCTTTGAAAAGATAAACAAAATCGACAAGCCTTTAAGTAGGCTTATCAAGAAGAAAAGAGAGAGGATCCAAATAAACACAATTAGAAATGAAAGAGGAGAGATTACAACTGATACCACAGAAATACAAAGGATTGTAAGAAATTACTACGAAGAACTGTATGCTAAGAAATTTGAAAACCTAGATGAAATGGACACATTTCTAGAAAAATATAATCTTCCAAAACTGAATGAAGAAGAAGCAGAAAACCTGAACAGACCAATATCAGCAAAGGAAATTGAAGCAGTCATCAAGAAACTCCCATCACACAAAAGCCCTGGACCAGATGGTTTCACAGGAGATTTCTACAAAGCATTTAAGGAAGAACTAACCCCTATCCTTCATAGACTATTCGAAAAAATCCAAACTGATGGAAGACTCCCAAACTCTTTTTATGAAGCCAACATCATCCTAATCCCAAAACCAGATAAAGACACAACGAAGAAAGAAAACTTCAGGCCAATATCGCTGATGAACATAGACGCTAAAATTCTCAACAAAATATTAGCAAACCGCATCCAGCAATATATTAAAAAGATCATCCACCATGACCAAGTGGGATTCATCCCAGGGATGCAAGGATCGTACAATATTCGCAAATCAATAAACATAATACATCACGTCAACAACTGCAAAGACAAAAATCACATGATCATATCAATAGATGCGGAAAAAGCGTTCGATAAGATACAGCATCCATTTCTGATAAAAACACTCAGCAAAGTGGGAATAAAGGGAGCAGTCCTCAACATAATAAAGGCCATATATGAGAGACCTACAGCCAACATCACACTCAATGGACAAAAACTTAGAGCTTTCCCACTAAGATCAGGAACAAGACAAGGATGCCCTCTCTCACCACTCCTATTCAACATAGTATTGGAAGTCCTAGCCACAGCAATCAGAGAAGAAAAAGCAAAAAAAGGCATCCAAATTGGAAAGGAGGAAATGAAACTGTCACTGTTTGCAGACGACATGATAGTGTACATGGAAAACGCTATAGACTCCACTCAAAAACTACTCGACCTAATAAATGAATTTGGCAAAATAGCTGGATACAGAGTCAATACCCAGAAATCAAAGGCATTCCTGTACACCAACAACGAAATTGCAGAAACAGAAATCAGGAAAAAAATCCCATTCGATATAGCAGCAAGAAAAATAAAGTACCTAGGAATCAACCTAACCAAGGAGGTAAAAGACCTGTACTCAGAAAACTACACAACACTGAAGAAAGAAATTAAGGAAGATACAAACAAATGGAAGCATGTACCATGTTCATGGATTGGAAGAATTAACATCATCACAATGGCCATACTAGCCAAAGCAATTTATAGATTCAATGCAATCCCTATTAGAGTACCCATGACATATTTCACAGATATAGAACAAACATTGCAGAAATTCATATGGAACAATAAACTACCCAAAATAGCTGCAGCAATTTTGAGAAAGAAGAACAAAGCAGGAGGGATCACAATACCTGATATCAAACTGTATTACAAGGCCACTGTAATCAAAACAGCCTGGTACTGGCATAAAAACAGGCACATAGACCAATGGAACAGAACAGAGAGCCCAGAAATAAACTCAAGTCTTTACGGTGAATTAATATTTGACAAAGGGGGCAGGAGTATAAAATGGAGCAGAAACAGCCTCTTCAACAAATGGTGTTGGGAGATCTGGACAGCTACGTGCAAAAAAATGAAACTCGATCTCCAACTTACGCCATACACGAAAATAAACTCAAGATGGATAAAAGACTTAAATATAAGCCGTAACACCATAAAAGTCCTTGAGGAAAACATTGGCAGGAAAATCTCAGACATTCCACACAGCAACATCCTCACAGACACATCCCCTAAAGCAAGGGACATAAAGGAAAGAATAAACAAATGGGACCTCATCAAAATAAAAAGCTTCTGCATGGCTAAAGAAAACAGCACCAAATTACAAAGAGAACCAACAGTATGGGAAAACATATTTGCCAATGATACCTCAGACAAGGGCCTGATCTCCAAAATATATAAAGAACTCACACAACTCCACTCCAGGAAGACAAACAACCCAATTAAAAAATGGGCAAAGGACTTGAACAGATACTTCTCCATGGAAGACATACAGAGGGCCCAGAGACATATGAAAAGATGCTCAGCATCACTAGCCATCAGAGAGATACAAATTAAAACCACAATGAAGTATCACTTCACACGAGCCAGAATGGCCATCATAAATAAAGCAACAAACAACAAGTGTTGGAGAGGATGTGGAGAAAAGGGAACCCTAGTGCACTGTTAGTGGAATGGAGACTGGTGCAGCCAGTGTGGAAAACAGTTTGGAATTTCCTCAGAAAACTAAAAATGGAACTGCCTTTGACCCAGTAATTCCACTGCTGGAATTATATCCTAAGAACCCTGAAACACCAAACCAAAAGAACCTATGCACCCCAATGTTCATAGCAGCACAATGTGCAATAGCCAAGTGCTGGAAGCAACCTAAGTGCCCATCAGTAAATGAATGGATCAAAAAACCATGGTACATATACACGATGGAATTCTACACAGCAGAAAGAAAGAAGGAGCTCCTACCCTTTGCAACAGCATGGATGGAACTGGAGAGCATTATGCTAAGTGAAATAAGCCAGGCAATAAAAGACAAATACCATATGATCTCACCTTTAACTGGAACATAATAAATAGAAGAAAAAAGCAAACAAAATATAACCAGAAACATTGAAGTTAAGAACAATCTAACAATAGCCAGGGGGGGGGGGAACAGGGGGAAGAGGGGATTACAGGAACTACTATAAAGGACACATGGACAAAACCAAGGGGGAGGGTGGAGGTGGGGGAGGGAGGTGGGTTCAGCTGGGGAGGGGTGGAGGGATGGGGAGAAAAGGCATACAACTGTAATTGAATAACAATAAAAATTAAAAAAAATAACAATAAATAAAAATAAAAATAAAGAGCAATTCCAAACTAAAAAAAACAAGTGTATTCTGCCACTCCCTCTGTTCTTCAAAGTTTCTACCAAGAAATCAGTTGATAGACTTACGAAGCTTTCTTTCTTTGTGAGTAGTGATTTTCCTCTAGCTTCCTTCAAGATTTTCTCTTTATCTTCAATGTTCACTGTGTTCATTATTATATGCCTTGTATCTCTGTGGGTTCATTTTATTTGGGACTCTCTGTGCTTCCTCGACCTGGATGTCTATTTCTTTCCCCAGGTTACAAAAGTTGTCAGCCATTATTTCTTTAAATATATTTTCTGCTCCTTTATCTCACTTCTCCTTCTGGAACTCCTTATAATGTGAATATTAGTATGCAAGAAGTTGTCCCAAATGTCTCTTAAACTATCCTGTGTTTTTACAATTATTTTTTCTTTGATTGAGTGATTTCTATTGTTTGGTCTTCCAAGTTGTCAATCCATTCTTCTGTAATATGTAATTTGTTGTTGATTCCTTCTTTTGTACTTTTCATTTCAGTTATATTCTTCAGTTCTGATTTTTTAAAAAAAAAATCTTTGTTACAGTTTTCACTGTGCTCCTTTATTCTTCTCCCAAATCTGATAAACATTCTTATGACCATTACTTTGAACTGTTTATCAGGCAAATTACTTACCTCTGTTTCATTAGGATTTTTTTTTGGGGGGGTGGTGGTTCTTGTTCTTTCATTTGAATGCATTCCTTTGTCTCCTCAGTTTAACTTATGTGTTGGTTTCTATAAATTGAAACATCTAACTCTCTTAATCTTGAAGTAGTAGCCTTGAGTAAGATTAATCTTCATGTAGACTGTATATGTATGGTGGCTTTGGCCATGAGCAGCTCCTGGATGCTCTGGTGGGCTGGCTGGCCTGGTCAGTGGCAGGCACAGGTCAGGGTACTCTGGGTTGTTGGGAACCGCCCTGCCTGGTTTCAGAGGCTGTAACCCCTCATGGTTAAGGCTGAGTCAGAGTTGGGACCATAAGCCACTAAGGAGACAAAACTTATCTCCCT
The DNA here is from genome assembly GCF_022682495.2 of Desmodus rotundus. Taxonomy (NCBI): domain Eukaryota; kingdom Metazoa; phylum Chordata; class Mammalia; order Chiroptera; family Phyllostomidae; genus Desmodus; species Desmodus rotundus. The sequence goes on from NC_071390.1 coordinate 65,495,822, forward strand.
TGCAGGTGTACCACCTCTGCCCACTTCACACTACTTGGCCCTGAGCTTGGCCAGTTAGCCAATAACGGGTAAGAATCCTCAAGGGAGGAACAACCTAAGACAGGCTCTGGTCACGGAAGAGGCCTGCAGGGAAGGACTCGGGGGGCTGTGGAAAAAGGGGGTGATGGACCCTCGCCCCTCGGCTTTGAAATAGCCTGAGTCCTCATTCTGTCCGCAAGAAGTCTCCTAATCTCTTGGCTGCCTTACTTCCCTTGCCTGACTTAAGCCTGAAGTGATAACAGAGGGCAGTGCAGTCCTGTGCTGGGAGGGGCGTATTCCCTGGGGAATCAGGCCTAACAAAAATACATACATTCCTGTGAAACCTACTTAATTTGTACCCTCAGTTTAAGAGATAAGGGTCCAGACCTGAGATGAGTCTGGTGCCTAAAGTTTTATGGCCCTGTAACTAATTGGCTGTAACTCAGAATAAGCCCTCAGAGTTCTCTGTAAATCTTGTATTGTTTAACCCTTACTGGCTGACAGTGATTAATGAGCTTTATCTGTATTCCTACGCGAATGAACCTAATAAAAGCCCCTGGAGAGAGAGGCTTGGGGCCCTTCTCCCCTTGAGAGAAATGGCCACCTTTCCTCTCCAAGCAGATCATGTCTTGGTAGTCTTTTTCTTCGTCCGTGGCGGAACCGGGGGGGGGGGGGGGGTGCTGCGTTAAAGCCACCCGACACTGGGTCATGTGTGTCTAGGAATGCCCTGATAGGCTGATTGCCTGGGGTAGGCACTGGCCAAGGAGGGCCAACGTGCATTGTGGTGGCCTTATAAGGATGACTAGAGACTTGGAGCAACTTCCTGTATGTGCTATCTAGGTAGTGAAGGAACATAAAACTGACACTCACCAGCAAGTCCCTGCAGTTCTCCACACATTTGACAGGTCCCTTAGGGTCAGTAAATGGGTTTTTTATGTATAGTCTAGGTGCCCTTTAAATTGCTCTTTTATAGCAGTGCCCCACGGCAGGTGAATCTGAGTATGGGCCTCTCAGTTATGTCCTTCCTGCTGTAGGTGCCTTGTCAGGGTAGGGTTCCCATGGTTACCACATCTCTCACTCTCCTACCCTTCTCTATGTATTCCCTCTCTTGTTGTTGTACAGAAGCTGTTTAGTCAGTCCTCAGCTGTTTTCCAGGAGGAATTTCTCTATATGTATTCATCTAGTATGTCTGTGGAAGGAGGTAAGTTCTGAGTCTTCCTATTCTACCATCTTCTGCAATGAAATCCCCATAATTCTTGGTTTGATACAAATTATGAATGAGTATTGAATTTATCTAAATCATTTTACGTATATTTGTGATGAACACCTACTTTTCTCCAGTGATATATTAATATGACTAATTACATTAATGCATATGAAAGCAATTTTAACATGTTATATTAAACCCAACTTGGCCATTATAATGTTTTAAATGCCAATGGATTGAGTTTTCTATTAGCTTTAGTTTTCTTTCTTTTTTTTTTTAACCTATGATTATGAGGGAGGCTGGCCTGTAATTTCCTATTTTTGTAATGTCCTTAACTGGTTTTGGTAATAGGTAGTAGCCTCATAAAATGTGCTGAGGGTTTTTCTTTAGTTTCTTTTCCCTAGAAAGACTTTGAACATGATCCCAATAATCTTCTTATTCAATATTTGTTATGATATCATCTGTGGCTAGTGTTTTCTTTGTTGGAAGTCTTTAAACTGCTGAATTTATTTAATATTCAGTGCATATCATGGACTAAGTTGTGTCCCACACCCCCAATTCATATTTTGAAGCCATAACACACAATATGACTATATTTGAAGATGAGACCTTTAAAGAGGTGATTAAAGTTAAATTAGGTTATAAGAGTTGGGCCTTAATCTTATAGAACTTGTGTCCTCATAAGAAGAGAAAGAGATATCACAACCCTCTTTTGTGCAGGCATAGAGAAAAGGTCAGGTGAGGACACTGAGAAAGTAGCTTTCTGCAATCCAGGAGGAGAGGCCTCAGAAGAAATTAACCCTGCTTACACTTTGATCTTGCACTTCCAGTCTCCAGAACTGTGAGGTAATAAATTCCTGTTGGTTTAAGCCACTCAGCCTATGGTCTTTGTTATGGATGCCCAAGAATACTAACTAACACACTGGATTATTATTTAATGATTTTATTGCTTTTATCAGTCATTTTAGGTAAAATTTTTCTAGGAATTTAGATATTTATTCACATATGTTGTAGAAAGTTGCTCAGAATATTTTTGATTTTTATATTTCTGTTCTATCTGTAGTTATATTTTCTTTTTAATTCCTATTATATTAGTTTATTATTTATTTTCTTATTTTATGCATTCACAACAGGGAGGATATTGCCACAAAGGGGTGAAAGTTAGACTTGCTGTTTTAATTAGAAAGCAGAGTACATAAAGAGATATACAGTAAGTATGTGGTAACTTCATGAGGTAACTACAAGGAAAAGGGTATTTTTAATAGCTTCTGGGGGAGGTTATATATTTTTTAAAACATTGGAAGCACTGTCTTATTTTATGATCAATTTCATTACAGTATTATCTATATTAGTATACTCTTCAAATAATTTTTGGCTTGTTTTTACTCTATTTTAATTTTTATAATATATTTACTTTGTTTATTCTTTCTTTAAAATCTTCTTATCCTTTTCATTTTCTTTTGGTTTATTTACTATTCTTCCTCTAACATTTTTAGAAGATTATTTAATAATTTATTTTCACCTTTTTTTGGTAACATACGCCTTTTGGGTAGGTCATAAATTTTCCTCTAAGTTTCTCTTTCATTGTATCTCATAAGTTTTCATATGTCATATTTTATTGCCATTTGATTTTAAGTATATTTTAATTTTAGTTCTGATTTTTCCTTTGATCTATACATACCATATTTTTCAGACCATAAGATGCACCTAGGTTTTAGAGGAGGAAAATAGGAAAAAAAATTTTGAAGCAAAAAATGTGGTAAAATATTTAATAACATAAATAATATAATATTTTGCCAATGTAAATGAAAGCTACATTTGGACTATAAGATGCACCCCCATTTTCCTCCCGAATTTGGGGGAAAAAGTGCATCTTATAGTTTGAAAAATATGGTAAATATTACATGTAAGATTTTAAATTTTCAACTGACATATTTTCATAAATTATTTTTATTCATTACTACCCTAATTACATTGTGATCTGAATACATGGTCTGTAGCATACTATTTCTCTGAATTTTATTGAAACAATTATATATTGTTTCAATATATAATTGGGTGGAGGATTATTTAAAAACCCATTAAACCAAGTTTATTTTGTTGTTCAAATCTGTTTTAAGTAATATTTTGTCTTTTGACAAGTGAGTGTTGAAAATTTTCACTGTAATAATGGGTTTGACAAATTTCTCCTAATTTATGTCTCATTTTTGTTTATTAGTTTGAGTTTATTAAGTGCATGCCAATTTAAACTTTTTGTAGCTTTTTGGAAAATGAAACTATTATTTAAGATTTTACTCTTTTTAACCCTAATACTATTTTTCATGTGTTGTACACTTCAGCCTTCTTTTGGGTTGCTCAGCATCTCTGACATGTATTTTCATTCTTTTACAGTCAAATTATTTATGTTCTTAGGTATTAGATGTGTCTCCTTTAAAAAGCATATAGCTAAAATTAAAAACAAACAAACTTGACAAATTCTGTCTTTATCTTGTAAGTCAAGTTGATTTACATTGTGGGGGCCATGAAAATGTACCACTTAGATTTCTAACAGTAGGGAGTGTAATTGAAGGGGAGATTGTTGTGGGCCCACCAGCCACCACCACAATCCACTCCAAATGGAAGAGGAAACACCCTTGCTACCAGCCAATGACTGAGCACAGCAGGGACACAATGCAGGCCCATGCCTAGGAGAGCTCAGGCTCCTCTAATAGCTCTAGGACTCTGCATGTGAAGTTTCACATGCATGTGAAACCTTCTTGGAACTTCTCTCCCCTCTGAGACTCTGCCTATCTAACTCTATTTCATCTTCTTCACCCTTTAAAAAAAATTCTCTAAGTTAGTGATCGTCCCTGTGATTTGCAGCATCTAGGTATTCCCAGTAAACCTCAGGTTTTTTCAGCTGCTTTGCTCTTCCTTATTTCTCGAAACCCTCTTCTTTCATCTGAGTTCAGTTTCCTTCATTCTGAAGCATCTTCTTCAGTAGTTCTTCCACCAAGGCTGTGTGGGTCATAACCTTAGACTTTGTACATCTGAAAATACATTTTGTGTTCATTCTTTTCTAAAACTTTTAAATTCTTTTAATTTTTATTTTTCAATTACATTTGATATTCAATATTATTTTATATTAGTTTCATGTGTACAGCATAGTGGTTAGACATTTATATAATTTATGAAGTGATCCCCTGATATGTCTAGGACCCACCTGGCATGTGCTCACTCTGGAATAGCAGTTAAGTTAGAGACAGAATTCTAAGTGCAGAGATTATTTTCAAGGTTTTCCTGGATGTTATGCAATTTCACTAAAGCTGTGTCAGCACTCAAATTTGGTATTTGATGCCTCATTTCCATCTTCATCAATGATCTCTCTTCAAAAAAGAAAAGCTTTGCTTTGGAGGTCATCCCCCAAATTTCTAATGTGTGTTCTGAATCCTTCTTTTCCCACCTCAGATTTATTAATTTTGTCGTTTACAATCTGATTAATCTTTGTAATAGATGCTCCAAAACCTTATGGAAAGCACAAAGCCTGTAACCTCATGTTTCTGCACCTCTTCCTCCCACAGACATCTAGAACATTTATTTACTGAATGAAAGAAGCAGCAGGGACTCAGAGCAGGTTTTCCTTTCAGTCCCTCAACTTTTCCCCAATCTAATATGCACCCCCACTGGGCTCAAATAATGTGACCCCCTCACCTGGCTGCAATTGCAACCATTCTGATTACCTGAGACTACTCCCATCTCCTATAACCGGTCACTGTCACTACAGGGCAAAGCTCAAGGTAGTTTAAGCCCTGGAATGTCACACACTCAGAAGCTATTCCTCTTCCTTTTCAGTCCTAGCCTGTCCCACCCTCCCTAGGTAGTTAACTTCTCAACACCTTTGCATTCTGTGAGGTCCCAGAATTTACGGTTATCTGGTACAATCTATCATTTCACCGCTGAGGAGCCTGTTCAGAGGCAGAGGGCAGAGAAGGCTCCAGTGAAATCTGGGAGATTCTCCGGACACCACAAAAATGCAGCAGGGAGGGGGAAGGAAAGTCCAGAGCACTGACCGGGTCTTTGGGTAGGACAGAGGATCCGGGGCCGCAGGGCGTGGGCCACCTGGACTAACATCACGGCTGTCGCCTGGGTCCCACAGACCCAGAAGAGAAGTCATGAAGCACCAGGTGAGTGAACAGCGGCAGGGGAAGCATCGGCAGTGGCCAGGGGCAACATCTAGAGGCAGCAGGGGGTGGGGTGGCGGGCGGTGAATGTACCGTGGGCACTAATGGAGCCAGGATGCCTCCCCAGTCCTACAGGGGCCAGGCACCTGGCATAGGCCCAGGCAGCTGGGACGTTGGGGGAGGGTTTGTGGAGCTGAACCCCTGGAAGGACTGGGCTCCACAGGTAGAGGAGGAGCAGAGGTGCACTGGAAGTCCAGAGCGGGGGTCAGCAGTTTCCGGGAAGTCGGTCTACTTGGCATCGCTCTGGGCGGGTTCAACAACTCTGTAGGTCCCTTAGGGAAAGCCAGGGGCCGGGGGGCGGGGGGGGGGGGGGGCTCCCAGTGGGCGTGGCCCAAGGCCCCACCCTGGAGGCGGCAGCAACCGGGAAGGCGGGCCACAAGGTCCCGCCAGCCAGACGCTGGATCCAGAGGTGGCCGGGCTACAGGCGTGTCCCCAAAGCCTAGGACCGCGGGAGAACCGAGGTAAGACTTGCTGCCCAGCCCCCCACCCCCCACCGAGCGAGCCGCGAGTGAGCATGGAGGTCGAGATTCCTCTCAACTTCCTCTGGCCTTTCCCCAGGGAGATTTAGCTCTGCCTTTGACTGTCGGGTTCTTCCCTTCCCTCTGTCACTGGTTTTCTCTCCTTTTTTCTCTAAGTGCCAACGTATTCTGCCCCTCTACCTCTACATTCTGTTTTTTGTTTCCTTGTCTCTTCCTGTTTTTCTCTCTCATCGATCTCACTTTTTTCTGGTCTCTTTTTTCCTACATATTTCCTCTGACCTACCCCTATTTCTCCCTGCCTGTCTCTCTCTTCCTCTAGCCTCCACCCATCTCCTCCTTTCCCACAAGTCCGCCTTAGATTTCTTTCTCCAAAGTTGACTTTTTGGGCTACAATTCTTTCCAATCATCCATCCATCCATTCACTCACCCTGTGTTGCTCTCTTTTTCTCATCCAAGGCTTGTGCTGGGCCCCAGATCCTTTCTCCAACAGATTGCCTCCAAAGGTCTGGGCATGTAACTTGCTCAGTGCCTGTTGTGGGGAAAATACACAAATTATCTAGTTATAAATCTCTGAATTTTCAGGGTTAGCTTTAAAAAATACTTGGCTTTAAAGACAAGACATTGATTTAATCCTTTTCTTTTTTTTTTTCTCCAAAGCATTTTCTCTCTCTTTTTTTAATTTTTATTTTTTATTGTTATTCAATTACAGTTGTGTGCCTTTTCCCCCATCCCTCCACCCCACCCCCCTCCCTCCCCCACCTGCACCCTCCCCCTTGATTTTGTCCATGTGTCCTTTATAGTAGTTCCTGTAATCCCCTCTCCTCACTGTCCCCTCCCCACTCCTCCCTGCCCATTGTTAGATTGTTCTTAACTTCAGTGTCTCTGGTTATATTTTGTTTCCTTTTTTCTTCTATTTATTATGTTCCAGTTAAAGGTGAGATCATATGGTATTTGTCCCTCACCACCTGGCTTATTTCACTTAACATAATTTATGCTCTCCAGTTCCATCCATGCTGTTGCAAAGGGTATAAGCTCCTTCTTTCTCTATGCTGCGTAGAATTCCATTGTGTAAATACACCATAGTTTTTGGATCCTTTTCTTGACATTTCCTTTAGTAATAGACAGAGACAGCACCTCACTAAACTAAAACTGGCACGAACATTTAGGGGACATTGAGACTCACACCATCTTTGTGTGGAGGTTGTACAAGGCCAGGTAGGAGAGGAGGGAGGAGTTGGATTCAGAGCTCAGTTGTAGAGAGACAACAGTGAAGCCAGGGCTTTGCATGTGAAATATTTGGGTGAAAGTTGAAATAAGGAATTCATTGTATATTTTCAAAATACATACTTGTCAATGCTGCTGATGTGCAGAAAGTAAGTTACATAATTAATGTTGAATGAGGCAGATATTTTATAGCAATTATTATGCCATTTGAAATTAATGTTTTTGTGTACATTAGGTAGGACCATGGTGTAAATATTTCTTAACACCATATATTGTCTTAGACACTTTCTAAGTGAAGAAATCTGGATAAATAAATCTGAGTCATTTTAAGGAATAAAATAGAAGTATTGACTATCAAAGCATTTTTTGCTTTTTGTTAAAAATTTAATTTTATCGGAGAGACATGATTCAATTATTTAATGATATTTTTATAACATTCAAACACATGTATACTTAAACTACATGTGTGTGTATATACACTAAACTGTAAGCAGAAAAGTTGTTTGTTTTAAAGCTATTAATTACCATATAACATTTGAAGCTTTGGCTTTTTATAAATAATAGAACCTGTCTTTTTAGTTTATTATGATTTTTAATAATAATTCAGCTGTTTAACTGTTCAGTTGATATAGATAAGGGAATTTATTAGTAGATAACTCACATGGAAGTGAACAGAAATTAAATATAATGGAACAGGATTGAAGTATGTTTATTGAAAGAATCTTTCATTTTAGATCAAAGAATGTTGAACAAATTCATAGGTATATGTATGGAACTTTGATTTGGGGGACTATTTTATTGATTGGATAGTCAATTTGTCTTCTAAGTTGTTTTAACCACCGACTTCCAATGTATTAGAATTCTGGAGTGGGGTGGGTGAAATGGATGCTTTTCAAATGATTTAGATTATCATGTGTGCTTTGCTTAGATTTCTTTTTCAGAAACCCATGAGGTGACAACTTTTTTTTAAAACAGATAACTACACTATTTTTAAAAAATTCAAGGTTAAGTCTTGAACTGCAATGCTTTAATTTTTTTTTTCTTTAAGTAGGCTGTAATTATCCTTTCTAGTAGATGACATTATTGTTGGCATCGGGTAGAATCTGGCTGGGAAATCTGATGTACAACCATGGATTTTTCCCCTGAAGGCAGCCACTGGAATTGGTCTGCATGGCCAAGTTAGGTCTCTGGCTGACTTCCTTGTGGGCCTGATAGCTGGCTGCATCCTGGGAATCTTGCATTTAGTTTTACTTGAACACAGCAGGCATTGATGCTGGAGGGGTATAGGCCTAGCTGGGCATGGGGCCTATGGGAGCTGGCCTGGAAGCCTTCCTCTTCTCCAGCTCCATGGGACCACCAGCCAGCCTCCAGGGAGCCTGGATAACTCTTTGGTTTTTAATTTTCTCAGGGTTCCAGTGTTAAGAAGATGCCTAGAAAACATGTGTGTTTCTCTTCTCAGGAAAACCCAGGATCTCACAATCCATAGTTAGAAGAGGTTGATACATGATTATCCTTTGGAATTTTCCTAAAGGATTTGAGAAACATCTCCAGAGTTTAGAGAACCAAAGGAGCACAGCAGATATTTTCTGTGCTCATTTGTTTTAGCTGAAAAGGAAGGCAAACACAGGAAGGCACTGGAGGGCCATGTAGATTGTGTCACTGAGTAAGATCTAGTTTCTGAGCTGTAGCTTGGGACTACTAGAGGCTAGTTAGCTGACTCAGGGTGGAGAGTATCTTTACATATCTCAGGAAAATTGAGGTCACCCAGTTATTTCCTACCAGATCTTTCTTCTGTAAATGGAGTATAGGAGGAGGAAAGTGCCAGTCATTTGGTCACTCATTAAACACCACTGTGCACTAGTCCCTGGGTGCACAGGAATAGAGGGAAGGTGGCCATGACTTTGACTCTGACCCTTTGCACTAGCATGATAATAAATTGATAAATTGATACTACCTAACATTTATTGATTGAGCTGGGCTATTTAGCACTTGGTTATGTTAATCCATCTAATTTTTATAACCATCTAATAAAGCGGCACCAAGGTGATCCTTTTTTGAAAATGGGAAACAGGCAGAGAGAAGATCAGCACCTTGCCCAGGGTGACCAGTTTGGTAAGAGCAGAGCAAGCATCTGACCCTAGAGCCTGTGCACTTCTACGTGATGTAAGGCTTGATGATTACATGGGACAGCCTGGTTATGGCATGAAAAGGAAAGTAATATGGGAGAATGTGGCAAGTGCTTCCCAGATGAAGGAATGATCTGAACCTTCAGTCAGTACCTTGAGAATGGGTAATAAACGAAGAAACATGTGCTTTTAACACTATGGGGTGGGTGAGACTTCATTTAACATAACGTAGCATTTCCCCTGTTGGTCGGTAGAATCCTGGTTGGTGGCCCAGTGACTTTGGGAGCCTGAGGGAGTAGCATTCCCATGGTAGGGAAGGCTGGATATAGTCAGACACCTTGTGGACTTGGGAGCTCAGTTTCAGAGATCATCACTTAGTAATCCCATGATCTAAAGGCTCAGAAATTGTTGAAGAGTTTGAGATTGAAATCAGTTTCTTTTTATTGGAACGACATAGGTTGTACTGAAAGATGTCTGTGTGGCTCAGAGAATGTGTTACTGAGTTCAGACTGAAAGAACTGAGGAGAACAAGAAAAACCCCTTCTTAGGACATGCATGATAGAGTGACGAGGACCAGTAAATAGTGTCACAGGGTGGAATCCTAGAATAAATTGAGCTTATTGAAGAGAGCAGAGGACAACAAAGTGTTCATTAATATCTGTAGAGGGCAAGGAGAACCAGGGCTGCATAGACCCACTGGCTGCCAGGGCAGCTGGTGTCTGTGGAAGGAGAAGGAGGAAGGAGCAGCTTCGCTTTGCCCAGGGACAGAGAACCATCCCCCAGTTTCAAAGGACACTGTTAGGTATAGGTAGGAAAGGAGAAGTGAGACAGTCCATGTGGCCTATGCATTTGGTCTTCTGTCCCTGAACTCACTGGCCAGGGCATGGAGTGACCCCAGAGATGACATCACCTATCTGCAAAGGTCCTCTGGGTACATGACAGAGGTGCAGGTAGCATGGAGCTGGATGAGATCCCAAGTCCGATGCTGACCTTGGAAAAGAGCCTCAGAGTCTATTGGCAAGAAGAGTTGAGCATCAGAAGTTGGCAGGGGCTCACTAGGGAAAAGACGTGTCAGACTTACATCATTTTCCATTTTGAGAAGCTTGGATCTGGTGATTGCTGCAGACAGAGTGGACTGAGATTATATGGGACTGCAGACAGAGCTTTGTAGGATATTCTTTGCACTTGCCAGAGTAACCTTACCCCAGTAGTGCTGATGCACGTGAGAGTTAGTGACCCTCAGGGAGATTGGGAGTCATGCCAAAAGTCCCCAGTCAGTATCTTCATTTGCTCCTTTTCTTCTCCCTTTTTCCTGCTCCTCTTCCTCCTCTTCACTATTATTATTTTATATTATATCATCTCCTTGTCTTCTTTCTTCTCATCATCAGTATTGAGATTTGTTTTGCAGCATTGACGGAGGATGAAGTTGGATGGATATCTAACACAGCAGTTAGCAGAATCCAGATCCACAGTGTCTCAAAAAGCTGAAACTCAGCGCTGAGTTTAGCAACATGATATTTGGTGGATTGAAGGTGAATGCACTTGGGTTGAGACATGCAACTTTCCTCATATGGGTCTTGTGAAAATGCCACGAAGTAAGGTGATTAAGCCTAAAGCATGTAGATGCTTAAGTAGTCAATAAACAATGATTTCTATTCTTAGATCATAAAAGATCCTGGTGACAAATATTCCATCCTGTAGTAACACTACATATCCAAAAGTTCAGTGCTGAAAAGAAGGTTGCATCTGTGGCTCAGGGCACTCTGTACAGTCCTGGTAACTGTGTCCACACAGCTGTGGTTGGCAAAGATTGTCTGAGTTGTGAAGGCAACCCAGTGGGGTGGTCTACAGAGGGATGTTGGGGTGCAGCAGGACCAGGAGGACAGCTGGGAGGCTCCTGCCCAGGCTTGGGAAATATATCTAGATGACAGTTTTAAAATGTCATCTAGAGAACTGTCTGAGAGAAAGAGAGAGAAGGAGATGCAGAGATGTGTGTGTGTATTATATGTGTATTTGAGTATGAGTGTATGTATATGTGTGAATGTATGAGTGTGAGTGTATGTAAATGTGTGTATGTTTGTATATGTGTGAGGGTTTGAGTATACACGGGCATGTGTTGTTTGTTTTGTTTAATTCTCACCCAAGGATATTTTTTATTGATTTTAGAGAGAAGGCTGACAGAGAGAGAAAGAGGGAGAGAGAGAGACAGAGAGAGAGAAATATTGAGGTGAGAGAGAAACATCGATCAGTTGCCTCCCATATGTATCCCAATGGGGAATTGAAACCACAACGTAGGTATGTGCCCTGACCAGCAATTGAACCTGCAACCGTTTTGGTGCTTGGAACGATGCTCCAGCTAAACTGAGACACTCTGCCAGGGCCTGGGTGTGTGTTTCTTTGTAGAGCTCATGGAAGCACAGCAATAGGGCTTTAAGCCAATCAGTTACTTTTTGAGAAATGGAGAGAATTGGCTTCACCCCAATTAGAGTCATGCACTGATAGAGTCATGCACTCAAAGGATTGTGGAGATAATTTAGCTCAACCCTAATTTGTAGATGAGAAATTGAGGCTGAGAGAGGTGGATAGTCAGTTCAGGGGAACTCAGTGGACTGATGTGGCTGCCTCTGCCTCTTCAAGAAAATTGGCCAGCACTAATCTCTGATGTCAATGGCACCCTTTTTGAAGAATTAGTTTGGAAGGTATGTTAAGAAAGTCCCCTGGAAGCACAGTTTGGACTTGGTGCTTACCACCAGGGCACTGTGAGGGTGACATGGGTCGTTCAATTAAAGCAGGCTTTGGGGACACACTTTTGGGTTTCAACCCCAGCTGCACCTCCTACTTGCAGGGGACTTTGGGCAAGATGCGTAGCTTTCCAAAACTCATGTCCTTCCATCTGTGAAAAAGAATGAAGATGAAAGGAGGTAACATATGCAAAACGCCCATCACAGACTCCTGCCACTGAGATAGAGGGAAGCCCACGGTGCCTGGGCTTCCTTCTCCATGTGCGGCAGGAGGCAGGGCAGGAAGAAAGAGCTGACATGAGCCCACATGGTATTTGTGCATAACAAGCCCATGGAGGTACCTGTGAAGAAGCTCAATCACCTACTCTTCAGGGTCTTTATGGGCCTGGGAATAAATATTTTCTAATGATGAAAACTTGTAGCACCCGGTCAAGTGTGGCCTAGCAGTACTACTCACCAGCTGAGGTAGGTGCTTGAAGATGGGTTTCCCAATTTCTAGAACTTGCTGATGGAGCTGATTATGGAAAGGCAGGAATAAATGCCTCCCCAGCAGGGCTGATTGCACCCTCTCCTCCTCGGTGCCACCCTCACATATGGCCACTATATATCTCTCTTTGAAGCTTCAAGAGCAAAATGGAAGCTGGGCTACTTTAGTATGTCCAGCAGGTGGGCACAGAAGACAGTTGACAGTTGCCAGGTGAGCAGAAAGAAAGTGGATTCATATGTGAGGAGAGCCAAGTGTTTTCACTTCCAGTGAGCAGAGACAGGAGAGACCCTCACTTATTCCTGGGGTAGGGCCAAGTAGAGTGGTGGCTGCCTGCTGTACCCCATGCCCCAGGTATACAGGTGGAGGCCAGGCACAGCCCCAGACCCACTCTGTTGTGCCCGGGATATTTATTGCTTCAGCTTCTGTCTCTGCACACGTGTACCTGCAGGGGCTCCTGTCCCCAGGTGCCCAAAGTTCTTCTGAAGATTCAAGGGGGGGCAGGAAATTGGCATGCAGTTTAGCAAGGAATGCAAACTTCCCTAATCAGTGTGCAAACATGTTAGAGCTGTCAACAGAATGAGAACTGGCTGGTTGATGTCTTGTGTGCTCCATTAAGACAGCACTTGCTTGCCTGGATGGTGACAAGTATGGAGACAGTATTGAGCCTCACCTCTGGGTGGCAGTGTTGTACAGTGTGGTCATTCCTCCCTGATGGAGTCCTGGAGGTGAAAGCATGTGACATAGAGCTCTGAGACAGGGTGAGCTGCGGCATCTATAGTAGTCGGTGTTCTTTGGATGCAACAACAAGTGAAGAGCATCTCTCTCACTGCCTGCTGTTTCCTCTCTCTGCAGAGTCCTGTGGTCCAAGTGTTGCTGGCCCAACCAGCAGGGGAGCTCTTCAATCTCGCAGCTCTTACCCAGGGCCAAGCCCTCTAGAGTGCCAAAGCCCTGAAGACAACAACTGTTGGAGTGTCCACCTTGCTCAGCTGCCCCAGGCCCTGCTAATCAGCATGGCTGCTCAGAAGGGGATTCTGCATAGCTCTTTATCTGAAAACAGTCAGTGGCTTAGTGAACCCAAGCAAAGTGAGGGCTGCGAGCCAATGCAGCTGAAGAAAGCAAACTTCCTGGGCTCCGAGGGTGCCATCTGCGGGGGTGGCCAGGATGAGACCACTATGGAGCTGGCACTGGTAACACCCACAGGCAGAGTTAGACTGGGAAAGCCATTGGCCCAGAAGGTGTGCTGGAAACAGGAGCAGAGTGCCTTCATGGAGGTGCCTCAGCTCAAGAAAAGGCTACAGGGCAGACAAACCAAAGATAGGGAGCATGGTGCCCTCACAGGCCAACCTGACCCTAAGCAGCTGACCCAGGACATCTTCAGGAAACCAGCTGGCAGCACAGTCTTCTCCGCGTGGCCCTGCAGAGCCCAACAGGAGCAGAGAAGTGCCTTCAGCAAACCAGCCAGGTATCTATCAAGGAGACCTGGGTCAGCCTCTCTTTTCCAGGCAAGCAGACCTGCAGATGCCATGGGGGAGCTGTTGGGACTCATCAAGATGGTAGATTTTCCGTGTTGGGGTCAACTTTCCAATTCTAAGCTTTTGGTGGGTGATTTCTGGAACCTGCAAATGCTGCCACAGAACACTCATCTCTGCAGTGCTTTTCTGAGTACCCCTACACTATGGCTTAAGCATGCCATGGCCCAGATACCCACACCCTTGTCATCTTCTTCCCCTGCCTCTTGGGCCCTCCTGCCACCCATGTTCCCTTCCCGAGGCTTGTCCACCCAGAACTGGTGTGCAAAGTGCAACCTCTTCTTTCGCCTGACCTCGGACCTGGTTTTTCATATGCGGTCCCACCACAAAAAGGAACATGCAGGGCCTGACCTACATTCTAAGAAGCTGACAGAAGAGGCACTCACATGCTCCATTTGTCATGAGTACTTCCGGGAGCGCCATCATCTCTCCCGGCACATGACTTCTCACAGTTAACAGGTGGCTGTGGAACAAACCTCTAAGTTCAGTGTCCACCATTTGGCAAAGGCAAAGAAATGGTTTGCCAGGGCTTCCTTTGAAAAGACAATTTGCAGTTGTCTGTGAGGCTGTCTGCAATCAACCACATAGATGAACAGCTCAGTCATAATTAGAAAAAGTGCTTGGCTGTGATATGCTTTGAAATAAATAAAGTCATGAAATAAAATGATGTGCTTTGCTAATCCAGGGTATCAGGGCTACTAGGCACAAAGTGTCTCTAATAGCTTCAAGAATGGGGGTCCTGCTTGATGTGGATCCTGGCCACCAGGATCCTGCGTTATGGCGGCAATGGACAAATTCACAGGGATTACAGAAATCCTGTGGAGAAAAAGGGACAGCATGGCCACTCTCTAAGTCAGAGAGGGGGTGAGAGGGCTAGAGAGAGCTCAAGAGAGAGAGCCTACCCGTACCTGGACAGGCTTTTATTGCTTTTCTGGGCACATTACATCAAGGATGGTCCTCATTTATGATGCACAGGTTCACTGTAGGTGATTACCTTTTACAGACAACAAAGGACAGAATACTGCTAATTACTTCAAAGAGAGGATGTTATAGCTGAAGGGGGAAAGTGGTTGAACTGATTATACTCCATACTTGGGTGGTTTAGCACAGACTTTAGGAAGTTAAAGACACTTCGGTAAACATTTGCTGCCTCAATCCAGAGTGAGGGAGTTTTAGCAAGAGCAAGTCTTGTACCAGTTAAGGTACAATGCAGGCCTGATTCCCCATGGGAGAACCTATCCGTGGGAGTGGGTCCTGCCCATCAAACCTCACTCCCCACTGGCTTTTCTGAGTGGGAGCTGGCCACATTTCCCACACGTAGAACGGTTCTCTATACCTGCTCCTCTCCTCATTCCTTTTGCTCTTTATGGAGTCAAGTATAGGCTTTGGACACAGACAAACCTGGATCTGAGTCTTAGCCCTTTTATATACTAGACCTGACCTTGAACAAATTGCTTTAATTGTCTGAGCCCCAGTTTTCTCATCTGTAAAATGTAGTTTATGACACCTGTGTTTTGGAAGATGTTTTGGGGGGTTCCATGGAAAGATGTTAGGAAAATGGCCAGCACAGCACCTAGAGCAGTGTGATCATTGTGTAAATAACATGTATTATCATGATCCAGATTTGTTACAAAACAAAATCTAGGTGGCAAACAACCCAGAGTACCTACTTCTCACTAGGGGATCTGTGGGTTGGCTGTGGTTGATGTGGTTTTGCTGGCTTGGCTCCAGGTCACATATTTAGGCCCATGCTCTTTTTCTCTGGAACTGATGGGCTACTCAGTTCATTCTTCTTTCATGGTTATGCTAAAGCATGAGAGGGCAAGTCCTAATACACAAACATGTCTCAGTCCTATGTTTGGGTCACTTCTGCTAATGTTTCTTTGGCCAAAGCAAGTCAATGGCCAAGCCCAATGTTAGGGAGTGAAATGTGCATGCTGCCCATGGTGAAGCCATGATGAGCAAGTGAATGTATCATCCTACTATAGGAGCGTGAAGAATTGAGATCAACAACTCAGCCATGAGTTATCACATTCTGAATATGTGAAAAGGGAAAAATGGAACAACATACCTCCCCACCTATCACACAATCCTTAGCTCTCAGGAAGGGAATATGAGCAAAAGTGTAAAGCTGAAAACACTAATGATTGGAAGAGTTCTGGTTTCTATTATTTTCTCCTCTGCTTTTCCAAGTTTGTCCTTGCTAACCTCAGGTCATAAACTCTGACATCATGTGGGCTAGTTTGTATGAAGCCCATTTCTTAGTAGTTCTTCTGAGTCAATGAAATTTTTTTTGATGGATTTCTACTTCACTTTCAGGATTTGTTCATCTGACCTGCAGTTTGCAGCCCTCTGGTGGGGCCTCCCTCACAGAGCTCAAGCTTGTGGTTGGTAACATGGGAGGCATGCCTAAGTCAGACCTGTTGGGAGGGAGGCCTCCTGAGGAGTGGGAACATGAGCTGAGCTTCAAAGTCCAGCAGGCTTTGGTGATTCAGACAGGGAAGGCAGTAGCTGAGGAGGAGAGTGGTCTAGAGCTGCAGAAGTTCTAGGGTGCTGCAAGGCCAGTACGAGGAGGATGAGCTGGGGAGGCAGCCCTCAAGAGGAGATGGGGACACACAAAGGCCTCCAAAGAGAATAGTTTGGATCAGGGCTTGGAAGGGCTCTCTCCTAGAAGCACTTGGAGGGGAACTCTGGTTTCAGTAGGGAGGGAAGGATGGGCTGGAGAGAGGAGATGACCCCCTGAGGCATTTTCTTTTGCATTTGGAAGGAGCCAGAAGTGTTCCCCCTGCAGGTACCGACAGAGCACCTCCATTCCTATAGGAAAGCTTGGAGGATCTGCTCTCCCTGAGAGACAGTAGGAATGATCTGCAGACCAGCCCCTTTGGGAGCTATGTGGGGACAGAATTTGCCCACAGAGATGCTGTGCCCAAATCAGTCTGAAGCTGCAAGGAGCCTCCCTCTTCTGCTGTCCCATGTGGGGCAGAAAAGGTTTGAACCTTAGGCTCCACAGTATGCATTGACATATACCATTTAATCTGCATGTCACACCCAGGAGGTAGATGTTTAATTCCCATTTTACTACAGAGGAAACTAAACTCCCAGAGGTTAACTGACTTTCCTAAGACCATGAGTGCAAGAAGAAGACCCCAGGATCTCCTCATTTTGAGATCACATCCTTCCTAGTGTACTACACATCTCCTTAGTGTGTTCATGTGTCATCATGAATGGTTTGAAAACTAGGCCCAGGCATTGATTTCAACTTGCACCCTGCCCCCCACCACACATAAAAATTTCTTTTGCCTTTCTCTTTAGCGTTTTTCACTATCTTGAGGTCTATGTGTTTTACTGATTTGTTTACTGTGTCTTCCGTGAATGGAACATAAGTTCCATAAGGGATTTTTGCTGCTTTGCGCACTGCTGTATCCCCAGCAGCTAGAACAATGTAGGCACATAGCAGTTGTTTAAAAGGCATTTTTTCTTTGTTTGTTCATTTGTTTTAGTATATTTTATTGATTATACTATTACATTTGTCCCATTTTTTCTCTCCATTACACCCCTCTGCCTTACACCCCTCCTCCAGCATTCACAGCCCCAATTTAGTTCATGTCCATGGGTCATACATATAAGTTCTTTGGCTTCTCCATTTCCTATACTGTTTTTAACCACCCCCCCTGTCTATTTTGTGTCTACCAATTAAGCTTCTTATTTCCTGTACCTTTCCTCCATTCTCCTCCCTCCACCTCCCCACTGATAACCCTCCATGTGGTCTCCATGTCTGTGATTCTGTTCCTCTTCTAGTTGTTTGCTTAGTTTGTTATGTTTTTGTTTTTAGGTTCAGTTGTTGATAGTTGTGAGTTTGTTGTCATTTTATTGCTCATAGTTTTGATCTTTTTTTTTTCTCATTTGTTGAAGGAATGAATGAAATGCCTGGTTCCAGCCTTGCTGCTGACAAACCTTGAATCAACTTCTCACAAGAGTTTTGACATCTGTCAAACTGAATGCATAACCATCCTCCTCTGGCTTTTTGGATTAGTCCATAATTTCTTGAGAGGCATAAATGCATTATGCTAAGACAAAAAAGAAATTTAGAATTGAGACTGTAGAATTCTAGTCCATTCCCTCATTTTACAGCAGTAAGCATTTATGTCCACTGATAAGTTGACCTAAAGAGTGTTGCAGGGCAAGTGGTGGTAAGGTCAAGGCCAGGATTACTGAAATACCTATGACAGCTCAGTTTGTGAATCTTCCTGGCCTGCTGCACTCCTCAAGGAACCAAAGCATTCAAAAACAAGGGAGATGTTATGAAAAATAAATAAATTTAAGCTAATTAAATTAATTCAAGGTATGAGGAAGCATAACAAAACATCTTTACACAACTTGATTTTTAAGATGGAATTTAGTTTGATAAAAATTGACTTTGACAATGGAGTTTATTTTTGTAAAAATTGATGTAAATGAAAGTTGCTTTGCAGACATTTAAATTGACAAACTGAAAGGTGACTTATAGAGGTGATGATTTGCAGCTTATTAATGTGACAGTTACTACTTGTCACCAGGCTGGGTCCCCAAAGTGTTCTTGGCAGCTGAATCCTTTCTTAATTCACTCTTATCTCCTGTCCTCCTTTCTTTACTGGAAAGTAGTCACTTTTAATCATGACTTTGCCCTCTCTCTGTCACGTTCCATTCCATTTAAGGGTTGGCTGTGGTGTTGCCACAAAACATCACATCAGCAGGTATGAATTTTCCTCTACAATTCTTGGCTAAAAATTGCCACATTCCTTAAATTCTCTACATCATATTTAATTTTCCCTTCACCCAAATTCTTTGGCTTTGATATGCAACTTGTCTTTTGGAAATTTCCCTCCTGCCTTCCAAGTTCAGAGAAAGCTCTCCAGCACTTCACACCTAAGAAGGCAGCCTCTTAATGTCATGCCACTTCCCCATGCTACCTTGCTGTCTTTACCACTATTTTCCAACAGGCTATGTCCTCTCATTCACCTCTCCTACGGTCTTGAGTCTTTAGTCACCCAGGGACTGGTGGCCAAAATGAAATGCATAGACTTAAGGAAGCATATTAGTGATGGTGGTGATGAGGAGAGGCAGGAATCACCAGCTGGACATCCTTAACTCTATTATGGTCCCAGTCTTCAAACAGGCCAGGTGCTGGGCCTGGCACTGCTAACCTCATCCATACAGCCCTATTCCTCTGGGCACAGGAAGAGAATTCTCCTTAGGGTGAAAGGCAGCAGTTGTCTCAAGGTGAACCATGAATGCTTCCTTATTTTGGAAGGTTCTTACATCCCTTAGAGGTAGCAGGCCGCCCCTGCAGGCCACTTCTTTTCAGAAAAATGGTTAACACATCCTGGCTATTTGCATGATGTTTTTGATTTTTTGTAGTTGAAATCATGTAGGAAGTTTAAGATCACATAGCAGGATATAAATCCTATAGAAAATAAACCCACTTTTCCTATGTGTTTTGATTTGTACCACTTCTTAGGAGAAAAGAATTTTTGGAAACCAATATTGAGTGTGGAATGAGGAGACAGTGCATACTGGGAGGAGGGTTGGGGTTCACTGAATTCAACTTTTTCTTCCATGGCCATACTGTGTTTTCCCAGGGCAGGAGACAGGAAGCAGTGGCATCTGATACCCTTGCTATTCTAAGCTGCTTAGATTATGAGGCTATTTTTAGCACCAGCTGTCCTGGTCAGTAAGGCAATAAATAAGTTCTTAGACCAAGTGGCATTAATCCCCAGGGGCCAGGAAATGCAAGATGGGTACCATACAGTGGGGACTTTAGAGGAAGGTTTCCTTGTCCACCAGTGTAATTTGGACTGCATCATTTTTCTTTTGAAGCTGTGTCCTCTCCTTGCATTAAAGCTGTGTAGATAACCAAGGCACACAAATATGTCGGTAGATGCAAGGACATGGGAAGCAGGAGGGTGAGATGGGAGAAAAGCTGGTCTTCTCCTATGGTGCTCCAGCCCTCCCTGAAAAGAGAGGACATATAGGATCTGGCAGGTTACCCCTTCACACTCCTTCCTGGGTAGGTCCCTGGCCCCTGCTTCCTAGGGTGAGGGTTAGTCAGATATCTAGCAAGGATCCTGATGGTGAAAGCCACCCTTCTTTTCCTCTTCTAATTAAGCAGATCCTGGCACAGGCATGGTTTGTTCCTGTGGGCAACATTTGGATGTGGGCCCCTGGAACTCAGAGCTACTTCCCTTCATCCCACTCACCCTAGCCCTGTGCCCCATCCCCATCCTCTGCTGCTCACGTCTGGTCCCATATCTTCTGTGCCTCCACCACTTGCCATGGCTGGCCTGACTCACTCAGGATATGAGTGGGATGGTGCAGAAGGGAGAGATGGACTCAGCATGCCGTGGACTTCTTTATCTATATAATGACCCCATAGTTTGGCTGCCCAGAATGTGGTCTGAGTTTGCTGTTGTTGCAACACAGTCCATCTGGAGTCCTGTAGCCACTCCAGCACCAATGGGTGGAGGGACAAAGGGCCACCCTCAGCCCTCATTACTTGCTCTTGGTTGACCTCCCTCCTTACTATGTTTCCAGGAGGGCCAGCGAAATAAGACCCCTTGAATATCTGCATCACATAATAATGCCTTTTCAGTGGAGAGGGGCCCTGTTCGTTCATTCATTCATTCATTCATTCATTCATGGTGTGCTGAGCTTTCCTCCCAGGTGCCAAGCTTGTTTGGGCTTGGAGGAGCAGAGACAAGCAGGCTAAGTTTCTATCCCTGAGTGCCCCACAGAACAGGTGGGGAGACTAATGATACAAGAGAGACAAACACTGTGGAAGAGGTGTTCCAGGGACTGTGGAAGTGCACAGAGAAGTCAAGGACATCATCTGACCAGGTGACATCAGAGCAGGTTCTGGGGAACAAGGGGGTGCTAGAGAGGATGGAAAACTTAACACACCACAAGCCCTTTGCTAGGTTGGGGTCCAGGTATCCACAGACCAAAGAAAACAGGTTGGGGGTACAGGAGGCAGACAACAGCCTGACCCAGCCCCTCTCACTGCTGGGCAGTGGGACCCATGAGGAGTCCTCAAGCAGGGGAAGACATGAGAAGGTTGCATGGTAGGGCAGAAGCCCTGGCTGGAGGCTGAAGCACAGAGATGAGGCAAGAGGTTGTAGTGGGGATTTACACATAGATCCAGGACCCCAAGACAAGGGAGACAGATTGCAGGTGGGCCTAGAACAGAGTGCTATTAATTCAAATAACTCTTCTTGGGTCCTGATGATTGTGTGGACACAGGGTAGAGAGGCAGGGGGCTGAGAGGAGAAAGTCAGAAGTGGTTCCCAGATCTCTATCCTGTGTGTCTGTATTGTGTGTGTGTGTGTGAGGAAGGCGGTGAAGAGAGAGAGAGACAGAGAAGGAAGAAGAGAGGAGGAAAAAGATAGAACCCCAGAATGTAAGCATATCAGGAGCCACATATTTGCCTGAAGATTAATAGGGTTAATGAAGAGAAAAGTGAGATCACAGTATACATTAGTACTAAAATTCAATCATGCACTTAATCTTATTTCAATTTAGCAGAAGGAAAAGGGGTAAAACCTTGCCTTCCATTTGGACTGTCCTGTTTGGACAGAGATGTTTCAAAGTTTTCCAGTGGCAAAATTCCTTGGTATTGGTGGTGGCCCAGCAGTATGCCCAGATTCCACAGCTCTCTAGGTTGTAGGGAAGTCAAGATTGTGTAGTAAAGTCAGCCCAGTACCCTGGGGTAAGTGGTCTGTGTCAGATGCTGCCTGGATTCAACAGGCAGCAAGGCCAGAAGGCACCAGTACTCATCCTCAATCAGACATCTTAGAGCTGGGGTCTCCCCTGATCTTCTGGCCTCATTCCCACAATGACTTTGGGAAGGGTCCTAAAGGTCTCTCACTTTTGGGTCTCTAGTGACTCCAGTAGAGCAGGATTACATGGTTCCCAGGACACCAGCCAAGGACCTAATTCCCCCAGGCTGCCCCTTTGGAGGAGATATTGGGGACTACATGCCATAAGCTTCTTATCCTGTTAGGAGTGGGCCTGGCCACCAGAGACAGCAGAGTAACAGGTTGCACTTGGATGAGGGCAGGTACCCAGACCATTGCCCAGGGCTGCTTTCCCCTCAGCAGCAACCTAGCACATCAGGATGCTGCATGGCACCTGAGCTTTTGGGACCTTGGCAGAGCTGGAGAATAAGGGCATGGGAGGTACATGTGAAGGAAAGGTAGACTTGCTGTGTAGAATTGAATTGGAAGGGGTTGGGGCAGGGAGGAGAGGATTCTAAGTGAGCCTGGACTTTTCTTCAAGTGTTTGAGGGCTGCCACCTGAGCAAAATGAAGACTTGCAGCCTGATATTCACTTGCGTTCACAGGCATCCACCGCTGACACCAGACACCGAAATAGGTGGCAGGCAGGAGAAGAAGCTGAGTAGGACAGCTCCTTTCCTGAGGGCTGTGCTGCATGGTAGAGACAGACATGGTCCAGGACAGAGTGGGAGAGTTGTTCTAACAAGGGAGGTGCAGGTGCAGGGAGGGCAGAGTGAGGACAGTGTTCTAGGGGAGTGGGGGGCCCTTATCTCTGGACCTGTGCTGTCTCACACTGGAGCCACCAGCTATGCATGGCCATTGAGCACTAGACATGTGTCACGTGAAATGGGAATGTGCTGTAAGATTTCAAAGTGTTTGTACAAAAACATCTCATCTGTAATAATTTTTATATTGAGTATGTGTTGAAATGATACTGCTGTGAATACAATGGGTTAAATAAGATGTATCATTGAAATTAATTCAGTTGCATCTTTTTACTTTTCTAAATGTGGCTAAGAAAAATGTAAATTGACACATGTTCCTGGTATCTGTGACTCACCGTATAACTCGGTTGGAGAGAGCTGTGCTATCTTCCTGACAGCATGAGGATCAGGGACTGGCAATTAAGAAGCATGGATGGGGTAGATCTGGATTGCACCTCTGCAAAACAAGTATTACTGAGAATGTCAGCTCCCCAGGTGTCCAAACAGAGAGGATGATGGCAGTGGTGATAAGACTGGGTGGATGAGCTCCAAGGGTACTTGCAATTCTAAGCCTAACTGTAGCCCAACAGACCCCTTTCCTGCACCCTGGCTCCTCAGGCAAAACCAACTACGGGAGCTCCCTTGTTGTGTGGCCCTGAGGTCCCGCCTACCACAGTGATCTGCCCATGGAAGCGCTCCAGGGAGCCCTGCTGACCAGGTACCCAACTCGCTCTCATCAGAGTTTGCTGGAGCATCTCCTTGGCTCTGGTGAGGGCTGCCTCCGCAGGGACAGCCACATGCGGCACCACGCCCACCCCTTCCCAGGAGCTGCCATCCGTAGCCCCCACTGAACGGGCGGTGGGGATGGTGATATAGAGGTGTGTGTCATCCACGTGGTAGGTCTGTGGAGGCTGGCAGCCCCCACTGGTCACTTCCCCGATGACCAAAGCGCGGCCCAGACTCTTCATGATATAGGTGAATTCCTCTGCCGCACCGGCTGTTACACCGCTGGTCAGAATGACCACTCTCTTCTTGGAGCCATAGCGTTCACCTGCAAACGAGAAGGCACTTCAAGATAGGTTGTCAAGTTACTCCCTGGGAGACCTGTCTTCTCTATATTGCCTGGACCCACAGAGAAGAGGGCCTGGCATTTAGTTCTGCATCCTTGCACCCACATGCGAGTCACTCCACCTTCCTGAGCCTCAGTTTCTGCATCTGTAAAATGGGGCTAAGAGCATGTGCCCAATCCTGAGCACGAAGTTACTTCCCAGCCGGCCCACCTCCATGCAGATTCTTTTTTCACCAAGTAATGGGAAAAGACTTGATTTTTTTCTGGGAAAGAAAAAGGTACATTTCCTTCATTTATTAATAACAATTTTTTATTAATTATAAAAATAAAAAGAAATTAATAACGAAAAGTTAACCCGACCAGAATATCTTTTCACCTTGGACCCTCAGAAGAGCCAAACCTGTGACTTGACAACAATCCTGCAGGACAATGATATCCAAAGAAATCAAACATGAGCCAGAATGCAAGCCACACTTTTTATTTTAAGTCTCCTAGTGGCCACATTAAACAAGTAAAAAGAAACAGATGAAATGAATTTTAATAAATTTTTATTTTACTAAATATATCCAATATATGTTTATCTCAAAAATGTAGTTAGTAAAATTATTGATGACATAATTTAAATCCTTTCCTGTCATAAAATGTCTTCAAAATCTGGCATTCACTTTACACTTTACATATCACAAATCAAATGAGCCACATCTCCATGCTCAGAGGCTCCCATATGGGACATCAAAGGACCCTATGATCTGCAGATCTGAGTCTATTTTAACTCCTGGTCTTCAATGTCTATTTGAATTTAGAATTTACCTGGTTCTGATTTTTATTTACATTTTGCAATATTGTTGAACATGTGTGCTGGAAGTTCTATATGCTTATGTGATAAGGAACTGTACAAGTGAAAATTTCAGGGTGCTTTTCTGGTTATATGCACACCCCTGCTGAGCTTCCTGTTGTTGATGGGAGAGCAGATTCCTTGGTTTTGGCTGCTGGGCAATGGGATGGAATGAGGCTACCCACTAGCAACAGGACTGGAAGGGTCATGGCTCTGTAAAGCACAGGGGCCTTCCCTGCTCCTCTGGTCACTGTTCTTGGCCTAGGGCAGGTAACAGAAGCCCTGTCGGCATCAGAACTTCATTTAGGTAGGTGTTCTGAGCTGCTGATGAGAGTTCAGGTTAGATGAATACTAGAAACTCTGTGGGTTCTGGTGATGGGCAGGGGGATCCTTCTGGTTCTGCATCTGTCTTGCAGGTAGATGGTTGTAGTGGGCAGAACGGAGGCATTTGGTTTTAGACAAACCGGTGTTTAAGTTTTGGCACTTTCACTTATTAGTTGAGTGATATTAGGCAGGATATTCTACTCAGTAGACATTCATTTTTCTCTTCTAGATAACGAGCATAATGGTACAAGTTTTACAGGGATTAAAGATCATATGTGCAGCCTTGGCTGGTGTGGCTCAGTGGATTGAGCTCTGGCCTGCAAACCAAAGGGTCAGTGTTTTGATTCCCAGTCAGGGCACATGCCTGGGTTGCAGGCCAGGTCCTCAGTACAGGGTACGTGAGAAACAAACACACACTGATGTTTTTCTCCCTCTCTTTCTCTTTCCCTTCCCCTCTCTCTAAAAATAAATACATAAAATCTTTAAGAAAAGAAAGAAGAAAAGAACACAAGTTTAAAAAAGATCATATGTGTCAAGTATATGGCATGGGATAGGGACGTCATATTCCAGTTACTATTTTACCTGAACCCAGGCTGTCTTTCTTTAATTCTCCAGAAACTTCTAGAATCAGAACAGGAAGGAAAAGACTTCTGCACCCACCTGCAAGCTGGCTCTGTGTCCAGAGCTCGCTGACAGAGTCATTGGGGCGGCTGTAGATTTTGTCCAACAGAATGGGAGGGCCTTTGTCAAAGAAGTAAGAGCACAGGGTGGAGATGGAGGATGTAGGGCCACCAATGTTGAACCTGAAGGAAGAGAATGGAGGCCCCTGAGAGTAAAGATCACACTGAGGCCTTTGGTGTCCCCTGGGAGGCCTAGATCTTTGTCCTGTGGAAGCTTCTAATTCCAGACAGCCTCAGTCTAATGCCCTATTCTCATCCTACAGGATTCATTGGATGGAGTTCTCCAGAGTACAAATCTCTTGAAAGCAAGAGACTTTGTCGTCAAATTCATTTAGATTATACTGCATACCATACCTGCCTCTTCTAATCACATACTAATACAATGTATGATACAAACTGTATACATTACCTTAAAGGCTCTGACAAGTCTTACAGTCAGGAACTTCTTGATAAATTTCCCTCACTTACTGACCATGGACTGCTCCCCTGTACCCATGCTTCCTGTGAATGGAACACATCTTGGAGACACTATCCTTCCAGTTGCATCCTCAATATTTTCACAAAACTCACTAGGTGTCTTAGATGAGGTGCCCTAATGAGGAAATTAATGTGGCCGAGTGCTCAGAGTTGTGAAACTGCATTAGAAGTGAGAAAGACTGTGCCTATCCTAGGCCGTTTAGACTTGCCCCATGTCATGATCTTCTTGGGCCCCTGTCTTTTCAATTGGGAAACAAAGAGTGCAGGGCTGGCAGTGTATTAGAAGCCTCTTCTGGTTGATGGTCTGGGATGACTTGCCTGGGTTCGGGGCCCATGATCTCAGCATCTGAACCTCCAAACCTCAGATTGGAAGGGTCCTTAAACAAAGTACACCCATAGGCTGGGCCTCCTTTTATTTAAAAAAAAAAATGTGCACGGCACAATTAAGCAGATAGGGACTTAGCAAGAAGTTTGTTCAGATGTTTAATAGAGCATTTGAAGAATGAAGAGATCAGAGGTCACACAGGAGCCCCCAAGCTAAAATTCTGGGAACATACACCGGAGCCTTGGAAACAGTTTCTTTCCCAGGGAGAAGAACCAGCTGCTGGGATCCAGAGCCACCTAGCGATGACCAAGAACATTGGGAATGTTACAGGCCAACCACCAGAGCTGGACACTCCATCTCAGCCAATCCCAACAGTACCTGTCTGGTAGCCTGACCTTCCCCTTGCCATGGAGGGTGCCTGGGCAAGCCTGCTGGTAGACCTGGGAAGCATGGGAAACATGATCCTGTTCTGAGAGGGAAACACACCTCTATCAGGCACACTTTTACAGAAGCAGGACGGAGGTGGCTATCTGAAGCATCCCTCCAAAAATCATTTTGTGAGGCAAAGAATTCTTTTCACGACAGTAGAGGCTAATTTGTAAGTTCTCTCTGGGACTCTGGCTTTATGATTCTTATGATCAGGGTGGCCATGGATTGATTTGTATAACATGAGCCACAACCACAGATGGAAACAATTGTCCCAAACATGACTGATCATCAGAAAGACCTGGATGATTCGTTTCAAATATATAGACCACTGGGCCTCACCCTTGGAGTTTTGTACTGGAGTAGGGCTAGAGTGGGGCACTGGAGTCAGTGTTCTTCATGTCTGCCTTCCCTCTCCCTCTTCAAAGAGTCCTACAACCAGACACATTTGGGGACCACTGAACTAGTTCAGTAGTTCTCATCCTGGAATGCACATTGGGATCATTGGAGGAACTTTAAAAATCTATCAGTGCTGGGGTCTCACTCAGCCAATTAAACCAGAACCCCTGAGCTACCTGGTCAGAGCCCTGATAGCCAGATGACCTAGTCCTTTCAATTCCTATCCTGTGTCCTAGGGTCCTTTTTCTTCTGTACCAGGACCATAACTTTGACTGTCTTCCAGCAGCAGCCCTCACCAGGCCAAGAACCACTGATGCCTGGCCCACTGACCTCATGTCAATAATCATGGCATCTGTGTACACAATCTTCTTCCACACATGCTCTACCAGCAGCTCTGACACCTGGGTGAGTAGTTCATAGTCTCCAAACATGTCAAACCTCAAGTAGCCAATGTTGTCCTCAAGCACGTTAGTGTGGAAGGAAAACTTGATCAGGTCTTCAAAGACTTCAGGGGAAGGGATCTGAAAGATTGAGAGATCCAGCTCAGAGTCAGGAGAAGAGAAGAATTTAAAGCTTGGGAAAGTGGACACCTATGGGGAACTGTCCCATGCTTGGGAAATGTGCCCCAGCCCCCACTCGGAAAAGCCAGTGGGGAGCGAGGTTGGCGGGCAGGACCCACGTCCATGGATAGGTTCTCCTGTGTGGAATCAGGCCTGCATTGTACCTAGGCTGCTATGAGACTTGCTCTTGCTAAAAATCCCTCACCCTGGATTGAGGCAGCAAATGTTTACTATCTTTAACTTCCTAAAATCTGAGCCAAACCTCCCAAGTATGGAGTGTATGTAACCAGTTCAACCACTTTCCCCTTTGAGCTATAACATCCTTCTCTTTGAAGTAATTAGCAGTATTCTGTCCTTGGTTGCCTGAAAAAGGCAATCACCTACAGTGAACCTGTACATAGTAAATGAGGACCATCCTAGATGTAATGTGCCCAGAAAAGCAATAAAAGCCTGTCCAGGCAGGGGTTGGCCCTCTCTTGGGCTCTCTCTAGCCCTCTCTCACTTAGAGAGTGGCCATGCCATCCCTTTTTCTCCACAGGATTTCTGTAGTCCGTGTGAATTTGTCCATTGCTGCCACAACACAGGATCCTGCTGACCAGGATCTGCATCAGACACCAAAGATTTCCTTAATATCAAGAGAAATAATAAGGGTATGCAAAGGGAATTCTGAGGGAGGTGGTAGGTAAAAGAACCTTTTCTGATAGTCCCACACATGGTCAGCAGGCTCCTTACAAGAATGCTCATGTGTACCAACCCCATACCCTGGTGTCTAGAGCTGAAAGGTCCAGGCAGTGTCTCCAATCTGTCTCCCCTGACTTCCCCAGATACTTCTTGATGTCCCTGAGGCCCCACACCCCCCACCTCAGGGCAGGGAGGGACGACATTAGCTATTGGGCCTGGCCCTGTGCTGAGCACTTTGCAGCACTTACCATCAGCCTCATGGCCACCCTGTAGGTAGAGAAGTCAATTAATGCACATATTTTTAATGAGGAACTGAAACACACATCAATTCAATAAATTTTTCCAAGGTCTCACAACTAAGAAAGTGGTAGAGACAGAATCTGAATCCACATGTGACACCAAACTGTGAACTCTGACTACACTGGAAAGGAGTTAGCCCCCAATTTGAATCTGGAGGCACTGTGAGCCTAGTGCAGTCCTGGCACTTACTTGGCTTCCCCAACATGCCTGGGCCTCCTCCTTTCTCTCCAAGGTTGCTAGGAGGCTGCAGCCTCTGTGAGCTGGACTGAGGGCAAGGAGTTGTCAGGATACCATTGTTGGCTGGGACACACGGCCTCAGTAACAAGCTATTTGATCACAGACCACTGTCCTCTGCACCTTTCTAGACCCCAGTTTCTATTTTTGTAAAATAGAAGAATGATTCTATAGTAGATGCTTTTGGTGACCTCAGCCCTCCTCTGATTTCAGCTGCAATTGGATGCCAGCTGACAAAGCCCTGCCTCCAGCACACCTCTATATTTTTCTATTCTCCTCTTCAGAACTTTCTCCAAGCTTCCTCAGAGTTTCAGAGCAATCATGTACCCTGGGGGAACCCTCAGCCAATGGAGGACAAGTGCTGCAGAGGGTGGTTCTGGGAGGTATTCTTCACACTTGTCTAAGTCCTATGGAATCAATAAATACCTGCTTGTCAGCTACCCTCTTTTGCTCCCACTCCACCTGCTCCCTCACTCCTGCTGCAGTGACTACCTCCCATGTAAATTGCCTATACCCAAACCCTGGTCTTAGGCCCTGCTCTCAAGGGAACTCAAGACAACAGCTTCACTGACTATGCAGTGAAATCACAGGTGATAAAAGATGTGGGAGATGTTGTAAATGCTGCTTTGGATGGAGCTTTCACCTGATAGGATTACTTGGTGAGACTTAATGACTTCCCTTAGCCACTGGTCTGGAGAACTTGCCCTCATCCACCCAGCAGCAGCCACAAAACTCTTCAGCACTGATTCACCTTTTCAGTGTTTCCCAAAACTTGAAATATTCTGACCACACAGCCTCACTCAAAATTTCCCATCCAGTTGGCCCTTGGATCTGGTTGCATGGCCACTGTGTACAGTTCCTTCAAGTGCTTTGCATTGTGGGAGGGGAGGAGTAGGCAGTTAGTACCTAACCAAGCAAAACTCCTCGCTATGGTTCTCTGGGCTGTGCCCTGCCACCCCTGATCATGCCAGGGCCTGTCCAGGCTCCATGCATTAGTTCCAAAGCACTGTGAGGCCAGGGCCTCCCCCTGCTTCCCTGTCTCCATCCCCTTGATTCATCCACACAAACTGCAGACCCCTGGGGCAAGCAGATGGTATTAACACAAAGGCCACATTTCCAGAGGTGGAAACTGTGCTCTCATGTACCTTACTGACATCTTTCTCCAACACTGGCAATGAGAAGCCCTGCAAATACCCCAATAAGAGTGTACCTCCTTCTGTAACAGGGATTTTCAAACTGAGTTCCTATGGTACCCCATGAGCATGGGTGTGGTTGGGATGACAGAGAAAGAGAGAGAAAAAGTTGTGACTGATAAAAACTTAAACATGAACATCTTGTACTACACACAGAACCCTGAATGTACAGACAACTTGTCAACTCCCTCCTGGGACTGTGTTGAGCCTAGTCTCCCTTGTATCTCACCTGCATGGGCACAATCCCAGGAATGTGGTCCTTGGCACCCTCAGGGATATGGGCTGCTTTCAAGTGTGGGTCCCCAGAAAGCACCTGTAGGTCATCCCCCAGCATCTCAGCCAAGGCCCCTTCAGAGGTCACCCTCAAGTAGTGGCTCTGCAGATGGCTCAATTTGGCAGCCATCCTGGCCCCCAGATCAGGGGAGGCGTAGTTATCAGCAACCAGCTTCCCAGCTGTCTGTAGCACAGTGGGCACCTTCGAACGCAAGGCCACTATGTCCTGGGCTGTGGAGAGGGCTTCACTCATGGGCACTGTGATGTCAGGCTCTACCCCTGCGAGGTCCCAGGCCTTGCCTGTGCTAGCACTCAGGGCCATCTGTATGGGCATGGAGGCATATAAGTGGCTGCTGCCCACCTGGTAGATGCCCACAGAGAGCGCCCCTCCAGCAGTGGGCTCCCCAATGACTGTGGCCCGCTTCAGGTCCTGCATGGTGTGAGCAAAAGCCTCAGCTGCTGACCCACTGGTGTGGCTCATCAGGATGTAGAGGTCCTTGTGGGGGCTATAGCGCTGACCAGCCAACTGGGGCAGGGTCCATACCTCTGTGACTGTCGAGGTGGCCCTGTCAAAGACAGAGTAGAGGTGCTGGAGGGGCTCTGCCTCAAAAAAGTAGGAGCACAGCAGGGGCACAGCTGTGGAGTAGCTGCCAGGGTTGAAGCGCAGATCAACAACCAGTGCAGCCGTGTCCACCAGCGCCTGCCACACCAGCTGTACCAGCTGTGGCCCAATGGCTTTTACTGTCTCCATCTCAGCCATGGCATCAAAACGCAAGTAGCCCAGCTGGCCAGGCAGCACTTCTGTCTTGAACAGGGCCTCAGTGAGGTAGGAGAGCTCCTCTGGAGAGAAAACATCAGGGGGTGGTGGGGGCACCTCCTCTGTGGCCAGCTCACCTAGGCTGTGGAACATCAATAAACGGTGGTCTCCAGACATCTCCTGCAGGTCAGCCGTGAGTTGGGAGGCCAGTGACTCCAGGTCCACAGCTGTACGGTAGGCTCCCTGGGCGAGCTTGGTTTGTAGCAGGTCTCCTGTCCACCCAACAACCTCTGGCCGTGCGTAATGGACCTCCAGCAGATGCCCGGTGCCCTCTACCAAGGCTCCAAGGCTGCAGTGGAACTCCAGAACCTCCTGTGCTTTGTCCAGGGCCTCCTCAGCCAGCACAATGGCATCGGGCACCACGCCGCCCCCAAGCCAGCACTCACCATGGTTGTCGATGAAGGTGAGCACAGGCACTGTGAGTGCCAGGCTACCCTCTGGGGTCTCCAGCAGGGGCACCGTGTGGGTGTGAAGCAGGCTGCCTGCAGTGATCTCACCCACTAACGTGGCCCAGCCCAGTGACTGCATGAGGAAGGCCAGCTCCTCAGCAGCTGTGGCGGTGCGGTGGCTGGTGAGTAGGTATACCCCGCGTTGGGAGCCATAGTGCTGGCCCAGCAGCTCCGTGCAGCTGAAGTGCTCCTGGGTGACATTGGTGCGGCGATCATAGGTGGTGAAGAGGTGTACAGGGCTGGCATCAGGGTCCTGGAAGTAGGACAACAGCAGGGGCACAGCAGAGGATGGCCCCCCAGTGTTCTGGCGCAGGTCCAGGATGAGGTGTTCTGTGTTCTGCAGTGGCTCCCACACCTGGTGTAGGATGTATGGGCTCAGTGCCCGCAGCACAGAGGCATCAGCAAATCTGTCGAAGCGTAGGTAGCCCACATTACCCGGCAGCACCGACACCTGGAACACAGAGTCCACCAGGGCCTGCCGAGCAATCTCATCCTCCGGCACTGCTGGGGCTACCTCTGATAGGTCATCGACTCCAGCCTCAAGCCCAGAAGAGGTTTCTTTGGGCCTGATGTGCCGTACCAGGAGCCTAGGGTCCTCAGACACAGCCTGCAGGCCAGCGTTGAGCTTCGTGATCAGATCCTCCTCGGAGACCACCATGGAGAAGTCCATGCTGGCCAGGTGGTGCAGGAGGGCAGGCACGTGGTCCACCAGGGTGTAGTAGTCCTGCAGGGCCTCCTGCAGGTGCTGCAAGACTTCTGGCAGGGCCCTGCGCAGTGTGAGAATGGCTAGGGCCTTCTCTAGGGCCTGCTCAGCTGGTGTCCCCACACAGGGAAGCACCCCACTGCCCTCCCACATCTGGCCCCCACCCAGGGGACCCAAGGACCTGGACACAGGTACAGTGAGAAAAAAATCAGATTGGCCTATCCTCAGCTTCTGGAGGTCCAGGGCACCTCCCATAGTCTGCTCACCCACCACAGTGGCCCTGCGTATCTGTTTGAGGATGTAAGCAATGTCCTCGGCCACTCCTCCGGTGTGGCCACTGGTGAGGACCACAACATCCTTATCAGCACTGTACCTTTCTCCCAGGACCTGGGGCAGTGTCCAGATCTCAGTGGTCGTATTGGAGGGGCGGTCATAGATGGTATCCACATGCAGGACAGTGTTTCCTGGGTGCAGGTAGGAGATGACATAGGGGATGCCAGAAACATGGCCTGCAGTGCAGTGTCGGAGGTCTAGCACCAAGGCAGAAGTGCTCAGAAGCTTCCTCCAGATATTGGCCACCAGGAAGCCCCCAAGTTTGCTCACCACCTCCTGGCTTGGTATGTTGTCCACCCGCAAGTAGCCCACGTTGCTCTCCAGAACATCGTGGTGGATGTCTTTTTGTAGCTGGGCAAGCAGTTCCTCTTGTGTGAGGTTGGTGAGTGCTGTGATTTTCTGAGGAGCCGTGAGGGCACTGGGCTCATAGGAGATGACTAGATGAGGGTCGTTCAAGGAGCTCTGCACCCCAACTGTCAGGACATGAGCCAGCGTCTGAGGGTCTGAGATGCCCAGGATCTCACCACTTTTGATGGCCTGCTCGATGGCTCCCTGCATCCCCATCAGGTTCTCCGGGAAGCAGTAGTTATCTAAGAGGACCTTGGCCATATCCAGTACCAGGCTTGGCTGGAAGAGACGTGTAGGGCCAGTCAGGCCAAACAGTAATGTGGACAAGAGCAGAACCCATTCTCTCTTCATGGGAAACCAGGTGGGCTGGCTCCCGCACAAAGCTCCCTTGACCATGGGCAAGGCTACAGTGCTGCCCTGTGTGGCTGCTTCCTTCCTTGACCTTCTCAGCTGGCAGATAGAAGGTCTGAGGCTAAATGTGGGAGTTGAGGTGCAGCTTCCATCTCCAGTAAGCCTTTAATCCTGTCTAATTCAAGCTCATCAGCCTTGAGGGCTGGGCAGAAGGGGAGGTTTGACCCAGAAGCTATGTTGAATCTCATTGTGTCACCTCTATGCATAACAATTTGAAAACTACCATTTATTTTAGGTTTCTGCCACAGGTAGGCACTGTGCTCCACACTTTACAGGCTGACAGTATTCTTTGCAAAGTGGAGTTATTAACTTGCAAGTAAATAGCATTTCCCCACTGCACTGTGTGATCCATGCCTCTGGAATTAGGTAGAATTTGTTGAAGGTCTGGTTCTGCTACTCTCTGCTCTGTGGACTTAGGAATCTCTTATCGTGTAATTAAGTGAGAAACCATGTGTAAAGTTCTTCACAGTATCAAGCAAGAAAGAAGCACTCAATTACTGATATGTTCTCCCTATTAGATATTAACTCTGTTTTACAGCTGAAGAAACAGTTTAGTAAGTGGGGGGATATAGGGGTAGAGAGAAGCCTGTGAGGTCATCTCCTCAGACAGTGCAGAGGATGAGTCCTAGGGCCCCACCAACTTCAGGGCTTGAAGTTTATTCCTATGTTCTGGTAATACCTCCACGGACCAAAGTGGTCCTCCAAACAGCTTTCAAATGATAGGAATGACATGTGGACCTCAGTGAGGGGGGGGTTGGTGAGTGAGGACATCATGGAACCAGTGATCCCAGGTCAGATGAAGTCAGCTTAGATCTGAGGTGCATCCATACTCATGTTGGTTGAGAGCTCGGTCCACTGCCCACTACTCACAAGGAGAACTGAGTAGTAGAACTTGAGTCCCTGTGGTCCCAGGCCTTGCCGTATCTAGATCACTCTCCCCACCTGCATGAAACACATGTATCAACCGCTGAATCAACTGCTGGACTCTCAGGTTCCCAGTTCCTGCTCCTTCACATAGAAGTGACATGGGTCCTGCCTACAGCTTAGAACCTCTGCATTTTCTCTGTATTCTTCCAGGGGTGGGCATTTCCCTCACTAGCAGATGAGACAACTATGGCTTAGAGACAACTACCACTCAAATCATGATCACACATTTAGGAAAGTGCCCTGGGATGGTGGCCTGGCTCTGTTCCTCTCACTTCTCCCTGTCATCTCCAGCACACACTTCATATGGTGTGCAGACAGCAGGCAGGCAACATGTGTGCCTCAGCAGGCAGCCAGAAGAGGGGGCCTAGGGGATGAAGGTGGGAGGCTTTCCCAGCATACTTTAGAGCCACAATCTGCTCTCTGGAAATCATTATCTGAGGATGTTTACCAAGTGGTTTATGAAGGCCAAAGAGGTCAATTAGCTAAAAGAAACATATTTTTAGCTCATTAGGATTTGTTTAATACCCAAGTAACATATGGTCACATCACTCCACCTTTTGCAGCCAATGAAATTAGCCTGATTTATAATAATAATAATAATAAGCCTCCTTAGTCCCCACTGCAAAAAACTGACTGGTCCTTCCACTCCACTTCAAGTGAGGAATCACAGCTCTGAGCATTCTGGTCTTCTGAGGATACTTTCCCATCACTGCTTGACACCAGACAGAGCTTATGGATCAGGAAAGGTAGGTGTGAAGGTGAACTGGAATAAGTCTCTTTCAGAGGAAAGTGTTTTCCCTAGACTCTTATTAAAATGCAGTCTCAGGATGAGATGCCTGGAGCTGTTGCTGTGCCTTGATTGGTGTGAATGGCCCAGAGCCTCATGGAGGAGACCCTGAACTAGAGTTTGTTGTGAGTCACTGGGTTGCCTAAGTTAGATAGTGCCTGCAAGGAGAAGCAACTGGTCCTCCTTGGGTGTGGTCTGAGCTCAGTGGGAGGAAATTCTGTCCCATGCTCTATACTTTCTAGGAGTCAGGGTGTCCTGGCCCCTAGGTGGCAGCAGCTGAGGAGAGCGTGTTCTGTGCAAGTCCCAGGGTGGGATCCAAGTGGCTCTGTTCATCTTCCCATTGGCCCTGCTGACCATTGGCCCAGGGGCTACAGAGAGTTCCAGCATGATCTGTGAAGCTGAGTTTGGAGTTGGGATGGAGAAAGAAGCCCTGGCTCCCCCTCACCTGTACAAACAGCCACGTGGGCAGAAGTGTCAAGATTGTGAGCTTAGGAGCACACCCGAAACTGAAACCCTACTGCTTTCTAGGGTGGAGACTCAGATTAGGTGACATGACCACTCTGTGCCTTGGCTGTCTTAAAAGGAGAAAACCCTCACTGTATTGTTGTGACAGTGGTAGCAGGTAATGAAAAATCTGAGAACTTTGTAGGAATTGGTGAGTGGCAGCCTGTGATCAGAGCTCCTCTGTGGATTGGGGAGAGATACCCCAAGAGGCAGGGGTTGCCCTTACAACCCTGGGGTACTAGGTGCTTCTGAGACCCCAAACCTTCCATAGATCTATGTATTGCCCAGACTCAGAATTCACTCTAGAGCACACCCTGCAGTGGCCCCAGCATAAGATTAAATGACTCAGAAGGTGTGCTGTTGGGATGGTCACAAAAAGCATGCCTGGAGCTCGGGCAATACAGGAAGAATCAAGTCACCTGTCACATTATGAATTCACTTTTTGCTGTGGTCAGAGGCCTTGTCTATCTGGTTCTTTATCCACCCACCCACCCACCCACTCATCCACATCTATCTCTATCATCTATCTATCTATCTATCTATCTATCTATCTATCTATCATCTATCTATCTATCATTATCGTTATCATTATCATCATCATTTCAAGTTTTTTTCCTCAAAGGTCGCTGAATACATTTTCAAGTGGTACAGCAAATATTTGTGTACACAGTTCTGCCAGACATTTTACTACCCTTTCTTTATCTTACTTCTGTCTCTTGGCCCCCTCTCAAAGCCTCAAACCAATATATTTTTGGATGCATTTCAAAGCAGGTTGAATCTTTATATATATATATAAAAATATATATATATATATAAATATATATTTTTACTTTTAAAGAATAAAAGTAAAACATGTTTATTTTTACAAATTAAATAATTCATGAATAGGTGAAAAATCTTTCTCCAAAGACTGTCTAGCCCAGACAATCATAAAAAATGTAATATGTTTGTACATGGAAGCACATATGTAGAAAATCTACCTGTCTATCCATCTATGGATATCTATCCACCTGTCCATATATCCCACACCATCTCATAATAATATGAACAGTAATGTATATGTGTTCTGTTTTTCACTTAAACATACAATGGAAACATCCTTCCAAGTTGAAGCATATGAATAAAGTTTATTCTTTTAATGGCTGTGTAATAGTCCTTGATAGCTTACTGATCTTTTCCCCTAATGAGGAGTATTTTAAGTTGTTTCTGTTTTTGATTCCATAAAAAATCTTGTGATAATTGTCCTCTAATTCTTTGGTGCTTCTGTTTCTATAGAATAAATTTTCAAACCTGGGCTTGCTGAGTCGAAGGAAACGTGCACTTATTTATTTGATTGTTTTCTGTATTATATTTTTCAGTGACTTCTAAATTATATAACAAATGTATACTCTTTCTGTTCTTTACAACTCGATACATAATTGATGTACAATAAGCTGTGCATATTTGAAGTGTAGAATGTGGTGAGTTTTGACATGAGTATACACCTGTGAAACTATTGCCACAATCAAGAAAATGTATGTTGTCCTCAACCTCAAATTTTCCTCATGCCTCTTCATCTCCAAACACTATAGATAGTTTGTATTTTCTAGAATTTAATAAGTGGAATTATACCATATGTACTATTTCTGTCTGTCTTCTTTTACTCACTTATTTTACTTCAATGATTTTGAGATTCACCCATAGTGTTGAGTATAGCATCAATCCATTCATTTTATTGCTGAGTAGTAGCCATTCTGTAGTTATACCACAATTTGTTATCCACTCACATTTAGATAGACTTACAGGTTACTTCCAATGTATGACTTACAAATGAACTGCTGTGAAAATTTGAGTATAAGTCTTTTTGTGGGCATATGTTTTTTTTTTTGTAAAAGGCAAAAGATTTATGCGATCTGAAGAGAAACCAGAGTATATTTTTGGTAAAAAAGGTATACATGTTTAATGTCTAAAGAGACTACCTAACTGTTTTTTAAAAATTTAAATTTCTACCAGCCATATGTGAGGCTTTCAATTCTCTAACATGAATACTAACAATTGGTATAGTCATATTTTTAAATTTTAGCCATTCAAATGGTCATATAGTGGCTTCACCTTGTGATTTTAATTTGTATTTCCTTGATGACTTATGATGTTGAGTATCTTTTCATATATTTATTAGCCACTTGTATATAGCTTGTGGTAAAATGTTTAAATCTTTTGCTCATTTGGTGAGGGACAAATACCATATGATCTCACCTTTAACTGGAACATAATAAATAGAAGAAAGAAGGAAACAAAATATAACCAGAGACATTGAAGTTAAGAACAATCTAACAATGGTCAGGGGGGAGTGGGGAGGGGACAGTGAGGAGAGGAGATTACAGGAACTACTATAAAGGAAACATGGAAAAAATCAAGGGGGAGGGTGGAGGTGGGGGAGGGAGGGGGTTTCAGCTGTGGTGGGGTGAAGGGATGGGGAGAAAAGGCACACAACTGTAATTGAATAACAATAAAAAATTAAAATTAAAAAAAAGTGAGAGGAGAGTGGAAGTTTCTGTTTTATTATTGATAAAGTAAGTTACTTTTATATTCTGGATATGAGCCTTTTGCCTAATATATATGTTGCATGTATATCAATTTGTGGTTTGTTTTTTCATGCTCTTAACAATAAATTTAAATGTTCTTATTTTTGATAAATTCCAATTTATCAATTTTTCTTTTATGATTTATTTTTTTGTGCTATATCTAAGAAATCTTTGCCTATCTCAAGGTCACAAAATTTGTCTTTAATGTTTTTTTCTAGAAGTTCTATAGTTTTAGATTTCACATCTATAATTCATTTTGAGTTAATTTTTGTGTATAGTGTGAAGTAGGGGATCAAGGTCCATTTTTTCCCATGTGAATATCCAGTTGATTCAGCATAATTGTTGAAAAGATCTCTGTTGAATTGCTTTGGCATTTGGTCAAAAAGTAATCAACCACAAATGTGTGGGTCTATTTCCATACTCTCTGTTGTCTCTTCAATAATACCACACAGCCTTCGTTACTATAGTTTATAGTATTGGGTTGGCCCAAAAGTACATTATGGTTTTTTCCATACTATGGCTCTAATAGTACTCAGTTATTTTTAACTTATTTTGAAACAATTTTGTTAGATTGTATTGTGACAGCTGTCATATCAGTATGCACTTTTTAAAATAATCAAAATTGATAGTATTGGAAGTCCTAGCCACAGCAGTAAGACAAGAAAAAGAAATAAAAGGCATCCAAATGGGAAAGGAGGAAATGAAACTGTCACTGTTTGCAGATGACATGATAGTGTACATGGAAAATCCTATAGACTTCACCAAAAACTACTCAACCTAATAAATGAATTTGGCAAAACAGCTGGATACAAAGTCAATACTCAGAAATCAAAGGCCTTCCTGTATACCAACAACGAAACTGCAGAAACAGAAATCAGGAAAAAAATCCCATTTGATATAGCAACAAGAAAAATAAAGTACCTAGGAATCAACCTAACCAAGGAGGTAAAAGACCTGTACTCAGAAAACTACACAACACTGAAGAAAGAAACTAAGGAAGACACAAACAAATGGAAGCATGTACCATGCTTATGGACTGGAAGAATTAACATTATCAAAATGGCCATACTACCCAAAGCGATTTATAGATTCAATGCAATCCCTATTAAAGTACCAATGACATATTTCACAGCTATAGAACAAACATTTCAGAAATTTATATGGAACCAAAAAAGACCCCGAATATCAGCAGCAATTTTGAGAAAGAAGAACAAAGCAGGAGGGATCACAAGACTTGATATCAAACTATTACAAGGCCACTGTAATCAAAACAGCCTGGTATTGGCATAAACACAGGCACATAGACCAATGGAACAGAACAGAGAGCCCAGAAATAAACCCAAGTCTTTGCGGTCAGTTAATATTTGACAAAGGGGAAGAAGCATAAAATGGAGCAAAAACAGCCTCTTCAACAAATGCTGTTGGGAGATCTGGACAGCTATGTGCAAAAATATGAAAGTCTATCACCATCTTACACGATACACAAAAATAAATTCAAGGTGGATAAAAGACTTAAATATAAGTAGTGACACCATAAAAGTCCTAGAGGAAATCATTAGCAGGAAAATCTCAGACATTCCACACAGCAACATCCTGACAGACACATCCCCTACAGCAAGGGACATAAAGGAAAGAATAAACAAATGGGATCTCGTCAAAATAAAAAGTTTCTGCATGGCTAAAGAAAACAGCATTAAAATGAAAAGAGAACCAACAGTATGGGAAAACAGATTTTCCAATGATACCTCTGACAAGGGCCTGATCTCCAAAATATATAAATAACTCACACTACTCCACTCCAGGAAGACAAACAACCCAATTAAAAAATGGGCAAAGGACTTGAACAGATACTTCTCCAAGGAAGACATACAGAGGGCCCAGAGACATATGAAAAGATGCTCAGCATCACTAGCCATCAGAGAGATGTAAATTAAAACCACAATGAGGTACCACCTCACTGTTCTGTGAGGAAATCTGGTCCCTGTTGGGGGAAACTGGGCCTGGCTCTGAGAAGGACAATCTGGGTTGAGATTCTGAGGGTAACCTAATCAGGAGCGGTGGAGGAAATGCTTAGCATCCCAAGAAGAAAAAGGTGCAGGGAGTAGAGGCAGATGGCTTTTGAAGGCAGAATGAACTTGAAAAATAATCATTCATTTATACCATGTTATATCACTTTTATGAACATGGTCTTATGTAACCCTTATTTTAAAAACAGCTTCATTAAAACATAATTTGCATGCATACAATTCACCCATTTAAGGTGCACAATTAAATGTTTTTAATATATTCATATAAATGTACAACCATTACCACAATATTTTCATCACCTCAGAAAGAAACCCTGTACCTTTTAGCTGTTATCCCCTATCTGCCATCCCCCACCTCTTCCTCCTAGCCCTAAGAAGTCACTCTACTTTCTGTCACTACAGATTTCCCTGTTCTGTACTTTCATATGTGTGGAATCATATAATATGTTGTCTTTGCGACTGACTTCTTTCACTTAGCATAATGTTTTCAAGATTGATCCATGTTTTAGCATGTGCTAGTACATCATTCTTTTTTATGTCTGAATAATATTCCATTGTATGTATATACCACATTCTGTTTAACCATTTTATCAGGTGATGAACATTTGAGTTGTTTCCATCTTTTGGCCATTACAAATTATGCTGCTATAAACATTGGTATACAGTTTTTGTGTGGACATACATTTTCATTTCTCTTGGGTATATGCCTAGGAGTGGAATTGTTGCATCATGTGGTAACCTGTGTTTAACTTTTTAAGGAACTGCCAAATGGTTTTCCAAAGCAGCTGTACCATTTTACATTCTCACCATCGTGTATGAGGGTCTCAATTTTTCTACATCCTTGCCAACACTCATTATCATTTCTCTGCTTGATTCTAGTCATTCTAATGAATATAAAATGATTTTGATTTGCAGTTTCCTAATGACTAAACATATCAAGCATCTTTCATGTACTTATTAACCATTATATATCTTCCCTGGACACACATCTATTCAAATCTTTTACTCATTTTTAATTTGGGTCATTTATTATTTTATTATTGAGCTGTAATAGTTCTTTATATATTCTAGATGTAAGTCCCTTATCAGATATATGATTTGCAAATGTCTCCCTCCCATTCTGTGGGTTGTCTTTTCACTTTCTTAATGGTGTTCTTTGAAGCACAAGGTTAACTTAACCTAGTTTCTATTTTGTTGTTCTTGCTTTGATTTTATACCTAAGAACCCTTTGCCAAATCTAAGGTCCTTAGGACTTACCCTGATGTCCCTTGAGCATCTGCTTTGCTCTCTCTCTCTCTCTCTCTCTCTCCTCTCCATCTCCTACTCCTTCTTCTTATTCCTCTTTCTCTTCTCCTCCTCCTCCTCCCCCTTCTCCTCCTCCTCCTCCTCCTCCTTCTTCTTCTTCCTCTCTCTCTCCCCCTCTCCCTTTCTCTCCCCTTCTCTCTCTCCTCCCCCCATCTCTGTCTCTACCCCACTAAGCAAAGATATTCTAGGCCCTATTCTGCAATATTAGGAACTAGTGCCCCTTCTCCTATAACTCTACCAATGTCTCCTCTCAATGTTCTCAATGGTTCTCTTCAGCTTGGCTTACCCATAGTCATCTTTTTCCCAGACTGTCTTGTCTGGTGTGACCTCACCCTGTGTGTTGGGTCACCAACACTTTGCTGCTTAGAAGGGCCTGCCTGCCTGCCCTTCATTTATGATGATTTATCCCTAAGACTTAACCATTATTATTGCATTTTCTTCCATTTTCCCCAGATCCGTCAGACATATCTGTATATGTCTGAGCCCCAATAATTAACAGGCACCAGGATCTTCTCTGTGAGGTCCCTGGGCCCAGGCAAATCAGGTTAGTGGAGAGTGTCTCTGTGGGCCCCAAGAGTTTGGCCAAGTTTCCAGTTTGGGTGCTAAACACATGGAGGATGACCTCTGGTGTACTCCTCATGGGGAGGGCACATGTTGGAAAGCTGCACCCTTACTCCCACACCAGGTACAGGGAGAAAAAATGAAGAAGGGGAGGTAAAAAGGATAATGAGGATATAGAAATGAAGGTTTCAGTATAAAAGAGTGTAATAGAAGGCAGTAAAGTGGCTCTGACATTTTCCTAAGCACTACTCAGAAAAAGTGAGGGCCCAAATGAACTTTTCCTAAGTAGCTGGAAAGCATTTGCATGTCATTTTGGAGGTGATAAGCAGAGACATCAAGACTCAATGAGCCTGTTTCCTTGACAGGAACATGAACCAGGAACATGACCCCACACCCCATGCCCTTTCCACCAGTCTGCTATTCCCAACTGACCTCTGCTATTTGTTCCTGAGATATCTCTGACACTGGACACAACATAACATGACCAAACAAGAACCTTAATATTAATTACACAGGGACACCAGGCATAAAACAGGACCATCCCTGGAAAATCAAGATGATGGTCACTAAGTCAGAGGAAGAGGCTTGTTAAGCACAGCCCCGCAGAAACATTGTCCAGGAAAAAGAAGTATAGTTCAGGCACTAACATGGATGACCCTGATGGCTCTGGAGGGTAGGGCCCAATGTGGCCTCCACAATGTGAGTGTAACACTGGGGTCCTGAGAAAGCAGAGGTCACACACTCATTGTCTAGATCTGAAGACCCAGGAATGCAATCCAGCTCCCACAGGGAGGTTGCACCTTGGATGTTGTCAGTGATATGAGTTATGTTTGAAGTTTCATACTTGTTAGAGCTGGGTCTCAACTTCTCTTTTGTGCTCACTGCTGAGTCAGGGATGCAAAGTCCAGTTTTGCCTGGGCTACAGTAGCCTTTGTTTTCCAAGTGCTGATGCCTCCAATTGTCCTAGGCACTGAGAAGAGTAGAAAGTGTGTGCAGGGGAGCCTAGACACCTAGAGATTGGAAGCTTAACCCAACTTTGAAGTCTGTCTTCCCCACCTGTCTGGCTAATCAGTCTCATAGTGTTGACAAGTGAGGAAGAGTCATGGGTAGGTACATGCACAGTGTAGACAGGCAAAGGGCAAATATAATGGACATTTATCTAGCTATATGATGGTTTTCCTCCCTGGGCTCAGTACTGGAGACCCAGAGGCAAATCAAACCCACAAATGGGAGGACAAATAATATCAAGAAATTATTGCAAGGATGATTATGGAGATACTGCAGAGTGCTATGGAGACTCTGTGGAAGGCCCAATGGGCACTCCCTTCTAGGAGCAGAGAGGGAGAACAAGTATAGAATAAAAATATAAGACCCTTATTCAAAACTGTTATAAATTTAAGCTTTGAACAGTGGCAGTATCGTAGCCAATGAAGTTTATCAGAGGCGCGATTATTGCTAATTGAAAACTGTTATAAATTTTAGGATGACAATAGTAGAACATGAAACCAAGTAGTCCTGAGCAGTAATCTAGGTCACATAACTATAGCTGTGTGCATTCCGGAGCCCTCAGAGCACATAAGAGGCTAGCCAGCCCTGCTGGCTCTCCACATGTTACTTAGTGCCATCAAAGCCAAAGTCCTGGGTCTGCTGGAGCTGTCCAGACAGAGGGAGCCCCACAGATGTGGGCTTACCCTGGACTCCCCAGTACATGCCTGTGCTAGCATGTCTACCACACTGGGCCTCTGCTTCCTCCACCTCCTGCTCTACAGACCACCTGAAGTGATGGTAGAGGAGCTGTCTAGAGCCTCTGAGATGGGCCCAAATGCAAAGGCAGGCATAGCAGAATTCTAAGGGATACTCTGGAAAGAAACTGCTATCCAGGACAGAGGGAGATGGTGAGATGAGCTGGACCTAGAACAAAACACTAGCATATGGGGGAAAAGGGTTTCAGAGGGATGTGAACTTCCACTCCAATCTTATAAGCCCAGCTCACATGACTACTCCTAAGTTGGGCTTAGAGAACTGAAGGCTACAGCAAGAATTGACTCAGGAATTTCTTTCTCTCAATTTTGGCAGAATTCTGGAAGAGGTACCAGCCACAATACTTAGTGACTGTGTTTGTTAACTGAAGGGGAGAGGGAGTGTTCTCCTACTCCTGTGAACAGTACCATATGGGTGCCTGGCTGAGCTAAGGACCCCATACAAGTAGGACAGGAGAGACAGAGACCAAGGAACACAGCACCTGCTCAGGAGAGCATAAACTTTATCTGGTTCCTCTAGTTCATGCTGTAGCTCTGATTCTTCCTGCTACTGTGGCTATGGCCTTGACCCTGAAGAAGCTTTCAGGACAGAGGCCAGTGCAGCAGAGAGAATGTGGGCTTGGTGTCACAACTGGGCTACAACAGGCCCTGGCTAGTGGCTCTGAG
Source organism: Desmodus rotundus (assembly GCF_022682495.2). Classification (NCBI taxonomy): domain Eukaryota; kingdom Metazoa; phylum Chordata; class Mammalia; order Chiroptera; family Phyllostomidae; genus Desmodus; species Desmodus rotundus. The sequence goes on from NC_071390.1 coordinate 65,540,303, forward strand.
CAAAATGTGAGGTGTCCATCTCCTCCTCCTTTGTGAAAATTGGGATATAAATGTCTATTACTATGTGGTTGCTGTCTGAGCCACTCACTTGGTAAGTTCCAGATCCAGCATGGTGCTCAGGGTGCCCTCAGCCTTTCTCTCTGTCTGTCCTTGCAGTCTCTCCACTCCACTCCCATCTCACTGTTTTTCTGTGTCTGCTGCCTGTTGCTTCTGCTCTCCATCCCTAAGCCTCTCTCCCCTTGCTTCTGGCTTAGAGAGTAGGTCACACAAGGGGCACGGGACAGCCATAAATCTTGCCAACTAGTCAGTCACTTTGCTGCCCTTCAGCTTTACACACGTGATAGTGATAATATTACTGCCCCGATATGACAAAAATAACATGCTTTAGGAAAAATTACAAATGCAGCAGTGAAAATGAGGTCATTAGGCAGAGGGCCAATTGGCTACATAACAGTGTCCAGAGGGTGGCACTGTTGCTTGTGATATCTGGTTGGGGTGAACCAGCGTGGAGGAAGTGGGTGGAAGAATATGGCAGTGAATTGAGAGCCAGAGCACATTGCTTGAGACACTCCTAGCATGTTCCTTCCAAGCACATTTGTCCACATCAGTTTGTCTTGAGCCACAGGCTTTTTTCAGCCCTCCAGGAGTAGCAGAGACCAGGGGCTCTCTGGCCTTGTGCCCAGGGGACTTGCTGCCACAAAAGTCTCAAGACAAGAGGCTATCAGGTCCCTGTCACAGGCCAGTGACAACTGTGAGAAACAGGCACTGTAGTGCTCCAGAGAGCTAGAAAGATCAGAACCAGAGTGTCAGGAAAGGGACAGGGGGTGATGCTACAGCTAGGGGCCAGAAAGTAGACTTGGGATGTGAAGCTAAGAGTGGGATGGCTCAGGCAGTCACTTGAAGGTTAAGAGCTGGGAATATCCTAGAGGGAATTTAGCTGGAGATGGGCAGTTGAGCAGGGGCATAGCGAGGGCAGATGCTAGAATTGTGTGGGCCCCAGGATAGGGCCAGGCATGTCTTTCATCAAGAACCAGAGCCTCTCCCCTTACATGTGGGGAGGCCAGGGATGGCACAGTGACTAACTCTCCATGTTCACTTGTAAATATCTACACTAACTCTCATACCCGCACCTGCATACCCACACCCATGGCCTTATACAGACATGTTCACTCACTCCCATCATGTCGGCTGCCCTGTGGCAGCTCATCTCCATTCCCTCTCCCTCATCCACCCATGGAAAGAAATGCCTATAGGGAGGGATGGGCAGGGCATGGGGCTGAGGAACCATCAGGTCCAAGTCTCACATGCACAAAAGGCCACAGATTAGACATTTGATTTTATTTCCAAGTAAAACTTTGATGCAGCCATAGAAATACACCATCAGAACTTAAAAGATATCCATCACCCATCTTTATGATTAAGCAACTTTGTCGTACCAGGAATTAGTATTTTCTATAACTCCAGTAATTAAACAATGACGTTTTATCACATTTTTATGTTAAAGGCGTTCATTGGGTCTATGTAAACATTTAGCATAAATCTTTTTATTATTATTATTTTTTAATATACTGGGAACTTCCACCAGTGGGAATACCGCAGGTCTCTCTAGGACTTCTATAGGGTCTGCTCTGGCCAGTTGTCAGAAGGGCCATGGAGTGGAATCCTCACCACTTTAAGACTCTTCCTCACTCCATCCCATTCCATGTGTGCCTCAAGAGTCAGAGGGAAGGATGAAATTGAGAGGAAACAGAAATTTTGTCCTTTCTTGGGGTCAGTGAGGGCTGACCAGGACCCAAGCCCAGGACAGGGCCTAGATGAACACTATTCAAGAAAGCCAGAGGTGCAGGCAGAGCTGGCTGTGGCCAATAAGGACCTGCATTTTCCTCAGACCCCTGTCTCCTGTGGAGTCCCTGTGTATGGAAGCCCACAGTGTGTTATCCTGGTAAGCTGGTTATGCTGAGTAAGTAACTGCAGAGATGCAGGTCATAGGCCACCCCAACCCTCAGGATAAACTGCGTCTGTCCCTCCCAAACCATCACATAGTTTGAGTCCACAGGCAGCCAGTGGCTCTTTCTGGACTGTTGCCCATATTAGCACTGTGCCAGAGGGTCAAAGTAGCTCCAGCACAGTGCATGCCAGACTGCGGTCCTTTACTCTCCATTCTGCAGTTGGTTTGGGGGTTAGTTTTCCTGTGACTCTAGGGTGATCGTAGAAAGCATTTGGCCAAGGAATCAGCACAGTCACTGAGCAATTGGAATATGCTCTGGTTGTAACAGGCAGCCCAGTCATGTTGGTGGGTACTGGCCAGTCTCATTCCAGTGCCCTACACTCCCCACCTCCCAACATCTAATTGACCTTTAGCTACAAGGTGACCTGCTAAATTGCAATGAGGCACTTGGAAAGATACTGGGCTATGCAGACAGACAGACCCATGGAAACCTATGAGATGGAATTAGGTGATTGGCTTGTGCTACTTAGCCTGAGTTTTGGGTTCTGCATATATAAGTTGGGGGTCTTAATGGCCATCTCTCTGGGTTGCAGGAATACATCAAATGATTGGTGTGGAGCACATAGCCCATTTCTTTTCCCCACACTCCCTGAGCTTATTGGAATAAGCCCCATCCCCTTCAATTCCTTTAATTTCTATAAATGTCTACACATCACTTATCTGTCTATACTCCTCTGGCTCACTTCTGATCAGTGCTCTACTGATTCTGGATTATCTTTTCTCTTGTGCCACTTTCGTCATCTCCATTTCCATGCCAATAACCCTTCCAGGCTTCCCTCTTCTCCAGATCCTTACCTCCCCTTGCCATCATCTTCCCCTGCAGTTAAACCCAGCAATGTGCTTGGGGTGGGCCATGAAAGGGAGAGCAGGCCTTTACCTCAAAGATGTGACAGCTCTTTTTTCATCTCCAGGTTGGTATGAAGATTGATTTGGTACCTGTCATGCCCAGGGGTATGCAAGACATCTCAATATGACTCCCCCAATCTGGCCTCTCCCACCAGCAGGTGGCACTACCTGCACCCACACTCTGCCACACTCATCCCTTCATAGTGGTACTTGAGGGTGGGGACCCCCATGTCATCCTTATAGAGGATGGAGATAGGGCTGAGTTTGGTGGGCACACAGCAGGCCTTGCCCACCTTCATGGGGAACTTGAGATGCACCAGTGTCTGTACAATGGCATGTTTCGTCGGGGTCACGTCGTCAGCCAGGGGAAAGAAGCAGCCACCTTTGCACTCATAGGCATCATACTCCTTGGGCGCAATGATCCAGGTGTCCCAGCCGATGTCCTCGAAGTTAACCCTCAGGGATGTCTTTTGACAATGGTTGTTGGTCCCAGCACTCCTCTTCCGTCTGGCTAAAGATGACCCCGTGGCCATGTGACTTTCCACATCCTCCTCCTCATGCTTGTTTTCACCTACCTCTTCTGGGCCATTGTTGGACAATTTCTTCAGCACGCTCTCTTGCTCATGGCTGATCATCTCCTTGAGCTCCAGCCTGGTCTCTCTGGTGCCATTGCTGCGGTCATTGGAGAAGACAACAAAGAAGGGAAGGTTTTTGGAGCCTGGGGGAACACTGATGTCTAGCTTGTCACAGCCTTTTCTGTGACTCACCACAGTCACTTCCAGTTTATTTTTGCTCTTGGTGGAGTCTGCCCTGACCCACCGCTTTACAGCACTGGAGACCTCAAAGTTCTCCCAGCCCTCATCCCAAATGTCCTGGGACACTAGAAAGGTCTTAGTTCCTGTAGAAGCATCCCATGTGTCTGTGTCATCCAGAACATCATAAATGACCATGTTTCCTTTCAGCTCATGAGAAGAGTCCTTGTGACTTTGGCAGGAGATGTAGAGTTGGAGCTCTGCCCTGGTAATTTGCTCATGCCTAGGAATGGAGATGTTGAAAAGTAAGATGTGTTTCTGGAAGGGGAAGTCCTCTGTGGCAGACATAGAAACGGCATCTGAAATGCAAATACACAGTGATGGGCATCTGCTGGGGAGGGCTGGTTTCATGATAGCAAAGTTGAGACTCATGGCTTAGATGAGAGGGTGTCTGGGACGACATTGTCAGATCTTCATTTAGTTTCACTTAAGCCCTTAATGTAGAAGTTTTTTGAAAGGTACATTTAGGCTATTCCAAAGAAAAGCAGATGCAGGAGATACCTTGCACTGGAGTGAACAGGTCCAGGTATTTATTGAGCTTCTACCTTATGCCCAGCATTGCACTAGGGACTTTGTATACTATATTTCACTTGACTCTTCACACTGACCCTGGGAGGATCTAATTATAATTTCACTTCTACAGATGTAAAGACTGGACTTAGGGTACTTAACTTCCAAAGTACAGCCCTGACTGGTGTGGCTCAGTGGTTTGGGAGTTGTCCTGCAAACCTAAAGGTCACTGGTTCAATCCCAGTCCAGGCATGTGCCTGGTCCCCGGTTGGGAGCATGTGAGAGGCAATTGATTGACATTTCTCTTGCACATAGATGTTTATCTCCCTCTTTTTCTCCCTCCCTCTCTCTAAAAATAAATAAATAAAATATTTAAAAAAACTTACAGAATACACATAGTCTGTGAATTTGCTCAGTTAAAAAAAAAAAGAACCAAATAAGACAGCAATAAAACTGTCATCTTCTGAGTGCTGATCTTGAGTGTGATTTTAAAGGAGAGATCCTGGGAGGGAAGGTGAAATTCTAACATTAAGACAATATTAAAAATATCAGCATCTAAATGGTGTAAAAATAATTTGTAATTGTAACTTTAGAGCAAAGTGAAAGTGAATGATATTTTTAATGCTTAAGGAAAAAAATATTAGCCTCAACTATTTTATCATGTCAGGCAAAAATGGGACATGTATTTTAGCTACACAGTTGTCTCAGCTTCCCACTTCTCCTGCCTGATACATGGCCATTAGCATGTCTGTACTAGGGAGGACCCAAAAAACTGGAATTTATTTATAAAAAAAAATGTGTATTTTACATGTTCAATTTCAGTCACCTTCAAAGTACTCTCCATTTGATACAATACATCTGTCGAGACTTTTTTCCACTGCTCAAAACAGTGTTTGAACTCATCCATTTTGATGTCTTTTAGTGCTTCTGCTGTTTTTTGTTTCACCTCTTCCACATCAGCAAAACATTTCCCTTTGTGGACGTTTTTCATCCAGGGGGGGAAAAAGAGTTGCTCGGTGTCAGACCGGGTGAACAGGGAGGATTCGGAATGGGGGTCATGCCATTTTTGGCAAAAATTGCTGAACACTCAGCACAGTGTGGGCAGGTGTGCTCATAAATCACCCATCATGAAATGGGCAAATGCATTAAAAGAGTCTTCAAAACAATTCACTAAAACTGAACACAGCCTCTCACAATGCCAGCTGGTACACTGATACCGATAGGTTCCTAGAACACTCATCTAGCAGGGAAAGCCGCCTTCCAGAAGATAATTCCAGGTTTTTCTGGGTCTCTCCTCATATTATACCATGGCTCAGTCACAGAGAGAGAAGGAAAGTTGCATTTTGTGAGCACTTACTACGTGCCAGCTGAAGGGAATCTGTGTGCTGTTATGAAAACCAGCAGGATTTGGTGTCTGACAGACCAAAGTGCCAATCCTGACTGTGTCCCTTCCTAGGCTTAATGGCTTTGGAGAAGTCCTGAGTCTCTCTGTGCCTTAGTTTCCTTATCTGTAGAATGGGGTTCATGTTTCTTGCCTCTCAGGACTGATATGAGACTTCAACAAGATGGTGCATGTAACTTACCCAACATTGTTGCTGGTTCATACTAGATGCTTAATTAATATTTCTGTGCCCTCTCCAGATCCTCCTCCCCACCAGTGCATACCCTGCCCCCAAAGCCTTTCACACAGTTCTCTGTGGTCCTCTCACAGCTATTCCAGTCCCTGCTGAAGGTGCTAAGATTCCCTGGCATATCTAAGTAACGAGAAATCTATGAGCAGTGCATTAGTCACCTAACGTGCTCTTACTCTGGCATGCCTTGATAATGGCTGTGGGACTGCAGTCAGACATCTTGAAAGCAAACACCCTCCCTCCTGGAACCACATTCAAATTATCTGTGAAGTCTGTGAAGGGAAGCATCCCTGGCCTCCACAGGAGTGCTAGCTACAGGCAGAGCTGGGATCCAGGGCATGGACAATGCTAAAGCGCGTGGGAAGAAGTGTTGTTGAGATGACTATAAATGCTGGACTATAGGGTTCGATAATGAAATTCAGCCAAAGAAGCCCTAAAGCAGAAGCCCTAAAGCCTGTGGGCCTGGTGAGATGCTGGCAGATTGTTTTTTAAGAAAATAATAAAGCCAGTGTTTTAAAAATCAAGCAAGTTCACATAAAATCTAGATTCTTTTCTTCTGCTTTTGGGCAGCCAGAAAATCTGACACCATTGGGTATGCACTGAAACCATGGCATCCTTTAGAGTGGGCATACACTCTGTAGGTCTGGCCCCCTGTAGCACTGAGCAAGGCCTCTTAGGAGTTCACAGGGCTCCATCTCTGTGCTACTGGCTGTGTCGGGAAGACTGCAGCAGCAGGAAATGCCTGAGCTATGCAGATAGCTGGGCCTGGGGCAGAATCTAGCTGCTTAACTAATTAACTACTAGGTACCTGAGCATGTTCCCTCAGCATCTGTGAGCAGGGTTTCCCTGCTCATGTAATTATTTTACTTACACTGTGTGAACTAGTGAACATAAGCCCTAAATTGGCATTGGCAATTTTCTAGTCCTCCTAAATCAGGGAAATTATCTTATATTTAGAAAATAATTAAGTAGTCCTCCAATGTTTATTTCTCAGAGGAATTTATCTGAATTTTTGACACCTTTTCATGAGAGAGGCATTCTCTCAAAGTTTAAAAATATACCAGTGGTTAGAAGCTAAATCAGCTGTCTGTCTTAAAGTGGGAAGGGGACAGTAAGGAAAGAGGGAGAAAGGGAAGATATGGAGGAGAGGGAGCTGGCATTCCCGAGCTCTCACTGAGGTAAATGTGGCACTGGGCCTGGGGAAGGAGAGAGTCTTCTGGAGCATAGCTGTCCAATAGTACCCTCTGAAATGATGGAAATTCTATTATCTGGCTATAGAGTAGCCATTAGCCACACGTGACTGTCAGGCAAATTGAAGCTAGTGAAACTAAATAACTAAGTTAGTAATTTTATTTCATTGTAAGTAATTTAAATTGAAAATTGAAGAGCCTCATGTGGCCAGTGGTTACCATAGTGGGCAGTGCAGCTGTGGACCACAGAGTCCCACTCTCCCAACCCTCAACCTCCCAACCCTCAGGCACCCTGGTGGAGCTGACTCTACCTTCCACGCTGAAGCTGCGCACGATGTTGGATGCAGGGATGGACGACTTATCAGTGGTGTATCTGTTGTACAGGTCGATCATGTACTGCGGTGGCTCCGCTTGGGTTTTGTCCTGGGAAGGGACCCCACTCAAGTTGAGGCTGCGCAGGAAATCCACCTTCAGGTTCTCCAGAAACATCCTCAGGTCAAAGGTGTCTCCCACCTGCTCACCTCCAGCCCCCCCTAGCAGTCGGTGGGCGTCCGCCCTGGTCAATGTCCGGACCCGGCTCTCCAGAGGCTTCCCCTGACCAGAGCAGACCATCAGGGACAGCACAGGCAGGGCCACCCACAGGACCCCGTGGCACATCTTGGGATAGCACACTCCCGCTGCACAGGAGACTGCCAGAGGCCACCTTGTGTTAGCGGGTGTGGGGAGGATCCCAGGAGGAGCAGGCCTGCATTGTACTGCTGACCGCTCTGCACCAAGCACCCTGGCTAGTTCCCAGGCTCCAACCCACCGTCCCAGAGTGTCCTCCACTTGTTCTTATCTGGCCCTCGATGCTGTGCTCCAACTTCTTATCTAAGGGAGCTCTCTGTTAATGAAGACTCTATAAACATCTGACAAACACACTGGGCTTGTGGAAAGAGCACGGCCTGCTGCAAAGAACCCAAATTTCTCCTGGGCTTATCACTCCTTAATTAGTATCTTTTTTCATTTCCTTGCCAGTTCTGTTCAAAAGAATCTCAAGACAGGGTAATATATGCTCCATCTTCAGGCCACAGAAACAAAGAATCCAAGAAACAAACAAGACCAAAAAGTGCTCCAAATATAGAAACAACATAGAACTCCCAGAAGTCCCTGGGGATTTCAGGCTGGAGTGGGTGGTGGTGTACAGACCATACCAGGAGTCCTGTGGCCTCACAATCTTCATGTGTGGCTCAACCACTCCGTGCCTGGGTTTCTCATCTGTCAAGCCAGTTCCTGAGCACTAGAGATCACATGTGAATGTGGCACACATAATTCAGTGAGGTGATGACGACTTTGGAGTCAGACAAGATGAGGGTTCAAATCCCAGTTCCCTCATTTATCCCCACTGGTGGGACATGGAACAAGTGACTTCACAGTTTTTAGCCTCCAGTTCAGAAGAGAGCTGTAAGGATTTAGATGAGTGAGTACTAAATGTCATGGCAGTCACTGTGCTAAGTGTCAGGATAGTCACTGCAAACCCTGATCAGTGATGTGGCTGCTTTCTGCCTGTTACTTCTCCACCCCACATCTGACTGTAATAGGAGTTGAGAAGGAAACCCTGCGCTTCCCAGCCTGCTCTTTAGGGACACCATATATGCACTGAGCCTGCCATCAGGGACCCCAGAAAAGGTTTCTCACTGGTCTCGTGGGGGGAGTCTTTGCTCATGTCAGAAGGGTGGCTGCCTGGACCACACTCCTCAGTCAGGAGAACCACTCTGGGGAGACAAGGGAAGGGGAGTGGAGCTCTGAGTTTGTAACCCTGGCCTGAGGAAGCTAACAAGCCACAGCTCAACAGCTTTGGCAAGGTCCCAGGGTCTGTGTTATTTTTAGAGCATCATGCCCACACTTAAGCTCTGTCCCTTTTATCACGCGTGGGTTTAAGCAAAGCAAAGAATGAGCATAGTTAAAATACTCTGGGGTTCTACTCTGAGGAAGATTTGAAAGTGAAGTTTTTCCAAGCCGGTGGTGCTCCAGGGGAGAATAGCAATGTGTTGAGCAGTTCTAGGGAGATGTAGGAGTGGCCATGATAACCTAGGGTCAGAGATCCCAGGGCACACCCAACTTTTCTCTCACCCCTGGTGGGCGCAGGGGAAAACCAGGAGCCCCTGAGTGCCCAGGTCTGGACAGAATTTACTGTCCCTATCCTTTTCGGACACTGCTTAACCTTTTTGTATGATGGATGGGAAGGGTATAGCTTCAGACATATGGGTTGGAAAAGGGGTAGGAAGCATCCTGGGCACTGAGTTGGCTCAAGGCACAACTCCTCCACTGATGGAGGAGTGCAAATCCAGGGAAGTGGAGTGGGCTGGGAGAAGCTGGAGGCAGGACCCTGCTGCTAAGCCCCAGGCCCTGGTGGCAGCCCAGAAATCTGTCACACTGGAGGAGGAGCCAAGGGATGCGTGGGGGACCCTGAATGTGATCAGGGAAGCTCAAGGGTCTATTGCCTGATGTTTTCTTTAGAACATGACAGATTTTTCTCTTCTGATTATAACAGTAGCATACAGTGCAATCTTTGGGAAAATGCTAAATATTATAAAGAAGAAAATAAAAATGAATTGCAATCTCGTCTAGTGATGCCCACAGTTAACGTTTTGAGATACATACAGCTCCATGGTCTCCTATTTAAAACCGTTGTGGCCAGGAGTGTTTTCTGATTCAGAAAACTTCAGATCTGGAGAATTTGGCATGGCATATATACTGTAATAGCTCCAATGGTGTTGGGGATAGTGTCCCATAATCAAACACATTAATATTTCTGCAGTGAAACAAATAAAAACACATATCCGTTCAAGTCAAGTTTGGCCATGAAAAGAATTAAAATAAAGTTTAGGTTTTCTGATAGTTTCAGGTTTGAGGATCTCAGATAAGGGATGGTGGACTTGTTTACATGTGGAGTCATACAGCTGCAGAGGCCACACATCAACAAAGCTCAGAGTCGCCAGTCACAGAGACTGTGATGTGGATGGTGCCCCCAGCATTGTGCAATCCAACAAGCCTGTGAATTTCTGGAATTATCTGCCTTGCAAATTCAGAGTATCAGTATGTCCACATCTCATATTGTTTTTAAATAACTGTGTGAGGCTTTATGATCCCTATTATGGGGAAGTCAAGTTTTTCCCTTTTAAGAGTGTCTGTTTTCTGAATTGTCCAAGTGTACTGTAGGTTTATTTAGTCCAAAGGAGATGGAGGTGAGATGGTACCAGTCCAGCTTCTTAATGCTGGAAGAGGTGAGCAGGTCCCACCTGCTGTTGCTTCCCCATGACCCCTGGTTTTGCTATTGGGGATGGGTTGAACACATCTCACAGCCATTTGTGCACAGCTGTGTGGAGAGAAGGACCAATAAAATGGCACTGGGCTGGTGTATAAAATGGAATGGAGTCACTTGTGTCAACCAAGATGGCTGCCAGTCAGCCGTGACACTTTGGTTCAAGAGGGAAACTACCTAAGTCAAAGCAGACACATCTGGCAAGGAGACACACCTAAGATATCTGCACACATGACCAGAACAGCCGAGTCTGCACAGTGGGACCACCCATAGATAGGCTCTTGGAGAAATTCCCTACTTGCCATCAGAGGTTCTAAGACACTTATCAAGAGACCCAGAAGGGTGGAGTGCATCACTTCAAAGGTATAACTGAGGCATGCTCTAGACCACTGCTGAGACAGCTGAACTCTACATACCAAGATGCTGCTCCACACCTTGATGATCTCCCTTGGCATTGACCGTTGGAGGCTCTGCCCTGCTGGACTAAGGACTTCGTCTGCCCACTGCCTGCCTGGCTCCAGAGACCCTTCCTTGCAAGATACTGACAACTCCCTTGCCCACCGTGCTATCTCCCAAATCTGCAGACTGAGACTCTGGGACTCAAGTTCATTATCTCCCATTGATTGCTGTGTGTGTGTGTTATATTTCTCATAGACTAAGAGTGTGAGTAGGATATTAATCTATGTTGATGTTCTACTTTGAGTGAACCTGAATTCAATAAAAGCTGAGTGAATAGCATAGTTACCTTGTGTGACTCTTGTCTATTCCTTGGTGCCAGGCTGCTCAACAGGCAGCTAGCCAAGCAGTTGCCTGACTGACTAGTAGGAAAGACTACATCATGAACAAACGCTCATGACAAGCTGCTGGGATGTCCTGGCTGGTCCATCCTTCTGCCCAGGACTCTGTGATATCCCCTTTGTGCACCAAGGTAACAGCTTTCTTAGGCACACTCCCAAGTTTACCATTCTCCAGAAGGCATGTCCTTGTGGCAGGTGGCTGGGTGGAGAGAAGAGTCCAGCTGTGGTCACACCCTGATCCCATTCTACCTTCTCATCACAAAACTCTAGGTTCTCATGGGGAGCCTGGGTCACCAGTTCACTTTCCTCAAGGTAGTGTGGTTTCAGAGACCTTGATACCTTCCTGTACAGATGGGCTTTGGTCCACCCAGACAGATCCCCTTAACTCTGGTTTTTAAGGAACAAGGTTTGGTATTTGTTCTGTGTTTCCCAGAAAAAGTGGGGGTCCTTATACAAAGGACCAATCCCTCTTCCGCCAGCAGCCTTCCTTTGCTGGGGCCTCATGGAGGAGTTGTCTTATTTGAACCATAAAATATCATTCACATCTCTTCTCTTCCCCCAAACTGTGTACTAAGTAATTCCATTTCTGTGTACATCCCCAAAAGAATTGAAAGCAAGATTTTGAAGAGGTATTCGTATACCCACATTCATAGCAGCATTATTTACAATAGCCAAAAGGGTAGAAACAACCCTAGTGTCCACTGATCAATGAATGGATTAAAAAATTGAATAGAAACACAAACAATGGAATATAATTCAGCATTTAAAAAAAGGAATTCTGACATGTGCCACAACATAGATCAACCTTGAAAACATGCAAAATGAAATAAACCAGTCACAAAAGGACAAATATTGTATGATTCCACTTATATGATGTAATTTGAATAGTCAAATGCATACAATAGTGGTTGCCAGGGGCTTATGAGAAAGAGGAATGGGTAGTTATTAATTAATAGGCACAGAGTTCTGGTTTTGCAAGGTGAAAAAAGAGTTCTGGAAATAGATGATGGTGATGGTTGCATAGCAATCTGAATCTATAGAACTGTACACTTAAAAATGGTGAATTTTATGTTATGTATATTTTGCCACAGTTAAAAAGAATTAAAGTATGCCATATAGAGCCCTCTTGTTGCAGATTGCAAAGAAGAAGAATCCTAACAGGCTTAAGAAAAATGGATTATGTATGGCTAACAAACGAAAGCTGAAAAGTTCAGCAAAGGTTTGGCTTTAGCACAGCCTGGTCCAGAGTACTGACAAAGTTGTACTGATGTTTTCTCCACTCTCAGAACTGCCTTCTACTGTGTGGTTTTCATGCTCCATCTATGTCTTGGAAAGAAGGCTGCAGCAGGTCATAAGCAGGTGGGGGAGCCTCTTTTCCAGGAAATCTCAGTTATTCTCATGGTGGCTCCTTTTCCTCATTGGGTCATCTGCTCACACCCCAGCCAATCACTGGGATCAGGGAAATGCAATGCCTTGGTTGGCATAGGCGGGGTTAACATCACTGGCAGCAAGGAATGAGTCTCATTGGGATGATTCCTCAGAGGGGTCTAGATCTGGTGACCAGAAGGAGATACCACTGAAGGGCTATGTAAGTATGTTCCCATGCCATGAAATAATTTTCATATACTTCATTTTTAGTGACTTAACAATACCTAACTTTGTGGATATATCCTAATGTATTCAACACTCTCCAACTATAGGGCAATTGGATTATCTATTAAGATAATGTTGCAAGGCATATTATTATAGTCTATACTTTATATTATTTTTAAGAGATTTTATTTATTTATTTTAGACAGAAAGGAAGGGAAGGAGAGAGGGAAACATCAATGTGTGGTTGCCTCTCACATGCCCCTGCTGGAGACCTGACTTGGCCTGCAACCTAGGCATGTGCCCTGACTGGGAGTTGAACTAGTGATTCTCTGGTTCTCAGGCTGGCACTCAATCCCTGAGCCACACCAGCCAGGGCTTATATTATTTTCTTAAGACAGTCCATCCGAAGTGGAATATCTACAGTAAAGTATTTGTAAATGTTCTCAAACCTCTTCGTAAACATTGCAAAGTCGCTTTCCAGAACCACTGTTTTAATAATCACTCCTGCTACCAGAGCCTGAGAACACCTGTCTTACCACCCTTCACCAGAACTTCTCTAGTCTTTAGTCATTTGATACACACAAATATGTTTATTTGCATGGCTAGCTGAGCAGGACTAATTTTTCCCCACATTTCTTTTTCTTTTTTTTGAAAAATAAAATTATTTTTATTTTTATTTTTAATTTTTTATTGTCCCGCGCGACTCAGTCCCACATTTCAATAAGCCACACCACAGAGTCTGGACTTGAGCCTTCTGGAAGGTACAGCAGTAGCAACCTCTCACCCCGGCTGGCTAGGGCTCTGCAAAGGTATTTTATTTGGTGGCATGCTGTGTCCAGGAAGGGCACCAGAGAGGTCCACAGATACCTGGTGTTTCTCTGGAAGCACTCTTTATTGCTCTAGTCAATGTGAAATAAGATCTTTCGGTTACTTTTCTGTCACCACTGGGACTGCTCTGTCTTTCCTTCTGCCCTCAGTTATGGATGCCTCATACTCTCCTCCTTCCTGTCCTCACCTAGGCTAATCCTACCTGCCCTTCAGTTTCTGCTCAGTACTCCCCTCCACCATGCATCCTGTGTGTTTTGAGCAATGGCATTTGTTGGATTTGTCTGACAATCACTATAAAAGGGCAACAAGACTGCTGCCTGCTGTTGGCTTCAGTTGGCACATCCTTCTTGCAATTTGGTGTGCCCATTGAGACAGCCCTGCATTCACAGTGGAACTGAGGCTCCTTCTGGGCAGGCCTCCATGCTCATTTTTGAATGTATCCTTGAACACATACAAAACAAGGTGTTCCACAGGGTGTGTTGGTCAGCTGACTCTGGTGGCTGCCAGTTCAGCCTTGTCCCTGTCTATATGTGATGCCCAGATGGTTAAGCATTACTGTGTTGTCATTATTTTTAACCACAACCTCTGTCATCACGTGCAATTGCTATGGGAGAAGTACAATTTAATGATTAAGAGAGGCAGATTGGCCTCATCCATTTATTTCAAGGATTGCTGAAGCTCTTCCCTGCAACAGACATTGACATCAACCTTCATTTATGGAGGTGGGACATAATCGGCCTGACTTTCTGTGATACAGCTGTCTCTAGGGGGTTAGGAACGCCTCCTGTCCTAGGAGGCCTGATTATGAAAACACGCCAGTCCCTCTGTGAGCTTCTCAAGTTCCACACTCATCCACACATTGCTCAGAGGAATAAAAACTGAACAACAATAAAATAATTAAAATTGTTAAAAACAAAACAAAACAAAACTGACATTACCTAGAGGCTGTAAGGAGAACGCATGAGCCAGGGAGAGCAGGGGGTGGTCATTTCCCAGGCTCAAGCCTAGCCTCCCTGAGATCCTCTTTCCATTTGGCACAAGGTAAGTTCTCAGCCACGGTGAACTCCCTGTCTCAGGATTGTTCCCAGGTGGCTAGCTCATTTATTAGCACAATGGGTCTTAAGGTGGGGTCCCTGGACCACTGCCAGCACTGCGGCATGTGAGAACTGGTTAGAAATGAAAATCTTGGCCTGAGTCAGAAACTCTAGGGACAAAGCCCAGCAACCTGGTTATTCTGACACACATTGGTTTTGATAAAACAGGAAATTTGTATGATCCTGCCAAGAGATAAAGTAGTAGATATTGCCTACTATGGTATTTGGCACTTAGTTTGTACTAAAGAATTGAATAAATAAACAAGCCCATTCCTCTGCTCCCCCATCCCCTACTCATACAACCAGGACTGCTGGGAGAGATTGGAATAATTTGGGATTGAATTAGACCTGAGTGAGAAGGAAAAGTGGACCAAAGTTTAAAAGAGCATTATTATCTCACGGAGAAGAGAGAAAGGGAACATAAATCTCAGAAGTATCAGTTTACCAGGGAAGGATTTTATGTTTCCAGCTTTGGTGAAAGGAAATAGCCTTGAACTGTAACTTCAATGTTTTGGTGCACAATTTACACTCAGAGCTGGTTCTGCCCTTCTGGTCTTCCCACCAAACCGCTCGCCCCAGCTCTCCTTGGCATGGGTGCTATCAAATGCATTTTATACAAACAATACCTGCAATGTCTTTATGCCATCAGACAAGTCCAGCTCTTCCATCCTGGTGGAGCCATCTCCATTCCCTGGAGTCCTTTCCTCATGTCCTTCCAACCCATCCCAGACTGCTGTCCTTCCAACCCACCCCCAGCATGGCCTTGCCTCCACCCAGGCCAGAGAAGAAGCATTAGTGATAGTCTTTCGCTCTGATGACATTTTATGAATGAATTAGTCACAGAGAAGCACCTACTGGGGCAACTCAGGCAAAGTACCTGGTAGTGGCTCAGCTCATTTTCCCCAGTTGTTCAATAAAATGGTTATATCAGTTTTCCCATGTTTTCTCCTCACCTTAAATTTTCTAACTCTCAGTTGTACTGTCTATGCTTGTCACATAGACTAATCTAATAAGACCTTACCCTTTCAGAGGATGCTTCTGAAATGATGCTTCAGAGGATAACTTCAGGAATAGGGCTCACTGGCAGGCCACCACAGTGTTCTCTACAGATTAACACAGACCCAGTTGAGTGACCTCAGGGACACACGCACACCTGGGTCGTGTGCTGGAACCTCTTGCTCTTGTGACAATGTGATATTGATATTTTGGTTTTAAGGGGAAAAAACTATTTCATACATAGATTTCTTGTTAAACCTTGCTTTACTGTGAGGTCATTCAGTGCCATTGGGACAACCTTAATAGGCTGGTAGTGTCATCACTGGCCAGGAGGCTTTAAGGCAGCACCAGAATCAGGCAACCTTGGGTGTCAAAGTTGACATTGCTCCTGGTCTTGGTAAGACATGGGTGACCATATTACCCATGCTGAGCCTGTTTTTCTGAGGCACCAACTGGGTAGTGAGTTGCAAGGTTGTTGTGAAGCTGAATGAGATATCACATATAAACTACATGGTGCTTTATGACTATAAGGGGTCACTGGGGACACTAGCTCCTTCCACCAAACTCCAAAGTAATCACCACTGAATACCATTAATCCCCCTGCCTATGGCTAGACCCAGGGGTGGCCAGGCCAGCCTGCTCCCTCACCCTCATAATCCAGAAATGAAATAGGAGTTCTAGGCTTTTAGGGTGACTCAGAAGATCTCCCAGAAACTGCAAATGTGAGAAAGAATAGGATAGGGCTATTATAGGATACCCCATTGTCATCAAGTAATGGAAAGGGAGTTCAATGACAGAAAATTGAAGGGGAGATGAAAAAATAAGGAATCTGATATTGAGAAGAAAGGTATTTGGAGCCTTATCAAACTCCAGTATCTTTTACTTATTTTTCTACTAATTTATATCCTGTCATTTTCCAAAAAGGATTAGACATGGCAAACCAAGTTTTAAGTTAGCAGACCCATATGAGACATACCAGCACTTCATAGCTACTTGAAATGAATGATTTAGTCCCCGTGCAATTCCTCCAAGAATAAGGACCACTCCCCTCATTTCACTTTATCTCTGCCAAGAGGCAGGGTCATGTGCCCAGGGAAGCTGTTCACACACATGTTCCAGGACCACTTGGAGTACCTCAGAACCCCCCACCTATCTGCTCTGGGTACTCTCTTGTCAGTCACTTTGTGTCCAGTAGCTGCCATTTCAGCCTTCTTCAAAGGCTGCCTGGGCTTCTGGAGCTACCTTGGCTGCCTGTGCAGGGGGTCAGAGCCTTGGGAGTTTCTGTTCCTCTCTGCCCTGGTCCCTCTGAGGCAGCCTGAGACCCTGTGGAGGGTCTGAACATCTAGCTCCCTTGTCAAGGCCATATTAACCCTGAGATGTAATTAAGCTCCAGAGCTCCCCAGAGGATCCAAGTGAGGCTGGGATGCTTGGCTTCTTGCTCTTCAGTCCTGCTGTACCTATTCCATACCTGCTTCTCCTGGGACAGCCTCCTTAGACATCCCTGTGTAGGAACCCAGATCTCAGGAGCCCAACCTAAGACAGGTGCCTTGGGCTTCTTTTTTTTTTTCTAAGTCCTTTCCAGGAGCTCCCAGCTTCTCAATATCCTCCAAGTAAGACCGGGGGCCTTGTCATCTCAGGTCCCAGCCAAACCACTTCTATACACCCAGATTCTCCTTCCAAAATGCCTGTCAGTCAGCTTCAGGCACTATAGCTGTAAGCTGATGGCAACTTAGAGACAATGGAGACTGCAGCGGGGGGGGGGGGCATTTGGGGTGGGTGGATGATGAGTAAACAGGCCTTTCTACAAACATGCACAGAAAAGAGCAGACATTCCAGTCCCTCAGGAGCTCTTGCACACAGGAAAGACCGGGACCATTTATGTTGAATCTCCTGTTTGAACTACCCCAAGTAAAAGGTGTGTGACCAGGCAACCACAAATGCTCCTTTTGATATCTCAGACCCTTTCCAATCATTCACTGGCCCCTCTGAGGCTAAGAATGTGAGGAAGCTCTGTGAGGCAACTGTTCTGCTCACTCAGACAGAGGGTGGGTAGGACTCTGAGTGGCATAGTATCGACTGGCTTCCAGAGTTTGGAGCAGGGATAAGGATGTAGAGATGGCCTAGGAGGGTCTCAGTTGATCCTAAAGGAGGTTGTGTCCCCAGAAGATACCCAGGTGGTATGCTTATAGATGGGATACATCATTATTTTGGAATGGGTGACATTCAGTTTTCAAGATGTGACTGTACCTTTAATTTATTAGCTTTCCATAAAAACACATAAGATACACAATCTATGGTATAGAAAGTATAATTTATAAAAATATAAAAAATCTTGATTACTTTTTAGTATTGCAAGATATTACTGCATATGTTATTTCAATAAGCAGGTTTAAACAATGGAGACTTAACCAGCAAGATTACTTCTGTGGGGAATGATTACAACTCCCCTGTTTTTGTTTTAAAATAAAATATATATTAAGAAAAAGAAGCCAAAATTGGTTATATGTGCATATTGTATATCTAAAAGCTTTGCAGTGAAGTTTGAAAAAAAATCCGTTTTTATCATTATTTAGGCCCTGTTTGCGAGTATTAATAAGTGGCTCAAAGTGTCTTAAACATTGTTTAAATGAGGTTATTTCCACATGAAAGAAGCAAGTGTTGTCAGGTGTGCAGTCTTCTTTGAAGGTCATCAGATGATCACCACAAAAGCCAGCAGTGTAGACACATTTGGTTTGCAGGCCTACAGGGCAGAGGGGATGGACAGCCTTCATGCCAGGGCTGATTTTCAGATTCCTTCAGAGGGTTCAGGCTGGAATTTTAACAGCTCAGTCACCAGCAATAAAAATCCCAGAATGATGGCCCGGGGGACAGATCCTCCCGGGATGCAGCAAGGTTGTTTGTGAGCTCTGTTCTGCCTTTGCACCTGTACCCCTAGTCAAGCTCTCACTCCGGGGCTCCAGGGACATTACCCTGCAGACCATGGGGTGGAGGTTTCCTTCCACTCTGGAGCACTTGTCTTACCGGCAGGCACAGGTCTCCACAGACATGTTGGGGTACACCTTCAAAACCACATTCCGATTCTCATCCAGGAAGAGGACCCCAAGGGAGTTCATCTTGTCAGGAACGCAGCAGGGCTCTGGGATGCCTGGGATGATGCCAACAGCCCTGACAATGCTCTGGATGGTGGCATGATTGGATGGGCTCACAATCTGCAAGGTGGGAAAGGAGCAAGATTACCTCTGCACTCTGCCCCACCCACCCACTGTGCCATCTGCAAGTTCTCCACTCAGCCCTTGTAAAGACATGGACCAAGAATAAAAGGTGAGATTCCAGGGCTGTTGCCCCTTTCCTCCAAAGTCATCCCCAGACTGAGTCCCTGGGAGGTTTGCAAGAGCCTGAGGCCTTCCTGCCCCTCCAGCCTCTGTGAGGAATGACATCACCTACAAGGCACTGGCCACTTGGGGGCACCTGCTCATTGCACATCCCAGAGAAGCACCTGGAACAGAGCAGAGGTGGTTAGAGGGAAGGCCTAAGGAGATGCTTAGCCAGTTTGGCCTGGGGCCACAGCTGCCCAGGCTTCTCAGTCTGAGGTGTACAGACGTGCTTCCATGTGATCCTGTTCCTAGCATGAAGGGAAAGGCCTGCACATATGTGCAACAGTACGATGGGGCTGGAAAATGACATTTCCTGGGAAGGTCTAACTGCAGTGTTAGATGCTGATTCACCCACATCATTCCATTTTTGTCATCACATTAGTCTCATGGGGTAGGCATTACCTAAATTTTACTGGTGAAGAAGCTGAGGCTTCAAATGACTAACAAACTTGACCAATACCCCTAAGATACCATAGACAGGCTTGGACACCATGCTCACCAGGGCTACACTGGCTCTCTTTCCCTCCCCAGGCAGCCTCTCCCATCCAGAAGGCTCTGGGTCACAGCAGCAAAAACAGAGAATGCTCTTCCTTAAGCACCTCTGACAAGATGAGCAGGACCAAGCCCCATGTGCTTCAGCTCACTGCCAACCAAAGAGTTTTATATATCATGTGTTGAAGAGAAAGGCCTCCTGCGTGGGAAGCAGGAGGAGAGGGACTTGGAGACATCTGATTTGTGGGATTGAGGCTGGTGTCAGGGATGGTGGGAAGGCAGCCAGCCAGGCTGACAAGATAAGTGCCGGTTCAGCCAGCTGGAGCCTGCTGAGTGCTCCTCCTGAATCTGTGAGACCCCACCAGCAGACGCCTGTTGGCAGGGTACCTCCCTTTCTCTCTCTTGCTCATGCACAGCTTTGAGAAGAAGCCCCTTAATTCCCAAACAGGGTAATGCTGCTCTACTTCTGGGTCTAGGATTTCCCACATGGCTGATTTACTTAGTTTCGAACTGAATTTATGTACTGACTTCCTTTCTTGGATGGAAGGCATGACATGGAACTCAGCAGAGGAGCTAAGCTGGAGGAGAGTGTACCCTGTGGCAAATCTACATCAGCTGGCTAATGGCTCACCACAGCTCCAGCAGTGAGAGACAGAGAGACAGAACCATGACCATCTTGGAGGGAAGGTGAGAACCTGAAAACATTTCCAGCACAATGGGTAAACAACCCCCTGCTGTACGTTCTGCATACTGGGTTGCACAGTGGGAGTTAGTTGCCTTATGGTCACAGACCTGAGTGGGAGGAAGGGAGAAGGGAGTCCTCACTGAGAAGCCACTGAAACCAGCTCTGTGCTGGTCACAGACACCAATGCTCTGAGGTCCAGTCCAGGAACAAAAACAAGAGCCTTGGTGAGGAGGGTGCTTTGCAGACCTGTCCTGTCTACAGGGGGCAGCATCTACTCAACCTCTGTAGATTGTTGTTTTGTGGGAACACACACACATAAGGAGATGCATTCTCCCCTTTCCAAAAGAAGAAATGTTCCAATTTAAAATTTATATTCAACCAAGTCATCATTTTCAAAGGCACAGCCAACCATATCCATCTGTGGGCTGAAACCACCCAACAGGCTACCACAGAGGTAAAACTCTGTCTACCTACCTATTCCAGGTCTTCAAGGCCTCCAATAGATGGGAGGGGTTATTATCCCTATTTTATAGACAGATAACAGAGGTCACGAGGCAGAGGGACTTGCTAGTATGGGTAGTATAAGAGTTACAATTAGACAATGGGTGCAATGGAACACGCCCTACCTTGGGCATGGGGAACTCACACGCTCCTGCACAGTAGTAGGCATCAAAGGATTTGGGTGAGATGATCCATTCATTCCATCCAATGTCTGCAAAGTCCACCTTCAGGTACCTGCGGGAACAGACCCTTGGCTCATCCCACTGCTTCCTCCGGGCTTTCTGCATTGTCTTTTCATCGAAGTGCAGCACCTGGGATGAAGCCACAAACACATCCTGGCTCTTTTTTCTGCGGTCCTTGCGCCCTGGCCGGGGCTTCAGTGTCCGGAAGGGGCTGGGCCACAGTTCGTGCTTGTGGTAGTGTTGGGTGCGGGGAATTTGTGCTGGCCTCTCGTCCAGCCCTGGAAGTTCATTGTCCTGGAGAGGCCCAGTTGCCTGTGTGGCCCGTCGGACACGGGGATCTGTGGAGCTGTTGGGGGCTGCGCCAGGTTCCCTGTCTCCAGCCTGGAAGGGGTCATATCTCTGCAGTGTCACTGCCACACTATTGGGCTCGGAGATGGCCAGGTCATTGGCATAGATGAGAATGTACGGTGCATGGGGGCTGAGCCTAGGCACCCCAGGGTCCTTTCCCCCAGAATCTAGCTGGGCAGAGAGAAGCAATTCACCATCTTGACGGGCCGCCTTGACTATGGGGGAGATGTCCTTGGTCTGCCACAGGGCCCGTGGTGGGGGCACTAGGGCCATGTTCCCCCGGAATAGCCCCTGCGTGGCTGTGTTCTGTGAGAGGCTGCGGAAGAGCAGGTGCTGGCGTGCAGGCAGACCTAGGGGCAGCAGGCGGCAGGACACATTCTTGGCCTGCTGCTTGCATGGTACCTCATGAGCCCAGGGCCACCGGGGCTCAGAGTAGAAGTGGAATGTGGCTGTGAGGATCATTTCCGAGTCCTGCATGGAAGTCAAGTTGAAGAGATACAGGGCCTTCTGGTTGACCACTTCTGCGAGGGAAGGACAGACCACAGCCTGTTAGGTTCTCTCCTGTTTAGGCCCCCATGTGCCATAGGGTCTTCTAGGTGATACTAGGGCTGGGATGGAAGAGGAACACCCATTTAGGGAGCACTCCCAGGCCAACCCGGCTGTCCTTACCTCATGTAATTCTCAAATTAATCTGAGGGGATGCCCTGTGTTATCCTCAATGAATGGATGAGAAATTAAGGTCAGAGGTAGGGGATTGTCAATATCCCATTGCAAAAAAGTAAATGCAGCAGCAGACAAGGTAGGTGCTTAGAGCTGCGGGACCCTAAAACTCCTGTCAGATCTCCCCCACCCTAAAACATACACTCCAATACCTCTCAATGAACAAATGAACACCTTCATTAATGAGATAAGGGGATCAGGGGACCAGGTGATCAGGTGTTCTGGATGGTGTAGGTCAGGTTCAAGCACTGCTGACAGCAGCCCCTCCTGTATTTTCACATCCCTCTATTTTACAGATATTAAGTGCAGCCTTTCTTCCAAATGAAGTGAAATAAGTAGATAGCCTCATAGTTTCCCTGCATTCTGAGTGACTTCTGAAGGAAATGGCTGAAAAGCACAGTCATTTGGGTGTCTATATTTGTTCAACCCAAGGTTTTTTAAGTTTGTTTTACAAAAAACAATTTTACAAAGAAAGAAATCAGGGTTGCACAAGATCACTCAACAATATTTCCAATATCCAGGTTGCTCCAGAGGCCCAAACTGTGATAGGGACTGGGATTCCGCAAACTGCACATTTGAAGCTGTAGAACACTCTGGCCCCTGCATCCTGGGCTGTCAGTCACCTTTTTTTCCTGCTCTCGTGGTCCTACCAAGTGTACTCCTAGGGTCCCAGGGCCAAGACCCTTGGTCTGCGGCCCCAGGAAGCTATCTAGCCTGGCACCATGAGTTCTCCAGATGGCCAAGTTCAAATGGAAGAGAGGAGTTGTTCCGAGGCCTCCACGAGGTGCTGCAGACTAGCAGGAGACCAGAGTGGCCAGACAGGCTGCCTCCCTCCTGCTGCCAGTGTCAGTCTGCTGGGCAGAGCTGAGAGAGGAACCAAGTTCCACAGCGTAAAATGCGAGCATGTGCAGTGATGCTGGGCTCTACAACAGGTATGTGCTGGGGCCACAGATTCTCTGACAGGGGTGCCCACAGGATCAGCTGGGATTTTTTTTTTTTAACTAAAATCTTCAGATTAAGGTTACTTTGTATATATTGTGAAGGAGGCAAAATTCAACTGAGGATTTTTGAGTGTTCTTAAGGGACTATGAGAGAGAGGAAGGAAGAAAAAAAAATACATCTATGGAGATCCTAAGTCAGTCAAGGCTTAGGTGACAGTCTAAAGACCCTACCTTATGTAGTGCTCAGAGCAAACTCAGAGTTAAGGCAGCCCGTGCACCCCCAGGAAGGGGCGGCCTGCGCCACAGATAAGGAACAGTTCATGGCTGTTCTTAATGCACATTTAAACTTGGCTTCCCCGAACACTGCAGCCTTGAGTCTTGTGGTCTGGAGTCCTGCATTTCCCAAATTTCCCTGATCACTGCCTTCCTCTCCTGGACATGATTCAGAAAGTCTGGAATAATGGGGCCCAGGAATTCGTGTTTTAACTAGCATCCCAGGGTATTTTAACCATCAGAAAAGTTTGGGAAGCTCTGGTGGGTAGTGGCTGTGTATCTGCTACATCTGGATTGACCTGTGGGTGAGGTGAAAGTTCACCAACAATACAGCTCTCTCCGTCCAATGTGAAGCACCTCCATGGCACCCTGCTTCATTTGTCTTCATGTCACTTCCCAACATCCTGATATATATTTCTTTGTTAGCGTTTCTCTTTCCCCCAGAACACAAACCCCAAGAGAGTAGGGAATTTTCCAGCTTTGCTCACTGCTATATCCCTAGATAACAATGCAAGGCCCCAGTGACAGTCAGAGCTCAGAAACACACAATGAATGATGGAGGAAGAGTAGAGTCTCTGCTAGGTCTGTCTATTTCAGTTAGCAAAAGGCTCTACACTATAGAAACAGAACCCAAGCCACCTGGAGATTTGTTCTGTCATCCATTGCCTCTCAAAAAGCCATCAGGATGAGCAGAGTGAGAACCCCTGCTGAAGACACAAGCACCAACATTAGCTGGAGGAAGAAAGCGGTGGGTCCATCAGGGCTGTGGCAGAGAGGGGCTAAGAATATGAACTGAGGGTCTTTTTTTCAGGCAGGCCCCAGAGTCAGGGTTTAAATCCTGCTTTCATCACTTACTAGCTCTGGGCCTCAAGCAAGTCATGAAATGTCTCTGTGCCTCAGTTTCTACACCTGTAAATCAGGCAGAATAATTGTACGCACCACCTAAAGTTGTAAGATCATCTCTGGAGCTTGACAGGGTGCCTAGCACATAGCACATGCTCAGAACATACTGGCTATGTGGCATCAGGAGCTACTGCTGCATTCAGAGTACCATGCCCTTGTTCCCTGCCTCATGCCCCATGAAAGGCATCACTACCCATCCACTCCCTGCCCAACAGGAGCCTGAGGATTTGCAGGGTCTCTTCCCCCTCCCGCATCTAAACACTTCCAGTTCCTCTTGGCTTTGCACCCTGTTTGTCCACAGCCATTCTGAACTCTGCATCCCTCCACCACTGCTTCATCCAGGGCATGGCCTTGACTGCCACTGTGACCCCGGAGCACCATCAGCCCTCAGATCACACTCATGTTTCACAAGGAAATCATCCATTACAGATGAAGTGTTAATGTGCTTAGTACAAAAAGAACCTCTATAAATCAGTAAGAAAAAGACAAGAATCCCAATAACAAGAAGCAATTTCCACACCAAAAAATGCAAATAGCAAATAAGCATAAAGTCCAGGGTGACCAGTAATAAGAAAAAAAAGGTAACTTCAAATATGGATATAACAAATTGTACCTGTATGTTGAAAATATAATTCTGAAGAAAATATTACAAATATATATATATATACTCTGTTACATCTGGGTGTGTGATTAGGGATGACTTCTTTACTATGATTTTCTATGATTTCTAGATTTTCTCAAGTAAGTAAGAACCTCTTTTATAACCTTTCTTTTCTCTTTCCTGTCTCTGCCCCTTAAGTCTCTCCTTCCTTTCTCATTCCCCTCCCCACTCTCTCCTCTTTCTCTCCCTCCCTCCCTCTCCCACCTCTCCCTCTCTCTCTCTTCCCCTTTCTCCTTTCTTCTCACACTGTATATATACTGTATACTCCCCACCTTCCCATAGGAAACTCAAGGTTTTGATGACCTGATTTGGCCCACCAGTCCACCTCCATCTCCTGCCTCTCTCCTCACCTTATTTCCTTTATGAAACCAAAGTCCTCACAGTTCCAAGCACACAGTAGACTGCTTCACTTCCGCAACTGCCTAAATACCACCTTCCCTTTCAGAATTTGTCTGGGGTCTCATCTGCTCTTTGAAGGCTTCACTGGCCCCTATCCAGGGCCTCTTCCCTGCTGTCCCTTAGGGCTCCCAAAGAATACCCCCAGCCCTTTGTCACTCCATCAGACCACCTGTCCCATAGCCCATAGTTTTCTGCTCACTCCTACCTTCTGCATCAGCTCCTGGGCTTTCTGGACAGGGCCAACAGTCTGTGCATTTTTGTGTCATCTGAGCTTACAGCACCTGCTACCTACTGAGGTGTTTAGGAAAGATGTGGGGAAATGAAATGAATGTGACTTTTGGCATTGTTGACAGATAGGTATGTATTATTACATGCCTTTTAGAAATGAAGAAATCAAGCTGAGAGAGCTTAAGTAACTTTCCCAGTATTACACAAGTAGGTGGAAAGCTTAAATTTAAATATAGGTCATTTGAAGTGGGGGTGTCTAATCTTAACCCTTAGGATTAGGTACAGAGGCTCTCTGCACTGATGCTTAATAGGGAACAAAATGTACTTCAGGGAGCAATGAAAGTGAGGGAAGGATGGCTGGAGTAATAATAATAGGAGGTAATAAATTTTTGACATTAGATGTGTCAGGCATTGTTGTAAGCATTTGACATATTTCAGATCATTTTTAAAAACCTTACAAGAAAGGGAGAATTATTAGACCCATTTTAGAAGTGAAAAAAGCTGAGTTATGGGGAAGTTCAGTTCCTTGTCCAGATCAGACTGAAGATTTGGACCCTGCCAGACAGCTCACAGACTTTGCTGGGAACCTGAGCTCTGCTGCCTGGTGGCAAACAAGAAACAGTTCTGCTGCAATAAGAGCTGCAGGGACTGATACATCTGTTATTAAGAGGAGGAGCCCCACTGAGGCAGCTGAGGCCACCATCATAGATCAAACTTGTTCCAGTTCCAGAGCTGAAGACCCCACTGTTTTGCCTCATCCATAAGATGAGAGGTACCTGCCCAAGCTCACACTTCCTCACAGTTGGGTCAGGAAGCAGGCACCTCTGAGGGCTGGTGAGGGGCTGGGTAAGAAACAACTTGAATGAATCAAGGGAGGGGATGAGAAACTAAGTTGCTGGGTCCTGCTCTATGTCAGGCACAAACCCTATCTTATCCCATGTAATTTTCACACCCCACTGTATACACAAGAAAACAATGCTCCGAGGAGTAGAGTGATGTGCACCACAGCACACAGCCAGAAACTGGCTGTCCACTGGTTCCAAACAATAATGTTAGGTTGGTCAGACAGTTCCAGACTGGTTCAGAATAATCTCCCAGATTGTCTGTTCCACCCTCAGTCTTCCAAACCCTGATAGTTCTGATGGAACTGGCGGGGGGAGAGATAACAATTAAAAGAGCATTGGCCTAGCAGATGGAAGGTGCCAAGTATTGTCACTGTGAACAGCCCTATCCCCTACCTTAGTTTCCTTTTTTGTAAAATAGAAGAGCTAGATCTGAAGGAATGTCTCAAGGTCTTTCTTAAGGCTAAGAATCCTGTGCTTCACTCTTACTTATACTACCCCTCATTCTGTGAAAACAGAGAGATAAACTGTGCATCTCTATGCCTAGGCTGCAGCAAGTAGGTGAGCTCAATGGGGATGCTCAGCCCTGGTTGCAGCAATGCTCTTGCCAGCCTTGCTTTCCTTAGCTGCAAGGTTTGAGGGCTGACTTAATGGATGCAAGGTTAAAATCTACACATTTGTGAACACAAATGCTTTGTACTCCCAGGGGAACAACAGGCATGACCTCCTAATCTGGCTGGGGCTGAGCTTGGGCTAATATATATTACCTCATCTCATCTTCACTGCACGCCTCACAGGGAAGATACTGGCATGAACTTCCCATTTCATAGATGAGTACATTCAAGTCCACAGAGCTTTAATGATTTGCCCAAGGTCACATCCATGCTAGATGATTTCTGAGTGGCGTAATTTAATGATTCTTCAGAAATGGACCACAGGTGGTGACAAAAAGGTACCAAGGGCTGAAGTTAAAGCTGGTTGACTGGAGCCCACCTAAGTCTGCTCAGAACAGGATGGGGAAACGGAGCCCATCCTGGTGCTCCCAGTCTATGATTATGTGAGACTGAGCTTCCCATACCTGGCTCTGAGGCCACAGATGTTACCTTGAGTCACACAGCCAATGATAGCCATGTCTGGCTCCAATGCTGAGTTTGTTCCTGATGGTCTTTCTCCTAATGAATGGCCTTCTCCCCCATGAACGCCACAGAGGACCCCTACCCACATTTTCTAGAATGGCATTCTGTGACCATGAGTAGTCACTATGACAGCCAGGGTCTTCCCACCCCTCCCACCAGGCTGCACCACTGGGGACTATAGAGGCAGCTCAGCCCATGAGGACAGACAGTGGGTGGTGCTCTCTGAGCAGGACAGGGAGAGATGTGCAAGTATTCTCTGCCCAGATCCAGTCAAGGTGTAGGGAGAGGGGAAAGGATCTGCCCAGGTGGGTGAGGTGCCCCTGCCCAAACTTCTGGACCCTTCCTCAAACCACTGTAGTCTGAACACTTCATGCCAGTGCCCAGCAGGTCTCAATCTTGTGCACCCAAAGCTAAGCACCAAACGGCCTTCTCAGTCCACTCTGCTGCCCCAGCCACCAGATCCACTAACTAGAGGGTCACACACTCTGTCTGAGGCCAGTGCTTGGAACTTCTAGCACAGCTGGCTTATGCCCACCTGAAATGTCCTCCTCTTCTGTCAAAAGCCAATACAACTGATCCCTATGGCATGGTTCCCCCCACCTAGGAGCTTCCCCAGCCCATTCACATCTCCATTTTGTGCTTAAAGCCTTGTGTATGGGGTGGTCTGTGTCCAGCAAGTGTGACACCCTTTCAGGTTTGGCAGTACCCTAGGGTCAGGAACACTGTGTCACTTTGTGCTACTTCAGTGTCCCCACTGGAGGCTCAGGGCCCGGCATAAAGCATTTGGTGAATAGTTAATGAAAGAATGAATGAATGAGACAATGAATAAGAGGAAGAGAAAAAGCAGAGATGCAGGGGTAGAAGGATGAACAAGTGAGGAAAGGTGAGAATGAAAAGAAGGGGCGGGGGATGCCCTTTACTTACCCAGCCGAGGCCTAAAGCTGCGGACCGTGTTGCCCCCTCCAGGACGCGCGCCCCTTCGGCTGTATTTCTCATAAAGACGAAGCATGTGGACAGCGACCATGTCCTGGGCACCAGGACCTAAAGCGGCAGCCTTGTCCCCTAGGGACTTCTGGGGGTCCTTGCCCCTGGCCAGTCCGTCGGTGGCCAAGGGCCCTGTGGACTGGGGGGGGGATGTGTGACTGCCGCCCGCGTCCCTGAGCAGCACAAGAAGCAATGGCAGCAGTGGCAGCAGTTGGGACCCTGGTCCTGTGCTGGTCTGAAACGGGCCACGGGCCATTGTGAGTGGCAGCGGGGAAGGTCTGGACCCAGCAAGGAGGGAGAGCACGGGCGCACCGGAGGCTGCAGAACGACCCAGTGGATAGAGGGCACACGGGCAGCCGGGGCAGCCGGAGGAGGACAGCCGGCTCAGGGAAGAGCGAGGCGGCCAACCTAGCGATGGTCGGTCCTCGCTGCCAGAGATCCAGGTCAACGCTGTCCAGAGGGGCGTGGAGTGGAGCCGAGCCGATCTGGTGGCGGGGAACTTTGCAGCACACTGAGTGGCGGATGGGAGTGTTCGAGAGGCGGGGCGGGGCGGGGCGGGGCGGGGCGGCCAGCAGAGCCTTCGAGGGAAACCCGGTTGCGTGTCCTGGACCCCTGAGACAGCAGTAGATACGGCAGTGCTTGGCCCGCTACGGGTGCGTGCGCCAGCGTGCGGCGGTGCGCGCGCAGGGGTATGCGCTTGAGTGTGGGGCTCCAGTGTAGGGGGCATGGGTGTGGGCGAGCACACTCCCCGCGCCCCTGCTTGGAACCTGAGGACAACCCAGGCGGCTGCCGTGTGTTGGCGCCGCAGCTTGGCAGGGGCTACGAGGGGGCTGGGAACCAGGGGGGGGGGAAGCTTTGGAGGGGTGCTCGCCTGCCGGGTTGTCCCTGCAATGGTATGCGATGACTATGTGGTTGCAAGATGACAGCTCCCCTGTGAGGACAGGCAAGGAGATGGTGTGTGTGTGTGTGCCTCTGAACCAGTGTGTGTCCCAAATGCAAGGATGCGGGGAAGGTGGACCCTCCCCTCCCTGGGCAGCCTTTGAAAATAAAAAAAAAAAAACCCTACTCCCAAAGCTCAACCAACCAGGGCAACTGGAAGAAGATCCCGATTAAAGTTCAGAATTAGTCGGTTAACTGACCCTGGATTTGGAGACAATTATTCCAGTTGTTGAAGGAACACATCAAAGGGCCTTGCGAATAATCTTTGGACTTGTGATCATCAGGGTTGTCCTGTAGAAGGACATGGTTTCAGATGGCTTCAGAAAACGTTTCGAAGGTGTCTGGTTAGGAGACAGACAAGAAAGCAGTGGCTTTCTGTAGAAGGCTTGAGGATGAAGTGATGGTGTCATGATTCTCTGGGCCCACTGCCCCTTAGCTCAGACCTGGGCAGAAGGTCCTGAACTTCATTTTGCCTTTAGCGGGGTTTCTTGTCTACATGTAGAATATCAGTGGGTCTGGGAATTCGGATGGAGAAAAAAAGTACATCTTCATTTTCACTAACCTGTAATTGAACCTTAGCATTTCCTTAAAGAGAGGCAGGCAGCCAACCACCACCGATATCACCAGTGATATTAACCATACTTGTGACTTTGCAACCAATTGCCACTACTCACAGGTATTTTCATATTATACAAGAGTTGTTCCACATTTCTCAAAATATCTTTTTGGCTTGTCACTTTTCTTAAAATAAAGTGACAATAAAGTTAAGCCCTCTGCTAGTTATTAATGAATTATTTTTTTAAAGATTTTATTTATTTATTTTTAGAGAGAGGGGAAGGGAGGGAGAAAGAGAAGGAGAAAAACATCAACATGTGGTTGACTTTCACACAGCCCCCACTGGGGACCTGGCTGGCAACCAAGGCATGTGCCCTGACTGGGAATTGAACCAGTGACCCTTTGGTTTGAAATCCACTCTGAATCCACTGTGCTATACCAGCCAGGGATAATGAATTATTTTTAAAAGTACATATATTACTATGTTGCAGAGTTGTTTTTAAAAAATCTTGATAACCTAGCATATTAAAAACATTTTTTAGGAAGTCTACACACTTTTTTTCAGATTGAAAAAGGAGTCCAAGGCCCACAAAAAAAGTTTATGAATTCTTCTGAGAGAAGGAAAGGACTTCTTTAAAGCCATGTTCTTCCTGTAGATCCAGGGTGCTGCCCATGCTACATTTCCAAGGACTATTTGCAAACTTGTGAACATGCTGTTCCCTTTACTTGGTACTTTGGGCTTCCTGAGCCAACATAGTTACTTTTCTTGGAGGGCTCACAATGCAATAATTGAAAATTTGCTGGAGAAAGCTTCTGTTCGTATGTAAAACACAGCCCATTTGTCATTTTTAAAAACTTTCCAGTGTCAAATTAGAGGTCATCCTATTAAGAGCCTCTGAACCTTAAGCCTGTAGATTTTGGAAAACTATAGAGAAGCATTTTATTTATTTTGATAATTAGCACACATCACATTCAACTTCCCATTCCTATAGCTCCCCTTTGTTCTATGAAACAGTTTTCAAAAAAAGTTTGTTGGAGGGAGATGATAAAATCCCAGTCTTGGACTTGATGGATCTCGCCTTATAAGTGATCCACACCATCTTTTACTGCTCCCTCCCCCACCCAAACCCCATTTTCCTCATTCTCCATGTGCCCCTCACTTCCCCTCTGTCCCCCCTCCTTTTCTCCCCCAGAATGCCTCTGACCTGTACCGGCTGGGGGTAACCTCTACTCATGGGTAGTTTTGTCTCAGCTGAGGCCGTACATAATCAGAGGCCTGTGAAAAGGAAAGTGAGTCTGCAGGAGGCTGGGACAAGCTGGGCTATTCTCGATCTGTGTCCATTAAAAGCCTTCTTGCTCTCCTTAACTCATTCCCACTCCATTCAAGCCAGCCAGAGAGAAGGTCAGGCTTTAGCCGGCACTAAAACCTGTAGTGTACAGATTCTCTGACATTGTTGGGAAAGAATTAAGGCATCAGCCAGGGACAGCTAATATTTCTTGCCTTGTTTTATTGCTGAACAGCGGGACTGTAAAGTCTTGAACACTTGGAGCACTATGCCCCCTTTTCATGTAGGCGAGATGATGGGATAAAAATGTGTTTGGTGAAGCAATTCAGATTACCACTGGGTCATATCCTTGCTGGCTTCCAGCACAGCCTGCAAACAGCATTGCTAAGACAGAGGCAATCACTGTGCAGTTGCAGCTCATGCAGAACAGCTCGTGGAAATGAGGCTAATTGTGGAGTTTGCCAATGAGAATGTTTTGTTTTTAATAGCTCAGGCTGCAGCTCTAAATAAAAATCAAGATTGAAGGCTATGGATTCAAGTCCTGAGGGCTATGATTTTGGACAGCTTCCTACTAAAATTAACTTAGTCCTGAGAGTATCAGACACTAGTCTTACCAGGGATCTTGAGGTCTTTGTTGAAGTTGCCAGTTGTGGTGGAGAGTGCTCTCTTCAGGAAGGTGAGAAGTGTTGGGGAGGGGCTCGGTTCTCCATGCTTCTCTGCTGCACACTCTGGGTTAGCAAGGGTTCCTTCACCTCAGAAAACCCTGAGGAAGGAGTGCAGAGACCCAATAGTTATGAAGCTCTCCACCTGGGTAAAGAAGAATGCAAACTCTGGACAGTTCTGAAAACTCTCATTTGGTTTCATCTGGAACCTCTCCCCAGGTAACACCACATGAAATGTTCCTGAACAATAGTTTTATGCTACTGTGCAGCTAATGTGTGGGACACAAAGTCAGTTTGTGGCTCTCATTAGCTCTGTCACCCTGGATCAGCCCCATCGCCTCTTTGGAGACCCAGCAGCCTCTTTTTTAAATAAAATGACTGCTCCCCAAACTCTGTTTCAGCTCCCATACTCTGTGCCTGGGTCTGTGGCCTCGTGTCAACCCGTTCTTGAAGTGAGAGTGTCTACATGATTCTTTGGAGTCAACTGAAACTAGGTCTATGTCCCTCTTTTCACCCACATATCTAGCTGTGTGGCCTCAAGCAAGTTACTTGACTTCTCTGGACCTCAGTTTCTTCAACTCTAAAATGAGTACATGAGCACCATATTATGAGGATCATTGATAAGGTTTTTAACATGAGATGGTACTAAATAGCACTGATTCTTGTTCCTGCTCTTTTTTATTTCCCTTGTGTTCAAAAGGGGTTTTAGCCTATTTAAAGTGAACCCAAATTTAAGAGATTTTTAAAATATTTATTTATTTATTTTTAGAGAGAGGGGAATAGAGGGAGAAAGAGAGGGAAACAAACATCAATGGCGTGGTTGCCTTTTATAAACCCCCAACTGGGGACCTGGCCCACAACCCAGACAAGTACCCTGACTGGGAATCAAACCAGTGACCCTTTGGTTCATAGTTTGGCACTCAATCCACTGAGCCTCACCAGCCAAGGCCAAATTCTAAGAGATTTGATGAGAGGATCAGCCTGGCCATTCCTTGCTCTGCAGATGAAATGCATTTCTTAACATACAGTGCCAAAAGCTGGAAATGAAAAAAAAGGAAAAGGAGAGAAATTTTCCTTAATTAGGGAGTCAGAGAGTTCTACCAATGATCCATTATTATTGATATCTGTGGGCCCTTGTCAATTACAAGGATGCCTCATATAGCTCTTAGTCTAGTTTTCTCAAAAGTCATGGCCCTAAGGACAAAAGAAATGCCAGAGTCCCTGTTCCCATTTGGGGCATAAGCTGTGAAAGAGTAGCTGAAGGGTTTGCCTGGGGGGAGAGAGACAAGAGTTTCAGGGCTTCCCCAGGCCTCTGGACCCAAGTGTAATAAATCTGTGAAATAAGTATAAAAGACTTCATAATCAATGACAGATTTTATTTTTGCTCTGGCAATATCCATCTGTGGAGTTACTGTTTTATAGGGAAATAACTACCCACTCTGTGACTCCTCCTCAGCCCATATTGTCTTTCTTAAAGTTGGGAAAACTTTGAGAATCAAAGTCAGCTCCTTGGAGAACTGTGGCAAGAGAAAACATGACTTCCCCCGGGCGGGAACCCAACTCTCCCGTTACTTCCTAGGGTGGCTCAGGCCATTCATTTCTGTTTTGCTAAAATACCCGTGACATGTGAATAAACCAGGATTACAGAACATTGTCTCAGGCAGTAATCTGAGCTGGCATGGGCTCTGGTTTGATGAAATATGGTGCTCTCTGAGCAAACATGGGAATTGGTATTACTTCTCGTTAAAGCTGAACAGTGAAACTATTTAGAACTGAGGCATGAATGCTGCACTGTGGGGAGTGACAATTTGAAGGGAGCCGATTTGGGGGAGGGGGTCAGTGGTGTGCGTGAGTTGGCCAGAGCAAGGCAATTATTAGGATACGTCTGCGGAGGAAGCAGCCAAAGGGACACTTTAGGAATTAGGAACCCTTATTAGGGGCCACTCAGTCTCCTTACAACCCCAAAATAATCTGCCTCAAAACTTTTGCAGGAGAGACAAAGCCTTATATCTTTGTCCTGGCATTTAAGACCTTGTTATTGGGTCTGTCTGTTTCAATCTGTCTGTCCTTGGAGAGGCTCTCTTCAGTCTCTTCCTGCTAGTTCTCTCATGTCCCAGAATTCAGTAGAGCCCACATTCTCCCAGTACACATCCCAGCCCCCTCCTGCCATGATTTCCTATAGACATCCTGGGGTGCAACATTTCTTCCAGGACCCAGGCCCTCATTCTTCAGCTGCCAGGACAGTTGTCTGTGGATGGCTCATAGCTGCATCCCTCCCCAAGAATTGCCTCAAAGGGGAACCAAAGCTGCCCCCTCCATTGGGACAGACTAAATGCAGTGATTATGCCCTGAAGGGTGCAAAGGCCTGGCCCCCTTCCCCAAGGCAGCACAGCTCTGCAGGGCTATCCAGCTCCAAGACTCCCCATGGGCTCTACCGTGACCTTTGTTGCAGCTGCTTCATATTCACCTTCTCCCTATGACCAATATGGGCCCCACAAGCACTCTCTCAAAATCCCCAAAAACACATTTTTTATCCCAGTATATGTTTCGCAGGACACCTGACCTAAGACCTCAAAAGTGATGTGAGAAAGTGGGTGCTAATGTGGGACCTGGGAGCTGAGACATCTACTGCCCAATGGCAAAGAGAACTCTATTACTGGTGTAGCTGGAGCCTGTGCAGTGGTTAAGCGGAGAGTTTAATATCTCATATTTTAAATGTTCAAGGGAAGTGATTATTAGAAAGACAATGGAATTGGTTGGCTCTTGCAGAGTGAGCTGGATTCATGGGAAATAGCTAATGTAAGGCTGAGGATGATTAATTACTAATTTTAAAGCAAAGTGCACAGATCAGATAGCTTTCTTGGCAGCACATAAACAAACCCTCATCTCTTACAGAAGGTGCAGTTGGGCCCAGGACTTAGATATGAAGGCTGCAGGGTTCCAATGATGGTTGAATTTCTCAAACCCAGGAATTCTGCTATGCCAAAGTCAGGGTCCTAGTTGGGTAAGAGTATGACCCTAAGACTTGGGATGGGAGCATCTTGGTTGATGCACTTGAGACCTTAAAACTTGACACCTTCTTAAATGCTCTAGGCCTCAGGAAGGGCCCATGCTGCCATCCCCCACCTTGCTTGAGGATGAAGTAAGTACTTTGGAGACCTGGGTAAGACACATGTGCTCCAGAGGGTGGGAGACAAAGCCCATGAATTTTAATCAGTCTGCTGTATTAATGAGACTGTTAGGGGACTAGTGGTTTGAGAACATTGGGACACCCCCTTCAAAGCAAACAAGACACTATTATGTCTTGCACATCCTATCTCTGGAAAGTAAGCACAACTCCCGGTAGGCTTTTTGGGTTTTGGATACTACAAATTCCACTGTTGGGAATACTACTAACTCAGAGGTACACGGAAAGCTTCCATCCTTGAATTAGACACAGAGCAGGAAAGGACTCTGCAGACCTGCTACTTGCACTAGATGACCTGTCAGACCCTGTGGCATCTGAGAAGGAAAGACTTCATGTGGATTTTTTTAAAAAAAATTTATTGTTATTCAATTACAGTTGTGTGCCTTTTCTCCCCATCAATCCACCCCACCCCAGCTGAACCCACCTCCCTCCCCCACCTCCACCCTCCCCCTTGGTTTTGTCCATGTGTCCTTTATAGTAGTTCCTGTACTTCATGTGGAATTTATGGCAAGGCCAATAGGAGCAAGATTTTGGAGCAAGGCCTAGCCATCTGCAGCAAAGAAGGATATGCCCTTGGAAAAGCAGCTCCTGAAGTGCTGCTGGGTATGATAGGGGTACAAAGCCTAACATGGGATGTCAGGTGATCATGCAACCAAAATAACCCATCGTGAGCTGTGGTCTCTTAAATCCACCAAGTTATGAGTTTGGTCAGGTGCAGCAGCAATTCTTCAAAGATGGAAGTGGCCCATTCAAGATTGGGCCTGAATAGTGCAGGGATCCAATGAAGCTGCATGAGTAGGTGGCTCAGACATCCATGCTATCCATCACTGTGGCACCTATGCCTGTCTTATAGTTTACACCTATGGTCACATGTGGAGGGGGCCCTTATGATTAACTGATAGAGAAAGGAAATATACGAGCTTGTTTTGTGGATGGATAGGCTCAGTATGTGGGTACAAAGTGAAAATGGACTTCTGCTGCATTGGACCCTCACTGAGGGGTGGCCCTGAGAGAATATAATGAGAGGGAATCCTACTATGGGCAGAGTTTTGGGGGACACACATGGTCATTCACTCTGCGATGAAAGAAAAGAGATCTGAGGTGAGAATATAGGTAGACACATGGGCAGTGGCAAATGGCTGGGTTGGTCCACTGGGGACCTAGAGAAAAAAGATGGATATATCAAAGATAAAGAGGTCTGAGGACAAGGCAGATGGCTGGATGTACAGGCGTGGGCAGGGAGGGAGAAGAATCTCCTATTGCATGTCAGTGTCCACCAGAGAGCACTCACTATGGAAGAGGCACTAAACAACCAAAGAAGTATTATGGCTTGATGTCAGCCAGCTCCTGTCATCAGCCAGTCCAGCTCTGGCAACTGCTCCTGAATGGAGCAGCCATGCAGGAATGGAAGCTATGCATAACACAACAGCATGAGCACATGCAAACCACAGCTAATGTAGCTCCTGTTTCTCACAGCATCCTGCCTATCAACAAGGGAGACCAGTGCTATCTCCCTGATATGGCATCATCCTTATCTGAGCAGGAGTTATTTGGTGGAAGGATAATTTAATTGGACTCTTTCTACCCTGGAAGGAGCAATGATTCATCTTGACTAAAGTCTACACATATTTGGCTATGGTTTGCCTTTCTTGCCTTCAGAACCGCAGCCAGAATCATCAAACTTACAGAGCATTGGACTGAGTGATACACTTTATAGCAAAAGGGGCACTGCGGTGGACATGGGCCAATGGGATCCTTTGGTCCTATCACATCTCATCAACTGCTGGCCTCACCTTTGGTCCTATCACATCTCATTAACTCAGAGAGCACTAGAAAGTGCAGCCAAAAACCATCTTAAGATGATACTCTGAGAGGATTAGGTGCCATCCTCCCAAACTTAATACACACTCTAATTCAATGACCAATACATGATGCTGTGCCCTCAACTGGTATAATATGTGGGTTTAGGAACCAAGGTATAGAATTAGGAGTGGCTGTACTTAACATTGCTCTCTGTGGCCCACTAGGAAAAACTGCACACCATTAAGCCATGACTCTAGGCACTGTGGGTCTAGTGTTCCTGGTACCCAGAGGACCTTCCACCCGGCCACATAGCAGAATTCCTTTTCCATGTTCAGCAACAGGTGCTTCCTAGAAATCAGCAGGGAAAGGCAGTAGTCACCATCCTACATGGATAATTTGCCTTATGCAGTCACACACTGGGGCAGGGAGGCTGTGTTTCACATCTAGGTAGTCCGCTGGAACATCTCCTGGTACTTCTTGCCTGATTTTGATGGCACATAGACATGATCACTATCAGGGGCACAGCTGGAGAAGGGCATGGTGGCCTCCACAAGTGAGAATCTGGGTTACCTCACCAGGCAGTCCCTCTGGACTAGCAGAGGTTTTAACCAATATGGAGGAGAATCTAGAATGCACAATAGGGGACAGAGATGATGAGTATCAGTGGTCCTGAGCCCTGCTGTCCAGTGGGAGTTGTATTCATTTCTTTCACCTTCATCTTGTAAGTTTTTCCAGGAGAGGAGATCAAGCAAAAACCTGGGGAAGCTATTCCAAAATAGGGTGAGATTGTGATAGGAAGCAAATGGACCAAGCTGCAGAGGAGGCAGACTATAGTGGGTGCTGTGGGCTGCCCAGCTTCCCCTTTAGGACCCAACACTGCCTTCAGGACCCAACCCCTA
Organism: Desmodus rotundus; assembly: GCF_022682495.2. Lineage (NCBI taxonomy): Eukaryota > Metazoa > Chordata > Mammalia > Chiroptera > Phyllostomidae > Desmodus > Desmodus rotundus. The sequence goes on from NC_071390.1 coordinate 65,577,912, forward strand.
TTTTTCTGTTGATAGCTCACCACTGAACTCCTCCCCAAGAATTGCTCTCAGCTTCTTGGAGAGCTGCCCTGGCCATGGTCATGTGTCCTTTTCCCCAGCACCACCTGTGTCCTATGTCTGATCTCTGTGGTGGTACAAAGGTCTGGGCTCCCTTGTCTTCACTTGGACCACTTCAAGGGGCCATTCCAGCTTCAGAGGCCCCAGTGGGAGCAGTAACAGTCTCCACTGTAACCACTTCCAATTCAGCTCCCTTAGTCCAGCCTGCCTTTTCATCATTCACAGGTGATGTTCCCGTGTGCCTCCCCCTCAAACCTGCTGCACTCAAATCTCCATCTCTGAGCCTGGTTCCTGGGCAGCTGAACATGAGACAGCAACCCTTAGGAATCCATGGGGACAGCTGTTCACTTTTAATTCTGTTTTAGCCTGTCCAAGCATAATATCATTTTTTACGCTATTTCTTTAACATCTCTCTCATACTTACTACATCTTCTCTTTAACCCAGAAAAGCAGGCCACACGTACAGATTTGGGAATTTATAAGCTCAAGTTGCTTTTATTTATTTTATGGTTAACTTCTATTTATAACAAGGAATGCTGAATTTCCATTTTTACTTGAGTTATAAAGGTTCTACTTAAAATAAATTTAAGTAAAAAAAGAGTGAGCTGGTTTAAAGAAAAAGTAATAATGAGTAAATGATAGCTATGGCAGGACCTATGAAGGTAGTTAGGTGAAGGATGGTTACAGGCCACACATCTACCCCTGTGGTTTCTTCTGTATGGAGGGACCCTCTCTGTATCAGGTTAAAAAGCACCCTTCAAGAATAGGCCCGCAACTTCATTTTTTGTGACACTCTCAGCCCTGCCTTAAGCAGAGGTGGTCAATCCTTCTTATAAAACATGCCTCACTGTGTACAGTGGTCTGTCTCCAGGTATGATTCTGTAACTGGCCAGTGGGGGCTTTAAGTGCTGGGTCTTTCTCTTACTCTCTGTTATAACTCTAGCACCCAGCATAGCTAATAAGTCTGAGATGGCATCCAGAACCCCACTCTTAGTGTGCATGTCTATATAATCCCAGCCTTGAGCGAAAGTGGGACCTTGGAATATGATGCATGCCATTCCTGTAACTAGCTTACACTGTATGGCAAAGGCGACCCTTTATTTATTTATTTATCTTTGCTTGTGTAATGAAGACCCCAAATCAGTTGATTTTGAAATACTCAAAATGGAGATTATCCTGAGTAGGACTGACTTGGGTGAAAGTCGTTAAAAGAAGGCTTGGCCCTTTGTGAAGAGAGTGCCTCTTGCTGGCCTTGAAGAAGTAAGCAGCCATGTTGTGAGAGGGCTTGGGAGGGAACCACAGGGCATCTGGGAGTGAGGAGCTACCCCTGATGGAATCCAGAAAGAGAGCAAGGCCCTCCGTCCTCCAACCAGAAGGAGGGAAAGAGGACCTCAAACTCCAGAATGGATGGCAGCCTGGCCAACATCTATGTGGCTGCCACTGAGACCCTGATTGGAGGATCCAATTAAGTCACACTGGATTCTGACCCATAGAAGGTGTGTGATAATAAACGTTTGTTATGTTAAGCTACTAATCTGTGGAACTTTCTCATGCAGCAATAGCAAACCCTCACAGCAACTTCAGTAATCTGAGTTACTGAGATTGAGTGAGTGACCAAGCTGGGTGAGTCTGTGCTCACCAACTTCTAGTCTGTCCTCAGAGGTGAGGCTTTCCCACCAGGGGGAATGGGGTGAGTGCAGAAGGAAAGTTAGCATCTGCAGAATCTGTGAATTACCCCCTTACTTCTCATGGTGCAGATGAGGAGCAGGCCCGAGCAGATCTTTGCTCTCAATCTTTTAGGAAGGAGGAATCTCAGCTGCACTATGGGGTGCTGGCCAGTATACCCGCTCCATAACTGGGTCATTCCCTGAAAAACATGACAGTCTGGTCTTTCTTTTCTGACTGTGGCTGCCAGTTGATCCCCGCCAACCCCTACCTGCCTCCTCACAAGATCTGAGCTGGCAGCGGAGTAGATCTTCTACTTCTCTCATGGATCCTCTAGCCCCAGGACAGAGTGCCTCCAGCTCACTGTCCAGCTAGTCCTTCATCTTACACCTCCAACCTCAGCTCCTGGAAAGGCCTGGCCTCTCCAGCCCACCCTCTACCATGCTAGCCCACCTCTAACCCTTCCCCAGGCCACCTGCCAGTCCTGGCCCTGTGTTTCCAGACTCCTACTCTGGACCCAGGCTACTGGCTCTTTGATTCCACCAGCCCCACCCCAACATCTCTCTGCTTCTCTCAGCTGGTCTCTCACACCTTCTCTTCCAGCCTCTAACTCTATATTTGCTCAGCTGCCCTTTCCTTGGTAGGCAACACGGCATCTACACTCCCAAAGAAACTAAGGCCCCTGCAGTGGACATCTGTTGCTTTGTCTGCTCAGCATGGCTTCTTCCCTTTTTGAAGCAGGACTCTTCTTCCTGTGAAGGAGGGCTGCCCCCAAACCACACATGTAGCTCAGTGGAATTACCTGCATTATCAGTGGGTTGGGTTCTTAATCTAGCCAGTCCTAACCCTTGTCCTGGTTACAGTGCATCCCAGGGAGGAATGAATCCCAAACTCATCAGTTACAGTTCTATAGGAGTTTTCTTAGTAGAGTTGGTGGGAAAAGCCCCATTCTCTGGATTGCTCAAGTGGAATGACATAAGGCCAGACCTGCGGCTGCTAGGTAACACAGACAGACTTATCTATGATAGAAGGGACCTGAGGCAGCTGGTAGGGAGGAAAGCACAGGATGAAGACATGAGGGAAGGGGAAGGAAGGCATAAATTATTTATCTATCGCTGTGTAACAAATTACCCCCAAACTTACAGTGGCTTAAGACAATACATGCCTATCTCATAGTTTCTATGGGTCAGTAATTTGAATGTATGTGGCTTAGTTCAGTGTCTTTCTCGAAGCTGCAGTCAAGGTGTTGAGTGGGACCACAGTCATCTCAAGTTTCATCTAGAGCAGAATGTGCTTCCCAAATGCCTCATGAGATTATTGGCAGGTTTTAGTTTCTCATGGGCTGTTGGGCCTCAGGCCTCCATTTATGGCTCTATTCTAAGCTCAGGTCTCTGCACTTATTCCTCTACTTCTCTTCCTGGATGTTTCCATCCAACTCCCGAGACCAGCATCTTCACCCAGACCTACGTCTTCATCACAGGCCTGGCTTTTCCACTGACTCCTAGAAAGCAAACATTTTCCTGGATCTTATGCATTTCCCTTACCTCTTCCTGTGATGAATGGGACCAGGTATTCAGATTTGAAGCTTCATGTTCTCTGCTGGCTCTCCCCTCTAATCACATGCCTACACGGTTACCAGTCCTGTAAAGCTTGTCTCCTAGATATATCTCATCTGCCCCTGCCCATGCACATGAACAACTTCTTATCCATGCCTTTGTCTGCCTTTGCTACTAGTCCCCATCTGGGTCTTACTCTTTCACTCCTCTCTCCTCATGGACAAAAGAGTGATCTTCTAATGCCAGAGTTGATCCTGTCACCCTCCTGAAGATAACACATTGACTTCCTTTGCTCTTGGCATGATATCCTGTAAGGTCCTCACAATTCAGCCTTGCCCAACCCCATGCCCCTTTCCTCTTCACCCTCTCCTATTGGCTCCTCAGTTTTGATGACCATGCTCTTCATTCTCCCAAGCATAGACTTCTTCTCAGCTTTTCTCTCAGCCTGAAATGTCCTCCTACCCCAGAACCACCTGTCTAACTCTTTAAATTCTCACTTTTAAGTTTCAAGGTCAACCTCCATCTTGCCCAGAAGCGCCCTTTTTTCACTCTAGTAATGAGACTTGCTCCAGATGGCCCTGTGTAGAGGCGTTCCTGTCTGTGCTCTACCCCATACACTGGCAGTTCCTAGGACACCGTGGCTGATGAGTGTCCCATGGAGAAGCCCAGACTGCAAAGGAGACCTGCTCCAGGACCAAGGGAGTGGAGAAGAGGACCCTAATGTGTGGAGCTGATGCTTCCCCAATCACTTGTAGCTCTTTGTGCCCCTCAGCCCCCACTCCTTTCCTTTCACTTCCCCTCTGAGCCCTTGATCATGAAGCAAGAGGGAGGTAAGTTAACAGGCCAGAAATGGCCAGCTCTGAGCACCTTGGTCGTTTCCTCTGGTCCCTGAAGAATTTGCTAATGCTCCCTGATTTACTCAGGAATCTTTGACACAAACTCAAGTTAAGATAGCACAACTGAGAAGGAGGGATTGACTGGCTCAGATAACCAAACTACCCAGAGGGCGGGTGCAGTCAGTGTTTGGAAAAACTCCACCTAGAAACCTCAGCATTGATAGTGCCCCTCTCCTTACTCTCTTTCTCCCCCTCCTCTTTCCCCCTTTCTTTCTTATCTTCCTCCTCAAAATGAAAACAACTTTAATGGCAACTGATTATATAGTTGCTCTTTGGCTATTATAAAAAATGAGAACAACATATAAGGTGACCCTATTCATATTTTGTTTACCATCTGGACCAAAAGTAGGCATTTTTTTTCTATGAAGGGCCAGATAGTAAATATTTTAGGCTTTGTGGGCCATATGATTTCTATTCTGCTTGTGAGAGCAACTATAGACAATATGTAGCTGAATGGGCATGGCCGTATACCAAGAAAACTTTATTTACAAAAATAGGAATTGAGCTGGGTTTGGCCCATAGGCTGCAGTTTGTCAGCTTCCAGTTGAACATTTTCTTTCTGCCTCAGGTATCAACTTCACACCCTCCTGTGTCAGAACAGTGACAGGAATGGAGTGGAGGGGTGGGGGTCCAACAGCTCTGGCTCTCTCCTCCATAGCTAATAGCCAGTGAGGGAAGGCATGACTTCCTCCAGATCCATATTGAGACTCCCAGTGGAGGACTTTGATTGGCCTAGCTCAATGCAGATACCATACTCTGGGTCAGTCTTGAGGGAGGGCTATCTGACTCATTTCTAGTGGTAGAGAGATATGTCATTTCTCAGATAAAGGGCATACTCTTTGGGGCATATAAAATGATCAATGTCCAGTAGTGTTAATTATTACTATAACATAATTTTTAAAAATATTTATTTTTACTTATTGTGTCCCATGGTCTATTCTTTTCTACCTGGAGTTTAGTCAGTTCCTGATCCCCTTGCCACCTTTGTAAATGCACTCTCCCCTATAGTGTGTCTCCCAGTTGGTATTCCTTAGTCCAGAGGGACTCACAATATTGGCCTCCTGGAACCCACTTTGTTTCTTGCTGACACTTTCCCTTTTCCTCTTGGCCTTTCTTCATCTGGCTTCCTGCCTTAAATAGGTTAGAACTGGAAGATTCCTGTCCAGTCAGTTCCTGTTATGGACAAACCTGGGCATGACCTTCCTGCCTCTAACCCTGATAGTAAAGCCCCCACTCATCCCTACCTGTGGATCCAGCACAGCCCATCACAGACCTGGGGTCTATCCTGGCCCAGGCAAGCAGTACATGGATTCAGCCTGATAGCTGAAACCCTTCATACCTTAAATACCCTGGAAGAGACCCTGTCCCCTATCTCCTTATCTGGCTACCCAGGTCCCCATGTCTGGCTCACCTCTGGGCTCAGCCCACCTATCTGAAATTTCCTCTCAAGCCTGCTTGTTTGGTCTGGCTGAGTGCCTTTCTTTCTTCAGCTTCCATTGTCATCTAGTCTCAGCTTAGAGTTCAGCATGGGCTATTTAAACCTTCAACCCACAGGAAGGTACCATGACCAATCAAGCTATTTTCAGAGGAGAGTGAACCGTTTGGTGGGCTGGACATGGGGAACACTGAGTGAGACAGGACAGAAAGAGGTGAGGAGAAGAACACTTGACTGCAAGTCTAGGGGAGCCTTATCACCAGGGAGGGGCTGTATCAAGAAGGGTTTGGAGGGCTGACTGGGGGGTGATCGAGCTTGGGGGCTTCAGAAGGAGAGTAACAAGGAACTGTCCCTGTTCACCACCAGGTGCTTCTCAGGAAAGACTCAGTCTGTAGGCTTTCTGTCCTCTTATGTCCATGGTGCCTGCTGAGGGCTGTGGGTGTAGTACATGACACCAGGATGCAAGGCCCTCAGCCTCTGCCACTTTCCCTGGCCAGGACTGAGTTGATTGACAGAGTTATATTAGCCAACTCCTCTCAAAGCAAACTAGATTCACAGTTCATTTTAGTGTCAGTTTGTCCAGTGGTACCCTTGCCTCAAATTCAAATTCATCAAATTAATATTTTATGTGGGATAGGATCACCCTATATGAGATAGTTGATAATCTATTAGGAGTTTTGCCCGATTCTCTGCTTTATGAGCACTTGTTTTTACCCAACTTAAAATTCTAGTATTTATTAAATTTGCCTACTTTGGGTAAAAATAATCAGATGTAGTGCTTCTCCATATGTGTTCCTTTGCACGGCTTATTGTTTCTTTTGGCCACCTATGTGCTTGATTTTGGTGTCTGTCCCTGCTCATGCGGGCACCCTCTTTGACCAGGGACCCTGAGCCTATGGCTGTACTTAGTTCCCATAGCCCCCAAGTCGGCCCATCATCAGACCCTAAAGCAATACTGACAGAGGCAGAATCATTTTAGCTTTGCTGGAAAAAGTTACTTGCTTATTTATTATAACCTAGTATAACAATACTAAAAGTCATTGAAGAATATATGGAAAATGTGAAAATAAGAAATAAAAGAATTGCCTATATTTGTGCCATCCAAACTCATTCTCAATAGGTTGTTCTTTGATCTTCCATTCTTACTCTGAATGTCTTTCATTTTCACATAGTTGAGATCATTCTGTGTTCACATATTTGGACTTTCCTGTTGTCACTAAACATTGGAACATAGATGTTTCTTCATATCACAAAACACTTTTCAAAAGCATATTTTAATTAGCTGTATATTTCATTGGATAGCTTCAGCATAGTTTAGTGAACCAATGTACCCTTACTGATTATTTTAATTGTTCCTATTATAAGCAATACCAACAAGAATATCTTGTGCAATAAATAAGTTTCTATATTGAGAATTACTGTGGCTTTGGCAAATCATTTGCTATATAATAATAAAGTTGTTATTATTTTCAGAAGAAATGATTTTTATTAACATTGACAGGCATTTTGTGCATATGTAAAACTATTTTAAAAAGTGACTTTTCTAAGTTTATATTTTTAATGTATCAGTATTACTTTTTTATTAAAATCAAGTCTGATTTTTCTGGTACCATTGGTACTTATAAACCTTGTCACATCCCCCCTCTATACGTTAACTATTCAATTACCATTTCTTCCTGTAATGTTTATTTTAGTTCATTTTCGTTATCATACATTGTTATGCCTGCCTGTTTGGTCTGGGTGGGTTTTCTTTGGCCCATTTGTGAGGTGAGGTGCATGGGCTCTGATTCCCAGCTTATCACTTACCTGAGGCAGGAACAACCTCACCTCCTCAGCCATGGTTCCTCCACCAAACCTGTCAATCAGTTCTTCCTGGTGAAGCAGTGTGGCTTCTTTCCAAGGTTGTAAGGAAGTATGAGATGCTGTGATGTCCCATGGAGCCCTCTAGCAGTACTGTGTTTGGAAGGGACAGCCACATATCTGTGTGGCCAAGGAAGCCTCCTTGCTGTGTGGTTCAGCTGTCTTCTCTGTATCCCTGCACCCTGGCTTAATTCTGGGGCACACACAGGTCCCAGCCAGATTACTTTACCCCTCATCCTGGGCAGCCACTCTGCCAGAGTAGGATCTGGTGGGAAGGACGAGAACTCTACTCCTACCTGCAGATGATGGGAGTTTAGAGCAGATGTCAGGACACTCCTCATGAGCAGCTCAAGCAGGTTCTGCCATGTCCTTTCCTACCTGCCTCACAGCACCCTTGGGAATCCTGCACCCAGTGGGATTTGGAAAACTTTCCTCTTCAACATCTATTTGAAAATATTTCCAGAGGGCATGCAATGAGCTGAGAACATTAGGGCAGGTAGTTTTGGGGATGCAGAAACAAAGAGCAAGAGTGCCCAAGGTGATGAGGACTGTGACAACTTCCAGAAAATAAGAACAAGGTGTGTGTGTTGCGGGGAACAAGATGAGGATAGAGATGGAGGTGGGAGCAAGCGGTTATGGCAGAAATCTCACTGGGAGACCCTAACTGAGCCTACGTGGAGGGGTCCAGGAGGGCTTCCTAGAGAAGATAGCAACTGAGCCAAGAAGAAAGCTGCATAGGGAAAGAAGAAGGAAAGGCATTGCAGGCCAAGGACTCAGACTATATACAGAGAGACTAAGAGAGAGGAATAGGTATTTTCTTCCCAGGAAGTGCAAGTGGCTGGGTAAAGTGGGAGGCAAGGATAATCCTGGACCTTGTAGACCATTCAAACAATCACAGTCACCAGGACCAATGAGTTTGGCCATTGAAAGAGAAGGAAGAGGTGTGTGGCATCTACTGAAACAGAGATGTAGCATTGCAGGGCAGCTAAGAAGAACCCAAGGACCATTTGTGGGCAGAGGCATAGGGCGCTGGTCCTCTCTACAGGCAGGACAGTGAACCCAGCAATGCATGAAGTAGGACTTGGGTCTGGTCTTGCTGTCCAGCCTCCTCTCAGAGCCCGCTGCCTTAGCAGGAACTGAGATTCTGTAAACAACTCTCTGTTCTGACTGGGAAAGGGGTTCTCAGAAGCCTAGTTCATGGGTCAGGCAGGAAAAGTGCTTGTCTCCCATGGACAGCAAGTGGTGAAGGACTAGCCTCTGTCTTCTAGACTGTGTGACCTTGGACAACCTTCAACTCCCCAAGCACATTGTCTGCATATGGGGTACTATGAGCATCACCACTACATTCTGAAAGGTAAAAGTCATTCTTTGTATACCTCTCATGATGCCAGGTCTCTTCTGCCTGAAAGTGACAGGGCAGCCAGGTGGTCCTTCAAGCCAGCCACCATAGCCTTGCAGCAGCTCTTCTCTGTGCCTAAGTGCCAGACATCTGGGTGCCACTGCATCCCAAACTTTCACCATCTATTTGTCTTGGGGGCCTGTCAGTACCTCTCTGGAGTCAGCAGAGGTATCTGTGGGCTGGCAGGCAGCTTTTACATGCCTAGTTAGGATTTTATGGTGCGGCCAGGCAGATCTGTGCCTGGCAAGACTTGCAGACAGCTACTAGCATGCAGTATGCACCTGGCTGGGCCTTTCCTAACAGCATAAGCCACTAGACCATCCCAGCAGGCCCACCCTATGGACTGCATTCCCAGGTTCAGCTACAGAACAGAAGGACCAGACTTTCCCTTCCTGAGATGCTAGTTTCCATTTGTTTCTAAAAGGGCTGGGCTGAGGCAGGCTGAGGGGGTGGAAGACATGGGTTGGACAGGACCCTGATTGGGTATCCTCTTGTTGCATCTCTTGGGCACCCAGACAGTAGCCTTCTGGGTATCTGGGGTTGATGGGAGCTTTAGAGTCCCAACCATCCCAGAGCAGGAGGGTGTCAGTGGTCCATTCAACCAGGTTCCTCCAGTGCCTACCAGTGCCTGTTCTAGGCCCTGGTAACTGAGGGGAGCAGAGTTCTCCCATGAGGTTGTGTTTCCAGCGGGGTGGGCTCCAGGAAGGCAGGAGAGTGTGACAATGGCAGAGTGGTCAGGATTCTTTCTATGGAGGAGAGAGCCAATGAAACCAGATTAAGCTTACTAATACCTCAGAATGGCTGCTTCTAGAGAAGTCAAACTGTGGATTGAGGACAGAAGGCAAAACAGGCTAACACTAAGAGGAGTTTACAGGGACCAATGGTGTCAATGTCCTCAAACTGAGGCATGTGATTAACTCAAATTTGTCTTTTTTTAAAAGATTTTATTTATTTATTTTTAGAGAGAGGGGAAGGGAAAGAGAAAGACAGGGAGAGAAGCATCGATGTGTGGTTGCTTCTCGCGTTCCCCATACTGGAGACCTGGCCTGCAACCCAGGTATGTTCCCAGACTGGGAATCGAACCGGCAACCTTTTGGTTCACAGGCCTGCACCCAATCCACTGAGTCACACCAGCGAGGACTCAAATTTGACTTTCTAAAGTAAAAAATATACATAAAATTAAAATCCAGACTGAGGTTCAAAACTAATTAAAAATTCTGGGAGCAAGGTCTGTGTGGGGGTGAAGGCTGGTACTGGTCAGTTCAGGAACTTCTAAGCAGGGTGATCATGTGGGGTTCTGGCTGTTCCAGTGGGGAACCCAAAATGTCAGTTCATTTTCTCATGGACAGATCAGGAAGCCTCCCATTTTCTCTCTGGGGAAGGGTAATTGTGGCTGCCAAGGCTGATGAAATAGAGGGGGTCATGGGACTGAGGATATGAAGGTTCACCTCCTGAAGTTTACCATACCCCTCTTTTCAACAAAGCACCTCACTTGAGTCCTTAGCAGTAACTGCTGTCCCTGAATTCAGAGCCTCTTCTCTTCAGCTTCCCCAGAAAGGAAACTGTGTTCTGAGGGTTCTGAGGGGAGGGGGGAACTGTATCTGGCTCTGGCAGGTGGGGAGAGGATGGGAGAATATAACCTTCCTTATTCAGAGTTTTCATAAAACCTCTATGTTCAGCCAATGCTCATCCCTGCTTTGTAATTCCTGAGACCTCCAATTCCAGAGCCTTTCCAGTGTTTTATTGGGATAAGTCAGCTAACTTCTTACTGTCTTCCTTACTGTAAGCTTAACTTTCACGTTTCTAATTTTCCCAAATTCTACTAACTTCTCTAATCTGTTGCCATCTATTTTTATTTTTTCCCTTAAAGGTTTATGACTTTAATTCTTTTTGGTCATTTTCCTGGAATTTGAGGGAATAAGTGGACACAATACCACTAATACCAACTTTGATTAAAGTTGACTCTCACCATCTCTCCAGGCCTCAATTGTTTCTCTAATGTAGGAAAAATGGGACCATGGTTAAATGAGCTCCCGACAGCAGCTCTCTGGAGGAGGCCAGATGGGACCTGAAGGTAAATCCTCCCATTTTGGATCCTGGACTACCATATGCTGACTACGTAAGTTGGAACAAGTTCAATGTTTCTGAGCCTCAGTTTCCCTGTAGTAAAATGGAGATGTTCACATTACTGCTTCCCAATGCGCTGGGCATGTGGCATTGTCCTCACACTCTGCTGCTTTCCTTCCCTCAGGAACATTTAACCTGGGATTCTCAGCACCATTGTAAGGAGGTTTCTTATATGGCTCAGTCACAGCACTGTGATCCAGCTGAGCATCCACAGTGGGGCAGAGTTTGCTGAGGTCTCAGCTACGCAGGGTCTCTCTCAGCTGTTCCAGCCCCTTGCTCAGGGGCAGAGGCAGATTCCAGACACAAGGTCTAATTTCTGGGGCCATCAGGAGATTTCAGGCAGAAGGTGGGCTTCTTTCCATACAGGAAACCCATTAGTCTGACTCTACCAACCCAAAGAAATGATACATGATATTCTAAACACCTGTATTCCCTGGGTCATTTTCATACTTAACTACTTTCGTGGAAGTAACAGTTCTTAGGTCACCAAGATACCAATGGCAGAATGTATCGTAGACCTTGTCCTGGTTCTGCCAATACTTTGGGCCAGTCACTTTCTCTCTCATCCAGCCTCAGTTTCCTACCAGTAAAAGGAGCAAATGCACAGCACATAGACTCCTCATCTACAGAGCTTTAATGACTGTTGGCCCAGGTGGTCAAAGTCTTCAGCTTATAAAAACTATGACAGCCTGTTCAGAAACACTTGAATCTTCTTGTGGCTCAGTATGAGATGTTTGTAGCTTATCATTTTGCTGATGGTTCTTAATCTCTGAAGTGACAGATGCTCTTTGGGGACCATGATACTATTTTTGCACAAGCCTCTAGGGTTTGTGAGCACACCCAACTCCAAGACAAAAACATCCGGCTTTGGTGGGGATAACAGGAAAGCGGTGGTGAGGAAGAAATGCCAAGATGTGTGGCAAGTCCTGCTATGCATGAGTCATCTCATCACTCATGTGGCACGGTGAAGGTCAGTGCAGAGGGTCTCTGGGGACAGTAAATGGGACATATGTGGTAATTGTGTCTCTTTGCTGGAGCCAGACACACAGGAAGTATGAGGAAATCTTTCATTTTTTGACAACCAATGTAAGAAGAGGAGACAGAGTTAAGAGTCAGGAGATTAACAGTGTATGGTCAGTCCATGCCCTGGGCTCATCAATCCATGGGTCCTGTCAGTGGGCACCCAAGAGAATAAACTTCCCCTCCCCTGCAGCTCAATGGGGGACTGAGCCTACCCTCTGGGGGATGGTCAGATTTCTCTGGGGGCTTGTAGGGACTCCTGACAGGGAGGACAGGGTGGAACTCTGACCAGTGGCTACATTGTGGAACCTGCACCTTCATCCTCAGGCAACTTTCCATGAGTTTTAAGTCTGCAAATTCTATGGAGTCCAATCAACAGGGAAACCTCCTGCACTGAAAGCTTCTTTTCTGGTATCAGGCTTGGGCTACTTCAGAGACATGGAAGAGCTGCTATTTGTTTTAAACCTGAAGTTAATTTGTAAAACATCAAAATAATAATCAAACAAATCCATTCATCAAAGGCAGTTTGAAAAATACCAGAAAGAAAAGGAATATAATCCTCATTCTTTTTAGTAAATTTTTATTGTTATTCAATTACAGTTGCCTGCATTTTCTCTCCCTCCCTCCACCCCACCCCAGCCCAACCGTCCTCCTTCCCCCACTTCCACCCTCCCCCTTGATTTTGTCCTTGTGTCCTTTATAGAGCTTCCTGTAATCCCTTCTCCCCACTATCCCCTCCCCACTACCCCCTGACCATTGTTAGATTGTTCTTAACTTCAAAGTCTCTGGTTATATTTTGTTTGCTTTTTTCGTCTGTTGATTATGTTCCAGTTAAAGGTGAGATCATATGGTATTTGTCCCTCCCCGCCTGGCTTATTTCACTTAGCATAATGCTCTCCACTTCCATCCATGCTGTTGCAAAGGGTATAAGCTCCTTCTTTCTCTCTGCTGCGTAGAATTCCATTGTGTAAATATACCAGTTTTTTGATTCACTCATTTGCTGATGGGAACTTAGGTTGCTTCCAGTACTTAGGTATTGTAAATTGTGCTGATATGAACATTGGGGTGCATAGGTTCTTTTGGATTGGTGTTTCAGGGTTCTTAGGGTATAACCCCAGCAGCGGAATTGCTGGGTCAAAGGGCAGTTCCATTTTTAGTTTTCTGAGGAAATTCCATACTGTTTTCCACAGTGGCCTCACCAGTCTGCATTGCCACCAACAGTGCACTAGGGTTCCCTTTTCTCCGCATCCTCTCCAACATTTGTTTGTGGATTTGTTTATGTTGGCCACTCTGACTGGTGTGAGATGGTACCTCATTGTGGTTTTAACTTGCATCTCTCTGATGGCTAGTGATGCTGAGCATCTTTTTATATGTCTCTGGGCCCTCTGTATGTCTTCCTTGGAGAAGTGTCTGTTCAAGTCCTTTGCCCATTTTTTAATTGGGTTGTTTGTCTTCCTGGAGTGGAGTCATGTGAGTTCTTTTTATATTTTGGAGATCAGGCCCTGGTCAGAGGTATCATTGGCAAATAAGTTTTGCCACGAAGTTGGTTCTCTTTTTATTTTAATGCTATTTTCTTTAGCCCTACAGAGGCTTTTTATTTTGATGAGGTCCCATTTGTTTATTGTTTCCTTTATGTCCCTTGCTTTAGAGGATGTGTCTATGAGGATGTTGCTGCGTGGAATGTCTGAGATTTTCAGCCAATCTTTTCCTCTAGGACTTTTATGGTGTTACGACTTATATTTAAGTCTCTTATCCATCTTAAATTTATTTTTGTGTATGGCATAAGTTGACGATCGAGTTTCATTTCTTTGCACGTAAGTGTCCAGATCTCCCACACCATTTGTTGAAGAGGCTGCTTTTGCTCCATTTATGCTCCTGCCTCCTTTGTCAAATATTAATTGACCAAAAAGACTTGGGTTTATTTCTGGGCTCTCTGTTCTGTGCCATTGGTCGATGTGCCTGTTTCTATGCCACTACAAGGCTGTTTTGATTACAATGTCCTTGTAATACTGTGTGATATCAGGTATTGTGATCCCTCCTGCTTTCTTCTTCTTTCTCAAAATTGCTGCAGCTATTTTGGGTAGTTTATTGTTCCCTATAAATTTCTGAAATGTTTGTTCTATATCTGTGAAATATGTCATGGGTACTCTGATAGGGATTGCATTGAATCTATAAATTGCTTTGGGTAGTATGGCCATTTTGATGATGTTAATTCTTCCAATCCATGAGCATGGTACATGCTTCCATTTGTTTGTGTCCTCCTTAATTTCTTTTTTTTTTAATTTATTTTTTATTGTTATTCAATTACAGTTGTATGCCTCTAAATTTCTTTGTTCAGTGTTGTGTAGTTTTCTGAGTACAGGTCTTTTACCTCCTTGGTTAGGTTTATTCCTAGGTACTTTATTTTTCTTGTTGCTATATCAAATGGGTTTTTTTTTTTCCCGATTTCTGTTTCTGCAGTTTCGTTGTTGGTATACAGGAAGGCCTTTGATTTCTGAGTATTGACTTTGTATCCAGCTGTTTTACCAATTTCATTTATTAGGTCGAGTAGTTTTTTGGTGAAGTCTACAGGATTTTCCATGTACACTATCATGTTGTCTGCAAACAGTGACAGTTTCGTTTCTTTCTCTCCAATTTGAATGCCTTTTATTTCTTTTTCTTGTCTGATTGCTGTGGCTAGGACTTCCAATACTATGTTGAATAGGAGTGGTGAGAGAGGGCATCCTTGTCTTGTTCCTGATCTTAGTGGGAAAGCTTTAAGTTTTTGACCATTGAGTATGATGTTGGCTATAGGTCTCTCAAATATGGCCTTTATTATGTTGAGGAATGCTCCCTTTATTCCCACTTTGCTGAGTGTTTTTATCAGAAATGGGTACTGTATCTTATCAAATGCTTTTTCTACATCTATTGATAAGATCATGTGATTTTTGTGTTTGCTGTTGTTGATGTGATGTATTATGTTTATTGATTGTGCATATTGTACCATCTTTGCATCCCTGCGATGAATCCCACTTGGTCTAGGAGTATGTTCTTTTTAATGTATTGCTGGATGCGGTTTGCCAATATTTTGTTGAGAATTTTAGCATCTATGTTCATCAGTGATATTGGCGTGAAGTTTTCTTTCTTCCTTATGTCTTTATCTGGTTTTGGAATTAGGATGATGCTGGCTTCACAAAAAGAGTTTGGGAGTCTTCCATCATTTTGGATTTTTTTGAATAGTCTGTGAAGGATAGCGGTTAGCTCTTCCTTAAATGCTTTGTAGAACTCTCTTGTGAAACCATCTGGTCCAGGGATTTTGTGTGTTGGAAGTTTTTTGATGACTGCTTCAATTTCCTCTGCTGTTATTGGTCTGTTCAGGTTTTCTGCTTCTTCAGTTTTGGACGATTATATTTCTCTAGAAATGTGTCCATTTCACCTAGGTTTACAAATTTGTTGGCATACAGTTCTTCATAGTAATTTCTTACAATCCTTTGTATTTCTATGGTATCACTTGTAATCTCTACTCTTTCATTTCTAATTGTGTTTATTTGGATCCTCTCTCCTTTCTTCTTGATGAGCCTACTTAAAAGCTTGTCGATTTTGTTAATCTTTTCAAAGAACCAGCTCCTGGATTCATTGATCCTTAGAATTGTGCTTTTAGTCTCTATGTCATTTAGTTCTGCTCTGATCTTGGTTATTTCCTTCCTTCTGCTTGCTCTGGGCTGTCTTTGTTGTTATTCCTCCAGTTCTTGTAGGTGTAGGGTTAGGTTGTTTGTTTGAAATGTTTCTAACTTTTTAAGGTAGGCCTGTATTGCTATGAACTTCTCTCTCAGGACTGCCTTTGCTGTGTCCTTTAGGTTTTCGGTTGTTTTGAGTTCATTTTCTTTTGTTTCCAGAGAGTTTTTGATTTCTTTCCTAATCTCATTCTTGACCCATTCATTGTTTACTAGCATGCTATTCAGTCTCCATGATTTTGAGTATTTTGCGTTTTTTCTTTTCGGGTTGGTTTCTAGTTTCAGTCCCTTGTGGTTGGAGAAAATGCTTGATATGGTTCCAATTTATTGAATTTGTTGAGGCTTGCTCTGTGTCTTATCACGTGGTCTATCTGTGAAAATGTTCCATGTACACTTGAAAAGATTGTGTATTTTGCTTCTTTGGGATGAAAAGCTCTGTATATATTAGTTAAGTCCATTTCCTCTAGGGTATTGTTAAGTGACACAATATCCTTTTTGATATTTTGTTGGAAGACCTGTCCATTTTTGAGAGTGGGCTATTAAACTCCCCTACTTTAATTGTGTTGCTGTCAATATCTTTCTTGAAGTCCTCCAAGATTTTATTTATGTATTTGGGTGCTCCTATGTTGGGTGCATATATATTTACAATGTTTATGTCTTCTTGGTGGATTCTTCCTTTGAGTATTATGAAGTGACCTTCTGGGTCTCTTATATGGCCCTTGTTTTGAAGTCTATTTTGTCTGAAATGAGTATTGATACCTCTGTTTCTTTTCCTGTCTGTTTTCCTGGAAAATTAGTTTCCAGCACTTCACTTTCAGTCTGTGTAGGTCTTTTGTCCTTATGTGGTTCTCCTATAGGCAGCATATGTGTGGGTCATGTTTTCTTATCCAGTCAGCTATTCTATGTGTTTTGATTGGAGCATTTAATCCATTTTTGTTTAAGGTTATTATGGATAGGTAGTTATTCATTGCCATTTTCTCATACCTGTGTTCCTCTCTCTTTCTCTTTTCTTTCCTTTCCTTAAAGCAGTGCATGAGCATGTCTTGCAGAGCTGGTTTGGTGGAGGTGTATTCTTTTAGACTTCTTTTGTCTGTGAAGGTCTTTATTTGGCCTTCTATCTTGATTGAGAGCCTTGCTGGGTAAAGTATCCTTGGTTGCAGGCCTCTGGTTCTCATTGGAATGTTTTTTGCCGTTCTCTTCTGGCTTGGAACGCTTCCAACTTGAAGTCAGCTGCTAACCTTCTTGTGGCTCCCTTGTATGTTACTTCCTGTTTCTCCCTTGCTGCCTTTAAGATCCTCTCTTTGTCTTGGAATTTTGCCATTTAATTATGATTTGTCTTGCAGTGGGCCTCTTTGGGTTCCTCTTGATTGAGACTTTCTGTGTTTCCTGGATTTGTGACTTTTTCTTTAATCAGATTAGGGAAATTTTCCATCATTACTTTTTCAATCAGGTTTTCTATCCCTTGTTCTTCTTCTCCTTCTGTATCCTTATTATATGGATATTATTATGTTTCATTTTGTCCTGCACTTCCATTAATCCCTCTTCATTCTTTCTGAGCCTCTTTTCCTTTTCTTGCTCTTTCTGGGTAGTTTTTTCTACTTTGTCCTCCAGCTTGCTGATCCCATCCTCTGTTTCATCAAGGCTTCTTTTCATTCCTTCTACTGTGTTCTTCAGTTTATAAATTGTATTGTTCATTTCCTCTTGGCCCCTGTTGATGGTTTCTATTTCCTTTTTCATGTTGATATAGTTTGTAGTTAATTCATTGTAGTTTCCCTGTAGTTTCTGGTAGTTCTGTGTGAGCTCAGGGAGCTTCCTGATAACCATTGCTTTGAACTTAGTATCTGATAGTTGACTTGCCTCTTTGCATTTAGCATTTTTTTTGAGGTTCCCTCCTTTCCTTTTAGTTGGGGATTGTTTCTTTGTATTCCCATTGTTTGTGAGACTGCTCTTGTTAGCCTCTGCTTCTTAAATTGATCTGTTCTAACTCCCTGAGTTTATGGTTTGAAATTCTATGATAGAATGCCCATGGGATTCAGTGGCGCAGTCTCCTTAATCTCCTGAGCTCACTGGTCTTGAGCTGATGTTTATGGGTCTAACAGGGTCTAACTCTGGTCTTTTCAGAGCTCCATGTTTTATTGTCTCTCCTGTTGGAAAAGGAGAAAGAAGAAAAAAAAAGGAGAAGGGAAGGAAGGTAAAAGTTATAGAAAAGCAATGGAAGGAATGAAGGAAAAGGAATAAGAAAAGATTGGAGGAATGATTAGAAGAAGGAATTTTGACAAAAATTAAAATAAAAAAATAAATAAAAGAAGGCAGGAAGAAGGAATAAAAAAGTAAAGGATGGAAGGAAGAAGGTATAAAAGAGGAAAGAAAGACAGAAAGGAAGAAGGAATTTAGGGGGAAAGGAGGAGAAAAAATATCTTCTGCTGGCTTTAAACTGGTCAGGTTAGTTCTGCTGGTCTTCGTGTCTGTGAAAGTGGAGGCGATGTTTGGAGGGATTGGTTTCATTTTTCTCCCTTTGTGAGCCACACTCTTCACTGTTGTCCAGCCTCCAGTCCAGTTCCTCAGGGTCCTTCTGCTCCCCCCTAGGCCTTTAGTTCACCAGTTGTGCTGTCTTTGAGGTGCACCAATTAGGGGCAACTCACACTCCCCCTTCTTGCTCTTTGCTGTTGTACATGCTAAGGCCTCTCTGGTGGTTCCTCAGGTAGTTCAGCCCCCTACTGGGTCAAGTCTTTCTGGGGATTGCAGTCTCCCCTAGCCCTGAAGCTCCCCTCTGCTAGGTGTTCTGCCTTCCTCCTAGAGAGCGAGTAGGCCCCGCAGGGCTCTGTGTGCAGGAGCTAGGTGGGAGTTGTTCAGAACCTGTGCTTCAGGTGTGGTCACCCAGGGGCAGCTGATCCGGTATGCACCCACCTGAGGTTTCAGGTGTCGGCGCCTACTTGGGGTTTCAAGTGTGGGTGCCCAGGCAGCTGATCCAGGTGCGTGCCCACCCAGGTGCTTTGGGCCTGTGAGCCCATGCAGCTGGGTCGCTGATCAAGGTGTGCACTCACCCGGGGTTTCAGTTGTGGGCTTCCAGGCGGATGATCGATGTGTGCGCCCACCCAGGGTTTCAGGTGTGGGCCCCAGGCCACTGATTGGGGTGCGCACCACCCTGGCACTTTGGGCCTCTGGGCCTAGGCAGCCGGGCCCCTGATCAGAGTGTGTGCCCCCACCAGGGTTTCCGTTGTGGGTGCCCAGGCCACTGGTTCGGGTGCGTGCCATCCGGGCTTCAGCTGTGTGCTGGTGCTGCTTATTCGTCCTTCACAGTCCAGGGGATGAGGGAGTAGGGGCGCAAGAGGCCACGTCTGCTGTGAAGAGTTCTCTAAATAGCCTCTGAGTGCTTCTATTTTCTCCTTTTCTTTTCGAGAAATTCCTCCTATTCAAGCCCCCCTGATCCAAACAAGCACCTGGCCTCTCACACAGCCCAGCCTGGCTCTCTCCCAAGAATCCTACAGCAGACCCTGCACCCCGGTCGGTGGCTTCAGCCGCCCTGGTCCCTGGACTGGTCCCAGGGACGTTATTGTCCTTAAGCACTATTCTTACCATCTGATCTTTCAATGTCCTCTATCTTTTGTCTCTGATCTTCATATATGCTGGAATACCGTTGGCTGTTCCCTCTGTTCCTCAGATCGGCTTGGTGTTTCACTAGTGCCGAGGGGAAGTGGACTCCACTCCCACCTGTCTCACCACCATCTTCCCAAAATCCACACCTAATCCTCATTCTTGTCACACAGTGTTAACTACAATTTTGTCACTTTGCTTTCTTGATTTTTCCTGTGCATATTTTTGGCCTTGTACACAGCTACAGTGCAAGCTTATTCATTTGTACACTTTCATATCATAATTTTATATTTTTTTTACTGAGAAACATAAACACATTCCTATGTGATTATAAATTTTTCCTAAATATCACAAGTAGTACCTGAGGACATGGCAGTAGGTTAATTAACCAACCCCCTATTGTTGGTTAATTAGTCCACTTTAACTTTGGCTGTTACAAATAGTAATACAATGACCATCTTTTGGTGGTTTATTTAATAAAACTGGTATCAATTCTTTAGGGTCAGTTCCCAGAATGTAACTGTTATTTCAAAGGGTGTGAACATTTTTAGGTCCTTGATCTTCTTTCAAGGGAAAGGACAACCTTAAGATTCCACCTTCCATGTGCCCAGAGGGAACAGTGAGAATCCTTTGCTGGCAGTACCCTTGTCCAGTTGCCCTAGACCAGCAGATTGGCCTGAGTCTGACCACGAGTTACTCTGTGACCCTCTTCCCATCTCTCATTTCCTTCCACTCTCCTTTCTTGTCTCTAGAGCTGTTGTCTTTGGACTCCTTGAAGAGCATTCTGGGCTAGGGTGTTTTGCTGACCTTGGACAATTCCACTGAAAGTTGAGCGTGCTGTTACTCACCTATGAAAGGCCTGGAGTGCCAACATAGATGAGCAGGCTTTGCTCTCCAGTATGGTCTCACAGAAACAGAATGACTAACCAGAGCACCTTCCTGTCTCCTCAAAGTTCAGGCCAGGGGTCCCAGTTCAAAGAACTGTTGCTGAACCATTTTTTTTCCCATTCCCCAAAGGCAAGAGCAATGTAAAAACACTGAGAGCACTTCCCACCCTGCCCAAACAGAAGCCCATCCCTGGAGCTTACTACATCCAAAGTTCAGGCAGAGCTAGCCTAACCAGTGTCCAAGCCAGAAAAGGCACATGCTGTTGCCCCAGCTCAGGGTCTCCTTCCCTGCCCAGGGCCACTTGGAGCAACAGACAATCTTCTTCCAACCCACTTTACCCTTCCTCCACTCATGCCAGGTTCTGAATTTTCCACTCAGCTTAATTTTCCTCTGTATTTGTGCACTAGAGAGAAGGTTGGTTTGGGAGTCCCTTTTAGCCTGATGGTAGGGAAGGAACCAGAGGTCACTGGGGCCTGGGAAGAGACAGGTAGAGTGAACTTTACTAAAGGAGAGAAGAAGGTTCCAAACCAACTTTTCAACTTCACAAACATGCATGTATAACTGAGGTAGGCCCCAGCGCAGATGACACGGAGGAGTGGGCCCTCTGACCCGAACTGCTGTCAGGAGTGGTGTCTGCACATTTAAACCCCAGGCTGGAGGTTCTCACTCAACAAAGGCCTCTACTCTGAAGCACACATGACAACTACTAGAATGTCTCAAGGGACACAGAGCCCACAGACTAAAAAAATAGGTTGTTGCCTTGGGGAATCACCATGTTCTTTTTATTCATTTGAAGTCTTTGTAAGAATAAGGGCAGGCATAGGTAAATAAACACTCTTTCTCATGGAAGCAAATCATCTACCTCCGAGATAGTTCACCCACTGGCCACTCTCCTACCCAAAGAAGCCAGCAAAGTTAGGCTGGAACTTTCTTTACATATAGTGATTCCAAAGTTTGAAGACTTTCCAAGTCTCCTCTTTTTAGATAATGTTCCTCCAATGTCCATCTGGCCTGTGTTCTACCTGCTTATGTTCCTTAGGACAAGCTCCACTTTTCAATTTCCTTATTAGAGGGTTGTGTGAAGCACTAAATTCTTCAGACAAAGCCACAAACATGGGAGTTATTGGTACCCTTGTTTGGATACATTGTCCCGCCAGACTCCAGCTGCTACACTGAGCAGTGCGGACAGTCACAGCCCTCCACAGTCTTAGGCCCAGCTTGCAGTCAATAAAACCCCCAAGGCCTTTATTATGAATGTCTGAGAAACTAAACCAAGATAAGACCTTTCTTTCCATAACAGATACCCAGTTTCTCTCAATTGCATTTCATCTCAATTGTATTGAAAAGACTGGTTCTACGAGACTGCTTCTCTCCAACAACTCTCTTTGTGTCATGCTGTGTAGTTCCTGGAGCTGCTGCTGTGCAGTGATGGCTACGAACAGGGAGACAGAGGACCTCCACAGAGCTTCAGAGGTGTGCGTAGGATGGGAGGGCAGGGGCAGGATGCTCTGTGTAGTGGTGACTTTGTTTTAACACACAGCATCGATATTGATCCATCAGTTCTCTACTTACAAAAACAAATTCCATTATGTGTACAAGTTTTAAAGAAATACAAGTAGATAAATTCAAATAAAGACCCCACTACCCCCAGAAAACACACCTTTAAACTTTCCACACACTGTAACACTGAGGATGTTTTCTGTGTAAGTATACTCTAGCTTACTCGTGCTCGCTCAGAAGCCTATCTTTGCAAAGCCACCAGCCCTGCAGCTGGTTCTGATTGGGCATTGACAGCATGGTTTTCTCTTCCTACTAATTAGGGGTTGGAAACGAACACTTATAGGGTTTCTACTAGGTAAACTCATGCTAGGCATTCATTTAGCTTCTTCCAGCAAGTCTTCACCACAACACTGTGAGATACAGTCTTATCTCCATTTCAATGTAGGGTGACCAAGGATGACAGAGGTTCAATCATTTGCCCATGTTTATAAAGCTGGTAATGACAGAATATGGATCAGAGTGGAGAGCTGTTGACTCAAAAGCCCATGCTTTGTCTATGCTCCAGACTCTAGATCAGCGTTGTCCAATAAAAATAGAATGTGAGCCACAAATACAAAGCAAATATGTAATTTTATATTTTCTCATAGCCACATTAAACAAGGGAAAGGCAAGTGACATTAATCCCAGTAATATGTTTTATTTAATTCAATGAATTCAAATTATTATTATTTCAACATGTAATCAATATCAGACTTATTACTTTTACATTCCTTTTTGTAGTAAGTCTTTGAAATCCATTGTGTGATTTACACTTAACACATTTCCATTTGGACTAGCCACATTCAAGTGCTCAATAACCTTATGTGGCTAGTGACATCATAGTAGGCAGCTCAGCTATTACATATAAAAATAGCTGTTTTTTCTCTTAGCCATTCTTTAAAGAGAATTACATTTTCCTTAATGCTTTGAAATACATTTGAATGTTATTTAAAAAAAAAAGAGTCAGTAAATTCCTAACAAGGTGAACTGAGACCATTTCTAACTTGTATTAATCAATTTAACCTGCCATAACAAGATACTATAGAGTGGGTGGCTTAAACGTTTATTTTCTCACAGTTCTGGAGGCTAGAAATCTGAGATTAAGGTGCCAGAATGGTCAGGTTCCCATGAGAGCCTTCTTCCTGGCTGATAGTTACCTTCTCTCTGTGTCCTCATATAGCAGAAATAGTGAACTCTTCACAGTCTCTTCTTATCAGGGGACTAATCCCACCATGAGGGTCCCACCCTCATAACCTCACCTAACCCTAATTATTTCTCAAAGGCACTATCCCATCCCCAAATACCATCATACTGGAGAGTCAGGGCTTCAACATATAGATTTTGAAAGACATATTCAGTTCGTAACATCACTGAATAAAAGGCAGGTGAAAAAATGTCTCAGTGTTCAGTGATGAAATGTGTCCTTGGGGTTACCTTTGAGGACAACTTGGAAATTTCTCTGGGTATATATTATGAATCCTGCATGTTGCAAAAATGCCCCCCAAAAGGAAAGACTTTTGATTCAAACCCAGATCTTTACAAATCACTATCATCTTTATTTTCCTTAGTCCTTATAGCTTCAGCAGGTATCCTTAACCCAATGTTTTAGATTCAGACCTGAAACTCTGAGGTTTATTGACAGGTTGGCAGTCATATGGGTAGATAGAGCAGGAGCCAGGGCTTAAACTCAGCCTTCTGAACCCAGGGCTCTCTCCTATGTTCTGCTTTGTGAAGAGTAGCTGATGATATATTGCTATTTCCCAGGGAAATCAAAGTTAGCATGGTCCCTGTTCTTCATACTCTTATCTTTGTGGGTTTTTTTGAACAGGAAAAGAGAGAGAGAGAGAAACTTCAACAGGTTTCAGACCATCATCTGTGCCAAGTGCTTGGTGGGCTTGGTCCATGGGCTTCTATATGCCCAGATGGACAAGATCACTTTGCATGTGATAATTGAGCTTCTAGTGAGGGATGCCAGGGGAGTAGACATTTGAACAGGTTTTTCCTTGTTATTGAAACTGCTAGTCCTTCATTCTTGAATCTTTCAGACTCTCACTCCAGACTTCTCCCTGGCAGACCCTGGCTAGGTTGGAGGTCCACAGCTACCAGGTTGCAGAATCTTGCTCTCAGCAATCACAGCATGGTGACAGGACGAGAGGAGAGGTAGACCTGCTCCTGAATCAGAACATGTGTTAGCAAGGCATTGGTTTGTCAGCACATAACAGCAGACAGGTGTCCCTGGTGCTGAGGGAAGATGCTGCACCAGCCAAGGAGGCAGAACACCAAGATGGCCTCATTGAAAGGGATGTGGGTAGGGCAAGAGCAGAGTGGGGTTGGCATCTGAAGATCTGGAACTGCTGCCTCGGGCAAGTGAGGTTTTTGTCCATCTTAACTGCTTCTTTAAACCTAGATGCTAGCAAGAGGGTCTTTAGAGACAATAAAAATTCTATTTATTAAAGAACTATGAACTGAGAGTAATTTCACATATGGGTGGGGACCCCTCAAAAAAACAAAACTTATCTATAAAACATTGTGTATTTATTCTTACATGTTTAAACCTCAGTCACCTTCAAAGTGCTCTCCATTTGATGCAAGACTTTTTTTTTCCACTGCTCAAAACAGTTTTTGAACTCATTGCTTTTGATGTCTTTTAGTGTTTCCGCTGTTTTTTCTTTCACCTCTTTCATAGCAGCAAAACATTTCCCTTTGAGTTTTTCATCGGGTAAACAAAAAAATGTCACTTGAGGTGAGATCAGGTGAATAGAGAGGGTGGGACATGGGGGTCATGCTGGTTTGGGTCAAAAACTGCTGAACACTCAGCGCAGTGTGGGCAGGTGCACTCATAAATCACCCATCTTGAAATGGGCAAATGCATTGAAAGAGTCTTCAAAAAAAATCACTGAAATCAAATTCAGACTCTTACAACACAGACTCTTATCAGTGCCAGCTGGTGCACTGATACAGATAAGGTGAGTGTTCTAGGAACACTCTAGCCTGTATTAGAAGAGGCCGCTCTCCAGAAGATAATTCCATGTTTTTTTGGGGGGGTCCCCCATCATATAACATAACAAGTATGGGTTGAATTGTGTCCTCCAAAAATTTAAATGTTCATCTAGTTCAGGCCACCCCAATGGAGCTCTGAAGTCCTCTTCTGATCACAGAAATCCCCCTGGCACAGACACACAAATGCCCTGTTTGTGGTTCACGAGTTTCACTCAGTTCTACTGTAAGTGTGCCCGTCTTTTCACCTTCTCTACAGAATGGAATGGAAAATAAAGCTGAATTGCTAAGAATTTTTATTGGCCCTGCCTGTCATTTACTTTGGCTCCATAAAACAAAGAGAAGTCAGGCCACAAAGTACAGGCAGCCCCCCAGTAATATTCTATCAGGATATGTTGTGGGCACAGTATATTGTACTTACCGGGTCAAATAAACATCTTTCATTTGTCCACATTCATTTATTGCATGGGAGCTTTCCTTCCAGTTAATATCTTTCCTCTGATGGAACATTTAGGAACTGTGAAGTTCTTAAGCAAGGCAACTATTACCATGTTTAATGTTTCCCTCATGAGATTGACCTAGGCTCCAAAAGAATTTTCTGAGACTGTAGGATAAAACCAGCACCCTTCAGCCTCCTCTAGGCCTTCTGTACTGACCAGGACACAGCTGCAGGTCCAGCTCACACCCAGCCTAGTACCCCCAATGGGTTTACTGTAACACACAACAATGGTGATTTATTCCTAAAAGGAAATTCCTGCCATCTCCAATTCCATTCTACTTTAAGTTTTGCTTAAAAATGGCAAGATAGAAGCAGCACCGTAGTAATATTCCACCAGAATGTGCTGCATGTACATGTACAGAAATGACAATATTTATTTGACCCAGTAAGTACAATATTACTTGTTACAGAAGTGTTTAATATGAACATGATCATAGCCACCTCCTTACAATTAAAATAATTTAAAGAGAAATTGAATCATACCATACAGTGTTTTACAATTGCCTTTTCTTTTCACTAAACAATAAACCAAGGAGTCTTTTAGGTCAGCAGAGATAAACTTAGCTCATTTTAAATTCCTTCTGTGTTTTCCATATCTTGTTTAATCAATCCCCTATTGGTGGTGTTTAGGTTGTCTACAACTTTTGATTCTTCTAAATGACCAAGATATTAATATCTTTGTGTTCTGTGTGAGTATTTTTAAAGGATAAATAGTTACAAATAACCTTTCTGAGTAGGAGAAATTCCCACTTTGTATATTGGGAGATAATACTTTCCAGTCAAAATCATACTTGTTTTCCATAATTCTTTACAAAACAGCCCCCTTTTCTCCTTGTTACACATTGAGTATTATGTATCCTTTATATTTGTTGCTAACCTGAAGGGCAAAAGAGGTATTTTGTTGTTTTATCCTGCAGTTACTTAATTACTAGGGAAATTGAGCATCTTTTCATATGTTTATCAGCCTTTCCTCTTTTTCCTGATATGCTGTGCTACCTACTAACTTGGACTTTACTCTTTTTCTGTTGGATTGTTTAACGTTTTTGGTTCAATTAGTCAGTCTTTATTTTTTAAATAATATTTCTGGCTTCATGTTTTGCTCACAAAATCCTGTCCTTTACTCAAGATTAGAAAACACTTTGTCTCAATCTGTGTTCTTAGCTGCAAGCAGTAGAAACCATCTTTATTTAACTTAGGCAGAAAAGCGATTTGTTGGAAGAATACTGGATATCTTAGTGAAAGGATGGGGTGTTTGGAAACAAATTTTGGAAAAAAAGTGAGGTTAGAGTGAGGCCAGAGAACAAAGAGCACAACAAAACCATACCATGGGGACAGTCTGGTGCCATTGCCCCTGGATGCCTGCTGCCAAGAGGCTGTTTTCTTTACTTTACTGCCGTTGTCTGCACTAGACCCTGGGTACTGGCTGCTCCCACCAACCACCATCATCTTTATCACCACCACTGGAGAGAATTCAGAACTCTTCCCTGATCCTTTGTACTTGAAGATTCAGTCTGCAGTGAGAATTTCTTATTGTCCATTCACAAGTGTTAGCTGTCAGGAGTCAGGGAAAATACTCTGAATTTGGGGTTAATTTGGGAAGATTTGATATCCCTATAAAATTAAGTCTTCCCATCTTGAAATATGGTATGTGTTAAAATATCCTATTTCCTACAATTTTTATTACTAAAAAGTAAGTCTGATTCTTATTCTTTGACAGGTGACCCGTTTTTCTCTCTGTGTTTAAAATTTTCTCTTTATCCTTTGTATCTTATATGTTAAATGGCATTTTTTAAATTTATCATAATAGGGTGATTTTAATCTTGAGTTCCTTTCATTGTATTTCTCTATGTTCTGGTAGATTTCCCTGACTTTCTCTTTGAGTTTATTTACTGATGATTATTTTGGGAACAAAGAATGGTGAATAATATTTGTAATGTCTAAGGAGAATATATTTTATGAATGTACAATCTTCTGAATTTCTGAGAGTACTAATTAGAGTTTTTAAATATCCTTTTGTTCATTGGGTTGTCTGTATATCCATAGGAGTCTATTCTATTGTCTGCCCTTTCAGTCCGTGTTGCACATGCTGACTTGCTTGAGCAGCCTAGTGCATTCTTTTTTGGGAACTGGGTTGGTTCTTCCAGATGGTAGGTATGTGGCCCTTTTCTCTGAAAAGCTTCTCTAATTGAAATGGCTGTGTGGGGACTCTGGGTACCTTGGGCTGCTGGCAGCCTCCCCTTGGGTATGTGGTGAAGAGCCATGGCTACTACAGAGTTTTGTACTGTTGATGTCAGAAAACAAAACAGACACTTTGTGTTCACCTGCCTCTCTTCAGGCCACTCAAGGTGACCTGAGGTATGTCTGTCTGCGGGGTAAGAGCAGGAAGGGAGACCCCTTTTCCTGTATCCATTTGTCCAGAAGAGCTGACAATTGGCTTCCTCTGAGTTCCCACTTTCTGCTGGTGATTTTCCATTCCATTCTCTGGCCTGTGCCAGTAATAACATTTCACACTTGTCTGACACCTTTTCTCCTCTGAGCTCCAAGCACTTTACAAGCAGTTACTATTATTGCTCTCTGAATTCTGATGGAAAAGCAGAGAGTTACAGGATCAAAATTGCCACAGTTGGGGGTGAAGATAAGGCCAGTCCCCAGCCCTGTGCAGAACCAAAGAGGGCACCCACCCCCAACAGGAGGTGACTCTCTCCTTTAGAGAGGTCCTCAAGAAGAGAGGGCCCAGAGAAGGATTATCAGCACTTGTTCCTGGAAGCATCCTCAGAACCCTCTTAGTCCAGGATAAAGCTGATGCATTTGTTCTTTGTCAGGGACAGCAGGAAAAAAAAAATGGGATCCTTGGAATCATTTTCTGCAAAGAAAAATGGGTCAATGGCTTATTGTTCTGAGGAGGAGGAGATTAATGGAAGCTTTTGAATATCATCAGCTTGTCTTGAGGATCTGTGTTTTATGGCCCTAGGCAATGGAATAAGGTTTAATTGCTATAAGCTACAGGGGGCAGAATTAGTATTTAGAGGTCTTGTTGATAATTCAGCAGCCCAAAGGGAAGTGAGCAGCTATCCAGCTACCACTGTGGATGCCCATCACCTCATGGGGCTTGAGCAGGGTGACACATAAGACTTCTTCAAACCCAGACTTTTGCATCATAAGAAGAGACTCTCCTGCCATCCCCTTCAGGGGGCAGAGCCCTTGGAGCTGAGACCCAGAAGTCCAGGGCAAGCCACATCTTGTTGGATCTGTGGAGCTCCTCAGGTTCCACCTTCTCTTCTTTTCATTCAGCAAGCCTTGCACGGGGGGCTGCATTTCCCTCCTGTGTGGGAGGCTTTGCCCAGTGGTAGCTGACTGCCTAGCTAGAAGAAACACCTGTGCTCGTGAAATTTTCAGCAGCTAAACAAGGCCTTGTTGATGTAAGTGTCTGCTCAATCAGTGTTGGGAGTCAGCAATGACAATGTGTGTACTAAATTCAGCTGCCTCCACTCCAGTGGAAACTGGCACTCATTGACCTGGCCATCAATCTCAGGAAGCCTTCATGGAACTGTGAGGATGGAGGAGACACCTGGCCAGGTAACAACTGAGAACTAGCCATCTCTACCCCATGGATCAAAGAAAGAAGCAGAAAGTGATGGTCATGGATGGTGTGTATGTGTGTGTGTGACTACATTTTCCAAGCAAATACAGTGCAGTGAACATCTATATGTGTTAGAGTCCTGTTAAACTTTTCACAACTCAGAGATTAGAGGTTAAAGATTAAATAACTGTCCCAGGGTCTTAGGATTAGCCAGGAGCCAAGATGAGATTTGAAACCAGCTGTCCTTGGCTCAAAGACAGTGCCTGCCTTGAAGTTATGCCATAAACCGGGTCCCACACACCTGCCTGAGTGGCCTGGAGTCTTTTCTGGCTAGAGGAGTCCTCCTAGGCCCCAAATAATCTTTCCCAAGGGCTGGCTGCCCTGAATCCTGGGCAGTTTCTCTTGGGTTTACCCTGAGCCTCACAGACACTATAGAGAGCTCTGGGCCCAGGTCCAAGCACAGCAGGACAGCCCTGGTCCAGTCATGCAGTTTGTGATCTGTCCATTCATAACTGGCTCTCAGCAGGCACTTATCATTCTTCCACGACCACCCAGTCAGCTCCATGCTGCCTGGAAGTGAAGTCTGGGCTACCCCAAGCCACAGGCTGCTCAGCCCTTGGTTCTGCTACTCCCGCCTTCTGTCTGCCACCCCTGCTGCAGCCAGCCTGTCCAGCCAAGGGAATGCTGGAGCCCAGAAACAGCAGGGCTTGAGCATCTCCCACCAGCACAAAGGCAGATTCACAAATCAAAGGGGCCTGAGAGAACAAAGCTGTCACATCAGCCCATCACAGAGCCGGATTTCACAATAACTCAGGGGCCAGAGGCCTGCCAATTGTGAGTCACCACCGGGCCAGGGGAAACATGCCTTTGGCCAGCTGGCTGCTCCCAGTCAGACCTGGGAGGTATGGGTGTATGCAGGGTGGTTGATTCTATGCATCATGCCATGGCGTGGAGAGGAGTCAGCCACACTGTGATCCCAGTGGGACCAGGATGGAGGGGACCAGAAAATGGCCACAGCGATGGCTCCTTTGCCTCTTCCTCCATCCTATTAACTTGCTCCCAGCCTCAGTGATAATTAGGGTAAGGCCTGCAAAGCCTTCCAGGTCACTCTCTAACCCTAATGTGGCCTGTGCTGCTGGCCTACTTCTTCCTAGGTGATTGAGGAGAATCAGAGGCTGAAATGAGTAGAGCAGCTTATCTGAGATAACACTGGTGGTAACTTAGAGACTTAGAGCTTGCACTCAAGTGCCCTGATTGCTTAATTATGCACTTACCCTCCCTGCTTCCCCTCAAAGGCCTGATTCAGTATATGGATAAGATAAGCAGAAATACGTATATCATAATTTCTTTTTCCTGCTAGTGTAAAAATTTTCCTGACGTGGTTCCTCTCTGTCACTGCACCATCCTAAAAGCTTGTCCCTTCCTCCAGCATTCTTTTTTTCTCCTGGCTTTGAAGCAATGACCTGTATGCCAATAACTATGAAATGGCCTGGATGACAAAATACATAGTTCTAATCTTGTTTTTGTTACTAACTTATTTCTCCTTTTGGGCCCTCACTTCCCTCATTGTTGGAATGAGATGAGCTTAGAAGGACTTTTGCTTCTCCAATGTCAGGGGTATATAAGATGATTTTTAGTGGAATGAACAATGTTAATTAGGAGAATATGTTTAATCTTGGGAAAGGAGGCAACAAATGTTTTAACTGAAGGAAGTGTAAGAAATGCAGCCTTGCTCTTTCTTCTGTGTATTCCCTTGCTCTCTTTTTCTTGATACTCTTCCGCACACCTCTTGACCTGGGGCTACAGCACAGTCAGAGCTGAATTTGGTCACCATGGTGATTGGGTAGCAGTTGATGGGTAGAGGGTGCCATGGCACAGATTTGAGATTTCGTTCACCACCTTACCCCAGAGAAGTGACCAGGTCCTTCCGTGACCTTTCTTACCTGCAGCCTGAGTCTACCTGCAAAGAAGGGAACAGTTGGGAGATGTGAGCTTTGATGTCCCTGTCAGGCTTGGCTCATGCTTTCTATCTCCATGTAGTCCTCATCATACCACTGAAAGGTGAACTTCACATAATATGCTATTAACTATTTTAAAGTGTACAATTCAGTGGTGTTTCATGTATTTACAGTGCTATGCTACCATCAGCTTTCTCTGGCCTCAAAATACTTTTATCACCTCATGAAACCTCCCATACTCACTAAGTGATCACTCTATTCTCTCCCCTTCCCAGCCCCTGGTAAACTCTAATCTGTTTTCTGTCCCTAAGGATTTGCCTATTCTGGATATACCATATAAACAGAAACATACAATTTGTGACATTTTATGTCTGGTTTCTTTCACTTAGAATAATGTTTATGAGGTTTATCCAAATTGTACCCATGGATCATTAGTTCACTTATCTTTTTTTTTAATTAGAACTTTTTTTCTGTTTAAAAAATTTTTTTTTGTTATTCAATTACAGTTGTGTGCCTTTCTCCCCATCCCTCCACCCCACCCCAGCTGAACCCCCCTCCCTCCCACACTTCCACCCTCCTCCTTGATTTGGTCCATGTGTCGTTTATAGTAGGTCCTGTAATCCCCTCTCCTCACTGTCCCCTCCCCACTCTCCCCTGACCATTGTTAGATTGTTGTTTACTTCAGTGTCTCTGGTTATAGTTTGTTTCCTTTTTTCTTCTATTTATTATGTTCCAGTTAAAGGTGAGATCACATGGCAATTGTCCCTCACTGTCTGGCTTATTTCACTTAACATAATGCTCTCCAGTTCCATCCATGCTGTTGCAAATAGTATAAGCTCCTTCTTTCTCTCTGCTGCTTAGAATTCCATTGTGTAAATATACCATAGTTTTGAGGACAACCAAGATGGCGGCATAGGTAGACACACTGCGCCTCCATGCACAACCAGAACTGACAGAAAATTGAATGGCAAGGAAGTGCGACACCAAGGAAATAAAAAATAAACATTCATCCAGATCAGTAGGAGGGGCGGAGACAGTCATCTGGGGTGGAGAGCACTCGCGTTGCCTTGGTGGGTCAGAGACTGGAGGAGTGTGGGACAAACAGGGCAGGCAGTCTGACCACTGGCAGACCCTGCGGCCCGACATTCACGCAGATAGGCCGAGACGGCCAGACTCAGAGTGGCAGAGAACGGGGCAGGCAGAGCAGCAGGTAGCACCTGGTGGCCCCATATTCGCGCACAGATAAACCGGATAAAGGGCGGGGAGAAAGCAGACCACACAACCCAGGGCTCCAGCGCTGGGAAAATAAAGCCTCAAACCTCTGATTGAAAACGCACGTAGGGGTTGGGGCGGCAGCAGGAGAGACTCCAGGCCTCACAGGAGAGGTCATTGGAGAGACCCACAGGGGCCTGGAGCTTGCACAAGCCCACCCACTCGGGAACCAGCACTGGGTAGGGGGACCAGTTTGATTGTGGGTAGCAGAGTGAAAGATTGAGGTCCGGTGGAGAGTGGAGCGGGCGCCATTGCTCCATCTCGGCCCCTCCCCCACGTACAGCATCACAGCACCATGACCAGTGTTACCCCGCCCCTGTGAACACCTAAGGCTCTGCCCCTTTAAGTAACAGACACGACAGGACCAAAAAAAAAAGGCCTAAATGACAGAACACTTCAAAGCTCCAGAAAAAATACAGATAAGTGAGGAAGAGATAGCCAACCTATCAGATGCACAGTTCAAAACACTGGTTATCAAGACGCTCACAGAATTGGTTGAATGTATTAGAAAACCAGATGAAAAAATGAAGCCTATGCTAAGAGAAACAAAGGAAAATGTACAGGGAACCAATAGTGAGGCGAAGGAAACTGGGACTCAAATCAATGGTGTGGACCACAAGGAAGAAAGAAACATCCAACCAGAAAAGAATGAAGAAACAAGAATTCGGAAAATGAGGAGAGGCATAGGAGCCTCCAGGACATCTTGAAACGTTCCAACATCCGAATTATAGGGGTGCCAGAAGGAGAAGAGGAAGAACAAACAATTGAAAACTTATTTGAACAAATAATGAAGGAGAACTTCCCCAGTCTGGCAAAGGAAATAGGCTTCCAGGAAGTCGAGGAAGCTCAGAGAGTCCCAAAGAAGCTGGACCCAAGGAGGAACACACCAAGGCACAACATAATTACATTACCTAAGAGTAAACAGGAGAGAATCTTAGAAGCAGCAAGAGAAAAGGAGACAGTTACCTACAAAGGGGTTCCCATAAGACTGTCAGCTGATTTCTCCAAAGGGACCTTACAGGCAAGAAGGGGCTGGCAAGAAGTATTCCAAGTCATGAAAGGCAAGGACCTACATCCAAGATTACTGTATCCAGCAAAGCTATCACTTAGAATGGAAGGGAAGATAAAGTGCTTCTCAGATAAGGTCATGTTAAAGGAGTTCATTATCACCAAGCCCTTATTATATGAAATGTTAAAGGGAGTTACCTAAGAAAAAGGAGATAAAAAATAGGAACAGTAAAAATGACAGCAAACTCACAGTTATTAACGACCACACCTAAAACAAAAACAAGAGCAAACTAGGCAAACAACTAGAACAGGAACAGAACCATAGAGATGGAGATCACATGCAGGGTTGTCAATAGGGGAGTGGAAGGGGGAGAGGGGAGGAAAGGCACAGAGAATAAGTAGCATAGATGATAGGTTGAAAATAGACAGGGGGAGGGTAAGAATAGTGTAGGAAATGTAGAAGCCAAAGAACTTATAAGTATGATCCATGGACATGAACTATAGGGGGGGAATATGGGAGGGAGGAGGTGGGCAGGATGGAGTGGAGTGAGGGGGGTGGGAAATGGGACAACTGTAATAGCATAATCAATAAATATATTAAAAAAGATTAATTCAACATTAAAAAATATATACTATAGTTTTTAGATCCACTCATTTGCTGATGGGCACTTAGGTTGCTTTCAACACTTGGCTATTGTAAATTGTGCTACTATGAACACTGGGGTGCACAGGTTCTTATGGATTGGTGTTTCAGGGTTCTTAGGGTATAATTAAAGCAGCACAATTGCTGGGTCAAAGAGGAGTTCTATTTTTAGTTTTCTGAGGAAATTCCATACTGTTTTGCACAGTGGCCTCACCAGTCTCCATTCCCACCAACATTGAACTAGGGTTCCCTTTTCTCCGCATCTTCTCCAACATTTCTTTGGGATTTGTTTATGTTGAAGAAACTGACTGGTGTGAGATGATACCTCATTGTGGTTTTAATTTGCATCTCTCTGATGGCTAGTGATGCTGAGCATCTTTTTATATTTCCCTGGGCCCTCTGTATGTCTTCCTTGGAGAAGTCTCTGTTGAAGTCCTTTGCCCATTTTTTAATTGGGTTGTTTGTCTTCCTGGAGTGGAGTCATGTGTGCTCTTTATATATTTTGGAGATCAGGCCCATTTTCTGAGGTATCATTAGCAAATGTGTTTTCCCATGAATTTGGTTCTCTTTTTATTTTAATGCTGTTTTCTTTAGGATGCAGAAGCTTTTTATTCTGATGAGGTCCCATTTGTTTATTCTTTCCTTTATGTCCCTTGCTTTAGGGGACATGTCTGTGCAGATGTTGGTGTGTGGAATGTCTGAGATTTTCCTGCCAATCTTTTCCTCAAGGACTTTTATGGTGTTACGACTTATATTTAAGTCTTTTATCCACCTTGAGTTTATTTTTGTGTATGGCGTAAGTTGGTGATCGAGTTTCATTTTTTTGCACGTAGGTGTCCAGATCTCCCAGCACGATCTGTTGAAGAGGCTGTTTTTGCTCCATTTTATGCTCCTGCCTCCTTTGTCAAATATTAATTGACTGTAAAGACTTGAGTTTATTTCTGGGCTCTCTGTTCTGTTCCATTGGTCTATGTGCCTGTGTTTATGACAGTACCAGGCTGTTTTGATTACAGGGGATATGTAATACAGTTTGATATCAGGTATTGTGATCCCTCCGGTTTTGTTATTCTTTCTCAAAATTGCTGCAGCTATTTTGGGTAGTTTATTATTCCATATAAATTTCTGAAATGTTTGTTCTATATCTGTGAAATATGTCATGGGTACTCTAATAGAGATTGCATTGAATCTATAAATTGCTTTGGATAGTATGGCCATTTTGATGATGTTAATTCTTCCAATCCATGAGCATGGTACATGCTTCCATTTGTTTGTGTCTTCCTTAATTTCTTTCTTCAATGTTGTGTAGTTTTCTGAGTACAGGTCTTTTACCTACTTGGTTAGGTTGATTCCTAGGTACTTTATTTTTCTTGTTGCTATATCAAATGGGATTTTTTCCCTGATTTCTGTTTCTGCAGTTTCATTGTTGGTATACAGGAATGCCTTTGATTTCTGAGTATTGACTTTGTATCCAGCTGTTTTGCCAAATTCATTTATTAGGTCGAGTAGTGTTTTGGTGGAGTCTATAGGATTTTCCATGTACACTATCATGTCATCTGCAAACAGTGACAGTTTCATTTCCTCCTTTTCAATTTGGGTACCTTTTATTTTTCTTTCTTGTCTGATTGCTGTGGCTAGGACTTCCAATACTATGTTGAATAAGAGTGGTGAGAGAGGCCATCGTTGTCTTGTTCCTGATCTTAGCGGGAAAGTTGTAAGTGTTTGTCCATTGAGTGTGATGTTGGCTGTAGGTCTCTTATATATGGCCTTTGTTATGTTGAGGAATGCTCCCTTTATTCCCACTTTGCTGAGTGTTTTTATCAGAAATGGGTGCTGTATCTTATCAAATGCTTTTTCCCCATCTATTGATATGATCATGTGATTTTTGACTTTGCTGTTGTTGATGTGATGAATTATGTTTATTGATTTGTGAAATTGTACCATCATTGCATCCCTGGGATGAATCCCACTTGGTCATGGCGTATGATGTTTGTAATGTATTGCTTAATGTGGTTTGCCAATATTTTGTTGAGAATTTTAGCATCTCTGTTCATCAGCGGTATTGGCATGAAGTTTTCTTCGCTGGGTCTTTATCTGGTTTTGGGATTAGGATGATGGTGGCTTCATAAAAAGAGTTTTGGAGTCTTCCATCATTTTGGATTTTTTTGAATAGTCTGTGAAGGATAGCGGTTAGCTCTTCCTTAAATGCTTTATAGAATTCTCCTGTGAAACCATCTGGTCCCGGGCTTTTGTGTGTTGGGAATTTTTTTATGACTGCTTCAATTTCGTCTGCTGTTATTGGTCTGTTCAGGTTTTTTGCTTCTTTTTCATTCAGTTTTGGAAGATTATATTTCTCTAGAAATATGTCCATTTCACCTAGGTTTACAAATTTGTTGGCATACAGTTCTTTGAGGTAATTTCTTACTTCCTTTTTCTCCCTTTCTGCCTTTAAGATCCTCTCTTTGTCTTGGAAATTTGCCATTTTAATTATGATGTGTCTTGCAGTCAGTCTCTTTGGGTTCCTCTTGTTTGGGACTCTCTGTGATTCCTGGATTTGGGTGACTTTTTCTCTCCTCAGATTAGGGAAATTTTCCATCATTACTTTTTCAAACAGGTTTTCTATCCCTTGCTCTTCTTCTTCTCCTTCTGGTATTCCTATTGTACGGATATTGTTACGTTTCATGTTGTCCTGCATTTCCCTTATTGCCTCTTCATTCTTTCTGAGCCTCTTTTCCTTTTCTTGCTCCTTCTGGGTGTTTTTTTCTACTTTATCCTCCAGCTCGCTGATCTGATCCTCTGCTTCATCAAGTCTGCTTTTAATTCCTTCTACTGTGTTCTTCAATTCAGAAATTGTATTCTTCATTTCCTCTTGGCTCTTGTTGATAGTTTCTATTTCCTTTTTCATGTTGAAATAGTTTGCAGTGAGTTCATTGTAGTTTCCTTGTAGATTCTGGTAGTTCTCTGTGAGCTCGGAGAGCTCAGTGAGCTTCCTGATAACCATTGCTTTGAACTCAGTATCTGATAGTTGAGTTGCCTCTTTTTCGGTTAGCATTCTTTCTGAGTCTTCCTCCTTTCCTTTCATTTGGGGATTGTTTCTTTGTCTTCCCATTGTTTGTGAGAATCTTCTTGTTGGCCTCTGCTTCTTAAATTGCTCTATTCTGACTCCCTGGGTTTATGGTATGAACTTCTATGTTAGACTGCCAATAGGATGCAGTCATGTTGTCTCCTTAATCTCTTTTGCTCACTGGTGTTGAGCTGATGTTTATTGGTGTAACACGGTCTAACTCTGGTCTTTTAAGCAGTCCAGGTTCTGTTGTCTCACCTGTGGGAAAAAGAGAAAGGGGGGGGGAGAAGGGATGGACGGAAAAAGGAAATAGAAAAGGAAAGGAAGGAAGGAAGAAGGAATAAAAAAGATCAGAGGCAAGATAAGAAGGAATTTTAACAAAAGTTAAAACAAAAGAATAAATAAAAGAAGGCAGGAAGAAGGAATAAAAAAGGTAAAGGATGGAAGGAAGTAGGAAAAAAAAAAGAAAGAAGGACAGAAAGGAAGAAGGAATTCATGGGGAAAGGAGGAAAGAAAGATATAAGAGTCTTCTTTTGGCTTTAAACTGGTCAGGTTAGTTCTGCTGGTCTTCCTGTCTGTGGAACGGGAGGGGGTGGTGGGAGGTATTGGTTTCACTTTTCTCTCTTCCTGAGCCACACTTTTGCTGTTGTACAGCCTTCAGTCCAGTTCCTCAGGGTCCTTCTGCTCCCCACCATACCTTTAGTTCACCAGTTGTGCTGTCCTTATAGTTGCACCAATTAGGGGCAACTCACACTCCCCTTCTTGCTCTTTGCTGTCTTAGATGCTTGGGGCTCTTGGTGCTGCTATGGGGTAGTCAGCCCCCTACTGCGTCAAGTCTTTCTGGGGAATGCAGTCTCCCGTAGCCCTGCAGCTCCCCTTTGGTGGGTGTTCTGCCTTCGTCCTAGAGAGCCAGTAGTCCCTGCAGGGCTCTGTGCGCAGAGGGTATGTAGGAGTTGTTCAGAACCAGTACTTTTAGGTGTGGTCTATGGCAGGCAGCCAGGCATTTCATCAGCTGATCTGCTGCTTTGGGCCTGGGTGGCACGCGGGTGGCTGATCCCTGGCTCTGGGCCTGAGTTGCATGGGGCAGGCCTCTCTGCTGCCTTGGGACTGAGTCCGGCGTGGCTGGTTTTTCAGCTGCTTTGGTCCTTGTTCATACTGGGCAGGCCAGTCTGCGGCCTTGGGCCTGTGCGTCAGGCAGCTAGCGTCTGCTCCTGGTGCGCACCCACCTCAGGTTTCAGGTGTGGGCACCCCGCCGCGATCTCAGGTGTGGGCGGCCAGCTGGGGTTTCAGTTGTGGGCCCCCAGTCCACTAATCTGGGTGCGCGCAACCAGGCTTCAGGTGTGTGGTGGGGCTGTTTATCCCAGGTTCACCATCCAGGGGCTGAGGGGGGAGGGGCGCCAGAGGCAGAGGCTGCTGCAGAGAGTTCTCTAACTAGCCCCTGAGTGCCTCTATTTTCTTTTTCTTTTTGAGAAATTCTTCCTATTCAAGCCCCCCTGGTTCAAACAAGCACCTGGCTGCTCACACAGCCCAGCCTGGCTCTCTCCCAAGAATCCTGCAGCAGACCCTGCGCCTGGGCTGGGGCTTCAGCCGCCCTTGTACTGCGCAGGTCCCAAGGACCTTATTGTCCTTAAGCCCTCTTCTTACCGTCAGATCTTTCAATATCCTCTATCTTTGGTCTCCAATCTTTATAAATGCTGGAATACCGTTGGCTGTTCGCTCTGCTCCTCATATCAGCTAGATGTTTCACTGGTGTTGAGGGGAAGTAGACTCTGCTCCCACCTATCTCGCTACCATCTTCCCCAAGCCAATTTAGAACATTTTTGCCCTCTAAGTGACTAGTTCACTTATCTTTATGGCTGAATAACATTCCATGGTATAGATAAACCACAATTTATTTATTCATTCATCTATTTATGGACCTTTAGGTTGTTTTCATCTCTTCTGGCTATTAGGGATAATGCTACTTAAGAACATTCATGTATAGTATTTTGCATGCATGGGTATTTTCATTTCTCTTGGATA
Organism: Desmodus rotundus; assembly: GCF_022682495.2. Classification (NCBI taxonomy): domain Eukaryota; kingdom Metazoa; phylum Chordata; class Mammalia; order Chiroptera; family Phyllostomidae; genus Desmodus; species Desmodus rotundus. The sequence continues at coordinate 65,616,701 of NC_071390.1, forward strand.
TATTCATAAGAGTGGAATAGCTGGGTCATATGGCAATTCTTTATTTAACTTTTTGAAGAGATGTCAAAGTGTTCTCCAGAGCAGCTGCACCATTTTACATTCCCACCATCAGTTTATAAGAGTTTTTTTAATTCCCCTACATCACCATCAACACTCACTGTCATGTGAATTTTTGATTATAGCCATCCTAATGGGTGCGAGGTTGTATCTTATTGTGGTTTTCATTTGCATTTCCTTAATAACTCATAATGTTTCATATGCTTATTGGCAACTTGTATATCACCCTTGGAAAAATGTCTACTTAGATTTTTTGCTCATTTTTAAATTGGATTGTTTGTCTTTCTATTATTACATTATAATAGTTCTTTATATCTTCTGGATATCTATCATGTTTTGTGAACATTTTCTTTCATTCCATAGGTTATCTTTTCACATTCCTAATAATGTCCCTAACACACAAAAGTTTTAAATTTTTGTTAAGTCCCATTATATTATTTAATATTTTGTTGTTGTTTGTGCTTTTCATATCATATCTGAGAATTCTTTGCCAAATCCAAGATCATGAAGATTTACCTCTATGTTTCCTTCTAGGGGTTTAATAGTTCCACTTCTTATATTTAGGTCACTGATTGATTTTAGGTTAATTTTTATATATAGTGTAGGTTGGTCTACATTCATTCTTTTGTATGTAGATATTGAGTTGCCCCACTCAAATGGATGTTTAGATGAGAAAAGGAGCTTATAATCTGACTTCTCTACCAAAGTTTATATGAATTTTTCTATTTGGGTAAGCAAAGTTGTCCATATAGAAACACATGTAAGCCAGTTCACATTTTTCAAGTTCAGGGTTGTTATGAAGATTAAATGAGGTAATGTATATAAGTAACACTTCTGTAGAACAGAGCTAAGAGGAATCTGATAGTTGTACTTACAGTCAGTTTAGGGGACATAAATTATCAGACTCTTCAGCAGGAAAAAAAATTATAGGACTCCCTCCCAATAGGGAATCTTCACTTGCCTGAGCTGCGTTATCATTGTTTCTCTCTGAAGCAATGACTGCTCCAAAGTACTCTGTCTTATCCCAGTTCACATTCACCCTTTCTGTATCAGTGGCATCTCTCCTGTTACTGAGCCATTTGGGTGGACAAGGTCAGCCCTCAGAGATAGCCCTTGATCTCGAAAGGCAAGGCTGCTACTCTAAGACCAGAGTGTCTTGTGTCTGACCAAGGCCCCAGCCCTAGATCTCACTCCATCAGTGAGGGACTGGTTCTCAGATGTCACTACCACATATCTGACTTTTCTGCAGCAAAAAACATAGTGCTACTCTGAGAATATGATTTTCTGTGGATCTACATCTCAGGAACAGGGGGTTGGATGGGTCTCCACTGAGCTGGGAGTTCAGTACTCATTTTCCTAGGTGGCCACCTTTAGGGTGGCCCACCATCTTGGACTCTAGTTTCTTACCTGATCATCTCTAATGATTGTAATTGCTCCTCTACTACTCACGCATGCCATCATTCAGAACTAATTATTCTCACTTTTCCCATAACTTTCTTCCTTATAACTATCTCAATCAATGATTCTGGAAACACAGCATCATATGTCCCACAGTACTGCTCCCTACCTCTGGGATGTTTCCCTGTCTTCATCTGTCTCAGTCCTGCTTCAGATTAATGAAGCACCACTGCAATTGCACTCTTACAGGTATTTCATGTCTCCTACTTGACTCTCCTTAAGTTTAGTTCCCTAGCAACACCCTAGCCATGAATTGACCCAATTACCCCTCTTTCAGAGAAGATACCAGACTATTCCTTCCTGCTGGCAAAAATCAGACCACCACTGTGTTCCCACCAGAGCAATCAGAACCCCATTCTCCACAATGAGTGCTTCCAAACTTCCCTCTCCCTCTCAGCAGCTGGCCTCACTGCCTGCTTCACAGCTATAATGGACCAGTGCAGGAAGCCCAGCATGCTCTCATCTGACTGTGCCTTCCAGGGCTTTGCTCTTTGATGGCCCCGTTTTGTTCCTGGCATCTACATGGTTTACCCTTTTGTTACTGGCTTCTACTTTACTCCTCCTTCTTAAGGAGAAAAGAGCCCCAGCTTACCCACACCGCTGCAATCACTACTTCGACTCTTTCCCTCCTTTTTCTGACCATATTTCTCATTACTTTCAGCCTCATGCCCAGGTCCTTCATCTGCTAAGTGGCTTTCACCCTTTAATGAACAGCTGTGCTGAGGTAGGAGTTACAGCCCCACCAGCTGAGTGAGTACCTTGTTTTTGAACCCAACCCAAAGGGCACATTTCAGACTTCAGTTTCTATGCTTTCTTGGCCACACTGGAGCATGTTGATCATTTCCTCCTTGGTTTCTACTATGACATATCACTCGTGGGTCCCCCCACCCTTCTCACTTCCTTTTCAGACTCCTTTCTCTTCCAGTAGCTTAGATTGTTGGGTCTCTTCTAGATCTGTCTTTGCTTGTCTTCTCTCATGCACCTCTCCCCATCCTAGGTGACCTGGTTACTCTGAGGTCTCCTGTGGTCTGGGAGGCCTAGAGGTGGGTGTTTCCTTTCTAGCACATGGCGGGGCAAGGCTTGTCGATACTCTCTGTATGGTGAGGGTTTGTTGGCTCTACCAGGAGTGCCATGAAGACTTTGCTCTCTAGAGGTCTGAGCAGAGGACCCTCCAGGGAGCAAGGTTAAAATGAGATCTTCTACCCTGGCTCCTGTGCCTCCCAAGGAACAGCTCCCTCCCAAGGGAGCTTGTCAGACACACAGGGTATCAGCCCCACCCCTGGGTCATAAACCAAATGTGTATGTTGACAAAGCCCCCAGGGAATGTACACATACCACAGCAGAATGTGAGGGACTTCTGGGGACCCAATTCAGGCTGAGCAAGGGAGAGTTAGGGAACTTGATTTCCTAAGATGCTTTTACCTCCAAATAGAGGCCCAGTTTCCAAGAGAAATTTAATGGAAGGATGTGTGTGTGTGTGTGTGTGTGTGTGTGTATAGTCTTTTTGATAGAATGGAAACTTATGTTCAGCAAACAAAAGAGATTCTTGTTTGAAAATAACTCTTGCCCCCACTTTGTGTGCAGCAGAGGGAATGAATTAAGGGAAAGCAGCAGCAGTGTAGACATCTAGCTGTGCCAGCAGTAGGCAGACCTCAGTTGTTCCCATCTGGGGGCAGGATGATGTTCCCATCCATCATTTGGGGCCAGGCCTGGGCCTGATAACACTCTGGGGGAAGAAGATGAGGAGGATTTTCTTTGAAGGGCTGGATGCCCCCCTAAATTGCAGCCAAAGGCAGAGAATCCAGGGTGCTGCCTCCTCCTCAGCTCTCTTCACTCTGGCCCATGGGGCCAATACTCATATCCTGTACAGCACATGGGTATTTGATGGCTAAATATGACCAGATTCAACCTTTACTTTTGAGCTGGCTACCAAGGCCAAAAACAATAGCTCCTGGTGCGAATTAATGGGTGGTTTGGGTTTAGCTGGTAACTCATCCTGGGGCCAGCCTGGCCTCCATACCCAGCACTCGCACTTGGGCAGACAAGGCTGACACTGTCTACAAGAAAAAACAGCCTTGCAGTGGGACCTGTGTGTTCTGGTCCCATACTCCAAATAAAGGTGATGGGGGTGGAGAGGAAGTTAGGTAGGAGAGCCCCAGGCTCTTATGGTTTCAGGCAGAATAGAAAATCCTAAACAAGAAAGCTTCTGGCAGCCTCTGGGATGAGGTCCAGTGTCTGGGCTCCAGAACAGTCTAGCAACCATCAGCCCAAATCCTTCACAGTGACTAACTGCCATCTTCTTGTTGTCTCATCTCTGGAAAGAGGACTGAGACATAGAACAGTTAAGGATCTTGCATGGGATCACTCAGCCTGGGGGTCAGGACATGGTATGGCAAGGTGGAGCTCTCTGCAGGTGAGGCTGGGTGACCTGTGTGGGCTCCACTTGTACCTCCAATAGCTGTTTATGCCCTTGCCCCACATGGCTTGCATTGTCCTGGAGCATTGTCACAAAGGCCCAGGGACCCTGGTGTAGGTGAGAAGGAATACTTTGGTCTATGGATCTGCATTCAATGACACATTCACACTGTCTAGATGGCAACCAGGCCTCCCTTCTGACAAAGTACTGGCATCAAAATGTTGCTCATGGACAGCCTTACCAGGTCTGTGTTGCTCTTGGAGGCCCCACTTGCCTGGTTCTCCCAAGGAGGTTGGGGCTGGGGGGTATGGCTACAGACCTTGGCTGCAACAGTGCTGGTCCCATCCTTATGCCCAAGCTGCTAAGATCTCTTCAAGGGGGACATGGGCACAGGCACAAGCTTGAGTTTGTGCCCAGCACATGGCTGGTACTGCCACTCCCTCCACATTTCATGGCTTCCCACAGCATCTCTGCAGTCACTCTTTCAAAAGTGAGGAAATAGGCTCTGAAATCCAGTGATTCTCTAAAGGCCCCCAGATGGCAAGCAGCCATGAAGAGACATGTCCATCTCCTGTCTTTGAGATTCAGCCCGGAGTCACTCAGGGTTTGAGCATCTATCTAAACTATTCTCACTTGAATGAGAAAATGAGTGTCAGGGGGACACTCATCCAAAGAGCCCCCAACTCCGCCTGCAGGAGGTGCTATTCTCCAGCTCCATGCAGGTGAACCTTTGCCTACCCATCACTTTCGTACTGGGGATTTTCCCCCACCACATCTTCATGAGGGGCGTCAGGACAGGGCAGAGAAGCACTGTCAATGAACCTGGAAATTTGAGAGTCCATGTGATACACAGACACTTTTGTCCACATGTGCAGGAGCCAGCTGGAGTCTGCTGACCTGGGTTTTTCACTTGGCCTACCTGAATCTCTGCTTCCTTCTCTGTAAATCAGGAATAATAATGCTTCCTCACAGGGCGGTGGAGAGAATGTGGGGTATGTATACATTTTAAAGAGCCCCCACATATTAACTATTACTATAGTGAGAAGCTGAGGAAGAGCATGGGACTGGCATTCACGTATGGAAAGCAAGGGTTGATCCGTGGAGCAGTGGTTTCCAAATGTCGGGCCAGAGGTTTCAGGGGTGAGTCCCACTCCTCATGTCTTGCCTGTGGCCAAAATCACAGAACCTTTGTGGGTCCTGAGAGGTGTGGCTTGACTCCCATGGCACACTGGTGAGATGCCATATGGGTTTGTATTGATCCTATGAGTGACCGTAACTCAGGCTGTGAAGCAGACCATGGGCTGTGCCCTATAACAACCCATATGTACCTTCCTGGGTGGCTTAGCAGAGCCCTGCTTGAAGCACTAGGGTTTGGCAGACCCCATTTGAGAGGCTCTCTGGGGGCTCCAGTAAGGAGGCTGGGAGAGGCCCATTGGTCATTTTGCTTTATTACAAGTGACAACAGGCTGTGACTAGTTCTGCACAAGCTGATAACAGAGCCTGGTCTCCTGGAGGCCTGTAACTCAACAGAGGCCTGAATGTCTTGTCTGCTGTTGGCAAGACTTCCTGGAGGTAGAAGGCTGGGTCCAGTGTCCTAGGCATTCACTCCCAGTTTTCTGTTCCTTTTGTGGGGGAGGGCTTCTTAGGCAGAGAGCCTGGGGAAGCTCACTTTCTACTCCTGCTCAGAGCCTTTGGCTTACATCTGAGCAGAGGCCTTCTTGGCGTATTCCACTCCCCACCCCCCATGTTTATGGCTAGGAATGAGGCTCACAGGTGGCTTTCCCTAGTCAGAAGATCAGTCCAACATGCTGCCCTGTTGAGCCATATAGGGCTGAGGAGGAAGGGAACAGCAGGCAGCCCCACTGGCAGGTTATGGAAGCCAGAAGCCCAGACTGCCCTCAGGCCTAGGCTGGCCATAAAAGTAGCAGCAAAGGCCCTACAGAACTGTACATTGGGGCCATGGGCCTTCCTGTGGGTAATGACAGGAATAACATTTGTTCCACCCCAGTTACAGTGGGGAGCGTTAGAGTTCAGCAATCCAGAATCTCTATTTCTCCATGGGCTTTGATGAGGTAGGGCAGGACCTGGATTCTCATTTAGACTATCCAGCTGCATAACTGGCCCTTTAAAACCATTGCCTCCCAGGGCTGTGTGTGAGCATTCTGTTGGGCCAGATAGAGAAGCCCTTTAGTAAAATTTCTGAGCTTTGCATGTAGAGTTCTGAGGAAGTCATGGGATTATTACTAGTGCCATGGCTTATATTTTATATATATTTAATCTCAGCCCTTATGATGAAGTGTAAGGTAATATGATATCCATTTTACAGATGGGGAAAGCTAAGATAGGGAAGACTATAGGCAGAATATGTCCAAAATCTCTGGATTAATAAGATGTAGAGCTAGGTCTGGTACCTTGATTTATTTAACCAGAAGCCTAAGCTGCTATTTACTACCTTTTACAGTATCCCAGGGATTGTGGTTTTGTGTTCCTGATACTAAGGATGTTGGTAGAATTGGGTTTTTCTAGTGTAAGACTTAGAGCAACAATCTTGCTGAGGAAGTATTGCCTTACTCCAACCTTCATGTCACAGCACTCCACCCCAAATTGAGGTGGCTTCTAACAAAGATACATCTAGTAATATACCACAGAACCAACAAACCAGGTCTAGGAAAAAAAATAAGTAAAAGTAGAGAGCAAGACTAGGTAATAACACCCATATCAATTGTGATGACCAACAGAGATGCTATAGTTGAGTTTTGAGTGTAACTCTAAGTTTTAGCATCCAAAGAGAGTCTACTCATTACCACATTGTCATAGTCACAAAGAGAGCCTGCTGGTTTCTAAGAAAACCCGGGGTTTCTATGGTGGGACCTGGCACAATGCCCAAGGTGGCATGCACATAGGAACTTCTAGAAATTTCCAGCCACAAACACAGTAATCAATCTTCTTCAACTTCAATTGCCCCAAAGCTGTTCTCTCCAAGATAGTGAGGCCTCCAATTGCACAAGCTTTTTGCATTGCTTCTAAGGGGCAGTCCTGCTTGTCCTCTGGCAGAATATGCCCAGACAGCTGGTCAACTCTGCCAGTCACTAGACAGAGAAATGTACCTAGTGGGAGACATCTATCAGAAAAGCTGTTTGGCTATGTGAAAGTTAATAAAAAAACTTCAATAAAAATTGGAGTTGGGAGACCTCCAGAGGAAGTTCATGTCCTACCATTCAACATCAATTATCCCAAACAGAAAGATACCAATTATGACCCCCACTGGGAGAGGCATACCTTGTACTCCCAAACTGGAAGTGCAATTACTTTATTATTCCAGTAGGAGGAAAGATTTTCATCCTGCCCAGCAACAAGCCCAGCCAATGGAATTGCCACAGCTCAGCCAATGAGAAGCTGGTGTCACCTAAACTCTTACTTTTCTCCAATGAACTTCCATTTTTTCCTTGCTGGTGACTTCCTGGCTCCACTCTCTTTTCTATAAAATCCTTTAATCTTATATAACCCCTAGGAGTAGCTCTTTGCTTGAGGGATGAGATGCTGCCCAATTCATGAATTGTTTAATAAAGCCAATAATTAAATCTTCAAATTTATTCAGTTAAATTTGTTTATTAACAGTTTCTAGGCAGTGACTGTGTACCTCCCAGAGGATCGCATTTTCCAGAGACATTCTGGTGTCATGGACACTTACAGCAGTGCCCACACAGAGGGCAGACAAGGAATATTGATGTTGAACTTGACTGTAAGGGTCAGAGAGATGGGCTTTGGGGTAAATGGTTGGGAAGGTGATACAGTTAATGAACCAATTCATCTGCCTTCTTGCTCCACTCAGAACCTTTCAAAGGAAGTCCAGACATTTTCTCAGCAATACGTACTTAACTATGTGCCAGGGAATGGTTCCACTTGACTTTTCTCTGGTGTAATGACACAGGGATACTTCTCTGAATGCAATTTATCCCAGGCTCCAGAGGGTGCTCCAAATTCAAATGCCCTCTTCCTCTCCCCTCTCCTGCCCTTCCCTAGAGGGACTTCCAGTATGAAACAGAGAGAAAGAGAGTAGGAGCTTCCCTGGATCCTTGCCTGAGGAATCGTCCAACTTTCACTCTCAAAATAGAAGTCTGAGTAAGGAGAGTGGGAAGTAATTCCTGAGTACCCACTGTATACCAGGTGCTCTCAATAAGGTGACCAACTATTCCAGTGGGCCTGAGATGGAGGAGTTTCTGAGATATTAAAACTGGGACAGTTGTTAACTCCCACAGCAGTGCTTTGTGGTGAGAATTGTCACTGCACATTGCAGAGGAGAAAACTGGGACTTGAAGAGGTCATTTGTCCCACCCGAGTCCCCAAGTTCATTTTCTTTCCACTACACCATGTCTTTGCTCCTGAGAGGGTTGGGAGACTTTCAAAACCTACTAAGAAGATGAATCTGAGCACTCTGGAAACTTCCAGCTTTCCTTAGGTGGTTTCTATATACTGGTGAGAAGGATCTTTTTCCCCTGATTCAGAATCCTACCAAGTAACAGTCCAGGCTTCACTCTGTTCCCCTGGGTGAAGGGGTTCAGTGTGGGAATTACCAAGCTACACTCAGACTTTCCTCCCCCTCTCAGTATCCACCTACCTGGCAGAGAACCCAGGTTTTGTGTGCTCTTGACCATGTGGGATTAGGGAAAGGAAAATGTCTCTGTGGTACATCCATTTTGCTGCACATGTAAGGCTGCCTTCTCTAATCAGTTTTGCCAGTAATACAGATGATGTCAGTGTGATTCTTGTGTTTATTTCCCAATGGATGAGTAAGAGAAGTGCTTTATTTTGAATCCTCTAAAGCCCCCAGAAGTAGGTTTTCTTATCTGTTCTGAGACTGGTATGTATGTATGTAGTATGCAGAACAAACTACAAACTTTGTAGTTTGTTCTAGAGACCCACAGGAGTCCACAACTTCCTTCTTTAGAAGACAGGAGTCCAGGATCTGATGTGGATACATACTATGGGAAGTCAAAGAAAACAGACTCTGAGGCAGGTCACTGGGACCCAATCTTGGGTCTCAGAAATAGGAAGCAATCTGAGAGCCCATGGGGTTGCTCAACAATAAGGGATTCGGATACTTCCTCCCCAAAAATGCAGCATAGGGCTGCAAGAGATCTCTGTATGTTTCCTGCCCCAAGAGAACTTGCCCTTCTGTTTTCTGGCTGGAGCCAGAGAAAGTTCTGCCTTCCTTCCCTTTCCCTCCTCCTCACCCCACCCTCCAACCCCACCCCAGGATCCTGAAATCAAAGGAGATCTCACACTTGGTTTGCAACTATTTCAACTGGTACTCAGGCTGTCAACCTTGCATTTTCTATTTTTAGAGGGTTTAGGTTAATTTGAAAGCCCTGCTAAAGACCACCCACCTCCCTTAAACAAACAAGTCATCTTTTAGCGAGAGTCCACTTTTCTGCCTTGGATGTTTGATAGGAATGGTCCCACTGAATGTGGCTAATTTGCTCTAACATCTGTGGGGCTTCACAGATGTCAGAACCAGAAAGCTTGGTTGGTCAAGTCACTTCTAAAAGCCATGATTTGGCCAGTTTCTCTGTTCCTGGGCAATGAAGGTCAAAGCTGAAAAGACATGCAGAGGTGATAAGAACTGCAGATTCATGGTTGGAGAATAGATGTGCAGAGCCAGAAATATCCCAGACCACAGAGACACACATGAGGATCCCTGCTGTGCTCAGAGATGCTCCTGGGACAGGGATTACAGGGTGAAGGTCAGAGGAGTTCAGATTTTGTTTGCAAGTCTTCAAGAGCTTCTCCAGTTGTCATTTAAAGAGGAAGTCACAACCTCAGGCTTGCAATGGTGTGTATTGGGGTGGCTGGATCCACCTGAAGTCAGTCCTCTGTGTCTGTCACTCTGTTATCTCATCTTCCTTCTTGCAGGGGACATGTAGTAATATCCCTAAATTGGGCTTATCTGGAGGGACAGTGGAAAGTAAGGTGTGACACCAACGACAGAGGTAGAAAACAGGCCTTCTCTGTCTTCTAGGAAGAGGATGACCTGTTTAGGATTCAGGCATGAGAACCAAGGGTCCCAGATACAAGAAGGGATATGAAGACCTGTTTCAGTTAAATATTATACTTTCAAACCTAGTGGCTTCCAAGCAATAGTTTACTATTATTTATCCTGGTTCTGTTCTGGATTGACTAGGCTCCACTGGGTGGTTCTTATTCAGTGTGCCTTGCACAATTGCAATCTGATGGTGGCTAGACTGGTAGGTGTAAGGGTTCACCTAGGCTGGACATCCAAAGTGGCTCACTGACACCAACTGTTGAGGCAGGTCATGGGCTCAGGACTCAGCTGGGATTGTCAACACCTACTTGTGGCCTCTCACATGGTGTGGAAGTGAGCAGCCAAAAGCGAGTGTTTCAAGAGGCCTGTAGGGAAGCTGCAAGGCTTCTTTTGGCCCAGCCTCAGAGGTCCTATAAGAGAATGATACTTCCAATATTGCAGTGGCCAAACAAGTCACTGAGCCCAACCTATTTTTAAGGGCATTAGACTTCTCCTCTAGACATGGGTAGTAGCACATGCTTATAGGGAGGTAAAGACATGATTGTGTCAATCTGGAATCATCTCCTGGACTTGCCACGCAGAATGTGGAAAGCTGGTATGATAGTTTTCTAAAGGCCCTATTTAATGTTACTGGTGATAATGGTGAGTGTATCACATGTGTATATTTTACAAAGCATTTTTCATATCCACATGATTTGCCAAAGAATGAGCAAAAGATTAGTAAGAGGCAGAGTATTCTTGTGTCTACCTAGAGGAAGAGACAGGCTAAAAGCCGCTCAGTGGCTTACTTCATATGATAAGGTAAAAGCTCAAAGCCCACTCATCCTGGAAGGAGATACCCTTGCTGGAGTCAATGTCCTCTTGCTCCTGGTGGCTTCTCTCCATGCCTCTTGTGCAATAGGATCACTCCTGGGTTTTGACCTGACTCTCTTGCTCTTTACTGAATGCTTAGCTAACTGGGTTTTTTTCCTTATGGCTCACTTGTTTAACTCCTACTGTGAAATTGGAGTCAGAACTGGAGAGTGTGCAAAAGAGTCCGAATAAGTAAAACCTCCCTGGGTGGTGCAAAGTGGAAGAGCCCAGGAGCATTTCCAGCTGTCCCCACTGCCACCTTCCTAGCTGTCATTGGGCTTCTCCCTTCCAGACCACTGGTCCAAGGAAAACACAGATCAGGGATTAACTTTTGATCATATCCCCAGTCCAGAGCAAGCCCTGAGAGTCCAGTTATGTATGGAACCTGCAAAACCTGCAAATTACCCCAATATTTAACCAGTTGAAATACGAAAAGTAATTCTGTTTTGCCTAAATGTACTCAAATCATTCAAGGGTGTGTGTGTGTGTGTGTGTTTTATGACTTGGTTGATATTTTAAAACAGATTGCATTAATCTCATTTTTACCTTTGCATTTACTACTCTTGTTCAAGCCTCTACCTTACTTCCTCCAGGTTTTAACCAGCTAGGGGTGGTCTGGTTTCAGTTAAATAAGGCTAGTGTTTGGGTCAATACAGGTGAAGACCATCAGTAATACTGGCTGGAGGCCTCTCTGTGACAACCAGTCTAGAAACCATGGCTCCATACACCAACAACGTTGATGGCAGACTCTTCAATGTCACATTTAAGTACCTTTCTGGGACTCTGGCCTTGAAACTCTGGAAAACACAGTTGTCACATCCATGAGCAACCACATCATGCCCATGTTGGAGGAAAGGTGCTTCATCTATGGAGTGAGCTGATGTGTCTTCCAAAACAGCCAGGCATTAAGAGTAAGAATGGAATTTTCACCCCAAGAAGCAAGCTCTGTTTTGACCCTGGCATAGGGTTTGGAGGAGAAAACTGACAGCATACAAATAGAATAAACCTCTGAAACATGATTTTCCTCTCCCGAAATACAGCCCAGGAAATGCTGCCCCCTGTTGCCAACATAAACACTTATGCACTGCCTGGACCTGGGACAACCAGTAATAAAATATAAAATACACAGAGCCCAAATCAACAGAGAGAGAGAGCCAGGGCATGTGGTGGGTTCCAGTCTGGACTATGGGAGTTCTACTGGGCACTGGTTCCTACAGCATCTTCCCTTACTAGATCTTTCTCAGATTCACCCAGTGAGACCTCTCCTCCATGCCTGAGATAGGCAACATCAGGGTACTATAGAGCTCTAAGACAGAAAAATAAAAACTGAACAGCCAGGTACCATGTGACATGGTCTTGGGTGTTTCCCAAATCATTGTGTGCTACCAGAGAAATCAGCAGCCCAAAGAAGGCAAACCCAGTGGGATCAATGGGCTCTGTGCTCAGAAGAGCTGGCTGGAATATCTCTGGCTCTTCTGTGGCAAGAAAGAAATGTGGAGAGGACTAGTATCAATGGGTACTCCACATCTGGGGAAGTTATATCTACTGGAGTGCAAAGGTAATGGCTCTCCACTTACCCCAATCCATGCAAACGGTCTGATTGCAGTGGCCCTTACATGGTTTCTTAGATTAATGTTTCATTTTATAAATTTCTGTATAATAAACCACCCCCCAAATTTAGAGAGTTAAAACATTTTTGTCATGCTCTTTCATGTTTCTGTGGGTTTTGGGGGCTTATGTAGTTGCAGTCAGATGTCATCTGGGATGACAGATGTCACCTGGGGCTAGAGTCCTCTGAAACCTAACCTAGGCTAGATATCCAAGATGCCTTTTTCACTCTCATGCCTGGCACATGGACCAGGATGGTTGGGACATCTTGGGACTGGCTGAGACTCTCCCTACACATGATATCTTCATAGGGCTGGCTTGGGCTTTATTATATTATGATGGTTTCAGGATAGCTGGCCTTCTTTCATCACATTGGGTTTCCTCCAGAGCAAGTATGCCAAGAGACCAAGGCAGAAATTGGAAGGCTTCTCATCTCCTAGTGTGAGAAGTCACACTGTATCAGTTCTGCTGCATTTCATTGGTTTCATTGGACCAGATCAGCAAGATTCAAAGCGAGAGTGGATTAGAAGAGGGTGTGGATATATGGAGGCATGAAGACAGCTATCACAGGTAGAAAGAGGGACTAAGATGGGAAAGGTTTAAGAGGGACTAAGATAGGAAAGCTTTCATTCCTTCTTACACTTACTGTGGAAGCAAAATGGCCAATGAAGGTCATCTAATGCACTACCTCTGATTGACAGGTAAACATCTGAAGCCCTGGAGGTTCTAGAACCATGTCTGGGCAGACTCCCTGGTTCTTGGGTCAGTCCACTACTGCTATGTTCTAAAATGCTCTTCAGGCAACTTTTCCCTATTTCCATGTGTCCTAACATTCTGTTTCCATAGCAACTTCTCAGTGTTGGTCCCTGGCTTTTATCTTTTGTAGAAATTTTCTCTTTAATTGCTTTGACTGTCTCTAGCTTCTCATTGCTCCAATCCATGGAGCACATAGTTGCCAGGATAATTATTATCAGATACTGCTCTTAGCTCTAATATTACCCTACAGAGGAAACTGCAGTAGATATAAATGAAGTACAACACCCAAATGAGAGTCTCTGGAAGAAGAAAATGCATCAACTCTATATGAAGTAAAGCGTCACTTATTTCTATCTGATCCAATAGCACTATAGAGGGCTTAAAGGGTTTTATTATGTTTTCTCACTCAATTTACCCTTTAAAATTTTATAATTTGGTGCTTCTCAGTATAGTCACAAAATTGTGCAACAATTTCTTCTAATTTTAGAATACTTTCATCACACACATAAAAAACTCCATAATCATTAGCTTCCATTCTATGTTCCCCCTTCCCCCCTAGCCATTGGCAATAACTGATCCACTTTACATCTCTATAGATTTGCTTATTCTGAACATTTCTTTTAAGTGGGATCAAAATATAGCCTTTTGTTACTAACTTCTTTTATTTGTTATAATGTTTTCATCATTTTAAATAGCAGTATTTCATTCATTTTGTGATTAAATAATAGATGTACCACATTTTGTTTATCCATTCATTTGTTGATATACACTTGGATTATTTGCACTTTTTGGCTATTATGAATAATGCTATTATGAATATTAATATGTAAGTTCTATATAAAATATGTTTTTCATTTCTCTTGAGTATATACCTAGAAATAGAATTGTAGAGTCATATTGTAACTCTATGTTTAACTTTTTGAAGAACTTCCAAACTGTTTGTCAAAGTGGCTGAATTGTTTTTATTCCCACCAGCAACTTTTGAGAGTCCAACTTTGTGACATACTAATCAACACTTGTTACTATCTGTCTTTATTTTAGACACTCTAGTTGTGTGTGAGCTTTATTGCATTTAAAGAATGGTAGTGAGAAGATACAAGTACCAGTTGTTCCAAGGATGAACAGCCTTCAGATTATGAGGGCAGAGTTCTGATTAAAACGCTCAGTGGAGATGTCCTATCTCTTCTGCAACATCAGGTCTAAAGAAACCTTGATAACTCAAAACTGAGCACGAAGGCTCATAACCAGGTCTCACAGATTCCTTTACAGTCTTTATAGCATTGATTTCCTTCAACACATTCAAAGTCCCAATCCCTTTTAATAAAACCAACTCACCACTGTTCTCATCATCATGGACAGGACCTAGCCATGACCAAGAAGTTGACATTATGTAGGAGTGGAGGTTTCACCCATGCATTGAAGCTCAACAAGCCAAGGCAAGATGAGATATCAACAGGCAGATGTGGAAGGACCAGCAAAGTAAGGACACTGACCTTTAGGTAACTGTTTTGGGTTCACTTGGGCTCATCACATGTTCAGCTGACCCATCTCAAAGATGAGCTGATGGGATTCTTTTTAAGGTATATTTTATTGATTATGCTATTATAGTTGGCCCATTTTTTTCTCCCCTGTACTTCCCTCCACGCTGCACCCCACTTCCCACCAGCATTCCTCCCGCTTAGTTCATATGCTAGGGGTTGTACATATAAGTTCTTTGGCTTCTCCATTTCCTATACTATTTTTAACCTCCCCTTGTCTATTTTGTGCCTGCCATTTATACTTCTTATTCCCTGTACTTCCCCTCCCATTCTCCCCCTCCCTCTCCCCACTGATAACCCTCCTTGTGATCTCCATTTCTGTGATTCTGTTCCTGTTCTAGTTGTTCACTTAGTTTTTTTTTTGTTTTGTTTTTGATTTTAGGTTCAGTTTTTGATTGCTGTCCATTTGTTGTCATTTTACTGTTCATATTTTTAATCTTTTTCTTAGATAAGTCCCTTTAACATTTCATATAATAATGCTGTCATGATGATGAACTCCTTTAATTTGACCTTATCTGGGAAGCACTTGATCTGACCTTCCATTCTAAATGATAGCTTTGCTAGGTAGAGTAATCTTGGGTGTAGGTCCTTGCCTTTCATGCTTCAAATTCTTCTTTCCAGCCCCTTCTTGCCTATAAGGTTTCTTCTGAGAAATCAGCTGATAGTCTAAATGGGAACTCCTTTGTAGGTAACTGTGTCCTTTTCTCTTGCTGCTTTTAAGATTCTCTCCTTATGTTTAATCTTGGGTAACATAATTACGATGTGCCTTGGTGTGTGCTTCTTTGGGTCCAACTTGTTTGGGACTCTCTGAGCTTCCTGGACTTCCTGAAAGTCTATTTCCTTTGCTAGATTGAGGAAATTCTCCTTTATTATTTGTTCAAATAAGTTCTGAATTTCTTGCTCTTCCTCTTCTCCTTCTGGCACCCCTATGATTCAGATGTTGGAAAGTTTTAAGTTATCCCAGAAGTTCCTAAGCCTCTCCTCATTTTTTTTTTTTTTTTTTAATTCTTGTTCTTCATTTTGTTCTGGTTGACTGTTTATTTCTTCCTTGTGGTCCAAACTGTTGATGTGAGTCCTGGTTTCCTTCCTGTCACTGTTGGTTCCCTGTATATTTTTCTTTATTTCACTTTGCATAGCCTTCACTTTTTCCTCTGTTTTGTGACCATCCTCAACCATTTCTGTGAGCATCCTGATTACCAGTGTTTTGAACTCTGCATCCAATAGGTTAGTTATATCTTTGTCGCTTAGTTGTATTTTTTCTGGAGCTTTGATCTGTTCTTTCATTTGGGCTTTTTTGTTGTTGTTGTTGTTGTTGTCTCGGCATGCCTGTTAAGTAGTAAGGTGTAGAGCCTTAGGTATTCACCAGGGCAGGGCAACCCACATCACTGTGTTATGGTGCTGTATATGGGGAAGGAGTCAAAGATGGAACAATTTCGCTTGCTCAGCTCTTGGCCAGCTTTCAGTCACTTCCCCTATTACCCACAAGCAGATTGGGCCCTTCTGGCTCTGATTCCTGGGTGGGTGGGTTCATGTATGTTCTAAGACACTGTGGGTCTCTCCAATGAATGAACTCTCCTGTGAGGCTGGAAGTTTTTCCTCCTGCCACAACCCCCAAAGATTTTTACAGCCAGAAGTTTTGAGGCTTTCTTTACCCACACTGGAACCCTGGGTTGCATGTTCTGTCTCACTCCACATTTGTTCCTACCAGTTTACCCACATGCAAATGTGGGATCCCCAGTCCACCAGCCACCATCTTGCCCACCCAGTCCTCCAGCTGCCACCTTACCATGCATCCTTTCTGCCCTGGCTACCCGTCTCGGCCCCTCCTACCAGTCTGAATGAATGTTTCTTTAACTCCTTGGTTGTCGGACTTCCATATAGTTAAATTTTCTGGCAGTTCTGGTTATTTCTTGTTTTTAAATTTGTTGTTGTCCTTTTGGTTGTGGGAGGAGGCAAAGTGTATTTACCTACGCCTCCATCTTGGCCAGAAGTCTTGGGATTCTTGGCCTTTGGTTCCCTTCCTACTCTTTGAGTGTGTTACATGCCAAGGAGTCAGCTCCAACTTCTGGCCACCCTGAAACAGCCTAGCTCAGCTTCTGTAGACATGTTTATAGCTTCTTTTATGGAGTCAGTTCATCTCATATTTACTTTTCCTCTTGTTCTGGTGCCTTCTATTTTTCCCAGTATTATGTTTTCCAAAGAGCCCTGTCTTCTCATGATGTGCCAGAAGCAAGACAGCTTCAGGTTTTTATTTTTTCCTCTAGCAATGTTTCAGGTTTAATTTGCTCTAGGACCAACTTCTTTGTTTCTCTGACAGTCCACAGCATCTGTAGAGTTTCCTCCAACACCATTTTCAAATGAACCTTTTTTTCTATTAGTTTTCTTCACTGTCCAATTTTCATATTTGTGCATAGTAATTGAGAAGACGAGAGTGTGGGTGATCTAGCCTTGTGTGAGAGTGTGGATGATCTTTGTACTCTACTGCATTTGAAAGAAGAAAATCAGCATTCCCTGCCTGTATTCATTTCTTAAGACTGCTATTATAAAGTACCACAAACAAGTGGCTTAGAACACAGAAATTTATTCTTTCACAGTTTTGGAGACCAGAAGTCCAAAATTAAGGCATCAGTAGGGCCATGCTCTTTCTCCTAGCTTTTGGTGGTTTCCAGCATCCTTGGTGTTTCTTGACTTGCAGCTTCATAACTTCAGTTTTGGCCTCTGTTGTCATGTGGGATGGTTTTCTTTCTTCTGTGTGTCTATGTACTCACATGGTATTTACTCTGTGCATGTCTGTTTCTGTGTGCTTTTCCTCTTCTAAGGGCACTGGTCATATTGGATTAAGGGCCCACCTTACTCTAGTATGACCTAATTTTAACTTACATCTTAATTACATTTGTAAATATCCTACTTCCAAATAAGGTCATATTCACAGGGTTAGAGTTTAGAACCTCAACATATTATTTTGGGGAGTAATTCAAAACACACACCTAATTTTTTTTTATCTTATTCTCTACATTGCTTCTTTTACTCACTACTTCCCCCACCTCCACCAAAATCAACCAAACTTCCTTGGCTCCTCTTGACTCCTGCAATGGTGGTGCCTTTCTCAAAACCTAATAACCATGGCTATAGACTTACCTTCCACATTACAATTAGCACTAAGTCTAACAATCTTGTGTTTGAAATTCAGCAATGTGGGAAGTCTTTGGAAAGTCTCTTACTATCTTCAATTTCAGAATATGTGTATTCCTTCCTTGCACTGTCTTTGGCTCTTCAGCAGGCACAAAATTCAAAGTTGCCTGTGGAAAGGTGCACACCTGGTTCTATGGTTTTCTCTGGACAAGGAGCATCAGCATCTTCTAGAAACTTGTTAATAATACATGTTCTCAACCCCCACCCCAGATCTACTGAAGCAGAAACTCTGAGGTTGGGCTCAACATTCTGTGTTCCAATGAGTTGTCTGCATGATTTGAATGCACACTAAAGTTTGAGAACCATTTGCATAGAGAAGTACTTTAAATCTAATGGAGAGGCTGATAAGTCAAAAGAGCAAATTAAAAGCAAAGGATGGACACTACAAATGATGAATCTAGCTCTCTGGTGTCTGGAGTAAAGCAAGACTGAAGTGAGCTATGTGCTGGCCTGGCAGGAGCTGTGTGTGGGAACTTGCATCCCCCAGGACAAAGGACAAGGCAGGTTTTTATAAAGTTGGAGAATTGGTAGCCTGGCACTAGCCATGCTGCCCCAGTGAGACTTAACTCATCTCTAAGTAAGAAATAATCTGAATTATGGGATGGAATGCATCTATTTTTCCTTACTGTCAGTCTTAGGGTTAGATGCTAAGATCTGGAGTAGGAATAATTGCAAATGGTAGGAATACTCAGCCTTTCCCTAAAGACTCTAAAAGGAAACCTTTTGAAAGAACTTATTCTGGAGAATCTGAGGTTTTTTTTTTTTTACCTGAGGTTATGTTAAGTTCTGTAGAGTTTATTCCTTTATTCTTTTTCATACCTATCCAAATCCCTTGGTTTAGAGGAATAGCTCTTCTATCTCACCACTCTCATTTTACTTTCCTTCTGTTAATAAACTGCCTGCTGACTTACCTGTACCTCTGCCAGCTTGAGGACTTCTCTGGTTATAGGGTCTCTGGTTTTTCTAATTGAAATGTGCTCTTTATTCCTTTACGGCAAGCCATGTCCCTTCTTTAAAACCTGAAGCATTAGTATATAGATGTATAACTATTGAGAAAGGCTAAGATAATAGAGGAATGAGTCTTTGTTTTCATCTTCTAAAATCACTTGGACACAGTAAGTAGAAATAAACATAGAACAATTACATGTGATGAAACCAGGAAACAGTCACACTTTTGAGCCACAATTGGAGAAAAAGCCCACAGTCTTCCAAGTTGCACAGCCTGAAGCATCAAACAAATAACCCTTCATTTACCATGACAATGTCAAAAATACTGGAAGGTTTTTTAGTGCAACATGACATACAAAGGGCAGGGAATTCAGGCTTAGTGAAAAAACCCATGTGGACATGCATTCTACAAAAATGTGATGCCAATGTGGAGGCCAAAGTGAGGAAGGTTAACAACTTGTAGTGATTGAACTTGGTCACCAGAGAAAAATAAACATGGAAGTATATAGATATCAGTGTGGATATAGATATGGACATAGATGATAGATAGATAGATAGATAGATAGATAGATAGATAGATAGATAGATGATAGAAATTTCATGTGCACAGCCATGATGTTAAGAGCTTCTCTCTAAGTCTAGGAAATTTCCTATCCTAGCATCATCATATGTTCAAGGAAGAATGTTGATGAGAATATATTCACAGACAATAGGCCAAAACCAAGCCCACTCATCTGTTGTTCTTCAACAACTAGCTGGAACAAGAAGAAAGAACTTCCTTCTAAGATAAGTAATAATCAGAAAGAAAGCAGCATGGTATCGATGCAAGAAATCTCCAAACTTGTAGAGAATTTTTGTGAGTTTATTTGAGCCAAACTGATGACAATTTCTGGGACCAACACTCTCAATGGATTGAGAGAGTTCTCCAAGGACTGGCAGTTCTGCAGCTTACTTTATACATTAAAATCAAAAGAGGGGATATAAGGGAGTTATATGAAACTCCTTGGTGGTAGATTAGGAAGGTGAGAGAAAGAAAAGCAGAGAAATCTGAGATTGAATAAAGAGTAAAATGGAGACCCATACTTCTTTTACATTGGTGGGTATAGGATAGTTAACAAGATTTACAGCGCATAGAGACAGTATATAAGGAACAAGATAATAATGAGGTCTCATGCTCTAATGGGGTGGTTGTATTCTGAGGATTCTGAAAAGGAGATTACTTGGATATTTCAAAGGTATGTTATCTTAAATGTAAAAAAGTAATAGACAGGTTTACTTAAAGTAAAGATTGACATTTGTCAAGGAAGCTGCTGGCTTAGGATGTGACTACCCACCATGACCCAATTTTAGTTAGGAATTTATATGTTCAGACCATCCTATGTGGTTACTTGTTGTCTCTGAGTTTGTAAGGCCACCATGCAGGCCTCCCCAGAGCTTGTCAGGTTTAATATGTGGTGCCTTTTTTGTCCACAATAATTTGGGAATTTAAAAAAGAAGAAAAAGACTAAGTAAATAAGCAAGAAATATACACCTGAAGCATTATGGCACACAAGAAAATGAATTTAGACCAAAAAATCCAAGAAATCAATAAAATTAAAGAAAGTGGGGGTGGGATCCAAGATGGCGGCCTAGGTAGACACACTGCGCCTCCTCGCACAATCAGAATTTACAGAAAATCAAACGGCCAGGAAGTCCAACACCAAGGAAATAAAAAATAAACATTCATCCAGACCGGTAGGAGGGGCAGAGACGGGCACCATGGCAGAGAGGACTCGCGAGGCCATGGCGGGACCAAGGCTGGTGGAGTGTGAGACCAACAGGGCAGGCAGTCTGACCACTAGCAGACCCTATGGCCCCACATTCGCGCACAGATAAACCAGACAAACGGTGGGGAGTGAAGCAGACCCCTCAACCCAGGGCTCCAGCACGGCGAAATATAGCCTCAAACCTCTGATTGAAAACACCCAAGGGGGCTGGGGCAGCAGCAGGAGAGACTCCCAGCCTCACAGGAGAGGTCGTTGGAGAGACCCACAGGGGCCTAGGGCGTGCACAAGCCCACCCACTCTGGAACTAGCACCAGAGGGGCCCAATTTGATTGTGGGTAGCGGAGGCAGTTACTGAAATAGGGTGGAAAGTGGACCAGGCACCATTGCTCCCTCTCGGGCCCTCCCCCACATACAGCATCACAGCGCAGCAACCAGTGTTACCCCGCCCCGGGAACACCTAAGGCTCCACCCCTTTAAAGTAACAGACACGTCAAGACAAAAAAAAAAATGGCCCAAATGACAGAACACTTCAAAGCTCCAGAAAAAATACAACTAAGCGAGGAAGAGATAGCCAACCTATTGGATGCACAGTTCAAAATACTGGTTATTAAGACGCTCACAGAAATGGTTGAATTTGTTTGAAAACTAGATGAAAAAACGAAGGCTATGCCAAGAGAAACAAAGGAAAATGTACAGGGAACCAATAGTGAGGTGAAGGAAACTGGGACTCAAATCAATGGTGTGGACCAGAAGGAAGAAAGAAACATCCAACCAGAAAAGAATGAAGAAACAAGAATTCAGAAAAATGAGGAGAGGCTTAGAACTTCCAGGACATCTTGAAATGTTCCAACATCCGAATTATAGGGGTGCCAGAAGGAGAAGAGGAAGAACAAAAAATTGAAAACTTATTTGAACAAATAATGAAGGAGAACTTCCCTCATCTGGCAAAGGAAATAGACTTCCAGGAAGTCCAGGAAGCTCAGAGAGACCCAAAGAAGCTGGACCCAAGGAGGAACACACCAAGGCACATCATAATTACATTACCCAAGATTAAAGAGAAGGAGAGAATCTTAAAAGCAGCAAGAGAAAAGGAGACAGTTACCTACAAAGGACTTCCCATAAGACTATCAGCTGATTTCTCCAAAGAGATCTTACAGGCAAGAAGGGGCTGGCAAGAAGTATTCCAAGTCATGAAAGGCAAGGACCTACATCCAAGATTACTGTATCCAGCAAAGCTATCATTTAGAATGGAAGGGAAGATAAAGTGCTTCTCAGATAAGGTCAAGTTAAAGAAGTTCATCATCACCAAGCCCTTATTATAGGAAATGTTAAAGGGAGTTACCTAAGAAAAATAAGATAAAAAATATGAACAGTAAAAATGACAGCAAACTCACAGTTACTAACGACCACACCTAAAACAAAAACAAGAGCAAACTAGGCAAACAACTAGAACAGGAACAGAACCATAGAGATGGAGATCACATGGAGGGTTGTCAATAGGGGAGTGGGAGGGGGAGAGGGGGAGAAAGGTACAGAGAATAAGTAGCATAGATGATAGGTGGAAAATAGACAGGGGGAGGGTAAGAATAGTGTAGGAAATGTAGAAGCCAAAGAAGTTATAAGTATGACCCATGAACATGAACTATAGGGGGGGAATGTGGGAGGGAGGGGGTGGGCAGGATGGAGTGGAGTGGGGGGGTGGAAATGGGACAAGTGTAATAGCATAATCAATAAATATACTTAAAAATAAATAAATAAAATCTTAAAAATTAAAAAATTAAAAAAATAATTAAAGAAAGTGTCACCTCTCTAAAGTGCTGAAAGATGAGATATGAGGATTTAAAGAGGATGTATAAGACCACCAAAGGAGATTTAAAAATATAAACCTGTAGCAATAAGATTTAAAACTTTATAGAAAGAAGAGTTACATAAAAGTCATCAAAACAAACTATATATGGTTGTATATATAGGCAACGACAAGGACAGAACTGAGAAAATGAATCAAAATGAAATAAAACAATAAAGTGCTGAACTAGATTAGAAGAAAGTGAGATTTGACAGATAAATATTGTCTAATATACAAATAATTTATATGTTTGAAGACAATAGCAGGAGAAATATAATTGAAAAATACAGATATAGTAGAAGAAACTTTCCCAAAATGAAGTGAGATCTAAATTAACCAAAATTACAAGACCCAGAAAAATCACTGTGGAGCAATAAAAAATGAGAGACATCCAGGTTTTAAAATGTAAAGAAGGAATTCAATGGCCATTCAAGTTTTAGAATATCAACTTAATTGCAAAGAGAGAAATTTCCATTATAATGACTGGCAGTTTTTATAACAGAATCATTCAAAGTTAGAAGACAATATAGTAATCTTCAGAGTGTAAAACAATATTTACAAATTAAACCAAGTTAAGCTGTCATTTAAGAGTAAATAATAATGATGATAATTGTCAATTTTATTGAATTCCAGACCCTACGTAAGATCTTGCATATATTATCTCATCTATATCTTCATAATAGCATGAGGTAAGTATCATTATTAGCCACATTTTAAAAATGAAGTTCCTGAGACCTAGGTAGTTAAGTAACTTTCCCAAATTCACATAGCTTGAAATGCCAGAACCAGGATTTGAGTACAGGTGTCTGATACCAGATCTTGCTTTCCTACATATTATCTTATTTTCAAACTTATACGAACTCAAGGATATAAGCCCTTGAATATGTCCTGGAAGACAAATGCCTGTAATACAAGAACTGAATGGGAAAACTGTAGTAAAAAGGAGCAGTGATAAGTGTGCCATTCATTTTAATTTAGAATGGGCACAGACAGATGTGAAGAGAATGTTTATTTAATGAATTGTGTGGTTGGCAGCCTCTAAGATAGTCCAACAAACCCTTCTTCTAGATATTGATGCCCTCATGTGAGTCCTCCCCTTGGGTGTGGGCTGGACCATAAACTTTCTTGCAGTGAATAGAAAACAACAAACAATGAGATGTCACTTCCAAGATTAGGTAACAAAAAGACTGTGGTTTTGTCTCATTCACCTTCTAGTGCTTTCTGTCTTAGAAAGCTTGTTTTCCTCTGAGGAAAATAAGCCGCCATGCTGTGAGCTGCCTCATGAAGAAGCCCATGTGCCAACATCCAGTGAGGAACCAAATCCTGCCAACATCCCAATGACTGAATCTTCCCCTGCTGAGCCTTGAGACTTGATTGCACCCTTGTGAAACACCTTGAGTCAGAAGCAGAAAAGCTGTGCCTGAATTCCAGGGTCACAGAAATGGTGTAGTAATAAATGTTTGCTATTTTAAGTCACTAAGTTTGGGGGTAATTTGTTACACAGCAATAGATAACTAATACAAGGTTCAAGCATAATAATCTAATCCCAATAGCATAAAAACTCTTTCAGATCCATCATTTTACAAAGGCTAGCCATGGTCCTGACAGACTATGCATTTGTGAGTGTGCTTGTTCCATGGAAAGGATAAAAACAACACGTACAGTTGCCAACTTACCACCTCAGTCAGAGTAACTTTACATTCATGCTCTGCTTCGAGACAGTTTGTGTATTTGTGTGTGAATGGAGGAAGGGAGCATATCACTGGGCCAGTAGTGACAAAAAAAAAAAATAGCCACAATAAATAACTGTGGCTCTTTTTAAAATCATTTTTTTTGTTACTCTATTACAGTTGTCCCAATTTTTCCCCCTTTGCCCTCCTCTGCCCATCCCACCACAAACTCTTGCAGTCAATTACCACACTGTGGTCCATGGCCATGGGTCATTCATACATGTTCTTTGACTAGTCCCTTCCCCATCTTTCCACCATTATCCCCCTCCCCCTTCCTTCTGGTCACTGTCAGTCTGTTCCATATTTCCATGCCTGTGGTTCGATTTCGTTCGTTAGTTTATTTTGTTCATTAGATTCTTCTTATAGGTGAGATCATATGGTTTTCTGTCTTTCACTGACAGTCTTATTTCACTTAGCATAATATTCTCTATGTTCTATCTACGCTGTCACAAATAGTAGGAATTCCTGCTCCTACCATTGTTTCTGCTGTGTAGTATTCCATGGTATAAACGTACCAAAGTGTTTTGATCCACTCGTTTATTGATGGGCACGTTGTCTGTTTCCAGCCTTGGCTATTGTATATAGCACTGCTATGAACATTGGGGTACCAAAATTGTATGAAATGGTGATTCAGGTTTCTTTTCTTAAATATATATTATTAATTATGCTATAACAGTTGTCTCATCCCCCCCACCTTTGTTCCCTTCCACCCAGCACACTCCCACCCACCTGCATTCCCCCTGCTTTAGTTCATGTCCATGGGTCGTCATATAAGTTCTTTTTAAAAAAAATTTTTATTGTTATTCAATTACAGTTGTATGCCTTTTCTCCCCTTCTCTCCACCCACCCCAGCAGAATCCACATCCCTCCCCAACCCCCACCATCCCCCCAGATTATGTCCATGTGTCCTTTATAATAGTTCCTGCAATCCCCTCTTCCCACTGTCCCCATCCCACTCCCCCCTAGCCACTGCTAGACTGTTCCCAACCTCAATGTCTCTGGTTGTATTTTGTTTGCTTTTTTCTTCTATTGATTTTTTTTTTAATTTATTTATTGTTATTTAATTACAGTTGTATGCCTTTTCCCCCATCCCTTCACCCCACCCCAGGTGAACCCACTTCCCTCCCCCCTCTCCACCCTCCCCCTTGGATTTGTTCATGTGTCCTTTATAGTAGTTCCTGTAATCCCCTCTACCCACTGTCCCCGCCGCCACCCCCCCACCCCCGCCCTTGCTATTGTTACATTGTTCTTAACTTCAATGTCTCTGGTTATATTTTGTTTGCTTTTTCCTTCTATTGCTTATGTTCCAGTTAAAGGTGAGATCATATGGTATTTGTCCCTCACTTCCTGGCTTATTTCACTTAGCATAATGCTCTCCAGTTTCATCCATGCTGTTGCAAAGGGTATAAGCTCCTTCTTTCTCTCTGCTGCGTAGAATTCCATTGTGTAAATATACCATAGTTTTTGGATCCACTCATTTGCTGATGGGCACTTAGGTTGCTTCCAGTACTTGGCTATTGTAAATTGTGCTGATATGAACATTGGGGTACATAGGTTCTTTTGGATTGGTGTTTCAGGGTTCTTAGGGTATAATCCCAACAGCACAATTGCTGGGTCAAAGGGCAGTTCCATTTTTAGTTTTCTGAGGAAATTCCATAGTGTTTTCCACAGTGGCCTCACCAGTCTGCATTCCCACCAACAGTGCACTAGGGTTCCCTTTTCTCCGCATCCTCCCCAACATGTGTTTGGATTTGTTTATGTTTGCCACTCTGACTGGTGTGATGGTACCTCATTGTGGTTTTAATTTGCATCTCTCTGATGGCTAGTGATGCTGAGCATCTTTTCATATGTCTCTGGGCCCTCTGTATGTCTTCCATGGAGAAGTGTTTGTTCAAGTCCTTTGCCCATTTTTTAATTGGGTTGTTTGTCTTCCTGGAGTGGAGTCGTGTGAGTTCTATATATATTTTGGAGATCAGGGCCTTGTCTGAGGTATCATTGGCAAATATGTTTTCCCGTACTGTAGGATCTCTTTATAATTTGGTGCTGTTTTCTTTAGACATGCAGAAGCTTTTTATTTTGATGAGGTCCCATTTGTTTATTCTTTCCTTTATGTCTCTTGCTGTAGGGGATGTGTCTGTCAGGATGTTGCTGCGTGGAATGTCTGAGATTTTCCTGCCAATGTTTTCCTCAAGGACTTTTATGGTGTTACGACTTATACTTAAGTCTTTTATCTATCTTGAATTTTTTTTTGTGTATGATGTAAGTTGGTGATCAAGTTTCATTTTTTTGCATGTAGCTGTCCAGATCTCCCAACACCATTTGTTGAAGAGGCTATTTTTGCTCCATTTTATGCCCCTGCCTCCTTTGTCAAATATTAATTGACCATAAAGACCTGAGTTTACTTCTGGGCTCTCTGTTTTGTTCCATTGGTCTATGTGCCTGTGTTTATGCCAGTACCAGGCTGCGTTGATTACAGTGGCCTTGTAATACAGTTTGATATCAGGTATTGTGATCCCTCCTGCTTTGTTCTTCTTTCTCAAAATTGCTGCAGCTATTAGGGGTCTTTTTTGGTTCCATATAAATTTCTGAAATGTTTTCTCTATATCTGTGAAATATGTCATGGGTACTCTAATAGGGATTGCATTGAATCTATAAATTGCTTTGGGTAGTATGGCCATTTTGATGATATGAATTCTTCCAATCCATGAGCATGGTACATGCTTCCATTTGTTTGTGTCTTCCTTAATTTCTTTCTTCAGTGTTGTGTAGTTTTCTGAGTACAGGTCTTTTACCTCCTTGGTTAGTTTGATTCCTAGGTACTTTATTTTTCTTGTTGCTATATCAAATGGGATTTTTTTTCCTGATTTCTGTTTCTGCTGTTTCATTGTTGGTATACAGGAATGCCTTTGAATTCTGAGTATTGACTTTGTATCCAGCTGTTTTGCCAAATTCATTTATTAGGACGAGTAGTTTTTTGGTGGAGTCTATAGGATTTTCCATGTACACTATCATGTCATCTGCAAGATGACATGTAATGACAGTTTCATTTCCTCCTTTCCAATTTGGATGCCTGTTATTGCTTTTTCTTGTCTTACTGCTGTGGCTAGGACTTCCAATACTATGTTGAATAGGAGTGGTGAGAGAGGGCATGCTTGTGTTGTTCCTGATCTTAGTGGGAAAGCTCTAACTTTTTGTCCATTGAGTGTGATATTGGCTGTAGGTCTCTCATATGTGGCCTTTACTATGTTGAGGACTGCTCCCTCCATTCCCACTTTGCTGAGTGTTTTTATCAGAAATGGGTGCTATATCTTATCAAATGCTTTTTCCGCATCTATTGATATGATCATGTGATTTTTGTCTTTGCTGTTGTTGATGTGATGTATTATGTTTATTGATTTGCAAATATTGTACCATCCTTGCATCCCTGGGATGAATCCCACTTTTTCATGGTGGATGATCTTTTTAATGTATTGCTGGATGCGGTTTGCCAATATTTTGTTGAGAATTTTAGTGTCTGTTCATCAGTGATATTGGTGTGAAGTTTTCTTTCTTTCTTATGTCTTTATCTGGTTTTGGGATTAGGATGATGCTGGCTTCATAAAAAGAGTTTGGGAGTCTTCCATCAGTTTGGATTTTTTCGAATAGTCTGTGAAGGATAGGGGTTAGCTCTTCCTTAAATGCTTTGTAGAATTCTCCTGTGAAACCATCTGGTCCAGGGCTTTTGTGTGTTGGGAGTTTTTTGATGATTGCTTCAATTTCCTCTGCTGTTATTGGTCTGTTCAGGTTTTCTGCTTCTTCTTCATTCAGTTTTGGAAGATTATATTTTTCTAGAAATGTGTCCATTACATCTAGGTTTTCAAATTTCTTAGCATATAGTTCTTCATAGTAATTTTTTACAATCCGTAGTATTTCCATGGTATTAGTTGTAATCTCTCCTCTTTCATTTCTAATTGTGTTTATTTGGATCCTCTCTCTTTTCTTCTTGATGAGCCTACTTAAAGGCTTGTCGATTTTGTTTATCTTTTCAAAGAACCAGCTCCTGGATTCATTGATCCTTACAATTGTGCTTTTAGTCTCTATGTCATTTAGTACTGCTCTGATCTTGGTTATTTCCTTCCTTCTGCTTGCTCTGGGCTGTCTTTGTTGTTGTTCCTCAAGTTCTTGTAGGTGTAGGGTTAGGTTTTTTGTTTGAAATGTTTCTATCTTTTTAAGGTAGGCCTGTATTGCTATGAACTTCCCTCTCAGGACTGCCTTTGCTGTGCCCCATAGGTTTTGGTTTTTTTTGTGTTCATTTTCATTTGTTTCCAGAAAGTTTTTGATTTCTTCCCTAATCTCATTCTTGACCCATTCATTGTTTAATAGCATGCTGTTCAGTCTCCATGATTTTGAGTGTTTGGGGTGTTTTCTTTTGGGGTTGGTTTCTAGTTTCAGTCCCTTGTGGTCAGAGAAAATGCTTGATATATTTTCAATTTTCTTGGATTTGTTGAGGCTTGCTTTGTGTCCTATCATGTGGTCTATCTTTGAAAAAGTTCCATGGGCACTTGAAATGAATGTGTATTTTGCTTCTTTGGGATGAAAAGCTCCATGTATATCAGTTAAGTCCATTTCCTCTATGGTATTGTTAAGTGTCATAATATCCTTGTTGCTATTTTGTTTGGAAGACCTGTCCATTATTGATACTGGGGTGTTAAAGTCCCCTGCTATCATTGTGTTGCTGTCAATATCTTTCTTGAAATCCTCCAAGATTTTCTTTATGTATTTGGGTGCTCCTCTGTTGGGTGCATATATATTTACAAAGTTTATGTCTTCTTGGTGGATTCTTCCTTTGAGTATTATTCAGTGACCTTCTGGGTCTCTCTTTATGGCCCTTCTTTGGAAGTCTATTTTGTCTGATATGAGTATTGCTACCCCTGCTTTTTTTTCCTGTCCGTTTGCTTGGAAAATTTTTTTCCAGCCCTTCACTGTCAGTCTGTGTAAGTCTTTTGTCCTGAGATGGGTCTCTTGTAGGCAGCATATGTGTGGGTCATTTTTTCTTATCCATTCAGATATTCTCTGTCTTTTGATTGGAGCATTTAATCCATTTACATTTAAGGTTATTATCGATAGGTAGTTATTCATTGCCATTTTTTCCTACCTGTGTTCCTCTGTCTTTCTCTTTTCCTTCCTTTCCTTAAAGAAGTCCCTTTAGCATGTCTTGCAGAGCTGGTTTGGTGGAGCTGTATTCTTTTAGACTTCTTTTGTCTGGGAAACTCTTTATTTGACCTTATATCTTGATTGAGAGCCTTGCTGGGTAAAGTAGTCTTGGTTTAAGGCCTCTGGTTCTCATTACTTGGAATATTTTTTGCCATTGTCTTCTGGCTTGGAGGGTTTCTCTTGAGAAATCAGCTGCTAACATTATCGGGGCTCTCTTGTATGTTACTTCCTTTTTCTCCCTTGCTGCCTTTAAGATCCTCTCTTTGTCTTAGAAATTTGGTATTTTAATTATGATGTGTCTTGCAGTGGGTCTCTTTGGGTTCCTCTTACTTGGGACTCTCTGTGTTTCCTGGATTTGGGTGACTTTTTCTCTCCTCAGATTAGGGAAATTTTCCATCATTACTTTTTCAAACAGGTTTTCTATCCCTTGCTCTTCTCCTTCTCCTTCTGGTATTCCTAGTATACGGATATCGTTACGTTTCATGTTGTCCTGCATTTCCCTTAATCCCTCTTCATTCTTTCTGAGCCTCTTTTCCTTTTCTTGCTCTTTCAGGGTGCTTTTTTCTACTTTGTCCCCCAGCTCGCTGATCCGATCCTCTGCTTCATGAAGTCTGCTTTTCATTCCGTCTAGTGTGTTCTTTAATTCAGAAATTGTATTCTTCATTTCCTCTTTGCCCTTGTTGATAGTTTCTATTTCCTTTTTCATGTTGCAATAGTTTGCAGTGAGTTCATTGTAGTTTCCCTGTAGTTTCTGGTAGTTCTCTTTGAGCTCAGAGATCTCAGTGAGCTTCCTGATGACCATTGCTTTGAACTCAGCATCTGATAGTTGAGTTGCCTCTTTTTCAGTTAGCATTCTTTTTGAGGCTTCCTCCTTTCTTTTCATTTGGGAATTGTTTCTTTGTCTTCCCTTTGTTTGTGAGACCTTTCTTTTTGGCCTCTGCCTCTTAAATTGATCTATTCTGACTCCCTGGGTTTATGGTATGAACTTCTATGGTAGAATGCCAATGGGATTCAGTGATGCTGTCTCCTTAATATCCTGTGCTCACTGGTCTTGAGCTGATGTTTGTGGGTGTAACACAGTCTTACTCTGGTCTTTTCAGCACTGCAGGTTTTCTTCTCGCACCTGTGGGAAAAAGAGGAATGGGGGCAAAAAAAAAAAAAAAAAAAAAAAAAAAGAACGGAAGGAGGGAAAAAGGGAATAGAAAAGGAAAGGCAGGAAGGGAATAGGAATAAAGATAGATCAGAGGCAAGATAACAAGGAATTTTTTAACAAAAATTAAAAGAACAGCATAAATAAAAGAAGGCAGAAAGAAGGAATAAAGAAGGTAAAGGATGGAAGGAAGAAGGAATAAAAAAAGAAAGAAGGACAGAAAGGGAGAAGGTATTCAGGGGGAAAGAAGGAAAGAAAAAAGAAAGAAAGAAAGAAAGAAAAAGAAAAGAAAAAAAAAAGGTCTTCTCCTGGGTTTAAACTGGTCAGGTTAGTTCTGCTGGTCGTCCTGTCTGTGGAACCGGAGGGGGTGGTTGGAGGGATTGGTTTCACTTTTCTCCCTTCCTGAGCCACACTCTTCGCTGTTTTTCAGCCTTCAGTCTAGTTCCTCCGGGTCCTTCTGCTCCCCACTAGACCTTTAGTTCACCAGCTGTGCTTTCCTTGAGTTGCACCAATTAGGGGCAACTCACATTCCACCTTCTTGCTCTTTGCTGTCTTAGATGCTAGGGGCTGTAGGTGCTGCTATGGGGTTGTTCAGCCCCCTACTGGGTCGAGTCTTTCTGGAGAATGCAGTCTCCCCTAACCCTGCATCTCCCCTCTGCTGGGCGTTCTGCCTTCCCTCTAGAGAGCCAGTCGGCCCTGCAGAGTTCTGTGAGCAGGGGCTGGGTAGGAGTTTTTCAGAACCAGTGCTTTTGGTTGTGGTCGCCTGCAGGCAACCAGGCCTTTGATAGGGTTGTGTGGCCGATCTCTACTTAGGACTTTGGTTGGTTGACGATCCCCGGCTTTGGGTCTGTGTGAGGGGGCAGCCAGCCACTGATCCGGTTGCGTGCTGGCCCAGGAGCTTTTTGTCTGTGCTCCCAGGCAGCTGGGCTGCTTATCAGGGCTCCCGCCCACCCGGGGTTTCAGGTGTGGGTTCCAGGCCACTGATTGGGGTACGCACCCACTGGGGCACTTTGGGTCTGGCGCCCAGGCAGCTGGGCCGCTTATCAGGGCTCAGGCTCACCTGGGGTTTCAGGTGTGGGCCCCTAGTTTGCTAATTTGGGTGTGCGCCAGCCGGGCTTCAGGTGAGCAGGTGAGCGCTGGGCTGGGGCTGCTTTTCTGTGTTCACAGTCCAGGGGCTGAGGGGGGAGGGGTGCCAGAGGCTGCGGCTGCTGCGGAGAATTCTCTAACTAGCTACTACGTGCCTCTATTTTCTTTTCCTTTTTGAGAAATTCTTCCTATTCAAGACCCTCTGGTCCAAACAAGCACCTGGCTGCTCACACAGACCAACCTGGCTCTCTCCCAAGAATCCTGCAGCAGACCCTGCGCCCGGGCCAGGGCTTCAGTAGCCCTCGTCCCCGCACGGGTCCCGGGGACCTTATTGTCCTTAAGCACTCTTCTTACCGTCTGATCTTTCGATGTCCTCTATCTTTGGTCTCCGATCTTCATATATGCTGGAATACTGTTGGCTGTTCACTCTGCTCCTCAGATCAGCTAGGTATTTCACTGGCGTTGAGGGGAAGTGGACTCTGCTCCCACCTATCTCACCGCCATCTTCCCACCGCCCTCCATATAAGTTCTTTAGCTTCTACATTTCCTATACTATTCTTAACCTTGCCCTGACTATTTTCTACCTACCAATTATGTCATTATTCCCCATACCTTTTCCCCTTTCTCCCCTTCTCCCTCCCCTACTGATAACCTTCCATGTGATCTCCATTTCTGTCATTCTGTTCCTATTCTAGTTATTTGCTTAGTTTGTTTTGTTTTTGTTTTTTAAGATTTGGTTGCTGATAGTTGTGAGTTTGTTGTCATTTTACCATTCATATTTTTTATCTTTTTCTTAGATTAGTCCCTTTAACATTTCACATAATAAGGGCTTCATGATGATGAACTCCTTTAACTTGACCTTATCTGGGAAGCACTTGATCTGACCTTCCATTCTAAATGATAGCTTTGCTGGATAGAGCAATCTTGGATGGAGGTTCTTGCCTTTCATGAATTCGAGTACATTTTTCCAGCCCCTTCTTACCTGTAAGGTTTCTTTTGAGAAATCAGCTGATAGTCTAAATGGGAACTGCTTTGTAGGTAACTGTGTCCTTTTCTCTTGCTGCTTTTAAGATTGTCTCCTACTCTTTAATCTTAGGTAATTTAATTATGATGTGCCTTGGTGTGTGCTTCTTTGGGTCCAACTTGTTTGGGACTCTCTGGAAGTCTATTTCCTTTGCTAGGTTGGGGAAGTTCTTCTTTATTATTTGTTCAAATAAGTTCTGAATTTCTTGCTCTTCCTTTTCTCCTTCTGGCACCCCTATGATTCAGATGTTGGAATATTTTAAGTTATCCCAGAAGTTCCTAAGCCTCTCCTCTTTTTTTTTCTGAATCCTTGTATCTTCATTCTGTTCTGGTTGACTGTTTATTTCTTCCTTGTGGTCCAAACTGTTGATGTGAGTCCTGGTTTCCTTCCTGTCACTGTTGGTTCCCTGTATATTTTTCTTTATTTTACTTTGCATAGCCTTCACTTTTTCCTCTGTTTTGTGACCATCCTCAAACATTTCTGTGAGCGTCTTGATTACCAGTGTTTTGAACTCTGCATCCAATAGGTTAGCTATCTCTTTGTCGCTTAGCTATATTTTTTCTGGAGCTTTGATCTGTTCTTTCATTTGGGCTTTTTTTTTGTTGTTGTTGTTGTCTCGGCATGCCTGTTAAGTAGTAAGGTGTAGAGCCTTAGGTATTCACCAGGGCAGGGCAACCCACATCACTGTGTTGTGGTGCTGTATATGGGGAAAGAATCAGGGAACAATGTGGCTTGTTCAGCTCTTGGCCAGCTTTCAGTCACTTCCCCTATTACCCACAAGCAGATTGGGCCCTCCTAGCTCTGATTCCTGGGTGGGTGGGTTCATGTATGTTCTAAGGCCCTGTGAGTCTCTCCAATGAATTCTCCTGTGAGCCTGGGAGTTTCTCCCACCAACTCAACACCCACAGGTTTTTTCAGTCAGAGGTTTTGAGGCTTTATTTCACCCGACTGGATCACTGGGTTACGTGGTCTCTCTGGTTCCCCAGTTGCTCCTCCTGGTTTATCTGCACACGAATGTGGTACCACCCACTCAGCTAGCCCCCGCCTGGCCTAGTCCTCCAGCCGCTGCCTTGCTAACTCCAGTCTTCCAACTTCCACCTTGCCTCGAGACCTCTCCACCCAGCTGCCCATCTCTGCCCCTCCTAAGGGTCTGGTTTCTTTTTTAACTCCTTGGTTGTCAGACTTCCACACAGTTCAATTTCCTATCAGTTCTGGTTGTTTTTGTTTTTAAATTTGGTTTTGTCCTTCTTTTGGTTGTGCAAGGAGGCACAGTGTGTGTACCTATGCTCCATCCTGGCCGGAAGTCTGAGATTTGAAATAAAATTTAAAAAGTAGTGAACCGAAGAGAACAAAGTTGCAGAAAAACCACCACAGTGTCAATAAGAAAAACAGCTGAGTAAAGATTAATAAAGGTAGAAAGAGAATAA
Organism: Desmodus rotundus; assembly: GCF_022682495.2. Lineage (NCBI taxonomy): Eukaryota > Metazoa > Chordata > Mammalia > Chiroptera > Phyllostomidae > Desmodus > Desmodus rotundus. The sequence goes on from NC_071390.1 coordinate 65,650,791, forward strand.
GAATACTATATGAAAGACAAAAGAGAATATGAGATGTCTACAATAAGGAAAATGATTTTGAGAGGATAGAAGGAAGAGAAATAATGAGAGTAAGGAATAGAATAAAAGCTAAGAAAGGGGGTAAAAAATTCCTAACTCAAATAAGCGTGAGCAGGAGGAAGGCAAAATGGAGTAAGATAGGGGAGAGTAACCTATGAGATATGAAGTAAAAAAAACAGTGAACAAATAGGAATATAGTTGAAGAAGAACAACAATAACCATAATATCCACATCAAACAAGCCAGATTTTTATAAAGGTGGAAAGAAAGTAAGAATATTATAAAAAGGGGAAAAAGAATGAGAGCTGACTAAAGGAAGGAAGAATGATTTTGAGAGGATAGAAGGAGGAGAAATAGTAAGAGTAAGGAATAGGAACAAGGCCTAGCATGAGGGAAAATAAGATTTACAACAAAAATAACAAAGGGCAGGAAGAAGGCAAAATGGAGGGACAAGGGGGGAATACCATGTGAGATTTGAAATAAAAATCTAAATAAAAAGAGTAAGAAATTAAAGACAAAGAATAGTGAATTTACTGGAATAAATTGATGCAAAAGAAGAAGTCTCAAAAGGCTATGCAAAAGTGGATCAAAAATTGGTATATTTACACAATGGAATTCTACACAGCAGAGAGAAAGAAGGAGCTTTTATCCTTTGGAACAGCATAGATGGAAGTGGAGAGCATTATGCTAAGTGAAATAAGCCAGGCGATGAGGGACAAATACCATATGATCTGGCCTTTAACTGGGACATAATCAACAAGAGAAAAAAGCAAACAAAATATGACCAGAGACATTGAAGCTAAGAACAATCTAACAATAGCCAGGGGGGAGTGGGAAGGGACAGTGGGAAGAGGGGATTACAGGAACTATTATAAAGGACACATGGACCAAATCAAGGGGGAGGGTGGAGGTGGGGGAGGGAAGTGGGCTCAGCTGGGGTGGGGTGGAGGGATGGGAAGAAAAGGCATACAACTGTAATTGAATAACAATAAAAATTTTAAAAAAAGATAGTCTTGGAGATTGAAGTATGTGACCAGAAACCAAGGAATGTCAGTAGCCATCAGAAAATGACTGCGGTAAGAAATAAATACTTCCCTCAAGCCTCCAGAAGGAGCAAGGCCCAGAGACACCTTGATTGCAGACTTCCAGCTTCCAGAACTGTGAGAAAATATATATTTCCTGTTTTAAACCACCAAGTTTGTGGTAATTTGTTACAGCAACCATAGGGAACTAATACACCTAAATAACAAAAGTTTAGTATTATGAAATAGAATTTGGAACATGTGTCTCTATGAGTAGTTCTAACCCAGTGGTCCCTAATTTTTTGGCACCAGAGACTCTGCTTTGCTCACTCCGCAGTTGCTCACCTCCTGCTGTGTAGCACAGTTCCTAACATGCCACAGCCTGGAGTGGTCCGTGGTCCTGGGGTTGGGGACTGCTGTTCTAACCTACATTTTCTGGGAGTACCAATTCAGGGAGGTAAAGTTAAAGTGAGTGTATTGGGTTTACGGGTTCCCACAGGGTCTCCCAAAGTTGAGTATGGTCCTCCTGTTGCTTTCCTTGGACTTTTAGAGAGCACCCTGACAAGTTGGAGCACCAGACATTGGCCTCTTCCAGGTCTATATGGATGAAAGGTGTATAGGCCACAGCACACACCTTGCCCCTGCAGTGCTGCTGAGGGGAAGTGAGTTGCTTCTTGTTCTTCCTTACAGCTGAGTCCAGGCCCAGGGACACTTGGCCAGGCATAGCTAGGAGTAAAAGATCTTCAAGGGGTCTTCCTCTGCCTCCTATAATTTCCCTCTTTGTAGTCTTGAGCTCACCAGGATCACTGTAACTGACCAAACACACATGTTGGATCTTCCCATTAGAAGCAATTGGAATTTCGTCCTTCAGAACTCAGCTCAAACATCCGTTTCTTTGAAACCTTCCTTGACTTCCCAGACTAGGTTGTTGGTTCAGGTTAGTCAGGGTCTTAGCAGGGAACAGATGGTATATTTAAATTGGGTAATTTGATGAAGGTTCAGTGAAGGGACTGCCTATAAAGTGTGGGACAAGGTTAGGGGTAGCTGCAGGGGTGGGGTTTCCTCTGAGTCAGTGGGAATAAATTATGGGGAGATCAAGATGTCTACTACTCTTTATGCATGGAGGTGGGGCAGGAGTGGTTCTCAGAACTTAAATGCAGGCTGGGGCAGACAGAGGAAGGGGCTGTAGCAGGCAGGGAGCCAGGGAAGCCAGTGTCCACTTTCATCTTCTAGCGTCCACTCTTTTGTCTCCCTTGGTGCCCCCATCAGTTGAACTCAGCTGGAAGCCATAGGTCCTGCAGGGACTCAGAGATACACACCTCATAGTTGGGCCTTCTGCATCTATCATTATTTGTATTCCCCACAGGAGTGTGGGTCCCTCAAGGAAGGAAACTTGCATAGCTTGCTCACTGTGCAGCACCCGGGTATAACCAGAGTTCACTGAACACCTGCTGACTAACCAATAGATACTGCAGAAACAAGGGGGTGTGGGCCACTCTGGAAGAGCATCATTAAGGAACCCAATAAGTGACTTACAATTCCTCACTTCCTCAAATGACAGGCTTCCCTTCTGTCTTCTCATCTCTTCACGAAATTATGGAAGCCCCAGATGAGTGGGCCAAGGGGCCACCACTGACTTGTCTCCAACTCCCATGGTCACAGTGTGCTAATCCCAGGAACACTGTGACATGAGGGGCCATTGACATGGCTCAGCGTTTCCCCAAACATGTGACTGCTCCCTGGGGATGCTGTGGTTCTCCCTTCTGCTTCCCTTGAACTCCTGCCTTAACTCCTCCTATATCCCCTACTATGGACTGAATGTTTGTGTCCTCCTCCCCAAAACCCATATGTTGAAACCTTAACCTCCCATGTGACTGTATTTGGGGACCTTTAGGGGTGATTAGGTTACGATGAGGTCAGGAGGGTGGAGTCTGAGCTTTTTCTCTCTCTCCACCAAGTGAGGACACAGCAAGATGGCAGCCGGGTGTTAACCAGGAAGGGCACTCTCACCAGAACCTGACCATGCTGGCACCCTGATCTTAGACTTCCCAGCCTCCAGCACTGTGAGGGATAAATGTTGTTTAGGCTGCACAGCCCATGGTATTTTGTTAAAGCAGTCTGAACTGACTGAGATAGTACCTAACAGTTGCTTCCAGCCACTCTAGCCCCTTGGGCCTGGACTGTAGCATGAAGTTCCCACCCTGTCCTATCTGTGTGGCATCCTAAGAGGGGCTGGTATCCCTGCCTGATGGTGACAGTGTCTGTGCCTGAAAAGGACACTAAATGGTCAGAACAATGGTTCTGGTTTTGCACATTGTAAGAGTTAGCTCTGGAGTGACAAGTGTAATGCAGGAGACAGGCTTCTCCATCCTTGGGGGAAGTTTCTGATCCTGGTCCTCCAAGCTGTCTCTTCAGATGCAGAGGAGTCAGGCCCACAAAATGATAAAAGAGAAGCATGTGTGGCTCTGGCTCCCTCCCTGGCCCTGCATTTGCTGAGCCTGTGCTGTGGGCAGGCTTTGACCTTAGTGCTGAGGACAAGAGGGAGCAACCTCAAGGGGCTCATGTCACCAGACAGAGAACCAAAGGCCATGCTAACCATGTGCAGGCTGTAGGGTGGGGCTTCAGGTGGGGGTGAGACAGGGAGTCAAAAGCAACCTAGGGAAAGTATGGAACTAGAGCTGGGCCTCAAGATGACCAGGCCACTTTCCCAGCTCAGGTAAGAGTCTCCTGGAGGCCCTGAAGAGAAGCTGTGCCTGCTAAGACCAACAGACAGGCTTCTTACAGGGTGAACTCAAGGGCAGAGTGACCTTGAGGCCCCAGTCTCAGGTAGGTCTCTGGCATTCTTCTGTTCTCTCCAGCTCACTCCTGTTTGACTCACTGTAATATCTTTTAAGTCTCCCAAAGCCCGTGTCCTTGTCCCCAGTTGTCATTAAAATCATGTAGGGAACTTGAGGAAAAGATACCAACTCTGGGACCCCTTTCCAGAGATAAGTATTAACTAGGCTGTGGTGGGGTTGGGGTAATGGGCAGATTTTAAACCTCCTCCAGGGCACTGATTTGAGTGTACAGCAGAGATTGAGAACCACCACTAACTAGTCTTAAAAAATGGGAACTCTGCATGTTCCAGACATTAGGAGGAATATACTATCCCAAAGTCCATTCTGTTCACCTTGGAAAACAAGGCACCATCTCATAGATTTTATTTTTGTGTTTGTGAAACCGGTGGTCTTTTGGGGAATTGAGAGCTTATGGGCTTGAAGAGGAATCAAAGTAGTGGCTTTTCCTCTTCTTCTTGGAGCACCAGCTGGTGGGAGCAGGAGGAGCTTGTGAAGGATCACTCAGCTCAGCTTGGGAAAGAGACTCTGGCTGCACCCATGAGAGCTTTAGGGAAAGGTCACTAGGAGATAGTAAATGTCATCACTTTCAAGTTGTCCTGTTTACATTTATATAACTTGGAATAATTTGAAAAGCCATTGGAGAGATAATCTGAAGACACGTGGACAGAGTATTATGCACAGATACACACATTGGAAACCACTGACTTCTTCAGCAAGAAAGAAGGAAGGTTACGCTGGGTAATAGGACTCAGTGGAGAAGAGATTAGGTAATGGGGACATTAGGTATGATGTCAAGCCAAAGAAATATATAATCCACACATAAAACATCATCTCGACTATGTAAGGTTCAAGAAAATAAGTCACAATTTTCAAGTATTTTTATGCATTAGTCTTTCAAGTATTATTTCAAGATATTATGTATGAATTATTATTCTCCTTTTCATGTTTTTTAGTGTTCCCTAGATTTTCTATAACAGGTATGTATTATATTCATAATCAGAAAAGAAATTTTAACAAAAAGTTAGTTGAATTGCAAGTTGTCTTTCCCCCTGGAGGTAAGAATTCACATTTGGCAAATAAAAAGATAGAATGCTCAGTTGCATTTGAGTTTCAGATAAATGACAAACTATCCTACATATTGCATGGGCCATACTTAGACTAAAAAAGTACTCATTACACATCTAAAATAAAATTTAACTAGGCATCCTTTTACTTGATCTGGCAGCCCTGAGAAGTCACAGGCTAGGTGAAGGAATTTCCAACAAGGGTCCCTGAGAGTTCCCAGGGTACCCAGGGCAAGGACTATGCTGGCCTCTGCCTGAGATGTTGGACATGCAACAGCAGCCCTCTCCCCAAGTCTTCTCATCAATAGCCTCCTTATTTCCTAGGCTAAAATACAGCTGCTTTTGTGTATAAATTTATTTATGTAAATAGTAACAATAATGTTTATTTGTGTTGGGTGTCAAAATTCTCAATGGGTGTCATATTCTTAACCACAGCTGTGGATTTGTATCCCTGATGGGTCACCCAGCAAGTGTCAGCTCTTTAATACACCTTCTCTGAGGTAGGGACTGTTCCTAACTCCACTTTGTGGGTGAAGAAACTAACATTCAGAGAAAAGGGCACAAACTTGCTCAAGGTCACACAGCTGGAAGATGACAGAGATCATAGACCTACCTCAGGTCTGGCATAAAGCAGCGTATCCCTGTACCATGTGCCATCACTTCACTACTTTATCACTTTAGCCTCTGAAGCAATCTTGTAAGGTAACTATTGGGATGGGAATGCTAAAGCCCCCTGAGTTTTGTAGCTATCCTAGCTCAATTCCATTGGTCTCTTCTTATCATTCTTCCTCCTATTCTCTCTCTCCCCTGTAATACTCCTCTCTCCCTTCTTCCTTTTCCTCGGTCCTCTCCTTCTTCCTTCTCTTCTCCCCTTCCCTCCCTCTCCCTTTCTCTTTCCCTCTTTCCATCCCCCACCCCAGCTGCAGTGAAGGCTTTTAGAATTTTCTAGATCTGCTAGATTCCCCTTACTTTCCCTGGAACCTCAGGAAGATCACTTGAGCTCCCTACTCTTCACTGTTTTCACCTGTAAGACAGGAAAAAAACAATTCAGCAGCATGAGCTTGGCTCTCAGTGGAAAAACCTTCCCCACTGGGGTTACAGCATTCCCAGATAGCTTTCAGGTAGCTTCTAGTGAATATTTCTTCAAAACATTTCTTCCCACTGTCCAGGGCTTAAACAGCGGATTAATGATCCAAATTAAGACAAACAAAACAAAATATGTTATGTTGTTGAATTTATGGCTTGATCTTACCAATCCTACTTTGCCAAGAAAGAACCAAGATCTAGACTTTTAAAGAAAATCCCAACATACATTCAATAATATTTATTTCCTGGTGAGATCCTTAAACTAATGTCTTCTTGCAAAAAAAATTGCTTCCCATGTTTATTAATTCTCTCAGCCTCTTCAATGTCTTTCACCAAACCAAATCCTGAAACTTTCTTGGAAACCCAGAAAATTAAGTGAAACAAAAACACTGTAGAAACCTAAGAATATATTAAATGGTCTGGCACAAATTAATGAAAACCCCTTTGCTTGTAAAAGAAAAATAAAGATTCAGTTCATTCAAACAAGGAAAGCTCTGTGGAGGAAGCATAGATTTTCCATTTGACTTCAACACCTCCCAATGCAATGAGCAGTAAGAGAGGAGTACATGCACATATGCCATCTACACATGTGAAATGAAGAAGACACGTCCAGCATATGGCTGAATCTTCTCAACAATGGTGAAGGATAGTGTCATTTTCATTTTCCAAATGAGGAGACAGGCACTGAGAAGTCCAGTGACTTGCCCAGAATCATCCCGGCAGTAAACTGTGATGTTGGGCCTGACTCCAAGCACTGAGCTTTCCACCACATGACTCTGCCTTCCTGGTGGGCCAGTGCCACCAAAGTTTAATGAAGAATGGCTACTTCAAAGGGCAGAACTGACCATGAACCTGTGGTTGGCCATGAACCATCTCCAGTGTCTGTGCTTTGGTCTCACCCTCATTGCTCTAGAGAAGCCTCTGAAGATTTCTCATCATCTTCATGGTCATTCTTGGGCCCCCTCTCCATTCCTACTTGTCTCTCTCAGGACCAATTATAATATCTTTTCCAGTGTTAACATGGAAGAGAATGCAAAGACCATAGTTCCCAAGCAACAAATAAACTTTGTTTGAATTCTCTTCTTGAGCTTAGTGATTTGGAGCAAGTTATTTAACCTACAGGACTTAGTCTCCTCATATACCAAAGCAGATATTTTAATTGTCACTCACAGAGCTGGTGTAGAGATTAATTACACATTGGTGATGCTGAATAACCTCCTCCTATTCCATGGAAGAGTCCATACTCCACCTCCTCTCAGCCTAAAAACGTTCCAGATTAACTAGAGCCCTGAATGAGTGGGGAAAAAAGCATGTGAAGAAAGTTTGCATACAAAGGCCCATAGCATCCCTCTGTTGACACAAAGTAATGCATCCCTAGTCCTAAAAGTCAGCCTTGAATGAAACTATGTCTAGGGTGGAATGATTTGCACTGATCTCTGGTCTCTCCCTGGGGTCAATGGGAGGCCCAAATTGTGATATGGAGAAATACTCTTCTCATAATTAGAGATTGGGTCTAACAACCAGGCCACTGTTGCCTGATGCTTAAGTACCCATCAAGAACCTTTTGGGGAAAGTGAAATCCTAGTGATACCCAGGGATGATGATATGGCCGGTTCAGGTGAGTTTCTTAAAGCTCTGGGAAGAATGATGGAAGAACTTCACACTGTTCCCTGGCTCTGACCAGAAGGCAATGCCCATGCCAGGCATCCTGTGCCCAGTGCTCCTGCTGCTGGCCTGTCTCCCCATCCAGTCTGCAGCTCTCTGCCAAAGACTGAAGTCATAGCCACCTTCTCTTCCAAGGCCTGCTCTGTGACTGTGCCAGGAGCTGGGCATTAACCTTCTTTCACTCCTTTGGAGAGGATGAATTATGGCAGGGTCATGTTAACCAACATTTAGAGATTATTTTTGGAGATGGAAATCTCTTTAGCAGCAGGCAATTGGAGGTTGCACAGCAACTATGAGAATGAGACTCTTGGATACTCCAAGCAGACCTGCCAAGGGGAGGTTGTCACTGATGGCACTCTAGGGATGCTGTTTATAGACTCACCTTTGGAATATGTTGTGGCGAGCATGCTATTGCTCCAGCCAGGATGGGGCCCACTCTGCTAGCGCAGGACACTCATTTACATTGGGATGGTGGTCAGGGGCAAACTCAGGGGTAGAAATGAAGCAGGATCAAGAAACACGTACTACTTCACTCAAGTTATCTCATTGCACAAGGGACCTAGTGTCAGGGAGACCACATGCTTGGTCCTGAACATTTAAAAAAGTCCAATTCTTTTTTAACCCTTTGCTGCAAAACACTGTCTGGATCTTGGACTCTTGTTGCTAGTTCCTTCATGCTTTGTGTTTTCTGTCTTCATGATGAGAGCCATAAGTACAGGATTTCAAAGGTCTCAGAGGCACACTGCACACCTTGTTTGTACCCTGTGAGCTTTGTACATTAGGGCACACTCCTGGGGGATGCTGATGGGTAATGAAGACTGCCAGGAAGTTTCCTTGCAAACTGAAGAACATGCTTTTACTCTTGTCAACCTCCTATGAGTTTTAGAGATAATCTAAGCTAGTAACTAACTTTTTTGAGTGAATCCACCAAATGCATTATATTACATGTCTGTGTTAGTTTGCTAGGACTGCCATAACAAAAGGCCATAATGGGGGCTTTAACATCAAGAATTTATTTCTCACAGTTCTAGAGGCCAGAAGTCCAAAATCAAAGTCTTAACAGGTTTGAGTTCTCTGGAGCCTCTCTCCTTGGCTTGCAGAGGGCTGCCTTCTCATGGTGTTCTCACAGGGTCTTTCCACTGCATGTGTGCCCTGGTGCCACTTTTTGCATCCAAATTTCCTCTTCTTATAAAGACACTAGTCAGTGCCCACCCTAATGGCCTCATTTAACTTAACTGCTCTTTTAAAGATCCTATCTCCAAAATATAGTCACATTCTAAGTATTGACTTTTTGGGCTTCAACATAGGAATTTCGAGGGGACATATTTAGTCCAAAACTTGGTACTTAAGATAAATAAATGTAAGTTTTATAAGAAACAGTACGTACCCTTACCATGTGGGAGGCAATTTGATATTTGCTATTCTGTTCTATCTAAATATTGAATTCTACTTTATTAAAAATAATGCTAGCTATGACCCATAAAAGTGATTTCACAACCCACTAATGGCTTTGACTTGCAGTTTTTCAAACTATGAACAAGGCCAAATGCTAATGGAGCTGGAGCTGTTTGACCACCCATCTAAGGCGATAAGCAAACACTGATCAGGGCCTAACCCCTTATCTTTTTTTTTTGTATTTTTTAAAATTTTTATTGTTATTAAATTACAGTTGTATGCCTTTATCTTAATGACAGGAGAGCTGAAACCCTGGCTGGGTGTGATTGGGGTGTGGCCAGGGAATGTCAGGTAGCCTAGGGCAGGGGAACTGTAGAAAGGAGAGTGACAAAGCAAGATTATGATAACAGGTGACCAGGGTCAAAATAGGGGGACCAAATCTATTTCCATTCCAAAAGCAAGTGTGTGGCAGAGAGGATGGGCCCCAAAAAGGCTCAACTCTGGGCTGAGGCAGGGATAGAGAGACAAGCCAAGGATAAATCCTAAAGAAGGTCAAACCTTGTCTACATTGAGGGGTGGTATGGGGGTCAGTCCTTCCTGCTGTGGGCTGGTAGAACAAGTACTGTACAAGACTACCTCATCTTATTAGCCTTTTGCTAAAGGACAAGAAGGAATTCTGTGTGACAGAACATCTCATAACTGAGCATTGCCCTGACCCCTCACAATGAAAAGCTTAGGGAAGCTGAGGAGAGAAGGCTTTAACTTCTGGAAAATGATCAAAGTATGTCAAGAGGCATAGATAGCCATTCCTAAAGTTCCAAAGTGGTAATTTCAGTACTTTCTCAATTAGCTTCCTAAAACATAGGTATAATTTAGTCAATCATTTGCTTGTATATACACCTACTGTTTCTTGATAGAATATATACCTGTTTCTTTGGAATAGAGTAAAAATTCTTTCCAGCTTTTTCATTTGCCATTTATAGCCCCCACAACAAATACCATATATTTGCATGCCTAACACTATTGTAACAACACCAGATGTATGGTGCTCTGTTTTTTAAATAACAAACATAATTGCAAACAATATCACACATGAAAAAGTATTTGCTGTTTTTTAATAAAAATAATTGCAAAAATAAGTTATACATGAAATAATATCTGTAGTGTTGAAACAAAAAAAATAAAATAAAATCTACCCAGCTTAAGAAACAAACTCTTACACATGCATTAGAAAGCCTCTGTGTGCCCCCCCTCAACTGCACTTCACCTCCTCTCACCAAGTAATGGTCATCCTGAGTACTGTCTTCACCTTTTGCTTTTCTGTATGATTTTCAGTGTAGCACCTTTCTAAAATTATATTTTACAGTTGCATATTGCTGGTGTTTAGTAATGCAATAGATTTGTATATTGATCTTTTTATTCCAACAAATGTGGTAAATTTTTCTATTTTAATAATATATCTCTAGGTTCTTTTGGGTTTTCTGTATAGAAAGTTTTAACATCTGCAAATAATGAAAGGTTTGATTATTGCTTTCCGATCTCTTCAACTTTTCTTTCTTTTTTTCTTATTATTGCACTGGCTAAGCTCTTTAGTACATTACTGAACAGAAAAGGTGAAAGGAGGCATTCTTGAAATTTTTCTGATATTAAAGGTAGATTTTAAACACCTTTACAGATGGTTTTCTGTAGGCTTTGTTTGTGGCTTTATCAAGTTAAAAAAGTTCTTCTCACTCTTTGCTTTTTACTTTTTGCATAGTTTTGTCTTGTTTTTAAGTCATGAATGAATGTTGAATATTATCAAACATATTTTTATATCTATAAACAATTTAGTCTTGCTTCTTTAAACTGCTGAATTATATTAATTGATTTTAAAAATCAAACCAATGTTGTACTCCTTGGATGACCTTAAAGTAGTCACGATGGATGTTCTTTACACATTTACTTTAAAGTATGTTGAGTTCTTTATAGTATATTGTTTAGAATTTTTCATCTCTATTTACAAAGGAAATTGAAATGTAGTTTTATTTTCTTGAGGTTCCTAGTCTGGTCTTAGCATTAGGCATAAGATGACCTAATAAAATAATATGTGCTTTGCTTTTTCTATTCCTTAGAAGAATATCAATGGGGTAAAATTATCTGGTTTTTGATGTTTCATAGAAATCAATTTCAAGGACATTTAGGTCTGCTATTTCCTTTGTGAAAGAATATTAGCAACTAGTAATGTTTTCTACTTCTCATTGAACAGTTTTAATGAATTGTACTTCTTTGGATAGATACTTGTTTATTGTATTTATAACATTTCTTTGTCATTAATTAATTACTTCAATATTGTAGTTAAATTTCTTTGATTTAAATTCCCTTCAATTATCTTTTTTTGTGCTTTTTGGATTAATATTACCTAATATTTATCTATTTTATCAACATTTTTGAATCGATTTTGCCTATTTCTTTATATTTTCTTTCATGTCACTATCTCTGTTCTTTTCAGTTTTTAAATTATTTTATTGTTCTTCAATTACAGTTGCCTGCATTTCTCCACACCCCTCTACCCCACCCCAGCAAAACCCACCTCCCTCCCCTGCTTCCACCCTTCCCCTTGGTTATGTCCATGTGTCCTTTATAGTAGTTCCTGAAAACCCTTCTCTCCAATGTCCCCTCCCCCATCCCCTCTGGCTATTGTTAGATTCTTCTTAACTTCAATGTCTCTGGTTATATTTAGTTTGCTTTCTCTTTTCTTGATTATGTTCCAGTTAAAGGTGATATCATATGGTATTTGTCCCTCAACTCCTCATTTATTTCACTTATCGTAATGCTCTCCAGTTCAATCTATGCTGTTGAAAAGGGTAGGAGCTCCTTCTTTCTTTCTGCTGTGTAGAATTCCATTGTGTAAATATATCATAGTTTTTTGATCCACTCGTTTGCTGATGGGCACTTAGGTTTCTTCCAGTACTTGGCTATTGTAAATTGTGCTGCTATGAACATTGGGGTGCATAGGTTCTTTTGGATTGGTGTTTCAGGGCTCTTAGGGTATAATCCCAGCAGCGGAATTGCTGGGTCAAAGGGCAGTTCCATTTTCAGTTTTCTGAGGAAATTCCATACTGTTTTCCACAGTGGCCTCACCAGTCTGCATTCCCACCAACAGTGCACGAGGGTTCCCTTTTCTGCGCATCCCCTCCAACATTTGTTTGTTGATTTGTTTATGTTGGCCACTCTGACTGGTGTGAGATGGTACCTCCTTTTGGTTTTAATTTGCATCTCTCTGATGGGTAGTGATGCTGAGCATTTTTCATATGTGTCTGGGCCCTCTGTATGTCTTCCTTGGAGAAGTGTCTGTTCAAGTCCTTTGCCCATTTTTTCATTGGGTTGTTTGTCTTCCTGGAGTGGAGTCATGTGAGTTCCTTATATATTTTGGAGATCAGTCCCTTGTCTGAGGTATCATTGGCAAATATGTTTTCCTGTACTGTTGGTTCTCTTTCTATTTTAATGCTGTTTTCTTTAACCATGCAGAACCTTTTTATTTTGATGAGGTCCCGTTTGTTTATTCTTTCCTTTATGTCCCTTGCTTTAGGGGACATGTCTGTGAGGATGTTGCTGCATGGAATGTCTGAGATTTTCCTGCCAATGTTTTCCTCTAGGACTTTTATGGTGTCATGAATTATATTTAATTCTTTTATCCACCTTAAATTTATTTTTGTGTATGGCATAAGTTGGTGATAGAGTTTCATTTTTTTGCACATAGCTGTCTAGATCTCCCAACACCATTTGTTGAAGAGGCTGTTTTTGCTCCATTTTATTCTCCTGCCTTCTTTGTCAAACATGAATTGGCCATAGAGACTTAGGTTTATTTCTGGGCTCTCTGTTCTGTTCCATTGGTCTATGTGCCTGTTTTGATGCCAGTACAAGTCTGTTCTGATTACAGTGGCCTTATAATACAGTTTTATATCAGGTATTGTGATACCTGCTTTGTTCTTCTTTCCCAAAATGGCTGCAGCTATTCGGGGTCATTTATGGTTCCATATGAATTTCTGAAATGTTTGTTCCATATCTGTGAAATATGTCATTGGTACTTTAATAGGGATTGGATTGAATCTATAAATCTCTTTGGGTAGTATGGCCATTTTGATGATGTGAATTCTTCCAATCCATGAGCATGGTACGTGCTTCCATTTGTTTGTATCTTCCTTAATTTCTTTCTTCAATGTTGTGTAGTTTTCTGAGTACAGGTCTTTTACCTCCTTGGTTAGATTTATTTCTAGGTACATTATTTTTCCTGTTGCTGTATCAAATGGGAATTTTTTCCTGTTTTCTGCTTCTGATGTTTCAATGTTGGTGTACAAGAATGCCTTTGATTTCTGAGTATTGACTTTGTATCCAGCTCTTTTGCCAAATTCATTTATTAGGTCGAGTAGTTTTTGGGTGAAGTCTATAGGATTTTCCACATACACTATCATGTCATCTGCGAACAGTGACAGTTTCATTTCCTCCTTTCCAGTTTAGATGCCTTTTATTTCTTTTTCTTGTCTGATTGCTGTGGCTAGGAGTTCCACAACTATGTTGAATAGGAGTGGTGAGAGAGGGCATCCTTATCTTGTTACTGGCCTTAGTGGAAAAGCTCTAAATTTTTGTCCATTGAGTGTGATGTTGGCTGTAAGTCTCTCATATATAGTCTTTAATATGTTCAAGAATGCTGCCTCTGTTCCCACTTTGCTGAGTGTTTTTATCATAAGTGGGTGCTGTATCTTATCAAATGCTTTTTCCACATCTACTGATATGATCATGTGCTTTTTGTCTTTGCTTTTGTTTATGTGGTATATTATGTTTATTGACTCATTAATATTGTACCATCCTTGCATTCTTGGGATTAATCCCAGTTCATCATGAGGTGTGATCTTTTTAATGTACTGCTGGATGTGGTTTGTCAATATTTTGTTGAGGATTTCAGCATCTAACTTCATCTGTGATATTGGCCTGAAGTTTTCTTTCCTTTTATGTGTTTATCTGGTTTTGGTATTAGGATGATACTGGCTTCATAAAACGAGTTTAGGTGTCTTCCATTTTCTTGAATTTTTTGAAATACTCTGTGGAGGATGGGGGTTAGCTCTCCCTTAAATGTTCTGTAGAATTCTCCTGTGAAACCATCTGGCCCAGGGCTTTTGTGTGTGGAAGCTTTTTGATTACTGTTTCAATTTCATCAGGTGTTATTGGTCTGTTCAGGCTTTCTGCTTCCTCTTCACTGAGCTTTGGAAGGTTACATTTTTCTAGAAATTTGTCTATTTCATCTAGGTTTTCACATTTCTTGGCATACAGTTCTTTGCAGTAATTTCTTACAATCCTTTGTATTTCTGTGGTATCAGTTGTAATCTCTCCTTTTTCATTTCTAATTGTGTTTATTTGGGTCCTCTCTCTTTTTTTCTTGATGAGGCTGCTTAAAGGCTTGTCAATTTTGATTATCTTTTCAAAAAACCAGCTCCTGGATTCATTGATCCTTACAATTGTGCTTTTAGTCTCTATGTCATTTAATTCTGCTCCGATCTGGTTATTTTCTTCCTTATACTTTCCTTGTGTTGTCTTCGTTGTTATTTCCAAGTACTTGTAGGTGTAGTGTTAGGTTGTTTATTTGAAATGTTTCTATTCTTTTTAGGTAGGTCTGTGTCACTACGAACTTCCTTTTCAGGACTACCTTTGCTATGTCCCATAGTTTTTGGATTGTTGTGAGTTCATTTTCATTTGTTTCCAGAAAGTTTTTGATTTCTTCCCTAATCTCATTCTTGACCCATTCATTGTTTAATAGCGTGCTGTTCAGTCTCCATGTTTTTGAGTGATTTGGGGTGTTTTCCTGAGGTTTGTTTCTAGTTTCAGTCCCTCGTGGTCAGAGAAAATGCTTGATATGATTTCACTTTTCTTGAATTTGTTGAAGCTTACTTTGTATGCTATCATGTGGTCTATCTTTGAAAATGTCCCATGTGCATTTGAAAAGAATGTGTATTTTGCTTGTTTGGGATGAAAGGCTCTCTATATATCAGTTAAGTCCATTTCATCTAGGGCATTGTTCAATGCCACAATATCTTTGTTGATATTTTGTTTGCAAGGTCTGTCCATCTTTGACAATGGGGTGTTAAAATCCCCTACTATGATTGTGTTGCTGTCAATATCTTTCTTAAAGTCTTCCAAGATTTTCTTTATGTATTTGGGTGCTCCTATGTTGGGTGCAAATATATTTACAATGTTTATGTCTTCTTGGTGGATTCTTCCTTGGAGTATTATGAAGTGACCTTCTGGGTCTCTCTTTATGGCCCTTCTTTGGAAGTCTATTTTGTCTGATATGAGTATTGCTACCCCTGCTTTTTTTTTCCTGTCCATTTGCTTGGAAAATTAGTTTCCAGCCCTTCACTTTCAGTCTGTGTAGGTCTTTTGTCCTGAGATGGGTCTCTTGTAGGCAGCATATGTGTGGGTCATGTTTTCTTATCCATTCATCTATCCTATGTCTTTTGATTGGAGCATTTAATTAATTTACATTTAAGGTAAGTATTGATAGGTACCTATTCATTGCCCTTTTTTTTTTTTTTTCGTACCTGTGTTCCTCTCTCTCTCTCTCTCCCTTTTCCTTCCTTTCCTTAAAGCAATCCATTTAGCATCTCTTGCAGAGCTGGTTTGGTGGAAGTGTATTCTTTTAGACTTCTTTTGTCTGGGAAACTCCTTATTTGGCCTGATTGTGAGCCTTGCTGGGTAAAGTAGTCTTGGTTGCAGGCCTCTGGTTCTCATTACTTGGAATATTTTTTGCCAATCTCTTGTGGCTTGGAGCATTTCCATTGAGAAGTCAGTTGCTAACCTTATTGGGGCTCCCTTGTATGTTCCTTCCTTTTTCTCCCTTGCTGCCTTTAAGATCCTCTCTTTGTCTTGGAATTTTGACATTTTAATTATGATGTGTCTTGCATTTGGCTTCTTTGGCTTCCTCTTGTTTGGAACTCTTTGTGTTTCTTGATCTCTGTGACTTTTTCTCTCATCAGATTAGGGCAAGTTTCCATCATTACTTTTTCAAACAGGTTTTCTATCTCTTGCTCTTCTTCTTCTCCTTCTGGTATTCCTATTATACAGATATTATTACGTTTCATTTTCTCCTGCATTTCCCTTAATCCCTCTTCATTCTTTCTGAGACTCTTTTTCTTTTCTTGCTGTTGTTGGGTGTTTTTATCTACCTTGTCCTCCAGCTCGCTGATATGATCCTCTGCTTCATCAAGTCTGCTTTTGATTCCTTCTACTGTGTTTTCAGTTCAGAAATTGTATTCTTCATTTCCTTTTGGCCCTTGTTGATACTTTCCATTTCCTTTTTCATGTTGATATATTTTGCATTGCGTTCCTTGTAGTTTCCCTGTAGTTTTTGGTAATTCTGTGTGAGCTCATTAAGCTTCCTGATAACCATTGCTTTGAACTCAGTATCTGATAGTTGACTTGCCTCTTTTGCATTTAGCATTTTTTTCTGAGACTTTCTCCTTTCCTTTCATTTCGGGATTGTTTGTTTGTCTTCCCATTGTTTGTGAGACTCTTCTTGTTAGCTTCTTAAGGTGCTCTGATGTGACCCCCTGGATTTATGGTGTAAAGTTCTGTGGTAGAATATCTGTGATTCTCAGTGGTACAGTCTCCTTGATCTCCTGAGCTTTTGATCTTGGGCTGTGGTTTATGTTGGCTCTGTGTATGTCTTTGGTTTTTAGTTTTTGTTAGGTCTTTCTTTCGTGGGTGTTTCCCACCAGTTGGTTATCTGAGGGTCAGTCTATGCCTCACCTCTTGTTTTCTGTTCTGCAGGTGTGGTCAGGTTTTGTTAGAGCTGGTCTTCCATGTGTACAAGGTTTTGAGGCTTTTCTCTTTCTCTTGTTCAGTTGTTTGTTCTGAGTAATTTCTCCACTATTTAATTGTTTTTCCAGAAAGGTCCTGGGTTGAATTAGTGTGACATCCACTCCCTCCTTCACCTTCTTCTGTTCTTAGGTTTTAGGGATTCCTTTGCTCATGGGTTTTCTCTTCCAGGAGGTATCCTGGTGTTCACAGCTTCTACCTACTCTTTTTTGTCATAGGTTGTAGGAGGAAGGCGAAATGGTTTAAGATAGCAGGAGTGTATTATATTATATTTAAAGTGCCAGCCCTTAGATAGGAGATAGGAGATCGTTTGGCTATGTAAAGTGTTAACTGTGATATTTTGCCCACCTAGCCACTTTTTAGAAAGGGTAGAGAAGTGATAAGGCTTTTGTTACCAGGGGAAGGATTGTGAGTTGGATCTAGAAAGCTGTGAGCTTGTGGGAGGTCAGATTATGAGGTAAGGTGAGAGTAAAGGGTAGAAAATAGGTGTAATATGTGAGAAAATAGATTTAACCACACCAGTAATAAAGTTTAGGAAACAGTGAAGTGGGCTGAGATCTGGGAGAAGTTCTGTGTAGTATTTACAGATGTATGGAGCAGCTATTATTTACAATAGTGATGGAGCAACAATCATATGACAGAATCTATGTGATATGAATAACTAAAATAGCGAGTATGGGTCCTAGAGTACTGTGCTAATGGAACTCAAGTGAAGTGAAAGACAGTTAATTAACAATACACTGTGAAAGAGAGAACAAGGGGAAACCAGTCAAACAATGCAAATTAACCAGTCAAGAGAAGTAGACTAAACAGAAAGAAGAGAAATACAAAAATGCTAATAAGAAGAGTGATATAAGAATAATGAAAAAATAATAATAACTTGCAATTTCTCTGGAGTAGTAAAGTGAAATTTCTCTCGCTGTCTTAGTTGTTGGGATGCCCCCTCTTTGGGTCCAATGCTGGTCTTTTCACAGTTCAAGGTTTTATTGTCTCACTTGTGGGGATTAAAAAAAAAAGATGGAAGGAAGAAGAGATATAAAGGGAGAGAAAGAAGGAGTAGAACAAGAAAGAAGGAAAGGGAGGAAGAAGGTGTTAAAAGAAAGAAAAAAAATAATTACTTTAAAAAAAAGACAGAAAAAAAAACAAGCCTGCTGGCTTCAAACTGGCCAAGCCAGTTTTGCAGGTCTTTTTGGCTGCAGTCAAATCAGGGGGCCTAGCCCAGCTCTTCTCCATTCTCTTCAGCCCAGCTCTCCAGCAGCCCCTGGACCCATGGGTTCAGGCACTCACCCTCTTTCAGGCTATGGGTACTTACATGGGGCCTTCCGTGGTGAGCACTCTCCCCAGTGCCTGTGGTCTCAGACCCCCTCCAAAAGGTGCACTCTCCCTGATGCCTCGGATGTGTGCCTCTCCCCAGTGCTTTGGATTTGGGCTTGATGCGCTCCACATCCCCAAGGGAGTGCGGGGCGGCCGGGTAGAGAGGAGACTGGAGCTGCTGCTGCAGGAGAATTCCCCAAACCGCCCCAGTGTCTTTTTCTTTTTGAGAAAATCCTCCTGCTCAATCCTGCCGCTCCATACAAGGAAGGGCCTGTCCTCTCATACAGCCCACCTCTCCAGCTCGACCAGGGACTGTCCGGGTCAGGGCCCCGCAAGGCCTAACTCTCAACTCTCCCCAGCCTGGCGCCCACAGTCTCCATGAGTTTACCACTTCATCCTTATTCCCCTCCTTGCCACTTCAAGCAACCAGGTCTCTCTTGGCGCTGCTCAAGCCTTGTTTAGCAGGAGAGGCTGCCATTAACTTGGCTCTCCCCCAGGAGTCCTGTGGCAGGCCTGGCAGGCGCAGGCCTGGGGCTACTGTCTCCCTGGTCCCCTTGCTGGTCCCAGGGACCTTTTATCCTAAAGCAATCCCCTTACTGTCTGTTTTTCCAGTGTCCTCTATACTTTTTGGTCTCCTATCTTTATAAACGCTGGGGTACTGTTGGCTGTTTGCTTTGTTCCTCAGTAGATTGGGCAGGTGTTTCACGCATGTGCTGGGGGAAGTGGACTCCGCTTCCACCCATCTCACCACCATCTTGAGAATCCCTACTTCTGTTCTTATGTTATTTCTTTTTCTTCTGTAATTTTTGCCATCATTTTCTAATTTCATGTTTTGGATGCTTAGCTCATCAACATTGAGACTTCTTTTCCCGTGGAAGCATTTTGGGCTATAAATTTCCCTTTAACTCCTACTAAAGTAATACATAGTACTTTAATTACATTCATTTATAAATATTTTCTAATTTTCATTTTTATTTCTTCTTTGTCCCATGAATTATTTAGAAATGTCTTTATAATTTTAAAACAAGTTTGAAGTTATCATTGTTATTTATTTCTAATTTATCTTTTGATTAGAATATGTACTCTGTACAATACAAACTTTCTGAAATTTATCAAAGATAGCTTTATGATCAATATGTGGTCAAATTTTATGTTTTTTTTGACTTAAAAATATTTTATTATTATTCTATTAGAATTATCCCAAGTTTTTCACCTTTACCCTCCTCTACCCAGCCCATCTCCACTCCCACAGTCATTCCACCATTGTCGATGTCCATGGATCATTCATACATGTTCCTGGACTAGTCCCTTCTCCTTCTTTCTCCCTTGTCCCCCTCCCCCCTCCTTTCTGGTCATTTTCAGTCTGTTCCTTGTTTCCATGCCTCTGGTTCTATTTTGCTCATTTGTTTTGTTGATTCAGTTCCTCTTATAGGTAAGATCACATGGTATTTGTCTTTCAATGCCTGGCTTATTTCACTTAGCATAACATTCTCCAGTTCAATCCATGCTGTCATAAAAGGTAGGAGTTCCTTCTTTCTTTCTGCTGTGTAGTATTCCATTGTGTAAATGAACCACAGTTTTTTTTCTGAAAAAAATATGAGCTTTTATTTATTTTTATTTTTTAATTTTATTTATTTATTTATTTAATGGTTTTATTGTTGTTCAAGTACAGTTGTCTGCATTTACCCCCCAACACATCCTCCCAACCCCAGCCATCCCAACCTCCCTCCCCTGGTTCCACACCCCCTTGGCTTTGTCCCTGAGTCCTTTATATATACAGTTGCTCCTGAAAACACTTCCTCCCTCTTCCCCTATTATCTCCTCCCACCTCCCCTTTGGTCACTGTCAGTTTGTTCTTAATTTAAATGTCTCTGGTTATATTTTTTCTTGCTTGTTTGTTTTGTTGATTAGGTTCCACTTAAAGGTGAGATCATATGGTATTTGTCTTTCACCACCTGGCTTATTTCACTTAACACAATGCTTTCCAGTTCCATCCATGCTGTTGCAAAGCGTAGGAGCTCTTTTCTTTCTTTCTGCTTCATAGTACTTCATTGTGTAAATGTACCACAGTTTTTTGATACACTCATTTACTGTTGGACACTTAGGCTCTTTCCATCACTTGACTATTGTAAGTAATGCTCCTTTAAAAATTGGGGTGCAGTTTTTTTAGTCGGGAAGATGGCGGCAACATAGGTGGGAGCGGAGTCCACTTCCCCTCAACGCCAGGGAAATACCTAGTTGATCTGAGGAGCAGAGCGAACAGGCAACAGTATTCCAGCATATACGAAGATCAGAGACCAAAGATAGAGGACACTGAAAGATCTGACGGTAAGAAGAGTGCTCAAGGACAATAAGGTCCACGGGACCCAGGACCGCGCGGTACAAGGGCGGCAGAAGCGCCAGCCCTGGCGCAGGGGCTCCTGCAGGAGTCTTGGGAGAGGGCCAGGCTGTGCTGTGAGCAGCCAGGTGCTTGATTAGACCAGGGGGGCTTGAAAAGGAGGAATTTCTCAAAAAGAAAAAGAAAATAGAGACACTCAGGGGCTAATTAGAGAACTCTCGGTAGTAGCCGAGGCCCCTGGCGCCCCTCCCCCTCCACCCCTGGACTGCTACGCTCACCTGAGGTCCGGTCGCGCGCGCGAGCAGATTAGCGAACGGGACCCACACTTGAAACCCCGGAGGGGCGCCCACACCTGAAACCTCCGAGATAATTTGGAGCAGAGACTAGCTGCTCTACCCACAGGCCCAAAACCTCGGAACCCAGTGCCGCGTGATTCAGTCCCAGGGTGGCCCCGCCCCCCCGAGAGACTCAAGCCCAGGGCGGCTGGATCGGGCCCCCAAGCACAGAGCCTGTGGCTCAGCGGGCTGTGCGCGCTCACCAAGCACAGGGCCGGCTGGGTGCCTGTTTTCCAAATACAAAGCTGCTGGCGAGTGTCCTAACCCCAAGGCGGCTGAATCCGCCACCTGCGCGCCAGCGTTCCAAGCCCTGGCGGCTGGATTGGTCCGCCGGCTGCGCGGTCAGGGCACAAAATAACGTCACAGACCCAAAGCGGCTGGATTCCCCTGCTGCGCACGCACGCGTCACAAGCCAAAGCGGCTGGATTGGCTGATCAACGGACTGATTGACTGTCAGGGACCACACCTACAAAACAGCGAAGAGTGTGACCCAGGAAGAGAGAAAAGTGAAACCAATCCTTCCAACCACCCCCTCCCGTTGCACAGACAGGACACCAGCAGAAATAACCTGACCGGTTTAAAGCCAACAGAAGATTTTTTTTTTTTTATCCTTTTTCTTTTTTTTCCTTTCCCCCTGAATTCCTTCTTCCTCTCTCTTTTTTTCTTTTTTTTCATTCCTTCTTCCTCCCATCCTTTACCATTTTTATGTCTTCTTCCTGCCTTCTTTTATCTATTTCTATGTTTTAATTCTTGCTAAAATTCCTTCTTATCTTGCCTCCAATCTTTCTTTATTCCTTCTTCCCTCCTTCCTTCCTTTCCTCCTTTCCTATTTCCTTTTTCCCTCCTTCCCATCTTTCTTTTGGTTTGTTTTGTGTGTGTGTGTTTTTTTTTTTTTTCTTTTCTTTTGCCCCCCCTTTCTCTTTTTCCCACAGGTGAGACAACAAAACCTGGAGTGCTGAAAAGACTAGAGTTAGACCGTGTTAAACACATAAACATCAGCTCAAGACCAGTGAGCACAGGAGAGTAAGGAGACAGCACCACCGAATCCCATTGGCATTCTACCATAGAAGTTCATATCATAAATCCAGGGAGTCAGAACAAAGCAATTTAAGACGCAGAGGCCAACAAGAAGAGCCTCACAAAAAATGGGAAGACAAAGAAACAATTCCCAAATGAAAGGAAAGGAGGAAGCCTCAGAAAGAATACTAACCGAAAAAGAGGCAAGTCAACTATCAGATACTGAGTTAAAAGCAATGGTCATCAGGAAACTCACTGAGCTCTCTGAGCTCAAAGAGAACTACCAGAAACTACAAGGAAACTACAATGAACTCACTGCAAACTATATCAACATGAAAAAGGAAATAGAAAATATCAACAAGAGCCAAGAGGAAATGAAGAATACAATTTCTGAATTGAAGAACACAGTAGAAGGAATTAAAAGCAGACTTGACGAAGCAGAGGATCGGATCAGCGAGCTGGAGGACAAAGTAGAAAAAAACACCCAGAAGGAGCAAGAAAAGGAAAAGAGGCTCAGAAAGAATGAAGAGGCAATAAGGGAAATGCAGGACAACATGAAACGTAACAATATCCGTATAATAGGAATACCAGAAGGAGAAGAAGAAGAGCAAGGGATAGAAAACCTGTTTGAAAAAGTAATGATGGAAAATTTCCCTAATCTGAGAAGAGAAAAAGTCACCCAAATCCAGGAATCACAGAGAGTCCCAAACAAGAGGAACCCAAAGAGACCCACTGCAAGACACATCATAATTAAAATGGCAAATTTCCAAGACAAAGAGAGGATCTTAAAGGCAGCAAGGGAGAAAAAGGAAGTAACATACAAGGGAGCCCCAATAAGGTTAGCAACTGACTTCTCAATGGAAACGCTCCAAGCCAGAAGAGAATGGCAAAAAATATTCCAAGTACTGAGAACCAGAGGCCTGCAACCAAGACTACATTACCCAGCAAGGCTCTCAATCAAGATAGAAGACCAAATAAAGAGTTTCCCAGACAAAAGAAGTCTAAAAGAATACAGCTCCACCAAACCAGCTCTGCAAGAGATGCTAAAGGGACTGCTTTAAGGAAAGGAAGGAAAAGAGAAAGACAGAGGAACACAGGTAGGAAATAATGGCAATGAATAACTACCTATCGATAATAACCTTAAACGTAAATGGATTAAATGCTCCAATCAAAAGACATAGAACAGCTGAATGGATAAGAAAACATGACCCACACATATGCTGCCTACAAGAAACCCATCTCAGGACTAAAGACTTACACAGACTGAAAGTGAAGGGCTGGAAACAAATCTTCCAAGCAAACGGACAGGAAAAAAAAGCAGGGGTAGCAATACTCATATCTGACAAAATAGACTTCCAAAGAAGGGCCATAAAGAGAGACCCAGAAGGTCACTTCATAATACTCAAAGGAAGAATCCACCAAGAAGACATAAACATTGTAAATATATTTGCACCCAACATAGGAGCACCCAAATACACAAAGAAAATCTTGGAGGATTTCAAGAAAGATATTGACAGCAACACAATTATAGTAGGGGATTTTAACACCCCACTATCAAAAATGGACAGGTCTTCCAAACAAAAGATCAACAAAGATATTGTGTCACTTAACAATACCCTAGAGGAAATGGACTTAACTGATATATACAGAGCTTTTCATCCCAAAGAAGCAAAATACACGTTCTTTTCAAGTGTCCATGGAACTTTTTCAAAGATAGACCACATGATAGGACACAAAGCAAGCCTCAACAAATTCAAGAAAATTGAAATCATATCAAGCATCTTCTCTGACCACAAGGGTCTGAAACTAGAAACCAACCCCAAGGGTAAAAACCCAAAACACTCAAAAGCATGGAGACTGAATAGCATGCTATTAAACAATGAATGGGTCAAGAACGAGATTAGGGAAGAAATCAAAAACTTCCTGGAAACAAATGAAAACGAACTCACAACAACCCAAAACCTATGGGACACAGCAAAGGCAGTCCTGAGAGGGAAGTTCATAGCAATACAGGCCTACCTTAAGAAGTTAGAAACAGTTCACACAAACAACCTAACCCTACGCCTACAAGAACTGGAGGAACAACAACAAAAACAGCCCAGAGCAAGCAGAAGGAAGGAAATAACCAAGATCAGAGCAGAACTAAATGACATAGAGACTAAAAGCACAATTGTAAGGATCAATGAATCCAGGAGCTGGTTCTTTGAAAAGATAAACAAAATTGACAAGCCTTTAAGTAGGCTCATCAAAAAGAAAAGAGAGAGGATCCAAATAAACAGAATTAGAAATGAAAGTGGAGAGATTACAACTGATACCACAGAAATACAAAGGATCGTAAGAAATTACTATGAAGACCTGTATGCTAAGAAATTTGAAAACCTAGATGAAATGGACACATTTCTAGAAAAATATAATCTTCCAAAACTGACTGAAGAAGAAACAGAAAACCTGAACAGACCAATATCAGCAAAGGAAATTGAAGCAGTCATCAAGAAACTCCCATCACACAAAAGCCCTGGACCAGATGGTTTCACAGGAGATTTCTACAAAGCATTTAAGGAAGAACTAACCCCTATCCTTCACAGACTATTCGAAAAAATCCAAACTGATGGAAGACTCCCAAACTCTTTTTATGAAGCCAACATCATCCTAATCCCAAAACCAGATAAAGACACAACGAAGAAAGAAAACTTCAGGCCAATATCGCTGATGAACATAGACGCTAAAATTCTCAACAAAATATTAGCAAACCGCATCCAGCAATATATTAAAAAGATCATCCACCATGACCAAGTGGGATTCATCCCAGGGATGCAAGGATGGTACAATATTCGCAAATCAATAAACATAATACATCACATCAACAACAGCAAAGACAAAAATCACATGATCATATCAATAGATGCGGAAAAAGCATTTGATAAGATACAGCACCCATTTCTGATAAAAACACTCAGCAAAGTGGGAATAAAGGGAGCAGTCCTCAACATAATTAAGGCCATATATGAGAGACCTACAGCCAACATCACACTCAATGGACAAAAACTTAGAGCTTTCCCACTAAGATCAGGAACTAGACAAGGATGCCCTGTCTCACCACTCCTATTCAACATAGTATTGGAAGTCCTAGCCACAGCAATCAGACAAGAAAAAGCAATAAAAGGCATCCAAATTGGAAAGGAGGAAATGAAACTGTCACTGTTTGCAGACGACATGATAGTGTACATGGAAAACCCTATAGACTCCACTCAAAAACTACTCGACCTAATAAATGAATTTGGCAAAACAGCTGGATACAGAGTCAATACCCAGAAATCAAAGGCATTCCTGTACACCAACAACGAAACTGCAGAAACAGAAATCAGGAAAAAAATCCCATTCGATATAGCAACAAGAAAAATAAAGTACCTAGGAATAAACCTAACCAAGGAGGTAAAAGACCTGTACTCAGAAAACTACACAACACTGAAGAAAGAAATTAAGGAAGATACAAACAAATGGAAGCATGTACCATGTTCATGGATTGGAAGAATCAACATTATCAAAATGGCCATACTACCCAAAGCAATTTATAGATTCAATGCAATCCCTATTAGAGTACCCATGACATATTTCACAGATATAGAACAAACATTGCAGAAATTCATATGGAACCATAAACGACCTCGAATAGCTGCAGCAATTTTGAGAAAGAAAAACAAAGCAGGAGGGATCACAATACCTGATATCAAACTGTATTACAAGGCCACTGTAATCAAAACAGCCTGGTACTGGCATAAAAACAGGCACATAGACCAATGGAACAGAATAGAGAGCCCAGAAATAAACTCAAGTCTATACGATCAATTAATATTTGACAAAGGAGGCAGGAGCATAAAATGGAGCAAAAACAGCCTCTTCAACAGATGGTGTTGGGAGATCTGGACAGCTACGTGCAAAAAAATGAAACTCGATCACCAACTTACGCCATACACGAAAATAAACTCAAGATGGATAAAAGACTTAAATATAAGCCGTAACACCATAAAAGTCCTTGAGGAAAACATTGGCAGGAAAATCTCAGACATTCCACGCAGCAACATCCTCACAGACACATCCCCTAAAGCAAGGGACATAAAGGAAAGAATAAACAAATGGGACCTCATCAGAATAAAAAGCTTCTGCATGGCTAAAGAAAACAGCACCAAATTACAAAGAGTACCAACAGTATGGGAAAACATATTTGCCAACGATACCTCAGACAAGGGCCTGATCTCCAAAATATATAAAGAACTCACTCGACTCCACTCCAGGAAGACAAACAACCCAATTAAAAAATGGTCAAAGGACTTGAACAGACACTTCTCCAAGGAAGACATACAGAGGGCCCAGAGACATATGAAAAGATGCTCAGCATCACTAGCCATCAGAGAGATGCAAATTAAAACCACAATGAGGTATCATCTCACACCAGTCAGAATGGCCAACATAAACAAATCCACAAACAAATGTTGGAGAGGATGTGGAGAAAAGGGAACCCTAGTGCACTGTTGGTGGGAATGCAGACTGGTGAGGCCACTGTGGAAAACACTATGGAATTTCCTCAGAAAACTAAAAATGGAACTGCCCTTTGACCCAGTAATTCCGCTGCTGGGATTATACCCTAAGAACACTGAAACACCTATCCAAAAGAATCTGTGCACCCCAATGTTCATAGCAGCACAATTTACAATAGCCAAGTACTGGAAGCAACCGAAGTGCCCATCAGCAAGCGAGTGGATCCAAAAACTATGGTATATTTACACAATGGAATTCTATGCAGCAGAGAGAAAGAAGGAGCTTATACCCTTTGCAACAGCATGGATGAAACTGGAGAGCATTATGCTAAGTGAAATAAGCCAGGAAGTGAGGGACAAGTACCATATGATCTCACCTTTAACTGGAACATAAGCAATAGAAGAAAAAAGCAAACAAAATATAACCAGAGACATTGAAGTTAAGAACAATCTAACAATAGCCAGGGCGGGGGTGGGGGGTGGGGGCGGGGATAGTGGGAAGAGGGTATTACAGAAACTACTATAAAGGACACATGGACAAAACCAAGGGGGAGGGTGGAGAGGGGGGAGGGAGGTGGGTTCACCTGGGGTGGGGTAGAGGGATGGGGAGAAAAGGCATACAACTGTAATTGCATAACAATAAAAAAAAATAAATAAATAAAAATATCATTCTTCAGTCAAAAAAAAAAAAATTTTAGTCAAATTTATTTAAAAAAAAAAAAATTGGGGTGCATAGGTTCTTTTGAAATGGTGATTTGGGATTCTTATAGTATATTCCCAGCGGTGGAATAGCTGGGTCAAAAGGTAGTTCCATTTTTAGTTTTTTGAGGAAATCCCACAGTGTTTCCCACCAGTCTGCATTTCCACCAACAGTGCACTAGGATTCCATTTTTTCCACATCCTCGCCTGCACTTGTTGTTGTTGATTTATTAAAGATAGTGATTCTGAGAGGTGTAAGGTAATATTTCATTGTGGTTCTAATTTGCATCTCTCTGATGGCTAGTGATGCTGAGCATCCTTTCACATGTCTCTGGGCCATCTATGTCCTCCTTGGAGAAGTGTCTATGCAGGTCCTTTGCCCATTTTTTAATTGGATTGTTTGTCTTCCTGGTAATGCATCATATGTGTTCTTTATATATTTTGGAGATCAAACCCTTGCCTGAGGTATCATTGGCAAACTAAAAATGGACAAAAGACTCAAACATAAGTTGTGACACCACAGAAGTCCCAGAAGAAAACAGAGTCAGCAAAAACTCGGATATCCCACACAGCAATATTCCCACTGACACATCTCCTCAACTTAGTGCCACTTTTTTCAAACTTTATGTTTTTATATATAAAATTTGTTAGGTGTGATAGCTGCTTGTTATAGCATCTACTTAGAGATGCTATGTTTAAATAGTCTAATAATAAGGTAGATTTATCCATTTCTCTTTGTCTTGGCAATTCTTGCTTTATATATATTTGAGGCTGCTCTTGGTAGTATTTAAATTTATATTTTTCACTCAATTTATTATTTTATAATGTATTTTATTCAATCTTTTGATTTCAATTAATCTATGTTATTGTAAACATCATATAGTTGGATTTGTTTTTTCTTTTATTTACACAGACTGATGGTTCTTATATTTTAAGGGAGGTTTTTGTCCATTTATATTTACAGTTCATCCTTGAACAACATGGGTTTGAACTGCAAAAGTACACTTCTACACAGATGTTTTTCAAAAATATTCAGCAACCCTCCATGCCCCCAGATTTCACCTCTATGGATTCATCCAACCACATATCAATAGTGATATTTTCCATCCATGGTTGGAAGTCCATGGATGCAGAAGGCTGACTGTATACACTGATCTACACCATTTTATATGAGGAACTTGAATTTCTTCAGATTTTGGTATCCCCTGTGGATAATCAAGGGACAACTGAAGTTGTGCCAAGGAGTCAAAAGTTGTGCAAAAAGTTGTGCCAAGATTTTTGACTACATGTGGGTCTGTGCCCCTAAACCCTGTGTTATTTAAGGGTTAACTATAGTGTGATTAGAATTTTTTTTTTCTTTCTTTTTTTTTAAATTTTTTTTATTGTTATGCAATTACAGTTGTATGCCTTTTCTCCCCATCCCTCTACCCCACCCCAGGTGAACCCACCTCCCTCCCCCCTCTCCACCCTCCCCCTTGGTTTTGTCCATGTGTCCTTTATAGTAGTTCCTGTAATACCCTCTTCCCACTATCCCCGCCCCCACCCCCCACCCCCGCCCTGGCTATTGTTAGATTGTTCTTAACTTCAATGTCTCTGGTTATATTTTGTTTGCTTTTTTCTTCTATTGCTTATGTTCCAGTTAAAGGTGAGATCATATGGTACTTGTCCCTCACTTCCTGGCTTATTTCACTTAGCATAATGCTCTCCAGTTTCATCCATGCTGTTGCAAAGGGTATAAGCTCCTTCTTTCTCTCTGCTGCGTAGAATTCCATTGTGTAAACATACCATAGTTTTTGGATCCACTCGTTTGCTGATGGGCACTTCGGTTGCTTCCAGTACTTGGCTATTGTAAATTGTGCTGCTATGAACATTGGGGTGCACAGATTCTTTTGGATTGGTGTTTCAGTGTTCTTAGGGTATAATCCCAGCAGCGGAATTACTGGGTCAAAGGGCAGTTCCATTTTTAGTTTTCTGAGGAAATTCCATATTGTTTTCCACAGTGGCCTCACCAGTCTGCATTCCCACCAACAGTGCACAAGGGTTCCCTTTTCTCCACATCCTCTCCAACATTTGTTTGTGGATTTGTTTATGTTGGCCATTCTGACTGGTGTGAGATGATACCTCATTGTGGTTTTAATTTGCATCTCTCTGATGGCTAGTGATGCTGAGCATCTTTTCATATGTCTCTGGGCCCTCTGTATGTCTTCCTTGGAGAAGTGTCTGTTCAAGTCCTTTGCCCATTTTTTAATTGGGTTGTTTGTCTTCCTGGAGTGGAATCGAGTGAGTTCTTTATATATTTTGGAGATCAGGCCCTTGTCTGAGGTATCGTTGGCAAATATGTTTTCCCATACTGTTGGTACTCTTTGTAATTTGGTGCTGTTTTCTTTACCATGCATAAGCTTTTTATTCTGATGAGGTCCCATTTGTTTATTCTTTCCTTTATGTCCCTTGCTTTAGGGGATGTGTCTGTGAGGATGTTGCTGCGTGGAATGTCTGAGATTTTCCTGCCAATGTTTTCCTCAAGGACTTTTATGGTGTTACGGCTTATATTTAAGTCTTTTATCCATCTTGAGTTTATTTTCGTGTATGGCGTAAGTTGGTGATCGAGTTTCATTTTTTTGCACGTAGCTGTCCAGATCTCCCAACACCATCTGTTGAAGAGGCTGTTTTTGCTCCATTTTATGCTCCTGCCTCCTTTGTCAAATATTAATTGATCGTATAGACTTGAGTTTATTTCTGGGCTCTCTATTCTGTTCCATTGGTCTATGTGCCTGTTTTTATGCCAGTACCAGGCTGTTTTGATTACAGTGGCCTTGTAATACAGTTTGATATCAGGTATTGTGATCCCTCCTGCTTTGTTTTTCTTTCTCAAAATTGCTGCAGCTATTCGAGGTCGTTTATGGTTCCATATGAATTTCTGCAATGTTTGTTCTATATCTGTGAAATATGTCATGGGTACTCTAATAGGGATTGCATTGAATCTATAAATTGCTTTGGGTAGTATGGCCATTTTGATAATGTTGATTCTTCCAATCCATGAACATGGTACATGCTTCCATTTGTTTGTATCTTCCTTAATTTCTTTCTTCAGTGTTGTGTAGTTTTCTGAGTACAGGTCTTTTACCTCCTTGGTTAGGTTTATTCCTAGGTACTTTATTTTTCTTGTTGCTATATCGAATGGGATTTTTTTCCTGATTTCTGTTTCTGCAGTTTCGTTGTTGGTGTACAGGAATGCCTTTGATTTCTGGGTATTGACTCTGTATCCAGCTGTTTTGCCAAATTCATTTATTAGGTCGAGTAGTTTTTGAGTGGAGTCTATAGGGTTTTCCATGTACACTATCATGTCGTCTGCAAACAGTGACAGTTTCATTTCCTCCTTTCCAATTTGGATGCCTTTTATTGCTTTTTCTTGTCTGATTGCTGTGGCTAGGACTTCCAATACTATGTTGAATAGGAGTGGTGAGACAGGGCATCCTTGTCTAGTTCCTGATCTTAGTGGGAAAGCTCTAAGTTTTTGTCCATTGAGTGTGATGTTGGCTGTAGGTCTCTCATATATGGCCTTAATTATGTTGAGGACTGCTCCCTTTATTCCCACTTTGCTGAGTGTTTTTATCAGAAATGGGTGCTGTATCTTATCAAATGCTTTTTCCGCATCTATTGATATGATCATGTGATTTTTGTCTTTGCTGTTGTTGATGTGATGTATTATGTTTATTGATTTGCGAATATTGTACCATCCTTGCATCCCTGGGATGAATCCCACTTGGTCATGGTGGATGATCTTTTTAATATATTGCTGGATGCGGTTTGCTAATATTTTGTTGAGAATTTTAGCGTCTATGTTCATCAGCGATATTGGCCTGAAGTTTTCTTTCTTCGTTGTGTCTTTATCTGGTTTTGGGATTAGGATGATGTTGGCTTCATAAAAAGAGTTTGGGAGTCTTCCATCAGTTTGGATTTTTTCGAATAGTCTGTGAAGGATAGGGGTTAGTTCTTCCTTAAATGCTTTGTAGAAATCTCCTGTGAAACCATCTGGTCCAGGGCTTTTGTGTGATGGGAGTTTCTTGATGACTGCTTCAATTTCCTTTGCTGATATTGGTCTGTTCAGGTTTTCTGTTTCTTCTTCAGTCAGTTTTGGAAGATTATATTTTTCTAGAAATGTGTCCATTTCATCTAGGTTTTCAAATTTCTTAGCATACAGGTCTTCATAGTAATTTCTTACGATCCTTTGTATTTCTGTGGTATCAGTTGTAATCTCTCCACTTTCATTTCTAATTCTGTTTATTTGGATCCTCTCTCTTTTCTTTTTGATGAGCCTACTTAAAGGCTTGTCAATTTTGTTTATCTTTTCAAAGAACCAGCTCCTGGATTCATTGATCCTTACAATTGTGCTTTTAGTCTCTATGTCATTTAGTTCTGCTCTGATCTTGGTTATTTCCTTCCTTCTGCTTGCTCTGGGCTGTTTTTGTTGTTGTTCCTCCAGTTCTTGTAGGTGTAGGGTTAGGTTGTTTGTGTGAACTGTTTCTAACTTCTTAAGGTAGGCCTGTATTGCTATGAACTTCCCTCTCAGGACTGCCTTTGCTGTGTCCCATAGGTTTTGGGTTGTTGTGAGTTCGTTTTCATTTGTTTCCAGGAAGTTTTTGATTTCTTCCCTAATCTCGTTCTTGACCCATTCATTGTTTAATAGCATGCTATTCAGTCTCCATGCTTTTGAGTGTTTTGGGTTTTTACCCTTGGGGTTGGTTTCTAGTTTCAGACCCTTGTGGTCAGAGAAGATGCTTGATATGATTTCAATTTTCTTGAATTTGTTGAGGCTTGCTTTGTGTCCTATCATGTGGTCTATCTTTGAAAAAGTTCCATGGACACTTGAAAAGAACGTGTATTTTGCTTCTTTGGGATGAAAAGCTCTGTATATATCAGTTAAGTCCATTTCCTCTAAGGTATTGTTAAGTGACACAATATCTTTGTTGATCTTTTGTTTGGAAGACCTGTCCATTTTTGATAGTGGGGTGTTAAAATCCCCTACTATAATTGTGTTGCTGTCAATATCTTTCTTGAAGTCCTCCAAGATTTTCTTTATGTATTTGGGTGCTCCTATGTTCGGTGCATATGTATTTACAATGTTTATGTCTTCTTGGTGGATTCTTCCTTTGAGTATTATGAAGTGACCTTCTGGGTCTCTCTTTATGGCCCTTCTTTGGAAGTCTATTTTGTCTGATATGAGTATTGCTACCCTTGCTTTTTTTTCCTGTCCGTTTGCTTGGAAAATTTGTTTCCAGCCCTTCACTTTCAGTCTGTGTAAGTCTTTAGTCCTGAGATGGGTTTCTTGTAGGCAGCATATGTGTGGGTCATGTTTTCTTATCCATTCAGCTGTTCTATGTCTTTTGATTGGAGCATTTAATCCATTTACATTTAAGGTTATTATCGATAGGTAGTTATTCATTGCCATTATTTCCTACCTGTGTTCCTCTGTCTTTCTCTTTTCCTTCCTTTCCTTAAAGCAGTCCCTTTAGCATCTCTTGCAGAGCTGGTTTGGTGGAGCTGTATTCTTTTAGACTTCTTTTGTCTGGGAAGCTCTTTATTTGGTCTTCTATCTTGATTGAGAGCCTTGCTGGGTAAAGTAGTCTTGGTTGGAGGCCTCTGGTTCTCATTACTTGGAATATTTTTTGCCATTCTCTTCTGGCTTGGAGCGTTTCCATTGAGAAGTCAGTTGCTAACCTTATTGGGGCTCCCTTGTATGTTACTTCCTTTTTCTCCCTTGCTGCCTTTAAGATCCTCTCTTTGTCTTGGAAATTTGCCATTTTAATTATGATGTGTCTTGCAGTGGGTCTCTTTGGGTTCCTCTTGTTTGGGACTCTCTGTGATTCCTGGATTTGGGTGACTTTTTCTCTCCTCAGATTAGGGAAATTTTCCATCATTACTTTTTCAAACAGGTTTTCTATCCCTTGCTCTTCTTCTTCTCCTTCTGGTATTCCTATTATACGGATATTGTTACGTTTCATGTTGTCCTGCATTTCCCTTATTGCCTCTTCGTTCTTTCTGAGCCTCTTTTCCTTTTCTTGCTCCTTCTGGGTGTTTTTTTCTACTTTGTCCTCCAGCTCGCTGATCCGATCCTCTGCTTCATCAAGTCTGCTTTTAATTCCTTCTACTGTGTTCTTCAATTCAGAAATTGTATTCTTCATTTCTGCTTGGCTCTTGTTGATATTTTCTATTTCCTTTTTCATGTTGATATAGTTTGCAGTGAGTTCATTGTAGTTTCCTTGTAGTTTCTGGTAGTTCTCTTTGAGCTCAGAGAGCTCAGTGAGTTTCCTGATGACCATTGCTTTGAACTCAGTATCTGATAGTTGACTTGCCTCTTTTTCGGTTAGTATTCTTTCTGAGACTTCCTCCTTTCCTTTCATTTGGGAATTGTTTCTTTGTCTTCCCATTGTTTGTGAGGTTCTTCTTGTTGGCCTCTGCGTCTTAAATTGCTTTGTTCTGACTCCCTGGATTTATGATATGAACTTCTATGGTAGAATGCCAATGGGATTCGGTGGTGCTGTCTCCTTACTCTCCTGTGCTCACTGGTCTTGAGCTGACGTTTATGTGTTTAACACGGTCTATCTCTAGTCTTTTCAGCACTCCAGGTTTTGTTGTCTCACCTGTGGGAAAAAGAGAAAGGGGGGGCGAAAGAAAAGAAAAAAACACACACACACACACACACACAAAACAAACCAAAAGAAAGATGGGAAGGAGGGAAAAAGGAAATAGGAAAGGAGGAAAGGAAGGAAGGAGGGAAGAATAAAGAAAGATAGGAGGCAAGATAAGAAGGAATTTTAGCAAAAATTAAAACATAGAAATAGATAAAAGAAGGCAGGAAGAAGACATAAAAATGGTAAAGGATGGGAGGAAGAAGGAATGAAAAAAAAGAAAGAAAGAGAGAGGAAGAAGGAATTCAGGGGGAAAGGAAAAAAAAAGAAAAAGGATAAAAAAAAAAAAAAAAAAAACCTTCTGTTGGCTTTAAACCGGTCAGGTTATTTCTGCTGGTGTCCTGTCTGTGCAACGGGAGGGGGTGTTTGGAAGGATTGGTTTCACTTTTCTCTCTTCCTGGGTCACACTCTTCGCTGTTTTGTAAGTGTGGTCCCTGGCAGTCAATCAGTCCGTTGATCAGCCAATCCAGCTGCTTTGGCTAGTGACGCGTGCGCACGCAGCAGGGGAATCCAGCCGCTTTGGGTCTGTGACGTTATTTTGTGCCCTGAGCGCGCAGCCGGCGGACCAATAGAGCCGCCAGGGCTTGGAACGCTGGCGCGCAGGTGGCGGATTCAGCCGCCTTGGGGTTAGGACACTCGCCAGCAGCTTTGTATTTAGAAAACAGGCACCCAGCCGGCCCTGTGCTTGGTGAGCGCGCACAGCCCGCTGAGCCACAGGCTCTGTGCTTGGGGGCCCGATCCAGCCGCCCTGGGCTTGAGTCTCTCGGGCGGGCGGGGCCGCCCTGGGACTGAATCACGCGGCACTGGGTTCCGAGGTTTTGGGCCTGTGGGTAGAGCAGCTAGACTCTGGTCCAAATTATCTCGGAGGTTTCAGGTGTGGGCGCCCCTCCGGGGTTTCAAGTGTGGGTCCCGTTCGCTAATCTGCTCGCGCGCGCGACCGGACCTCAGGTGAGCGTAGCAGTCCAGGGGTGGAGGGGGAGGGGCGCCAGGGGCCTCGGCTACTACCGAGAGTTCTCTAATTAGCCCCTGAGTGTCTCTATTTTCTTTTTCTTTTTGAGAAATTCCTCCTTTTCAAGCCCCCCTGGTCTAATCAAGCACCTGGCTGCTCACAGCGCAGCCTGGCCCTCTCCCAAGACTCCTGCTGCAGCCCCTGCGCCAGGGCTGGCGCTTCTGCCGCCCTTGTACCGCGTGGTCCTGGGTCCCGTGGACCTTATTGTCTTTGAGCACTCTTCTTACCGTCAGATCTTTCAGTGTCCTCTATCTTTGGTCTCTGATCTTCGTATATGCTGGAATACTGTTGGCTGTTCGCTCTGCTCCTCAGATCAGCTAGGTATTTCCCTGGCGTTGAGGGGAAGTGGACTCCGCTCCCACCTATGTTGCCGCCATCTTCCCCAAAAAGTGTGATTAGAATTTATGGCTACAATATTGCTCTGAAATTTTTATCATCTAATTCTTTCTTTTTTATCTTCTTTTATGGCTTAATTTGGATGAAGTGCCTTAAAAGCTGATTCTATTGTTATCCCTCAACTTCTTTTAAATATATACACCCTGTGTCTATTCTGTTAATTGTTATCTTAGGTATTTCAATATGCGTATTTAAGCATGTCCACAGTTTATCAATAACTTTAATGCCATTTCAAAGGACACAGTTGATTTCTAGGTTTACTGCTTTGTAGATGCAGATTCACTGTGAAACTCATAAACATGATTTCAGGGTTCTTCATTTGCCTGGGCTCTTTCCAAGAAGCTGAACCACACTTTGTTTTTAAAGTTTAGTATTCTTTTACTTAAAGAGGTCCTCCAAATTTTATAAGTTTAAGTTCCCACAAAACCCAGATTGGCCCCTGAACATTCCAAATCATTCTGTGGATTCCTAACTACGGCACTAGCTCAGCCTTACAGTGGAGAAAATATTTCTTCTATCTGTTGTTTTGTTTGTCCAGTGAGGAGATTCATTCAAGGGATCTAATTGACCACACTGCTGTAGCAGAGACTGAGACTGCAAATCCTACAAAAAAAAAGGTCCTCAATATCTGTGGGCAGGATTCAGAATGAGAAATCTACTCAGCTGCAAACACAAAGGGAAGAGTGTCAAAGAGAGTGCATTAAGAGCTTGCAGGAGCAGTGAACTGGGAGACAATTCCCCAAAGAACCAGCCTCTAATTGGGCACTCTCCTGGCCCCACAGCAGGGAGGCTGCAGGGACCCAGCAGGATCTCAGTGGTTTCATGTGCCTTCTTTTCATCCTGTGTTTTGGTGGAAGTGTCTATTCCAGTTTCTCTGCCTCTGCCTCATTGTTGTAACTGTTAGTTTGCAAGTCCTTGGGCCTGACTTAGACGCCAGGACCCAGCACTTTGAAGAGTCTACTTCCATAATGACATGAAACTTTTGGGATTAAAGTGAAGACATTTGGCTAGATCCCCCTTCTCTGGACCTGCAGTCTGGTTCTGTTCCCTTGAGTGGCCCTAGAGTTGTTCTCAGGGGCTCCCAGAGCCATTCCTAGTTTGTTTCACATCAAAAGTTGAAGGGGACATAGCTGGAAAGAGAAGGGCAGCCTGAGCTTTCCTTTTCTTAACATCAAATAAAATAAATAGAATATTAAATATGAATAAATATAAATATTTATCCATGGTGGTATATCATTTTAAATAACTGGACAAAATATCTTTGAGTGGTTATGAGTCTATTAAATTGTCTGTTTAATTTTAAATATCCATGCCCCTCTCAACATAAACAATAAATCTCCATCCCCCCTTCATATGAAGAAATACCTGTGCCCTTCTTCACATAAACACTTATTAATATGGGTTAAAGTACAGGTCAGTGTAGGATAAAAGGGTAGAAGTAATAAAATAAAGCATTGAATGTGCACTTTAAGGTCCCATATATTTTTGAGGGAACTTAAAGGTGTTTCCAAAGTCCCAAGCAACTCATAGGAAGAGGAAAATATGGCCACATGGCATATTTACAGGGTCCTTACTACAAATAAACCATGACAATTACCCAAGAGGTATACTTCGGTTTCTGCTGCTGGGACTTGACACTCAGGTAGGTGCCTGTGGCCTCCAACTTGGCACTTGCTGGGCAGGGATGAGGACAGCAACTGGGCATTTCTCAAGCCATCTCTGGGTTAGTTTTACTGCCCTTTAACATTGAAGCACTAGTGTGTGAAAGAAATGCCTTGAAAGGAAACTCAAAGAACTTGTTCTGTTGGCGGCAATAAGAACCACAGTTCTTGAGTTCAACTGAGAAAGAATTAAGAGCCAAGAACTTTAGTGAAAGAGTTTTCTAGAGAAAATTTCTTCAGCAAGCAAAGTGAGAAAGTACACTTGAAAGAAAGAATCGAGTGGGCAGCTCAAAGGGCTGCCCTGGGTGTTGACAAGATCTTGTTTTAGCTAAAGGGGCTAACAATTCCTCCTTTAAGCTGACCTTTCAAGCCCTGTCCTGTCATCTCCTGTCTTTATATGGGAGTCATATGAGGCTATTCTCTGCCCCTTTGTTCCTCCTCTAAGGGGATCTAACCTGCATGACTAATGACATGCTAGGAGAGAAAAAGCTAGGACCCTGGGAGCGAGATTTTAGCCTATTGTTAGGCATCTGGGACTTTCAGCCCTGGTGACATTCTTAAGCTGGTCTGTCGTTCCTGCTGTGCTCATGCCTGCCTACTCTAATCAGTTCCATGCTGTTCTGGCTTAATCCTTGACCCAATCCTCAAGAAATAATATTTTTCTCAACTTAATTTTTAAGTGTGAAGTGATGATGCTTTTATGGTTTTACTCTCTGACACCTGGAGTGAAGTTGGTCTTCTTTTAGCTGAAGAGTGATACATATAGACACTTGGCCTGACTGAAATCCAGATTCCATCATCTGGAGAGCTGGACAGCTGTTTGGGTATGATAACTAGCTGAGGAGTGGGTCACCCTGCTTGTCTTGTATCATGTCAATTTTCATCTTGTGTCGATTCAGTTGCTATTCTCCCTTATACACAGGAAGCTTCCTGAGGGTGAGCCCCAAATCTGATCACAAGCTGTATTGGCTTGCTAGGGCGGTAGAAATAAAGCACCACAAACTGAGTGGCTGAAACAGAAATATATTCTCTCACAGTTCTGGAGGAGAAAACTCAGAAATCAAGGTGTTAGCAGGGTTGGTTTCAGTCCTCTCCTTGGCTTTTAGATGGCTGTCTTCATGTTCACAAGGCATTTTCCCCTGTGTGCATGTCTGTCTCCAAATTTCCTTTTGATTAGGACACCAGTCACATTGGATTAAGGCCCATTCTAATGACCTCACCTTATATTAATTATTCCTGTAAAGTCCCTGTCTCCAAATAAGGTCACATTCTGAGGTACTGGGGGTTAGGACATCAGTATGTGAATTTGAGGGGAACACAATTCAACCCATAATACTGTGGGATCTTCATTTCCTGATAGTGTGAGGCACAAAAGCAAAGTAAAAGAATATTTGGACAATTAAGAAATGAAAACCTAAATTTATCAATAGAATGTGTTCAAGACCCAAGATTTTTATGTTGTAGCAATAATTTTAGGCTGGAAAAATTAAAATAAGTGTTACTAAATGCTCATGTTAGTCATAAAAGCCTTAGGAAAGCTTAGCAAAGGATGTCTCGCTTTAAATTATATGACTTCTTGATGAACACTCCAAGATAAACCAGTTATAAAAAGTACCTCTAAGTAAATGAGTTGAACCTATACAGGGTCATTATGAAGGGAAAACCTTCCAAAGTGATGACTTGGGCTTCAATGGCTGGTCTTGATCTGGCACTAATGAGATGCCTGGGTAATAA
The DNA here is from genome assembly GCF_022682495.2 of Desmodus rotundus. NCBI lineage: Eukaryota > Metazoa > Chordata > Mammalia > Chiroptera > Phyllostomidae > Desmodus > Desmodus rotundus. The sequence goes on from NC_071390.1 coordinate 65,689,473, forward strand.
ACACACCTGCTTGAAGAGAGGACTCAGTTCTCTGCTCTCTATACCATTGAGGCAGGGAGGATGGCAGTGGGGAAGCATACTTTATTTGCTTCTCCTATCCCCAGAAAAATGGCCATGCTTATTTTTTAATTATTCAAATGGTAAAACATTGTCAAGAAGATGTTTAACAATTCTGAAAGTTCAAAAAGCAATTCCTCAAAACTTTTAGAAGTCTGTGATAACAACTATTACAATTAAGTTGTGTATAATTCCACTTTCAACATACATATTTACATTTTAAATATGATATATACTCTCCAAAATGGAATCATGGAAGACATACTGTTCATTACCTGAATTTTGAACTTCATAAAGCATGATTATGAACCCAGGCAGAGCTACTAAATCTATGTGTACCATTGTAGAATGTAACTCCCCTAGTACCTCAGTTCTTTTTTTTTCAATTTTTTAATTGTTATTCAATTACAGTTGTTTGCATTTTCTCCCCACCCCTCCTCCCCACCCCAGCTGAACCCACCTCCCTCCCCCACCTCCACCCTCCCCCTTGATTTTGTCCATGTGTCCTTTATAGTAGTTTTTTTTTTTTTTTAGTACCTCAGTTCTTTACTGAAGGACACACATTGTTTCTAGTATTTTGCTACTATGAATGTCATTTAATAAAATTCCCCATGTGTACACATCTGTATGATCAATCACTGGATTATTTCCTAATGTTAAATACCCAGAAGTAAAATTGCCAAGTCAAAATAAATGTATTTCATCCTAAAGATTTTAAAAAATAATTTTGGAAATGTGTCAGTCCTCACTCTCATCATTAGAGCATGAAATTGTGTTTACCCACATCTGAGCAACTGAGACATCATTGGACATAATTCTTTTACATTTTTTCCAATTTGCTAGACAAAACTGATGTCACTGTCTCTGTAATTTGCATTTCTTATATAACATGATTTGTTTATTGGCTACTTGCAGTTCTTTCCTTTGAGTTTCTGTTCCAATCCTTACTTGTTAAACATTTTAAAGTTGTTTCCAGCTTTTTTTGTTATTATATTAGTATTATAGAGAGCATTTTTGCATATGTAATTGTTCTTGTTTTGGAATTATTTCTACACATAGGATTTCTGGGTTAATAGAAATTATTTTTCTTGTGGTTCTTAATGTCAAATGATCTTCAAAAGAATTACACAAGTTTATGTTTCAGACTATGAGTGTATTAGCTTTATCACCATCTCTAGCTTTAGACATTATGAAGGTGCAAGAAAAAAACAACTGTTTATCTCTGTCCTTGCTCATTTTTCCACCTAAACTGTGTTCTTTTGCATTATTTCTTTGATCATTTTCTCTCCTTAATCTTTTCCATCATCTCTGTTTGCAATTTCAGTTCTTCCATCTTGGAGATATATATACACACACAAAATGGAAGGAGGATCCATTTTGTGTATGTATATAAAAGGAGGATCCTCCTCCTTCCATTTTGTGTGTATATATATACATATATATATGACCACATACATACGTATATATTCATATCCTGTGTGATTTCTTTCTCCTTATTTTCTAGAATGCTAATGAATTTCTTATCCTGTCAATATTTGTAATCTCTAACAAATCTTTATTGATCATTTTTCATCTTACCTTCTTCTTGCTTTAAGTATATATGCTTTTTCAATTTTTGCTTTGTCTTAACTAGCTTTTTCATCTACCATCTATCTATCTATCTATCATCTATCATGTATCCTTAAATCCTTTATTTTTGGCTTCTGAAGGAATAGATTGAGACATTAGCATTACTATTTGATACTAGGTTGTTCATGCCTTAAATTCTACACTATTTGTAGGTTCCACATCCAGCAAATAGTTTTTTAAAACATGATGGGAGAGAGAAATTGGTAGATCAGTGATTGCTCTATAGTTTCCATGATCCTCTTTGTTTTTTTCATTTTTGAAATATTTGTCCATTTTCACAGAAGCCATGATTACTGTATTAGTTAAGATTTGTGTTTTGCCACAGATTGGAAAACCCACTCCATAGTAGCTAGCATAAAGTATTTGTTTTGTTTGTTTTTTCCCTCACTCACCCAGTCATGGATCAGAGGCTAAGGACTATCAGGAGCAAAGTGTCTGAAATTCTTGTGGCCTTTCCTAATTGGAAACAGACAATCTTGTTTTCTAAGAAAAAGGAGGAAGATGAGATAAGGAAGAAGGTGCAGCACTTAGAGCAGGGAAGAAGAATGTGCCAGGAAGCCCTTGCAGATGTCTGTTTTCATCTCATTGGCCATTGGACCCAATTTTCCCAGCATCCTCATACCTAGAGATGATTATTTGACACCATCACTGTGGTAGATGATGTTAGTTTTCTATTTCCTATTCTTCTTTTGTTTTAATTAAGATCTATTGCTCATTCTTAACTTCTTCTTACTCATAATCCTTGGGTTATTGCTTAGTTTAATTGTTTTTTATTTCTGATGGACTTTTGGGGCCATTAGGGGAAGCCTCCTAGACTTGAACACAAAGAGACTGTTCACAGTTTTTGGAATTTGGTTGGCTGCCAGTCAAGAACTTAGCAAAACATAAATAATTCTTCTTGGATACTTACCCTATGCGAAGCACTTTTCCAAATGCTTCACATATATTAACACATTTTGTCCCACAACAGCTTTACAAGGTAGATACTATTGTGATGCTCATTTAACTGATGAAAAAATTAAAGCACATAGTGAGGTAACTTGCCCAAAGCCACACAGCTAAAAAGTTGAAAGCAGAGAACTGAGTTTTGAAGGCAGGTAGCCTGCTTTCTGGACTTGTGCTCTACTGAACTAAGTAAGTCATAAGTGACTGTCACCATAAAATCTTTTTTTTTAATTTAAATTATTTGATTATTGTTCAATTACAGTTGTCTGCATTTTCTCCCCACCCCTCCCCTACCCCCTTCGAACCCACCTCTCTCCCTTGCCATCAAATCTTAATTATATGATAGGAAGTGATAAAAAGCAAACAAAATATATAACTATTTTGAACCTATACTTTAAAGAGAAAGGTGACAGTTTATTGAACAAGAGGAGCTAAGGAAATCTTTGTGCTACAGACTGTGTATCCCTTTTTTTTCATCAGTGTAGATCAAGTTAAAAACATAACCATCTTCTTCCTCATTCATTCTGTGTTTGTGGAAACTTCACAGTGATCAAAGCTGCCTTGGGGCACAGGGTGAACCCCGCTGTAAAACGAGCTTCTATGACAAGTGCTGCTTTTCCTCTCCAGCCCAGGGCTGTCGACAAGGTGTCTGGGAGTGTTGTTTGATTCTCCTTTAAAGAAAGACATCCATTGTGCAACCCAATCACCATGCCATGGCCTGGTGAGAAGACAGAAGTCCAAAGGATCATTCTTTAGAAGGAACTAGTTTATAAAATTAGCAGATTCTGCATAGACCCAGATGTGATTTTGTTTGCAGACACAATGGGGTTGGTTTTTCCTCACAAAGGGAAAGTCTTTGGTCTTTACACAGAACACAGGTGGGAACTCCAGGAGCCTAGGTTAACATCATTTCTCTATCCATTAGAGCCTTATTAGTTCCAAAATTTTCATATGAGATATTTCTCATTGAACAGTTAAGGTGACTTATTCAGGGCCTCATAGGGAACTTTAGAAATGTGTATAATGCTCCAATGCTGTGTGGATATTTATAGCCTCAGGAAAACTGGCTGCTGGCTTTTCCTTTTACTTATCTCACCAGGTTCTCCAGTTTCTTTCCTATTCCAAACTCACATGCCCTCTGTTCCCAAAGTATATCAGTTAGGGCAGGCTAAATTTTGCTGCCGTGATAAATCACCTAAAAATCTTAGTGACTTACCATAAGAAGTCAATTTCTTGTTCTCATGAAGTCTGCTGTAGATCCAGGTGACTCTTCAGGGTCGCCCACCTCTATATTTAGCAATTCAAATAATTCCCTCCTTTCAGCTGCTCCATCTTAACACTTGTCACTATTGCAGATGAAGAGTCAGAAGATAAAGCATTTGCAGTTAATCACTTTGGCTCAGAAGTGACATGTTATTTTCATTCATGAATCTTTGGTAAGAACTAGTTATGTGGCCATATGTTACTTCAAGGAATAGACCTCATAATCCTCTGCATAACTGAAAGTAGAGAAGAACTAAATACTGGTGAATACTAATTTTATTGACAACATAGAACAAACTTCTCTTGGTCAGATAAAGAGTTCTATCTGGCTAACCTATGGGTTTCTATCTTTGGATTAGCCAGATTCAGGAGTATGGAATCTTGGTAAGGAAGGAATTTGGAGGCTACTAGTTCAATTTATTCCAAGTCAGAATCCTTGGCTTCAACCTTTAAAAATGACTATCAAGCCTCTTTTTGGCCACTTCCAATGACAGTCTTACTACCTCATGAGCCAGAGAATAAATGCCATGTAAGACAGCTCAATCGGAAAAGTTTTCTTTGCTCTGAAACTATCTTCCTGGTGTAGCCAAATCTCAGGTCTAGTTCTCTACCCTTAAATGGAGCTGGCTTTGTCTACACTCACTCTGCCATGACCCATCAAATTCCCCAGGCCATCAATACGTCTCTTTACAGTCCAGGTTACATAAACGCAGTTTCCTCTACCACCTCTCACGTGACCTTCAACTTCTCACTGTCCTGATCACCACTCTGTGTGTCATCTCCTTTCAGTGTGGAGTTCAGAAGCAAGCATTATTTTTCTATCATCTGATCCATTGCCAAGTGAAGGGTTCTGGACTTTGAACAATTCTAGCAATGCCACCTAAAATAACAGTTTTCCCAGCAGCTACATCACACTCTGGGCTTCTATTCCTTCTGGACTTATTGGGAATTGAGACCTAACACTTACCTCTCTTCCCTTCCAGGGTTCTGTCCAATGGTTTTAGACAAAAAGAGAGGAATATAAAAATGAAAAGACTTTATTAATGTTGGGCATGTGTCCCAAGATTGACAAAATGCAGGTGTCTTTGATCTAAACCAGAATAGAGAACTCATTTTGGTTCTCCCAGGCTGAATGGTGACCTCAGCTCTCCCCGACCCCTCATATATTGAAGATACAGGGAAATAGTGTACGCCTACTTTAACTCACTCATTAATTTAAAAATAAAGCTAGAACACACAGATGTACACATACATACACTATAAGATGGTCAGTGTGGCTACAGAAGACAAGTTCTGGGCCCTGTTCATCTATAGTCAGACAGGAGAGAAGGAAAAAGAGATTTCAAGGTCCTCTACTGTACTGGCCATGAAGCAGGTTGTGAAAAGATGGTAAAAGGCAGAATGTTCCTGTTTACTAGTTAAAGCCTCTCAGTGGGCACACTATTTCATCCTGACTTCAGGCCATTTGACAATCCAACAGGACCACTTTGAATCATGATTTAGTGATACACCAGATTAACTAACCCCTGGTTTTTTTGTTATTTTCTTCTGGGTGTTTTTCAAAGATTTTATTTATTTATTTTTTAGAGAAAGGGGAAGGGAAGGAGAAAGAGAGGGAGAGAAACATCAGTTTGTGGTTGCCTCTAGCTCGCCCCCTACTGGGGACCTGGCTGCAACCCAGGCATGTGCCCTGACTGGCAGTCCACCCAAGGACCGACCATTTGGTTCACAGGCTGGCACTCAATCCACTGGGCTATACCGGCCAGGGCTGCTTCTGTGTTTTTTAAGTTACTTATCAGAAGAGGGACAGTTACAGAGACATGAGATGCACTTCTTAATATTTTTTACCAGGTTGATGATCCTTGGGTGTCATTTTAGCTATGAATTAATACATCATTTAAGGCAAGGGTAAAAGAAATAGTTTTTGCATATGTTCTGCTAAACTTTATTAGTAGAGAAGCCCACCCTAAGAGGAAGTGAAGTTGGTTTGTCATGTTTACTTCTTGGTGAGCCCATGTTGGCCACCTTCTTTCCCAGGTATGCTGCTCATTCCTATTTAATGATTCCACTTACAAACTCTCTATGGAGCAGTGTCTTGTCCTCCAGAACCTACCATCTTCGTCTTTATGAGCACCAGGATATCATTTATCCATCCACCTCTTCACTGGGCTGATATATTCTTTAAACTGCATGGGGATTTTGTGCAAAGAGAAGAGTAATTATACTTGTACATTTAGATTTAACAAAAAGCTTATTAATCTTAGTATTTTAACAAACAATAAATATTTTCATATATTAGCATTCACTATTTTTTCTAACTATATGTTTTTAATATGCTCTTTCACAATTATGAATAAAATAAATTTAAGATGTCCTAATATTTATACATTATTACAAACCCATTTAATCAAAATTTCTAAACATTTAATTGAAAGCACAGGTCAAATACAGGGAGAGGCAAAAGTAGGTTTGGGAGAAAGAGTTTATTCTTGTATTATTATTTGATAATTATTTTATTACTTTTTATATGAACAACTATAAATCCACTTATGCCACACCTTGTGTATAAGGTTCTCTTTAATGTTTTAAAAGCTTTGTAGTGGGGGCTTACCACAGTTTCCCACACCCTTTCCCTGCCCACACACACCAGAAGATTCCCTGGCCCTTGCAGTTTGGCACGATCCTTTGGCCGATGCTGACTAATGTGTTAAGCATAGAAGTTAAATGTGCCTTTTCTGGGCCAAACCCTAAATTGCCAGAACAATACTCTCCAATGCCCATTTGCCCTATCTTCATGTATTAGTGATCTATATCTACATATTAAATTACCCCTAAAATTAGTGGCTTTAAAAAGTAAACACTTATTATGTCACAGTTTCTGTGGGTCAGGAATTCAGAAAAATCTTAGATGGGTAGTATTGGCTCAGGGTCTCTCCTGAGGTCATAGTGAAGATGGAGCCAGGGCTGCATCATCTGAAGGCTTGACTGAAGCTGAAGGATTTGCTTGTGTGATGGCTCACTTCCATGGTTGTTGACATGAGGCCTAGTTCCTCATGACTGTTGGAAGGAGACCCCTGTTCTCAGCCATGTGCACCTCTACATAGGACTGCATGAGTGTCCCACAACATGGTAGCTATCTTCTTCAGAACAAGTTATTCAAGATAAACTATGGAAGAAGTTACAATGCCTCTTGTGATCTGGTCTCATCTGTTACATTTCATTATTACAGTAACATTCTATTCATTAAAAACAACTTACTAAGCAGCATTCACACTTCAAGGGAGGGAAATTAGTTTCTACTTTTTGAAGGGAAAGTATAAAAGAATTTGTGGATGCATTTTAAAACCCTCACCAGGTAGAATTATGAATTCTCCACATTTGAATGATATTTTCATCCCCTTTATTTTTTTATATCCACATAGGTTTCAGTAATTCTATTAGATACTAATAATGTTAGCAGATTCCAAACTACACACATGCATACCATTTCAGAAGTGATCACAGATTCTGATCTAGGACAAGTTGGTATGTATAATCTAAAGTGATCTAAACCAAATCACTAGCTAAGTACCTTTTGATAATGAAGTTCTAGTTGTTACATCTGGACTTTTAAGCCCCTGCCTTACAAAATCCAAATTCAAAGATTTAATTTTTTGAAACTTGGTGTCTTTCCCAGAAATGATGTATTTCTAAAAGTTTCTTATGACTGCAAATACCTAAACTATTGTTCTGTCATTGTGATAAATTGGTCTAGTCTATAAATATTAATGGGAAACATATTCATGACATATCAATATTGCATTATAATTAGTAGGGTCATCTCAAGGTTCCATCTACCAGGAGATGAGAGATGGAGTGTGTGCACTGGTTAGCTAATTAATCATCATGGAATACTGCTGGATTCTCATGTAATTTTTGCTGTGCAGGACTATGAGAACAATAACTGCTTGACTTTCCCTCCAACTACTTATTCCATGATACACTGCCTATGTTTGAGGGATTATTTTGGTTTATTTATACTTCCCTGTGTTTGTTCTTTCTTATCTACAGAGATATTGAGAAACACAACTCTATACTTTGTAAACAGATATATGCCTTATTGAAAAAAATAAACACAAACATTTTCTACTACTTATCAAAAGCAATAAAATTAAACACATCTTAATTTGTGCATTCTTCTTTTGCACAAAAATTATATTAACTTTCTTTTAAATATTGTTATGAATTCATGGTCTTCTACAAAATCAACTTGTTTTAGGTACCCATTATTATTTTCTTTTTCAAAATCAGTTGGTTGATGGGATCTTTCAAAATGTCTCCTTTGCCTTTATAATAATAACCTAACTGTAATTTTTGAAAGCAACCCTATATATATATATCATCATTAACAATATCTTCCACACTCATTAATAGTTTTCCTATCTCAAGATTTGAGAACAAGAATCCTCATGCCTCTTGCTGGAAAATAATATTTTTTTAATTTTTATTCTTATTCAAATACAGTTGTCTGCATTTTCTCACCATCCCTCCACCCCAACCCAGCCAAACCCACCTCCCTCCACCACCTACACGCTCCCCTTTCATTTAGTCTATGTGTCCTTATACAAGTTCCTATAAACACCACTCCCCACTGTCCCTTACCCAATCCCCTTTGGCTATTGTTAGATTGTTCTTAACTTCCATGTCTCTGGTTATATTTTGTTGGCTTTTTTTCTTCCTTCCTTCCTTCCTTCCTTCCTTCCTTCCTTCCTTCCTTCCCTCCCTCCCTCCCTCCCTCCCTCCCTCCCTCCTTCCCTCCCACCCTCCCTCCTTTCTTTCTTTCTTTCTTTCTTTCTTTCTTTCTTTCTTTCTTTCTTTTTCTTTTTCTTTCTTCTTTCTTTCTTTCTTTAAATTTTTATTCACTTACACTGGTCTGCATTTTCTCCCCATCGATGCACCCCACCCCAGCCACTCCCACCTCCCTCCCCCACCTGTAACCTCCCCATTGATTTTGTCCATGTGTCCTTTATACTAGTTCCTATAAAACCCACTCCCCAATATCCCACCCCCACTCCCCTCTGGCTATTGTTACATTGTTCTTAATTTCAATGTCTCTGCTTATATTTTGTTTCCTTTTTCTTTTGTTGATTATGTTCCAGGTAAGGTGAGATCATATGGTATTTGTCCCTCACCACCTGGCTTATTTCACTTAGCATAATGCTCTCCAGTTCCAACCATGCTGTTGCAAAGGGTAGAAGCTCCTTCTTTCTCTCTGCTGTGTAGAATTCCATTGTGTAAATATACAATACTTTTTGGATCCACTCATTTGCTGATGGGCACTTAGGTTGCTTCCAGTACTTGGCTATTGTAAATTGTGCTGCTATGAACATTGGGGTGCATAGGTTCTTTTGGATTGGTGTTTCAGTGCTCTTAGGGTAAATCCCAGCATCAGAATTGCTGGGTCAAAGGGCAGTTTGATTTTTAGTTTTCTAAGGAAATTCCATACTGTTTTCCACAGTGGGCTCACCAGTTTCCATTCCCACCAACAGTGCACTAGGGTTCCCTTTTCTCCACATCCTCTCCAACATTTGTTTGTGGATTTGTTTATGTTGGCCATTCTGACTGGTATGAAATGGTACCTCATTGTGGTTTTAATTTGCATCTCTCTGATGGCTAGTGATGCTGACCATGTTTTTATATGTCTCTGAGCCCTCTGTATGTCTTCCATGGAGAAGTGTCTATTCAAGTCCTTTGCCCATTTTTTAATTGGGTTGTTTGTCTTCCTGGAGTGCAGCCATGTGAGATCTTTGTATATTTTGGAGATCAGTCCCTTGTCTGAGGTACCATTGGCAAATATGTTTTCCCATAATGTTGGTTCTCTTTTCACTTTAATGCTGTTTTCTTTACCATGCATAAGCTTTTTATTTTGATGAGGTCCCATTTGTTTATTCTTTCCTTTATGTCCCTAGTTTTAGGGGACATGTCTGTGAGGATGTGGCTGCATGGAATGTCTGAGATTTTCCTGACAATGTTTTCCTCGAGGACTTTTATGGTGTTACAACTTATATTTAAGTCTTTTATTTATATTGAATTTATTTTTTTTGTATGGTGCAAGTTGGTGATCGAGTGTCATTTTTTTGCAGGTAGCTGTCCAGATCTCTCAACACCATTTGTTGAAGAGGCTGTTTTTCCTCTATTTTATGGTCCTGTCTTCTTTGTCAAATATTAATTGACCATAAAGACTTGGTTTTCTTTCTGGGCTCTCTGTTCTGTTCTATTGGTCTATTTGCCTGTTTTTCTGACAGTAACAGGCTGTTTTGATTATAGTGGCCTTGCAACACAGTTTGATATCAGGTCTTTTGATCCCTCCAGCTTTGTTCTTCTTTCTCAAAATGGCTGCAGCTACTCGGGGTCATTTATGGTTCCATAAGAATTTCTGAAATGTTTGTTCCATATCTGTGAAATATGTCATAGGTACTCTAACAGGGATTGCATTGAATCTATAAATCACTTTGGATAGTATGGCCATTTTGATGATAATTCTTCTAATCCATGAGCATGGTACATGCTTCCATTTGTTTGTGTCTTCCTTAATTTCTTGCAGCAGTGTTGTGTAGTTTTCTGAGTACAGGTCTTTTACCTCCTTGGTTAGGTTTATTCCTGGGTACTTTATTTTTCTTGTTGTTATATCAAATGGGATTTTTCCCTGATTTCTCTTTCTGCAGTTTCGTTGTTGGTGTACAGGAATGCCTTTGATTCCTGAGTATTGACTTTGTATCCAGCTCTTTTGCCAAATTCATTTATTAGGTCCAGTAGTTTTTGGGTGGAGTCTATAGGATTTTCCATGTACACTATCATGTCATCTGCAAACTGACAGTTTCATTTCCTCCTTTCCAATTTGGATGCCTTTTATCGCTTTTTCTTGTCTGATTGCTGTGGCTAGAACTTCCAAAACTATGTTGAATAGGAGTGGTGAGAGGGCATTCTTTTCTTGTTCCTGATCTTAGTGGGAAAGCTCTAAGCTTTTGTCCATTGAGAATGATGTTGGCTGTAGGTCTCTCATATATGGCCTTTATTATGTTGAAGAATGCTTCTTCTATTCCCACTTTGCAGAGTGTTTTTATCAGTAATGGGCGCTGTATCTTATCAAATACTTTTTCCACATCTGTTCCACATGTGATCTTTGTCTTTGTTGTTGTTTATTTGATATATTATGTTTATTGATTTGTGAATATAGTACCATCCTTGAGTCCCTGGGATGAATCCCACTTGGTCATTGTGTATGATCTTTTTAGTGTACTGTTAGATGCAGTTTGCCAATATTTTGTTGAGAATTTTAGCATCTATATTCATCAGCGATATTGGCCTGAAGTTTTCTTTCTTCATTGAGTCTTTACCTGGTTTTGGGATTAGGATGATGCTGGCTTCATAAAAAGAGTTTGAGGATCTTCCATCAGCTTGGATTTTTTCGAATAGTCTGTGAAGGATAGGGGTTAGCTCTTCCTTAAATGCTTTGTAGAATTCTCCTGTGAAACCATCTGGTCCAGGGCTTTTGTGTGTTGGGAGTTTTTTGATGACTGCTTCAATTTCGTCTGCTGTTATTGGTCTGTTCAGGTTTTCTGCTTCTTCTTCATTGAGTTTTGGTAGATTATATTTTTCTAGAAGTATGTCCATTTCACCTAGGTTTTCAAATTTCTTGGCATACAGTTCTTCATAGTAATTTTTTACAATCCGTAGTATTTCCATGGTATTAGTTGTAATCTCTCCTCTTTCATTTCTAATTGAGTTTATTTGGATCATTTCTCTTTTTTTCTTATGAGCCTACTTAAAGGCTTGTCCATTTTGTTTATCTTTTCAAAGAACCAGCTCCTGGATTCATTGATCCTTAGAATTGTGCTTTTAGTCTCTGTGTCATTTAACTCTGCTCTGATCTTGTTTATTTCATTCCTTGTACTTCCTCTGGGCTGTCTTTGTTGTTATTCCTTGTGTTCTTGTAGGCATAGGGTTAGGTTGTTTGATTTAAATGTTTCTATCATTTACTACTATAAAGGACACATGGACAAAATCAAGGGGGAGGGTGGATGTGGGGGAGGGAGGTGGGTTCAGTTGGCATGGGGAGGGGGTATGGGGAGAATAGGCATACAACCGTAATTCAATAGCAAGAATTTATTTTTTAAAGTAATGTTTCTATCATTTTATGGTAAGTCTGTATTGCTATGAACTTCCCTCTCAGGACTGCCTTTACTGTGTCCCATAAGTTTTGGTTTGTTGTGTATTCATTTTCATTTGTTTCCAAAACCTTTTTGATTTATTCCCTAATCTCATTCTTGACCCCTTCATTGTTTGATATCATGCTATTCAGTCTCCATGATTTTGAGTGTTTTGGGTGTTTTCCTTTGGGGTTTGTTTCTAGTTTCAATCCCTTTTTGTCAGAGAAAATGCTTGATATGATTTCAATTTTCTTGAATTTGTTGAGGCTTACTTTTGGTGCTATCATGTGGTCTATCTTTGAAAATATTCCTTTTCAGGATGATTCCAGTGAGATAAGTGGGAGCAGAGTCCACTTCTCCTCAGCACCAGTGAAACACCTAGCTGATCTGAGGAATAGAGAAAACAGCCAACGGTATTCCAGCATATATGAAGATCGGAGACCAAAAATAGAGAACATCGAAAGGTCTGGCGGTAAGAAGAGTGCTTAAGGACAATAAGGTCCTGGGACCTATGCTGGGACCAGGGCAGCTGAAGCCCCGGCCTGGGTGCAGGGTCTGCTTCAGGATTCTTGGGAGAGAGCCAGGCTGGGCCGTGTGAGACCCCAGGTTCCTGTTTGGACCAGGGGGGATTGAATAGGAAGAATTTCTCAAAAAGAAAAACAGAAAATAGAGGTACTCAGAGGCTAGTTAGAGAACTGTCCTCAACAGCCCTGGCCTTTGGTGCTCCTTCCCCCTCAGCCCCTGGACTGTGAACACTGGATAAGCAGCCCCAGCACATCTGAAGCCTAGTTGGTGCACACCCAGATCAGCGGACTAGGCGCCCACTACTAAAACTCTGGATGTGTGCTGCCCCTGATAAGCAGCCCGTTTGCCTGGACACAGAACCCAATCAGTGACCTGGGGCCCACACCTGAAACCCCAGGTGGGCGCACGACCTCATAAGTGGCCTGGACGCCCACACCTGAAACCTCCAGTGGGTGCGCACCCGGATCAGTGGCTGGCTGCCCCATGCACAGGCCCAAAGCCTCTGATCAGCCTCACAACCGAATCAACGCCTGGCTGCCTGCTAGGGACCACACCTAAAAGCAGCAGTTCTGAACAACTCCAACCTAGGCCCTGCACACAAGCCCTGCAGGGCCTACTGGCTCTCTAGGACAAAGGCACAATGCCCAGCAGAGGGGAGCTACAGGCTAGGGGAGACTGCATTCCCCTGAAAGACTTGACCCAGTAGGGGGCTGAAATACCCTGTGGGAGCACCGAGAGACTCTAGCATCGAAGACAGCAAAGAGCAAGAAGGTGGAGTGTGAGTTGCCACTAATTGGTGCACCTCAAGGACAGCACAACTGGTGAAATAAAGGCCTAGTGGGGAGCAGAAGGACCCCACTAGGAACAGGACTGGAGGCTGAACAACAGCGAAGAGTATGGCTCAGGAAGGGAGAATAATGAAACCAATCCCTCCAACCACACCCTCCCGTTTCACAGACAGGAAGACCAGCTGAACTAACCTTACCGGTTTGAAGCCAGCAGAAGAATTCCCCCCCTTTCCCCCCTAAATTCCTTCTTCCTTTCTGTCCTTCTTTCTTTTTTTATTCCTTCTTCCTGCCTACGTTTATTTATTTTTTTGTTTTAATTTTTGTTAAAAATCCTTCTTATCTTCGCTCCAGTGTTTTTTTGTATTCCTTCATCCTTACTTCCTTTCCTTTTATTTTTCCCCCCGCTTCTTTCTCTTTTTACCACAGCTGAGACAATAAACCTGGAGCTCTGAAAATACCAGAGTTAGAACGTGTTAGACCCATAAATATCAGCTCAAGACCAGTGAGCACAGGAGATTGAGGAGACAGCACCACTGGACCCCACTGGCATTCTAACATACACATTCATACTATAAACCCAGGGAATCAGAACAAATCAATTTAAGAAGCAGAGGCTAATAAGAAGAGTTTCACAAACAATGGAAAGACAAAGAAACAATCCCCAAATTAAAGGAAAGGAGGAAGCCTCAGAAAGAATGCTAACTGAAAAAGAGGCAAGTCAACGTTCAGATACTGAGTTCAAAGCAATGGTTATCAGGAAGCTCACTGAGCTCACAGAAAACTACCAGAAACTACACAGAACCTACAATGAACTCACTGCAAACTATATCAACATGAAAAGGGAAATGGAAACTATCAACAGGGGCCAAGAGGAAATGAAGAATACAACTTCTGAACTGAAGAATATAGTAGAAGGAATGAAAAGCAGACTTGAAACAGAGGATCGGATCAACAAGCTGGAGGACGAAGTAGAAAAAAACACCCAGAAAGAGCAAGAAAAGGAAAAGAGGCTCAGGAAGAATGAAGGTGCATTAACGGAAATGCAGGACAACATGAAACATAGTAATATCTGTATAATAGGGATACCAGAAGGAGAAGAAGAAGAGCAAGGGATAGAAAACCTCTTTCACAAAGTAATGATGGAAAATTTCCCTAATCTCATGAGAGAAAAAGTCACACAGATCAAGAAACACAGAGTCCCAAGCAAGAGGAACCCAAACAGGAATACTGCAAGATACATCATAGTGAAAATGACAAAATTCCAAGACAAAGAGAGGATCTTCAAGGCAGAAAGGGAGAAACAGGAAGGAACATACGAGGGAGCCCCAATAAGGTTAGCAACTGACTTTTCAATGGAAACGCTCCAAGCCAGAAGAGAATGGCAAAAAACATTTGAAGTAATGAGAGGCCTACAACCAAGGCTACTTTACCCAGCAAGGCTCTCAATCAAGATAGAAGGCCAAATAAAGACCTTCATAGACAAAAGAAGTCTAAAAGAATACACCTCCACCAAACCTGCTCTGCAAGAGATGCTAAAGGGACTGCTTTAAGGAAAGGAAGGACAAGAGAAAGAGAGAGGAACACAGGTATCAAAAAATGGCAATAAATAACTACCTATCGATAATAACCTTAAACGTAAATGGATTAAATGTTCCAATCAAAAGGCATAGAATAGCTGAAGGGATAAGAAAACATGACCCACATATATGGTGCCTACAAGAGACCCATCTCAGGACAAAAGACCTACACAGACTGAAAGTGAAAGGCTAGAAACAAATTTTCCAAGCAAATGGACAGGAAAGAAAAGCAGGGGTAGCAATACTCATATCAGACAAAATAGACTTCCAAAGAAGGGCCATAAAGAGAGACCCAGAAGGTCACGTCATAATACTCAAAGGAAGAATCCACCAAGAAGACATAAACATTGTAAATATATTTGCACCCAACATAGGAGCACCCAAATACATAAATAAAATCTTGGAGGACTTCAAGAAAGATATTGACAGCAACACAATCATAGTAGGGGATTTTAACACCCCACTGTCAAAAATGGACAGGTCTTCCAAACAAAATATCAAAAAGGATATTGTGTCACTTAACAATACCCTAGATGAAAAGGACTTAACTGATATACATGGAGCTTTTCATCCCAAAGAAGCAAAATACACATTCTTTTCAACTGTACATGGAAAATTTTCAAAGATAGACCACATGATAGGACACAAAGCAAGCCTCAACAAATTCAAGAAAATTGAAATCATATCAAGCATTTTCTCTGACCACAAGGGACTGAAATTAGAAGCCAACCCCAAAGGAAAAAACCCAAAACACTCAAAATCATGGAGACTGAATAGCATTCTATTAAACAATGAATGGGCCAAGATCAAGGAAGAAATCAAAAACTTTCTGGAAAGAAATGAAAATGAATTCAAAACCTCCCAAAACTTATGGGACACAGCAAAGCCATTCCTGAGAGGAAAGTTCATAGCAATACAGGTCTACCTTGAAAAGATATAAACATTTCAAACAAACAACCTATCCCTACACCTATAAGAACTGGAGGAACAACAACAAAGACAGCCCAGAGCAAGTAGAAGGAAGGAAATAATCAAGATTAGAGCACAGTTAAATGACATAGAGAATAAAAGCACAATTCTAAGGATCAATGAATCCAGGAGCTGGTTCTTTGAAAAGATAAACAGGGAGAACCAAGATGGTGGCGTAGGTAGACACAATGAGCCTCCTGGCACAACCAGAACTGACATAAAATCGAAGGGCAAGGAAGTCTGACAGCAAGGAAATAAAAAATAAGCATTCATCCAGACCGGTAGGATGGCGGAGACCGGCTGCCAGGGTGGAAAGGACTCTTGTTGCCTTGGCGGGAACGAGACTGGTGGAGTGTGGGACAAACGGGGCAGGCAGTTGGACCACTAGCAGACCCTGTGGTCCCACATTCGCTCACAGATAAACCGAGAGGGCCGGACTTACACTGGTGGAGAAGAGGGCAGGCAAAGCAGCGGTTAGCACCCCTCGGCTCCACACTCATGCACAGATAAACCCGGAAGAATGGCGGGGAGCAAAGCAGACCTCATAACCCAGGGCTCCAGCGCGGGAGAAATAAAGTCTCAAACCTCTGATTGAAAATGCCCGTGGGGGTTGGGGCGGCAGCAGGAGAGACTCCCAACCTCATAGGAGAGGTCCTTGGAGAGACCCACATGGGCGTAGAGCGTCCACAAGCTCATGCACTCCGGAGCCAGCACCAGAGGGGCCCAGTTTGATTGTGCGTAGCTGAGTGAAAAATTGAAATCCAGTGGAGAGTGGAGCAGGCTCCATTGCTCCCTCTGGGCCCCTCCCCCACCTACAGCCTCACAAGGTAACCATCAGCATTACCCCGCCCCTGTGAACACCTAAGGCTCCGCCCCTTTAAGTAACAGACATGCCAGGACCAAAAAAAAAAAAAGGCCCAAAGGACAGAACACTTCAAAGCTCCAGAAAAAATACAACTAAGCTAGGAAGAGATAGGCAATCTATCGGATGCGCAGTTCAAAAGACTGGTTATCAAGACACTCACAGAATTGGTTGAATTTGTTCAAAAACCAGATGAAAAAATGAAGCCTATGTTAAGAGAAACAAAGGAAAATGTACAGGGAATCAATAGTGAGGAGAAGGAAACTGGGACTCAAATCAATGGTGTGGACCAGAAGGAAGAAAGAAATATCCAACCAGAAAAGAATGAAGAAACAAGAATTCGGAAAAATGAGGAGAGGCTTAGGAACCTCCAGGACATCTTGAAAGGTTCCAACATCCGAATTATAGGGGTGCCAGAAGGAGAAGAGGAAGAACAAACAATTGAAAACTTATTTGAACAAATAATGAAGGAGAACTTCCCTCATCTGGCAAAGGAAATAGACTTCCAGGAAGCTCAGAGAGTCCAAAAGAACCTGGACCCAAGGAGGAACACACTATGGCACATCATAATACATTAGCCAAGATGAAAGAGAAGGAGAGAATCTTAAAAGCAGCAGGAGAAAAGGAGACAGTTAGCTACCAAGGTCTTCGCATAAGACTATCAGCTGATTTCTCCAAAGAGACCTTACAGGCAAGAAGGGGCTGGCAAGAAGTATTCCAAGTCATGAAAGGCAAGGACCTATATCCAAGATTACTGTATCCAGCAAAGCTATCATTTAGAATGGAAGGGCAGATAAAGCGCTTCTCAGATAAAGTCAAGTTAAAGAAGTTCATCATCACTAAGCCCTTATTATAGGAAATGTTAAAGGGAGTTACCTAAGAAAAAGAAGATAAAAAATATGAACAGTAAAAATGACAGCAAACTCGCAGTTATAATGACCACACCTAAAACAAAAACAAGAGCAAACTAGGCAAACAACTAGAACAGGAACAGAACCACAGAGATGGAGATCACATGGAAGGTTGTCAATAGGGGAGTGGGAGGGGGAGAGGGGGGGAAAGGCACAGAGAATAAGTAGCATAGATGATAGGTTGAAAATAGACAGGGGGAGGGTAAGAATAGTGTAGGAAATGTAGAAGCCAAAGAAGTTATAAGTATGACCCATGGACATGAACAATAGGGGGGGGGAATATGGGAGGGAGGGGGTGGGCAGGATGGAGTGGAGTGGGGGGGTGGAAATGGGACAACTGTAATAGCATAATCAATAAATATATTTAATAAAAAAGAAATGATAAACAAAATCCAGAAGCCTTTAAGTAGGCTCATCAAGAAAAAAAGAGAGAGCATCCAAATAAACACAGTTAGAAATGAAAGAGGAGAGATTATAACTGATACCACAGAAATACAAAGGATTGTAAGAAATTAGTATGAAGAACTGTATACCAAGAAATTTGAAAACCTAGGTGAAATGGACTCATTTCTAGAAATATATAATCTTCCATAACTCAATGAAGAAGAGCAGAAAGCCTGAACAGACCAATAACAACAGACGAAATTGAAGCAGTCATCAAAAAACTCCCAACTCACAAAAGCCCTGGACCAGATGGTTTCACAGGAGAATACTTCAAAGCATTTAAGGAAGAGCTAACCCCTATCCTTCACAGACTATTCAAAAAAATCCAAACTGATGGAAGACTCCCTAACACTTTTTATGAAGCCAGCATCATCCTAATCCCAAAACCAGATAAAGACACACCAAAGAAAGAAAACTTCAGGCCAATATCGGTTATGAACATAGATGCTAAAATTCTCAACAGAATATGGGCAAACTTCCTCAAGCAATACATTAAATAGATCGTACACAATGACCAAGTGGGATTCATCCCAGGGATGCAAGGATGGTACAATATTCACAAATCAATAAACATAATACATCACATAAACAACAGCAAAGACAAAATCACATGATCATATCAATAGATGCGGAAAAAGCATTTGATAAGATACAGCACCCATTTATGATAAAAACACTTAGCAAAGTGGGAATAGAAGAAGCATTCCTCAACATATAAAAGGCCATATATGAGAGACCTACAGCCAATATCATACTCAATGGACAAAAACTTAGAGCTTTCCCACAAAGATCAGGAACAAGACAAGGATTCCCTCTCTCACCACTCCTATTCAACATAGTTTTGGAAGTCCTAGCCACAGCAATAAGACAAGAAAAACTAAAAGAAGGCACTCAAATTCGAAAGAAGGAAATGAAACTGTCACTGTTTGCAGGTGACATGATAGTGTACATGGAAAATCCTATGGACTCCACCCAAAAACTACTGGACCTAATAAATGAATTTGGCAAAAGAGCTGGATACAAAGTCAATACTCAGAAATCAAAGGCATTCCTGTATACAACAAGAAAACTGCAGAAACAGAAATCAGGGATAAAATCCCATCTGAAATAGCAACAAGAAAAATAAAGTACCTTGGAGTAAACCTAACCAAGGAGGTAATAGACCTGTACACAGAAAACTACACACACTGAAGAAAGAAATTAAGCGAGACACAAACAAATGGAACCATGTACCATGCTCATAGATTGGAAGAATTAACATTATCAAAATGGCCATACTACCCAAAGCAATTTATGGATCAATGCAATCCCTATTTGAGTACCCATGACATATTTCATAGATATAAAACAAATATTTCAGAAATTCATATGGAAACATAAACGACCACAAATAGAAGCAGCAATTTTTAGAAGGAAGAACAAAGCTGGAGGTAGCACAATACCTGATATCAAACTATATTACAAGGCCACTGTAATCAAAGGTGCCTGGTACTGCCATAAAAACCGGCAAATAGACCAATGGAACAAAACAGAGAACCGGGAAATAAACTCAAGTCTTTACAGTCAATTAATATTTAATGAAGGGGGCAGGAGCATAAAATGGAGCAAAAGCAGCCTCTTCAACAGATGGTGTTGGGAGATCTGGACAGCTACGTGCAAAAAAATGAATCTTGATCACCAACTTACACCATACACACAAAAAAATTCAAGATGGATAAGAGACTTAAATATAAGTTGTAACACCATGAAAGTCCTAGAAGCAGGACTATTTCCTAAAGGCAATATATTCCCTGTATATTGGCAGGAAAATCACAGACATTCCACACAGCAATATCCTCACAGACACGTCCCCTAAAGCAAGGGACATAAAGGAAAGAATAAACAAATGGGACCTCATCAAAACAAAAAGCTTCTCCATGGCTAAAGAAAAGAGCAGTAAAATACAAAGAGAACCAAGAGTATTGGAAAACACGTTTGCCTATGATACCTCAGACAATGGCCTGATCTCCAAAATATATAAAGATATAACATGACTCACTCCAGGAAGACAAACAACCCAATTAAAAAATGGGCAAAGGACTTGAACAGACACTTCTCCAAGGAAGACATACAGAGGGCGCAGACACATATGACAAGTTGCTCAGCATCACTAGCCATCAGAGAGATGCAAGATAAAACCCCAATGAGGTACCATCTCACACCAGTCAGAGTGGCCAACATAAACAAATCCACAAACAAATGTTGGAGAAGATGCCGAGAAAAGGGAACCCTAGTGAACTGTTGGTGGGAATGCAAAATGGTGCAGCCTGTGTGGAAAACAGTAAGGAATTTCCTCAGAAATCTAAAAAACGAACTGCCCTTTGACCCAGCAATTCTGCTGGTGGGATTATACCATAAGAACCCTGAAACACCATTCCAAAAGAACCTATGCACCCCAATGTTCCTAGCAGCACAATTTACAATAGCCAAGTACTGGAAGAAACCTACGTGCCCATAAGCAAGTGAGTGGTTTAAAAAACTATGGTATATTTACACAATGGAATTCTATGCAGCAGGGAGAAAGAAGGAGCTCCTACACTTCTGACAGCATGGATGGAACTGGAGAGCATTATGCTAAGTGAAATAAGCCAGGCGGTGAGGGACAAATACCATATGATCTCACCTTTAACTGGAACGTAATTAATAGAAGAAAAAAGGGAACAAAATATAATCAGAGACTTTGAAGTTAAGAAGAATCTCACCATGGTCAGGGGGGAGTGGGGAGGGGGCAGTGAGGACAGGGGATTACATGGCGCACTATAAGAATACAGGGACAAAATCAAGGGGGAGGGTGGAGGTGGATTCAAAATCAAGAGGTGCTGTGGAGTGATGGTGAAAAAGGCACACAACTGTTTGAATAACAATAAAAAAAATGAAAATTAAAAAAAGAAAGAAAAAAAAAAGAAAATGCTCCATGTGCCCTTGAAAAGAACGTGTATTTTAATTCTTTTGGATGTAAAGCTCTCTATATATCCATTAAGTCAATTTCTTCTAGCGTATTGTTCAGTGAAACAATATCCTTGTTGATATTTTGTTTGGAAGGTCTGTCCATTTTTGACAGTAGGGTGTTAAAATCCCCTACTATGATTGTGTTGCTGTCAATATCTTTCTTGAACTCCTCTAAGATTTTCTTTATGTGTTTGGGTGCTCCTATGTTGGGTACATATATATTTACAGTGTTTCTGTTCTTGGTGGATTCTTTCTTTGAGTATTATGATGTGACCTTCTGGGTCTCTCTTTATGGCCCTTCTTTGGAAGTCTATTTTGTCTGAGTATTCCTACCACTGCTTTTTTTTCCTGTCCGTTTGCTTGGAAAATTAGTTTCCAGCCCTTCACTTTCAGCTTTTGTAGGTCTTTTGTCCTGAGGTGGGTCTCTTGTAAGCAGCATATTTGTGGGTCATGTTTTCTTATCCATTCACCTATTCTATTTCTTTTGATTGGAGCATTTAATCCATTTACGTTTAAGGTTATTATCGATAGGTAGTTATTTATTGCCATTTTTTCATACCTGTGTTCCTCTCTCTTTCTCTTGTCCTTCCTTTCCTTAAAGCATTCCCTTTAGCATCTCTTGCAGAGCAGGTTTGGTGGAGGTGTTCTTTTAGACTTCTTTTGTCTGGGAAGTTCTTTATTTGGCCTTCTATCTTGATTGAGAGCCTTGCTGGGTAAAGTATCTTTGGTTGCAGGCCTCTAGTTCTCATTACTTGGAATATTTTTTGCCATTCTCTTGTGGCTTGGAGCGTTTCCATTGAGAAATCAGTTGCTAACCTTATTGGGGCTCCCTTGTATGTTCCTTCCTGTTTCTCCCTTTCTGCCTTGAAGATCCTCTCTTTGTCTTGGAAATTTGCCATTTCAATTATGATGCATCTTGCAGTGGGCCTCTTTGGCTTCCTCTTGTTTGGGACTCCCTGTGTTCCCTGGATTTGTGTGACTTTTTCTCTCATGAGATTAGGGAAATTTTCCATCATTACTTTGTGAAACAGGTTTTCTATCCCTTGCTCTTCTTCTTCTCCTTCTGGTATCCCTATTATACAGATATTATTACGTTTCATGTTGGCCTGCATTTCCGTTAATGCACATCATTCTTCCTGAGCCTCTTTTCCTTTTCTTGCTCTTTCTGGGTGTTTTTTTCTACTTCGTCCTCCAGCTTGCTGATCCGATCCTCTGCTTCATCAAGTCTGCTTTTCATTTCTTCTCCTGTATTCTTCAGTTCAGAAATTGTATTCTTCATTTCCTCTTGGCCCCTGTTGATAGTTTCCATTTCCTTTTTCATGTTGATATAGTTTGCAGTGAGTTCATTGTATGTTCTCTGTAGTTTCTGGTAGTTCTCTGTGAGCTCAGTGAGCTTCCTGATAACCATTGCTTTGAACTCAGTATCTGATAGTTGACTTGTCTTTATTATAGTTAGCATTCTTTCTGAAGCTTCCTCCTTTCCTTTCATTTGGGGATTGTTTGTCTTCCCATTGTTTGTGAGACTCTTCTTGTTAGCCTCTGCTTCTTAAATTGATCTGTTCTGACTCCCTGGGTTTATGTTATGAACTTCTATGGTAGAATGCCAATGGGATTCAGTGGTGCCATCTCCTTAATCTCTTGAGCTCGCTGGTCTTGGGCTGTCAGTTATGTGTCTCACAGGTTCTAACTCTAGTCTTCTCAGAGCTTCAGGTTTTACTGTCTCACTTGTGGGAAAAGGAGGGAAGAAAAAAAAGAAAATGGAAAAAAGAAAAAAGGAATAGGAAAGTAAAGGACGGAAGGAAGGAATGATGGAAGAAGGAATAAAAAAAGATCAGGGGAAAGAAAAGAAGAAGGAATTTTTACAAAAATTCAAGTAATAAAATAAATAAAAGAAGGTGTGAAGAAGGAATAAAAAAGTAAAGGAAGGAAGAAGAAGGAGTAATAAAAAGAAAGAAGGACAGAAAGGAAGAAGGAGAGAAAAGAAGAAGAAGAAAAAATGTCTTGTTTGGCTTCAAACTGGTCAGGTGAGTTCTGCTAGTGTTCCTGTCTGTGAAAGGGGAGGGGGTGGTTGGAGGGATTGGTTTCACTTTTCCCCCTTCCTGAGCCACACTCTTTACTGTTCTCCAGTCCAGTTCCTCAGGGTCCTTCTGTTCCCCCTAGGCTTTTAGTCCACCAGTTGTGCTCTCCTTGAGGTACACCTATTAGGGGCAACTCACACTCCACCTTCTTGCTCTTTGCTGTCTTAGATTCTAGGGGCTCTCTGGTGCTCCTTCAGGGTAGTTCAGCCCCCTACTGGGTCAAGTCTTCCTGGGACTGCAGTCTCCCCTAGCCCTGCAGCTCCCCTCTGCTGGGTGTTCTGCCTTCCTGCTAGAGAGCAAGTAGGCCCTGCAGGGCTCTGTGCACAGGGGCTAGGTGGGAGGTGTTCAGTCCCTGGTGCTTCAGCTGTGGACACCCACGAGCGGCAAGGCCATTGATCAGGGTGCACACCAATCCTGGGCTTCGGGTCTGTGGGCCAGGGCAGTTGGGCTGTTCATCAGAGTGTGCACTCACCCGGGAGCTTTGGGTCTGTGGGCCCAGGCAGCCTGGCCACTGATGTGGGTGCTCACCAACTGGGCTTCAGGTGTGTGCTGGGGCTGCTTACCCCACGTTCACAGTCCAGGGACTGAGGGGGTAGGAGGCAGGAGGCCACGGCTGCTGTGGAGAATTCTCTAAACAGCTGCGGAGTGCCTCTATTTTCTCTTTTTCTTTTAGAGAAATTCCTCCTATTCAAGACCCCCCAAGGTCCAAACAAGCACTTGGCCTCTCACAGAGCCCAGCCTGGCTCTCTCCCAAGAATCCTGCAGCAGACCCTGTGCCCCTGCCAGGGGCCTCAGCCACCCTGGTCCCTATGCTGGTCCCGGGGACCTTATTGTCCTTAAGCACTCTTCTTACCGTCTGATCTTTCAATGTCTTCTACAATCTTTTGTCTCTCATCTTCATATATGCTGGAATACCGTTGGCTGTTCACTCTGTTCCTCAGATCAGCTAGGCATTTCACTGGTGCCGAGGGGAAGTGGAGTCCACTCCCACCTATCTCACCGCCATCTTCCAATTGTGGAAAATAATTTTGAAGACCCAAATCCAGATCCGAGGTCACACAGGATCTGTCACAAACGCTGCAGCACCCTAGCCTATTTCCTTTCTCACTTTCTTCCTTAGGAGACACTTACTAATTTCATTCAGATGACAATATGCTCAGCTAGATGTAGTCAGCATCATAGGCCTTTGGCAGCTGCAGATGGCCCAGCATGGCCTGGTCTGGGCCACCATCATCTCTTGCCTGGACTATTGCAGGAGACTCCTGTTCCCTTCCTGTTCTCCTAACCTGAATTTTTCTATGAACTTACAGGGTAATTCTCTCTCAATGCAAGCCATGTCACATGGCTTTTCTGCCAAAACTCTCCAATGGCTTCTATCTTACAAGTCAGAGAGACATGATCAGAGCCTCATTACCTGTCCGAACTTCTGGCTCATTATCTTTCCTCTTGCTCACTCTCTTCCAGAATAATTGTTTTGTTTTGGGGTGGGTGTTTTTTTCGTTCATTTTGGTTTGGTTTGGTTTGGTTTTGCTGCTGGTCCTTTACAACTCAATATATTCCTGTCACAGATGTTCGCAAATCACAAATGTTCTGCATTTGCAATTCCTCTGAAGGGAACTGCTGATGTGCTCTTCTTCCAGGCTTTTCCTAGCTGACAACTGTCTGCAAAAAGGCCCCCCTCATTCACCCTCCTCTCCTTCCCCTTCAGCCTGCTGTGTTTTTCCCTATAAAATGTATCACCGCTTGGTTATTGCTGCTTCCTCCAGGTAAATGTTGAGCCTTGAGATATATCTGCTTTGTTCCCTGCCCTGTCCCCAATTTGAGGAAAAATAACACCCAACATATAGTAGGTTTTCTACAAATATTTTTTGAATGAAGGAATAGATAAGCAGATGGATAAAGCTGTGGCTCTCAACATTATGTTTGAGGCATGCCTTGAATTTCCAGTGACGTGCAGAGTGACTCCCCTCACAAGCAATCCTGGTCATATCACTCTTCTGTCAAGACTGCGTTGACCTCCACTTCTACAGAGTCAGAGCAACATCCACACAGAGCATCCAAATTTTGGAAGCATGACTGAAGCATAGACAGGAATTAAATGCCTAATTCTCCCTACATATCTACTTCACTGTCCTTCAGCAAAGCTGCCATGCATAGCACAAACTTTCCCATGTCTTGAGGGATTCACACTCCTGAAGCACAGTTCATACAACAAACAGCACCAGCTGACTCTTCCAGGCCTCACAACCCACGCTCACAACACCCAGTACCTCTCCCTGTGTCTCATTGTAGGCCATCCTTGTATGCTTTTCTGTGGGCTCTGGCTCCTCAGCAGAGGACCACCCACATGGAGAATGACCCACAGGCAATGCTGTTCTTTCTGCTTTGCTACCTTGGACTCCTATAAAGGTCCTGGGAGCAGAGCCTGAGCAGAGGGTACAAGAATGAATGATCTTAGCTGGGTATTTATTTCTTTTTTTCATTTTGTCCCACACTAACTGGAGAGGACTGATATTTCACCTTAGTATTGGAAAGAGCTGCGCAAAAAAGACTCTTGGTGTAATAGCAGATTTTAGGAGGCAGTGAGTTCCCCATCTCAGCAGGTATTCAAGGACAAGCTGAAGAATAGGTTAGCAGGGCTTCAGGAAGAAGGTGTAGTGAGAGTAGGCCAGGCTGAATGCTTGGTCAACTTCCTGATGCCAAGTTTCTCAGACTCCTTTATTTGGCTGAGTTAAATAGCAGTACTGTCCCTTGAGAAAAACCAGAAAAGCCAAGGACCCACCTGATAACCATGGGCTTGTTCATAAATGAAAGATACCCCACGTCTTCTGCAGACCAGTTTGCTGACATTGGTAGTACCGAGTGGAGGGAAGCTAGAGAAATGTATCTCTTGATCCCATTACATCAGTATCACAGGGTACAGTAGAGGTTAGGCTGCTCTCCAAACCAACAAAAGGAGTTTAATCTTTCCATCATTTCTCAAGGACTGATATTTAAAAGTTATCTTTGGCATTTGTCGATATACATTCCTTCCAGATGTTATCCTAAGGTCCCAGACCAGTTATATGACATTGAAGGCTCAAATAAGTCACATGATTTTGAAAAGAGAGTAAACTGGTGGTGAGTCTACCCTGTGTCCTGAACAGAATTTTGTTTGCTACAAGCAGAAAAAGCTGTTTTAGTCTGTCCTCAGCTTTCTACTGGCCAAAAATATTTTTTGCATTTAAAGAAAAATAATCAAGTGGCTTTTTTTTTTTTTGGTGCTCACATTAATTCTCTCTGTTTAGACTGAGGTCAGTGCAGCCATGTTTCCAGCTAACCTGGACACCCCAAACTTCTGGTTTCACCTCCAATTAAAAAGATAGAACCAATTGCATTTTTAATTTCTTTAAAATTGTTCAATAAACAAATTCACATTTCAACATCCAGCATTCGATTTATTCTGAGTTATTGTTCTCTGTTCCTTCCTTCATATTATATGCCTTTAAGGAAATTATCTCTACCTCCCCTTTTAAAATCTGACATTCATTCCAATTGGATGTGATGGAGATTCTGAGTTGAAAACAGTGTCTCTTTTAGCTTGTCCAAATTCCTACAGAAATGAAATGAACAAAGTGAAACCTGGGAGTTCTTGGCTGAAAGGAATTTGTTGATGGAGATTAGGACCTAATATTTTTCTTTCAGTTTTCAAACTCAGATAAAGAAACAGTCTGAATCTGGAAACTACCCTGTAGAAAGATGGAAGAAATTACGTTTTTGTCACAGAGCCTGGGATGTCATGTTTTAAATGTGCACAAAGGTATGTGCTTACAAAGGAGTTTCATGTTAGCATATTTCTGGAGTTTGAATGAGTGCAACTGCATAAGCCTATTGGCACTTGCCTTCTTCCTTGTGCTGAAAATCTGACTTTGGCAAGTAAGGGTAAGAGAGGGCTATCCTTCAGAAGAAAAGGGAAGAGAATTTCAACTGAGTATTTATATTTTAATTTTTCTGCTATTCATTCTGTAGCAGATTGTATTTTCCAAAGAAGGGTGCAGCAGTGTCATCTGTCCTGCATGCTCTTCTACAATGTGGCTTTGCCACCCTCTCACATGGACAGGTAGGGTCCATATCTCCTCCTCTTGAATATGGTGAGCTTATTAAAAATTAAAAAGAAATGGGGGAAAACAATTTAGCTTCCTGCTTATCCACTGGAACACGAGTGGGGGAAGTCTGACTATCCTGAAGACACCATTTTTGAGTAAACCTGGATGACATGGAGAGACCACATGCAGTTGATGAGTGAAGGGTCTTTACATGATTATAGCCACCTGCCATCAAGACACCCCTACCTGGCCTAGGTTTTACAGCAGAGGTCATAGACCTCATGGAGAAGAGACAAACAATCTCACTGCATTGTGACTAAAATCCAGACCCACAGCATCCATAAGTATAATAAAATGATATATGCTACCCCATTTGTGATGGTTTGCTACCCAGGGAAGATGACTGAAACACCTTGTTTGACTCAGACAAGTAGCATGCCCTGAACACCATGCACTGTGGCCATAGAGACTATGGCACAGACCTTTCAAATCTAGCAGGGACCAGACACATGCACAGATGTAGAAGGCAACACTAGAGATAGAGTCCAGTACTGTGAGAGCACAGGGCCTAGGGGACAGAGGAAGAAGCAGGCAGGAACCATCTGATGGGGAAAGTTCCAGAAGGCATCTAAAGACAACAACATTGAGTTGGTTTTGAGTAGGATTTGGTCAGTAGAAAAAAATGAAACAGTTCTAGGCGGAGAGCACATCTCACTCATATGTACTAAACCATAGAAGTCTTGGGGGTGCTCAAGCTCTCAGCATACATGAGAAGAAGTGGATACAGCAGGTATGGTGGTGGTGTTATATGTAACTGGGGACCAGGCTGGGGAGTTTAGACTCAGAAGTGGGGCACTGCAGAGGATGAGGGAGAGAAAGAAGAGTGTGCCCTGCATTTCCCCATGCGAGCCTAAGTATTGAGAAATAGAGCCCATTTACCAGCCCATTTTCTGCCTTTGTATGGCCTCAACATGCTGGGAACTTCTGGCCACGCTCTTGAAAAGAATACTGTAGCCCGGACTCACCAACAACCACCTGGCTTTAGCCACTCTGGCTCTGGGGTCCAGTGAGAGCGTCACCATTTTGTTTTCAGCTGCATGAATACAACCTCTGCTCACATGGGCCTTACCAATTGTTTTACCTCCCCAGGGTTACGCAGGGCTAGTGTCTGGGGCTGCTCAACAGAAGCCCCCATGACATTCCTGTCCCCAGCAGCCTGCTGGGGCTCTGCAGCCTCCCATATCCTGAATGGTGAGCCTGGCCAGCCTCAGGCAAAGATCCATGCGCAGCCTCTTTGAGGAGCTGCAGGGCCTCAGGCCCTCTCTGACTTTCAATGGAGCCAGGACCTCATGCAGGGAACACAGCTGCACTGAAACCAATCTATGTTGGAGCCTGAGTTCTAGGGCAACTAACTCCAAGAGTTGAAAGTGCCATTTACTTAAATGACTAATCCATGCATTCATGTGAGAAATTCAGCATAATTGTTGATTTACATTTATGGAGTGATTGTAAGAAAACTCACATCCATGAGCAACCCCTCTGTGCTGGGTCCTGAGCTAAGGTTTTCTCAGCTACAAATCTTGTGCTATAAGCCCCACCTCAATAAACCTCAGTTCCCTAGAGTTGTTCACTCTAGGGCCTGAGGCTGACATCTGATGGATCATGTAAACCATTTGGTATATACCTGACACTGGACAAAGAACAACAAATAATCATGTTTTTGTTATCCACGTTACCCCAAATCAACCCTACAAAGCATTGTCATCTACACTTCATACATTAGCCTGCAAAATCTGAGAACTTGCCTGATACCACAAAGCTCTAAGGGCTGAAGATGGAATTTCAAACCCATGTCTCCTGACCTCAAGGTTGGATATTTGCCTGTGGCCACCACCTCCATGCAAGCAGCCCTAGTCGTTTGCTTGGGCTCCTGCAGCAGCCACTGGTGAGATCTTTCTCCAGCTGACTTAACTGACTTTCTATTCTGTAGCTACAGAGATTGGTTGTCCCTGTATGTCATCCTTCCTGGCTTGAGATTGCATCCTTTTACCCAGAGGCATCGTATCCAGACAGAAAGTGAAGAGTGAAGGTGGCCAGGGTCTGGGAGTGGGGACAGAGAGCTGTTTAATGCATGTGGAGTTTCAGTTTGGGATGCTGGGAAAGTTCTGGAGATGGATGGCGGAGATGGTCGCAAAATGATGTGAATGCACTCAATGTCACTTGGAAATGGTTAAAATAGTTAATTTTATGTTATGTATATTTTACCACAAAAAAGTATGTGTCCCTTAAAAGACCTGAACTCTTTAACTTGGCACATGTGAGCTTTACGGAGGTCATGCAGTTGGGCTTCTGCTGCCCCTTCCAGCCTTGTCCATCCATGTATATCATGTCTGTCCATCTGTCAGTCTGTCAGTACTGCCAGTCTCCCTGTCCTGCCCTGGAACTCTACTTACTCTCTTGGGCTTCCTCACACACACACCATAGCATACCATTTTCCTTACTTTTAAGCTACCCCAGGCTGTTCCTCTGCCTGGGACTCTTGCTAACCCTCACTTACTCACTTCTCCCAGGCCAGACCTGGGCAAGAAAGCCTTTCCTGCCAGGCCTCAGGGTCCTAACCACACTTTGGGCTCTGACATGTGTGGGGTCTACCCGGCCAAGAATTGTAATGATCATGTCTTGTCTCTCTCCTACTAAAGTGTAACTGTCCCCAAATCCTCCCTGGGGCTCCAGCTACTTGTACCAGAGGCTGGTCTGATGTACCACAGGCTAAGCCAGGAACCTGAGTGGCAGCCAGCAGAGCAGTGGACCTTGGGTGATGGCAGATGTCTCAGAAGAGTTGGGTCTACTCTAGTGATGATGCTGTTGCTCCCTCTGGGCAGTGATATCACATGGGGACTGGTGGGCAGGCTCCCAAGAGAGAAGAGGCATGGGTGGGCCACAGGAAAGAACTAGCAATGGAGGAAGGTGATGTAGTGTGCCCATCCTTTCCCTGTAAGGGTGAGTGGTTGAGGTGTGATCTGGACCCAAACTCACTACACTGGTGTCTATGGGGAAGCAGGCAACTCAGAGCTGAGCGATGACTGCCTTGGCAAGTAGCCAGCACAGGATCTGTCTCTCAGCATCTTCCCACAGCAAATCTCTCTAGAGCTAGTGCAGAGGTGATCCAGAACATGAATTAGGAGCCAGCCTGCCCACACTGGAAGTCCAGCTCTACCTCTAACTAGCTGTATTATCTTGAGCAGTTCACTTATCTGCTCTGTGCCTCAGCTCCCTCAACAAAAAAAATCAAAATAATAATAATATCTACATCCTGGTGTCAGACCCATAGGAAGCACCATATAGATCTTTGCTGTTATAATTATGATTCTGTTCCTAGTATCCCCCTAGAGGCTGGTGGGGAGAGTTTTGAATTACCATGCCATAGATGACTCAGCTGAAGAGGTCATGTGATTTGCCATCTTGAGACAAAGCCAGGGTATTGTCTTGTCAAGTTAGCACACATGACTTCCCAAGATGGAGACAGCTTAGCTGGTTATGCAGAGGGGCCTGGAGCCTAGGCCTCACAGGCAGCTTTCCTGTCCTGTCCGGCACACGACACCCACTGCATATCCAAGGTGGGTTTGAGGGTCAGGCCTCAGCAGTGGGCTGTGTTTGGGCTGGCTGGCCTAAAGTGTGCTGGGGGGGCAGACCCCGCTTAGAGCCTGAAGATAAACATGTTAACTGAACTTTCCATCTGTCATTTCAGAGAGTCATTTACTGCCTAACTGTGGTTGGAAAAATTAAGTCCTTGTAATTTAGAGTCAACATTTCTCGCAGAATCATGTTAGACAAGTTGGCGGACTGTGCAGCCTCTCAGCAGAGCTGCTTGCAGTCAAAACAAGTTTAGTGTGGTGTGCTGTCAGCTACCTTGCCTGAGGCCCAGATGGCTGCCCTGTGCTGGGCACAGGGTGCTGAAAGTCACACGGTGGGCCTGGGCACATTGGGACATGGGCCACAGGGGTCAGGGTTAGGAACTGGCCTTGGAAAGCACTGCAGAGGTAGAGTGCCAGCCTCCGGGGGCCTTCCTCTCTCTACCTAATACAGAATGAATCTTTCCCTATGGATTGGTGAGCAGGGACTGTGATAACAAAGTATCATATACTGTGTGGCTTAAACAACAAACTTATTATCTCACAGTCCTGGAGGCCAGAATTCCAACATCAAGATGTCAATCACTTTGGTTTCTTCTGTGGACTCTTTCCTTGTCTAGCAGATGGTCTGTGTGCGTCTGTGTCCTAATCTCCCCTTCTTCTAAAGACACTAGTAATGTTGGATTAAGGCCCACCCTAATGACCTTATTTTACCTTAGTTACCCCTTTAAAAGCCTTGTCTCCAAATATAGTCATATTCTGATGTCTTGGGGTTAGGGCTTCAACATGTGGATTTTGAGGAACGCGTATGTGACCGTAAGATCCTGTGAACTGTTCATTCTAGATTGGTTCATTCTGACTCTACCCAAGAGAAACAGGTTTGTTGGTTTCATTTTCCAGAGGAGAAAACCAAAGGTTTGGAAATGCAGGTGGAGGACCCAGGGGCAGGGTTTCAGGTCCATGGGTTTGGGATCACAACACAGTTGCGTCTGCTCCCATCCCCAAGCAAGCACATGCCAGGCACCGCACAGGCTCCTCAAACTCTCCAAAGGCTGCCATGCAGAATGACTTGGAGGCCTGGGCTTCAGCTTAAGGCAGATTGCCCAACAGGAATGAGGGCTCTGGGCAGCCAGCACTCTATCCCTGGAGGGTCAAGCTAAGGCCCCAGCTTGGGCTGGGGTGTTTACTTCAGTGATGGACTCTTCAAATGCACACTACCTTCTCTAGACAGATTTATCCAGTTTGAAGCTCATCCAAGAGATTATCCTGTTCACCTCGGTTTCACTAAGTAAAACTTTGGGGTCTACTATGTACTGGGTGGTAGATCATGCCAGGAGGGATGATACCTGGCCTCCTTGCCAAAGACCTTGTCCCATGGCAGAAAAGGAAGTAATTATACAATGGTACCTTTGTGTCTGTATAGTATCAAACAGAGTAGACTAGTTGAAATAATTTGCAAGATATGATAAACAATAAACACTAATGTGGTCTCCACTTTCTCCATCTCACATGCACACATCTTTCTCTCTCCATTTCCCTCACTCCTTCCCATGATTTTATTGATTGAAAGAGAAATGGAAAGAGAATAACATTCACATTACAAAATGCATTGTTATTTTATTCATTCATTTGTTAAATATTTATGGAGTGCCTGAGTGGATGGTTGGTAAATATAAGAATACAATATAAACTGCAAGATAAATGAAGTGTCTTTCCTGTAGAGCTTACAGCACAAACAAGGAGCAAGCAAATAAATGAAAAAATCTAATTACAGAAAGAGTGGAATGTATATTTTAAGCAGGGGCATATTTTGTGGCAGGGAAGAGGTGATAGATCAGTTATGTTTTAAAAACAGTGGGTTTTGAACATATTAATTCCAAATAAATATTCAAATGTTGATTTAAGGTAAGCTAGCATGGAGAGGTTGCAGCTGAAACAATCAAGGTAGAGGTGTTAATTGCATGAACAATGTTTGAAGCTACAGGCCTGCATGTGATTACCTAGGAGGTGAGTAGTTGCTAGATGACTGAGCCCTTGGTGCCCCACAATAAGGAATAAGAGGAGGCCCAGACAGGATGATGAAAGAAGGCAGCCCATTTGGCCCTCTGTGGTTCTATGGAAGCAGAAAGAGGAGAAGGTGTTTATAAAGGATGGCATGATCATTAACAAATGTTGCTGAAAGGTGGAGCCAGGTGAAGACAGAGCATCCACTGCTGGATTTCACAAGATGGCAGTCACTGAAGTGATTTTGGTGGAACAGTGGAAGTAAACACCTGATTGGAGTGTGTTGAAGAAAGGACCCACAGCAAGGAAGGGGAGACTGGGAGTAGAGACCACACTATACTCTTTAAAGGAATTATTCTGGCTCTTAAGAGTTCATGTGTGTAGCTACACCTGGC
Organism: Desmodus rotundus; assembly: GCF_022682495.2. NCBI lineage: Eukaryota > Metazoa > Chordata > Mammalia > Chiroptera > Phyllostomidae > Desmodus > Desmodus rotundus. The sequence goes on from NC_071390.1 coordinate 65,722,814, forward strand.
ACATCTCATGAACCACCAAAAATCAAGTTGTGACCACATGGCCTGCGAATTCATCCAGACTAAAGGAACCCCTTCCTTGTCCCCACCCCTGAGACTGGCAACTTCAGGGAGGGTGCCTTCTAGGTGTGCTTGCCCTGGAAGGAATCTCTCCCCCTGGTGCTCACATTTTGGTAGGCCTACACTGCACGCAGCAAAGACACGTGCAGCAGAAGAGCCCATGTGCCAAGCCTGCACAGCCGCCCACAACCAGGGCCCTTATTCCAGAACAGAGAGGCGCCGGGCAAGTCATGCTCCAGCACAGAGATTTATTGATCTTGATTCACACGATCCAAGAAAAGCTTGGCCACAGAGCTTTCTGATCCAATCACAAGGATATGGGGGTTGGGCATGAGCAACAGAGAAGGAAATGGAATTTTAAAAAATCTGTTCTTAAGAAAATAACTCTTTGTAAACCTGATTTCTGTGAGCCCAGCACATGCAATAGAGAAATGTTCTGTTACTCTCCAGAGGCAACAGTGAATAGGGGCTCTGTTAGCAGCTGGCAGGGCCTCCAGAATCAAAACACACCAGGGAGATGAGAGAGCAGCCTTCCTGGAGTCAATTGTGAGCAGAGCCTATAAGGAAGTGGGCCTTCCTCCCTGCAAGCCTTCTGCCTAAGTGAGACAGAAAGGCCCTCACATTCATGTGCACTTCTATTTTGTACTAATAGAGCAATAACAAATTTGCACCAAGACCAGATTAGCATTTCTGCCTTGGGCTATTTAAGGAGGTTGCCTTAAGACTGGTCTCATCTGTACCTGTCTTTTCTTTTGTATATTTGGTCATCAATATTAAGAAAAGTCTGTACTAACCATCAGAAAAAAATTGGACCAGCTTGACTTTTTTTGTGGGAATAAAAAGATAAAAGCAATGACTGAGATCTCACCATGTGTCTGGTGTCTTGTAATTGCATTATCCTTTAATCTCTAACACTCTGCTTTGCAGACAGGAAACTAAGGCTTAAGGAGGCAAATGACTTACCCAAGACCATGGTATGACAGAGACATGCACCCTCTGATAAATGGTTTATTCCCTTGTTTTCCAACTCACCTGATTTATTGGCAGCCAGAGGTTACATCCTAGTTCCCCATGGCTGGTCTGCTCTGTTTGTCTCACACAGTGAGTGCAGTTCTTGCTGCTGGCAGTGGGGCTATTTGCAATAATGAAGGCAAATGCCTTCAATGAGAGCATGCATGCCCCAGCATTCCCACCACTCTGTTTCCTCTTACAGGCTGCCCCTTACTCCTTTACCTGTCTAACCCCCCTGAGCATTGGCTTTATGACCCCTGCCAAGAGTTCTACCTACTTCTTTTCCTCATTAATCCTTGGGACAGTTCTGGGGCTCCAGTACCATTACCCTCGTTTCTCTAGGTAAAGAACCTGATTCCCAGAGAGGTTCAGCGACTTTCATCAAGACACAAAGCTGAAACTCTGCCTAGATCTGAAGACCTTAGCCTTATATGTCCAAGCTCTATCCCTGCTATGCAAGGCTGGCCCACTGTGTGAGCTCTGAAGACCTCTGTCCTTAGTCCTTTCAAATGTGCTAAGGCCCAATGACTAAGTTGGAGAGTAGAGCCTCTGAGACCTCAGCCAATCAGTTCATAGGACCACAGAACCATACTCGCCCATCAGTGGCAGCTCTGTCACCATATTATTATTGTTTATTAAGCACTTTGTATATTTTCTCCCAATTACCTCAACAATTTAATATTATCATGGCCATTTTACAGGGGGAAAAAACAGAGGTGAAGAAATGTGCTCAGGGTGACATGGTTACTAGGTAGGAGATTCAGAATGCAAACCCAGCTCCATCTGCCTCCAAGACCACCAGCTTTGTGTGATACCCTGCTGCTGTTCTTCAGGCCCTGTGGCTTGGGTGGAAATAAGAGCAGTTTTTAGCACATGTATTCTGCTTTGTTGAAGCATGTGTTTCTTTATATAAATACTCTTTGTCAGTTACACAGCCAAGTGGAAGGTCTGGACAGACCCCAAGCAGCACATTTCATGCTATTCCTGAAATGTTCTACTGGAAGAGGTTTGCATCCTGCTTTACCTTGCTGGGGGCCTAACTGACCCCTCCTTTCTTTTTCTAGTTCATGGCTGTCCAGGAAGACCATGTTCTTTCCATTCTTCTTCCTGGCTACTAATGCTAATTTGGAAAGAGCTTTATTCAGATCCCCAGTCATGTTCCTCTGTCCTGACCCTCAACAGTTATGAATATTATGTGTTGACAGTTTGGGGACTGATTCAACCCGTTAGTTTTGAGGACCATTGCACCTCTCTTTTCATTACCTCAAAGCCAGAGGGTAAAGTCATCAATTCTCCACCAAAGTTTCATTCCAACCACCCGCAAAGCTCATCCTTGGCTGATGAGAACCTATTGGCAGTATTCAACTTTATCTTAACACTGCTAAGCACCACAGGGAACTGCAATGAGTGAGTGTAAAACACAAAGAGGCTAAAGATGTAAAGGCTTTAATCCCTCTGGGGAAAGTTTCCTCTCTAAAGGTCTGAATCTTGGCACTTTCCTTGAAGCTGAGCTTCCACTCTAGTCTTACGGCTTTTATGTTACAGACCCAATGTAAACCTTCAGAGATGCCAACTTATTTACTTTTGGCAAAACCCAACATCCTCCCTCAATAGAAATGAAAGCATGGAAGTGTTGTAAAGTTATATCTGAAAGCATCATGCATATCTACAAACTCTTAAAATCCAACATTTGGATGAGCTGCATGTAGACAGATCAGAAACACATTGAGTAGATACTCTTTAAATTGCACCATGGGTCTCCAAAATTAAGGGAAAAGCTTGGCATGGTCCATTTGGGAGTTATGGATCTCAGAGCACTTGAAGCACTAGCAAATGTTCCCCAGGCAGAAGGTCCTTTGGCAGACTTTCCCTGGCTTTCATTTCCCTCCCAGTGGAAACTTTTAAGGCAGAAAGGAAATGAGAAATCAAAGTTGATGTGAGCAGACAAGGAGAAGTTCCTCAGGAAGGTGGACTGTGAACATGGGGGTTATAAAGCCATGTAGACAACTTGAAAAGTTTGTAATGATACTCAGATAGGTTCTTAAAATCAATGTCTACAAACAGGTTATATTGGCCTCTTCCTCAGTGATTCAGGCAGTGTTCCTTCCGAGCTGGCTGTGGATCTTGCAAATGAGTTCGCACATTGCTTAGAAACTATTCACATTCTGGAGTGGCCTGAGAATGGCAAATGACTGGAACCATTTGGACTATTTTCATGAAACTTGGTCACATACGTCATACTATCATGTGCTATTAGTTGGCTGATGTTTGAAAGCATGATCTGTTATTTTTCCACCTGTTTACTTTTAAAACAAAGCCCTGTTGACTTAAGTGAATTCTATTTTAGATCAAGTTAACTTTCGACATCCAGCCAAGGTAAGGTTCTTTATGTTCAAAGTTAATGACCACCTGGTCTTTAAAAAGTCCAAAAGGACCAAAAGATGTGTGGAAAACACATTGAAGACAAGTTCTGACTATCTAAAGCACTTGCTGACTCACCACCCAGGAGGTAGGACCCTGATGGCCCTCTACAAAGGCTACCATTGCGTGACTCATCCTGATTGGCTATGGTCTGTCTACATGTCAGATTCTGCACTGGACACTGAGTCCCATAATAATAGTCATTGCTGGGTGGGGAGCAGTGTGGATCAGTGGATCCAGTGGATCCACAAGAACATGGATTTAGGCACCAAAATGGCCTGAGATTTTATCTCAGCTCAGTTTTGTGTCTTTGGGAAAATCCATGGCTCATCGAATTCCTACCTTGCTCTTTGTGGCATGCAGCATGGGAAGAGCTCAGTTCTGCCACCCTTGGCCCCCCAGTCAGAGGTCTGGGTTTACTAACCTTCCCTGAGCTTGTGGGCTTGAAAATCAGAGTTCTCACTCTATCTTTCATAGCTAAATATTTTCAGCAAGAAGTTTGTTCTGGCTCTAAATGTGTTGCAAAATTGATCTCTTGTTGCCTTTTTCCAGGGCCTTATAGTAGGAGGGAAAGATGCATAAACATCTGGGACTGAGAAGCTCAAGCTTTTGGCTTTGGATGTGACCCTAAGAGTGGGGGTGGGGGGGTCCTCACAACTGATCATTAGCTCTACACCACTGACAGGGCTCCCAAGGGACATGAGGCAGCATGCCCCCTACAGGAGCACCTTGCATGGGGCAAGAGAGTTATAAACACAGAATGACTGAAATACAAACCCACTGAGGTGACTGTTAGAGGCCACAACAATTCTCAAACTTATGTGTTTCTCTATTTTTGATTTGATATAAGCATGTAGCTCTTTTAGAAAAAAAGGAATTAGAGGTTTAAGAAAAAGACCTTGGAATACACAAAATGATGAGATCGAGGAAGGAACCCATGTATAGCATTACAGTGGGATGAAGGCTTTAACTGTTTGGTCAGGAGAAGCTTTTGGAAAAACAGGGTGGATGAGTCGGGGGTTGTCAGGCCATCTGCAAACACGTGCACCACGAGTGCAAGTCCCAGCCAGGAGGGAGGACAGCAAGGCCTAGAACAAGGTTCAGCTCAGAGTTGCTGAAATTCCTGGGAAGAGAGGTAGGAAATGAGCAAGAAGAGATCAGGGCCTGATGGAGAAGCTCAGTGTGCCAGCAATAATTTTTTATCCCAAAGGGAGTAATAAAAAACCACCAAGCAGGGGCCTGACCCTGGGGCCATGTTTGCATTTAACAGTCTCTTCAGGGTGTGTGGAAGGAGGGCTGGGTCAGGGGACATCGGGTCAGGGTTTATTTTTAACCAGCGTACACAGGTCAACAGTAAGACAGCCCCTTTTGTGGCCTGGGTCTGTGCCAGTGGTAGTTACCCAGATGGCACCTGCCTGCCTCAGGCTCCTTACAGTCTCTGTTCTCACTGTGGGGGATTCAATGGGCCATCAATCATCATTAAGTTGAGCATTATCTTCAAGAGGGTAACCTCCCTTGGAAAGGCTGCCTGCTGGAAGCATTATGACCCCGTTACTTAGAAAGAAAGGCTAATTGACCCTAGAACAATCAAACAGATACCATCACTGGTGTTTGGGCCATCTCCCAGTTACACGTCTACCTCACCAGTGGAGATGCCTGCTGGCTCTCAGACCCTTCCGGCCCATGAAACTACCCAAAATGTGAGGGATGTCTCTTCAAGGGATCTCTCAAACAGCAACAAAGTGGATGAGAGGGCACTGCCAAAGTGGGGCAAAGCCTCTGCTCAAGGTTAAGAGGCCCTTTGCTGCTGGGTCAGCCAAGGGACACTCTGTCCCATCATTTTGAAGACTTTTTCATCATAGAAAAATCCCACTGTGATAAAGAATTCAAAGGCAGGGCCATGCTAGTTGTTACATTGCTCTTGGCTGGATATTTGACAGCATTCAATTTGTACAGAAATTGATCACTGACAAAGTGTATTTGCATACACCATTTAGTAAATTTTCACTGGGCTGTGACTGGTGATTCAGAGGTCAAGACTCTGTTTCCAAGCAACTCAGAGCCACTGCCAGCATGCGTGTGTGCGTGTGTGCGTATGCACACTGAATGCATACCTGTAGGGGGCATCAAACAGCAAGAGTTGCCTGGAAACCCAAGGTTTCTAAGGGAAAGTTCGGGGAGGGATGGAGAGTGTAGATTTGAGTGTAGTCCAGCTAACTATACCAGGATCCTATGTTATGAAAAACTAAGACACAGGCTGCCCAAGACCACACAGTGAGTTAAAGCAGAGGGAACTGCATCTCTAGGATGTGTGACATCTTGAAGAACATGAGCACCCCAGCCTTGCAGAGTTGTCATCAAATGTTGCCTACAGAGTGGCCAGTGCAGAATCCAGTGGGCGTCCACGGTCAGACATAATTTCTATCCTACTCTGGTGCAACCAGGAGACGATTGTTAACCTCCTTGGCTGCTGCTGTTAGTGAGAGTGTTTTGGAGTAGGGTATATGGGACCTCTTAGAAACCCCTGATTTCACATGCTTGGAACCATTTCACAATCCACAGTGGGCCTCTAGCTGTTCAGTCTGCTTTTCCTTATTCATATGTGTTACATAGCATGCTTTTCAAAGTGCATGCCTTGACAAGATCACATCTCACTCTGCCTGTCTGAGTCTCGTGGGTCCACTGATGAAGGTGAGTCACCTTCCAGGATCTGGCTTGCCTCCTTCATTCCACTAATAACTATTGAGCACTTGTTCTTTTTTGGTCACTATTCTCAGGACTATGGATGGAGCAGAGAGCAAAAACTACCTGGGGCAAGTGTTGCTTACAGTGTTGGGGTCAGAGCTGACTCCAAGAAACAGAAAAGGCTCTATGATAACTTGTGGAGTGGCCCTGACATGCTAGATGTTATACTGAGATTTCTTGTCCTCTCCAGAGTCCCAGGGGCCCTACCTGTCACTCAATGAAGCAGCAACTCTCAAGTGTGCTTCAGCATCCCCTGTCGGACTTGAGTGTTGTGTCCTGCCCAGAGTTTCTGATGCAGTGGGTGTGGGGTGGAACCTGAAACTGTGCTTTTAACAGGTTCCCAGGGATGCTGGTGCTGGTCAGGGCACTCTTGGGGGAAACTCTGGAGCACCCTCTCATTAGAGAAACATCAGAGGGGTTGGTGAGATGAAGTAGACCTGTGGGCACAGATGTCTTGCAAGAAAGTGAAAGAGGGAAAAACAAAAACCCAAGAAACTGCTGCCACGCAGAGAGACATGGATAAGGTATGGCTTTCATCCTCAGATATGCAGCCGCTGTGCAGATCCAGCTGTGCCTGAAAATTCCCCCCCAAAAGGGACCCTAAATGATTTGGAATTGAATTTACATTTTGCAAGATCCCAAATAACAATGGACTCACAGAGTATCCTCAGTTGTGTTAAGGGTGGGGAAGAAGCAAAGAGTGAATTTTTAGGGGCTGGACCCTACTCCATGCAAAGCACCTCACGCTTTACACACATTTACTTATTTAATCCTCCCTACGGCCTTGAGACTGGCACTACAATGCCCATTTTACAGATGAGAAAAGTGAGACTTAGAGAAGTTTCAATAAATAACTTGCCTAAATTCACAAAAGTAGTTAAGGGAAAGCCTGTGTTTTAACGAACACCCACAGCCTGATGGCCACACAGTGATAGTCCAACAGGAAAAACTAAAGAGAAATCAGGAGAAGCCACTGTTCCCTTTAGAATAGACAGAACTTGGGTTCCATAAGTCACTTTGTGGGAGAGGAGCTGAAACAAGCTGTTATGGTCTCAAACAGGCTGGTTTGTACACCCAGTGAGGTGGGAGATGCTCAGATCACTGTGGATGGCTAAGATTTTTTTTTCTGCTCTCTTCTATGAATACTGGCCACTGGTTCCATGTGTGTGACTCCTGAGGCACTGAAATGGACTGAATTACATCCCCCCAGATTCATCTGAAGAAGCTCTAGCCCCTAATGGACAGCGATTGAAGTTAAATGATATCATAAGGGTGGGGACCTAATCCACTAGAATTTGTGCCCTTATAAAAGAGAAAGGACACCAGAGATCTCTTCTCTCTCCCTCTCCCTCACTCTTGCTCTGTCTCTCAATCTCACCATGTGAGAACATAAAGAAAAAGTAGCTGTCTGCAAGTCAGGAAAAACTGTGAGAAAATAAATTTCTACTGATTATGACACTCATACTATGGTATTTGTTATGACAACCTAAGCAAACTAACACAGGAACATTCCACTTGGGCAATGATCCTCAATGTTGGGGGGTGGGGGGGGTGGGGAGGGTGGTGATTGAATTCTAGGCCCTAAAGGCTTCAGAATACTACGGTAGGCTTTGCTTCTGAAACTGTCATTCACCTTTGTTAACTCTATACAGAAATCATCCCATGTGGTTTGAGAAAGGGAATTCTGTCTTAAAAAAGACCTCTCCTTTCTACCTACAAATTTAAATAACTTTATCCGAATTTCATTCTGTTTCTTGGTTGACACATTGTAGTTCAGGGTTTTTCAAGCCAATGTCTTCCATATGTAGCCAGAGGACTTTACACACGCAGCCTAATGTTCAATTGCTTGCCATTTGGGGAACATCATATTTAGGTTGCCTTACTGGTGGATTTTACTAACCTTCAATGACCTTTATCTTATTGATGCAATTTGGTTACAGACAAAGCTACATGAGGTCAACAAAGAGTGTTGTTTTTGAATAATGGACCAAGGTTACAGGACATGCAGCATGAGTCAGGGGGAGGAATCATCTCTATCATCTCTTGGCAGAAACTTATATTTTTCCAGCATTGACACTAGTTCACAATTGTAGACTATCTTTCTATCTATCTATCCATCATCCTTCTATCTACATACCATCTGTCATCTATTTATCATTTACTTTCTCTCTCTCTCTCCTCGCCAAATGACAATAAAGGAATACAGAAGGGAAAAATTTCACGACAGTGATGAGAATAGGAAGAGTATGCAACAAAAGACTAAAAGGGCTCTACCTGGCTCTTAATCACAGTCACAATTTAGTCATAGATAGGAGCAGATAACCACAGGTCACCAGATCCTTGCGAGAACCATTAGAAAATCCAAATATACTGCCAACAAATCCCTGTTGCCAGTCCCTCCTTACCTTCACCCCCAGAGGCAGCTGAGCCACCAGTTTCTGAGCCTGTGTAGGTCCATGGTGGATTAGAAGGCTCGACCATTTGCCCTTTGAAGCTCTGAGGTTCAGGATTTTGCTCAGCTGTGTACCATTTATTGTTCTACCTTCTAGCTATTACATTTTGTTGATATTAACTATCTCTTGTCTCTTCTTAAAAAATACTGCGCTTTAAATCATCACTTCACTGATATTTTGGTGGTTTTGGAGAGGGAGCAGAGGTGAATAAACATGCTTAGTCAGCAAGTGGTTCACAGTATTCCCATATCGGCAAATATACTCTTTCTTCTCACTCTTCGAAGAAAAATTACTTAAGGATATGCTGCAAAATAATTTAAAAAGCATTGTAATAAAGAGGAGAAAATGTATGTTTTCAGGAAATTAAAGATAAAAACCATTACTCAATGCTTGGAAAATCTAAGGACAGCAGCTGTGTGTCCGGTTGAACAAATAATTAGTCCAACCAGAGTCCCTAGAACATTTTTTAAAAAGTAGATTTTACAACATAGGAGTTTGGTTCAGGGCAAGACAAACTTTTTTAAAAAATTAAATTTATTGGGGTGACATTGGTTAATAAAATTATATAGATCTCAAGTGTACAATTCTATGAAATAGCATCTGTGTATTGCATTGTATGCTCATCACCTAAAGTCTTCTTCTGTCACCATATGTTTGACTCCCTTTACCCTTTACTATCCCCCCTACCCTTCCCTCTGGTAACCAACATACCATCGTCTGATATATCTATGAGTTTTTGTTTATTTGTTTTTCTCATTTGTTCATCTGTTGCTTTCAGTTTTATATCCCACATATGAGTGAAATCATATGGTTCTTGACTTCTGTCTGACTTATTTTGCTTCCCATGATATTCTCAAGGCCCACCCACGTTGTTGCAAATGGCAGCATTTCATCTTTTCTTATGGCTGAGCGGTATTCCATTGTATATATGTACCACATCTTCTTTATCCAATTATCTATCGAAGGACACTTCAGTTGTTTCCATGTCTTGGTCATCATGAATAATGCTACACTGAACATACAAGTGCATATATCTTTGTGAATAAATATTTTTCAATTTTTTGGTAGATACCCAGAAGAGAAGTTTCTGGGTTATATGGTAACTCTGCTCTTAAATTTTTGAGGACCTCCATACTGTTTTCCATAGTGGCTGTATCAGTTTATATTCCCACCAGTTGTGAGTAAAGATTCTTTCCTTCACAATCTTTCCAAAATGTTATTACTAGTCTAGTTAATAATAGCTATTATGGCCCTGGATGGTGTGGCTCAATGGATTGAGTGCCGGCCTGCAAACCAAAGTGTCACAGGTTCAGTTACAAGTCAGGGCACATACCTGGGTTGCAGGCCAGGTACCCAGTTGGGGAACGTATGAGAAGCAGCCACACATTGATGTTTCTCTCTCTCTTTCTCCCTCCCTCCCCTTCTCTCTAAAAAAGTAAATAAAATAAATAAAACCTTTAAAAAATAACAGCTATTCTAACAGATGTGAAGTTGTATCTTATTGTAGTTTTGACTTACATTTCCCTAATAACTAGTGATGTTAAGAATCTTTTCATGTATCTGTTGGCCATTTGTATGTCTTCTTGGGAGAAGCATTTGTTCAGATACTCACCTCATCTATTAATTGGATTGTTTGTTTGCTGTTGAGTTGTATGAGTTCTTTACCTATTTTGGATATTAAACTGTCAAAACTGCTATTTACTAAAACTTTTTTGTTGCCTTTTTTTGGGTTTTTTTTTTGTAGCTTCTTTTGCTGTGTAGAGCTTTTTAGTTTGATATAGTCCTATTTGTTCATTTTTGCCTTTACTTTCCTTTGAGCTAATATCATACTAAATTACGAAAAACTGAAAACTTTCTGTAAGATTGGAAACAAGATAAGGATGCCCACTCTCACCACCCTTATTCAACATAGTTCTGGAAGTCCTAGCCAGAGCAATAAGGCAAGAGAAAGAAATAAAAGGCATCCAAATTGAGAATGAAGAAGTAAAATTGTCGCTTTCTGAAAATGACATAATTATTTATATAGAAAACCTAAAAGATTCCACCCAAAAATATTAAAAATAATAAATAATTACAGTAAAGTGCTATACAAAATCAATGTACAAAAATCTATTGCATTCCTACATACTAACAATAAAATTTAAAAAAATTAAAGAAACCAATTTATTTTGCAATTGCAACAAAAAAAAATACCTAGGAATAAACTTAAAGAATTTGAAGGAATATATGCTGAAAACCACAAAGCATTATCAAGGGAGATTGAAAAAGACACAAAGAAATGGGAAGATACTTTGTGTCTATGGATTGGCAGTATCAACATTATTAAAATGGCTATATTACCCAAAGAACTATACAGATTTAATAGAATCTCCATCAAAATCATAGTGGCCTTTTTTTAAAGAAGTAGAATGAAAACATCATCAGATCTGTAAGGAACCACAAAAGACCATGAATAGTGAAAGCAATTCTGAGGGAAAAGAACCAAGTCAAAAGCATCACACTCTCTGACTTTATTCACAAAGTGGTGAAAATCAAAACAGCATGATACTGGCAGAAAAACAGACACATAGATGAATGGAACAGAACTGAGACCCTGAAATAAACCCACATGTATATGTATATGGACAAATAATTTTTGACAAAGGACCCAAAAACATAGAGAAAAGAAAGCCTCTTCAATAGGTGGTTCTGGGAAAATTGGTGAGCCACATATAAAAGAATGAAACTAGGCTGTTTGTCCAAATATACAAAAATTAACTTAAAATGAAACAAAGACCTAAATATAAGACCTGAAACAATAAATTACATGAAAGAAAACATAGATACTAAACTTGCAGACCTTGGACTTACAGAAAATTTTATGATTTGACCCAAGCATTAATCTTAGTGATAAGGTGAGAGCAAGTATGTTTTTTTTATTGTAAAAGAAATATATACAATAGGCATTCAAGGAAAGATATACAAGAAAATCATATGAAGAAGACTTGGGGCAAAGATAGACTATAAGAAAAGAGAATCTTTTGACATAGAACAATTCCATTTGAGTAGCACTGGTTTACTGGAAAAAGGTTTTATTTCTTCTCCATGATCCTAATCACTCTACTGGTATATTACATGATAATATTATAAAATGATTTACTTTTATTTTTGGAATTAATTTGTAGGAAAAGCATAGGAAACTAACTACCATTCTTCATAAATTCTAATAGGCACATTTTTTTCAGATTTTGGCCTCTTTGAAATCAGAATAGAATTTATAATTAGAGTGTCATTAAAAGCATTTTTTAAAGCTTTATGGAACATAAAACAATGGTGTATCATAGAGTTAATGACAAATTCAATTTGATAAAATGATATATAGAGAGGAGAAGCAAAATATTGTAAACCTTAACAGTTTGAAGTAAGAATAGACGTGACAGAAAATTAAATAGAGAAGGGAAGGGAAGAGAGGGAAAGGCAGAAATTTTATTTTTTTCAGTTCACATGGTGGAGACTCAAAAGGTGCTCTGTAAACAGAGATCAATAAAAATCTTAGATGTATCCAATATAGTGGCAGAGTAGGTGGAAGTAACACTTACCTCCTCCCAGAATCATATCAAAATTAAAAACAATTTATAGAGCAATCAACTTGGATAACCATCTGAAGACTAGCTAAACAGAAATCTTATAACTAAGGATATACTGAAGAAGACACGTTGAGAACAGTAGGAAGGTTAAAGACGGAAAAAGTGCTGGCCCTGCACCCATGTGTGGCAGCTGAGAATCCAGAGGGATATCTCAGCTGCAAATGTCCCCCACTGAAGAGTGAGGGCTCTCAAAACCACACTGAGTTTAGCAGCATAAAGCACCAGTGCTGGGAAGAAGAGCCAACATAATATTTAGCCGAAAAATAATCACTGGGGACTTCATTCCCCTGGGAGAGAGGAAACTACTCTAAATGCAGGTGCCTTCTTAAAGGGCCAATAGACAAAATTTCATAAGGGCACTTACCTTGGGCTTCAGCAGAGGGACAGTGGCTTGGTGGGCCCTGAAGTCATTGGATTTCGTGACTTTGGGGAGATGGCTGAAGGGACAACTGCCAATGTCCCTCTGTTGTCCACAAAAGTCATTTTTCCTGGGCCAGGCACTTCCCCTGCCTCATACAGCATTAGCTTAGGGAGATGCATTAGCCCCACACTGCCAATTTCCTGAAGCCCCACCCCAGCAAGTTCATACCTTGTGGAAAAATATACTGGCAGTGGCCAGACTGAGCCCATATTGTAGTCTTGAAAAACTCTAGAGGAAATCTGGGCAAATTCAGGGGGTGCCAAAGACATATAGGGAGAGACCGAGTTGCAAGGCTTTGAGGGGCAGGACTGTTTTACCCACATTCCTGACTTGTGCCCCTGTTCCTGTGTTGGGCCTGCCACCCCCACAGCAGTAGACTGGGCAGGTTAACTAGCCCCACCCTGCCAACTCCCTGAGGCCCTGCTCTGCCAAGCTCACACCCTGTGGAGGGATCCTCTGGTGGCAGTCAGCCTGGGCCCATGTTGTAGTTGTTCTTGAAAAACTCTCCAGGAGGTCTGGGCAAACTCAGGGGGAGCCAAAAACACATAGGAAGAGACTGAGTTCTATGGTTTTAGGTGAGGGTCATTTTTCCCAGTGCATTCAACAGGTACTACTGTACCTGGGTAGAATCCTACTTACACAAGGCTAAATCTTAATCTGTTTTAGCTAATGAATTCCACTGGATCTACCCTGATGACTCCCTAAGATCCTGACTCACTGCAAAGGTATGTAGCACCCAGGCAAGGGCGGCTGAAATTGTTGTACCCTGAGACTTTTGCTAAGTGACCTCAGACCCAGGAATAGTGACGAATTTGAATTTGTATTAATCTGGTAAACACCACTTGCTCCTACCCAGTGACTCACTGAGAACCTGCCTCATGCAATGCCTGAGGCTCTTTCAGTGGCAAAGTCTACCAGGCAGGTGGCAGTGGATCACACAGTAACTTAGGCCTTTTGATGATGTGCCCCAGGTGGCAGCAGGCCTTGCTATGTAGCTTGGCTTCACCCATGTGCACCCAGTTCCAGCACAGGCAGCTACCTACCAGGGATTACCTTGTAGCCCTTAACATGTGGCTCAAGGCCAGTCACAGGCAGCAACTGACGTTGACTTGCACTGGAGTGCATCCCAAGAGACCCCAAAATCAACATTCCCAGCGGCTGGCTTCAGACTATATTAGCATATGACCCAATTACTGGTAAAAGTGATACAACAGAAGGGAGATCTTGGCAGGCACCAGACTCAATGGGGAAAATTCCACTTTATGGGTTGAGCTCCCACACATCAGCTTCTACATTGTGATTGGGATCAATCATCATAGTCAGCCAGTCTGAAGATCAACCCCACCCACAAATGAACAAAAAGTAATCAAGACTCAACTACAACAGGAAAATCACATATACTCCTAAAGCACACAGCTCAAGTAATCAGGGATATTGTATCTGGGATATTGAATCAAGGCTGGGAGACAGAAAACCTAACTAACACAGAGAAACAATTACAGAAGTGCAGCCAAAATAGAGAGACTAAGAAACATGTGCCCCATCAAAAAAATAAACATATAAAGGAAAATCTCCAGAAAAAAAGAAATAAATGAAATGTAGGTAAGCAATATATTTGATACAGAGTTCAGAGCAATGTTTATAGGAATGCTCAAGGGACTTAGTGAGAACTTCAACAGCATTAAAAAAAGATATAGAAACCATTAGAAAGAACTAGTCAGAGCTGAAAAATACATAACTGAAATAAAAAAAAATACACTAGAAGGAATCAACAGCAGATTAGATGAAGCAAAGGATTGAATCAGAGATGTGAAAGACAAAATAGCAGAAAATATCCAATTAGAGCAGCAGAAAGTAAAAACTAGATTAAAACTATAGTATAAAGGACCTCTGGGAGAACATCAGACATAACAACATCCACATCATAGCAGTACCAGAAGGGGAGGGGAGAGAACAAGGTACTGAGACACTATTTAAAGAAATAATGACTGAAAAATTCCCCAATTTGGTGAAGGAAAAAGACATACAAGTTCTGGAAGCATAGAGAATACCAAACAAGATGAACCCAAAGAGTACCACACCAAGACACATCATAATTAAAATGACAAATTTTAAATACGAAGAAAGAAACTTAAAAGCAGCAGGAGAAAGATAATTAGTTACCTAGAAAAAAACTCCAATAAGGCCCTGATTGGTGTGGCTCATTTGGTTGGGCATCATTCCATGAGGTAAAATGTCACCAGTTTGATTCTCAGTCAGGGCACATGGCTGGATTGTGGGTTCAGTCCCCAGTGGGTGAGTACAAGAGGCAACCTATTAATGTTTCTCTCCCTCTCTTTCTCCCTCCCTTCTCCTCTCTCTAAAAATAAATACATAAAATCTTTAAAAATGTATATATTTAAAAAAAGCTCCTGACAGCTGATTTCTCAATAGGTACATTTCATGCCAGAAGAGATTGGCACAAAATATTCAGTGATGAAAAGCAAGGACTTAAAACCAAGACTAATCTACTTAGCAAGGTTTTCATTTAAAATTGAAGGAGAAATAAAGAGCTTCCCAGACAAGAAAAAGCAAAAGGAGTTCATTAATCATCAACAAAACAGTATTACTAGAAATGTTAAAGGGTCTTCTTTAAGAAAAAGAAAGGAATAAAAGAGGAACATAGTTATAAAGAATAAAATGGCAACATATATGTGCTTATTAATAATCACTTTAAATGTAAATGGCTTAAATGCTCCAATCAAGGATGATTCAATATCTGAAATTCAATGTCATATACTACATAAATAAAATTAAGGATAAAAATCTTATAATTATATCAACAGGTGTAGAAAAAGAATTTGACTAAATCCAACACCCATTTACAAAAACTCTCAGCATAGTGTGAGTACAGGGAACATACTACAACACTATAAAGGTTATATGTAGCAAACCCACAGCTAACAGCATATATTACAGAGAAAAGCCAAAAGCATTTTCCTTAAGATCAAGAACAAGACAGGGATATCCACTTTCACCATTGTTATTCAGCAGAGTAGTAAAAGTTCTAGCCACAGCAATCAGACAAGAAAAAATAATAATAAATCGTGTCCCAACTGAAAAGGAAATAGTAAAACTGTCATTATTTACCGATGACATGATACTATATAAAGAGAATCCTGAAGATTCCACCAAAAAAAACTGCTGGAAATGATAGATAAATTCAGTAAACTGAACAGGATACAAAATAAATATTCAGAAATCAGTTGCATTTTTATACACCAATAATAAACTATTAAAAAGATAAACTAAGGAAACAATCCCATCTATACTTGCATCAAAAAATGAATTATCTAGGAATAAATCTAACCAAGGAGGCTAAAGACCTGTAATTGAAAAATTATGAGACTCAAAGGAAGAAATTGAAGAAGATACAAATAAATGGAAGCATATATCATGTTCACAGATAAGAAGATACCGTTAATACTGTTAAAATGTCCATACTACCCAAAGCAAGCTATAGATTCAGTGCATTCCTATCAAAATATCAATGGCATTTTTCACAGAACTAGAACAAATAATCCAATAATTTATATGGAATGACAAAAGACCCAGATACCAAAAGCAATCTTGAGAAAGAACAAAGTTGGAGGTATCATGTTCCTTGACATCTAACTATATTATAAGGCTTTTGTAATCAAAATAGCATGGTATTAGATTAAAAGCAGATACATAGATCAATGGAACAGAATAGAGAGTCCAGAAATAAACCCATGCCCATATGGTCAATTAATACATGACAAAAGAGGCAAGAATTTACAATGGAGAAAAACAGTTTATTCAATAAATGGTATTGGGAAAATGAGACAAATATATTAAAAAAAATGAAAGTAGACCAACCATCTATAAGAATAAACTCAAAATGAATTAAATACTTAAATGTAAGACTTGAAACCATAAAACTCCTTGAAGAAAATATAGGCAGTAAAGTCTCTGACATTTCTCATAGCAATATTTTTTCTGACATATTTCCTCAGACAAGGGATACAAAAGAAAGAATACACAAATGGGACTACACCAAACTAAAAAATGTTTTTATTTGCATTTTATTTTATTAAAAACATTGTTTATTGTTCAATTGCAATTGTCCCCTTTTTCCCCCATCACCCTCCTCTGTCCCACCCACCCCCACCTCCCACACTCAATCCTCTCCCCATTGTCTTTGTCCATGTGTCCTTTATTCATGTTTTTACACAGCAAAGGAAACCATCAACAAAATGAAAAGACAATCTATCCATTAGGATAAGATATTCTCTAATGATACATCCTATAAGGAGTTAATATTCAAAATTTATAAACAACTAATAAAACTCAACACCAAAAACCCCCAACAATCCAATTGAAAAGTGGGCAGAGGACCTGAATAGACACTTCTGCAAAGAGGACATACAGGTGACCAATAGACATATGAAAAAATACTCAATGTCACTAATCATCAGAGAAACGTAAATTAAGACCACAATTAGATACCAACCACCTCATACCTGTCATAATTGGCTACTGTCAATAAATCAACGAACAAGTGTGGGTCGGTGGGAATGTGGATTCATGAAAACACTACAGAAAACAGTATGGAGGGTTTTTTTTTTAATTAAAAATGGAACTGCCATATGACCCAGTGATTTCACCCCTGGGTATATAATCAAAGAAACCCAAAACACTAATTTGAAGGAATAAATACACCTCTATATTTATTTTAGCATCATTTACAATAGCCAAGATATGGAAGCAACCCAAGTCCCTATCAATAGAAAAGTGCATTAAAAAAGGTTCTGGTACATATGTACAATGGAATATTACTCTGTTAAAAAAAAGGAATGAAGTCCTACCTGTCATGAATGGACCTAGAGTACTGGAATCATGCTAAGTGAAATAGGTCAAACAGAGAAAGACAAATATCATATGATTTCACTTATGTGTAATCTAAAGAACAAAATAAATGAACAAACAAAAGATAAACAGACAGAGAGATAAAGAAGAGACTGCTGGTTACCAGAAAGGCAAGGGGTTGGGGGGCTAAGGAAAAGGTGAAGGGATTAAGATGTATAAATTGGACTTCCTGCCAAGATGGAGGCATAGGTAGATACACTTTGCCTTCTTAACCAGCAGAAGAAGGACAACAACAATTTTTTTAAAAAAATTAACCAGAACTGCCAGAAAATCAAACTGTGTGGAAGTCCAACAACCAAGGAGCTAAAGAAGAAACATTCATCCAGACAGGTAGGAGGGGCAGAGATAGGAAGGTGGGGTGAAGAGGATTCCCAGCAAGGCGATGGCTGGAGGACCTGGAGAGGGGAGACAGCAGCTGATGGACCGGGTGGCCCCACATTTGCAAGCAGATAAACTGGGAGGAACACTGGGGAGCGAGACAGACCATGCAATCCAGGGTTCTAGTGCAGGAAAAGAAAGCCTCAAAACCTATGACTGTAAGAACCTATAGGGGTTACGGTGATGGAATAAACTCCCAGCCTCACAGGAGAGTTCCTTGGAGAGACCCACAGGGTCCTAGAATGTACACAAACCCATCCATGGACGAATCAGCACCAGAAGGGCCCAATTTGCTTGTGGGTATCAGGGGAAGTGACTGAAAGCGGCAAGAGAGCTGAGGATGCAAGCAGCATTATTTCCACCCTGACCCTCCCCTACAGAGAGTACCACAATGTGGCAGCAATGTGGGTTGCCCTCCCCTGGCAAATACCTAAGTCTCCACCCCTTACAACATGAAAGAGACACCAAGACAAAAAATTATGGCCCAAATGAAGAACAGATGATCAAAGCTCCAAAAATAGAACTAAGTGATGAAGAGATAGCCAGCCTATCAGATGCAGAGTAAAAAACACCGGCAATCAGGATGCTCATAGGATGTTAGAGTACAGATGCAAAATAAAGGAAGAAGTGAAGGCTATGAAAAGTGAAATAAAGGAAAATGTACAGGGAACCAACAGTGATGGGAAGAATACCAGGACTCCAATCAACGATTTGGGCCAGAAGGAAGAAATAAACATTCAGCTAGAACAGAATGAAGACATAAGAATTCAAAACCATGAGAAGCTTAGAAACCTCTGGGTCAAGTTTAAATGTTCCAACAACCAAATCATAGGGTTGCCAGAAGGAGAAGAGGAAGAGCAAGAAATTGAAAGCTTATTTGAAAATATAATGAAGGAGAACTTCCCTAATCTGGCAAAGGAAATAGGCTTCCAGGAAGTCCAGGAAGTTCAGAGAGTCCCAAAGAAGCTGGACCCAAGGAAGCACACACCAAGGAACATCATAATCAAATTACCCAAGATTAAACATAAGGAGAGAATCTTAAAAGCAGCGAGAGAAAAGGACACAGTTACCTACAAAGGAGTGCCCATAAAACTATCAGCTGATTTCTCAAAAGAAACTTTACATGCAAGAAGGGGCTGGAAAGGAGTATTTGAAGTCATGAAAGTTAAGGACCTACATCCAAGATTACTCTAACCAGCAAAGCTATCATTTAAAATGGAAGGGCAGATAAAGTGCTTCCCAGATAAGGTCAAGTTAAAGGAGTTCATCATCCCTTATTATATGAAATACCCTTATTATTATGAAATGTTAAAGGGACTTATCTAAGAAAAAGAAGATCAAAACTATGAATAGTAAAATGACAACAAACTCACAACTACCAACAACTGAACCCAAAACAAAACAAAACGAAAATGGAAACAAACTAAGCAAACAACTAGGACAGGAACAGAATCACAGAAATGGATATCACAGGGAGGGTTATCAGCAAGGAGGAGAAGGGTGGAGGATAGGGGGAAAGGTACAGGGAATAAGAAGCATAAGTGGCAGGTACAAAATAGACAGGAGTAGTTTAAGAATAATATAGGAAATGGAGAAGCCAAAGAACTTATATGTATGATCCATGGACATGAACTAAGGTGGGAGAATGTGGGTGGGAGGGGCATGTATGGTGGAGGGGAATAGAGGGGAGAAAAAAATGGGACAACTATAATAGCATAACCAAAAAATATATTTAAAAAAGAAAAAAGGTGTACAAATTGGTAGTTACAAAATAGTCATGGGGATGTAAAGTACAGGATAGGGAACATAGTCAGTAAAATTATAATAACTACATAAAATGCCAGGTGTATACTGGAAATATCAAAGAAAACACTTTGTAAAGGATATGATTGTGTAACCACTATGTTGTATATCTGAAACTAATGCAGAATAATATTGTGTGTAAACTGTAATGGAAAAATAAAATTTAAAGAAGAATTAGCTTCAAGTATATTTTATAATTATATATATACATATATATGTTTATGAATTTGGGCTTAGTAAAATCTGATGTAAGTAATTTAATTTTATATATATATTTAAAATAGAGGGATCCAAGAGGCATTGTTGAGAATTCACACATCAAGAAATACAACTCTGAACATATTATTTACAGCATGGAGGTACAACCAGTAAAAGCAAAACCAGAAACATTGAAAAGAGATTACCCTTGGAGAGTAGGTGGGCAGAAAAAGGGAGGGGAGATTGTGTTGTATATTTGCAGCACTGTTGAGATTTTTACTACTAAGTGTATCACTGTTACAAAATAAAGCATTATAAAAATATATTCTGGCACTGAAAAATATACCTTCCTACTTTTTTGTTCATTATCTTACCCTATGTCCAGGTAAGGTAGATAGGTAATTGTGTAGTAAAGAACATATGCAATATAAACACATGCATCCTCTTTAATGCTGCTGATGAGACTTGGTGTCTCAGTCTATTTGCAGCCCAAACAACTACGCATTATAGCTATATATCACTTGAATGTAGGATCAACTGCTCTAAAATTCAAGTTATAGTTTTGTAGACAGTTTTCAACCTAAAGTGTTTATGAATAAGAACTCTTCAATAGATAATTTTCTTCACTAAAAAGTTGCTTACTATCCTGAGAAGCAGCATTGTTCAAACCCCAGTTTAGAATGATCTGTGAGGACACTTATTTGATTGGGGTGTTTAGCTGATTTCATTGTCTCTGAACATTTTCAAGACTAAAACTATTGTGTCCATTTAGACACTATTGTGTCTATTTTGTAGGGCCTCAACATGCCCCACCCCATTAAAGTCCATATTTTCTAGTGGATTCAAAATAATTTTCTACAGAAAATTATGAAATACAGACACATACACTAGTATACACCCCGTCCCCCCTTTCCCCAATCAAGAACTCAGGACTGAGTCATCATTGGGCATCTCAGTTTTCCCACGAGGAGGCCACACTTCCTTTGCTAAATATCTTGCCAAAGCTTGCGTTTAATCAGCAATTGAGAGCAGCTGCTCACCCTGTAGCTGTTGGAGAGGATAATCTTCAATTTGTCTGCCACTAACAGGAATGATTTCTTAAAAGGTCATTAGCTATGTCAATTCTTCCTCATGTTGTGAAATCTACATCTACATCACACCAGCTTAACAAAGAGCTGGGCCCCTGGAGTGCACAGATAATCACTTCTACTAAATTGCTTTGTAGCATGATGCTGTTTAACCAGCCCGAGAGGTGCTCTCTGTAAAAACTGGTGAAATTTCCCACACTGCATTTTCTTTTTTCTTTTATTTATTTATTTATTTATTTATTTATTTATTTAATTCAGTTACAATTGTCTGCATTGGCTGGGGTGGGGTGGAAGGATGGGGAGAAAATGCAGAAAATGCATTTTCTTTAAAAAGACTTCCAAGCTTAATTTCTGCCTTGTCTTGGCACTGAAGAGTATAGATATTCTTGGGGGGACTCGTTCTGCTTCACTGTGTTACCTCCATGAACAGTGGATCACACTAGGTGCCATTCTCATGTGGCAAGCATTCTTAGAGGTAAAACTGCTCTTTACTCTTTCAAAGTAAAATGCCATCGTGGTACCAGTATAGGGATTTTTAGCCTTATTCCAGGGTCCATTTTCTGTCCTCTGCTTTTCTTTCTTCTTCTACTTTTATGTTTACATCATTTTAGTCTATTTTATTTATCCTTATGTTACTCTAATTGTTTTGTAACAAAAAAGGATAATTAAATAACTAAATAACTAAAATAACCCTTAAACCAAAGCCAAGGTAAATTCCTTGCTCTTACTTCAAAGATAAAAAAAACTGATTCCAAAGTTCATTCTCTTATCCCCCTTTCCTATCATATAAGAAAGAGCCTCTGTACAGTTCTTAGAAGTACTGTTTCCCAGAGATTGCAAAGAAATTTTTCAAGATGTGAATGTTATATCGTAGAGGATATTTATTTATGACTCAGAACACTGCATGTTGGCTTACACAAATCAACCTCCCCTTGATTCACAGAGGTGAGGATCAGAAAAGAGCACCAGCAACTGCTCAGCACCATGTGCCCAAGTGAATGTTTGCTCCTGGTCAGAATCCACACACCTAGTATCTCTGTGCCTTTTAAATATAGTCTGTGAAGCCTTCTCTGCCTGAGTCGGGACAGATACTTGGCTTCCTTCTCCCTCTTGCCCCTACATTAGCCCAGAACCTGGCATGTAGTAGGTGCTCACTAAACACTGGTTCACACCTCTTGTTCAGTCCTGAAGTTGGCCTGGCAGCTATTCCTCTTTAATCCGTCAGGTATGAATTCTGGGGCCATGCTGGCTCCTCCTTCCTTTCCTGGCTTTTGCTCACACACAATGGACCTGATAAAAGCTCCAACATGATTTATCAAAAACCCATCTCCTTCAGGCCAAAGGCCCTTGGGGACTTTGAAAGGAAACAGGCTACATGTGCTTCCAATCGGGCTCCATTTAGCTCATCATATTGTTGTTCTTCTGGAGCTGGGGAATGTGCAGGACACCCTGGAACTGGCCCATGGCTGTGCTTAAAGATGTTTTTCTTAGAAGCAGGAAGTTATGTCCTGCCAAGAAGAAATGAAAATAAAGCCCCCAAGGGTTCATCGGGTTCACTGGGAGCCACACTGAGATGTTGCAGTGTGCTTGGTTCCTGCCTGGAGGAAGTTAGGAAGGGACTCTGTCCAGAGCTCTGAGGAGGATGCAGGCAAGTTAGGCCCCAACAGAGCACTGTTGGGGTCAGAGCAGATTGCATGTCCTCCCTGGCCCAGAGTGCAGGGTGGCCCCTCCTTCTCTCAGATCACCTGACTGCTCAGCACTGCAGCTGCCCCAGCCTATTTCTCTGAATCCCTGCAGAGGCCAAGGGGCACATGCAAAGGGCCCAGAAGAACCTGGAGTCCCAGTCCTGGCTCTCAGCTGATGAAAGTGTATCCTTAAACCAATCTCTTAGCCCCTTTGGGCAGCAGATCCTATGCTGTGAACTCAGGGCTGCTCTTTCCACTTTCTTACTCCCTCACCACTGGCCCCTCCCCTCCCTGGCCAGGTTCACACAAGGCTACTTACTCAAAGTCACTCACCAGGTGATCGAGCTGTGTAAACAGCCTGGGAGTATGAGGAGGAAGCCTTCTGGGGAAGGAGAGAGAGAGGAATTCCTCTAGACTGTGGTTGTTGTGCCCCAGTGCTCCCCAGCAATGGGGAACCCTGGCTATGGGGAGGCTATGCAGATGGAGGACTGGGGGCAGGAATGCAAATGGACCCACCAGAAAGGACCAGGGGAGCAATGGCTTTTTCATAACTTTGGGGAAAATTCTTGGCAGACAATACAGAATTCATTTCCACCTTTTACATTCAATAAATACTAACGACCTTCCATTTGCTCAATGAAAAATAACAAAAAAGAAAACCAGGGCTTTGGCCTAAAAATCAAACTCATTCTGTCAGGTACTGACTTTGCAGTCTTGGGGAAACTATGTAAATGTCTCAGTTTTGTCAACTGTAGAGTGGGGAGAAATATCTCTATTTTATTGGGCCCCCATGTAGTAATCTATAAAACACTATTTGATATCCTCTGTTCCCCAGGGAAACCTGGACACTGGATCCCTGTAGCTCTTTGCATAGACATCCATCAGAGCCCCAGTGATTCAAGGATTATTTGTCACTTACAGGTGTTTCTGAGCTCCTAGAGGACAGGGGCTTTATTTTATTCCTCTTTCTGTCCTCAGACTCTGGAAGAGTCCTCTGCTCAGTTAAGGGTGGGTGAAATAAATAATAAAGTGATTTATCTTCTCTGCTATGTCCTGAGAAGGTACCATAACAGAGAGGTACCTGAGCTGCAAAGATGGATGTGACGAGGTTAGCCAGATCTTTGTGACAATGGTGGGACAGTGGGGCAATTGAAGTAGATATCCTTGGTCACCTCCCAGCCAGCTGTAGGGCCAAGGAAATGCTGAAGGTAGACAAGAAGTCTAGAGGCAGGTAGTGAGACAATGGAGCATCCCACTCAATTCCAGAGACTGGCATCCTGCTGGAATGGGAGAGCTTACCACATAAGTCATACTTTGAGGTATTAGTAACTTCTGTCCCTGGGCTCTAGAACTTAGAAGTGGGGTAAAAGAGAGCTACAGATTTCAGCTCATCCAAAGAGTTTTCAACAATTGGAATTCTTTGACTATTGAATTAGCTGTCTCGGGAGGTGGTGAGTTCCCCAGCTCTAAGTGTTTTTATATAAATACTTGATGGCCATATTTTAGAAATGTCTCATTGGTTAGTCATGAGTCATTGAAGATTAGATTACATTCCCCAATGCTTGGTATCAGCATAAGAAATTCCTACAACAGACAAACAATGTGGAAGGCTCAGAACATTGATGGTAGTATTTCCAATTGCTGTTCCAGGTGCCTTAGCATCCCTTTCACCATTGGGGGAAAGAGTAGAGAAAATAGTCACTGCACACGATTGGTGGTGCGTGAACTGATTTTACAAAATACACAGACCAAACTTTTAAAAAATTATGTGTTTTGTTTCAGTTAAATTTAAGTGTTTGTGGTTATTCTCTATTTATGGCAAGTATGAACTGGCTTTTATTTATGGAGCAAAGTTTTATTTTAAAATAAACCAAATATAATACTATTTATGATTGCTCAAGACATGAAATACATAGGTGTAAATCTAACAAAATATGTAAGAACTTGTATGCTGAAATCTATAAAACATTTATGAAAGAAATCAAAGAATAAATAATGGAGATATATACCAGATTAGATACTCAGCATAGTAAAGATGCCAATCTTCCTTAAGTTGACATACAGGTTTAATGCAATTTTATCAAAGTTCCATGGAGATGGGGTTTTTGATGTTGTTTTACTTCGTTTTGTTTTGTAGACGTAAGCAAAATTATTCTAAAATTTATATGAAAAAGCAAGGAACTTGAATATCTAAAACAATTTTTAGAGGAATAATAAAGTGGGAGAATCTCTGTACTTTATTTCAAGAATTATTACATAACAACAGTAATTAAAATTGGTGATATCAGTGGAGGAATAGACACATACATTGATCAGTGGAACACAATAAAGAACTAAGAAACAAATCCACACAAATATGCCCATCTGAATTTTTTTTATCCTCACTCGAGAACATGCATATTGATTTTAGAGAGAAGGGAGGGGATGGAGAGAGAGAGGGAAACATTGATGTGAGAGAGAAACATCAATTGGTTGCCCCTTGTACACAGCCTGAACAGGGACCAAACCCAAAACCTAAGCACGTGCCCTGACCAGGAATTGAACCTGTGACCTTTTGGTTTATGGGATGATGTTCCAACCAACTGAGCCACACCGGCCAGGACTCCATCTGATTTTTGACAAAAGTGTAAAAGCCATTTAATGGAGGAAAGATAGAATTTTCAACAAATGATGCTGGAACAATTCACAAGAAAAAAAATATCTCAACCTAAGTATTATACCCAGTGTCAGAACTAACTCAAAATAGATCATAAACTTAAATGTAAAAAATGAGACTACAAAATTTAAAATTAATACAAAATAATCTCCAGGAGCTAGAGTTAGACAAAGAGTTCTTAGACTTGGCACCAAAAACACAATCCATAAATAAAAAATTGAAACTTTTTATGTTTCAGTTTAAATAATAAATTAGATTGGATAAATATAAAAAACTTTTGCTCTACAAAAGACCTGTCAAGAGGACAAAAAGAGAAGCTACAGACTGGGAGAAAATATTTACAAACCACATATCCAGCAAAAAACTAGTACCTAAAAATATATAAAGAATGCTCAAAACTTAACAGTAAATATCAAACAATCCAATTAGTAAATGGACAAAAGACATAAAGTTACAGTTCACCAAGAAGGATATACAGATGTAAAATAAGCATGTTAAAAGATGTTCAACATCATTAGCCATTAGGAAAATGCAAATTAAAATCACAATTATATATCACCGTATACCTATCAGAAGAAAATATACTAAAGCTATAATGAGTCCATTTTAAAAAACCAAATAAAATATTGGTAATGAATGGTACATGGATATGGCAAAATTTTGAAAGCATCACTTGAATGACTGGAGCATTGGATACACTGGCCCTGATGACCTCCAAATAGGATGACGTTGGGCATTTGAAGTCAGAAACCCTGGCTTGAGTTCTGCCATTAACACTTACTAGCATTATGATGCTGAGCAAACCATTTGACTCCTCTGTCTGAGATAGGAGTGAAGTTTAAGAGATATAAGAATATGATATATCTTAAGATAGGAATGAAATTATCTTTTATGCCTGTTTCACAGTACTGTTATGAGACTCAATTTTTAAAAAGTAATTATGAAACAGCAGTTATTAATATCAAGTCCTTTTCCATTTTGAGATTCTATGATTTTATGTTAAATCAAAGAAGTCCTGTCAACCCTATTTATTTCAATTACTACATAAAGTACAAGTAGCCTCTCTTCCTCCCTCTTTTCCCCCTTCTTCTTCCCTCTCTTCCTCTTTTCCTTCTTCCCTCCCTTCCTTCCTCCAACAAATGTGTATTGAATCTCACTATGTATCAGCTCCAGTGCTAGAGGCA
Organism: Desmodus rotundus; assembly: GCF_022682495.2. Taxonomy (NCBI): domain Eukaryota; kingdom Metazoa; phylum Chordata; class Mammalia; order Chiroptera; family Phyllostomidae; genus Desmodus; species Desmodus rotundus. The sequence goes on from NC_071390.1 coordinate 65,749,469, forward strand.
TGAACTACAAAGCCAAATGATCATATCCAGTACTTGGAGATGCTAATATGTTTTCTAGTGGAGGTAATATATCCAAAATTATTACATGGGATGATAATTTTCATTATACCAGAACCCATATCAGGGGGTTCTTACTTGTCCTGGTGGGTTAGAAAATGTTTCTTGGAGAAAAGGATATGTAATGTGTATGCTGAAGGTGACGAAGGAGGAAGAGAACACAGAAAAAGGAATGAAATGATAAGGTCCCCAGCCTTAATCACTTAGCAGTAGAGTTCCAAGATCAACAAGAGGGGAAGCCCTACTACACAGGAAAGTCTCTGCTTGTGTCACATTTGTTACTATCCAATTAGCCAAAGCAAGTCACAAGGCCAGCCCAGATTCAAGGGGTTTGGGAAATTCTCCAGCGCTGGATGGGAGGAGCTGTCAGCATTGTGGCCACTTTGTAATCTACCACAGGAAGTGAGCTTCATAAACATGTCTACAACTCAACCTCTTATTTGACTGTATCTGTACTGGGCTTCTGGACTCCTCTGCCCCTTGCTTGCCACCATTATCTCTTTTTGCCACTCAGTATTTATTATTTTTAACTTGACTCGGGGTCTTATCTACCTCTCCACTTTTCATGCTCCTTTCTTTATAAGAGGGCTTCTCCCTTTACAAGGGTTCCTGTCTTCCCCAGACACTGGAGACCACTGTAAGGGGGTGCAAATGCCCTTCTCCAGGCTGATTCTCCTGCTGTCCTCACAACAGGACGGCTTGAAGAAAGGTTGAACAGCCAGGGACACTGATGCAGATCTCAGCCCGCAGGATCCTGTGTTGTGGTGGCAATATACAAATACACACGGACTACAGAAATCCCGTGGAGAAAAAGGGGCTGGGTGGCCACTCTCCAAGTTAGAGGGCCCCCAGACCCCTGCCTGGACAGGCTTTTATTGTTTTTCTGGGCATATTACAATGAGGATGGTCCTCATTTAGTATATGCACAGGTTCACCACAGGTGATTACCTTTTAAGGACAACAAAGGAGAGAATACTGCTAATTACTTCAAAGAGACAGATGTCACAGCATTACAGCTGGAGGGGGAAACTGCTCACACTCCGTACTTGGGTGGTTTAGCCCAGATTTTAGGAAGATAAAGATACTCAATAAACATTTGCTGCCTCAATTCAGGATGAGGGAGTTTTAGCAAGAGCAAGTCTCATAGCGGTCAAGGTACAATGCAGGCCTGATTTCCCACTGGAGAACCTGTACATGGATGTGGGTCCTGCCTGCCAACCTCGCTCCACACTGGCTTTTCTGAGTGGAGGCTGAGCCACATTTCCCACACTTGGAACGGTTCCCCATAAGACACTACTATGAAAGGGCAGATAGATATCACCTCTATAAGGATTTAAGGTTGACCACCATTCAAAAAACTCTCTCCCTGCCCTCCTCCCACTCTAATCATGAAGGAGGTATTGCCCTAGTGCTCAGCCAGCTCTTGGTGGCTGCAGAATTTGGTGCTAGCAAATCTCCAACAACAAATGCCCACCCCATCTCCTATGTTCAAATCCTCACAGGGTACATTCTAGGACCTTCAGCCTGATGGCCACAGGGGCCAGCTCGGTGTCTGCTAGATCTAGCTACAGCTTCCCCTCAGGCATTCCAACAAAGTGCTGTCTCTTTTAAACCTCTACCTGTTGTAGACACCTTCAGTGGGTCCCTGAAAGCCACAGATCATGTGAAAAAACACAGCCCAATGATGAGAATCAGCATAAGAAATTCCTACAACACAGAAACAATATGGGAGGCCCAGAACATTGACAGTAGTATTTCCAAGTGCCCTTCCAGGTGCCTGATCATCCCTGCTACTTTATCCATCAGGGGAAGGGTTGGGGGAAACAGTCACCTGCCATCCTGTGCATTTTTTCCTATCAATGCCCCTGTTTCTTATAAAGCCCCTTAGGGTGTACTAACTCTAGAATGGAGAGATGGTGTTGGAATTCTTCTCTTTCTCACACATCTTAATGCTTTTGAGATCCTGGCTTCAAACAACACCGACTCACTAGCAACATACTCAGCCAGGGTTGTGGGGCTTCCTGGGGGCCATCACTTGATTGCTGACATGTGTGATGGCACAGAAACGGCTCTTTCTGTAACTTATTTGGAGAGATGAGGAACAGGTTTAGTCAAACTTCAATTGATAGCAACTTAAGAAACTGTGGGATAAAGGTTCCCGGATGCTCCCTGATTCTGTTAGCAGTTTCCCTCGTGGGTACCAAAATGTGATCTGTAGACAAACAGAGCCTCGTCAGAACTCAGACCTCTGCCAGAGAGCATCCCTCAGCCAGCTGGGGCCCAGGGAGTGCTCAACTGATACAGACCATATTGCTCTGGGAACCTGAGACACTGCAGGGTGCCAGCACCGGACAGCACCCCCATACCTAGATAAATTGTGATTTACTGAAGTGCCCAAAGAGTTTCACTCATCAAACTTCCCACATGAAGGTGATCTTCCTGACCCAGCAGCAAGCAGTTGGCAATTACAAAGATGTTTTGTTAACGTGAGGGGCTGTACCTCTGAGAATGGGTGATGAAAAGCAGATGAAGGCAGCAGTCACTAATATGGCTTCTCCTGGGGAGCATTCCACTTGGGCAGAGGTGCCTGCCAGGCTGGGGAGGTCTCTGTGTCTCCAGCACCAACTCCAGTTTGCCCAGATTCATGAGAAATGTTCCCTTGTGGGGGGAACATGCTCAGTGCAGGACGAAGAGTTCTAACGTGGGAGCTGGCTGCACAAACGCCCTGACGGCCCTGATTGCAGATTTCACATCAGTCAGTATGAGTGACTGTCATTCTTTTCTGGAACCATCCGTGGCCACAGAAATGCTTCCTCCCACCTACTGAATGGGAGACACTTTCAGAGAAGTGAATAAAGATGCATGGCTGCCACAAGCCTGTCAAGGGGTCACTTCTGCTTCTCTTGCCACCTTTTTCTTACCCTGACAAACTCTTATTCACTTGACAAGGCACTGTCCAGGGACCACCTCCCCAGGGGAGCCCTCCTTTCCAGCTTTCCAGGCTTTATGACACTGCACAAGTCACATGACATCAACACAGGAGTTTGAGGTGCTTCCTGCCCAACTTGCAGGTAAGCCTGTGTTGATTCTCTCTGAGTCTCCAACACCTAATTATTGTTTTCCCACAAAGTAGGTGCTAAAATAAGCATGTGCTTGACACATAAATAAATATTTTTGCTTTGGTTTCTCCAATTTCAATAGTGAAGGTAATTCATGAATTTGGTGTACAAAATGAAATTTCATTGCTTCTAATACTTAAATTTTAAAATAGCATGTGTTTACCCCCCTCCCACACTCTCCAAGGAGCATCCTTCCCACTGGGACCCAATCATCAGCTATGAGCATCCCAGGAGGGTGGTGAAGCCCCAGGTCAGACTGATTTTTTTTCCTGATCTGCCCTTGCTGCTCTTCTCTGAGCACTGTTCTTGCTGCTTCACGCTGTTTCAGCAATTATTATGCAGAAAGTGCTGGGTTTGTTGCTCTGGGTGCATGACAGCATTGGGTGGGAGCAGCATCCAGGGGAGGGACACTCACTCATATGCTTGGTGGGCCCAAGTTCAGTGGGCCTGGAATTTCTGGGTTCAGTTACTCAGGTAAGCCAGCTGCTTTGACTAACATACATATGCATGTAAGCACACATACGCACACTCACGCCACACTTGTTCCCAAGACATACCGGGGCAAGAGGGATGCCCAAGCTCAGCCACATCCTCTCATGGCCACCTAGAGCCCTTGTTGGGTCAGGGCAATAAGTCCCTCCTTTTCTGCCCTCACAGTGAATCTCCCATCAGGGAACACTGTGTCCTTTCCTGTCAGCTCTACTCAGCAGGGTCTACTCAATTCACTTGCTAATATTAAACCTCAAAAAGGGAGGATTTGGGATTTCAACTCCTTCCTAGAGACTGTAAGTAATATTGAGAAGAATGACTTTCTCCATGCAAAATAGTAAAAACATACAATAGGTGCTTACTTGCTAAGATCAAGTTACCAAAAGGAGCCTCTAAGGGAGTTGGAATGAGCAGAAAAAAGAAAGTCTGCTCCATGGTAATTTGATGTCTCTGCTGATAACCAGTAGTTGCTCTCACTGGAATAATGTCAAGTTCTGCTCCCTGGATAATGCCCCACATGCACTCATAACACATAACAGAGATTCATGAGGAACAGAGGGTATGTGCCCAAGCGACAGTGTTGTGAAATTTGTGTCACAAAAATGTCACTTTATTCTGTTGTTGATTATTGACTAAACAAAGTGAAATTCCAAATGCATGGATCTCCATTTGTGGCATTATTTATTTCTGTTTGGTTGTAACACAGGTTTAGTAGGAATGCCATGGACATAATTGTTACCCCACCTGCAAGTTCATATGTTGAAGACCTTAATACAATATGACTATTTGGAGAAATGGCCTTTGAAGAGGTAATTGAAATTAAACTAGGTCATAGGGTGGGGCTCTAATTAAATATGATGGTGAATGGTGTCCTTCTATGGAGAGAAGAAACAGCAGAGCTCTCTTGCTCTTTGCGCTCTCATTGAGGAAAGGCTATGTGAGGACACAGCAAGAAGGCAGTCATCTGCAAGTCGAGGAGAGAGACCTTAGGAGAAACCAACCCTGTCAGGACCTTAATCTTGGACTTCCAGCCTCCAGAACTATGAGAAAATAAATTTCTCTTGTTAAAGGAACCCAGCATGTGGTATTTTGTTGTGGCAGCCCAAGGTAAGCACAAAAATCTAACCAGCCCAAGCCGACTAAGATAAGCAGAAAGCCCTGGCAAGCATAGCTCAGTGGATTGAACGTGGGCCTGTGAACCAAAGATTATCAGTTTGATTCCAAGTCAGGGCACATACCTGGGTTTCCGGACAGGTCCCCAGTAGGGGGTGTGTGAGGCAACCACACACTGATGTTTCTCTCCTTCTTTTTCCCCTTTTCTTCCCTTCTCTCTAAAATAAATAAATAAATAAATAAATAAATAAATAAATAAATAAATAAGTAAGTAAGTAAATAAATAAATAAATAAAAAGATAAGCGCAAAAGTCTAACCAGCCTAGCCTATCCAAAGGACATGATGCTCAGATGCCCAGTGAAGAACTGGGAGAAGAGACGACAGATGCAAAGGTGTTTGTAGGGCTAATATTGTCAGGTGTTAAGAGATATTTTCACCCAGCCTTTATGGCTCAGAGAATGGCCATGAACCTAAAGTGTAGAAAAAAGGATAAGAGGCAGTCTATAGTTTTGAATTACAAAATCAAGATGTGAAATTCATGGAAGTGACAATAGGGTAATAAAACAAGTATTTTTAAAAATATTTTTTAAAATATTGAGAAGATAGAGCCACATTCACTAATAAGATAAGCATCTCTATGGACCAGAAATAACATGTGAGCCCATGTGACCAGACTGAAGCTGCATGAATGGATGCTGGCACCACAAGGCAGACTGCCACTGAGAAGAGCAACTGAGGTCACCCACTTCTGGGGAGTTGTCTGGAGCCAGGCTCCCTGGGGGAAGCCCACAGGTTGAACTCCTGAGCACACAAACATGGCATCAAACCTGAGATAGCTGCCCATGGCTACAGTCAGCAATAAACATTTCCCTGGAGTGTCAAGACAGAATGGAGACAGCCACTCCCCTGAGATCCAAGAAAAGCCATGCCCTGGCTGGGGGATAGGATCAGCAATATGGTCTTGGGCAAGAACCCTGGAAACCAGTATAAGATCTGCATAGAAGACTGGGGAGCTGGTTGAAGGCAACAGCAACAATGCCAAACAAGAGGAATAAACTCAGGGATAAGAGGAAGTAATTAAAACTAAGACAATTACACCACATGGGGAAAGCTACCACTAAAACAGTCAGCCAAAACACAAACAAATGAAGGATTCACTTCAGAAGAAGTGAAAATAATATAGACAAATCCATTCATTGAGCAATTACATAAGTGTGTTAGGCAGCTATTCTTTGCTAGGTAGTGTTCTAGGTGCTGGCAATGCATTAAAAAAAAAACCAAAACAAATGCCTAACCTGGACTGCGGGAGGGAGATAGAAAACACAATTTATGTAGAATATTAGATACTAGTAAGTTCTATAGAAAAAAAAAGTGGAACAAAGTAAAATGTATTCGGGGTGTGGGACCAGGGGACAGTAGGTTGCATTTTTTTTAATTTTAATTTTTTATTGTTATTCAATTAGAGTTGTGTGCCTTTTCTCCCCATCCCTCCACCACACCCCAGCTGAACCCCCCTCCCTCCCACACCTCCACCCTCCCCCTTGATTTGGTCCATGTGTCCTTTATAGTAGGTCCTGTAATCCCCTCTCATCACTGCCCCCTCCCCACTCCCCCATAACCATTGTTAGATTGTTCTGAACTTCAATGTCTCTGGTTATATTTTGTTTCCTTTTTTCTCTTGTTGATTATGTTCCAGGTAAAGGTGAGATCATATGGTATTTGTCCATCACCATGTGGCTTATTTCACTTAGCATAATGCTCTCCACTTCCATCCATGCTGTTGCAAAGGGTATAAGCTCCTTCTTTCTCTCTGCTGTGTAGAATTCCATCGTGTAAATATACCATAGTTTTTGGATCCACTCATTTGCTGATGGGCACTTAGGTTGCTTCCAGTACTTGGCTATTGTAAATTGTGCTGATATGAACATTGGGGTACATAGGTTCTTTTGGATTGGTGTTTCAGGGTTCTTAGGGTATAATCCCAACAGCACAATTGCTGGGTCAAAGGGCAGTTCCATTTTTAGTTTTCTGAGGAAATTCCATACTGTATTCCACAGTGGCTGCACCATCCTGCATTGCCACCAACAATGTACTAGGGTTCCCTTTTCTCTGCATCCTCTCCAACATTTGTTTGTGGATTTGTTTATGTTGGCCACTCTGACTGGTGTGAGATGGTACCTCATTGTGGTTTTAATTTGCATCTCTCTTATGGCTAGTGATGCTGAGCATCTTCTCATATGTCTCTGGGCCCTCTGTATGTCTTCCATGGAGAAGTGTCTGTTAAAGTCCTTTGCCCATTTTTTAGTTGGGTTGTTTCTCTTCCTGGAGTGGAGACGTGTGAGTTCTTTATATATTTTGGAGATCAGGCCCTTGTCTGAGGTATCATTGGCAAATACGTTTTCCCATACTGTTTGTCCTCTTTTCATTAAAATCCTGTTTTCTTTAGCCATGCAGAAGCTTTTTATTTGGAAGAGGTCCCATTTGTTTATTCTTTCCTTTATGTCCCTCGCTTTAGGGGACATGTCTGTGAGGATGTTGCTGCGTGGAAAGTCTGAGATTTTCCTGCCAATGTTTTCCTCTAGGACTTTTATGGTGTTACGATTTATAGTTAAGTCTTTTATCCATCTTGAGTTTATTTTTGTGTATGGCGTAACTTGGTGATCGAGATTTATTTTTTTGGATGTAGCTGTCCAGATCTCCCAACACCATCTGTTGAAGAGGCTGTTTTTGCTCCATTTTATGCTCCTGCCTCCATGGTCAAATATTAATTGACTGTAAAGACTTTGGTTTATTTCTGGGCTCTCTGTTCTGTTCCATTGGTCTATGTGCCTGTTTTTATGCCAGTACCAGACTGTTTTGATTACAGTGGCCTTGTAATACAGTTTGATATCAGGTATTGTGATCCCTCCTGCTTTGTTCTTCTTTCTCAAAATTGCTGCAGGTATTTGGGGTCATTTATGGTTCCATATGAATTTCTGAAATGTTTGTTCTATATCTGTGAAATATGTCATTGGTACTTTAATAGGGATTGAATTGAATCTATAAATTGCTTTGGGAAGTATGGCCATTTTGATGATGTTAATTCTTCCAGTCAATGAGCATGGTACATGCTTCCATTTGTTTGTATCTTCCTTAATTTCTTTGTTCAGTGTTGTGTAGTTTTCTCAGTACAGGTCTTTTTACCTCCTTCATTAGGTTGATTCCTAGGTAATTTATTTTTCTTGTTGCTATATCAAATGGAATTGTTTTTCTGATTTCTGTTTCTGCAGTTTCAATGTTGGTATACAGGAATGCCTTTGATTTCTGAGTATTGACTTTGTATCCATCTGTTTTGCCAAATTCATTTATTAGGTCCAGTAGTTTTTTGGTGGAGTCTATAGGATTTTCCATATACACTATCATGTCATCTGCAAACAGTGACATTTTCATTTCCTCCTTTCCAATTTGGATGCCTTTTATTTCTTTTTCTTGTCTGATTTTTGTGGCTAGGACTTCCAATACTATGTTGAATAGGAGTGGTGAGAGAGGGCATCCTTGTCTTGTTCCTGATCTTAGTGGGAAAGCTTTAAGTTTTTGATCATTGAGTATGATGTTGGCGGTAGGTCTCTCATATATGGCCTCTGTCAGGTTGAGGAATGATACATGATTTCACACTTTGCTGAGTGTTTTTATCAGAAATGGGTGCTGTACCTTATCCAATGCTTTTTCTGCATCTATTGATATGATCATGTGATTTTTGCCTTTGCTGTTCTTTATGTGATGTATTATGTTTACTGATTTGCGAATATTGTACCATCCTTGAGTCCCTGGGATGAATCCCACTTGGTCATGGTTATGATCTTTTTAATGTATTGCTGGATACGGTTTGCCTATATTTTGTTGAGAATTTTAGTGTCTATGTTCATCAGCGATATTGGCCTGAAGTTTTCTTTCTTTCTTATGTCTTTATCTGGTATTAGGATTAGGATGATACTGGCTTCACAAAAAGAGTTTGGGAGTATTCCATAAGTTTGGGTTTTTTTGAATAGTCTGTGAAGGATAGGGGTTAGCTCTTCCTTAAATGCTTTGTAGAATTCTCCTGTGAAACCATCTGGTCCAGGGCTTTTGTGTGTCGGGAGGTTTTTGATTACTGCTTCAATTTCGTCTGATGTTATTGGTCTGTTCAGGGTCTCTGCTTCTTCTTCATTGAGTTTTGGAAGATTATATTTTTATAGAAATGTGTCCATTTTACCTAGGTTTTCAAATTTCTTGGCATTCAGTTCTTCATAGTTATTTCTTACAATCCTTTGTATTCCTGTAGTATCCGTTGTAATCTCTCCTCTTTAATTTCTAATTGTGTTTATTTGGATCCTCTCTCCTTTTTTCTTGATGAGCCTACTTAAAGGCTTGTCCATTTTGTTTATCTTTTCAAAGAACCAGCTTCTGGATTCATTGATCCTTGGAATTGTCCTTTTAGTTTCTATGTCATTTAACTTTGTTCTGATCTTGGTTATTTCCTTCCTTCTGCTTGCTCTGGGCTGTCTTTGTTGTTGTTCCTCGAGTTCTTGTAGGTGTAGGGTTAGGTTGTTTGTTTGAAATGTTTCTATCTTTTTAAGGTAAGCCTGTAATGCTATGAACTTCTCTCTCAGGACTGCCTTTGCTGTGTCCCATAGGTTTTGGGTTGTTGTGAGTTCATTTTCATTTCTTTCCAGAAAGTTTTTGATTTCTTCCCTTATCTCGTTCTTGACCCATTCATTGTTTACTAGCATGCTATTCAGTCTCCATGATTTTGAGTGTTTTGGGTTTTGCCTTTGGGGTTGGCTTCTACTTTCAGCCCCTTGTGGTCATAGAAAATGCATGATATGATTTCAATTTTCTTGAATTTGTTGAGGCTTGCTTTGTGTCCTATCATGTGGTCTATCTTGAAAATGTTCCATGTACACTTGAAAAAAATGTGTTTTGCCTCTTTGGGATGAAAAGCTCTCTATATATCAGTTAAGTCCATTTCATCTAGGGTATTGTTCAGTGACACAATATCCTTGTTTATATTTTGTTGGGAAGGTCTGTCCATTTTTGACAGTGGGGTGTTAAAATCCCCTACTATAATTGTGTTGCTGTCAATATCTTTCTTGAAGTCCTCCAAGATTTTTTTATGTATTTGGGTGCTCCTATATTGTGTGCATATGTATTTACAATGTTTCTGTATTCTTGGTGGATTATTCCTTTGAGTATTATGAAGTGGTCTTCTGGGTCTCTCTTTAAGGCCCTTCTTTTGTAGTCTATTTTGTCTGATATGAGTATTGCTACCCCTGCTTCTTTTTCCTGTCCGTTTGCTTGGAAAATTTGTTTCCAGCCCTTCACTTTCAGTCTGTGTAGGTCTTTTGTCCTGAGATGGGTCTCTTGTAGGCAGCATATGTGTGGGTCATGTTTTCTTATCCATTCAGATATTCTATGTCTTTTGATGGGAGCATTTAATCCATTTACTTTTAATTTTATTATGGATAGGTAGTTATTCATTGTCATTTTTTCATACCTGTGTTCCTCTGTCTTTCTCTTTTCCTTCCTTTCCTTAAAGCAGTCCCTTTAGCATCTCTTGCATAGCTGGTTTGGTGGAAGTGTATTCTTTTAGACTTCTTTTGTCTGGGAAAATCTTTATTTGGCCTTCTATCTTGATTGAGAGCCTTGCTTGGTAAAGTAGCCTTGGTTGCAGGCCTCTGGTTCTCATTACTTGGAATATTTTTTGCCATTCTCTTTTAGCTTCGAGCGTTTCCTTTGAGAAGTCAGCTGCTAACCTAATTGGGGCTTCCTTGTTTGTTCCTTCCTTTTTCTCCCTTGCTGCCTTTAAGATCCTCTCTTTGTCTTGTAATTTTGCCATTTTAATTATGATATGTCTTGCAGTGGGCCTGTTTGGGTTCCTCTTGTTTGGGACTCTCTGTGATTCCTGGATTTGGGTGACTTTTTCTCTCATCAGACTAGGGAAATTTTTCATCATTACTTTTTCAAACAGGTTTTCTATCTCTTGCTCTTCTTCTTCTCCCTCTGCTATTCCTGTTATTCGGATATTATTACGTTTCATGTTGTCCTGCATTTCCCTTGATCCCTCTTCATTTTTTCTGAGCCTCTTTTCCTTTTCTTGCTCTTTCTGGGTGTTTTTTTCTACTTTGTCCTCCAGCTCGCTGGTCCGATCTTCTGCTTCATCAAGTCTGCTTTTGATTCCTTCTACTGTGTTCTTCAGTTCAGAAATTGTATTCTTCATTTCCTCTTGGCCGTTGCTGATCGTTTTTATTTCCTTTTCCATGTTGATATAGTTTGCAGTGAGTTCATTGTAGCTTCCCTGTAGTTTCTGGTAGTTCTCTGTGAGCTGCTGAGCTTCCTGATAACCATTGCTTTGAACTCAGCATCTGATAGTTGACTTACCTCTCTTTCAGTTTACATTCTTTCTGAGGCTTCCTCCTTTCCTTTCATTTTGGGATTGTTTTTTTATCTTCCCATTGCTTGTGAGACTCCTCTTGTTAGCCTCTGCTTCTTAATTGATGTATTCTGACTCCCTGGGTTTATGGTATGAACTTCTATGGTAAAATGCCAATGGGATTCAGGGTTGCCGTTTCCTTAATCTCCTGTGCTCACTGGTCTTGAGCTGATGTTTATGGGTGTAACACTGTCTAACTCTAGTCTTTTCAGCACTCCAGGTTTTATTGTCTCACCTGCGGGAAAAAGACAAAAGGGGAAAAAGAATGGAGAAGGAAAGGAGGGAAAAAGCAATAGAAAAGGTTGGAAGGAATTAAGAAGGAATAAAAAAAGATCAGAGGGAAGTTAAGAAGAAGAAATTTTAACAAAAATTAAAACAAAACAATAAATAAAAGAAGTCAGGAAGAAGGAATAAAAAAGGTAAAGGATGGAAAGGAGAAGGAATAAAAAAAGAAAGAAGGACAGAAAGGAAGAAGGAATTCAGGGGGAAAAGAGGGAAAAAAAAAAGTCTTCTGTTGGCTTTAAACCAGTCAGGTTAGTCCTGCTGGTCTTCCTGTCTATGAAACGGGAGCAGGTGTTTGGAAGGATTGGTTTCACTTTTCTCCCTTCCTGAGCCACACTCTTCGCTGTTGTTCAGCCTATAGTCCATTTCCTCAGCGTCCTTCTGCTCCCTACTAGGCCTTTAGTTCACCAGTTGTGCTATCCTTGAGTTGCAGCAGTTAGGGGCAACTCACACTCCCCCTTCTTGTCTTTGCTGTCTTAGATGCTAGGGGCTTTCGGTGCTGCTATGGGGTAGTTCAGCCCCTACTGGGTCGAGTCTTTCCAGGAACTGCTGTCTCCCCTAGCCCTGCAGCTCCCCTCTGCAGGGCGTTCTGCCTTTGTCCAAGAGAGCCAGTAGTCCCTGCAGGGCTTTATGTGCAGGGGCTAGGTAGGAGTTGTTCAGAACCCTCACTTTTAGGTGTGGTCGCTGACAGGCAGCGAGGCCCTTGATCAGCTGATCCGCTGCTTTGGGTCTGGGTCACGTGGCCGGTGGTTCCCCTGCTTTGGGCCTGTGTGGGGGGTAGCTAGCTTCTACTCCCGGTGCGCACCCACCCGAGGTTTGAGGTGTGGGCGCCCAGCCGGGGTTTCATGTGTGGGCCTCCAGTCCACTAATCTGGGTGTGCACAACCAGGCTTGAGGTGAGAGCTGGGGCTTCTTATCCCGCGTTCACAGTCCAGGGGCTGAGGGGGTAGGAGCTCAAAAGGCCAGGGTTGCTGTGGAGAGTTCTCTAACTAGCCGCTGAGTGCCTCTATTTTCTCTTTTCTTTTCGAGAAATTCTTCCTATTCAAGCCCCGAGGTCCAAACAAGCACCTGGCTGCTCACACAGCTCAGCCTGGCTCTCTCCCAAGAATCCTGCAGCAGACCCTGCCCCCTGGCCAGGGCTTCAGCTGCCCTGGTCCCCGTGCAAGTTCCAGGGACCTTATTGTCCTTAAGCATTCTTCTTACCGTCAGATCTTTCAATGTCCTCTATCTTTGGTCTCCGATCTTCATATATACTGGAATACCGTTGGCTGTTCGCTCTGTTCCTGAGATCAGCTAGGTGTTTCACTGGTGCTGAGGTGAAGAGGACTCCACTCCCACCTATCTCCCCGCCATCTTCCCCCAAGTCCAGTAGGTTGCATTTTAAATTGGCCTTGAAAAGTAAAGATACTAAACATTTTTCAACAGATAATTTAATAAATAAAGAAATATTATCAATCGAAAATAACAACAGGTGTGACTTTAAAAAAACAGGTGTTTATAATTATTAGGAAAATGCAAATCAAAACCACGGTGAGGGATCACTTGACATCTATCAGAATGGTTATTATAAAAGATAAGACACCACCAGTATTGAAGAGGATATGGAGAAAAAGGAACCCTCGGGCACTCTTGATGGGAATATACCATATTTTTTGGACTATAAGATGCACTTCACCCCCTGCCAAATTTGGGAGGAAAATGGGGGTGTGTCTTATAGTCCGAATGTAGCTTACATTTACATTGGTGAAATATTATGTTATTTATGTTATTAAATATTTTACACATTTTTTGCTTCAATTTTTTTCCTATTTGCTTCCTTCTCTAAAACCTATGGTCCAAAAATATAGTAAATTAGTGCAGCATCTATAGAAAATAGTATGACAGTTTTCCAAAAAATTAAGAACTGTCATATAATCTAACAGTTTCTCTTCTGTGTATTTAGCAAAAGAATACAAAAACTCTAATTTGAAAAGATACATGCACCCCTACATTTACTGCAACGTTTTACACAAAAGCCAAGATATGGAAACAGCCTAAATGTCCATCAACAGAGGAAAGGCTAAGGAAGGTGTGGTACATGTATACAATGGAATGCTGCTCAGGCATAAAAAGGTGAAATACTGCCATTTGTGACAGTATGGATATATCTTGATGGTATTATTATAAATGAAATAAATCAGATGGAAAAGGACAAGATCCATATGAGTTTACTCATGTGTAAAATATAAAACAAAAAAAGGAACAAATGAAAAAAAACTCATAGATACAGACAAAAGATTTATGGTTTAAGAGGGGAGGGCAAAATGGGTAAAGAGGATCAAATGGATAGTGATGGATAGAAACTAGACTTTTGGTGGTGAGCACACAATATAGTATATAGATTTTATTTTATTTTAAAGTATATTTTACTGATTATGCTACTACAGTTTTTCCAATTTCTCCCCCTTTATCCCCTCTCTGCCCTGCACCCCCAATCCTCTAGCATTCCCCCTCCTTAGTTCATGTCCATGGGTTGTACATATAAGTTCTTTGAGTTCTCTGTTTCCTAGTGTAGGAAAATATTGAGGCAACCACATATTGACTTTTCTCTCCCTCTCTTTCTCCCTCCCTTTCTCTAAAAATAAAATCTTTTAAAAATAATATTAAAAAATATAATCCTTAAAATTAAAAAAACCTGAAATCTCAATAGATGGGATAAAAACTGGGCACAGTAAAATATAAAATTAATAAAATGGAAAATAATGTCATGAAGTTTACTCAGAATGCCATTAATAAATAAACAGCAATCAGAAAAAGTTAGAAAAAAATTGAAAGTGGAAAAAAAGCCAAACGCTGGTAGGGCCCAAAGATTTACCTCAAACTAAACAACACAGAAAAGTTGAAAATAAAGATTGAAGGAGGGAGAGGGATGGGGTAAAATGAGATAATCCAGGCCAATACTGACTCTATCATGGTGTTAAAATAATCACAAACTTTTAAAATACTAACCGCATAGCTTCAATATATATTAATTGAGCATATATTTATAAATACATAAATGCATGCTATGTGTATACACATAATGAATTACAATAAGAAATTGAAAAATTAATGGCTACTGTGGGGGATTTTAAGAAACTTTTCTCAAAAAACTGGCCAAGGTCAAAAAGAATTCTTCAAAGATCAAGAAGACAAAGCCTCAAGATGGTGGTATTGTGTGCACATAACATTTCAGATGCTTCATAGCTGTCCTCTAGATGTGACTCTCTGCTTATCAGGCTGGCACATAAGTCATCTGCGGACCCAATAATGTTTATTGAGTGGTCTCTCATTCCCAGGCATCTGACCTCAAGTATCTCACAGACACTCAAACAAACATGTTATAGTCAAGGATGGCATTCTGTCTGGCGTAGATAGAATACTTATGTAGGGGATCCAGGAAAGCTTCCTGGATGAAGAGTCACCTTAGTTAAGCCTTGGAGACAGGTAGGAAGTAGCTAGTTGAAGAGACTGGTGAGATCATAGGGCAGAGGGATAGACCGAGAGGTATGAGGAGCATGATATGTCAGTAAACTTGGCTGTGTTTCCTGGAAGAGAGCAGATGGGAGGGGATAGGAAGAGGACCATAAAAGAGGTAGCAACACTGTCATAAAGAGATGGGTTGCCTTGATGAGAAGTTGGAACTGTACCATAAAGGTGATGGGCCAAGAGCATGAGATGCAATAAGCACTGGCTTTCAGCAAGTCCACTCTCTCAGCATTGTGGAGGAGGAGAAAATGGAGGCCGGCTGACAGACTTTCACATGCTGTCATGAGGGCATTGTGTCGGTCAAGTAATTTCTTGTTTGGTTATTTATTCTTTCTCTTCAGCCTTAGCACCAACATGGTGCTAATCCTTTTATTGCCACCAGGGAAATGGAGAAAAATAAGACCTTGTCTGTTCTCTCTGGGTTAATAATTTATGCAAGGAGATTGATGCATATGTAAGTGGTTGCTGTATAATGCAATGAAAACTATAATAGAACTAGTGGCAAGATTTCTGGGATGATTGAAAATGAGCTGGTAGGTCTACCTGGGTGAACCAGGGAGGGCTTTTTTGAGGAAGCAGCATCACATATGCTGAGTTTTGAAGGATGGCAAGGCAGCAGTAGAACTCAGCTAGCAGAGGGACCTTCATCACAAAGGCACAAATGCACAAACACATAAAGCTCTGCATAGGTTGTAAAAATTAAATGGTGGTGGTTTTATCATCCATATTTTTCACAGGTATGAAAACTGAGAGTTGGATAGGTTATACTGCTTGTCAAAGGTTATACTGCTTGCAACTTGTGAAAGCAGTCATAATCAGAACCAGTACGTTCTCACCCCAAGTCCTTGCTCTTTTTACTACTCAAGCTACATATCTTTCTTCACTGATGTTTCATTTTATTCAAAGAAATAATAATAAAAAAGTATTGGTTTCTGGAACTATGTATTTGTGGTGTGTGGGTGTGAGTGTAAATGTGTTGCAAATGAGTATGGTTCTGAGTGCTTGGTACACCAGATACCTATTAGCCAACCTCTAAAACCATGCCTTTGTGGGTGACATATGTTTGGATTCAATTATGATGATGGGAAAGTTGCTTTTCCTTCCAAGTAAAGAAAGCATTATTTGAGAGTAAAAGGCAGCCATATATAACATTGGTGATGAATATAGTTCATTGTGGAAACACTTTTTAAAAGTGCCCTATTTAAAAGAGGGCAATACATTCAGAAGCTTTTAACCCACTGGATTTAACTGCAACTGAGTGCCAAGATAAACCCCTTGTTAACAAACCTCCAGGTTTCTGATGATTTCTCTCACTTACTCCCAGCTGTGAGCAGGGAGAATGGAAGTCAGATGCTTGGATTACTTGCAGTGCATATAAAGAATTCACATGTGAGCCTCCAGCTGCTGTACAAACAGGACAGTGTCTTTTCATGTAAAGGGTGTGTAGGCTGGAGGAGGAGGGAAACCCAGCACCACAACATTACCCATTGACCAGCTCTGGTTTCTTGCATGTAATCAAGTCTTAGCTAAATAACTACCAGTTACTGAACTGAATACGAATAGCTTGCAGCTCCCCTAAGGTTCATTAAGGCTAAATAGTTTTTATTAGGCACCAAGAATATTTTTATTAATGTACCAAAGTTGTCCTAAAGGGCTTAACTTCAGTTCAACTTTTATTAAAGTACACTTTGTTCATTTTAACAGATACGCAGATGTGCCAGATATTCTCAAGGAAAACTGTAGGGGATTGGGATAGAAAAAAACTACTACAAATTCTTTTACTGTCAGTCTTTTTTTTTTCTTTACTTTTTTTTTTATTGATGTTCAAATACATTTGCCTCCATTTTCCCTCCACCACTTTCCCCCCACCAATCCCCCCCGCCCCGCCCCACCAGGCCTCCGTCCATGGGTCCCTCATTCATGTTCATTTACATCCCTTTCCCTTCTTTCCCATGTTATTTCCCTCTCCCCTCTCCTCTGGTTACTGTCAGTTTGTTGTTGATTTCAATGTCTCTGGCTATATTTTGCTTGCCATTTTGTTTTGTTAATTAGGTTCCACTTATAGGTGAGATGGTGTGGTATTCATCTTTCACCACCTGGCCTACTTCACTTAGGATAATACTTTCCAGTTCCATCCATGTTGTCAGGAAGGGTGGAAGCTCCTTCTTTCTTTTTTTTTTTTTATTGTTATTCAATTACAGTTGTATGCCTTTTCTCCCCATCCCTCCACCACACCCCAGCTGAACCCACCTCCCTCCCCCCTCTCCACCCTCCCCCTTGGTTTTGTCCATGTGTCCTTTATAGTAGTTCCTGTAATACCCTCTACCCACTGTCCCCGCCCCCACCCCCCACCCCCGCCCTGGCTGTTGTTAGATTGTTCTTAACTTCAATGACTCTGGTTATAATTTGTTTGCTTTTTCCTTCTATTGCTTATGTTCCATTTAAAGGTGAGATCATATGGTATTTGTCCCTCACTTCCTGGCTTATTTCACTTAGCATAATGCTCTCCAGTTTCATCCATGCTGTTGCAAAGGGTATAAGCTCCTTCTTTCTCTCTGCTGCGTAGAATTCCATTGTGTAAATGTACCATAGTTCATTGATCCACTCATTTACCAATGGGCACCTAAGCTGCTTCCAGCACTTGGCTATTATAAATTGTGCTCCTATGAACATTGGGGTGCATAGGTTCTTTTGAATTGGTGTTTCAGGATTCTTAGGGTATAAACCCAGGAGTGAAATTGCTGGGTCAAAAGGCAATTCCATTTTTAGTTTCTTGAGGAAATTCCGTACTGTTTTCCACAGAGGCTGCACCATTTTGCATTCCCACCAACAGTGCACTAGGGTTCCATTTTCTCCACAACCTCGCCAGCACTTGTTGTTTGTTGATTTCTTTGAGATGGCCATTCCCACTGGTGTGAAGAGGTATCTCATTGTGATTTTAATTTGCATCTCTCTGATGGCTAGTAATGCTGAGCATCCTTTCATATGTCTCTGGGCCCTCTGAATGTCCTCCTTGGAGAAGTGTCTGTTCAAGTCCTTTGCCCATTTATAATTGGATTGTTTGTCTTCCTGGAGTGGACTCATATGAGTTCTTTATATATTTTGGAAATCAAACCCTTGGCCAAGATATCATTGGCAAATATATTTTCCCATACAGTTGGTTCCCTTTTCATTTTGCTAATGTTTTCTTTAACCATGCAGAAGCTTTTTATTTTGATCAAGTCCCATTTGTTTATTCTTTCCAATATGTCCCTTATTCTAGGGGACATATCAGTGAAACTATTACAGTGTGGAATATCTGATATTTTCCTGCCAATCTTTTCCTCTAGGACTTTTATGGTATCACAACTTATGTTTAAGTCTTTTATCAATTTTGAGTGTATTTTTGTGTATAGTGTAAGTTGGCGGTCTAGTTTCACTTTTTTAGCATCTAGCTGTCCAGATCTCCCAACACCATTTGTTGAAGAGGCTATTTTGATTCCATTTTATGTTTCTGCCCACTTTGTCAAATATTAATTGACCATAGAGACTTGGGTTTATTTCTGGGCTCTCTACTCTGTTTCAATGATCTATGTGTCTGTTCTTATGCCAGTACCAGACTGTTTTCATCACCATGGCCTTGTAATACAGTTTGATGTCAGGTTTGATCCCACCTATTTTGTTCTTCTTTCTCAAAGTTGCTGCAGCTATTCGGGGTTGTTTATGGTCCCATATAAGTTTTTGAAGTGTTTGTTCTGTATCTGTGAAATATGTCATTGGTATTTTAATAGGGATTGCATTGTATCTGTAAATTGCTTTGGGAAGTTTAGACATTTTGATGATGTTAATTCTTCCAATACATGAGCATGGCACAGACTTCCATTTGTTTGTGTCTTCCTTAATTTCTTTGTTCAGTGTTGTGTAGTTTTCTGAGTACAGGTCTTTTACCTCCTTGGTTTGGTTTATTCCCAGGTACTTTATTTTTCTTGTTACTATATCAAATGGCATTTTTTTTCCTGATTTTGTTTCTGATATTGCATTGTTGGTGTACAGAAATGCTTTCAATTTCTTAATACTGACTTTGTATCCTTCTGTTTTGCCAAATTCACTTATTAGGTCGAGTAGTTTTTTGGTGGAGTCTATAGGGTTTTCTATGTACACTATCATGTCATCTGCAAAAAATGCCAGTTTTGCTTCCTCCTTTCCAGTTTGGATGCCTTTGATTTCTTGTTCTTATCTGATTGCTGTGGCTAGGACTTCCAATACTATGTTGAATGGAAGTAGTTAAAGTGGACATCCTTTTCTTGTTCCTGATCTTAATGGGAAAGCTCTAAGTTTTTGTCCATTGAGTATGATGTTGGCTGTAGGTCTCTCATATATGGCCTTTATTATGTTGAGGAATGCTCCATGATTTCCCACTTTGCTGGGTGTTTTTATCATAAGTGGGTGCTGTACCTTATCAAATGCTTTTTCTGCATCTATTGATATGATCATGTGATTTTTGTCTTTGTTTTTGTTTATGCAATGCATTACATATATTGATTTGCAAATATTGTACCATCCTTTAGTCCCTGGGGTGAATCCCACTTGGTCATGGTGTATGATCTTTTTAATGTATCGCTGGATGCAGTTTGCCAATATTTTGTTGAGGATTTTAGTGTCTGTGTTCATCAGAGATATTGGCCTGTAATTTACTCTCTTGGTTGTGTCTTTATCTGGTTTTGGGATTAGGATAATCCTGGCTTCACAAAAAGAGTTTGGGAGTCTTCCATCATTTTGGATTTTTTCGAATAGTCTGTGAAGGATAGGGGTTAGCTCTTCCCTAAATGTTTTGAAAAATTCTCCTGTGAAACTGTCTGGTCCAGGGCTTTTGTGTTTGGGGAGTTTTTTGATTACTGCTTCAATTTCATCAGCTGTTACAGATCTGTTCAGGCTTTCTGCTTCTTCTTTATTCACTTTTGGAAGATTATATTTTTCTAGAAATGTGTCCATTTCACCTAGGTTTTCACAGTTCTTGGCATATAGTTCTTCACAGTAATTTCTTACAATCCTTTGTAGTTCTGTGGTGTCAGCTGTAATTTCTCCTCTTCCATTTTTGATTGCGTTTATTTATGTCTTCTCTCTTTTTTTCTTGATGAGTCTTATTAAAGGCTTGCCAATTGCATTTATCCTTTCAAAAAACCAGCTCCTGGATTCACTGATCCTAAGAATTGTGCTTTTATCTTTATGTCTTTAAATTCTGCTCTGATCTTGGTTTTTGCTTTCCTTCTACTTGCTCTAGGTTGTCTTTGTTGTTGTTCCTGCAGTTCTTGTAGATGTAGGATTAGGTTGTTTATTTGAAATGTTTCTCTTTTTTGGGTAGGCCTGCATCTCTATGACCTTCACTCCCAGAACAGCTTTCACTGTGTCCCATGAGTTTTGGATTGTTGTGATTTCATTTACACTTGTTTCCAGAAACTTTTTGATTTCTTACTTGATGTCATTCTTAACCCATTCATGTTTAATAGCATGCTATTGAATCACCATGAGCTTGAGTCTTTTTGAGTTTTTCCTTGGGGTTGGTTTCTGCTTTCAGGTCCTTGTAGTCTGAGAAGATGGTGTCTATGATTTCAATTTTCTTGAATTTGTTGAGGCTTGTTTTGTGTCCTATTGTGTGGTTCATCTTTGAAAATGTTCCATGTGCATTTGAAAAGAATATGTATACTGCTTCTTTAGAATGAAAGGTTCTATATACATGTCAGGTAAGTCCATTTGGTTCAGGACATTTTTCAATGCCACAATATCCTTGTTGATATTTTGTTTGGAAGATCTATCCATTTTTGATAGTGGAGTGTTAAATCCCCTACTACAAGTGTCTTGCTGTCTATATCTTTCTTGAAGTCCTCCAAAATTTTCCTTATGCATTTCGGTGTTTCTTTGTTGGGTGTATATATATTTATAATGTTTGTGTCTTCTTGATGGATTCTTCCCTTGAGTATTATGAAGTGTCTTTCTAGGTCTCTTTTTATGGCCTTTGTTTTGAAGTCTATTTTGCCAAATATAAGTATTGGTACCCTGGATTTTTTTTCCTGTCCATTTGCATGGAATATTTGTTTCTAGCCCCTCACTTTCAGTCTGTGTAGGTCTTTTGTTCTGAGGTGGGCCTCTTGTAGGCAGCATATATGTGGGTCATGATTTCTTATCCATTCACCTAGCCTATTTCTTTTGATTAGAGCATTTAATCTATTTACATTTAAGGTGATTATTGATAGGTACTTATTCATTGCCATTTTACTCCCTTTGTACCTTTGTTCCTTTCTCTCTCACTGTTTTTCTTCCTCTTCTTAAAGAAGTCCCTTCAGCATATCTAGCAGTGCTAGTTTGGTGGAGACGTATTCTTTGATGCTTCTTTAGTCTGGGAAACTCCTTATTTGGCCTTCCAATTTAAAGTTTTAAAGTTTTCTGTCTGTCCAGGTTGCCCATTTCCTTGATTTTGGCTAAAATAAGCAGCCTTTTCTTGAGTCTTTTACTGCCTTCATCATTGGCATTTTCAGGTTACTGGCTTCTTGAGCTCCAAGGCTGAGATCTATGAGGCAAAAAGAAAACCAGGGTACTCACCCTCGTGTTTTCCTTGGATCCTGAAGTCTCTAACTGATTTTCCTTTTTTCCCTACATGTTTCAGAGTCTTCTTACATTTGTTTTATATGTAATGTCCAGAGTTTTTAATTGCACTTAGTAATAGGTAAAAGTGCATCTACAGTCTCTCGCTTGATGTAAAGTCACTACATTCATCTTCTAGAATGAATAATGTTCCAATGTATGACTACACCATATTTTGTTTATCCTTTCACCAGTTCATAGGCACAGGGCCTTTTCCACTTTTTGGCTATTTTGAATAATGCTGCTATAACATTGGCATTCAAGTTTTTTGTGGACACAGGTTTTCACTTCTTTTGAGTATATACCTATTAGTAGAATTGCTGTTGACTATTTACATTAAAGTGATTTCTGGTATAGCTGAAATAAAATCTACCATTTTAATAACTATTTCAATTTATTGCATTTAGTCTTTGGTTTTTCCTCCCACTTTTTCTGCCTTTTCTGGTTTGAATTGAACTTCTATATAATTATATTTATCATCTATCTTGGCTGATCATTTATACTTAAAAAACTTTTAATAGTTTCTCTATAGTTTACAACAGACATTTTAAATAATCTTAGTCCACCTTTAAATAGTATCATAACATAACACTTTAAATGTGGTGTAACTACCTTCCTTGTGATGATGTCATTCATTTTACTTATCCATATGCTATAATAATGATATATCATTACAACTGTAGTTACATATAAACAGTCATATTTGGATCATTAAGAATATAAAAATAAATATTTTACCTTTAATCCTTTGTTGATGTTCTTCCATTCTTTATTTATATCCCTGTTTCTGACCTGTATGTTTTCCTTCTGCCTGAAGAATTTCTTTAATCATGTTTTACAGGGCAGATCTACTGACAACAAATTTTCTCAGGTGTCCTCCTTTGTTTTTAAACAAAGTTATTCTCCTTTGTTTTTAAAAGAAAATTTATCTAGATATAGAATTCTAGAATCGTGTCTTTTTTCTATCAACATTTCAATGTCTCATTTCACTCCTTTCTTGATTACCTGGTTCCTAATGGGAGTTTGCTGTAATCCCTATCCTTGTACCTCTATAGGTAAGGTAGGTGTTGTTCTCCTCTGGATTCTTTCAAGATTTTCTCTGTGTCTTTGGTTTTCTGCCACTTAAATATTATATTCCTAGGTATATTTTCTTGTTGTTTTATTTTTGTCTTTGGTATTATCCTACTTAGTGTTCTCTGAGACTCCTGGATCCTTTGTTTAGTGTCTGTTATTGATTTGGGAATGTTCTCTGCCATTATTACTTCATATATTTATTCTGCCTTGTTATACTCTTTCCTCTCCTTAAGATATTCCAGTTGTGTCACTTGACACCTTTTAATAATATCCCACATTTCTTGAATGTTGTTTTATTTTTTTTCTCATTCCTTTTTTCTTTGTGCTTTAGTTTAAGAAGTTTCTCCCAACCAATCTTCAATCCCCTGCTTCTTCCCTCAGCTGTGTCAAGTTTAATGATGAGCCTATTAAGAGAATTCTTCATTCAACTGAGGGAGATGCTGCAGAAATTAAGAGAAAAAATATTACAATAACAAGGTGTCAAGGAGGATTGGTGTACTAGTCAGGGTTCTCCAGAGAAATAGAACCAATAGGATATTTATTTACTTATTTATTATAAGGAATTGGCTCATGCAATTATGGAAGCTAAGTCCCAGGATCTGCATTCTGAAGGTTTGAGAACAAGACAGCTGATGGTGTAAGTTCCAGTCTAAGTACAAAGGCAGAAGATGGATGGCCTGGTCAGAGGTTGAAGTCTCTTTTGTTCAGTCTTCTGTTTATTCAGACTTTCAGTGGATTGGATGAAGCTCACCCACACTGAGGTGGGCAATCTGCTTTACTCAGTCTACTGATTCAAATGTTAATTTCATCCAGAAACACCCCCACAGACACACCCAGCATCATGTTTACCAAAATGTCTGTGGCCTCGTCAAAGTGGCACACAAAGTGACACCACGGCTGGACACCACAGAGGGGCATGTAAAATGAGAACCAAACAGAGTATTTTGGATTAATGAGCCAGTCACTGGGGACTCTTTTCAGGACAACTTCTGTGATGTTAAAGGGATAAGGGGTTGATTGCTATGACATGAAGATTGAAGAAAGGTATTATTTTCATTTTGTAGCCTGGAAAACTGAGATTTGGGAGGGTTACCTAAGATTGCCTAGACAACATATCCAATGTCATTCAGCTGATAAAATGACACAGGAAAATAAATCCAGATTTGCTAAAACCAAGCCCAAGCTTTATCCCCTGCAGAATGGAAAAGGAAGGAAAGAGTTTGAGTTATGTGGTAGACCCATTGCTAGGGTGGCCAGGAGTCCAGAATTCCAGTTTATGCCTGTTATCCTGACATACCTATTAACAGTTTTCTTATATATTCAAAAGTATTCCATGAAAAACAACAAATTATATGGTCACACTATCCAACTCTCGTTTCTCAATTTGACCTCCAGCAATGTATTATATGGACATCCTCGTGGTTGTTTCTGTTTTCATTTGCTGCTAACAAACCACAGAAAACTTAGGGGTGTAAAACAAAGGCCAAGTTATTATGTTCACAGGTGTGTGGGTCAAGAATGTGGACAAGGCTTAACAGTGTTGGCTTGTCTATGCTGCTTGTTATCTGGGACTCAGCTGGGACTAGAACCATTAGGAAATGTCTTTATTCCTGCATGAGCTGAGATGGCTGGAAGGCTGGGCTTCCAGGTATAAACACATCTCAGATGTTATAGCTCTTAACTGACTCTCATTTGGGCTTGGACGTCTCACAACATGGCATCAGCATTCTGTGGTTACAAGCCTGTTACTGCCCTCAGCCCATATTCACAGTGGAAAGGGGACTGGCCTCCACCTCCGTGTGGGAGAGAGGCAAAGTCTCATTGGAATGAGAAATACTGCCAATGCAATCTCTGAAAATTGCACTCTGCCACAATGGCCCACTCCTCTCTGCTTCCAAAGCAACTGGAGAAGAAAGTGAAGTGGGAGCCAGTGAGTGTAGTTTGTGTGAGCTATAAAGCAACCTCAAAAAGACCTTGCCATTAAGTTTAAGTTTAAGAGCATACTGACAGCAAAATTGTTACTGAGCTGCTCAGAAAAGCAGTTATTGAAGACAACTCAGAACAGACCACCCAACCTGATTACTCCAAAGCCACTGTTGAATGCTGGAGCACCCAAGCACACTATGTCTGGGGGAGGACCCTTATTGGAAGGTGCATTCATTCCCATGAAAAATCTTTTAAAAGATTATATGGTTATAAAGTGAACTCATAATTTGGTGTACATGGTACAAGTCACCTGACTAAATCTAGAGTGGATGAGATGGTATCACACTCAAGACAGTGTGCAAGCTGTTCATTCACCAACATCACCACAGCCCATTTGATAAGGAAACAGAAACACTGTCATCTGTCCAGGTCACACATGAGGGATGGCAGAACTGGACTGTGGCCTTGGGCCCCTCAGCTCATAAGCAACACTCTTCTGGGTAACTTGTGCTGCTTTCCAGAAAAAGCCAGAGCTGCATGGGCTCAAAGGGGCCAGGGGTGAGGATGACAGTGGGTTTATAGGTGTCTCCAGCCTGTGTGTTTTGGGGGAGGAGTAGTGTGATTGTGCCCCCAGATCCCAGAGCTTTTTTCTCATTTCAAACACCCCATCACAAAATTGGCACATTCAAGGAGAAAAGGAGTTTTGGGCTGCAGTAGGGACTTCAAAAGGGCTTTATAAAAGTTCTCTTTATTTTGTTTATAGGTCTCTAAGGCTTCATGCATTTTTATTTTTTTGTACCAAGCTGTGTAGAATGTAATGAAACATGAACATTAAAATGTCAGGTAGTAATTAGCAAAGAAAAAGAGCTTGTGCTGCCTGCTGAGGGTCCTTCTCCTTTTAGGCAAGGCAGAGTGAGCAGGACATGGCCAGCAGGAGCCAAGACCTTCCAAGGTCCACTACCCCAGACCCCAAGAACAGGTTGTCAGGGCCCACAGTGCTGGAGCCAAAAGATCACCCATTCCTGGGGCAGACTGGTTATCACCAAATGCCTGCTCAGTGTCGGGACCTGGGCTGGACCTGGGAACACAGAGGCCCCAGACCTGACACCTGCTCTCAGGGACCCAACTCTACAAGGTCTCAGCAGGCCACACCAACACCTCTCCAGGATGTCGCCAAGCCTCAGCAGGGCCTCGCCAGCCTCACTAGTGCTGTCAGGGCCTCACTGCCTCTTCAGCCTCCACTCCTGCCATCCCTCTGGCACTGTGTGTCTGCCACTCTGCCCTGTCTGCTCCTTCAGGTGCATGTGTTTTATTTCTTCAGAGGCTTGGTCTACACTGTTCCCTCTATCTAAATGACCTACCTCACTCTCTGTCTGACCAACTCGTGTCGGATTCTTGGGATTCAGCTTGAAAGCTGCTTCCTTAGAGAGCCCTGCTCTGACTCTCAATATTATTAAGCCCTTACCCCCACCCATTTTTTTTCTGTCAAAATGCTGTCTTCTGTTCCTTTCCTGTACTTATCATAGTTTCTAAGTCCCTTTTCCTGTGTTTCTTCATCAACATCCTCTCCCTGCCCGCTGCCACTTCCAGAGGGTGAGGCCAACAGATGGGGCCAGAGTGGGAAGATCCTTGGCCATCTGTGACAGTTACAGGTCCTGCTGTTAGGTTAGCTCTGTCCTGAGTAGGCTATGGTCTCAGTCACCCCTATAGCAGATGGCAGCAGGGTGCTGGGTTCTGTCTGTCATCTGTCTGTCCCTGCTGCCCTATTGAGAGCTGGCCTTCCCTCATGCCTCCCCTGTCCCTGCTGGAGTGTGGCCACAGCGTCCTCCCCTCTCCCCACCTCAGACCTCCCTTCTACCCTCTGGGAGAGCTCCCCATGGTTGCTAAGGTCACCTTTCCTGCAACAAAATCTGCTTTAAATCCTTTAGGGGCTCATACACCGCTGCTACATTATAGCCTGGTCCCCTTCTCCTAACACTTCCCTCTAAGGCCACCAATGACAGTTTCCTGAATATGCCACACCTGTCCTCCATACTTCCAAGTCTGCATCCCTCCAAAATTCTTCCCTGGGTCTTCTGGAGACTGTCCTTCCTGCTTTAAACAAAGATCAAACATCTTCTTTAGTTGGGATCTGCCTGAGCTGGCCCTCCTCTCCAGACAGAGCTAGTGGTGATAACTGTTAGTTCACCTCACCTGCTTGGCAGGTGAGCTCTAGGTTGTGATTCCAGTGTCACAGGCGTTTGTGATCTCTGTTGCAGCCCAAGTGTGTGGTCTCAGGGAACTGGCAGAGAAGGTTTCCGCTCCTATTATTGTTCCTGACACAAGCCAGGTATCCTCATTTCTTCTCTGGACACCCAGAGGTGTAATCAGGAGAGCAGGGCTGACTCCCTACACAGTCCATCTCACTGAAACATAATAGCTATAGTCCATGAAAGCGACTCTTCTAAGATGATGCTTACGTAACCCTCCCCCAAATACCCCCACGTTCCATATTCAGTCCCTCTTCCCGTGTCCTATGGGGCCCTGGGGCACAGGGGATCCTGCCCTCATGAAGATCAACTTCTAGAGATGGGGAGAGGCAGATGTTAAGTATGGAAACTCCATGACAGAGATGGACTGCTGATGCATGAGCACCAGACACTTCAGGGTGCTTCCTAGTCAAGGGGGCCAAGTATCTGAAGGATGAAATAGAAGACCATGTGCAAAGGAGAGGGGCTGAGTGGTAACAACAGCAAGTGTCAAGGCCCTTGGGCAGTGGGGCATGTGGTCACTTAGGAGCAAGGAGGCTTAGCAGGCTGAGGAGGACTGGGTAGGGGAAGAAGGTAGAGAGAAGGTGAGGGCAGTGCACAGATGAACTCTAGCCAGGCAGAGGAATTGTTTCCACCCCACAGGAGATAATAAACCCAGAAGAGGTTGAGCATGGAGTAGTGCACTTGGAACGAGGTATGACTGTTGCATGGGAATTTGGTGTGAGCCCAAGATGGGTGGTAGACACAGGGGTTGGTGGGGGGTGTTGGAGGGTTTTTAGGGGGTGACACACTAGCTCTGGGATGGGATGGGCATGAGACAGGGGAGCAAGGTGCCAAGCATCACCAGGTCCCTGCCACACTTCTGTTTATGGGTGGTGGTGCCCCAACCAGCCAGTTTTCCCTCAGCAATAAAGACTCCTTAACTCTGACTGAGAAACTTTATCTCATCTCTCTGCTTCCCTCCTTGTTCTCTTCCTCTCCAGGACACCAACCATAAACATTCTCTTCTTGCTTTCTGTTCTGACAAGAGTGGCCTGTCAGCAATCATCCCACAGGGAGGCATCACTATCCTTGCTTGGCAATGAAGAAACAAGCCCAGTGAGGTTGTGACCTCAACCTGGGCCACCCAGCCAGGCAGAAGTGACTCCAGAGCTGCTGTCCCCATGGCACACTGCCCCAAGGAGGCATGCAGGGCCCTAGTGAGAACAGGTTTTTCTCGCTACTGACACTTTGGACACAGTGCAGACCCTGAGCCTGCTGCACAGTGGCGTGGGCACTTTTGACCCAACTCCGGCAGCTGGAGACAGCATACTGGCCCCTGACATGCTCTAGATTCAGTGAGGAGGGCTTAGCGGGTAGGTCCTGGACCCCGAGGCCCAGGCCCACTTGGGATTCTTGTTGGTCAAGAATTAAAGATAGAAATATTGTTTGTTGGATTTTATTTAGAAAATACTCTCAGGCATTACCAGAGGTCTATGCTATATGGGTCTCTTGTTCTGTGGTAGGTCTGCTCTCTTAGTCAACCCTGTCATTGACCTCTCAGAACCCTGAAGATAAAATTGTCTGACAAGTGCACATGGACAGCAGCAACCCTCAGGTGGGCCTCCCGAATTTCTGGTGAAGGACACTTTCTGCACTGCATGGTCCTTGCACTGCAGGCAAACATCCCCCCACACATAACCTGCTTTCCCTTCTGTTCTAGTGTCAGATTATTCACCTGGGATGGCTTCTGAATAATGTGTACTTCAACCACTTCCTGCATCTGGAGAGTGTCAGGAGAGAATTTCAAACATGAAATACTCAGGTCTAAAATGCACCACATCCTCCCACCTCCAAGGCCTCCCATAGTTCGTGGTATTCTGCCCTGAAAGACCTTTCCTCATGTCTGCCAGGCTGGACCCCCCTTGGTTCTGCCTCCAGACTGCAAGAGAGGAAGACAGGGAGGAAGCCACTGGTCAGAGCTTGGACTCTGGGTTTAAGTCTCAGTCCCACAGAACCTTGGATAAGCCCACCACTCTGAGCCTTGGTTGTTTCATCTGTAAAATGGAGATTACACTGCTGCCTGCCTCACAGAAATGTGGTGAGGACAAAGGAGCATGCATGGCTCACTAAAAACAGAGCTGGGTACATGATAAAACCAAATACATGCATTAGTTGCTACCTGTTTTCTCAAGAACCTTCTAGGTGTTGAGCACTGTGTAATTTACATTCCACACACATCCTGACAAATCACCCCACAGCCAGTAAGGTGGGTGCTGCTTCTGTGATGATGCTGATTGGTTCCCTGGTTGCACAGTGGCAGGATGAAGTCAGCATTGCCCCCTGTACAGCTGAGCTGGCCCATCCATCAGCTTTGCAGTGAAGCAAAGCTGGATTTGTTCACAAGTCAGGTGACCTTGGACTGTCACTGAATTTCTCTGGAGCTCAGTTTCCCCATTTGTATAATGTGTAAATCATGAAATAAGGAGCCTAATGCCATGTCTGGTGCTTGGGATCTCTCTGTGTAGGTTCTGCCCAAGGCTCAGAGAAGTCAAGGCCCCAGCGATTGAAGAGCTCTGGACAGCAGGCCCCTCAAGACTCAGCTGTTTTCATGCATCACCTCTAACCAAAGGCAGGGTGAATCAAAGCACAGTGGAGACATCATGCCCAAGTTGTCTACAGCTGGGGGCATATCCATGTACTGTCCCCAGGATCCTTCTTGGGTGGGCTTTCTGTAGCTTCTCGAGTAGCCAGCTCAGGAAGTAGTTCAGGCCCTCTGAGTTTTCTGGCTGGACACTTTGGACATGTGACCAAAACTGTCTGGACCTCATTTTCCACATTGGACTCACAAGGCTGTCATGAGAATGAAGAATATGCCTGGCACATGGTAAGAGCTTGGTAAATAGTGGCTCTTTGTGCTATTCTTATTGAGGGAGGCCTCTCCACACTGGTTAACTGCCCTCTGCAGATCCTGCGAGGTCTATGGGTTGGCCCCTTCTGGTGCTTGCTCAGCTCTTGCTGCACCTTGGGGGTGGGCAAGTCCCCAGGATGCCCATAAGTCTTATGAGTGTTGGGGGGCAGGAAAAGACTGAAGTAGGGACAGTTCTTGGCCCCCATTGCCCCAGAGGGACAAAAAAGGCACCTGCTATCAATTTCACTGAGACTGTAGAGACCCCTTTTACAATGGGGAAAACAAAGGACCTGGGAGAACCTGTCACTTTCTTCAGGCCACATCTGTGTTAGCAGCAGCATTCTGCACACCTCAGGTCTCATTTCCTAGTGCTGGCCCTTCCAGCTGCCAACACTGTCCCAATGCCCCATGTTTGCATTCATGAGTGCCCATTCTCTATCCTCACTGCACGGTTTTCATTGAAAATGAGGGGATTCCCACCAACAGTACAAAAGGGTTCCCCTTTCTCCACATCCTTGCCAGCACTTGTTTGGTGATTATTGATGATGGCCATCCTGATAGGTGTGAGATATCTCTTTGTGGTTTTAATTTGCATTTCTCTGATGATTAGTGATGTTGAACATCTTTTTATATGCCTATTGGTCATCTGTATGTCCTCTTTGGAGAAGTGTCTAGAAAGTTCCTTTAACCATTTTTTAATTGGGTTGTTTGTTTTATTGGTGTTGAATTTTATAAGTTCTTTATACATTTTGGATATTAACCCTTTATCAGATGTATTGCCAAATATGTTCTCCCATTCTGTGGGTTGTCTTTTTATTTTGTTGATGAGTTCCTTTGCTATGCAAAACTTTTTTAGTTTCATATAGTCCCATTTGTTTATTTTTTCATTTGTTCCCCTTTCCTGGGGAGATACATCTGATAAATTGGTGCAGTCAATGTTGAAAGAAGTATGGAGATACCTCAACATATTAAAAATGAGTCTGCTTTTTGACCTAGTGATCCCACTTCTGGGAATATATCTGCAGGAACCCAGAACACTAATTAGAAACAACACAAGCACCCCTGTGTTCATTGTAGCATTATTCACAATTGCCAAGATATGGAAACAGCCCAAGTGTCCATCAGTAGATGAGTGGATAAAACAATTATGGGACATTGCACAATGAGACACAATTCAGCCATAAAAAAGCAGAAAATTTTATCCTTTGTGACAGATGGGTGGACCTGGAGAACATTATGGTAAGTGAAATATGCCAGTCAGAAAAAGACAAATATCATATGATTTCACTCATATGTGGAATCAAATTAGTAAACTGCACTAACAAGGAAAATAGAGACAGACTCATAGATAGAGAGCAGGATGATAGCTAAGGGGGTAAAGGGGAGAGGATGGAGGGATTGAGCAAAAAGGAAAAAGGACTTATGGACATGGACAACAGTGTCGTGATTATGGTGTGGGGAGGAGGTATAAGGGGAGTAAATAGCAATAAAAATACAATGAAAATTAAAAAATAAAAAATATTAATTAATTAAAAAAAAGAAATCAAGGATACTTGAAACTGTTCAGCCAGCTCTGCTGAGGCTCTTCCTACCCTAGGACCACAAACATTACAACTCAGAAATCTGGCTGACCAGGATATAAGCATAGTTGCAGGCTTTCTCTTGAGCTTGGGTAAAACATTGCATTTGTAGCCCTGCCTGGGTTGCTCAGTTGGTTAGAGTATCATCCTTACACACTAAGGTTGCAAGTTCGATCCCTGATCAGTGCATATACAAGAATCAACCAATAAATTCATAAATAAATAGAATGACACATCGATGTTTCTCTCTCTCTCCCTTCCTCTCTCTCCTTAAAAAATATTTTTTAAAAAACTGTAAAATCTGCATTTGTATCTTTTCTTTCTCTCCTCTCTATTTTTCTTTTCTTTTCTTTTTTAGCCAGGAATAATAATATGCCAACACAACATTTTTTTAAAATCACCGAGTTACTATGTAAGCTTCAGCTGTGTGAAGTAAGAGAGTCTGTTGTGTTACTTAAACTTTGATTACATAGAGAAAGACAAGTACCATAGGAGTTCACTCATATGTGGAATCTAATGAACAAATTAAACTAACAAAGTAGAAACAGACTCATAGAGAACAGACAGACTGCTGTGAGAGGAAAAGAGGGTTGGCAGGCTGGGTGAAAAAGGTGAAGGGATTAAACAAACAAACAAAGCAACACTCAAACCAAAAACTCTTAAACATAAAGTATGGTGATTACCAGAGGGAAAGGGGAGTGTGGGGCGGTAGAAGCAGGTAAAGGGTGATTAAATGGTGATGGAAGGAGACTTGACTTGGGGTGGTGAACACACAATGCAACATACAGATAATGTATTATAGAATTGTACACCAGAAACCTATATAATTTTATTAATCAATGTCACCCCAATAAATTCAATAAAAAAGTAAAAAAAACCCCACACTTTTGATTATAGGATAAGCTTTTCTATGAAACTACAGCCCCTCATGGGAGGGCTGCTTTATGAGTTGGGTTCTCCGTTGATGGCTTCCTGGCCATAAGCATACAGCTTGGGGCCACAGAGCCCCAGGCTTTCCTGCCCAAAGGAGAGCAGTTTCCTTGGTCAAGGTCATGAAGGAGAGTTATTGAGCAATTGTAGTTGAACTAGCAGGGCAACAGCAAGAGGAAATGGGGCCCTATATGTATAAGATCCTACAGTGTACTGGCCTCTACCAGATACCTTCACAAATCATCCTAACAGCCATAATTTTCTCCATTTGACTGAGGCATTAAAGTCTCTTGCCAAATGTACACAGTTAGCAGATGGGAGAACCTGGATTCAAACCTAGATTTGATCCCAAGGATATGCCCTTGTGAATAAAGATTCATTGGTTGGTGTGGGGGTGGGGGAGTTGAGAAAATCATCTTTTTCAGGATAAGTGGAGGAAAGGGCTGAAAACCAAGTGGGGCAAGGAGGTTAGGAGCACTACAAGCTTAAGCCAAACTTATCTCACCTTCCAGAGGAGACCAGGCTTGGGTGGTGGGGGAAAGGGAAAGGAGAAGCAATGGGGAAGGAAGGGGGATTAGAGTTACTGTCCTGCTTCCCCATGGGTGCCTGGCATAGCCCATGTAACAAGTGGTGTCCTGCCTGTTCTTCCTGATTCTCCCACCACCAGGCAGATCCTATGAGGGGCTGGGATGAATGTGAGGGTAATGACTTGGCTGTCTCCCACACAGCCCTCAGTGAGGATGGCAACCCCAGGAAAATGTAGAGCTCCATCTGAAGAGACAGGAGGAAATGATTTCTTTGCCTTTCACTTCACATCTTATAGAATCTCTAAGCCAATCTGCATCCATAGTTAGAGACGAGGAGCAGTTCACACAGTGTCCTCAGAGCTCCCAGAAGTTGCCTGAAATTGTACTCTCCAAGTGGGTGGGCTCCTGTGCTGGCTCCCAGGCTGCTCCCAGGAAATCAGAGAGGGCTAGCATCATTTTGAAGCCCAATTTCTCAGACTCTCCCAGGTCCTGGAAGCTCACAGAAATTTAGAAGCAAACCCTATAGACCAGCCTGCAACTGTCTGCACAGGAACTGTCTAGGACAGATGTGTGCTGTCATAGATGCCACTGCCAGCCCAAATGATACTCCCAGCAGTGCCTGACCCACAGTTGTTGTCCATAGCAATACTAAACATACATGAGTCAAACTCTAAGGCCACAACCGCGCCTTGATTCTTTCTCCTTTGGGATCCCAGAAATGTTTCTTTAGTTTCCTAAGATTGACTGTTTTGAAAAAGATCTTTGTTCCAAGGCTATGAGGGTATTAAAATCATAAAATTAATGGATTGAGAGCTTAACAAGTATAGACAGTATCTATATGTGGCCAGAAACTAAGGAGTCTGGGTGGACCGAGGATAATATAGGGTCTGGCCTCTGCCTAGATTTTGCAGGTTAGCTGGCTCTTTTTGTGAATCCAGAGGTAAAGTTGTCAGGGAATTAGTCTCACTGCCTCATTGTCACAATGAAAAAGCCTGACTGAGAACTGAGTGATTTACCGGGGCTAAGAAGTGAGGCCACAGAACAAAACCCCAGGCCCCTGGATGACAATAGTGAAGAAACATATCAAACAGATAGGTCAATTTCTAGTCCTCTCTTCATATCTGTCAGATCCCTGAGACATGGGGTAAGAAGGGTATGTGTGAGGGGCTGGGAATATTCAATGACTCAGGAAAACAGTTAACTACAGAGAAACAGAAGAAAACCTCAGCCAGCTTATGTGGCTCTACTCCACACTAGTCTACCCCTGGGAGCAAGAGGCAGGGTAGGCAGGTACTTCTTGGGTGAGGCAGGGTCCCTGCTAGGCCCTTGCAGCCCCCTTGCAGCCAAATCCTACAGGAGGCCCAGTGCAGACAAGCCACCAAGCCTGATATGCCTGATGAGTGATAATGAACAGAGGAGGCCCAGCCTGGCCTGGAATTTTGTCTCCAGATAGAAAATCAAACAAATCCAGAGTGGATTAAGTTTCTCCCTTGGCTGCTCTTTCTGTCCTACAGTCAGGAAAAAGAAAGGGTTCTTGTGAACTCAGGAAGAAACTATGGGTCATGGATACTTCTTTTGCCTGAGCTCTTCGCAAAGGGCCTGTGATAAGAACTTAAAGAGAGCAAAGGCATCACGTGGAAAATCAGGCCCAGTTCTGGGTATCCTACAGTGATCACATGACTGGACACAAGACTGCCAGCTATGGACAGGGCTCAGATATTCTTTGGCAAGGCATCTGAAGGTATCAAGGGTCTTCAGGCTGGAAAAGGGCAATGCAGTAGGAAAGCTGATTTAAAGGTGAGGATAGACTTATTCTTTATGACACCAGAGGTAGAGTTAGAGCCTACATGAACAATTTAAAGGATGCCTGATTCCAGGGTGATCTACGTGTGTCATCAAGGTTCACCCAGGGAAGCTGAACCAGTGGGAAGTATATGCTTTGTTGTAGGGAACTGGCCTAACCCAGGCATGGGAGGGATTTGGCTTAGCAGCCTCTGTAGGGCTGTGGTCCTCATAGCTGAGGCTGTGGCTTGCAGCCCACAGGACAGCTGTCAGGAAAGGAAGGCCTCAAGCAGGCCTGAACCTATAAGTGGGAGGCCAGACTGAAACCGTGTCCATTCTTGCTGCTTCTGAACTGGTGACAAGGGTGTCCTACAGAAGCTAAGGTCTCCATCGTGGGGTTAAACACACACACTTGGCTAGGATTTGGAGGAGCAGGCCCGGCTGTGGCTTCATGCCATCAAGTGAATCAGTTATCAGCAACCAAAGGGATCTGCTGCTTCTTGTCCATCAACCTTCCTAGTCTCTCAAGAATCTTCCTGTGACCCACCCTAACAAGAAACACAGTTGAAAGTGAATTCTGGGAAATGCCACTCAGCCCTGCCAAGCTGACACCTTCCAGAGGTGGAATGGCTGGCTTCTGGAGCAGGGGTGTCCCCTCCCAGTCCCATCTAAGGATAGGCTGCTCAGCCCCTTGATGGAGATGCTAGGGTTTGACTATAGGATCATGAAGGTCCTTTGCAGCTGTGTTTTATGAGTGGGAGTGGGGAGAATGAGGGAACAGGTGCAGTTACACAGGCTCAGCTCCTAGAAGCCCAGCCCTGCCCTCCACCCCCATCCTGGAGAAACATCCAGGTCTGCAAGTAAGATACTCAGGTACCTGGGGCATGATGGGAGAACTTTCCTTTCACCTGTCAGGAACTAACCATAAATTTCACTCCTTAAAATTGACTCACAGTGACATAAAACTGATCTCAAAAATGATCCCCTGAAGGCGTCTCTGCTGGTGAGAGTGAGAGGGGGACTCCTGGAGTGAGAGCCGGGTAGAGAGCAGGGCCCCTCTCACCCTCACCACTAGCATGAGCCTGGTGGTGTGCATAATTCAGCCCCATGTCTAAGCCTCGATGTACAGGTGTGGCAGCAGCTCTGGGCACCCAGCCTGGCAGCCTGGATGGAGACTCCTAGAATCCCAGCTTTCCCACCTTGAATGCTCTGGGTATACCAGTCAGTACCTGAACTGGCTCTGCCCCTTTCTCTCCTCAGTTCCAGCTGACTCTGAGCTCAGTGGCTGGGCCCTGGTCAGTCCTAGAGCCTGCATCCTGGGTAGGACGTACCAGGAAGTCCTCTGCTACTGGAAAAAGCCCTCAAAAAGCCCACAGCAGGAAAGAGACTCTTCTGGGGAGGGGCACATTTGCTTATTGGTTCAAGGAAAATGGTTGAAATTAATTATGTCTTTATAATTATAATTATATAATTTATAACCAAATTCAAATGGAGCACTTGGCTACCTCTGTATACAACAAAAAGGCATTAGCCAGTCTGGCCTAATCTGTCGTCCACTCCCAATCACAGATGATGGGCAACTCTTTAAGCCTCAGTCTTTACATCTTTTAATAGTCAGGGCCCCATGCACAGGACTGTCTACATCATCTGTAGCACTCAGTGTAAATGAAAATGTGGGGCTCCTTGTACAAAGGTTATTATTAAGCATCTCAGACAGCAAACAGCAGAGTTTTAAACCAAGCATGGAGCTCTTCCAGACCCAGGGCCAGCGGTGAGCAATTTAGGTTCCACACCCATCTATGAGGCTGGCCCTGCCCACACTTCCATTGCCCATAGCAGTGATTCTAAAGCTAATAGAAATATGCTATCTACTTGAAACAAGGAGAAAAAAATACGAGACTACCCGGTGGTATAGTTAACAGCTAGACACATTATATACATAAGAGTATACACATATATATATACATATATGTACATATGTATGGTACATATATACATACATATATTTATATATGTCAATGTTATTGGGGAGATCCAAGTTAGGGGTCTCCCCTCCTCAGTTTTTGCCTTGCTCATGAGAGAACTCAGTCGAGAGACAACGTATATGTTGGAAATGAGTTAGCAAGTTTATTATTGAAACACACACAAACTCGAAACTACAGGCAGGAACCCAGCTAGTCTAAATGCCCCATGAGTAGAGGAAATAAAGTTTTTAGTAAGTTAGTTCATAAGTTTGGTCTATACATTTGAAAACCTGGTTACAAGTGGGCCTTCAGGTAATCTGAGGGCACCAACTATTGGAACTCCAAGAGTTATACAAAGGCTTTCTTTCCCATGGAAGCAATACACACAGAATTTCAAAGGGTTCCCCTCCTCCTGTGCTATCACAGTTCCGCTTGTGATTCTTGGAATGCCTGGCAATCTTATCTGACCAGGCTCAGGACTGCTGGGTCAAAAGGTGACATATGACTCCTTCCTCCTTTCTGCCTTAGCTTACTACC
Source organism: Desmodus rotundus (assembly GCF_022682495.2). Taxonomy (NCBI): domain Eukaryota; kingdom Metazoa; phylum Chordata; class Mammalia; order Chiroptera; family Phyllostomidae; genus Desmodus; species Desmodus rotundus. The sequence goes on from NC_071390.1 coordinate 65,786,561, forward strand.
TGTACTACCTAAGAGAGAGAGAGAGAGACTGACTCTATAAAACTGACTTTATTTGACTCAGGGTTCCTGGGTAACCAAGGATTATAGTTTGAGGCATCCCAGTCAGGACCCTGGCTTACATCTAAATCTTACTCAATAAAAATACCTTCCAAATGAAAAGTATAATTATGAAAGATCCTTTAAAAAATTGTAAACATACATCTACAGAGTTACTAAATATTCATAGAATATGCTCCTCTGAAGAAGACATCTGTGAACCTACTGGTCTACATTTGCAGCCTTATAAGACGTGGCCTGCCTGGGACCCCTTAACCCTCCATGCCTGACCCATTCCTACCAAAATATTTGTGTTTCCATGAGGGTCACATGTTGTCTTCTGTCTCTGGGCCTTCTACACATGCTCTTCCCTCTGCCTGGAAGTCCTCCTCATTCTTCAATAGCACTCAAAACACTGCTGTTCTCCTTCACAACCCAACACCCCCACAACCTCTTTTGAGAAGATTTCCTAGATCCCTACCTAAAGGTTATTGTTATTAATAATAGTAACAATAGTAAATAACATATATTAAGTACTAGTCATATATTAGTCACTATTGTAAGTATTTTATGTGTTAACACACCTCCCCAAAACCTGGAGCCAAATGAATTGTATCATATTCTTTTACTTAATATCAATTCCTATTTTTATGATGTTGAAAACAAGCCCCAGAGAAATAGAGTAACTTTCTTGAGCTCACATCCCAGGCAGTCTGGCAGCAGAGCTCATGTTCCTGACTCCTGCTGGAGTCTGCCCCTCTGAGCCACTTGCTCTTCAGGACCTTGTAGTTATCACTGTGCACTTTTCACACTAGGCTGTGATCATCTGCTTGTCTGGATCTCTTTTATGGGTTCAAGGTTCTGTTCCATACACAATTACTGTCTGTCCAATGCCTACCAAAATGATACTAAAAGGTTCTCAGTAAGTATACACAGAAAGGAAAGAAATTCCTCACAAATGCTGGCTCTCTACTCCCAACATTTAGACCTGCTGCACATAATGCATGGCAAGCTGCCAACAATCAGCCAGGCTGTCTTCCTTTAGTAGAACCACAGGGTCAGGATGTGGTCCTCCCACTTCAGTCTGGACAAGGCCATCTCCCCTCCAGCAGGGTTCTATTAGACAGGACAGGGTCTCAAGGTCTAGATCTTTCTTACTAAAAGTTATTCTTGTTGAATGTTAAAATGTAGTGCAGTATTTTGCAGATGTAGCAGTAAACTGATGAGCTTTACAGGAACTCGAGGTATAAGTGTAGCCAACTGCCAGGAAGAAATCAAAGTGTATTTGACTAAATACTGTATATAAACAATGGCTAAGGGTTCCTTGGGGGAGATAGCCTTTTGGATGTGAATCCTGTCCGGTTTACTTGCTGCAAGTAAATAAAACTACCTTGCAGCAACCAGGTCTCATTCTTGGGTACAGAACCCCAGCAATAAACCCCTTGATTTCAATAACCCTTCTACCAGCCTCTAGTGACCCCACCTTAGGCCTGGGTCAATGCATCCAGCCAGTGAGATAGGCAGGGCAGTCATTGATGTTGTGAGAGGTGATGTCAGGGAAATTCTGCCTCCAAACATCAGGACATGTATCTACTTTGAAGGGGATCTGGACAATGGCCCTCCCCACTCCCCTGCATCTTAGCTCATGAAATCTTCCTCCTTGTCATCTTTGCTTACTTCCTTTCCACCCACCTCCTCAGATTGTGAGGCAGTGGTTCTCAGCCCCATGCCCATTAGAAACCCTTCAGGAGAGTTATAAATGCTGATGCTCAGGCCACACTGGAGACAAGATACACAAGGTTGACATATTATATTAAAGCCTCCTGGTGAGGCCAACACATAGGCTTGAGGACCTCTGCGCTGAAGCAGCCCTTGCTAGAACATCGTTAGTGGTGACCAGCCCTGCCTTGTGTAGAACTGTTGGTGTTGTCTGTAAGTGCACAAAAGAAATGCTCAGTAAATGGGATAGAGATACAGTGATTAGAATTATGATTTTGGTTTTTCTTTGCTGACAAATCTTTTAACATTTGAGAAGCTTTCATGCATGGGAAATATTATTCCTAGAATTCCTACTTTGTTAATGTCCAATTTATTTACTGTATGAACATGTCAAACAATTAGTTTTCTTTAAATATTAAATAAAGATGCTTTCGAGTATTTAGGTAACATTCCATATATATCACTTAACAAATTAAATTATGCTAGGCATTCAAATATGGCAAATGTAAATACTCTTTAATCATTTAATTAAAACCAGAAGTCTAATATGACAAAATCTTTAAAAAAACTCATAAAATATTACAATAATTATAAATTGATCAGTTGCCTTACACAAAGGCAATCAGTTACACAAATCTTAACTGTTGGGAACCACCCTGCCTGGTTTCAGAAGCTGTAAACCCCCATGGCTAAGGCTGAGTGAGAGACCTTGGGACCATAAACCTCTAAGGAGACAAAGCTTATCTCCCTGGCAGGGGCACTGCCTCTGCCCCCTTTACTTCACCCTACTTGGCCCCCAGCCTGACCAGTTAGCCAATGACGGGTAAGATTCCTCAAGGGAGGGACAACCTAAGACAGGCATGGTCATGAAGAAGCCCTCAGGGAAGGACTTGGGGGTCTATAGAAAAAGGGGGTGATGGACCCTTGGCTTTGACATAGCCTGAGTCCTCATTCTGTCTGCAAGAAGTCTCCTAATCTCTTGGCTGCCTTACTTCCCCTAGCTGACTTAAACCTGAAACAATGACAGAGGGTGGTGCAGCCCTGGGCTGGAAAGGGCGGATTCCCCGGGTGATCAGGCCTGAGAAAGAATACATAAAACCCTGTGAAAACTGCTTTGCTAAGAATGCCCTCAGTTTTCTGATAAGGGTCCAAGCATGAAATGAATTTGTTTCCCAAAGTTTTATAGCCCTTTAGCTAACTGACCCTGACTCAGAATAAGCCCTCAGAGTTCTTTGTATGTTATCTCTTATTTGATCCTTACTGCCTGACAATGATTGATGAGCTTTACCTGTATTCCTGTGCAAATTGAAACCAGTAAAAGCCCATTGAGGAAAAGGCTCTTGGCCCTTCTCCTTTGAAAGATGGGCCACCTTTCCTCCCCAAGCAGATCATGTCTTGGTAGACTTATTCTCATCCGTGGTGGTCAGGGCGGGTTGGGGTGGGGGGCCCTGCTGGTAGACCCCCCACCACTTAACCCAAGGATTTAAATGGGTACTTTTTTAATCTCTATTCTCATTATAATTGTTGATTCTTATCCTTGCTGTGTCCCAGGGACATGACCTTTCCTGTGTAGCAGGGAGTGCCAGCAGTACACCAGACTGCATGGGGTTGCTGACCAGGCGGCTGACTCAGAGTCTGGTTGAGAGGTGGAGGCTGTTGCACAATGATTCTTCCCCACACCCTCTCCCCTTGCTCAGGTTCTTTCTTTTTAAAGACTTTGTCAATTTCTTTAATGGCTATAGTACTATTCAGATTGCATATTTCATCTTTGTTGGTTTTGGTCATTTGTGGTTTTCAAGCAATTATCTTTATTCCTCAAATTATGGAATTTATGAGAGTAAAGTTACTATAATATTCCCTCATCCTTTTAAAGGCTACAGGCTCTTCAATGACATCTCCTGTTTCATTCCTGGTATTGGTGACATATATATATATATATTTTTTTCTTGTTAGAGGTTTATCATTTCTATTGATTTTTTTTTCAAAGAATCAACTCTTTGTTTCATTGTTTTTTATTGTTTTCTGTTGTCAAGGTCATCGATTTCTGCTCTTTATTGTTTCCTTCCTTGTGCTTGCTTTGAGTTTATTTCTTTTCTTGTATCTTAAAGCAAGAACTTATATTATTTACTTGAGATTTTCTTTTTTTTTTTTCTAGTGTGAGGATTCAGTGCTATAAGTTTGCTTTTCATTACTCTTTATCTGTATCCCTAATATGTTGTCTCTTCACTTTCAGGCAGCTTTATGTATTTTTCTCCTTTGAGACTTTGACCATGATACATTATTTCAATGTCTCTGGTTATATTCTGTTTGCTTGTTTGTTTTGTTGATTAGGTTCCACTTATAGGTGAGATCATATGGTATTTGTGTTTCACCACCTGGTGTATTTCACTTAGCCTAATGCTCTCCAGTTCCACCCATGCTGTTGCAAAGGGCAGGAGCTCTTTCTCTGTTTCTGCTACGTAGAATTCCATTGTGTAAACATACTGTAGCTTTTTGACCCACTCATTTACTGATGGGCACTTAGGTTGCTTCCAGCACTTGGCTGTTGTAAATTGTGCTGCAATGAACATTGGGGTGTATAGGTTCTTTTGGATTGGTGTTTCAGGGCTCTTACGGTATAATCCCAGGAGTGAAATTGCCAGGTCAAAAGGTAGTTCCATTTTTAGTTTTCTAGGAAATTCCATACTGTTTTCCATAGTGGTTGCACCAGTCCGCATTCCCACCAACAATGCACTAGGGTTCCCTTTTCTCCACAGTCTCCCCAGTACTTATTGTTTGTTGATTTCTTTATGATGGCCATTCTGACTGGTGTGAAGTAGTATCTCATTGTGGTTTTAATTTGCATCTCTCTGATGACTAGTGATGCTGAGCATCCTTTCACACATCCCTGGGCCCTCTGTATGTCCTCCTTGCAGAAGTGTCTGTTCAAATCCTTTTCCCATTTTTTAATTGGGTTGTTTATCTTCCTGGAGTGGAGTCATGAGAGTTCTTTTAATATTTTGGTCATCAAACTCTTGTCCAAGGTATTATTTGCAAATATATTTTCCCATACGGTTGGTTCCTTTTTCATTTTGTTGATGTTTTCTTTAGCCATGCAGAAGCTTTTTATTTTGATGAAGTCCCATTTGTTTATTCATTCCTTTATGTCCCGTGCTCTAGGGGACATATTGGGAAAATATTGCTGCCTGAAATATCTGAGATTTTCCTCCATATAATCTCCTCTAGGAGTTTAATGCTGTGGCAACTTATATTTAAGTCTTTTATCAATCTTGAATTTACTTTTGTGTATGGTGTAAGTTGGTGTTCAAGTTTCATCTTTTTGCATATAGCTTCCAGATCTCCCAACATCATTTATTGAAGACACTACTTTTACTCCATTTTATGCTGCTTCCCCCTTTGTTGAATATTAATTGACCACAGAGACTAGAGTTTATTTCTGGGCTCTTTGCCCAGAAATAAAATATTCTGTTCCATTGGTCTACGTGTGTATTCTTATGCCAGTACCAGACTGTTTTGGTTACCGTGGCCTTGTAATATAGTTTGATGTCTGGTATTGTGATCCCTCCTATTTTGTTCTTCTTTCTCAAAGTTGCAGCAGTTATTCAGGGTTGTTTATGGTCCCATATAAGTATTTGATATGTTTGTGCTATATCTGTGAAATATGTCATGGGTACTCTAATAGGGATTGAATTGGATCTATAAATTGCTTTGTGTAGTATGGACATTTTGATAATGTTAATTCTTCCAATCCATGAGCATGGTACATGCTTCCATTTGTTTGTGTCTTCCTTAATTTCTTTCTTCAGTGTTGGGTATTTTTCTGAGTACAGGTCTTTTACCTCCTTGGTTCGGTTTATTCCTGGGTACTTTATTTTTCTTGTTACTATATCAAATGGGATTTTTTTTTTCCTGATTTCTGTTTCTGATATTGCATTGTTGGTGTACAGAGATGCTTTCAACTTCTGAATACTGACTTTGTATCCAGCTGTTTTGCCAAATTCATTTATTAGGGCGAGTAGTTTTTGGTGGAGTCTATAGGGTTTTCTATGTACATTACCATATCATCTGTAAAAAATGCCAGTTTTGCTTCCTCCTTTCCAATTTGGATGCCTTTGATTTCTTGTTCTTATCTGATTGCTGTAGCTAGGACTTCCAATACTATGTTGAATGGAAGTAGTTAAAGTGGACATCCTTGTCTTGTTCCTGATCTTAGTGGGAAAGCTCTAAGTTTTTGTCCATTGAGTATGATGTTGGCTGTAGGTCTCTCATATATGGCCTTTATTATGTTGAGTAATGCTCCATGATTTCCCACTTTGCTGAGTGTTTTTATCATAAGTGGGTGTTGTACCTTATCAAATGCTTTTTCCCCATTTATTGATATGATTATGTGATTTTTGTCTTTGCTTTTGTTTATGCAATTTATTACATTTATTGATTTGCGAATATTGTACCATCCTTTCATCCCTGGGGTGAATCCCACTTGATTATGGTGTATGATCTTTGTCATGTGTTGCTGGATGCAGTTTGCCAATATTTTGTTGAGGATTTTAGCATCTATGTTCATGGCCTGTAGTTTTCTTTCTTTGTTGTGTCTTTATCTAGATTTTGGATTAAGTTGATACTGGCTTCATAAAAAGAGTTTGGGAGTCTCTACTTTTTAATTTACATATTTAAACTTTTATATTTGAGGTAATTATTTAAATGATAGAGCTTATGTCTGCCATTTCATTGTTTTCTCTATTGCTCTTTCTTTGTCTTCCTGGGGGCTTATTGAAGATTTTTAATTATTCTGCCTTGATTTATTTACAGTGCTTTCAAGTACATCTTTTTGTATAGTTTTCTTGTGGTAGCTCAGGACATTATGGTACAGAACCCCACCAATGCTCTTCTGTAATAGCTATGAGGTTCAATTGCCTGCCACCAAGAAGTGTAACCCCCAATACAAAAGTTTGGTGAAAAAGAAAAGGGGTTGTTTATTTAAAGGTTATACAGATTTAGAATAATAGCAGAATTCTGCTATTGAGTCCTGCTCCCTTGAAAAACAACCAGAAACACATAGTCCTTTCTGCTTTACTAAACTAGACCGGTTTCAGAATACATCACTCAGTGATACCATCTTTCAGAAAAGCAGAAGTCTGAAGTTCAGCATTCCTGGTACCAGTTCAGCTCCAAGCATCTTTCACAAATCTGGGTGATCAGGCAGGTCCACCAGCTCTGCCATTGTCTTCTCCAGGCAGACTCAAATCTGGGTGACTGGGAAGGTCTCCTGTCACACTGCCGCTCTGGCAACTCAGTAAACTGACTTTCAGACCTCCTCTCTCACTCCAGACCTGGTAGGATCCTCTTCTCTTTTATCCTGCCTTAATTTAAATGCTCGGCCTTGAAATTCCTGCATGATCTCAAATCCAGCCCTTCCTATGGTGTGTTAGTGTCCACCATCTTTGCCAGTGTCTTCCCTGCCGCTACAGTGTTTTTTGCCCTCTTTTGGCTGCCATCTTTAGTCAGGACAAAAGTTCCCAGTGATGCATGGACGTCTGGGGTGGATAGCCCCTTGCCTCTCATGCAGGTGTGTAATGAGTTGCCCCTGGCTATGTCATGAGTCCCTGAGCACTCTCAGAGTCACACACACAATTTGCCCTGGGTGGCAGGCTTCTCCCCTTCAGGAGGGCACAGCTATTAACCTGCCATTGTTATTCAATATATCTTAAATGCCATTCCATCCTCTCTTCTCTCAATCAAGGATTGTGGGAGGTTGATCCCCTAATTTCAGGGGACCCATGCTCTGCACCCCATTACAATTACATATACTTATGTGTCTTATCGAAGTCTACTGGTATCAATATTTTACCACTTTAAATGAAGCATTGAAACCTTACTTGTAATAGATTTCTTTACTTTCTCCACTTTTAAATACCCCTGTCTTGAGAATCAGATGATGTTACAACTTTTATTTCAATAATCAAATATGATTTATAAAATTTATGAGAGGGATAATTTATAGTATATACCCACATTTTGGCTCTTTCTGTTGTTCTACCTTCCTGATTCTCCAAGATCCCTTTCTTTATCATTTACTTTATATTTAAAGAATTGCCTTAACCCTTTTAATGTAGGTGTGCCAATGACACTGTTAAGTTTTTCTTTGTATAGGAAATGTTTATTTCTCCTTTATTTCAGAATGATTGTCATCCTAAATATAGAATTCACATTTGATTTGTTTTCTTTCTGCATTTGAAAATCTTGTACCTCTTCCTGCTGACTTCCAGATTTCCAGATAAGAATCCTGCTGTTAATCAAATTGGTGGTCCCCTATAAGTAATGGGTCATTTCTCTCTAGCTGATTTCATGTTTTTTTCTTTAGTTTTTAAAAGTTTATTTATAACATGTCTTGGCATAGATTTCAATGGGTTTATCTTTTCCTGAGTTTTCTCAGCTTTTTAAATCTGTGTTAATTTGCAAATCTTTTATTCATTATTTCTTTAAATACTCTTTCAGTCCATCTATCTTTCTTTTCTTCTTCTGGGACTTCAAGGACAGCAATATTAGATCTTGTTTCACAGGTCTGTGAGACTCTGTTAATTCATTTTTATAGTCTATTTTATCTCTGTTGTTCAGATTGATTAAATTCTAGTCAGTTTTACTCAAGTTCATTGATTCTATCCTCACCATACTTCCACTCAGCCCATCAACCAAGTTTAAAAAAAAAAACTCTGTTACTGTATTTTTCAGTTTCATAACTTTTATTTGGTTCTTTTAAATGAGTCCTATTGTTTTGCTGAAACGTCCTATTATTTCATTTGTTTCAAGAGAATTAGTATTTTTTGTGGAAGTATTTTTATAATTGTTGCTTTAACAGTCCTTGTCAGACAATTCTCATATTTCATTCCTCTTGGTATTAGGGTCAATTGATTGTCTTTTCTCATTCAAGTTTTAATTTTTCAGGTTCTTGCTGTGATAGATGATTTAGATTGTATCCTGTACAATTTGGCTACTCTAACACTCCAGATTCTATTTAAATATTTTATTTTAGCAGGGAGTAACCCTGTTGAGGTTCAGCCCAAATGCGTGGCCTGCTTTTGTCATCTCTGGTACTGGTGATGATATAATTTTCAGGACATCTGTGGTATCACTTTGCTTTACTTAGTTTCTCTCATTTTTATCTGGGGCTCCCACTATTTTCTGCTAGTGGTACCTGAGGGGCAGAAGGAATTTCCCCAGGCAGGGTACCCTGGTGCCACTACAATGGTAAAGTTTCTAGACAACATTTTGGTGACATCTCTTTTGCCTGTAATGAATGGACAGCGCTTCCTAGATGGGTGCTTTTTGGGACAGAATCCCTTTGTGGATACCACCCTTTGACTGCAGTGTCTCTCACTGAGGGAGAGGAGTCTTGAGCCCAAAGGCAAAAGAGGCTTCTGAAGCAGGGAGCATATAGACAGGGGTAGTAATTTAAAATGGAATGTGTAATAAAAATTCAGTTAACTCAAAATAAGACAAAAATCAGGAACATAAGAATAAACCAAATAGATTGGACAACTAGAAAATAAAATGGTAGGTTTAAATCCAACCTATCAGACTTTCGGCCAAGATGGAGGCGTAGGTAGATACACTTTGCCTCCTCACACAACCAAAAAAAGGACAACAAATTTAAAAACAAAAAATAACCAGAACTGCTAGAAAATCTAACTGTATGGAAGTCATACAACCAAGGAGTTCAAGAAGAAACATTCATCCAGACTGGTAGGAGGCACAGAGATGGGAAGCTAGGGTGGAGAGGACTCCCGGCAAGGCGACAGCTGGAGGACCTGGACAGGTGAGGTGGTGGCTGGCAGATCGAGTGAGACAGCAGCTGGCATAGTGGGCTGCCCCACATTTGCATGCAGATAAACCAGATAAAGTGGCAGGAGCAACTGGAGCAAGACAGACTATGCAACCCAAGGTTCCAGCACAGGGCAAATAAAGACTCAAAAACTCTGGCTATAAAAACTATGGGAGTTGCAGCGGTGAGAGAAACTCCCAGCCTCACAGGAGAGAGTTTGTTGGAGAGACCCACAGGGTCCTAGAACATACACAAACCTACACACATGGGAATCAGCACCGGAAGGGCCCAATTTGCTTGTGGATAGTGGTGGAAGGACTGAAAGCCAGCAGAGTCAAGCAAGCAGCATTGTTCCCTCTTGGACCCCTTCCCTACATACAGTGCCACAGTGCACCAAAGTGGGTTGCCCTGCACTGGTGAATACCTAAAGCTCTGCCCCTTTCTATGTAATAGGTGTGCTGAGACAAAAAAATATGGCCCAAATGAAAAAACATATCTAAGCTCCAAAAATAGAACTAAGCGATGAAGATATACTCAACCTCTCAGATGCAGACTTCAAAACACCAGTAATCAGGATGCTCACAGAAATGTTTGAATATGGTTGCAAAATAGTGGGAAAAGTGAAGGCTATGTTAAGTGAAATAAAGGAAAATGTACAGGGAACCAACAGTAATGGGAAGGAAACTGACACTTAAATCAATGGACCAGAAGGAAGAAAGAAACCTTCAACCAAAACATAATGAAGAAACAAGAATTCAAAAAAAATGAAGAGTGGCTTAGGAGCCTCCGGGGCAACTTTAAACATTCCAAATCTGAATCATAGGGGTGCCAGAAGGAGCAGAAGAAGAGAAAGAAATTGAAAACTTATTTGAAAACTTAATGAAGGAGAAACTTCCCTAATCTGACAAAGGAAATAGACTTCCAGGAAGTCCAGGAAGTCAAGAGAGTCACAAAGAAGCTGGACCCAAGGAAGCACACACTAACATACATCATAATCAAATTTCCCAAGATTAAACATAAGGAGAGAATCCCAAAAACAGCAAGAAAAAAGGACACAGTTATTTACAAAGAAGTTCCCATAAGACTATCAGCTGATTTCTCAAAAGAAACCTTGCAGGCAAGAAGGGGCTGGAAGGAAGTATTCAAAGTCATAAAAAGCAAGAATCTATATCCAAGAGTACTCTATCCAGCAAAGCTATCATTTGGAATGGGAGGGCAGATAAAGTGCTTCCCAGATAAGGTCAAGTTAAAGGAGTTCATCATCACCAAGCCCTTATTATATGAAATGTTAAAGGGACTTATCTAAGAAAAAGAAGATCAAAACTATGAATAGTAAATTGACAACAAATTTACAACTACCAACAACTGAACCCCAAACAAAACAAAACAGAAATGAAAACAAACCAAGAAAACAACTAGAACAGGAACAGAATCACACAAATGGATATCACAAGGAGGGTTATCGGCGAGGAGGGGAATGGGGGAAAAGTAGGGGAAAGGTACAGGGAATAAGAAGCATAAATGGCAGGTACAAAATAGACAGGAGTAGGTTAAGAATGGTATGGGAAATGGAGAAGCCAAAGAACTTATATGTATGACCCGTGAACATGAACTAAGGTGGGGGAGTGCTGGTGGGAGGGGAATGCAGGGCAGAGAGGAATAAAGGGGAGAAAAACATGGGACAACTGTAATCAATAAAATATATTTTAAAATATTTAAAAAATAATCCAATATATCAATAATTATATTAAGTGTAATTGAACTTAACACTCTAATCAAAACATAAATCTTATCAGAATGTGAAGTGAAATGGATTAACCATATGCTGACTACAAGAGATGCACTTAATATACAAATATGCAAGAGAGGTTAAAAGTAAAAAGGTGAATATATATGCTTAATGCAAATAGGAAACAAAAGCAAGTAGGTATGTCCAAATTAAAATCAGAAAAAACTAGACTTCAAGACAGAAACTATTTCCAGAGATACACAGGCACAATTTTATAATAATAAAATGGTCAACTCATCAATAAAACATAACAATTCCAAAGTTATATGCATCTATAACACAGTCAAAATACATTATATTGACAGAGGAAAAAAACTGTTAATTATAGTTGAAGTTTTTAACACTACTTTCTTTACAATGAAACAATACCTAAAAGAACCTAGTAAGAGCGTCTTGTCATAGAAATTTAGAAAAAATAATCAACTTAACTGATCTTAATAAAACACTACACCAAACTGCTGTACAACATATATTATCTTCAAGTATACATAGATTATTCAGAAGACAGATCATATTCTGGGCAATAAAATGCCACAATAAATTTTAAAACATTAAAATATAACAAAGTAAATTCTCTGACTATAGTAAAATTAGAAATCAGTTAGAGAATATAGAAAAATCCAATATTGAAAATTGTTTTTAATTTTTATTGTTATTCAATTACAGTTGTTTGCTTTTTCTCCCCATCACTCCACCCCCCCCAACCTGAACCGACCCCCCCCACCTCTACCCTCCCCCCTGATTTTTTCCATGTGTCCTTTATAGTAGTTCCTGTAATCCACTCTCTTCACTGTCCCCTCCCCACTCCACTCCTGGCTATTGTTACATTGTTCTTAACTTCAATGTCTCTGGTTATATTTGTTTGCTTTTTTCTTATGTTGATTATGTTCCAGTTAAAGGTGAGATCATATGGTATTTGTCCCTCACTTCCTGGCTTATTTCATTTAGCATAATGCTCTCCACTTCCATCCATGCTGTTGCAAAGGGTATAAGCTCCTTCTTTCTCTCTACTGCATAGAATTCTATTGTGTAAATATACCATAGTTTTTGGATCCACCCGTTTGCTGATGGGCACTTAGGTTGCTTCCAGTACTTGGCTATTGTAAATTATGCTGCTATGAACTTTGGGGTGCACAAGTTCTTTTGGATTGGTGTTTCAGGGTTCTTAGGGTATAATCCCAGCAGCAGAATTGCTGGGTCAAAGGGCAGTTCCATTTTTAGTTTTCTGAGGAAATTCCATACTGTTTTCCACAGTGGCCTCACCAGTCTGCATTCCCACCAACAGTGCACTAGGGTTCCCTTTTCTCCGCATCCTCTCCAACATTTGTTTGTGGATTTGTTTATGTTGGCCACTCTGACTGGTGTGAGATGGTACCTCATTGTGGTTTTAATTTGCATCTCTCTGATGGCTAGTGATGCTGAGCATCTTTTCATATGTCTCTGGGCCCTCTGTATGTCTTCCTTGGAGAAGTGTCTGTTCAAGTCCTATGCCCATTTTTTCATTGGGTTGTTTGTCTTCATGGAGTACAGTCATGTGAGTTCTTTATATATTTTGGACATCAGGCCCTTGTCTGAGGTATCATCAGCAAACGTGTTTTCCCATACTGTTGGTTTTCTTTCTATTTGAATGCTGTTTTCTTTAGCCATGCAGAAGCTTTTTATTTTGATGAGGTCCCATTTGTTTATTCTTTCCTTTATGTCCCTTGCTTTAGGGGACATGTCTGGGGGATGTTACTGCATGGAATGTCTGAGATTTACCTGCCAAAGTTTTCCTCTAGGACTTTTATGGTGTTGTGACTTACATTTAAGTCTTTTATCCACCTTGAATTTATTTTTGTGTATGGAGTAAGTTGGTGATCGAGTTTCACTTGTTGTCATGTTGCTATCCAGATCTCCCAACACCATCTGTTGAAGAGGCCATTTTTGCTCCATTTATGCTCCTGCCTCCTTTGTCAAATATTAATTGACCGTAAAGACTTCGGTTTATTTCTGGGCTCTCTGTTCTGTTCCATTGGTCTATGTGCCTTTTTTAATGCCAGTACCAGGCTGTTTTGATTACAGTGGCGTTATACTACAGTTTGATATCAGGTATTGTGATCCCTCCTGCTTTGTGCTTCTTTCTCAAAATTGCTGCAGCTATTTGGGGTCACATATGGTTCCATATGAATTTCTGAAATGCTTGTTCTATATCTGTGGAAATTGTCATGGGTACTTTAATAGGGATTGCATTGAATCTATAAATTGTTTTGGGTAGTATGGCCATTTGGATGATGTTAATTCTTCCAATCCATGAGCATGGTACATGATTCCATTTGTTTGTGTCTTCCTTAATTTCTTTCTTCAATGTTGTGTAGTTTTCTGAGTACAGGTCTTTTACCTCTTTGGTTAGGTTGATTCCTAGGTACTTCATTTTTCTTGTTGCTATATCAAGTGGGATTTTTTCCTGATTTCTATTTCTGCTGTTCCATTGTTGGTATACAGAAATACCTTTGATTTCTGAGTATTGACTTTGTATCCAGCTGTTTTGCCAAATTCATTTATTAGGTCGAGTAGTTTTTTGGTGGAGTCTATAGGGTTTTCCATGTACACTATTATGTCATCTGCAAACAGTGAAAGTTTCATTTCCTCCTTGCCAGTTTGAATGACTTTTATTTCTGTTTCTTGTCTGATTGCTGTGGCTAGGACTTCCAATACTGTGTTGAATAGGAGTGGTGAGAGAGGGAATCCTTGTCTTGTACGTGATCTTAGTGGGAAAGCTCTAAGTTTTTGTCCATTGAGTATGATGTTGGCTGTAGGTCTGTCATATATGGCCTTTCTTATGTTGAGGAATGCTCCCTTGATTCCCACTTTGCTGAGTGTTTTTATCAGAAATGGGTGCTGTATCTTATCAAATGCTTTTTCTGCATTGATATGATCATGTGATTTTTTCCTTTGCTGTTGTTTATGTGATGTATTATGTTTATTGATTTGCAAATATTGTACCATCCTGGCATCCCTGGGATGACCCCACTTGGTCATGTTTTATGATCTTTTTAATGTATCGCTAGATATGGTTTGCCAATATTTTGTTGATAATTTTAGCATCTATGTTCATAAGTGATATTGGCCTGAAGTTTTCTTTCTTTGCTATGTCTTTATCTGGTTTTGGGATTAGGATGATGCTGGCTTCATAAAAAGAGTTTGGGAGTCTTCCATCGTTTTGGAATTTTTTGAATAGTCTGTGAAGGATAGGGGTTAGCTCTTACTTAAATGATTTGTAGAATTCTCCTGTGAAACCATCTGGTCCAGGCTTTTTGTGTGCTGGCAGTTTTTTGATTACTGCTTCAATTTCGTCTGCTGTTATTGTTCTGTTCAGACTTTCTGCTTCTTCTTCATTCAGTTTTGGAAGATTATATTTTTCTAGGAATGTTTCCATTTCACCTGGGTTTTCAAATTTCTTGGCATACAGTTCTTCATAGTAATTTCTTATAATCCTTTTGTGTTTCTGTGGTATCAATTGTAAACTCTCCTCTTTCACTTCTAATTGTGTTTATTTGGGTCCTCTCTCTTTTTTTCTTGATGAGCCTACTTAAAGGCTTGTCAATTTTGTTTACTTTTTCAAAGAACCAGCCCCTAAATTCATTGATCCTTACAATTGTGCTTTTAGTCTCTATCTCATTTAACTCTGCTGTGATCTTGGATACATCCTCTCTTCCACTTGCTCTGGGCTGTATTTGTTCTTGTTCCTCGAGTTCTTGTAGGCATAGGGTTAGGTTGTTTGCTTGAAATGTTTCTATCTTTTTAAGGTAGGCCTGTATTGCTATGAACTTCCCTCTCAGGACTGCCTTTGCTGTGTCCCAAAGGGTTTAGGTTGTTGTGAGTTCATTTTCACTTGTTTCCAGAAACTTTTTGATTTCTTCCCTAATCTCATTCTTGACCCATTCATTGTTTAGTAGCATGCTATTCAATCTCCATTTTTTTTATTGTTTTGAGTTCTTTTATTTTGGGTTGGTTTCTAGTTTCAGTCCCTTTTGGTCATAGAAAATGCTTGATATGATTTCAATTTTCTTGAATTTGTTGAGGCTTGCTTTGTGTCCTATCATGTGGTCTATGTTTGAAAATGTTCCATATACACTTGAAAAGAATGTGTATTTTGCTTCTTTAGGATGAAAAGTTCTATATATATCAGTTAAGTCCATTTCCTCTAGGGTATTGTTAAGTGACACAATATCCTTGTTTATATTTTGTTGGGAAGGTCTGTCCATTTTTGACAGTGGGGTGTTAAAGTCCCCTACTATAATTGTGTTGCTGTCTATATCTTCCTTGAAGTACTCCAAGATTATCTTTTTGTATTTGAGTGCTACAATGTTGCATGCATTATATTTACAATGTTTCTGTCTTCTTAGTGGATTCTTCCTTTGAGTATTATGAAGTGGCCTTCTGGGTCTCTCTTTAAGGCCCTTCTTTTGAAGTCTGTTTTGTCTGATATGAGTATTCCTACCCCTGCTTTTTATTCCTGTCTTTTGGCTTGGAAGATTTGTTTCCAGCCCTTCGCTTTCAGTCTGTGTAGGTCGTTTGTCCCGAGGTGGATCTCTTGTAGGCAGCATATGTGTGGGTCATGTTTTCTTATCCATTCAGCTATTCTATGTCTTTTGATTGGAGCATTTAAGCCATTTACATTTAAGGTTATTATTGATAAGTAGTTATTCATTGCCATTTTTCCTACCTGTGTTCCTCTCTCTCTCTCTTTTCATTCCTTTCCTTAAATTAGTCCCTTTAGCATGTCTTGCAGGGCTGATTTGGTGGAGGTGTATTCTTTTAGACTTCTTTTTTCTGGGAAGCTCTTTATTTGGCCTTCTATCTTGATTGAGAGCCTTGCTGGATAATGTAGCCTTGGTTGCAGGCTTCTGGTTCTCATTACTTGGAATATTTCTTGCCATTCTCTTCTGGCTTGGAGTGTTTCCATTGAGAATTCAGTTGCTAACCTTATTGGAGATCCCTTGTACATTACTTCCTGTTTCTCCCTTGCTGCCTTTAAGATCCTCTCTTTGTCTTGTAATTTTGCTATTTCAATTATGATGTGTCTTGCAATGGGCCTCTTTGGCTTCCTCTTGCTTGGGACTCTGATTCCTAGAAATGTGTGACTTTTTCTCTTATCAGATAAGGGAAATATTCCATCATTACTTTTTCAAACAGGTTTTCTATCCCTTGTTCTTCTTCTTCTCCTTCTGGTATCCCTATTACACAGATATTATTAGGTTTCATGTTGTCCTGCATTTCCCTTAATCCCTCTTCATTCTTTCTGAGCCTCTTTTCCTTTTCTTGCTCTTTCTGGGTGTTTTTTTCTACTCTGTTCTCCAGCTCACTATCTGATCCTCTCCTTCATCAAGTCTGCTTTTCATTCCTTGTAGTGTGTTCTTCAGTTCAGAAATTGTATTCTTCATTTCCTCTTGGCCCTTGTTGATAGTTTCTATTTCCTTTTTCATGTTGATATAGTTTGCAGTGAGTTCATTGTAATTTCGGTGTAGTTTCTGGTAGTTCTCTGTGAGCTGGTGAGCTTCCTGATAACCATTGCTTTGAACTCAATATCTGATAGTTGAATTGCCTGTATTTCAGTTAGCATTCTTTCTGAGACTTTCTCCTTTCATTTCACTTGGGGATTCTTTCTTTGTCTTTCCATTGTTTGTGAGACTCTTTTTATTAGCCTCTGCTTCTTAAATTGATCTGTTGTGATCTATGGGTTTATCGTGTGAACTTCTATGGTAGAATGCCAGTGGGATTCAGTGGTGCTGTCTCCTTACTCTGCTGTGCTCACTGGTCTTTATGTGGTGTTTATGGGTCTAACAGGGTCTAACTCTGGTCTTTTCAGAGCTCGAGGTTTTATTGTCCCACCTGTGAGAACAAGAGAAAGAAGGGGAAAAAAGGAGAAGGGAAGGAGGGAAAAGGAGAATAGAAAGCAATGGAAGGAAGGAAGGAAGGAAGAAGGAATAAAAAAAGGTTGGAGGAAAGATTAGAAGAATGAATTTTAACTTAAATTAAAATTAAAAAGTAAGTAAAAGAAGGCAGAAAAGGAATAAAAAAGTAGAGGATATAAGGAAGAAGGAATAAAAAAAGAAAGAAGGAAATAACAGAGAAGGTATTCTGGGGGAAAGAAAAAAAGAGAGAGAGAGAGAAAAGATAAAACAGAAAAAAAAAAAAAAACCGGCTTCTGCTGTCTTTAAACCAGTCAGGTTAGTTCTGCTGGTCTTCCTGTCTGTGAAATGGGAGGGGGTGGTTGGAGGGATTGGTTTCAATTTTCTCCCCTCCTGAGCCACACTCTTCTCTGTTGTTCAGCCTTCAGTCCAGTTCCTCAGGGTCCTTCTGCTCCCCCCTAGGCCTTTAGTTCACCAGTTGTGCTGTCTTGAGTTGCTCCAATTAGGGGCAACTCACACTCCCTCTTCTTGCTCTTTACTGTCTTAGATACTAGGGGCTCTTGGTGCTCCTTCAGGGTAGTTCAGCCCCCTACTGAGTCAAGTCTTTCCGGGGACTGCCATCTCCCCTAGCCCTTCAGCTCCCCTCTGCAGGGCGTTCTGCCTTCCTCCTAGAGAGTGAGTAGACCCTGCAGGGCTCTGTGGGCAGGGGTTAGGTGGGAGTTGTTCAGAATGGGTGTTTTTAGAGGTGGTCCTACATGGGCAGCCAGGCTTTTGATCGGGTAGCATGGCAGATCCCCAGCGTTGGGCCTGTGTGTGCGTTATCCACCCGCTGATCCGGGTGCTCACCCACCGGAGGTTTCAGGTGTGGGCACCCAGGCCGCTGATCAAGGTGCATACCCATCCAGGTGCTTTGGGTCTGTGTGCTAGGCAGGTGAGCCGCTGATCCGGATGCACACTGATCCTCGGCTTTGGGTCTGTGCAGCCAGGGCAGCCAGCCGCTGGTCAGGTTGTGCGCCCACCCGGGGTTTCAGTTGTGGGCGACCAGGCCGTTGATTGGGGTACACACCCACTGGAGTGCTTTGGGTCTGTGCGCCCAGGCAGCTGGGTCGCTCATCAGGGTGCCCGCCCACCCGGGTTTCCGTTGTGGGTGCCCAGTCCTCTGATCCGGGTGCACACCAACCGGGCTTCAGGTGTGTGCTGGGGTTGCTTATCCCGCATTCACTGTTCAGGGGCTGAGGGGGTAGAAGCGCAACAGGCCAGGGCTGCTGTGGAGAGTTCTCTAACTAGCCGCTGAGTGCCTCTATTTTCTCTTTTTCTTTTCGAGAAATTCTTCCTATTCACGACCCCCTGGTCCAAACAAGCACCTGGCCTCTCACACAGTCCAGCCCGGCTCTCTCCCAAGAATCCTGCTGCAGGCCCTGTGCCCGGGTGGGGGACTTCAGCTGCCCTGGTCCCTGCACTGGTCCCATGTACCTTATTGTCCTTAAGCACTCTTATTACCGTCTGATCTTTCAATGTCCTCTATCTTTTGTCTTCGATCTTCATATATGCTGGAATACCGTTGGCTGTTCGCTCTGTTCCTCAGATCAGCTAGGTGTTTCCCTGGTGCCGAGGGTAAGTGGACTCTGCTCCCAGCTATCTGGCAGCCATCTCCCCACCCCCATATTTGAAAATTAGGTAGCATACTTAAAAATAGTCTATCATTAGGGAAGAAAGTTTAGAATTTAGGAAATACTTTAAATTGAATGATACTTAAAAACACAACATACTGTATGAATATTTGTTGGATAAAATTAAGCAACACTAAGGGGAAAATTATACCTTTAAATATGCATATTAGACAGAAGGAAGATTTAAAATCAGCAATCTAAGTTTCCAGCTAAATAAATTCAAAAAAGAACAACAACAACAAAAAGGTAGAGGAAACTTTAAATGCATACTTCAGAAAAGGAAGTTCAAAATGGTACAGTCACTTCGAAACCTATTTTGAAGTTTCTTCTAAGATTAATTAACAATGATCCAGCAATTGTACTCCTAAATATTTACGCGAGAAAAATAAAAACATGTTCATATCAAGACTTGTACAAGCATGTTCATAGCACTTTTTTCAATTTTAGTAAAAAAAAATCATAAAACTGCAAACAACCCAAATATTTATCAATAGGACAATGGATAAATATAAAATGTTACATAATCATGCAATAAAATTTACTTTAAAAAATGACGTACTGATCCACATAAAACCATGAATGAATCTTGCAGACATATTGTTAAACAAATGAAGTCAGGCAGAAAAGAATATACACTGTATGATTTCATTTTTCTGAAGTTCAAAGGCAAAACAAATCCATGGTGATTGTATTAATCATTTATTATTGCATAAGAAATTAAGCCAAAACTTATCATCTTAAACAAGAAACAATAAGCATATATTATCTTTGTTTCTGTGGGTTAGGAGCCCAGAAATAGCTTAGCTAGATGTCTTTGGTTCAGACTCTCTCTCAAGGCTGAGTCAGGGTGTTGGCTAGGGCTGTAGTCATCTAAAGGCTTGACTGGGGAACTTCTGTTCCCAAGCTCACTGGGTGTGGCTGTTGACAGGTCTCAGGTACTTGGTGATGGTTGACTGGAGACATTAATTCCTTTCTGTATGGCCTCTCCTTAAAGGCCTTTCCTGTGGCAGATGACAGCTGATCGAGCTGTGGCTCTGAGAGAGTGAAAGAGATGGTGAGCAAAATACTAGTCAGTGTTACTGTAAACTAAACTCAGAAGAGATAGCAAGTCACTCAACACAACACGTACACTGCTGGAGGGGATGAATACCCAAGTGGGGATTCTTAGAGCCTATCTTAGAAGCTGCCTACCTCAGTGACAGAAATCAGAACAGCAGTTGCTTATGTGTGATGGCAAATCACTGGAAGGAGACACAGATAAACCTCTGGGGTGATGAAAATATTTGATGACTTGATTGGGTTGTTTGTTACATGGGTATATACATTTGTCAAGACTCCTCAATTTATATAAGTTAAGATCTGTACATTTCACTGCATGTAAATTCTTCCTCAATTTTAAAATATTATTTAAAGGATGCAATTTAAAAATATTTTAAAGCATGATTTGTCATTTTAGATATTATTCAAATGAATGTAGTCCCTTATACAGCAGACTAAATAGATGAAACTGCAGAAAAACATATTCATTTATCAGGCCACACTTCAAGTATATAAACTTTATAAAGGCAAAGGAACACAAATGCTGTATTTTTACAAGGTTCTATTTATTCTCCTTTGGGAAGGGTGTTCAAGGTCTTTAGTCAAACCTGTAAGACTTGTTTGGGGATCTAAGGACAACCCGCCACAGCTTCTTCTTTTAAAATACCTACCTACTTCTCAAAAATGGGGAAAGACAGGCAGCCCTGTTTAGGGCCCGAGAGACCTTCCAGGGAGATGAGAGGCATGGTGCTGAAACCAGGGTTGGGACTTGGGATAATTGCCAATCCCTACTTTAGAATGCAATGCTTCTAACAGGGGTCTCAGTATTTGGGGGACAAGCAAAACCACCACTGCTTACAAAAGAGTGTTTTGACAAATCAAGTATAAGTCAGTCAGAAATGGGTGTCTTGAGTTTCTCTTAAAATAGACCAAGATTTAAAAACTAAGAAAGGGCTTGCTTGGCCAACTACATTTGAAGTTTTCCATACCTTAAACATTTAGAAAAGCAGTTCCATCCACTTTGAAAACAATAGTGCATGCAGATTGTCTTCTTCTGGAACTGGTACCACTGAAAATGAACCATGTTGCTCCTTATCCCTTTGCCATACTTAGATGGCAATAAAGGTCTATTTTCTTGGGTTAAAGTGTTCCCCTTTAGTCACTGTGTGCTGGGCACCATGCTAGGCATGGGAAAAACCAGTTGGGCAGCTCTTCTACTGCATACAATACACTTACCTAAATCTGGAGGTTTGAACCCTCCTCCCCAATGATCTGATTGGCTGAACATGCAGTTAGTTCCCACAGAAGCCTTGAGATCTTTTCTTTGGTGTTGAGGTTTTAGCAGGAGAGACTTCAAGCACTGGTCTGCAGTGCAACAGTGACCCTAGGGACTTGTGGTGCCAAGGTAAAATATTTCCAGTGTTACTGAACCCACTGGATCAAGTATCAGAGAGGAAATGTGCAAAGGCTCATGTGTGTGTTTGCTAAGTCTTCCTCGGGCTCCATCCTCTCCCTGTGAAGCAGTGGGGAGGGCTGCCTGACAGTGATGCAAACTCAAAGTGAAGAGTGGTTTTGGACAATCACATCTAATAACAGTGTAACCCAACCCTTGGCTGTTTGAAATCCAGAGAGTTTTTACTGGAGGATGGTGGCCACACTCAATTTTGGTAATGTTGGAAGGAACTACAACAATCATAGACAAGTCTCAGTGTAGACACATAGTCCAGTCTCTTGTGTCCTCTCAGGACTCAGTTACTCCAGCAATTGTAACAGATATGTGGCAATCTGGAGGCAGTAAAACCCCAACTAGTGTATTCTCATTATCCCCTCTCCCCACAACCATCAAAAAATGTGAGGAATCTATTTTCAGTTGATCCTAGTAATACCTTCAATACCAGAATTCAAGGACCCACTTGTTTTCTATAGCATTCTTCTATAGCTCTGGGTTTGGGTGCAGTGTAACAGAAAAATGCATGGACTTCAGACCATCCTCCTCTGAATTTCCTTATGAAAGTGACTTATCTTCTCTGAGTCTCAGGAAAGTGGTACTTGCACAAGATGGAAGATAATCAGAAAATATCTCTAAACTGGAAAAAAGCTTCACAAGAGACATCTCATTGTCCAAATCCAGGGGACACTGTTGACATTTTATTCCATGTACCTTGTGCCTCTGAATTTGTGCCAATTGGTGCTGCTACTGACTGCCATTCATAGGTTCAGGGACTGGACTGCAATTTCCCAGAGGGCAAGATCCCTGAGACCTTCTCCAAGACTTTGTTCTGAGATGCTGACCACAGGGAGCTGAAAAACAACCATGCAATAAGAAGAGAATTTGGAAAGGAAACTTTAAAAATAGCAACCAAAAAAATTAAACTTACAGCAATATGGGCCAGAAAGCCAAAATAATAAAACACTGTGAATGACAGACAATTAAATCCAATAAATGGGATACCAACCTCCAGAGAAAATAGAAATTAAAAAAAAAAGTAATCTAAAAGAACTTTGAAATTGGTAAGCTTAAAATTCCCAAAGAGACAAAAGAAGTACTTCCATAAAATAAGAATAGGAGGTTGTGAAGTATCAGATATTATGAACTAGAGCAAGAACATATAAAATTAGAAATATGAAAGTGGAAGTATATTCATTGAAATAAAAACAAATGATGGTAGAAGACATAAACAGGGAATTGAACAGAATCAACGTGAATTGATGACTGAAAAAACCTAACTGTGCAAAGTCTCTTATAACCTTGTTAGTAAAAACAGCAAAGAGCAAAAAAAAAAAAAAGATAGGAAATATGACAAAGAGGTTAATAGGCATGGAGGGTAGATGAAGACTCTCTAACCTATAGCTAATAGGAATTCTACAATGAGAGAAAAAAAAGAGATAATATTTAAAGAGATAATGGCTGATAATATTCCAGAATTGAAAAAAGGCAAATGTCCTCAGATTGAAAAAGCCCACAGAATTTCAAATTAGATATCTCTTTAAATTGATCTGCTACATTTCCAAATACCAACTAAGGAGGCTACTTTTCACAGAGGAAAAACCCACTGAGATACCCCAGGACAGGGTGCCTTCTGCTCTTCATGCAATCATTCCCAAACTACAGACTCCACCTGCCCTCTCTACTGGCACCCATATCATGTACACCCTCACACATCTGGCCTCGACCATCCTCATCATCTACACCCCACACCATCAGTCCCATATAATATGCCAGCTTTCACACAACTGCTAGGCCTCCTCAACTGTGCAAACCCAGTCAGTCACAAATGTCTTAGGATTGCCCATATGCTGGCTATCTACCTCACTGACCAACACAGACCCTCTTTGTCAACACTGTCTTCTCTTCAATTACCAGGTCCTCCATCTCCTTTTGTAACTGTGCAGACTGGGATTTGGCCACTTGTCACCTTTATATATGACTTCAACACAATGACTTGTGTTGAAGGAAATCAGTTTTTATTAACAGTGTTCAACTTTGGGGGAGCTAAGAGCACTCCAGCTCTGAGCCCTCCTCTCCTATAAGACCCAGAACTTCTCTTGCTCTCCAAAAATTTACAAGCCAAAACCAACCCAGAAGTTTCCCCTTTCCTTATCCGTCCATTATCCAGTCACACAAATGGATCTCCATCTTCTCTAGAATGTGTATTTGTGGGTTTCAGAGTCGCCATCCTCTCTCAACAGCTCTCTCCTTCAGGATCTGGGATGAGCTGTTCTCAACCTCCATGTAGCAGTCCAGGAACCATGCGCCATGCTGCAGTGGATCATAGTGCCCCAGAGCCTGGAGTCCAGGGAGACACATGTTCCAGTGTGGGACCTTTCCTACAGGAGTGAGCTTCCATCATGTAGGATCTAAGAACCTAGCGGGCCTGGCATCTGCCTGGTCCCTCAAGTATCCTCATCAGTGTGAAGAGCAGGGCCAGAGGCCCAGAATGTCCAAAATGCCAAAAGCCCAGAGAGAGAGTTTGCACCAAGCTCCAAAGTCCCATACCAAGAGCCCTTGCACCAAGAGAGCAACTTCTCCATACCAAGTGCTGAACCAAGAGAGCTTGTTCTGAGAGAAAGAGAGAGAAAGAGAGAGAGAGAGAACACCTTTCTGTTCCTTAATGTTTAAAAGGCCCTCTTGAAATCCCACATGCACAGGAAGCCATTGGGGTGTCTAGCTTTTCTTACAGTGCATCAGTGTCTGCCATTTTTGTCAACTGGCCAGTGTCTTTGACCATTTTTCAGCTGCCATTTTGCCAATAAGGGCAAAAGCTCCCCAGCCATGCACAGGCACACAGGCATCTGTTTGTCCAGGGTTGAGCATCTGGACCCTGCAGCTCATGCAGGCACTGTATGAGCTACCCCCCCCGCCCCCAGGCTCTGTCATGAAGGGCTCTGCCTGTGTCAGGAGGAGCTCTGCCAGTGAGCAAATGTTCTCACAGTAACATTGTCTTTGTTCACAGTTTTCCCTGAGCAGCAGCCTCCTTCTACAGCCCCTCCCTTTGGGAAGGCACAGGCTGCATTAATCTGTCTCTGTTATGCAATGCACCTT
The DNA here is from genome assembly GCF_022682495.2 of Desmodus rotundus. Classification (NCBI taxonomy): domain Eukaryota; kingdom Metazoa; phylum Chordata; class Mammalia; order Chiroptera; family Phyllostomidae; genus Desmodus; species Desmodus rotundus. The sequence goes on from NC_071390.1 coordinate 65,811,066, forward strand.
AAACACTGTGCCTTCTGCTCTGTGGGCACCCTTCCTGCCACCCTAGACTTGGGGTCTCCCTTGTATTCCAGGGGCTTTTGTCCAACCTACCCTGTTACACTTTCATAAACCTCACATATCTTATGGCTTTTTCTCTCAGAAGTGAATCCATAACCACGAAATTTAGGCAGTAAGAGGAGACATTTTAGAGTCAGAAAATTCCAGGCTCCCCCTTGAAAACCTCTTGCCAGCTGACACCTTTCCACCTGTTTGAGTTCATACAAGCACAGAGTCTCTGGGCAGGCCGCTCTCCAGCCAGCATGTGCATTTCTTCTTGGCATCCTCAGCAAAGGCTTCCTTAGTCCTTACTGGAATTTTCCAATGATAAAGAACATCTAAATTTAGTACTTCTAACTAGTAGGAAGTAAAGCTCCTTAACATGGGAGGCAACTGCTCAGTCTAGAAACCAATTTTACTTAATTTCTGTTTGAAATCCTCATGCTGTTAAGGACCTGGAAAATTTAAATTTGGTCATTGGAATCCTCTCTTTTCCCATAAGGTTGTGATTATGTTCTGGAGAGACTGAGGTCGAGGCAGCCCCTGACGTTTTTGGGCACAGTCTCATTTGCTCTTGATCTTGGGTCTGTATGGGTTTCTAGTGAAGCACCCTCCTCCAGGCCACCTGTACCATCACTGGGGGTCCCAGGAGGTTGCATGTGTCTCTGAGGAGCATGCTAGGGACAAGAAGCTGGGGAAGCTCTCACTGTTGCCACCAAGCACTCAGTCCCTGGGGCTGGACTGCCTCCTTGAGGCCCCACTAGACTCTGCCCCAAAAGTGGGTATCTCCATTCCCACCATATTTCCTTGTTTCTTGACATGCCCTGCCCCTCTAAGCCCAATTTGGCACCCCAGATTATTTTCTAGTTTTTAGCTGGTTTTTTTTTCTTAGTAGAGGCAGTTTTTTTTTCTCAGAGGCACAATATATGGTTTTCATAATAGGTTAATGTTTTTAGAAACACAAAAGTCAGGAAAAATCATTTCCCCCTCACCCCCAAACTTGGAATCCAAGGGGGAAAGGGGAAAATACTCAGGAAAATAGAGGATAGTGATTAAATGCAGAAACATTTAAACCACACTCATACTGAATTGAATGTTTTTGTCAGGGTTCTCAAAAGAAACAGAAATAAAGGATACATATAGAGAGAGGTCGATAGAGAGAGATTTATTATGAGCTATTGGCCCTTGAAATTATGGAAGCTGAGAAGTCTCACCACCTGCCATTTGCAAATGGGAGACTCAGGAAACCCTGTAGAGTCCAAACAGTTTAAACCTAAAGGCCTGAGAACCAGGAGCACAGACGTCCAAAGGCAAGAGAAGATGAATATATGAGCTGAAACAGAGAGAGCGAATTCACCCTTCCACTACTTTGGATTCCATTCAGGCCCTCAAATGGCTTCAATGATGCCCACCCACACTAGTGAGAGTGGATTTTCTTTACTCATTCTGCTGATTAAAATGCTAATCTCATCTGGAAGCACTCTCATAGACATATACCAAGAAATAATGTTTACCAGCTATCTGTGTACCCTCAGCACAATCAAATTGACACACATAGTTAGTCGTCACAATGTGCGTCCCTTTAGGTCCCTTGCATGGGTGTTAACTATTTCCCAGGGCACATAGGATATGCCCACCTGAGTCTTTCCTTATTCAAGAAAACATCCGCAGGCCTTTCAACTACATGGAAGCTTTACAGCCCACACTATTTGGAAAATATTCATAAGAACTTTGAATGACCTTGAAAAATTCTCTCAAAATTTCTGTTTTTGTTTTTTTTAAATTTCTATTGTTATTCAATTACAGTTGTCTGCATTTTCTCCCCATGCTTCCACCCCACCCCAGCCCAACCCACCTCCCTCCTCCACCTCCACCCTCTCCCTTGATTTTTTTTTTATTTTCAATATTCTTTACTCAAGCACAGTTTATTTACTTTGATATAAAAATTTTCAATAATCAACTACACCAGTTCCTTAGCTTTGATAAAAAGGAACAAGCATTCTCAAATTATAATTTGACTTGATATCCTTTTGGTGGCAGAAGAGAGATGCTAAGGTGAGGAATATCAACTCATCTGCTATAATGTTTAGCAAATCTTTGAATGGGCTACCAAAAGTCCTACTTCTTCAGTGTTGACTGCTTTTTGCTCAAAAAAAGTTTCCTTAGGTCAATATTACAAAGAAATATGTTTCCTCTTTGGTTTATTGACCAAATTTATAAATATTGCTCTTTTTTATTGAGCAAGTGACAATTTTATTTAATTATTTTTAATACTTTTTTAAAAATTTAAAAAAATTTATTCAGTTAAAATTGTCTGCATTTTCTCCCCATTCTTCCACCCCACCCCACCCCAGCCAATCCCACCTACCACACCCACCTATACCCTCCCCCTTGATTTTGTCTATGTGTCCTTTACAGTAGTTCCTCTAAACCCCTCTTCCACTATCCCCTCCCCACTCCCCTTTGGCTATTGTTAGATTGTTCTTAACTTCAATGTCTCTGGTTATATTTTGTTTCCTTTTTTGTTGATTATGTCCCTGTTAAAGTAGAGATCATATAGTATTTGTCCCTCACCAACTGGCTTATTTCACTTACCATAATGCTCTCCAGTTCCACCCATGCTGTTGCAAAGGGTATAAGCTCCTTCTTTCTCTCTGCTGCACAGAATTCCATTGTGTAAATGTACCATTGTTTTTGGATCCACTCATTTGCTGATGGGAACTTAGGTTGCTTCCAGTAATTGGCTATTGTAAATTGTGCTCCTATGAACATTGGGGTGAATAGGTTCTTTTGGATTGGTGTTTTGGAGTTCTTAGGGTATAATCATAGAGTAGAATTGTGGGGTCAAAGGGCAGTTCCATATTTAGTTTTCTGAGGAAACTCCATACTGTTTTCACACTGGCTGCACCAGTCTGCATTCCCACCAACAGTGCACTAGGGCTCCCTTTTCTCCACATCCTCTCCAACATTTGTTTGTTGATTTGTTTATGTTGGCCACTCTGACTGTGAGATGGTACCTCATTGTGGTTTTAATTTGCATCTCTCTGATGGCTAGTGATGCTGAGCATCTTTTCACATGTCTCTGGGACCTCTGTACGTCCTCCTTGCAGAAGTGTCTGTTCAAGTCCTTTGCCCATTTTTTAATTGGGTTGTTTGTCTTCCTGGAGTGGAGTCGTGTGAGTTCTTTATATATTTTGGACATCAGGCCCTTATCTGAGGTATCATTGGCAAATATGTTTTCCTATACTGTAGGTTTTCTTTCTATTTGAATGCTGTTTTCTTTACCATGCAGAAGCATTTTATTTTGATGAGGTCCCATTTGTTTATTCTTTCCTTTATGTCCCTTGCTTTAGGGGACACGTCTGTGAGGATGTTGGTGCGTGGAATGTCTGAGATTTTCCTGCCAATGTTTTCCTCTAGGACTTTCATGGTGTTATGACTGATATTTAAGTCTCTTATCCATCTTGAGTTTATTTTTGTGTATGGCATAAGTTGGTGATCGAGTTTCATTTTTTTGCACGTAGCTGTCCAGATTTCCCAGCACCTTTTGTTGAAGAGGCCATTTTTTTCTCCATTGTATGCTCCTGCCTCCTTTGTCAAATATTAATTGACTGTAAAGACTTGGGTTAATTTCTGGGCTCTCTTTTCTCTTCCACTGATCTATCTGCTTGTTTTTATGCCAGTACCAGGTTGTTTTGATTACAGTGGCCTCGTAATACAGTGTGATATCAGGTATTGTGATCCCTCCTGCTTTGTTCTTCTTTCTCAAAATTCCTGCAGCTATTTGGGGTCGTTTGTGGTTCCATATGAATTTCTGAAATGTTTGCTCTATATCTTTGAAATATGTCATGGGTACTCTAATTGGGATTGCATTGAATCTATAAATGCTTTGGGTAATATGGCCATTTTGATGATGTTAATTCTTCCAATCCATGAGCATGGTACATGCTTCCATTTGTTTCTGTCTTCCTTAATTTCTTTCTTCAGTGTTGTGTAGTTTTCTGAGTACAGGTCTTTTACCTCCTTGGTTAGGTTGATTCCTAGGTACTTTATTTTTCTTATTGGTATATCAAATGGGATTTTTATCCTGATTTCTGTTTCTGATATTTCATTGTTGGTGTACAGAGATGCTTTCAATTTCTGAATACTGACTTTGTATCCAGCTCTTTTGCCAAATTCACTTATTAGGGCGAGTCGCTTTTTGGGGGAGTCTATAAAGTTTTCTGTGTACACTATCATGTCATCTGCAAACAATGCCAGTTTCATTTCCTCCTTTCCAATTTGGATGCTTTTTATTTCTTGTTCTTATCTAATTGCTGTGGTTAGGACTTCTAATACTATGTTGTATAGCAGGGGTGGAAGAGGACATCCTTGTCTTGTTCCTGATCTTAGTGGGAAAGCTCTAAGTTTTTGTACATTGAGTGTGATGTTGGCTGTAGGTCTCTCATATATGGCCTTTATTATGTTGAGGAATGCTCCCTCCATTCCCACTTTGCTGAGTGTTTTATCATAAATGGGTGCTGTACCTTATCAAATGCTTTTTCTGCATCTAATGATATGATCACATGGTTTTTGTGTTTGCTGTTGTTTATGTGATGTATTATGTTTATTGATTTGTGAATATTGTACTATCATTGCATCCCTAGGATGAATCCCACTTGGTCATGGTTTATGGTCTCTTTCATGTATTGCTGGGTGCGGCTTGCCAATATTTTGTTGAGAATTTTAGCATCTATGTTCATCAGCGATATTGGCCTGAAGTTTTCTTTCTTTGTTGTGTCTTTATCTGGTTTTGGAATTAGGATGATGCTGGCTTCATAAAAAGAGTTTGGGAGTCTTCTATCAGTTTGGATTTTTTTGAATAGTCTGTGAAGGATAGGGGTTAGCTCTTCCTTAAATGCTTTGTAGAATTCTCCCGTGAAACCATCTGGTCCAGGGCTTTTGTGTGTTGGCAGTTTTTTGATGACTGCTTCAATTTCGTCTGCTGTTATTGGTCTGTTCAGGGTCTCTTCTTCTTCTTCATTCAGTTTTGGAAGATTATATTTTTCTAGAAATGTGTCCATTTTACCTAGGTTTTCAAATTTCTTAGCATACAGTTCTTCATAGTAATTTCTTACAATCCTTTGTATTCCTGTGGTATCCATTGTAATCTCTCCTCTTTCATTTCTAATTGTGTTTATTTGGATCCTCTCTCCTTTTTTCTTGATGAGCCTACTTAAAGGCTTGTCCATTTTGTTTATCTTTTCAAAGAACCAGCTTCTGGATTCATTGATCCTTAGAATTGTGCTTTTAGTCTCTATGTCATTTAACTCTGCTCTGATCTTGGTTATTTCCTTCCTTCTGCTTGCTCTGGGCTGTCTTTGTTCTTGTTCCTCGAGTTCTTGTAGGCATAGGGTTAGGTTGTTTGTTTGAAATGTTTCTATCTTTTTAATGTAGGCCTGTATTGCTATGAACTTCCCTCTCAGGGCTGCCTTTGCTGTGGCCCATAAGTTTTGAATTGTTGTGAGTTCGTTTTCATTTGTTCCCAGAAACTTTTTGATTTCTTCCCTAATCTCATTCTTTTCTCCTTTCCTGAGCTACACTCTTCGCTGTTGTCCAGCTTCCAGTCCAGTTCCTCAGGGCCCTTCTGCTCCCCCCTAGGCTTTATCCCACCAGTTGTGCTGTGCTTCAGGTGCACCAGTTAGAGGCAACTCACACTCCACCTTCTTGCTCTTTGCTGTCCTAGTTGCTAGGGGCTCTTGGTGCTCCTTCATGGTAATTCAAATCCCTACTGAGTCAAGTCTTCCCACATACTCGAGTCTCCCCTAGCCCTGCAGCTCACCTCTGCTGATTGATCTGCCTTCCTCCTAGAGAGCAAGTAGGCCCTGTAGGGCTCTGTGCACAGGGGCTAGGTGAGAGGTGTTCAGTCCCTGGTGCTTCAGGTGTGGTGTCCCATGGGTAACGAGGCTGTTGATCAGAGTGAGTACCCACCTGGGGCTTCAGGTTTGGGTGCCCAGGCCACTGATTGTGGTACGTACCTACCCGGCGGCTTTGGGCCTGTGCACCCAGGCAGCCTGGCCGTTGATCTGGGTGCGCACTGACCTGGGTTTCAGGTGTGTGCTGGGGCTGCTTATCAGGTGTTCACTGTCCAGGGGCTGAGGTAGTGGGGGCACAAGAGGCCACGGCTGCTGCGGAGAATTCTCTAAACTGCTGCTGAGTGCCTCTATTTTCTCTTTTTCTTTTCGAGAAATTCCTCCTATTCAACTCCTCCCCGCCCTCCCACCGTCCAAACAATTACCTGGCCTCTCACACATCCCAGCCTGGCTCTCCCAAAAATCTTGCAGCAGACCTTGTTCCCCAGCCAGGGACTTCAGCCTCCCTGATCCTCGTCCTGGTCCCAGGGACCTTATTGTCCTTAAGCACTCTCCTTACCATCTGATTTTTCAATGTCCTCTACAATCTTTGGTCTCCAATCTTCATACATGCTGGAATACCTTCGGTGTTCACTCTGTTCCTCAGATCAGCTAGGCGTTTCACTGGTGCCGAGGGAAAGTGGACTCCAGTCCCACTTATCTCTCCACCATCTTCCTGTCCCTCTTGTTTTTGGGTGTTTTGTTTTGTTTTGTTTTGTTTTGTTGCTGTGGCTTCTTTCTCTGAAAGATGGGGGAAAGAATAGTCCTTACCTTGTAGGTTGCCATGAGCTCTTCTCATTAGTATGGTGTGGAGCTTGGAAGTCCCTTTTCTCCCTGGCTCTGCAACTACAAAAGTGACACATTGACTCACTCAAGAGGCAGATTATCTTTATCCTCCTCACTTTACAAAAAGAAACAGGCACAATGAGAAGTTAAGCATCTTGACGGACAAGTGAAGCAGCAAGATTCAGATCCAGTAGTCTGGTCTGAGGCCCACAGTTCTGCTTACCTTCTCAAAGTGTGTGTCCATAGTCTCAAACTCTTCAATTATTCTATCAGGCATGTCAAACTCATTTCCACTGGGGGCCACATCAGCCTTGCAGTTGCCTTCAAAAGGCTGAATATAATTTTAGGACTGTATAAATGTAACTACTCCTTAATAGTTAAGTGAGAGCTTGACACTGCCTCTGGGTAGAAACAAGGTGCCTGGCTAGATAAAACAAGGTGGAGGGTTGGACTCAGTGTTTGCACCTGTTTTCTAGATGTTTCACTAGTCCCTTTTCATGTCAAAGTTTCCCAACTTGGGGTATGTTGAGGGAGAGAGAGACTTTAGTCAGTGAAAATAGCCCAACTGTGAAATGGCTCATCTATGGAATGGTATGGCTCTGAGGCAAGCTTAATGATACAGCTTCAGTCGGTTACTCAGTCTTCAATAGCAACAAAGTGCACTCAATTTGGTAAACACATTTTTTCCAAGGAATTAACCAATGCCAGTAAATTTGCTATCTCTTTCTAGTTCATTTCTCTGTGTTGTTTGTGTGTCTTTCTTCCTTCCTTGCTCTAGGAACTAGTACCTTTGTTTCTGTATTAACTTTTTAGGTCCTTAAAGCTCGATTTGCATTTTCATTAAAATTGCCATTTAAAGAAATTGCTTTCCCTCTGAGAATGGTTTGGCCTAAATCCACACATTTCATCAGAGTATATACATTTTAATTATTTTCTTAAATGCTTTTACTTACTTTGAATTTCCCCCCTGCCTGCTTGATATTTAGAAAACTATTTTTAGATTCCTTGTGGTTAGTACCTTTAAGCTCCTGGCTTCTCTGTTTATTTCCAAATTTATTGTTGGGGCTCAGAACATGGTACCTTAAGTTTCTCTCCTGCTGGGACAACTCCTTGGCTGCCTGAAAGTTTCCGTGAGCACGCTTAATGCTTTGCAGAGTCCACCTATTATGGCCTTCATCATGTTGGATGGCAAGGGGCCACTTCACTGTGGGTTAGTCCCAGTTGTGTTAAGCCCTGTGAGGAAGGGGGTAGGACAGTCCCCAGGCAACATAGGGGAAGTAGCAATGGGAGAGGTAAGGCTGGACACAGGGGCCATCAGACAGGCAGCCAGGGCACCAGGTCTGGGGTTGAAGAGGCCAACCTGTTGTGGCTGCAGCCACAGCACCCTGGATCCCTCTGCAAACTGTGGGCAAAAGCACCTGGAAGAATTCTGATGTGGGAACCCAGTATTTTTACTCTGAGGGAGTCTGAATGACAAAACTGGGGGGACACAGCTTACATGGCTTCACATGGAGCAGGTGGACGTGCTTTGAACCACTGAAGATGAAGATGAATACAGAGCATTGAACCTTTGACTAAATCACTCATTCTATCATTTACTTATGCACATGTGTACATAGTCTCATCTGCAAACAAGGAATGTGAATTCTACTTCTCAGGGCTCTCATGAGCACTGTCAACCCAGGGTTATTGGTGCCAATTCAATGCCAACAGGAATCCCCAGTTTGGGATGTAGTGAAGAAGGAAACTTTATTTAGTGTTAAACAGCTCAATTTTAATACAGCAGGGCTGTGAAGACAGGAGGGCTATAAGGCAGCCCTAGGGCCAGGCTTCTCTCTAGTTAGACAGCTGTGTTCCTCTCCGCTCCTCAATGATATGCTTTGCTCTGCTCCAAGCTGGCCTGTTTTGCACTGTACTGTGTCTGCTCTGTGTTGCAGTCTGCTCTGCTGCTACTTCTTCAGTGTTTCAACTCAGTGGGGAAGACTCAGTCTTTCAAGGAAAAGGAAAGTGCACTCTCCAAGCTGGAGGGGAGCTGGCTTATATGGACAAGAGTCCCCACCCCTAGCCCTTGATTTGTCCATTCTCATGCGAATGAGGACTCCAAATACTCAAAGTTTGATTGGTCCAACAAAAGGCACTGTTCTCATTGGTCAGAAGAGAGCCACTCTTATTGGTAAAGCTGCACAACTCTGATTGGATGGGAAAAGCCTCAATCCTACTGGTTGAAATAGGATTCCTGGAAACCTTTATAAGGACTAGCTGAGATGGTAGAAGCACAGTACAGGCAAGCAGTTCAGTACAGAGGCAGGTAGGTCTCTGCAGGCTTCTCTGTGAAGTGCAGTTTTGCCTGAGAGGCCCCTGTGCAGAAATGGCTGCTAGGCTCTGGTTTTTAAAATTTGATCCAAGTTAGCCCCCAGGAGCCCTTCTCTTTAGGTGTTTTTCTCCCCCATGTAGGGTTCATAGCACTAAACTGGGAAAGGCCAAAGATAGCACCATAAAGCACCCACACCACAGGCTGAGCAGTTGTTGTCATAGCAGGAGAAGCCAATGATCGCACCTAACCCTGATGTGGCAGGTAACCCATTGTCTGCAGAAAGTGCAAAAGGCAATCCATGCAACTTCTTGAGAGTACTCTCTCCTGAAAGGACTTGGTGTGCAAGGAAGAAGTGTGGTCCTTCTGTTGTTTTCTGTTTTTCTTTCCAAATAGTCAAGCATGTTAAGTAATAGCCACACCCAAGTGAGAAGAGAAGCTGTGTGCAGGAAAGATGTGCCTGACTGGCCTCTGCCTCTCTCCTCTTCACAACCCAGTCCTGAAATCAAATAGGGGAATTCAGACAGTCCCAACTCTTCACCTAGAGCTGAGGGGTCACATCTGCTGCCTGTCCAACTATAGCCTGTGTCTCACTTCTGGTAACTAGATTTCTGCCTTGTTCCTAATTCAGTTCTCGACAGGACCTCAGCTCCTCTTGAGTTATAGTTAATTTCTGCTCAAGAGAGTATCCCCTTAAGGATGAAGACTTAGCTGTGAATCTTGTTGCCAGCCTTACCGAAAGTCTGCATATCATCAGCACTTGCCACCTTGTGGGTAACAATTATGTGCAAACTGGACTCCTTAATGTCTTTGGATGCTAGGACCGCCCCCCATTGTCTGTCCTATGATGCCTCCAGCACCATCCCATGCCATCTGGACACTGTTTTTCCTATTACAGTAGTTTTCCCCCTCCTCCAGTCTTTTTATTGTCTCCCTCTCTCATTTTGGTAGGTTAAATTACAAGTCTAGGATATTCCTCTCTTAACCGATCCCTCTATATTCAGCCAATAAGGGAATTTTCTCCATCTAAGTTCCAAGGGAAATGTGATGTGGAAGTAGCCATTAAACAAATTTTTGAGAATTCCAAGCACAATAAATTTTTTTTGCAATTTCTGTAGATTATTTACAAATGGAGACATGGCTTATAGTGGTCAGAAGACAAGACAGAGAAATTCTGGCACCATACTAGAAAGGAAGAGCTAAAGAGCTTATACGAGGTTTTATATAAAAACAAAAATGAAGGGGCCTTGGGCATTCATACATTCTTCCTTCTGACAAATATATAACTGTGCACCAACCACACTAAGTCAGATGCAAAAGGAACAATATGGGCATGGCCTCTTTAGGGCCTTCTGGAGCTGGTTTTATCCTCACAGAAACATGAGAAGGAAAAGGCAGCTCATGTGTGGGAATGAAACTAGAACCAGGCCTGCAGCCAATTACTTAGAAAACCTGAAGCTCATGTCAACAACTCTGAACCACTGTGACTAGGACCTTTGTTGCATTATGGTATTTACCTCTACCCTAGGACACCAGTCCCTGTCCTGGGTAAACTCCTGTCTTTAGTCTGATTATTTCAAACTAGGCTGTAAATCATTTCAGCAACATGGAGACATCTACAAATCCCTGGAGAAAAAAATCAAAGCCATTGCCCAGGCCTGCCCTGACTTCTAGTCTAATTCTAAATCCACAAAAAATTGGGATTTGCCCAATTTCAGATTTCACTACAAAAATATCTATGTACCCTAGTTGAATTGTGTTGGTAATTTGGCATTAAAGATGGCTTCTGGAGAAACAACAAATCAATGACTCTTGCCAAATTGTTTCTTCAAAAGGATATGGAATTTAAAGGAACCACAATATAAGTATTAGCTAAAGAAGGCAATTTTTTTTGTGTCTGTTGCAACCCTGCTGGATTTGGGGCTCTGGCTCTTTCTCAGATGTTAGGAAAAGAGAGGTTGCTCAGTATAAGGTCAATGCAAATTCCTGTTCTTAAAAAGGAACCATCAGAACATTCAATCACTTTTGAAGAACAACTTCAGTGACATACAGGTAAATGGATTGGAGACATAAGGCTTGCATTTCCTTTGATGTACAAAGAGGTTTAAAACTTAAGAGAAAGTCTGCAGGGAGAGGTTTTTGCTTAACCTAATATATTTTCAAAACAGTCTAAAAAGAGCCATGGGCCCACAGCTAGATGAGCTCAAGCTCTTCAAGCTCATTAAGCAGATCAAGCTTGTGGGTCCTATATGCTATGTTTTCCATGTAGACAAGAATCCCCTGGAATCTACAGGAAGGTAAGGAAAGGCCATTTTATGGCCTGCCCCCGAAAAGAAGAACCGCTCTACCGAATGACTGTGAAGGCATTTGGCTTCCAGTGCCAACCCTAGAGAACCCAAGGGCAGAAAGGGACTTGGGGGACGGCTGAGTCCACTGGACACTGGTGTGAGGGCAAAGCCAAAGTTGGCCAGCTCTGACTTCATTTCAGCTGGACCTGCAGAACAGAGCCAGGAAGATGTCCAGAGTGACATATGCACCATCTCACTGAAGCTTCTGAGAACTCTTTGCAGTAGGCAATACTATCCCATTACACAATAAGGAAACCAAGGCCCCAGGATGTAAGCAAATCTCCAGTCAGAGTTCTGTTGGTCTTGGAGCTGGATTTACATCTGCTTGTGTTCAAGACAATTTTGTTCATGATGCCAATTTCAAAATGGGTGCTTGGGAACCATGTGACCTCAGAGGTATTTGCTGAACCAGAGCTGTAGCTAGTCCTGGGATTACAGTGAGAGGAATCTGAGGTACTAGTTTAGATTCCTAGCCTTGCCAGCTTCTAGTACATGACCTTTGATACTTTATTAGCATCTTTCACCATTTTCCCCCTTCGGTAGATTAAAGATAGGACATGCAGAGTTTGTGGAGATTAAAAGTGTCCCTGGGCAGTGTCTAGCAGTGTCCACTCAGAGTGGACAATCAGCGGGCAGTGTCTAGCAGTGTCCACTCAGAGTGGACAATCAGCCACTTTGAGTGCTATCACCCCTCTGGTGCCTGCTCAGTATACCTGCCACAGGTCTTGTCACCTCTGTCCTACCAGGGGACCCTCATACTCAGGCTTTCCACCTGGTCTAAACACCAGCTTGATCTTTTTTATTTCATTTTCAATGTAATAGGAAAAACAGATTTCTGCCTAGTGTTAACATCATTGTGGCATTAGCCTTATAAGTATAGTATGTAAAAAAAAACATACAGTTTAAACCATAAACAAGTCCACCTAAATCAGTCCACATATCCTGGACAAAGTGATTTCAAAGGATGTGAGTATGAATGAAAAGCTTACTGAGAATAATCATCCTACATAAACAACAAAATCCATGACTCAACCTGGCTTAGAGGGCAGGGGTAGGAAAAAGGTGAAAATCAAATGCCATAGAGTGACGGAACCTAACCTTCTTCAAGGGAGCCCAGGTTGGGACAAAGATCCCATTAGAGATCAGAGGTCATCCAGAGGTGAAAGAGAGGCTTGGTCTGGGCCATTCGCATGGGAGCCCAAAGATCTGTCACAGGAGGCATAATGGTGTGTGGCATGGGATCCCAGTCTTTGCAGATGTCCTGCTGGGGTGCTGGGGAATTGGGTTGCAGGAGAAGCCATTTGGGGCCCAGAAAATTATCATTATAAGGTCAACTTCAAGAGCAAGGGGAATCCATAAAAATATGTTGGAGCCTCTAATGTGTGACTCTGCTGAGCTTTTCAATGTGAAACAGCAATGTTTTGTGCAAAGCAGAAGAATGTTCAGTTCACATTTCTCAGCTCACAAGTCATTTCTGTTGGCTTGCATGGCCAGCTAGATCTCAGATCAATGGACACCTTGCATTCTCATTTTGAAAGCTTATGAAATACGTATGCCAGATTTCCAAGTTGTGTCCTCTAATTACCTCCTTAGGCATGTGTCCGTCTTTGTAGCACTCTGTTAAGCATCTTGCTATTTCATTTTCCGTCATCTTGCTACTTCCATCATCTCAAGGACCTTTGAGGGGATATCATTGCCTCATTGTTCAACTGGGGAAATCAAGTTCATTGGGGGATGGCTTTACCTACAGTCACACAGTTGTAAGGGGTTCAGAGATGGACTATTGACTCAGGTGTGCCTAGCTCTACAAGTGACTCTCCTGACAATGTCTTAGGTATAACAGGCATGAGAACAATAGGTGGCCAGGCCTCCTGGGTTAGTCCAGGCTGCCTGAACTGACTGAGTTCAGGGATGGAGTCAGGCTGCCCCAGTTCAGTAGACAGATATATGAAAACTTTGTCTGAGAATTTATAGAGCAGAAAGGACTTCAAGGCCCTAATAGATAAAGGATCCACCCTTTCTATTGCTCCACCTGTAGAATATACACAGAAGCCAAAGAATCAACAGGTTGCCAAAATAGTCCAAAGCATACATGTTCTCTGCTTAAGTCTATATCTGTTAGGTCCCAGGGACCTGTGACCTGGAGCCAGCACCATCCTTCTCCAGTACTTTCTTCTTAGAGGCATGTCTGAGGCTTGTTGGATATTCAGACTTGCAGGTATGCCCAGAACTGCTTAATTGGATCCCCTAAGAGATTCATGAGCATAGTGCCACTTGAGAGGCACCACTCAGAGACAGACCTGCCTTCTTGTCTTTGCTTTTCTAGGTGATGGGTCTATGGACTTGATGTCTGGGATCCTCAGTCTCTTCACCTACAAAAATGCAGCAAAATAATATTCAGGTTGTTATAAATCCTCAGTTAGTCCTCACTGAATGCTCTCAACAGCTTGGTGCATCTTACAAGCTAGGTTTCTAAACCTGGAGGGTAAAGCAGACACTTGACATTTGCAGAGGCATTATCTAGAACATTCAGTGAATCTCAAAATCCAACAACAGTATTATAATAAGAATATTTTTAAGCTATTCCAAAAAATGTTTATGCATGGCCAGAATTACTACTTTTTTTTAAACTTGGATGTCCAACAGGTGGCAGGCAATTCTTAATCTTGTCTTTTAATGCCCAAACTTGCCAGAATGTTGGGAGAACCTTCCTCACTGGAGAAAGCTGCCAGGTAACAGTAAGGACTGGGGCTGGTATCTCCTCATATTGACTAACATCAGCTATAGAATATTGTCATTAACTTATATCTTTCTTTTACATAAGCTTTGTATGAGTTATCTATTGCTGTATAACAAGTTGCTCCCAAGCATTAGTGGCTTTAAAATAACAACAGTCCTTTATTTTTCTCATGAATCTATTAAATTGGACAGCTTGACTCATCTCTGCCCCTTCTAGTATAAGACTAGGGGCTGGAGGGTCAGTTTCCAAAATGACTCATCCACATGGCTGGCAAGTTGGTGCTGGTTGTTGGCTGGGAGCTCAGCTGGAGCTGAAGGCTGAGGCCTCTCTGCCTCTTCGTGTAGGCTTCTCCATGGGCTGTTTAGGCTTCCTCATACCATAATGGCTGAGTTGTAAGAGTTAGCATCCCCAAAGAACCTGAAGGAAGTGCATGACATTATAATGACCTGGCCTCAGATGTCACACAGTGCCACTTCATCCGTATTCTATTAGTCAAAACAGTCACATAGACCTGGTTCAAGGAGAAGCATCATAGGTGCCACTGATTGATGAAGGGGTGACAAGCTTGTAGAAGAGCACATGGGACAGAAGATAATGCTATGTCCATCTTTGCAAAATACAATCTGCCACATATTCTATCCTCAGCTTAGGTAAGTACCTCCCTAGTTTCGAGGTCAGTCCTCCTTTTTATACTTCTCTCACTGCTAAAGGAAGGGCCTATTTTGTGGACTTCCTAATACTTTCCTCACTTTACCAAAGGGATTTGAACAGCTTTCTTGTTTTTGTCCAAATTTCATTTTCTTTTGGAAAACTGGAGGACAGCATCCTCTGTGTATAATTCTACCACAACCTTGATTTTCTCTAACCTTCCTTCTCCCTTGGAGATCACTTTCCAGCTGGAGCACCTCTGGGACAGCACCAGAGCTTCTCCTCCTGCCTGGTAAGGGACCTGTGCTAACATGAGGAGGGTCCTTTGGCAGTACTTCATGGGCTGCTTCCCAGACATTCCATCAGAACCAAAGCACAGTGCTTCCCATCTTGGCAGCTCCCCCAGGCAGAGAGTCACGAGCCCCTGCTTCCTTTATCTTCCAATGCCTGACACCTGACAAACCTCAGTCATTTTCTCATGGCCTGGAGCCAATAGAAGTTTCCAGACCACAAAAACCATTGTGTCTGCAGACACACACATGTACAGCAAGCTGGCCTTCTCAAGTCAATGACAAAAGTATCAGTAAACATGACCAATAAGGTGCTATCATTCTGCAGGAAGGGAAACTATGGAACAAGGAGGCTTAATGACATATCCATGGTGACACAGCTAACAAATGCCAATTAAAAAAATTTTGAGTCTGATTTGAAAGTTGGCGGCAAGATAGGTGGGAGTGGAGTCCACTTCCCCTCGGCACCAGTGAAACGCCTAGCTGATCTGAGGAACAGAGCGGACAGCCAACGGTATTCCAGCATATATGAAGATCGGAGACCAAAGATAGAGGACATTGAAAGATCAGATGGTAAGAAGAGTGCTTAAGGACAATAAGGTCCCTGGGTCCTGCACGGGGACCAGGGAGGCTGAAGCCCCTAGCCGGGGTGCAGGGTCTGCTGCAGGATTCTTGGGAGAGAGCCAGGCTGGGCTGTGTGAGAAGCCAGGTGCTTTTCTGGACCATGGGGGACTTGAATAGGAGGAATTTCTTGAAAAGAAAAAGAGAAAATGGAGGCACTCAGCAGCTGTTTGGAGAATTCTCTGCAACAGCTGTGGCTTCTTGCCCCCCAACCACAACAGCCCCTGGAATGTGAACACCAGATAAGCAGCCCCAGCACACACCTGAAGCCCGATTGGTGCGCACCTCTAAAAGCAGCCTGGGCGCCCACACCTGAAACCCTGGGTGGGAGCGCACTCTGATCAGCGGCCCGGCTGCCTGGGTACACAGGCCCAAAGCCTGGGATCAGTGTGCAACCCTATCAACAGCCTGGCTGCCCAAAGGTGAACACACCTGAACCACCAGAGACTGAACACCTCCCACCTAGCCACTGCGCACAGAGCCCTGCAGGGCCTCCTTGCTCTCTAGGAGGAAGGCAGAATGCCTAGCAGAGGGGAGCTGCAGGGCTAGGGTAGACTGCATTCCCAGGAAAGACTTCACTCAGTAGGAGGCTGAACTACCCTGAAGGAGCACCAAGAGCACCTAGAATCTAAGACAGCAAAGAGCAAGAAGGTGGAGTGAGTTGCCCCTAAATGGTGCAAGTCAAGCACAGCACAACTGCTGGACTAAAGGCCTAGGGGGGAGCAGAAGGACCCTGAGGAACTGGACTGGAGACTGGACAACAGTGAAGACTGTGGCTCAGGAAGGGAGAAAAGTGAAACCAATCCCTCCAACCACCCCCCCTTCCCAACCCCCCCCCCCCGTTTCATAGACAGAAAGACCAGCAGAACTGACCTGACCAGTTTAAAGACAGAAGAAAACTTTTTTCTTTTTCTTCACTCTCTTTCTTCCTTTCTGTCCCTCTTTCTTTTCTTTTATTCCTTATTCCTTCCTTACTTTACTTTTTTTATTCCTTCTTCCCGCCTTCTTTTATTTTTCCTGTTTATTTTAATTTTTCTTAAAATTCCTTCTTATCTTTCCTCTGATCTATTTTATTCCTTCTTCCTTCCTTACTTGTTCTTTTCTATTCCCTTTTTCCTTACTTCCCTTTTCCTTTTTTTTTTCTTATTTCTCCATTTCCCACAAGTAAAACAATAAAACCTGGAGCTCTGAAATGACCAGAGTTAGACCCTGTTAGAGACATAAATGACAGCCCAACCAGGGAGCTCAGGAGATTAAGGAGAAGGCACCACCGAATCCACTGGCATCCTACCATAGAAGTTCATACCATAAACGCAGCAAGTAAGAACAGATAAATTTAAGAAGCAGAGGCTAAGAAGAAAAGCCTCACAAACAATGGGAAGACAAAGAAACAAACCCCAAATGAAAGGAAAGGACGAAGCCTCAGAAAGAATGCTAACTGAAAAAGAGGCAGGTCAACTATCAGATACTGAGTTCAAAGCAATGGTTATTAGGAAGCTCACTGAGCTCCCAGAGAACTACCAGAAACTACAGGGAAACTACAATGAACTCACTGCAAACTATATCAACATGAAAAAGGAAATAGAAACTATCAACAAGTGCCAAGAGGAAATGAAGAATACAATTTCTGAATTGAAGAACACAGTAGAAGGAATGAAAAGCAGGCTCAATGAAGCAGAGGATGGGATCAGTGAACTGGAGGTCAACGTAGAAAAAAACACCCAGAAAGAAAAGGAAAAGAGGCTCAGAAAGAATGAAGAGGCAATAAGGGAAATGCAGGACAACATGAAACGTAACAACGTCCGTATAATAGGAATACCAGAAGGAGAAGAAGAAGAGCAAGGGATAGAAAACCTGTTTGAAAAAGTAATGATGGAAAATTTCCCTAATCTGAGGACAGAAAAAGTGACCCAAATCCAGGAAACACAGAGAGTCCCAAGCAAGAAAAACCCAAAGAGGCCCACTGCAAGATACATCATAATTAAACTGGCAAAATTCCAAGACGAAGAGAGGATCCTAAAGGCATCAAGGGAGAAACAGGAAGTAACATACAAGGGAGCCCCAAGAATGTTAGCAGCTGACTTCTCAATGGAAACTCACCAAGCCAGAAGAGAATGGCAAAAAATAAATCTAAGTAATGAGAACCAGAGGCCTGCAACCAAGACTACATTACCCAGCAAGGCTCTCAATCAAGATAGAAGGCCAAATAAAGATTTTCCCAGACAAAAGAAGTCTAAAAGAATACACTTCCACCAAACCAGCTATGCAAGAGATGCTAAAGGGACTGCTTTAAGGAAAGGAAGGAAAAGAGAAAGAGAGAGGAACACAGGTATGAAAAAAATGGCAATGAATAACTACCTATTAATAATAACCTTAATGGATGGAATCACCGTAATTGGCTTAAATGCTCCAAACAAAAGAAATAGAATAGCTGAATGGATAAGAAAACATGACCCAGAGATATGCTGCCTACAAGAGACCCATCTCTGGACAAAAGACCTACACAGACTGAAAGTGAAGGGCTGGAAACAAATTTTCCAAGCAAACGGACAGGAAAAAAAGAAGCAGGGATAACATTACTCATATCAGACAAAATAGATTTCAAAACAAGGACCATAAAGAGAGACCCAGAAGGTCACTTCATAATACTCAAAGGAATAATCCACCAAGAAGACAGAAACATTGTAAATATATATGCACCCAACATAGGAGCACCCAAATACATAAAGAAAATCTTGGAGGACTTTAAGAAACACATTGACAGCAACACAACTGTAGGGTATTTGAACACCCACTGTAAAAATGGACAGATCCTGCAAACAAAATACAAGAAAGATATTGTGTCACTGAAAAATACCCTAGATGAAATGGACTTAACTGATATATATAGAACTTTTCATCCCAAAGAAGAAAAACACACATTCTTTTCAAGTGTACACGGAACATTTTCAAAGAGAGACCACATGATAGGACATAAAGCAAACCTCAACAAATACAATAAAATTGAAATCATATCAAGCATTTTCTATGACCAAAAGGGACTGAAACTAGAAACCAACCCCAAAGGAAAAGACCAAAAACACTCAAAAACATGGAAATTGAATAGCATGCTATTAAATAATGAATGGGTCAAGAACGAGATTAGGGAAGAAATCAAAAACTTTCTGGAAACAAATGAAAATGAACTCACAACAACCCAAAACCTATGGGACACAGCAAAGGCAGTCCTGAGAGGGAAGCTCATAGCAATACAGGCCTACCTTAAAAAGATAGAAACATTTCAAACAAACAACCTTACCCTATGCCTACAAGAACTCGAGGAACAAGAACAAAGACAGCCCAGAGCAAGTACAAGGAAGGAAATAATCAAGATAAAAGCAGAGTTAAATGACATAGAGACTAAAAGCACAATTCTAAGGATCAATGAATTCAGAAACTGTTTTTTTGAAAAGATAGACAAAATCCACAAGCCTTTAAGTAGGCTCATCAAGAAAAAAAGAGAGAGGATCCAAATAAACACAATTAGAAATTAAAGAGGAGAGATTACAACTGACACCACAGAAATAAAAAGGATTGTAAGAAATTACTAAGAAGAACTGTATGCCAAGAAATTTGAAAACCTAGGTGAAATGGACACATTTCTAGAGAAATACAACCTTCCAAAACTGAATGAAGAAGAAGCAGAAAGCCTGAACAGAACAATAATGACATACGAAATTGAAGCAGTAATCAAAAAACTGCCAACACACGAAAGCCCTAGACCAGATGGTTTCACAGTAGAATTCTACAACGCATTTAAGGAAGAGCTAACCCCTATCCTTCACAGACTATTCAAAAAAATCCAAAATGATGGAAGACTCCCAAACTCTTTTCATGAAGCCAGCATCATCCTAATCTCAAAACCAGATAAAGACACAATGAAGAAAGAAAACTTCAGGCTAATATCGCTGATTAACATCGAGGCTAAAATTCTCAACAAAATATTGGCAAACTGCATCTAGCAATACATTCAGAAGATCATACACCACGATCAAGTGGGATTCATCCCAGGGATGCAAGGGTGGTACAATATTTGCAAGTCAATAAACATAATACACCACATAAAGAAAAGCAAAAACAAGATCAGGAACAAGACAAGGATGCCCTCTCTCACCACTCCTATACAACATAGTATTAGAAGTCCTAGTCACAACAATCAGTCAAGAAAAAGAAATAAATGCCATCCAAATTGGAAAGTAGGAAGGAAAACTGGCATTGTTTGCAGATGACATGATAGTTTACATGGAAAATCCTATAGACTCCACCAAAACACTACTCAACCTAATTAATGAATTTTCTAAAAAAGCTGGATACAAAGTCAATATTCATAATTCAAAGACATTCCTGTATATCAGCGATGAAACAGCAGAAAGAGAAATCAGGAAAAATATCCCATTTGATATAGCAAAAACAAAAATAAAGTACTTAGGAATAAACCTAAACAAGGAGGTAGAAACTACACAACACTGAAGAAAGAAATTAAGGAAGACACAAACAAATGGAAGCCTGTACCATGCTCATTTATTGGAAGAATTAACATCATCAAAAAGGCCATACTACCCAAAGCAATTAATAGATTCAATGCAATCCCTATTTAAGTATCCCTGACATATTTCACAGATATAAAACAAACATTTCAGAAATTTATATAGAACCATAAACAACCCCAAATAGCTGCAGGAAGTTTGAGAAAGAAGAACAAAGCAGGAGGGATCACAATACCTGATATCAAACTGTATTACAAGGCCACTGTAATCAAAACAGCCTGGTACTGGCATAAAAACAGGCACATAGACCAATGGAACAGACAGAGAGCCCAGAAATAAACCAAAGTCTTTACAGTCAATTAATATTTGACAAAGGAGGCAGGAGCATAAAATGGAGCAAAAACAGCCTCTTCAACAATGGTGTTGGGAAATCTGGATAGCTACTTGAGAAAAAATGAAACTCGATCACCAACTTACGCCATACACAATAATAAATTCAAGGTGGATAAAAGACTTAAATATTAGTCATAACACCATAAAAGTCCTAGAGGAAAACTTTGGCAGGTAAATCTCAGACATTCCATGGAGCAACATCCTCACAGACATGTCCCCTAAAGCAAGGGACACAAAGGAAAGAATAAACAAATGGGACCTCATCAAAATGAAAAGCTTCTGTATGGCTACAGAAAATAGCATTCAAATGAAAAGAGAACCAACAGTATGGGAAAACATATTTGCCAATGATACCTCAGACAAGTCCCTGATCTCCAAAATATATATAGAACTCACACGACTCCACTCCAGAAAGACAAGCAACCCTATTAAAAAATGGGCAAAGGACTTGAACAGACACTTCTCCAAGGAAGACATACAAAGGTCCCAGAGACATGTGAAAAGCTGCTCAGCATCCCTAGCCATCAGAGAGATGCAAATTAAAACCACAATGAGGTACCATCTCACACCAGTCAGAGTGGCCAACATAAAGAAATCAACAAAGAAATGTTAGAGAGGATGTGGAGAAAAGGGAACCCTAGTGCACTGTTGTTGGGAATATAGACTGGTGAGGCCACTGTGGAAAACAAAATGCAATTTCCTCAGAAAATTAAAAATGGAACTGCCCTTTGACCCAGCAATTCCAGTGCTGAGATTATACCCTAAGAGCCCTGAAACACCAATCCAAATGAACCTATGCACCCCAATGTTCATAGCAGCACAATTTACAATAGTCACCTAAGCAACCTAAGTGCCCATCAGCAAATGAGTGGATCAAAAAATTATGGTACATTTACACAATGGAATTCTACACAGCAGGGAGAAAGAAGGAGCTTATACCCTTTGCAATGACATGGATGGAACTGGAGAGCATTATGTTAAGTGAAATAAGCCAGGAGGTGAGGGACAAATACCATATGATCTCACCTTTAACTGGAACATAATCCTCAAAAGAAAAAAGCAAACAAAATATAACCAGACATTGAAGTTAAGAACTCTCTAACAATAGCCAGAGGGGAGTGAGAGGGGATAATGGGGAGAGGGGTCTATAGGAGCTACTATAAAGGATACAAGGACAAAATCAAGGGGGAGGGTTGAGGTGGGGGAGGGAGGTGGTTTTGGCTGTCATTGGGTGGAAGAATGGGGAGAAAATGCAGACAACTGTAGTTGAATAACAATAAAAGTTTTAAAAAATATTTTTAATTGAGTCATTTATTTCCTACAATATTACACTTTTGATTTTGTGAAAAAACATGTAATGTATATATTTCTCTAGCATGTGTCTAATGTATCAATTCGTGATGTAAGAGTAATTAAAAAATGAACTATAGATATATGCAACAGTATGAATGAAACTTAAAAGTGAGTGTAAGAAGCCATACACAAAAAAGACTATGCACTCTTCTATTTATAGAAACCTCTAGAAAATGCCAGCTTATGTATGGTGGCAGAAATGAGATCAATGGTTACTTGAAGGTAGCAAGGTGGTAGGGTGGGATGCTAAAGTGTTGTAAGAAAGCTTTTGGAGGTGGTGGATATGTTCATCATTCTGAGGTGGTGATGACTTCACAGGTGTCTGCAAGTGTCAAAGCTTATCACATTATACACTTCAAATGTGCATGTTTGTATGCCTATGATACCTCAATAAAGCATTTAAATACAAACAAAAATTATTGTATGAAAAAGTGCCAAAATTTTTTTAAGCCAGGAACAAGAATCAAGATTCAGTTGTAGTACAGATCTTTTCCAACAATTTTAATTGGTAAAAGATCTGTAACTATTTCTTAAAGCAGCAAACACACAAATAAATGTCAAAAATGGAAATAAATCAATTTTGCTTAATGGAGAAAACATGCAGAAGCTTGGCTGAACCAAAGAAAGAAAAGTGTCATGGTAGTTTTGTTCTAAAAAGAAGGGGAAATGTCATCTCATTTCACCACCTAGATCATCATAGCAGGTAGATGTATTTGCTGTTCTGATTTTACAAATAAAGAAATTGAGGCTTAGAAAGTTCTAGAACATTTCCTGGCAAAGGTAGGATTGGATCAAGGTCTGTCTGCCTGTCTCTAAAACCCACACTCTCTTATCCATAACACAACAATTCCCTTTGTGTGAAAACAAGGGGGAAGGAGCAGCATGGATGAAAATGGTGTCCCTTTCCTCCAACTTCCCTGGAAGATAAATTTGGAATCCACTAAAATACCATCCTTGGAAATCAAGATCTGGGAGGAGTCAGGCCATCAATTTCTTAAGGGATGACTCACCTAGTGGGCATCCTTCCCCTCTCTTTCTCTTCTCTGGCTCTTGGGGAGGTTTTCATGGGCCTGGATGCACTTTTGGTGGGACTGATGACTGAGCCATGACACACTCTCTCATTCTTCTTTCTAGTCTTATGGAATGTCATTGTGGTGGTAAGAATAGAGGGGGGTATTTGGAGCTGAGGAATATCTTTTGACTCCAAGGCTCCTTTCACTCTGAAGGAGCTAAAATGTGACCCAAATATAAGAAACAAGAAAATGACCAGTATCATCTAAAAGGCTACATGGCTAGAGAAGCAGGAACTTCAACAGTGGGCATGGCAGTAGACCGAACCAGATGGGAGCTTAAGATGACCACTCTGAAGGCAAGAAGACCAGTAGAGTTCATGGTGGCCAACAGGTGTGTGAGTATGAGACCAATAGCACTGCCAAAAAGACTGCCCTGGGGGTGGGTAGAGCCTCAGGTGTCTCTGGGCAGTAGCTTTTCCTGACCTCAGGTATCTTAGCTCCAGATTCAATTGCTGAGAGTTATGAGACTCTTCCTAGCCCTCCTGCCTTTGGAAAAGGGTTCAGAATGTGGGGCTGGGGAAGGAGGAGCTGAGCCTTCAGGGGGGTAGCACCCCCAGGGAACACACCTGCCTTAGGACAGCATCCTCAAACTAGATCCTCACAGCTCTCCTCCCCTGAGCTACATTGGGCAGTCTGCTGAAAAGAATAGGGTGTGGTGTGCTCAGCATGCATTTCTGAAAGACCAGGAAAAACAGTATTAAACAAGCTTCCTTCACATTATAAGTGCCCACAAGAGGCATATTTGATCATTGTTGTGGATGCTGTGATGAACCCCCGCCATCACTCTCAGGACTAAAGGACTGATTCTCCAAGCTACTGAGTCAGTCAACTCAGAGTTGTTTCAGCTGAAGAGAATCACCTTGGCCCACATCACACTCCTTTCTGGGAAGCCTGCATCCAATGACTTCTCAGTGCTGGATATGAAGTCCTGGACCCCACCCAACCTGCCAACACTATGGGGCCATCCAGACCTTGAACTCCCTGTGGGGTCAGTGAGGCTTTTGTTAACTGCACTGCAATCCATTTTCCCCTTCTTCCCACTCCAGCCTCTGTCCCTTCCACAGGTGCTGATCCAAGAGAATCCCTACTTAACTTCCTGATATCAATCTCTGTCTCACATCTCTCCCTCATTTGGTGTACTTATATGTCTCTCCCTGCTACCCTACACTTTCCTTGATTAGACTCATCAGAGTTGTGCTCATTTTATTTCTATTTTTGAAAGAACTAAGCTGAGACAAGGATCAGGATGTAGAACAGAGCTTGGCACAGAATGCCCTGGAAAAAAACTGCTGGAGTAAATGAATGAAAGAACAGCTGGGGCACCTTTGAAGGGAAATGGGGGTTCCCCCCTCCCTTTCTTCTTTTTACCCATCCACCTTTATCTTTCTTGAGAAAGTATGTTTGCATAGATGCCTTGCCATTTATTAAATCCTGACCATTCTTCAGGCAGATGACTTTGTCTAGACCTGTTTGTTCTGATACAATACAGATAAATCTCCCACAGAACATGAGGCTTATGTTCTTCCCTTATGAGCTACAGCCTGGGAGGCTGGATTTTCTGCAGGTTTACCATGCAAAATGCACAGTCGAACCAGCCTGCTGCTTTCACGGGCTGAGTTGTGTTGTTTTGTTGTGGGTCTTAAGCCTAGGTTTACCCTACCTTTTGCAGCCTGGAGAAACCCTTGAGCTTCATATATCTCCCAATTCAACAAAGGCTGTGCCAATGTCCAGGAGAGCCATCTCAGGTACACGTTTTACTTTCTGGATCACCAGTCTCCCTCCAAGAGCCACTTCCCAAAGAAGAGAGAAAATGTTCAAAGCTCGCTGGCACCCATGTTAAGAGTTCATGAGAGGAAAGAAAAAGGAGACACATTCAGGAACACCCTCATTGTCTTCTTGGGGTGTTGTTAGGAAGGCAAGTGAATGCTGGTCAGGAAAATAACACTAAGTATGTGCTAAGGAAACAAAGCAGGGTCCTAGATGAGAGCTGGAGTCACAGTGTTGCTGGGGTAGAGGTACATGTGTGACATGCCTAGAAAAAGGAAAAAATGCTGGCCTGTCTTAAGTATCATGGGATATGCATAAGTATCCCATGTGTGCTCACAGCTTTAACCCACTTGATCCTTGTGAAAATGTTATCCTTACCTTATAGGAAAAGATGCAGGGCTCAACAAGGTGAAGAGGTTTACACACTACATGCTACAAGTTATTAACTCAAGAGGATTAGAAAATTATTGAGTGAATGGAAAATGCTCATTATATGAAAAACTCAGAAATGTTTTATTAGAAAAAAACATTTTATATGTAACAAGCACTGCTTGCATGTAATGAATGTGACAGTCCTGTATAAAAGGGGATTATTTTTTAATCTAATAAATTCTTTCCAGTTATTATGATGGAATTAAATCTACCCATAGTCCATGGTGTCCTGCAAAGAGCCTGTGTCTCCCAGGAGCTTTACCACATAAGCAAGTTTGAGAATCACCAGCCAACAGGATCTAGCATGAACACCTTCATTAAATATCCAAACCACCTCCCCATCAGCTCTGCCCTTGTCCAAGAAGAAGGGACAGATATTCCAGCAAGAGGGCACAGCTTGTGCAAAGGAGGGAAGGCTGTAGAGGGCACAACATGTTTCTAGAATGGGAAGTAGTTTGGTGTCACATGGCCTGAGCTGTAACATCGGGATGGAAGAGGAGCCCAAGCAAGAGATGAGAGAAGGATGTGAACTGAGCAGTGCAGGGAGAGATTTGAAGAGAGAGGAAGCAAAGAGGTACTTAGGAGGCACTCACCAGGATATGAATTGGTATGGATCTAGGAGGACCCTATGCTGTGGTTCTAATATGTGGTCATGATGTTGATTTGGAAAAGGAATGGTTCCACTCTATTTCTATGGGAACTGTAAGGACTCTTCCACCATGGCTATATCACACTTACCCCCATCCTGATCCTACCTCAAATGCACAGGAACAAATGTGACTTTGCTAATAGAAACAAGGATGGCTTACCTTTAATATTGTGACCTTTCCTCCAGAGCCCTTCTCTCCCTCTTGAGTGCACCTGGCTCTTGCAGGGCCCTTTCTTCTTGCTTCTTTCAGCACCATGGAGGTGGCATGGGGGTAGCACTGGCTGCTGGGCCTTCCTCTGCTGAAAACTCAATGATTTTCGGCCCAGCAGGGGTAGTGGGCCCAGCCTGCCCTAGTCTGTCCCACTCTATACTAGTGTCCATGGCCTCTCCTCTTTTTCTGACCCCTCACCTTCCCTGCTTTTTTATGCCCCCTTCACTATTTAGTGATAGTTCTCTTCCCTCTGCACAGCAACTGTGGGAGGTCATCAGATCATCTAGGATGGAACTGCTCTGTTCAGGCCCTGAGGAGACCAGCAACCTTTGAGTGTGTCCAGGGGACTGGCTGGACCTTTTGCTACAGACACAGGTCAGTGAGGGGTTTGGCAAAGGGGTAGTTTGGGCTGAGAACAGAAACCAGGTAACATGCCAACTGCCTGGCCCTTGTCAGAACCATGTCCAAGTGAGCTTTCCAGGAGACCAAAGACTGACTGTGGCACAGTGTCTGTGGGGCTTCTAAACCCTTGAGAAAGGGACTGGAATGAGAGAAGGGACTCTGAGTGTGTCTGGTCTAGGTGCATGTGTTTTTGGAACCACAGGACACAGCAAAAAGCTGGGACAAAGTGAGAGCTGTACTTGCCAGTCACACGGAGGCCCAGGGTGGCAGAAATATGGGCATGGCATGGGTTACCCACCGCAGTACAGGTGGCCAAGGCAAGAGGCCAGAGCCACTCAGCTGGCCTGGCGGGCATGATACCTGAGAGCATCAGAGGCCACTGGAGGAGAAATGTCAGGACATGGCAGGCCCTCTTGTCCACTCTGCACACCTAATCCCTGATCCCTGATCCCTGAAGCATATCTGCCTTCCTCCCTCATCTCTGAGACTTATTCCTTTGGCAGAGATGTGAACACTCATGTGTGTTTCATTTGGATGACAACAGATATCTCTCACTGGGCAGGGAGAGTCAACCCCTGAGCAGGCCTGGCAGAACCTACAAATACTCTAGGAATCACCCTAATAGTCAAATCAGTCCCCTGCAATCAGTCAGCCTTGCTTAAGAGCCATGGCCAATGTGCCTTCTCTGGCTTAGGTTTTTCCTTTCCACCACACCCTGACTTAGGTCACCTTCACCCCCACCTACCAGAAGCCCAGCTTTCTGAGAAGTGCACATGTGAAACTTTATCTGTCATTTACACCTTGGTGCAAATTAAATCACCAGTCCTGGTTCTTAGAGCATTATTCATTTGATAAATGCCCTCTAACACACCATCTGCACTAAGCACAGTGCCGGGCAAAGAGCCTCTGTGGAGGGAGAAGGTATGTATAGCTGCAGGCAAGAACAAGTCACATTAGAGGGGACCAGAGGGACTGTGATGGGGGAAGTGATGTGGAATCAGGCCTGGGAGGATGGACAGACTCCTGGAGGCAGCAGTGGGAGATACCAGGAAATAGGGAAGAGTGTGTGCCAAGTTGGAAGTAGGACAGTGCCAGACTTTGAGAAATAGCTGAATCTCCAGTTGGTTAAACACAGGGTAGGTCCATGTATAGAGAAAGGGAAGGTGATCTTGCACACCTACTGCAGATGTCCTGGTGTATAAGTTAAGCTTGGACTTTATTAATCAATAAAGGGAAAAGGGGAGTCAATTTGGGTGAGGCAGGGCAGAGTACAGTGGACTCCTGGGAAGTGCCCAAAGCACCTGCTAAGGGCATGAGCAGGTTGCTAAGGGTATGGGTGGCAGGAGGTCACATCAGTGTGGTGGGGAAGTCCAGGGAGGCACATTGGAAAACAGGTAGTGGGACCTCTTGGCACCCCTGCCTCTTAGCACTTCGATATCCCTGGAAGCCAAGCAGGGAAGGGTGAAGTCAGGGAGCACCTAGCATGAAGACTGGGCCAGGGGCTCTGAAGACCACTCTGCCTTCACAAACACATACCCTAACTATCAGTAGCCTCAACTCTGTTTCTGATATATTTCAGGCCATCTCTCTTAGGGAAAAGGTGAGCAGGTCTCAGTTTTTATTTGGTCTGTCTTTCTTGTCTTAATCACCTAAACTCATTGGAAAATGGCCAAGTCTACAGCAAGGATGAGGAAGAAATTCTTGTGTCTTCCAAGCTGGTATCCGTGCACACAGCAGGGTCCGAGGGCCATCCAGCCTCCGGCATGCCTACCGTGCTGCTGTCTGTGCGGTCTCTCTCCAACCCGGACAGTATGTCTGGCTGGGCAGGCCCAGCCACAGCCCCACCACAGGGAACCCTCTGCTCTTCACGCTCCACTGCAGGTTTTCAATGTACTGTAACTTCCTTTTCAGAAATCCTATTTGGCTTCAAAGTTACAGAAGATTGTTCTCCCTGGGACTGCAGATATGTTCAAAGTTTGCCTCCCAGAGATGACCGGAATTTGCTTGAAGTGTTTTTAAAAGAGGCATAATAATATCATTATTGTTCTTGACCCTCAAATGAAAAATTTAAAATCCTTAGGCATAAAGCCATCTTAAAAATCTTATGGAAATATATTCTCTTTAGAGCTAAGCCCCAAAATTAAAAATTTCCTCCCCAAGAGGATATTGCTCAGCTTGGAATGAGGGACACAGAGTGGACAGATTATAAAATAAAATTTTCAAGGTACTGAGACAACTCCAGGTCTTTCAACCCAAAGCTCAAGACCTCAAAGACCTTAATAAGGGAGAAGAGTGAAACATGCAAATGAATAAAATCTGTAATACAATTTCAAGTGAAGAAGAGTGCTATGGAGAATGGATTAAAAAGTGACAAGCTTGAGAGTGTGCTGTTGTAACGGGGTCAGATAGTACCTCCTATCAGAAGAAATCGGACAGACAGGAATGAGTGAGCAGTGTTAAGAAGTGAGGGAAGAGGCTTCCAGACAGGAGGATGGAATGTGCAATAGACCTGAGGCAGGAGTGAGCTAGGCAGTCTGAGGGGCAGTGTCAGCCCAGTGTGGCTGGAGCAAAAGAGTAATTGGGAGTAAGACAAGATGAGTTCTGGGGTGAAGGCAGAGTCCAGGTTATTTAGGGCAGGAGTCAGCAAACTGTCTTTGTAAAGGGCTAGCTTGTAGATACGAAACTTTGTGGTCATACAGTCTCTGTCATATCTACCCATCACTGCTGCTGCATCATGAAAGAAGCCATAGGCAATATGTAAATAAATGGGTGTGTCTGTGTTCCAATAAAACTTTATTAACAAAGACAGATGTTGGACTAGATTTGGCCAGAGAGCTGTTGTTTACTGATCCTTGTTTTGGAGCCTATAGACTATGGTTGTTAACATGATGAAAAACATTTAGGACTTAAGCCCAAGAGTAAAGTGATCTGATTTACATTTTAGATCCTTTTGGCTATTACATGGATAAGAAATTATGGAACAAGAACAGAAGCAGGAAACCAGGTGAGAATTTTTTTAAAAATCCTCACCTGAGGATATGTTTATTGATTTTTTGAGAGAGAGTAAGAGGAAGACAGAGAGAGACAGAGAGAGGGAGAGAAAGAGAGAGAGAGAGAGAGAGAGAGAGAGAGAGAGAGAGAGAGAGAGAGAGAGAGAAACATTGATGTGAGAAACATAATTGGTTGCCTCCTATATGTGACTTGATTGGGGATCAAACCTGCAACCTTTTCATATATGGGACAAGCTCCAGCCATCTGAGCCACTCGGCCAGGGCCAGTTTGAGGCTTTTAAAGTTCTTTGTGTAAGAGAGAATAGAAACTGGATCTACAGTGACTGTGGAAGCAACACTTGCTGCCCACCTGTGATTCTAGGTCTCCTCTTGAGTCTATGGTAAGATTTCACTTTCTAATCCTGTAAGGTTAGGCATAGACATGTGGGTTGCTTTAACCAATATAATATGAAAAGTAGAAACCTCTAGAGCTTGAGCACAATTTACCCATTATATTTCATACATAACAAATTCTAGAAGCTCAGTCAATCCAGGTCCTTGAATGTGGAACCTGGAAGGTTGTCATTGCCAATTCAGTGCTGACAGGGGTTCCCTAATTTGGGGTATAGTGAGGGAGCAAGAGACTTTATTCAGTGAAAACAGGTCAATTATGAAACAGCTCATCTGTGGAATGGCATGTCTATGAGGCAACCTTGATGCTACAGCTTCAGTCAGAGAAACTCAATCTTCAATAGAAACAAAGAGAGAGGTGAAGTTGGCTTATACAGAGAACAGTTTCCACCCTCATCCCTGATTGGTCTGTTTTCATGTAAATGAGAACTCCAAATTCTCACAATTTGGTCCCAAAAGCACTGTTCTGATTTGTTGGAATGGAGCTGCTCTAATTGGTTGGTAAAGATGCAAATGAGGATATAACTGCACAGCTCCAGTTGAACAGTGAAAGTTTTGGTCCTATTGATTGCATTTCAATCTGAGGACCTGTCTTATCAAGGTCAACTCAGGCAGCAGGAACACAGTACAGGAGGCTTGGCAGCCCAGTCTGTGGCTTTTCCCTGAAATGCAGCTTGCATGAAGTACCTCTGCAAACAATGGCTGCTAGACTCTGGTTATGAATTTGAGTCCAATTAACCACAGGAGCCTTTTTTGGCAGGTATATTCTTCTGGGGGTCAAAAAGTGAGAATAACATGGAACAGAACCTGCCCCCACTGACCTACAATGCATGTGTAGCAAGAGAAAGGAATAAACTTTTGTTATTTTAAGCCACTGTGAGTTGGGAGTTTGTTATTGAGGCATAACCTAGCTCATTCTAAACTGATACAGTGGTAGGTTGGCAGGTAATGCTAAGTGGCCATGTTGAGAACTCTTTAAGGTGAGACTTATGTGACTTGCCGATAATTGAGTTATAAAATGTTTGAGAATAAGAGAACTAAAAGATGACACCCTAGAGAATTTGGCCTGAGCATCTGGGTGAGTAATGCATCACTGCACAAGAAATAGAGAGCTTAGAGAGCAATGCAGGGTCCAGTGTAAGATGTCCAGGTTTAGATAATTCTTCATTACTTACTAGCTATTAACCTGGACAACTTAACTAGCCTTCTCATGGTAAGTTTCCTTAACTGTACAATGTAGATAAAAATAGTACCTACTTTATAAGTTTTTCAAGAGGATTAGTAGAGATAATTTATGCAAATTCTTTAGCCTAGACCAGGGCACAACGGAACTCCAAAATAAATGTTAGTTTTTGTCACAATACCATTATTGTTATTATTATCAGTATATTAAGAATTGTTTGTTTTGAGTCCATCCCTTGTGCTCATTCAGTTCCAAGTACTCTGAGAAATAAAACTTCTATGCCTGCATTACTGCAAAAAAAGATCTTGTTTTCACCTGGCCATCACCATTTGTCCAGACAGACACCAGCCAACCCTTGCCTGCCTCCCAATCCCTGGCTAAGCTTCAAATGGCTTCTCTCTGCTTCTCCCAGCTCCAGATGTCCTGAGCAGACCAGCATGGGAGACTCACTTCTACCGTGATCCAGAGCGAGAGTACGATCCTGGGTGGCATTGACTTCCCTTTTTCCTGGATTGTATCTGTGCAACAGAAGTTCTAGTAAGTTCTACAACAGCATCACTCCATAGTTGCAGCTACTTGGTCATTAGGAGGAGTTGGGAGATGGGCAGAGCCTTTGTAAATTTGTCCTCACAAGCTGAATTAAATGGATATTTATCCAGGTAAAAGTGGCACATTTGAGGGGTGTTGTAGTGGAGGCTGTGTTGTACCCAGCAGTGTTGGCTACTCCATCCACTGTTAGAGTCAGCCCCTATCCAGTGACTGGTCTATGCTTGGAAACAAAGGTCTGGCCCCTCACTTAGTTGAGGATTATTTCAGTGCCATGGTATTACTTGCTCTCTCCATGTGAGTGGCTAAGGCATTTGTTGGAGCTACCTTGTGGTCTAACTTCTCTCTCTTCTCAAGCCTGCATCCATAACTCTTCACGTGTGTTGTTCTGGACAGCACTTCCAATGAATTTCCTGCATGCAAGCCTCATCCTCAGAGTCTGCTCCCCAGAAAACTCTACCCCAGAGAGGCTTGTTTCAGACACACATGAGAAGGACCTCAATCAAAGTGGTGAACAATGTCTCTTATCCTTAAGAGCAAACATATGTAGATAAAAAGAGAAAAATCCTTAGTATTAACCTGCCCACTAACACAGGTGCTGATGTCTTGGGAAAGTTCATTGTCTGGGACCACCAGAGAAGGCTCTTCCTGGTACTGTAGAGAAGTCATAAGCCCCAGGTCCCTTGTGAAGGCTCTTAGCACTTCAAAGTCC
Source organism: Desmodus rotundus (assembly GCF_022682495.2). NCBI lineage: Eukaryota > Metazoa > Chordata > Mammalia > Chiroptera > Phyllostomidae > Desmodus > Desmodus rotundus. The sequence continues at coordinate 65,843,385 of NC_071390.1, forward strand.
TCCTGAAATGTTCCTCCTCCACCCTTTTGTCATCCTAACAAGAAATACACTTCTCAAATGGTTGCTGTCCCAGGTGAAAGATTTCTTGCTTGTGGATCTCTTTGCTCTTATGTTAGTACGTATAGATGTATCTGTGCTCCCTGTTTCTCTAGATGTGAAAGAATTTGATATTGATTTAGATAAGGCAGTGATTTCCAACTGGTGTCCCACAAGAATTTTTAAATCATGCAATACCTGACTGTTTAGTCAGGGGCACTGACCCTTTTTTTCCTTAGGTTGTTAAATTAAAAAAAAAAATGATAACAGCCAACACAACAATAGCTGTCCAGTGTGAATGAATCAAAATTATACTTTTTATATTTTTTGGTGTGCCGCATAATTTCAGTAGTTAATGTGTGCTATGAAATGAAAAATATTGAAAATCTCTGAGATAGGGTATGTGTGAACCCCTTGAAATTATGTGCAAAATTAAAATCCCCTTTTTTAGAGAGATGCTATTAATTGCTTCTATCAGATTTTCAAAGATGTATGACCTCAAAAAATGAAGACTCATGGGTGCCTAGAGGAAAGCGCTATGCCAGCTGCTGGGGTGATGGCTGCATCACTGAAAGTTTACCCCAGGTCTGTACAAATCCTTGGACCCAGGTTGTGAGATACCTCCTTAGGCAATAGGAGCAGAATCCTTTCTTGGATGTAATAGCCTTATTTGTCTCCATCCTTTGTTCGGCTGGCCAGAGTCAGAAGCCACTTTGGTCAGGGTCCCTTTTCCCCACTGGCCCTCACCGCACACTCTGAGCTTTCTCCCTAACAACTCCTTCTTCTTGTGCTACATTCTCAATATGTTTACTTAAGGAAGTAGATGCAACACAAAAAAATATTAGGACTAAAACAAGAATTAGGATCCAAGTTGGAGACTTGGGGACAAGGATGGAGTCAGAGCAATCAGAGTTTGATTCTAGCTTGGCCACATTTTAATTGCAGACCTCATGACCTCAGCTAAGGCATTTCAACTCCCCGAGCCTCAGTTTCCTCTTCTGAAAGTGTTAATGAAGCTGTACTTGCCATGTGAGGTTGTTACAACAATTAAATGTGACTGTGTAAGAGGCTTTGCCCCTTGCCTGGCCCAGAGTTGTAGCAGTCTACAGATCTTAGTTGTAGGACAAATGGGGCTGTTACTCTCTGTGATAAACTTTGCTTAGAGCAAATATCTTCAACTGACTTGAGGTTAATAAATGTAATAGTATCAAGTCCAAGTAACTTAGTCACTTCTATTATAAAGCTCCACTTTTTTTGGTAAATAGTTCTTTGATGGAAATTTGAGGTTCCTTTCTCTTTCTCCCTGTCCCTTCCCTTTTCCTCTCTGACTCCCAGTAGAGAGCAGGAGCACTGAAGGATCACTCTCTCATCCCACTGCCCATCCCCAGTGGGGTGAGTTACTCCTTGATCCTGTCTTATCCTGGGTCCTAGGATGACTCTTTGGCATAGTGGCCTGTGGAGTTGCCCATTGTCCATGCAGCTTTCTGAAATGAGCAATCTCAAGAGCATCCAATAGTAACCATCCTCACTACAGAGAGGATTGCACTGTGTCCCCTCACCTCATCAGGTAGCCTCTGGGCTGAGACCTCAGCCTTGTCTTCCAGCTAATCTCATGGGACACAGGACTGGCCTTAAGGGTGAGTGACAACTAAAGTCCCTCATGACCCCATGCTCAGACAACTCTGCATCTACATTTAATGCTCTGTTACTGTTGATTGCCCTAGAGAAATTCTTCATAATCTTATCTTTTAATTTGTGTTTGACAATTGAAGTTTTACGGACAAAGGAGCATGCATTGGGGCCTGCTGCCTTGGCTCACGTGAGGTACCAGCTCTTGGAATGGATCCAGGGGTGTCCAATCTTTTGTAATCTCTGGGTCACACTGGAAGAAGAGTTGTCTTAGGGCACACATTGCAACACATAATCACAAAAAACCTCATAATGTTTTAAGTAAATTTATGATTTTTTGCTGGGCTGCATTCATAGCCATCCTGAGCTAGGTATGGCCCATGGGCTGTGGGTTAGACACCCCTGAAGACCCGTCTAGTTCCCTGCTCCCAACATCATGGAACCTCCCCAGCTTCCCCCTTTTACCTCCACCCAACAACAGCTGCCACCCTCTAACCTTGGTGAGGCCTAGGAATTGGCATGGGAGGGTCAGGGTCATGTGTGTATGCCCCACAGCATCTTGGGGTAGGGTATAGCAGTGGCCATCCACACCGTAGGGTGGTGGCACTGCAGCATGTTCAGTGGGTGACTGAGTGGGGCAAGCTTCCCTCTTGCCCCATCCCAGGTACTAGTGTGTCCTGATACCCTGGAGTTTCCCATGCACTGTGGATTGAGGTTGGCAGGGCCATAGTAATAAAAGATGTCAGGCTCAATATCCCTCCCCCATTTGAGTCATGGTGTATCAGTCCAGCTGCTAGCAGGAGGAGGAGTACAACCTGGGAGGTCTGCCCTCAGGCCTTGAGTATTCTGGAGTCTGAAGAAGCAGGACCTTAATACAAATTGAAACAACCTGACAGGTCAAGAGAGCCCACAGAAGAAAGAAAATTTTTATTTTTATACCTTTAACGGCCTTTCTTCTGCTTTTTTCTTTAGAGGAATATTTTTTAAATTACTTTATTGTTGTTCAGTTACAATTGTCTGCATTTTCCCCCCACCATTCCCCCCAACCCCAGCCAAACCCACCTCCCATCCTTGCTTCCACCTTCCCCCTTGGTTTTTGTCCATGTGTCCTTTATAGTTGTTCCTGAAAACCCTTCCCCCCACTGTCCCCTCCTCACTCCCTTCTGGCTATTGTTAGATTGTTCTTAATTTCAATGTCTCTGGTTATATTTTGTTTGCTTTTTTCTTTTGTTAATTATGTTCCAGTTAAAGGTGAGATATGTTTTTTGTCCCTCACTGCCTGGCTTATTTCACTTAGCATAATGCTTTTTAAACAAGAGTTTTCTTATAAATTTTCATTTTACCTTGAGTCTCAAATAGCAGAGCTGGCCCTGTGGTGAACGTTTGAATTCCCTCCACTTTCTCCCAGGAACTATGGGAAATCGGAGTTGGGGAAGGGGGATGGGAGGACAAGCACACCCACCTGGCATCTGCAATTTAGTCATGAAGGCTGCTTCTGCAAGAGGCGCCTTCTCAAAATTCTGCTGATGGAAGCTGGCCCAGGCCCCTTTGTGCTATATTTCTCTAAGTTAGAAAGAAAATGTATTTCTTGGTTCTTGTATTCTCTGTCATATTTTTTTATTCTGTCAGTCAAAAATCTGTCAGCTGTCTCTGATTTTTAAGGAGGGTAGTCTCAAGAAAATACAGAAGCTATTGTTAAGTGACTATATATTTCAAATTATTGTTTTGCCCTTCATTAGTATACCACTTAACATGTGGTAACAATATCTGGTATTTTTATATTACTATTGTTATTTTATGTGTGTGAGTAAATAAATGAACACACAGAAATGAAATTTTGAATTGGATAAATCTGTTAAAAATCACAAATTTGTCATTGGGTAAGTTTTCCTACACATTCCTTCTGAATATCTCATTACTGAAAAGCATACCTATAGGTTTTAAATCCAACAGCATCAAAGATCTAAACATAACAGCTAAAACTATTGTACTCTTAGAAGAAAACCTACACATAAATCTTTGTGACTTTGGATTTGGCAAAGGATTCTTGGATATGATACCAAAAGCATGAGCAACAAAACAAAAAATATATACATTGAAATTCATTAAAATTAAAAACTTTTGTTGATTATGTTCCAGTTAAAGGTGAGATCATATGGTATTTGTCCCTCACCGCCTGGCTTATTTCACTTAGCATAATGCTCTCCAGTTTCATCCATGCTGTTGCAAAGGGTATAAGCTCCTTCTTTCTCTCTGCTGCGTAGAATTCCATTGTGTAAATATACCATAGTTTTGGGAGTGAGGTGGGGACAGTGGGAAGAGGGGATTGCAGGAACTATTATAAAGAACACATGGACAAAATTGGGGGGGATGGTGGGGGTGGGGGAGGGAGGTGGGTTCAGCCAGGGTGGGGGGGGGGGCAAGGGGAGAAAAGGCATACAACTGTAATTGAATAACAATAAAAAATAAATTAAAAAAAAAAGAAACCACTTCTAAAAAAAAAAAACTTTTGTGCTTCAAATAACACCATCAATAAAGTGAAAATCAACATACAGAGCAGGAAAAAACTTTTGAAAGTCATTTACTGTATAAGGGTCTTGTAGTTAGAGTATGTGAAGAACTAGTACAACTTAATAGTAAAAATGCAAATAACCCAATTTAAAAAATGGGCAAAGGATCTGAATAGACATTTCTGCAAAGAATATGTACAAATGGCTAAGAAGCCTGTGAAAAGATACTTAACATCATTAGCCATCAGGGAAATGCAAATCAAAACCATAGTGAGATGGCCCTACTTCATATCCACTAGGATGGCCATAATAAAAAAGTAAAATAATAACAAATATTGACAAAATTAGAACCCTCATACATTGCTGGTAAGAATAGCAAATGGTCCAGCTGATACGGAAAACAGCCTGGCAGTTAGTTCCTCCAAAGTTTAATCACAGAGTTATCATATGACCCAACAGTTTCACCCCTAGGTATACACTCAAGAAAAATGAAAACTTATGTCCACACAAAAACTTGTGTATAAATGTAAATAACACTATTATTAAGAATAGCCAAAAGGCATAAAAACCCAAATGTTCATCAAAAAATGAATAGATTAACAAAATTTGGTATATTCACACAATGGAATATTATTCAGCCATTAAAAGGAAGGCAGTACTATAGATGTTACAATATGGATGAACCTTGAAATGCTATGGTAAGTGACAGAAGCTATAGGAGACCATTCTGTGCGGCGTGGGCCCAGCTCCCACTCGGATAGGCCAGTGGAAAACAAGGTCTGGCACACAGGACCCACGCCCACTGATCGGTTGACCCATGGGGAATCAGGCCTGCATTCTATCTAGGCTGCTTTGAGACTTGCTTTTTACTGAAACTCCCTCACCCTGAATTGAGACAGCAAACATTTACTGCATATCTTTAAAGTAACTTCCTAAAATCTATGCTAAACCATCCAAGGAAGAGTGTAACCAGTTCAACCACTTTTCCCTTTACATTTGCAAATATCGTTCCTTTTTGATGTAATTGTCAACTTCCTCTCCTTTGTTTTCTGTAAAAGGTAACCTCCTAAAGCGAACCTGTGCTTAATAAATGAGAACCACCTTCAATGTAAGGTGCCCAGAAAAGCAATAAAAGCCTGTCGAGGCAAGAGTCATTCTCTTGAGAGAATGGCTGTGCCAACCCTTTTCCTCCACAGGACTCGGTAGTCCATGTGAATTTGTCTTGTCTCAGCCACTACACCGCGGACACTGTGGGCCGGTGTCCTCATCAGAAGCTAGTCTGAAAAGATCACATGTTGTAAGGTTTCATTTATATGAAATATCCAGAATAGACAAATCAATAGAGACAGAAAGTAGTGGTTTCCTACAACTAATGGAATGGAATGGAGGAATTACAGCTTAAGGGGTGCAGGGTTTCTTTTTCAGGTGATAAAAATGTTCTAAAATAGATGGTTATGTAACTGTAAATATGAGTATATCAAAACTATTGAATTGTACAGTTTAAATGGGTAGTAACTTATATGGCAGCAGATTGTATCTCAATAAAGTTGTTTTAAAAAAAATATCTGTAGTTTGCCCTGACTGGTGTGGGTCAGTTGGTTGAGCATCATCCCATAAAGTGAAAGGTTGCTAGTTCAATTCCTGGTCAAGGCACATGCCTGGGTTCCAGACCCAGTCCCAGGCTGGGGTATGTGTGAGAGGCAACTGATTGATGATTCTCTCATATTGATGTTTCTCTCCCTCTCTTTCTTCCTCCCTTCCCCTCTCTCTAAAAATAAATAAATAAAATCTAAAAAGAAATCTCTGGTTTTACTTTACAAAGTTATTACTTTTATTCCTCTAGCAACCCAGTTAAAGATTTTACACCCTGTGAACCAGCTGGATAAAACATTCTGACCTCCCTATGCCTTGACACCTCCAGCCTCTCCAATCTCCTGCAGTATTATTGCTTTTGTATTTATTGTCTTTGCTTCCTAGAAACCAAGCCAACCCTACCCCAGGTTGGCAATGGCAGAGTGTGATGGGGTGTAGGTCTATTTAGAGGCTTGCCAGTTGCCCCAGTGTATGTCTGACCTCAGGTGTGAGATGAGTCTATCTGAGGCCCACTCTTCACTGCTACAGCCCATGTGGTCTGGGCTTCAAATATGTCCATGCCCGAGATCGCATGGCCCTTTGTGCTGGCAAAGCATGGGCAGATGCATCTAGCTCTGAAGAAAAGTTGCAATTCAAATCGTATGATTCAGGCCTTCCCAAGAGGAAGAATGCCAGGGTCCCATGATGAAGATGCTCCATTATTACCAAGGAAGATCTCAGAGTCATGGCTGACACTCAGGAGCTATGCCCTCCCATCCTGCAGATGTCACAGAGGCTTGCAGAGTGTCAGAAGAAACAATGTTTGCCGACTCCAGGGAACCTGGATCCGAATCCTCCCCTCTGAATTGCCAATGTAAAGCTGGGTTTCCTTTCTCAGGAAGCCTCAGCTTTTCCTTGACCCTGCAACCCCCAGCATGACTTTCAACTATAGATCGAAAGGCACCAATCAGCCAGCTATTCTAAGGGAGCCCGTGAGTGTCTAGATAGATCCACACAAGGGCATCATCGAACAAGTAAATGAAGGAAAAAAGGAAGATTTATCAGTTATGAACAATTGGATAGTGTGACCCCAAATTCATGTCCTTCTTAAAACTTCAGAATGTGGCCTTATTTGGAAATATGACTGTTTCAGGTGTCATAGTTAAGTAAGCGTGAAGTCATACTGAAGTAGAGAGAATCCTTTACGCAATATAACTGGTGTCCTTATAAGAAGAGGAACAGAGACAGTAGAGACATGGGAAGAATGCCAGGTGACAACAGAGGAATATCAAGGATTCCTAGCACCATCAGAAACTAAGAGAGATATGGAAGGATCCTACCCTAGAGTTTTCAGAGGAAGCGTGGCCCTACTCACGCCTTGATTTCAGACTTCTGGCCTCCAGAACTAATAGAGAATACATCTCTGTTGTTTTAGGTTGTCCAGTTTATGGTGATTTGTTGTGACACCCTAGGAAACTTTTGCATCAGTCTTTATTTCTGAAGCAGCAAGATGAGCAACCAATACTGATCAAACACCCAACGATCAGGCTCTAGGCTGCACACTGAGAACAGCAGTGAGCAAAATACAAAGCATTATGCTAAGTGAAATAAGCCAGGCAGTGAGGGACAAATACCATATGATCTCACCTTTAACTGGAACATAAGCAACAAAAGAAAAAAGCAAACAAAATATAACGAGAGACATTGAAGTTAAGAACAATCTAACAATAGCCAGAGAAGAGTGGGGAGGGGACAGTGAGTAGAGGGGATTACAGGAACTACTATAAAGGACACATGGACAAAACCAAGGGGGAGGGTGGAGGCAGGGGAGGGAGGTGAGTTTGGCTGGGGTGGGGTGGAGGAGTGGGGAGAAAATGCAGACAACTGTAATTGAACAGCAATAAAAGAAAAGAAAAGAAAAGAAGAGAAAAAAGAAAAAAAATACAAAGCATTTCTGTCTCGATGCCCACAACTGTGTGGGTAAGACAGATACAACATAAATAACTACAAATGAACAGGTAATTAAACAGTGTCCTAAGAACTACACTTAACCTGATGGGAGAGTACAGTTGGGTATGGAAAGTGGGTGAGCTTCCAGAGGAACTGCCATTGTGATGAGGCCTGGAAGAAGCGGGCATGGTGAGGGTGAGGAGGGACACAGAACAGTGCATGTTTGCGGTTATGTCATATTGGGGTTTGAACCTTGCCTATGTGTTAGATGTAGTAAAGCAAGAAGGAAGAGTTCACCACATTAAATACCAGGGAAGAGCACTGTAGGCAGAGTGAGTTGTGTGTGTGTGTGTGTGTGTGTGTGAATGTCCTAAATCAAGAAGAGGCTGGGTGCAGTGGAGGAACTGAGAATTTAGGAGTTTAGCCAGAAGCCGACAGCAAACAGGAGAGAAATGTGGAAGCTGCAGAAGTAGTTAGAAGGTCTAATAAATCTAATAGAATAGGATCCCCCCATCCATTTCCCTTCACTATAGTAATGGGCTTGGCCTGGGCACTGACTAGTCAGCACGGAAAATTCGCGTGCGTGCTGCATATGACCCTTGTTCGCACACTTGACTCTCAGCTCTGCACACACCACCAGGGATAAAGTTTGTGGCCCTTGTCACCTACTGCATCAGCAGTTTGTAAGTGCTCTGACATGTATCGAGTCTGAAGAGTTCAATGGAGCCATCCCCTTTAATCTAACTCTCCTTTCTACTATTACTTGGTAAATATTGTTTCTCCAATTCATAAAAGCTGAGAGCAGAGACACTTTTGTTTGTTCTTCTTCAGTGCCCAGAATGTGCAGCTGCACAAGTCCCCTTGTTCCTCTGCCCTGGGATACAACGTGCTTTAACAAACGGTAGACAGTTGCATCAGCCTGTCTGTTAGCAGTTAAGTAGATTCTACTCTTCTGGTTCCCTTAGAAGTTAGCACAGGCCTGATGTAACTACAGGGAAATAGCCTTATAGACATAAGGATCATAAGGATGATCCAGACAGATGACTGCTGAAACTTGCTTTCCATATTAGCATTTACAACAGGCTCCCCCATGTCTTGGAATTGGGTGAAATTAGCTGGCTCATCACCTCTCTGCCTTCAGAAAACTTATACATGCAGACTTTACTGTGTCCTGTGAAAGACTCCTCATTTGTGGCAGATGAAAACTTTGTCTGAGATTATTTTATGTCTAAGCTATCAATAGTGACCAGTACATATCTATTGAGACCATGGGCCACAGATATGAATTCATTAAAGTAACATCTTCCCGAATCCCATCTATAAATAATGTCACACATCAGTCTTCCCACAAATCTCCCTCAGGCTTCTAGGCCATCGAAAGTAACTCTCAGAGAAAACAGTTTGCCATTTTCTTTGACAGGGAAAATCAAAACCAAAGCAACATTAATTACGCTCTGAAGAAAAGAAAAAATGGTCCACAATTTGAGCTTGCCACTTTCCATGCAAAGCAGACGTGTGACAGCCTCTTCTCCTGCATTCCCCTTCATTTCTGTGTCTAGTTCATGCTCACTGAACACATGTCTGAGGCACAGAATGTTACTTTGCCTGTGTCTCCCCTCACTGTTCCTGGAGGTTGTTCTGGTTGTGCCTGGAATGTTTCTTGGAGTGATTGTCATACACAGATAGCATGGCTCAGAGTCTTCATTCAAGACTTGATCACTTGCTCCAAATGAACCCTTCCCTTGCATACCAGCATTTCCCCAAAAGGCCTCCAATGTGCAAAGAGGCCCTAATGAAAGGAGGCCAGTTCAGAACACTTACTATGTTGATGTGAGTGATGCTCCTTTAAAGCTTCTGAGCCAGGAGGGCCTGTAACTCTTTTACCTGGGAAGAATAACTTCCTCTTTTTCCCTGGCTCTGATTTACATCTCAGAGTTTACCCTGAGATCTCCAGAGCCAATACCTGGGTCCAGAAGTCTCCCAAACCCAGACAAATCCACACAGACTGAACAGCCCCAGCCATCCCTCTAAGGGCAAAATAGGTGTCCTCAGTGAGGAGAGGGGATTACAGGAACTACTATAAAGGACACATGGACCAAATCAAGGGGGGAGGGTGAAAGTGGGGGAGGGAGGGGGGTTCGGCTGGGATGGGGTGGAGGGGTGGGGAGAAAAGGCACATAACTGTAACTGAATAACAATACAAATTTTTTAAAAAAATTCTCACAAGTGGGAACATCCAAAGGACAGAGGGTTCAAGTGCTCTCAAGCGCCATGCACAAAACAAAACAACATTGATGAAAACTGCAGTAATGGCAGCATTTCAGATTTGGAAAATTCTCAAGAGTCCTCTCAGGCTGCCCCAGTCTTTTCCAGGCTCAGTTCTCTGACCCAGAGACCAGAGACCGGGTTTTATGGAGCCCTTCCTTGTAAGAACAGAGATCAAGGCTGCACAGGTCAAACATCTAGAGGCCCAGTCTTGTGGATGCTAAGGTTGTTGTTTTAAATGCAAAGAAGTGTAAGCTGGAGGGATAGGGAGAAAATGCAGACAATTGTAACTGAATAAAAAATTTTAAAAAATTTTTAAAAAGAATAAATGCAAAGAAGCGATAAAGAAGGTAAGTCTGCAGAATATGGTGTATTGGTTTCCTGGGGCTGCCATAATAAAGCACCACAAAGTGGGTGGCTTAAACAACAGAAATGTACTGCCTCAACGCTCTGGAGGCTGGAAGTCTATAATTGAGGTCTCAGCAAATTTGGTTCCTTTTGAAGAGTGTGAGGAGTATCTGTTGCCTTTCTTATCCTACTTCAGGCATTCTGTGGCATGCAGACACTTGTGTTCTTCCTCTTTCTTCCCTATGTGCATGTCTGTCACTGTGTCCAGTTTTTTTTACAATTAGGGCACTAGTCATTTGGATTAGAGCTCATCCTAATGACTTCTTCTTATCCTGATCATCTATAAAAACACCCTATTTTCAAATAAAGCCACTTTCTTAGGTACTGGGGTTAAGACTTCAACTGGAAATACACAGATTGAAACATGTACTGGAGTGACATTTAGGGACACTGGCCAATTGTGTGAAAGGTGGCATGTCCTGGCTGTGGCACATGTAGGCGTCACAATGGGGACAGGTGAAGAAGCAAGCAGTGATATAGAAATGAGAGCAGAAAGAGTTGTTTGCTTGTTTGTTAGCTTATTTTTTATCTAATTTTTCCATTAATTTGGATGTGAAGAGGGGAGAAGCAAGATTGGATTAGCGTCCAAAGTGAAAGCTGAGGGTTGAGGGAGGATGTAACTGGAGGAATATAATCTAGGCATTGGAGGAAATCACAGAAAAGGGGAGATGGAAACTGCACAGGAAAGACAATGGGATAGGATTCTACTCTATTTCTCCTAGATACACCTAAGAGAAGGGGGTGTATCTTTTTCAGAGACTGGAGACCAGTAAAAAGACAAAAGATAGAAACCCACTGAGGTTTGTGATGGAAGTAGGGGAATTTTTAAGCCTCACTTTGATAGATATAAAATGTTGACCAGTTGTTATATGCAGTTATGTGTGGTACACTCCTTCCATCTCATGTTGAAGTTTTGGTGGATACACAATACAATATACAGATGATGTATTATAGAATTGTATACCTGAAACCTACATAATTTTATTAAACAATGTTGCCCAAATAAATTCAACAAAAAAGAAAAACAAAGAAACCACCTCCATATAAAATATCACAAAGGATTGCTATCCTTTAAAATAGTTTCTTCCCTGGCACTATACATACTTGTTACAATATTATTGGTGGGGGGGTGGGAGGCACTACATAAAGGATATTATTGTCTAACCACTATGCTGTACACTTGAAATTAATAAAAAATAATATTGAATGTAAACTTTAATTGAAAAAAGATAAAATTACCCCTCCATTCCTAAAAAAAATTAGTTTGTACAAATTAATAAGTAAAAAAGGGAATTAAAGAGGACGTGCAAGACGATTTTAAACAGAAGTCTCTGGTTTCCACTGTAATATGACAAGACCTTGGAAATTTATCACTCCCATTCCAAGCTCTGCTTATCTGAAGCAGAAACCACTGGAGCCATAAAAGGGTAAGAATGTTTAAGTGGGTTTTTTGGACAAATTACTGGAGGCTGAGTTTGGAGTAGAATGAAAGTGAGAAACTCCTGGGGAGCTTCAGTCTCAGAGGGTGCAGTCTGAGGGGAACCCATACTTTTATGACCTTTATTTCTAGGGACCGTACTAGGCTGTCATGCTAATGACCCAAGAAAAATCCCCTCATGGCTCTGGCAGGGGCAGGAAAGTGACTTTCTTCCAAAGAATACATCATGGAAAGAGAGAAAGAAAAAAAAAGGGAACTTCACAGAAGAGAAACCTGACAAACACCCCCTCAGACAGATGATCAAGGTCAACATCAACAATGATGAGTCATGTTGATAGCATGGACCCTTGATGTGATGTGATAAGAATGGCTGGATTTTAACTGCTCTGACCAATAGAGTTTAGGGGAAGTGACACTGTGCTAGCTCCAGTCCTAGACTTTAAGGGAACAACAGATTCTACATCTTCTCTCTTGAAGCCCTGAGCTTCCACGTGAGAAGTTTGACTACTCTGAGGCCGCCATGCTGTAAGGAAGTCCTTGGTTACCATATGGAGAAGCTGTGGGGAAAGAGAGAGGTAGAGGAAGATGCTGGACTAGCCCTTGGTTTTCCGCCCCCAGCTGTTTGAGTCATCCTAACCAAGTTCCCAGACATCATGGACCAAACACAAGTCATTGTTGCCATCCTCTCTCTCACTTCCTAATCCTACACTCATGAGATGTAATAATAACTTACTGGTTTTGGCCACTAAATTTAGGGGGTATTTTGTCATGCAGTAATAGCTAACTGAAACAATTTGAGGTGAGGGGAATAAAATTAGGAGAAAGGTGGATTAAGGTGTATATGGGCATGGTAAAAGGAGAGTGGGCATGGTTATAAAAGGGCTGCAGGAGGACTCCTTACACAGATGGAAGTGTACCATATCTTAACTGGAGATGCATACATATGATAAAATTGTACACACACTCAAGTAGAAATAAAGCTAAGGATCATATCCCTGAGTTGCCTCAATGTCACTATACTGGCTATGATATTGGACTGCAGTTTCTCAAGATGTTACTATAGGTAAAAAATACACAGGACATGTTTGCATTATTGTTTACAACTGCATATAAATTTGTAGTTATCTCAATAAAAATTTCAATTAAAAATGTTCTGAAATAAAAAAATAGGATCTCATTGAATTAAAAAGCTTCTGCATGGCTAAAGAAAACAGCATTTTAATGAAAAGAGAACCAACCGTATGGGAAAACATATTTGCTAATGATACCTCAGACAAGGGCCTGATCTCCAAAATATATAAAGAACTCACACAACTCCACTCCAGGAAGACAAACAACCCAATTAAAAAATGGGCAACAGACCTGAACAGACACTTCCCCAAGGGAGACATACAGAGAGCCCAGAGACATATGAAAAGATGCTCAGCATCACTAGACATCAGAGAGATGCAAATTAAAGCCACAATGAGATACCACTTCACACCAGTCAGAATGGCCATCATAAACAAAGCATCAAAAAAGTGTTGAAGAGGATGTGGAGAAAAGGGAACCCTAGTGCACTGTTGGTGGGGATGCAGACTGGTGCAGCCACTGTAGAAAACAGTATGGAATTTCCTCAGAAAACTAAAAATGGAACTGCCTTTTGACCTGGCAATTCCATTACTGGGATTATACCCTAAGAGCCCTGAAACACCAATCCAAAAGAACCTATGCACCCCATTGTTCATAGAAGCACAATTTACAATAGCCAAGTGCTAGAAGCAACCTAAGTGCCCATCAGTAAATTAATGGGTAAGAAAAATCTATGCTACATTTACATGATGGTATACTACACAGCAGAAAGAAAAAATGAGCTCCTACCTTTTATGACAGCATGGATGGAAATGGAGAGCATTATGCTAAGTGAAATAAGCCAGACAGTGAGGGACAAATACCATATGATCTCACCTTTAATGGAACCTAATCAACAAATCTAATAAGCAAGCAAAATATAACCAGAGACATTGAAATTAAGAATAAATGGACAGTAACCAGAGGGGAGGTGGGAGGGGATAATGGAGGGAAAAGGGGGAATGTTTTTCAGGAACAACTATAAAGGACACATTGACAAAACCAAGGGGGATTGAAGCAGGGGAGGGATGTGGGGATGGGTGGGTTAGGGGGGGAACGGTGGGGGGGAAATGCAGACAACTGTAATTGAACAACAATAAAATAATTTTAAAATGTTCTAAACACTACAATAAAATACTATATTAAAGTAAAAAAATAGTTTCAGTGGTATTTAAATATCATCTTCCCATTATGGTAAAACAAAACAAAGTCAAATTCCATATATTTGAATGCATATTTGGATGAGCATACAGACAGATGTGACAGACCTTAAAGTACCGATGCTGGTCACTGAAGGATGCTACGTGGAAGTGAACAGAAAGATAGTCAATCTGTTCTCTTATATATCTCTGTGTTTTATATTAAGGTGTGGTTTTGTAATAAGAAATAAATGTCTTAAGAACAATCTAACAATGGGCGGGGGGAGTGGGGAGGGGACAGTGAGGAGAGGGGATTACAGGAACTACTATAAAGGACACATGGATAAAATCAAGGGGGGGTGGAGGTGGGGGAGGGAGCGGGGTTCAGCTGGAGTGGGGTGGAGGGATGGGGAGAAAAGGCACACAACTGTAATTGAATAACAATAAAAAATTAAAATTAAAAAATAATAATTAAACAAAAGAAATAAATATCTAAAAGAGCTAAATGCAGTCAAATGCTCTACCCCTGAGCCATATCTCCCAATGTATGCCAATTATATCTCAATAAAACTGGGTAAAAATAAAGGAGCTAAATGAAAAAACAAAATAATAAAATTTGGGGGGAAAATAAATTATTTTTATGATCTTAGGGTATGGGTTCCCTTCCTCAGGAAGGAAGATTCAACACCCAGAAGCAGTTAAGGAAACAACTGACAGAGTAATCTTAGAAAAATTAAAAACTTCGGTAGATCAAAACACAAAGTTAAAACAAATAGCATTAGGAGTTTTTTTTTTAACAAACAAAGGACTAGTAACCAATAGCTCTTAAAAATCACACACACACACAAACCATCCAACAGAAAATGAGTAAAGAATTTGAACAGACCACTAAGGGAAGGACAATAAATGTTGAGGCAAATGTGGGACTTTTCCAGTGTTAGTTTGGGCTGAAACCCCAAAGGTCAAGGACAATACAGAAGATGTCAACTAGTCCCAAGAGTCTAAATGCTAGACCCCTATTCAGCACCTGCTGAAAGAGTATCTAATCATTCGCCTCCCCTCTGTGTGGTGTGTGAGGCAGGAGACAAAGAGACTGGTCCCAGGCTGGGCAGCGGCAGGGGAACAAGTAAAGAAAGGCCAGTGGGCTCCCAGCACTGTTTATCTCTAGTCTTTCCTCAAAGCCCACTAAAATGACATTAAAAAGGGGGAAATTAAGAAAAATCTTTGATGGACAAAGGAAATAGAGAGGAAACAACAGTAACAACATCTTGGAAGCAGGGAAGCAGCAGTATGCGTGGTAATGATATAGCAGATTTGAGAAGGTAAAGTCTAACCAGGTGGTGGAGTAAGCCTGGAAGCCTGGAAGTATTCCAGGGCTGCAGAGAGGGACTGGGATTGGAAGCAACAAGTATTTCTGCGAGTAACAGTGTGGGTGAAGCTGAAAGCAAAGGATTGGATAAATATTACTGTAAGAATATTTGGACCCATGGTTCTTTACCCAGGTCTGTACAGGTGAAGACAGAGCTATGCAATCTAGCAAGAGGGAACCAGGGGTCTCTGGACTCATTAACCAGGGCCCAGATGAAGGTGAGGGCAGGAGGCTGACAACAGGGACAAAGTGAAAGTCAACATACTGAATGCTGAAACCCACACATAACCCTCCTTCACCCTGAGAACCAGGAGCCAGGCTTGTAACCCTTAAACAAGATTTTGCATGATTTTTTTTCTAGTGCTACTCATCAGCCCAGTAGAAATTATATAGACACTGGCAGGTCAGAGCCCCCCAATAAAATGTCCCAACAAAGCTCAACCCAGACACACAGAGCTTCCATATGTATTTTAGAGCCTCACTCTTTTTTTTTGTTTTGTTTTGTTTTGTTTTGTTTTTTTCCTTTTTTTTTAATTGTTATTCAATTACAGTTGTATGCCTTTTCTCCCCATCCCTCCACCCCACCCCAGGTGAACCCACCTCCCTCCCCCCTCTCCACCCTCCCACTTGGATTTGTCCATGTGTCCTTTATAGTAGTTCCTGTAATACACTCTTCCCACTGTCCCCGCCCCAACCCCCCACCCCCGCCCTGGCTATTGTAAGATCGTTCTTAACTTCAATGTCTCTGGTTATATTTTGTTTGCTTTTTCCTTCTATTGCTTATGTTCCAGTTAAAGGTGAGATCATATGGTATTTGTCCCTCACTTCCTGGCTTATTTCACTTAGCATAATGATCTCCAGTTTCATCCATGCTGTTGCAAAGGGTATAAGCTCCTTCTTTCTCTCTGCTGCGTAGAATTCCATTGTGTAAATATACCATAGTTTTTGGATCCACTCGTTTGCTGATGGGCACTTCGGTTGCTTCCAGTACTTGGCTATTGTAAATTGTGCTGCTATGAACATTGGGGTGCACAGATTCTTTTGGATTGGTGTTTCAGTGTTCTTAGGGTATAATCCCAGCAGCGGAATTACTGGGTCAAAGGGCAGTTCCATTTTTAGTTTTCTGAGGAAATTCCATATTGTTTTCCACAGTGGCCTCACCAGTCTGCATTCCCACCAACAGTGCACTAGGGTTCCCTTTTCTCCACATCCTCTCCAACATTTGTTTGTGGATTTGTTTATGTTGGCCATTCTGACTGGTGTGAGATGATACCACATTGTGGTTTTAATTTGCATCTCTCTGATGGCTAGTGATGCTGAGCATCCTTTCATATGTCTCTGGGCCCTCTGTATGTCTTCCTTGGAGAAGTGTCTGTTCAAGTCCTTTGCCCATTTTTTAATTGGGTTGTTTCTCTTCCTGGAGTGGAGTCTTGTGAGTTCTTTATATATTTTGGAGATCAGGCCCTTGTCTGAGGTATCATTAGCAAATATGTTTTCCCATACTGTTGGTTCTCTTTGTAATTTGGTGCTGTTTTCTTTAGCCATGCAGAACCTTTTTATTTGGACGAGGTCCCATTTATTTATTCTTTCCTTTATGTCCCTTGCTTTAAGGGATGTGTCTGTGAGGATTTTGCTGCGTGGAATGTCTGAGATTTTCCTGCCAATGTTTTCCTCAAGGACTTTTATGGTGTTACGGCTTATATTTAAGTCTTTTATCCATCTTGAGTTTATTTTCGTGTATGGCGTAAGTTGGTGATCGAGTTTCATTTTTTTGCACATAGCTGTCCAGAGCTCCCAACACCATGTGTTGAAGAGACTGTTTTTGCTCCATTTTATGCTCCTGCCTCCTTTGTCAAATATTAATTGATCGTATAGATTTGAGTTTATTCCTGGGCTCTCTATTCTGTTCCATTGGTCTATGTGCCTGTTTTTATGCCAGTACCAGGCTGTTTTGATTACCGTGGCCTTGTAATACAGTTTGATATCAGGTATTGTGATCCCTCCTGCTTTGTTCTTATTTCTCAAAATTGCTGCTGATATTCGAGGTCGTTTATGGTTCCATATGAATTTCTGCAATGTTTGTTCTATATCTGTGAAATATGTCATGGGTACTTTAATAGGGATTGCATTGAATCTATAAATTGCTTTGGGTAGTATGGCCATTTTGATGATGTTAATTCTTCCAGTCCATGAGCATGGTACATGCTTCCATTTGTTTGTGTCTTCCTTAATTTCTTTCTTCAATGTTGTGTAGTTTTCTGAGTACAGGCCTTTTACCTCCTTGGTTAGGTTTATTCCTAGGTACTTTATTTTTCTTGTTGCTATATCGAATGGGATTTTTTTTCCTGATTTCTGTTTCTGCAGTTTCATTGCTAGTGTACAGGAATGCCTTTGATTTCTGGGTATTGACTCTGTATCCAGCTGTTCTGCAAAATTCATTTATTAGGTCGAGTAGTTTTTGAGTGGAGTCTATAGGGTTTTCCATGTACACTATCATGTCGTCTGCAAACAGTGACAGTTTCATTTCCTCCTTTCCAATTTGGATGCCTTTTATTGCTTTTTCTTGTCTGATTGCTGTGGCTAGGACTTCCAATACTATGTTGAATAG
This sequence comes from Desmodus rotundus, assembly GCF_022682495.2. Taxonomy (NCBI): domain Eukaryota; kingdom Metazoa; phylum Chordata; class Mammalia; order Chiroptera; family Phyllostomidae; genus Desmodus; species Desmodus rotundus. Next base: position 65,861,419 of record NC_071390.1, read on the forward strand.
GAGTGGTGAGAGAGGGCATCCTTGTCTTATCCTGATTTTAGTGGGAAAGCTCTAAGTTTTTGTCCATTGAGTGTGATGTTGGCTGTAGGTCTCTCATATATGGCCTTAATTATGTTGAGGACTGCTCCCTTTATTCCCACTTTGCTGAGTGTTTTTATCAGAAATGGATGCTGTATCTTATCGAACGCTTTTTCCGCATCTATTGATATGATCATGTGATTTTTGTCTTTGCTCTTGTTGATGTGATGTATTATGTTTATTGATTTGCGAATATTGTACCATCCTTGCATCCCTGGGATGAATCCCACTTTTTCATGGTGGATGATCTTTTTAATATATTGCTGGATGGGGTTTGCTAATATTTTGTTAAGAATTTTAGCGTCTATGTTCATCAGTGATATTGGCCTGAAGTTTTCTTTCTTCGTTGTGTCTTTGTCTGCTTTTGGGATTAGGATGATGTTGGCTTCATAAAAAGAGTTTGGGAGTCTTCCATCAGTTTGGATTTTTTCGAATAGTCTGTGAAGGATAGGGGTTAGTTCTTCCTTAAATGCTTTGTAGAAATCTCCTGTGAAACCATCTGGTCCAGGGCTTTTGTGTGATGGGAGTTTCTTGACGACTGCTTGAATTTCCTCTGCTGTTATTGGTCTGTTCAGGTTTTCTGCTTCTTCTTCAGTCAGTTTTGGAAGATTATATTTTTCTAGAAATGTGTCCATGTCACCTAGGTTTTCAAATTTCTTAGCATACAGGTCTTCATAGTAATTTCTTATGATCCTTTGTATTTCTGTGGTATCAGTTGTAATCTCTCCACTTTCATTTCTAACTGTGTTTATTTGGATCCTCTCTCTTTTCTTCTTGATAAGCCTACTTAAAGGCTTGTCAATTTTGTTTATCTTTTTAAAGAACCAGCTTCTGGATTCATTGATCCTTACAATTTTGCTTTTAGTCTCTATGTCATTTAGTTCTGCTCTGATCTTGGTTATTTCCTTCCTTCTGCTTGCTCTGGGCTGTCTTTGTTGTTGTTCCTCCAGTTCTTGTAGGCATAGGGTTAGGTTGTTTGTTTGAACTGTTTCTAACTTCTTAAGGTAGGCCTGTGTTGGTATGAACTTCCCTCTCAGGACTGCCTTTGCTGTGTCCCATAGGTTTTGGGTTGTTGTGAGTTCGTTTTCATTTGTTTCCAGGAAGTTTTTGATTTCTTCCCTAATCTCGTTCTTGACCCATTCATTGTTTAATAGCATGCTATTCAGTCTCCATGCTTTTGAGTGTTTTGGGTTTTTATCCTTGGGGTTGGTTTCTAGTTTCAGACCCTTGTGGTCGGAGAAGATGCTTGATATGATTTCAATTTTCTTGAATTTGTTGAGGCTTGCTTTGTGTCCTATCATGTGGTCTATCTTTGAAAAAGTTCCATGGACACTTGAAAAGAATGTGTATTTTGCTTCTTTGGGATGAAAAGCTCTCTATATATCAGTTAAGTCCATTTCCTCTAGGGTATTGTTAAGTGACACAATATCTTTGTTGATCTTTTGTTTGGAAGACCTGTCCATTTTTGATAGTGGGGTGTTAAAATCCCCTACTATAATTGTGTTGCTGTCAATATCTTTCTTGAAGTCCTCCAAGATTTTCTTTATGTATTTGGGTGCTCCTATGTTCGGTGCATATGTATTTACAATGTTTATGTCTTCTTGGTGGATTCTTCCTTTGAGTATTATGAAGTGACCTTCTGGGTCTCTCTTTATGGCCCTTCTTTGGAAGTCTATTTTGTCTGATATGAGTATTGCTACCCTTGCTTTTTTTTCCTGTCCGTTTGCTTGGAAAATTTGTTTCCAGCCCTTCACTTTCAGTCTGTGTAAGTCTTTTGTCCTGAGATGGGTTTCTTGTAGGCAGCATATGTGTGGGTCATGTTTTCTTATCCATTCAGCTGTTCTATGTCTTTTGATTGGAGCATTTAATCCATTTACGTTTAAGGTTATTATGGGTAGATAGTTATTCATTGCCTTTATTCCTACCTGTGTTCCTCTGTCTTTCTCTTTTCCTTCCTTTCCTTAAAGCAGTCCCTTTAGCATCTCTTGCAGAGCTGGTTTGGTGGAGCTGTATTCTTTTAGACTTCTTTTGTCTGAGAAACTCTTTATTTGGTCTTCTATCTTGGTTGAGAGCCTTGCTGGGTAAAGTAGTCTTGGTTGCAGGCCTCTGGTTCTCATTACTTGGAATATTTTTTGCCATTCTCTTGTGGCTTGGAGCATTTCCATTGAGAAGTCAGTTGCTAACCTTATTGGGGCTCCTTTGTATGTTACTGCGTGTTTCTCCCTTGCTGCCTTTAAGATCCTCTCTTTGTCTTGGAAATTTGCCATTTTAATTATGATGTGTCTTGCAGTGGGTCTCTTTGGGTTCCTCTTGTTTGGGACTCTCTGTGATTCCTGGATTTGGGTGACTTTTTCTCTCCTCAGATTAGGGAAATTTTCCATCATTACTTTTTCAAACAGGTTTTCTATCCCTTGCTCTTCTTCTTCTCCTTCTGGTATTCCTATTATATGGATATTGTTACGTTTCATGTTGTCCTGCATTTCCCTTATTGCCTCTTCATTCTTTCTGAGCCTCTTTTCCTTTTCTTGCTCTTTCTGGGTGTTTTTTTCTACTTTATCCTCCAGCTCGCTGATCCGATCCTCTGCTTCATCAAGTCTGCTTTTAATTCCTTCTACTGTGTTCTTCAATTCAGAAATTGTATTCTTCGTTTCCTCTTGGCTCTTGTTGATATTTTCTATTTCCTTTTTCATGTTGATATAGTTTGCAGTGAGTTCATTGTAGTTTCCTTGTAGTTTCTGGTAGTTGTCTTTGAGCTCAGAGAGCTCAGTGAGCTTCCTGATGACCATTGCTTTGAACTCAGTATCTGATAGTTCACTTGCCTCTTTTTCGGTTAGTATTCTTTCTGAGACTTCCTCCTTTCCTTTCATTTGGGAATTGTTTCTTTGTCTTCCCATTGTTTGTGAGGCTCTTCTTTTTGGCCTCTGCTTCTTAAATTGCTTTGTTCTGACTCCCTGGGTTTATGATATGAACATCTATGGTAGAATGCCAATGGGATTCGGTGGTGCTCTCTCCTTACTCTGCTGTGCTCACTGGTCTTGAGCTGACGTTTATGTGTTTAACACGGTCTAACTCTAGTCTTTTCAGCACTCCAGGTTTTGTTGTCTCACCGTCAGATCTTTCAATGTCCTCTATCTTTGGTCTCTGATCTTCGTATATGCTGGAATACTGTTGGCTGTTCGCTCTGCTCCTCAGATCAGCTAGGTATTTCCCTGGCGTTGAGGGGAAGTGGATTCCGCTCCCACCTATGTTGCCGCCATCTTCACCCCCCTTGGAGCCTCACTCTTTACATAAAGTCAGAGGCAGAAAATATCAAAGAGTAAAAAAAGAACTTAGAGGAAACAGACAATTCAAAGAACAAGGAAAAAATGTATATATATATATATATATATATATATATATATATATATATATATATATATTTAATACAAGTGTTATCTCCAGAAATTAAGATATTCCAACCATGAAATGAGAACTGCTTGTTTAAAAAACATTAACAAAGTAAATTTTGAAACTATCATTCAGAATTTTAAAAGTATTCTTGGAAATTAAAATGGTAGACATTCAAAACAGTAGCATAAAAGAAACTTTAATAAAAAAGTTGAGACATCTTCCATAAGATAGAATACAAACAAATACAAGATAAGAGAGAAAAACTATAAAAATTAGAGAATCAGCCTAAGAGGTTCATAATTGAAAAACAGAAATGTTTAAAATAGAGAGCAGAGGAAATAAATACATTGGTGGGGGTAGGCAGACAATAATAGAAAAGTTACCAGGTTGGGAGTAACAATCTTGAGTCTCCAATTGGAAAGGACCCATGTGAAATGTAACCCACACCAGAGCATACCAAAGAGTCAAAGGGATTTCTGGAAGATTTCAGAGAGGAAAATGGTCTCACATGAAGAAAAAGAAAAGAGATTGGTACCTGACTTCTCAACACCAGCTCTGTGACCCAGATAGCAGTGGGTCTCGACTACAAAGTCTGAGGACCACAGATCTCTAACCAAGCTGCCAGTCAAACATGAAGGTGGAGTAGCTCATTGTTCCATGTACAGGCTTTCAAAACACTTTTCTGACTTTCTAACACTGAACATTTCTCAGGACACCATTGGAGGAGGTGTTTTACCAAACTAGAGAGAAAACCAACACAGGACATTGGAGTCAACAAACAGAGACCCAGCACAGGGAAGTCAAAAGGGTCCCCAGGACCCCAAGATCACAGCAGGCAGAGTGTAGAGAACAGCCAGGCCGTGTCAGAGCAGGCACCCTGGGAAGGGTGTCAACAGGAAAGGGAGGTGAGCCCTCAGTGGATGTGTCTACACAAACTGTAAGGACAGACAAGTCTAGGGATGGATAGTGAGTGAATACCAAACAAAGGAAAGACTTGGCAACCCTTTATTCCAAGCAAAACAAAACGTTTTACAAAATAGGAAATGTGCACTACATGGTTTGCTGTGAATGATAGGAACATGGTCATAACTCTGTAAATACCAAATATTGATTTGGCCAAAGTTAGTCTACCTAGTATGAAGGGGTGAGGAGAAAAGCATGCATGTGTGTGGAGGGGAAGGGTGGCTTAGAGTTAGGTCCTCTTCTTCCATAGTAGGAATTCACTAAACATTTAAACAGGAAAATCAAGACATGTCAGCCTAAACTTATGTAAATTAAAGCAAGGGGGAAAGCACCAGAGGAATCAGCAAGAAGAATTCAAAGTGATGGCCTCTGGGGAGTAAGAATCAGGATAGGGGAGGGAAGTGCTGTTTTTCATTATAAGCTTTGCAGAGCCATTTAACTTTTAAAACTATGTACATGCATGACTTTGATAAACATAAGTTAAAAAAGAAAAAAAACTACCAAAGAAATAAGGAAATGATTCAATGGGTGAATTCAGCACATTTCAAACTTTTTAACTAACATATCTCCAATGTGTAAATAAGTAACTTTGGGTATTTGGGGCACATACAGACCAAAAGGGCTGTGTTCCAGAAAATTCTTTGAAGTTTTGCTTATTATCTTTAAAATTCACACACAAGTTTTTATTCTCCCTCATAACACATTGCTGTTTGTTTTTATAGCATGTGGTAGGTTTTCACTTTCTTCTTTTTTCCTTCTGCCTCCTGGGCCACACACACCAGGGTAAGATGATTGAGAAAGACCTTCTCTTAGTATAATAAGGTCCAGTAGGTGTCCGCAGAATGGCTGATTGAGGGGGTGAGATGTCTGATCATCATTTTGTGCTCAGGACAAATGCTGTCAAGACACCTTGTCCCATTTGCTCTGCCCTAAAGCCCAGGACTGGTACCTCTCAGTAGGGAGCTGGTGAAACCTAATACTGACCACCAGCAGGAGGCTGGGGTGGTACCATACAGGTAAAGAGCAGAGGGAGACAGGAAATAAAGGGGGGAGGGAGAGAGCAGGGAAGAAGACATCTGGGTCTTCACATTGGGGAGACTGGGATACTCCACAGGTCTAAAACTCAAGCTCCATAGCAGTGACAGAAACTGGGATGGCAAACTTTGCAGAACAGAGTGGAGAAGCCCATCTCACTCCCATTTCCTCTTGTGAATTCTGCAATCAGTGCAATATAACAACTCATAGCAGAAAGTTCATTTCAGGTTCCTCTGTACACAATAGGGATTTTGAAAAATAAACCATGTTTTCAATTAGTTACCTTTGCTGTTAATTGATGTACAAAGTTTATCCTGAGGCTCAGCGCCCCCTAAGTTCTCCCAAAGACCCAGCATACCAGTTTTGTCTGACAGATCAGCATGGAGATCACAAATAGGAAAGCAATGAAATCAAGGGGGGACGTAAAAGCTGGGTTAGCAGGATAATTGAGATGTGACTTGTGGTGGCTTTATGTTCCCTCTCCTGTTCTAGACTTGAAGTTGGCCTTTGTGCTCCCTCCTTCTTGGGAGGGTTGCAACAGGATAAGAAGCAGATCCAGAAAGGATCCCCATTCCTGGCCTGTGTTCTTCAAAAGCCTAAAGGTGTAATAGTAGGAGGGAAGGAATTATCTGCCAAAGCTGAGAGGGAAAGAGGAGAGATTGCCTGACTAGGAGGGGCCAAAAGTCATGATCTCTAGAGGAGAGAAGGTCCTGCCTAGCTTGATATCAACACCAGAGGGAAGTGGAGGAGCTCTGAGGGCAGTGGCTATGTGATGAGGCCCCTTTCAGGCAAGGGTTTTCTGCTCAGGTGCAGGCTTCTGTGACCCTGTGGTCATGCAGGCCACTGGGCTTGAGGAGATCATGCAGGCTAGCACCTCAGCATGCCCCCCATAGCAGGTGGGTTGGTCCAGTGTTCTCTCTGGAGGGCCTCCGAGACCTTCATAAGCTCAGAATGCAGAGGGAGTCCTCAACATTACTAGGATTGAACTTCTTCCCGGCTAGCAGAAGTACCCAAATTAATAAAATAAGGTGTGTGCCTTTCATACAAGTTATTCTCATTGTTACTGTGAATACTGCTGACAGGTCTGGCATCAAAGACAGTTGAGAATGCCTCACCTGTGTTTAGACTGGGACAGGGAATTCCAAGCGGAGCCCCACTCTTCCTTCCCCATCCTGAAAAGTACACAGGTGCTTTTGGGGTGTCACCTCTCTGTTTCAATATCAGATTCCAGAGCCAGCTGTCATAAATGACACTTATGGTGTAGATGTGTGGCTCTGGGGAAGATTGGCAAAGGCAAGAGTTTCTTGGACACAGAGGAGAACTGAGGAGAGAGGAGGTTTTGGAGACAGACATGGTGAGTGTGTCAGGGGTTCTGATGTCTGGAAGGCTGAGCCATAAACAGACCCATGTGGGAAAGTTCTACACTGGGGCCAGCCAGGGTTTACTTCTGGGCAAGGCCAGCTGAGGATGCCAGGTCAACCCCACCCAAACTGTGGCCATGTCCAGGGAGCCCAAACACCACATGCAAGGGAGGTGGTCCCCAGGTTCTGATAGTTATGACCCAGAATTCAGAGCAGAGATCTGACAGACATAACCAGCTGTAGAAAGAGCGACACCTCATGGATCTGAAAACAATACTTAAAATAGAGAGTTGGGAGGTGGCCAAGGGCTGCTCCCACAAGCCACATCTGTGGACCTGCAGCAGAGGTCAGAGAAAAGCTAGATTTCTGGATAAAGAGAATAAAACCTTCCACAGGCCTCCACTCCATATATATGCCCAGGACCTACCCAGAACTCCAGGAGGCCAGGGGAGCAGAGACACCAAGCCCAGCCTTCAGTTATGAACACCACATATGCCTGCTGGCTGGCTTTGAGCAAGGACACCCATGTGCAAATTCTTGCTCCACTGATTATTTAGTAGCTGTCTTCCTCCTTCTCGAGACTTCCATATCTTTACCCATTTAGGGAGAGTCTCAGGATTTACAATTGCTTGTTTTTGGAGGTATGGTGGAGGGCAAACCCTTTCTCCCCAGGCTTTATGATGCTATGGGGGGAGACCTCACCAAAGCGACACTCCTTGCCTTCCTCCCCTACCCCTGGTGGTTTGTCCCCAGTTCTAGTTTTGGGGAGAGTGGAGCCATCAGGAGTACCCCCTGCCCCGATACTCATTCCCTTCTGGCCTTCTCTGTTCTGGTTAAGCTTGACTTCTCTGCTGGCCAACAGGGTATCTCAAGTGGGTTGCCTCAGGTGTGGTAGGCAGCAGGATGCTGGGCGGTGAGCAGCCCATGTGGACCACAAAGCTAGGGCCTGCTGTCCATCAGCAATGCTGTCTCTTGTCTTCCAGTAATCTGTCTTATGCATCTCATCTCCCAGTTAAATGTGAACTAGGGTGGGGGATAATAGGGTGTTATTTATGAGTCCCTTAAAACCTCCACAGCCATGTGGCAGGCCATGTGCCTGGTGTTTTGTAAATGTACCACGTCACTTGATCCGCACAACCATCAGGAGTGGAAATTGCTACTCTGTGGTTCCCAGTCTCACCTTTCTTCCTCTGTACTATGGCCTCCAGGTGGGTATCAGCATACTCCCTTCTCACGGTTTGATGAGGAATCAAAGGGATATTATTTGGTGGGAGGCCTTTGTCACCTGGAGAGCATTGAACAAATCGTCTGCTCTAGATATTGTTGTCCATCACGTCATCGCTGATAATCCCAGTGGGTTCTCTTGGCTCTGTCTCCCCAGGCTCCAGATAGGGTGGTGATCCAAGCCCTGCTGCCTGCTCTTCTCAGCCCACGTGTTCCCTTTAGATGATTTCATCTGCCTCATGATTCCAATTACCATCTATCTGCTGGATGTAAGAATGGGCCCAGACTGTGTGAGGAGCTCCAGTTGGATGCCCCTCAGGCACATCTTACTCGGTAGGCCCACAGTAACCACCTCACCTTCTTTACCAGGTCTGTTTCTCCTTCATGGTCCTCTAGCTCAGTCCCTAACACCATATCTCCCTGACACCGTCCCCTGTCTTTGGTTCTGGGAAGTTGTCCTGGCTCTAGCTGCTTGTCTCCATCTACACAGGCCAGTGCACCTTTATGCCTGGGTTACTGCCAAGGCCCCTTAACCCATTTATACTTTTGTCCCCATCAAATCTATCCTGTGGACTAGCTACTATAATATTTTTAAAACACAAATCAGATTATTTCACTCCTTCACTTATAGCCTTTAAATCTTTCTGATACATTTGGAAAGAAATCCAGGTGTATCCAGGCTCTGCAGAGCTGGTCCTGCATCCCTGCGGGGTACTCTGAATGTTACAGAACAGACTGGGGGGCGGGGTGGTGAACAATATACTATTACAGAAAGGAACCCCCCATTTCTCTCTGAGGGTCCCCCCAGACTAGGTTCACCTTGCCCGCCACCAGAGGAAAGACATCTCTCAATGCCAGAGACTGGTGAAAAGGAAAGGAATTATTTATTTAAAAGTTACACAGACTTAGAGTACCGACTTAATGTTTTCATTAAAATACTAAAGTCCTCTAGAATACCCACAGATGAACACAGTCCTTCCTTCTCCCTCTGCCCAGTCTGGGGTACTATATCTCAGGAAAAGAAGTAGAAGTCCCTGATTCAGGCTCCCGGCACCATCAGCTGTGTCGCTGCCACAGGGTCCCCACTCTGCCAAAGCCATGTGGTCCTCTCCCCCTTCTCCACCAAAGCCACTTGGCCCTCTCTCCCTTCTTCACCAAAGCTACCTGATTCTCCCCCCAGGTATGGCTGCCATGCCTGGGTTGAAATCCCAGCACCAGTCTTCCTCTCTAGCCCCATTTCCAACTCCTCCTACAATCAGTTACACCTGCCAGCATTCCCATATTCTTCCAGCTTTACTGGGCTGCCATAGGAAGTCTGGGCAGGTGTGGTCCCATGGCATGGAGCGAATCTTCTCCAAGCTCTCATGTAGGTGCTGTAACCAGGGGGAGTTCCTTCCCAGTTACATCTTGGGTGGAAGTCACTCGCATCTCCCTGGCTCAAAGCAGGGCCACAGCTATTTAACATATCTATGAAACCAGTTAAAGGTTATAGATATGTTAAATGACCACACCAGAGGTTAGCTGCACAGCTGTTGCTATACAAAACAGCTCTGAATGGCCCTGCTCCATGTGTCCCTTCCCCCAGCTCAGACTTTTGGGTGTGAGGACATCCTATACATATTTTTCTAATATTTCCTGGACACCTTGAGTTCTGGACCCCATTACAAATCCCTATTTGGAGACCCCTCTTGGCTGTACCCTGTTATATGGACAGTTGTCCCTTTGCAACTTTAGCTCCACCCACAGACTCCTTTCAGCACCTCAGAGATCCAGCTTCTTCCCAAACGGGCGCCTCACATGTGTCTTTCCCTGGCTTTTTGTTCCCATTCTTTTGACCTCCAACCACCCTCCAGGTCTCTAATGCCTTCCCTCCAGACTAGCTTGAGTTCCCTGACTCATTGCTCCTATGAAACACCAGATGACTGAAAAATGCTTACTGCAATTATGCTTTTAATTTATTTGTACTTCAAATGACTATCTTTCCCACAGGATGATGGCCATGAATGTAGAAATCTCCCCAGTTTGTTTATTGACTATGTTCCCAGGGTCTTGCACAGGTCTAGTATATAGCACAGTTTGTAAATATTAGTAATAGTAAGAGTGAGTCTTATGAAGATATTGGGAAAGTATTTAAATTTCTTGTTGAATTGACTAAAACTGACAATAATGAAAACACAAAAATCATAAATGCCATTAAAACATGGACTTAGATGTGAATATCATCATTCAGAGATTATTTAAGAATAATAACCAGGACAAGGTCGGCAAGATGGTGGAGGAGTGAGTGGAAGCCACACTAACCTCCTCCCAGGACCAATCTGGAATTACAACTAAATTGTGGAGAATTACCCAGAATAAAGAACTGAACGGTAGTGAGAGAGAAGCCTTATAACCTCAGACACACAGAAGAATCACCTTCAGCACAACCTGACTGGTAGAGAGTGTGTGGAGACTCGAGAGGGCTGGCTGGGCACCCACAGGTAGGAGCACCAGAGGGATAATTAAGTGACCGGTTGGATCCCCCTGAGAAGAATGGTGTCTAAACCCTAAGCTAAGATCCCCAGCCTAGAACACCAGAGCCCAAAAAGTACACAGACAACAACCAGTGGTGAAAAGTGGCAGGGTTGCTCTCTGCCAGAGATGGATAGCTGGAGACACAGAGAACCATGTAAAGGGGCAATGCACAAATTTTCATTTGCTGTCACTTACCTGGGGTTCCGGTAAAGGTGGGGGAGAGTGGGCTGGAGATGCCTGAGGAGAGACTGGGGATGGAACCTTTGGGGAGAGTGCAGAGAGAGTAGCTACAGGGATCCCAGTGCTAAGTCATCCCCCAAATGGTGACAGCCATCCTGCTCAGGCAGACCACTCCCCTTGGAGCAGCAGCAGCCTGAGGGGAAACAACAGCTGCATCCTCAAGAGACTGCCCTGGCTCTGTGGAGCTCAAGCTTGACTGCTGAGTGCAGAGTGACCAGATTAACCAAGGAGATAGCCACAGACATAAATCCCTGGCAAAGGGGGGTCAGAGTGGACTAGAGACCCTTGTGGAGAGACAGGGGACTGAGGCTTGGGGGAGAGAACTGAGAGAGCAGGCACTGGGATCCCAGTGCTGAGTCCTCACCCATACTGCAACATGCACCCTGCTCAGGCACACCACTCCCATCTAAGTAGCAGCAGCTAAGGGAAAACAATAGCCCCAACCCCAGGAGGAATTCTGCCACGCCCTACAGGGCTTAACTCAGACTGCTGAGTGCATAATGACTACATTAACAACTGAAGAAGAAAGCTATAGTAGATCCCTGGCAGTCTCAGAGCAGGCTGCCTAAGATCAGATGGGTTCAACATCTGACATCAGCAGAGGCAGATCCAGAAACAAAAAACAGTGGTAAATATTAGAGTCTACTGAGGCAAAATCCACTGTGGTCTTCTTCCATGATTTGCGATATATTGTTTCCTGCATAGCTTTTTAACAGTCATTTCTTGTCCAGAAAGTTTATGCATATTAAGTAACTAGAATTTATACTATAGTTTATTTCTCTTCATTCTTATAATAGTATTAATCTCTTTATGCCATTATTAATACTGGTTCATTTGCTGTTGATACTGAGATAGCGGTGGGGTGTGGGGGAGATATTTTTGTGAATGTGAATTTGTTCCCTGAGCTTAGTGGTTTTCTCCTGGCAGCACCTGCACACCAACATACAACATGTGGTGAGCAGAGTGACCCTCAGTAAACCAGCTGGAGGGAAGGACCCATCAAAGAATAACCCAACAGCAATGAAAACATATATACATCTGAGAGCCAACATAAACAGCATCCCAAGAGCAACAGGTTCAGCAGATCAAGGAGACTGCATCACTGAATCTCACAACTCTCCTACCATAGAAGTTCACAACACAATATTCGGGAGTCAGAATAGATCAATTTAAGAAGCAGAGGCTAACAAGAAGAGTTTCACAAACAACGGGAAGACAAAGAAACATACCCCGAATGATAGGAAAAGAAGAAGCCTCAGAAGGAATGCTAAATGAAATAGAGGCAAGTCAACTATCAGATATTAAGTTCAACACAATGGTTATAAGGAAGTTCAATGAGCTCACTGGGAATTACCAAAAACTACAGGGAAACTACGATGAACTCACTGCAAACTATATCAACATGAAAGAGGACATAGAAACTATCAACAAGAGCCAAGAGGAAATGCAGAATACAATTTCTGAATTGAATACTGGGGGAAAAAAAAAAAGAAGGAATCAAAAGCAGGCTCAATGAAGCAGAGGATTAAATCAGTGAGCTGAATGACAAAGTAGAAAAAAAAAATTCCCAGAAAGAACAAGAAAAGGAAAAAAGATCCAAAAAAGAAAGAAGAAGTGTTAAACTAACTGCAGGACAACATGAAACATAATAATATCTGCAAAATATGGATACCAGAAGTAGAAGAAGAAGACCAAGGGAGAGAAAATCTCTTTAAAAAAGTAATGATGGAAAATTTCCCTAATCTGATGAGACAAAAGACATATAAATCCAGGAAGAACAGAAGTTCTCAATCAAGAGGAACCCAAAGAGGCCTACTTAAAGAAATATCAAAATTAAAATGGCAAAATTCCAAGACAAAGAGAAAATCTTAAAGGCAGCAAGGGACAAACAGGAAGTAACATATAAGGGAGCCCAAATAAGGGTAGCAGCTGACTTCTCAATAGAAATGCTCCAAGCCAGAAGGGAATGGCAAGAAATATTCCAAGTAATGAAAAACAAGGCCTAGAACCAAGACTACTCTATCCAGAAAAGGTCCTCATTTAAATTGGAAGGACAGGATGAGGGAAGATGGCGGCAAGATAGGTGGGAGCAGAGTCCACTTCCCCTTGGCACCAGTGAAACACCTAGCTGATCTGAGGAACAGAGTGAACAGCCAATGGTATTCCAGCATATATGAAGATTGGAGACCGAAAATTGTAGAGGACATTGAAAAATCACATGGTAAGAAGAGTGCTTAAGGACAATAAGGTCCCTAGGACCAGGGAGGCTGAAGCCCTCGGCAGGGGACGCAGGGTCTGCTGCAGGATTCTTGGGAGAGAGCCGGGCTGGGCTGTGTGAGAGGCCAGGTAATTGTTTGGATGGTGGGAGAGGGGGGAGATGAATAGGAGGAATTTCTCAAAAAGAAAAAGAGAAAATAGAGGTACTCAGCAGCTGTTTAGAGAATTCTCCACAGCAGCCGTGGCCCCTTGCATGCCCACTCTCTCAGCCCCTGGACTGTGAACATCTGATAAGCAGGCCCAGCACACACCTGAAGCCCAGGTCAATGCGCATCCAGATCAATGGCCAGGCTGTCTGGGTGCACAAGCTCAAAGCCCCCGGGTAGGTGTGGATCCCAATCAGCGGCCTGGGCGCCAACACCTGAAGCCCCAGGTGGGTACAAACCCCCATCAATGGCCTGGCTGTCCATGGGTGACCATGCCTGAAGCACCAGAGACTGAACACTTCCCACCTAGCCCCTGTGCACAGAGCCCTGCAGGGCCTACTTGCTCTCTAGGAGGAAGGCAGAACACCCAGCAGAGGGGACCTGCAGGGCTAGGGGAGACTGCAGTCCCTGGAAAGATTTGACTCAGTGGGGGTCTGAATTACCCTGAAGGAGCACTGAGAGCCCCTAGCATCTAGGAAAGCAAAGAGCAAGAAGGTGGAGTGTGAGTTGCCCCTAATTGGTGCACCTCAAGGACAGAACAACTGGTGGACTAAAGGCCTAGCGGGGAGAAGAACGACCCTGAGGAACTGGACTGGAGGCTGGACAACAGTGAAGAGTGTGGCTCAGGAAGGGAGAAAAGTGAAACCAATCCCCCCACCCACTCCCTCCAGTTTCACAGACAGAAAGACCAGCAGAACTGACATGGCCAGTTTAAAGCCAGAAGAAGACTCTTTTTTATCTTCTTCTTTTCTCTCCTTCTTCCTTTCTGTCCTTCTTTCTTTTTTTATTCTTTCTTCCTTCCTTCCTTTACTTTTTTTATTCATTCGTCCTGCCTTCTTTTATTTATTTTTCATTTTAATTTTTGTTAAAATTCCTTCTACTTCTCCTTCCTCTGATCTTTTTAATTCCTTCTTCTTATGTTCCTTCCTTTCTTGTTCTATTCCTTTTTCCTTCCTTCCCTTTTTTGTCTTCTGTTTTTTTTCTCCTTTTCCCAGAGGTGAGACAATAAAACCTGGAGCTCTGAAAAGACCAGAGTTAGACCCAAACAGGGGTCATCCTAATAACCGAGACAGTGAGACATATTTCACTTTGCTACTGCAGAGACTTGCAAGGTGGGAGCGCTGAACACCAGTACACCTGCTGGAACATGAAACCCACCAACAAAGGAACCACCAACAGATACCAACGGAAAAGGTGAAGAAGGGAGTGGAAGCCACACTAACCTCAATCCAGGACTGCTCTTGAAATGCAACTAAATAGGGGAGAAGTTACTCAGAACAAACAACTGTACAAGAGTGAGAGAGAACACTCAAAAGCTTGTACACACAGAACAATCAGCTTCAACACAAACTGTCCACATACGGACAACAGAATACAAGACGTGGTGGATGGAATGAACCTCAATTAACCAGATCGAGGGCAGGACCCATCAAAGAAACACCCAACAACAATCAGAACCCAAAGACATGGAAGAGCCAACATAAATGACAGCCCAAGACCAGCGAGCTCAGGAGATTAAGGAGATGGCACCATTGAATCCCACTGGCATTCTACCATAGAAGTTCATACCGTAAACCCAGGGAGTCGGAAGAGATAAATTTAAGAAGCAGAGGCTAACAAGAAGAGTCTCACAAACAATGGGAAGACAAAGAAACAATCCCCAAAGGAAAGGAAAGGAGGAAGCCTCAGAAAGAATGCTAACTGAAAAAGAGGCAAGTCAACGTTCAGATACTGAGTTCAAAGCAATGGTTATCAGGAAGCTCACTGAGCTCACAGAGAACTACCAGAAACTACAGGGAAACTACAATGAACTCACTGCAAACTATATCAACATGAAAAAGGAAATAGAAACTATCAACAAGGGCCAAGAGGAAATGAAGAATACAATTTCTGAACTGAAGAACACAGTAGAAGGAATCAAAAGCAGACTTAATGAAGCAGAGTATCGGATCAGCAAGCCGGAGGACAAAGTAGAAAAAAACACCCAGAAAGAGCAAGAAAAGGAAAAGAGGCTCAGAAAGAATGAAGGTGCATTAAGGGAAATGCAGGACAACATGAAACATAATAATATCCACATAATAGGGATACCAGAAGGAGAGGAAGAAGAGCAAGGATAAGAAAACCTGTTTGAAAAAGTAATGGTCGAAAATTTCCCTAATATGAAGGGAGAAAAAGTCACACAAATCTAGGAATCAAAGACAGTCCCAAGCAAGAGGAACCCAAAGAGGCCCACTACAAGACACATCATAATTAAAATGGCAAAACCCAAGACAAACAGAGGATCTTAAAGGCAGCAATGGAGAACAGGAAGTAACATACAAATGAGCCCCAATAAGGTTAGCAGCTGAGTTCTCAATGGAAACTCAAGCCAGAAGAGAATGGCAAAAAACATTCCAAGTAATGAGACCAGAGGCCTGCAACCAAGGCTATTTAAACCAGCAAGGCTCTCAATGAAGAGAGAAGGCCAAATAAAGAGCTTCCCAGGCAAAAGAACTCTAAAAAAATATACCTCCAACAATCCAGAACTGCAAGAGATGCTAAAGGGACTTCTTTAAGGAAAGGAAGGAAAAGAGAAAGAGAGAGGAACACAGGTAGGAAATAATGGCAATGAATAACTACCTATCGATAATAACCTTAAACGTAAATGGATTAAATGCTCCAAACAAAGACACAGAATAGCTGAATGGTAAGGAAAGATGACCCACACACATGTTGCCTACAAGAGACCCACCTCAAGACAAAAGACCTACACAGACTGAAAGCGAAGGGCTGGAAACAAATTTTCCAATCAAACGGATAGGAAAAAAAAGCAGGGGTAGCAATACTCATATCAGACAAAATAGACTTCCAAAGAAGGGCCATAAAGCGAGACCCAGAAGGTCACTTCATAATACTCAAAGAAAGAATCCACCAGGAAGACATAAACATTGTAAATATATATGCTCCCAACATAGGAGCACCCAAACACCTAAAGAAAATTTTGGCGGACTTCAAGAAAGACATTGACAGCAACACAATTTTAGTAGGGGATTCTCACACTCCACTGTGAAAGATGGACAGATCTTCCAAACAAAATATCTATAAGGATATTGTGTCACTGAACAATACCCTAGATGAAATGGACTTAACTGATATATATAGAGTCTTTCATCCCAAAGAAGCAAAATACACATTCTTTTCAAGTGCACATGGAACATTTTCAAAGATAGACTACGTGATAGGACACAAAGCAAGCCTCAACAAATTCAAGAACATTGAAATCATATCAAGCATTTTCTCTGACCACAAGGGGCTGAAACTAGAAACCAACCCCAAAGGAAAAAGCCCAAAACACTCAAAAACATGGAGATTGAATAGCATGCTTTTAAACAATGAATGGGTCAAGAATGTGATTAGTGAACAAATCAAAAACTTTCTGGGAACAAATGAAAACAAACTCACAACAACCCAAAACTTATGAGACACAGCAAAGGCAGTCCTGAGAGGGAAGTTCATAGCAATACAGGCTTACCTTAAAAAGATAGAAACATTTCAAAAAACAATATAACACTATGCCTACAAGAACTCGAGGAAAAGACCAAAAGCCCATAGCAAGTAGAAGGAAGGAAATAACAAAGATCAGATCAGAGTTAATGACATAGAAACTAAAAGCACAAATCTAAGGATCAATGAATCCAGGAGCTGGTTCTTTGAATACATAAACAAAGTCCACAATCCCTTAAGCAGGCTCCAAGGGGGAGGATCAAATAAACACAATCATAAATGAAAGAGGAGAGACTACAACTGACACCACAGAAATACAAAGGATTTTAAGAAATTACTACGAAGAACTATATGCCAAGAAATGTGAAAACCTAGATGAAATGGACAACTTTCTAGAAAAATATAACCTTCCAAAAATCAATGCAGAAGAAGCAGAAAGACTGAACAGACCAATAATGGCAGATAAAATTGAAGCAGTAATCAAAAAACTGCCAACACACAAAAGCCCTGGACCAGATGGTTTCACAGGAGAATTCTACAAAGCATTTAAGAAGGAGCTAACCCCTATCCTTTACAGACTATTTTTAAAAATCCAACATGATGGAAGACTCCCAAACTCTTTTTATGAAGCCAGCATCATCCTAACCCAAAACCAGATAAAGACACAACGAAGAAAGAAAACTTCAGGCCAATATCGCTGATGAACATAGATGCTAAAATTCTCAACAAAATATTGACAAACCGCATCCAGCAATACATGAAAAAGATCATACACCATGATGAAGTGGGATTCATCCCAGGGATGCAAAGATGGTACAATATTCGCAAGTCAATAAACATAATACATCACATAAACAACACCAAAGACAAAAGTCACATGATCATATCAATAGATGCAGAAAAAGCATTTGATAAGATACAGCACCCATTTCTGATAAAAACACTCAGCAAACTGGGAATAGAGGGAGCATTCCTCAACATAATAAAGGCCATATATGAGAGACCTACAGCCAAAATCATACTCAATGGACAAAAACTTAGAGCTTTCCCACTACGATCTGGCACAAGACAAGGATGCCCTCTCCCACCACTCCTATTCAACATAGTATTGAAAGTCCTAGCCACAGCAATCACACAATAAAAAGAAATAAAAGGCACCCAAATTGGAAAGGAGGAAATGAAACTGTCACTGTTTGCAGATGACATGATAGTGTACATGGACAACCCTATAGACTCCACCAAATACTAATCAACCTAATAAATGAATTTGGCAAAACAGCTGGATCCAAAGTCAATACTCAGAAATCAAAGACATTCCTGTATACCATCAACAAAACATCAGAAACAGAAATCAGGAAAAAAATATCATTTGATATAGCAACAAGAAAAATAAAGTACTTGGGAATAAACCTAACCAAGGAGGTAAAAGACCTGTACTCAGAAAACTACACAACACTGAAGAAAGAAATTAAGGAAGACACAAACAAATGGAAGCATGTACCGTGTTCATGGATTGGAAGAATTAACATCATCAAAATGTCCACACTTCAAAATGGAGTAAAAATAGCCTCTTCAACAAATTTGTTAGGAGATCTGGGCAGCTACACACACACACAAATGAAACTCGATCACCAACTTACACCATACACGAAAATAAAGTCAAGGTGAACAAAAACTTAAGTATAAGTCATGATACCACAACAGTCCTCAAGGAAAACATAGGCTGGACAATCTCAGATATTCCACACAGAAATATTTCCACCAATATGTCCCCTAGAGCAAGGTACATAAAGGAAAGAATAGACAAATGGGATCTCATCAAAGTAAAAAGCTTCTGCACGGCTAAAGAAAACAACATTACAATGAAAAGAGAACCAACTGTGTGGGAAAACATTTTTGCCAATGATATCTTGAACAAGGGTTTGATCTCGAAAATATATAAAGAACTCACACTCCAGGAAGACAAACAACCCAATTAAAAAATGGGCAACAGACCTGAACAGACAGTTTTCCAAGGAGGACATACAGAGGGCCCAGAGACATATGAGAAGTTGCTCAGCATCACTAAGCATCAGAGAGATACCACTTCACACCAGTGGGAATGGCCATCATAAACAAAGCATCAAACAGCAAGTGTTGGAGAGGATGTGAAGAAAAGGGAACCCTAGTGCACTGTTGGTGGGTATGCAGACAGGTGCAGTCACTGTAGGAAACAGTATGGAATTTCCTCAGAAAACTAAAAATGGAACTGCCTTTTGACTTGGTAATTCCATTGCTGGGTTTATACC
This sequence comes from Desmodus rotundus, assembly GCF_022682495.2. NCBI lineage: Eukaryota > Metazoa > Chordata > Mammalia > Chiroptera > Phyllostomidae > Desmodus > Desmodus rotundus. The sequence goes on from NC_071390.1 coordinate 65,880,418, forward strand.
CTAAGAGCCCTGAAAAACCAATCCATAAGAACCTATGCACCCCAATGTTCATAGCAGCACAATTTACAATAGTCAAGTGCTAGTAGCAACCTAATGCCCATCAGTAAATGAATGGGTAAAAAAATCCATGCTACATTTACACAATGGAATATTACACACCAGAAAGAAAGAAGGAGCTCCTATCCTTTATGACAGCATGGATATAAATGGAGAGCATTATGCTAAATGAAATGATCCAGGTGGTGAGGTACAAATTCCATATAAATCACCCGTAAGTGGAACCTAATCAACAAATCTAATAAGCAAGCAAAATATAACCAGAGACATTGAAAATAAGAATAAATGGACAATAGCCAGAGGGGAGGTGGGAGGGGATAATGGAGGGAAAATGGGGAAGTGTTTTCAGAAACATCTATAAAGGACATATTGACAAAACTAAGGTGGGTGAATCAAACTTGGGAAGTGGGTATGGCTGGGGTGAGGGGAAGTGGTGGGAAGAAAATGGAGACAACTGTACTTGAACAACAATAAAAAATATAAAAGAATGCAAGGGTCTTGCAAAAGTCTGCTCTAAGTTTTTGAGAGCATTACTAAATCAAGTGTCTAAGCAAAGGGTCCAGGCATCCTGGAGAAAGGAGATAGGTGGGGCCCATTTCTTTGTCTGCTAAAGCCATTTATTTTAAAGAAAGAGCAATAAGTACTAAGATATTCCTGTGGAAGCAGGAGTGTCAGCCACCTACTGTAGGTGTCTGATTGAGTCCATTCCATGACTGGTTCATTTACAAAAGGCATTTTTTTCCAATGATCAAAGTCATCTGTGTTCCTCACACATGGATATATAAGGAAGAAAATAACAATCACTCCCAATTGTACCACTCATTAGCACGTTAGCAAATATTCTGGTAAATTTCTTTGAGTTATGGACACCTAGGTGCAAGACATGTAACAAGAATTTTAAAAACACAGTTGCTGTTTTTTATCATCATGATGCCTTGCAATGCCATGGGAACTTCATTTTCCTTACATATTTTTCTGCATTTCTAACCATCTCTATTCATAGATTCCTGGAAAAGGAAACGCTGGGCTGAAAGATATGAACACATTGTATATTTATTGCCAACTTGTCTTCCAGAAAGTTGAATCACCATATTTGGTCTCCAGGAACATAATAGTGTGCACCATTAGTCTTTAAAAGAGAATGAGGCCTGAAATTGACTCCAAAGTTAACCGATGCTTAGATATCCAGGGACTAGATGCCAATCCAATATATACTTGAAGTAGGAGGTCCCTAGCAGGGTCCCCCTGCAGGTAAGGGTCTGATTCTGCAGGTTGTCATGTGGCCTTAGATGCACTTGATGGGGAGGTATTATCCCACTCAAGTCTGTCTGAGGCAGTGAAGGGTTTGCATCGTGGGGGCTGGCTCTGAGCCCACCCTTCTGTCACCCATGTCAGTCAAGGCAGACCTAGGTTCTAGTATTTCTTACTCAGTTTGGGGGACTTCTTTAAGAAAAGAACATAAATGTATGAATGCAAAATTAGGTATAGAAGTGAAGATTTATTTAAAGTGAGATAAAATCAAAATAAATTAGAATTTTTTAAAAAGCTGACATACAACATCACAGAACACGGAAAAAATATCCTTTTTATTAAGTTCTAGACATACTCCTATAATGTTTTCCTTATGTTTTTGGCTGAGTATTCTTTGTTCTCCTCTTCATATGATAATCATTTTCTATAGCCATCATAAAAAGATAATTCAGTCTTTCTTCAGGACATGGCCAATCAAAAATATTTAAATAACTTTTTCATAGTTTAAAAAAATGCTTTCAACTTCAAAACTCATCGGTGATGACATGTAAATTATAGTATTATCAAATTTGGGAACACCTGTATCATTTTTTAAAAGATTTTATTTATTGATTTTTAGAGAGCAAGGAAGGGAGAGAGAAAGACAGGGAGAGAAACACTAATGTGTGAGAGACACATCGATTGGTTGTCCCTTGCACACCCCCAACTGGGGATTTGGCCTTAACCCAGTCATGTGCCCTAACTGGGAATCAAACTGGCAAACTTTTCTCCATGGTTATCATTCTTTTTTTAATCTTCATTTAAATTTTTATTTATTTTTTATTTTTTTAACTTTTTTTATTGTTGTTTATGTACAGTTGTCTGCATTTACCCCCCAGCACTCCCCCCACCAGCCATCCCCTGCTATAATGCTATTTTCTTTAGCCATGCAGAAGCTTTTGTTTTGATGAGATCCCATTTGTTTATTCTTTCCTTTATGTCCCTTGCTCTAGGGGACATATTGGTGAAAATATTGGTGTGTGGAATATCAGATTTTCCTGACAATGTTCTTCTCTAGGACTTTTATGTTGTTACAACTTGTGTTTAAGTCTTTTATCCACCTTGAATTTATTTTTGTGTATGGTATAAGTTGGTGATCAAGTTTTATTTTTTTAAGTGTAGCTGTCCAGATCTCCCAACACCATTTGTTGAAGAGGCTATTTTTACTCCATTTTATGCTTCTTCCCTCTTTGTCAAATATTAATTGACCATAGAGACTTGGGTTTCTCTCTGGGCTCTCTGTTCTGTTCCATTTGTCTACGTGCCATTCTTATGCCAGTACCAGGCTCTTTTGATTACAGTAATACAGTTTGATATCAGGCATTGTGATCCCTCCTACTTTGCTCTTCTTTTCTCAAAATTTCTGCAGCTATTCGGGCTTGTTTATGAAGATGGCGGCGAGGTAGCTGGGAATGGAGCCCACTTCCCCTGTGCACAGGTGGAACACCTAACCAATCTTCTGAGGAATACAGTGGACAGTCAATAGAATTCCAGTATATATGAAGGTTGAAGGCCAAAATTGTAGAAGACATTGAAAAATAGATGGTAGGGAGATTGCTTTGGGATGGTAAGGTCCCGGGGACCAGCATGGGGATAAGGGCTGCTGCATCCCCTGACCTTATTTGGCCTAATAAACCTTCCACAGGATCCTTGGATGAGAGCCAGATCAACTGCTCCCTCTGCTGCCAAGCAGGGAGGATAGAGCAGCACCAGGATAGACCTGGATGCTTGAAGTCACTGGGGGGAATAAAGACAAAGTGGGAAACGCACAGGGGTGGTGTTCACCTGTGAGACTGTGGATGCCGGCTGGGTCATTGCCAGAGAAATTGATGCCAGGTGATGCCTGGAAAAGGGAGAAAAGTTGGGCCCTGACAGACCCTGACCTGAATAGTCTCCCATCTGGTTGGAAAGTGGGGCTGTGTTAGAGGCCAAGAGCTTGTTAGGAGCGGCGGGCTTGAACAGGAGGATTTTGTCCAAAAAAAGGCTCTGGGTCACTGTTTAGGGAACTCTCCCACAGTAGCCCCCCACCACCCCCACCCTGGCCATGCCCCCAATCCTTGCATTCTAACGTGGGGGCAGCACTTAATCTGAGTGGGTAGGCTGTTATCCAAAGATCCTTTTTGGGCAGCCAGGCTGTCCCCTTTTATCTCACATTGACAAGAGCCACGAAAATGCATGGACCAGGATGTCTGAGAGCGGGTAACCTGGAAATGCCCTCCTCCAGCAGGGGAGCTCTTTGTCTAAGCAGGGAAACTCAGATCACTGCTCTATCAAATGCATAGATAGGACTGAGAGATCCCCAGGAGCTTTGGTTCTGCCCTGGAGCACTTCTGCTGGAGTGGTGCACCATGAGAACTGCAGAGGGAGGACACAGAGTCCACCCTCCAGTACGATTGTCAATATTACTCATCCTGAAGTCACCCTGAATCCTAGAGACTAGGACTCTATTTTCCTGGAATCTCTTTTGAAATAAGGTGGGATTATGACACTGTATAAACTATACATGATGTGTATGCATAACTTTTTAAACAGAGATGAGGAAGTGAAAAGGAACCAAAAATATTATGTACAACTATGCACCTGGTTTATACATTGAATTATCTATGTGTGGGACAAGCCCAGAGCTGGGTCATCACCTCTGAGCTCCAGGAACAGGTGAGCAGACTGGGCCCTAAGCGCAGGGATGAGGCTGTTGCCACCACCCAGGACAGCTAGGGTCGCTGTCACAGAAGTCTCTGTGTGTGATCTGCCCACAAGGGAACTCTTCCTGGGACTCAGTGCCATAGTAGTCTCTCATTGGCTGGAGGAGACATGAGTCCCAATCCCCAAAAGAGAGAATCCCAGAAAAACAAAAGGGAGGGCCAGGAGAGGTCAAGGTGCAAGGTGCAAGAGGAAGGACAGTCCTGTGCAAAGTGCAGAGGAAAGTCCAAAAGTCAGGAGCACAGAGTGGGCACAGGACACTTCAGAGGACACAAGCCTTGGATATTAGCTCCCTGAACTGGGTGCTTGAACATAGTGTGGCTCACAGACCCCACCTTCCTTCCCAGAGGCTCTGCATCCACACACTCTAATATTCCTTATCTGGGCTTTTACACAGAAGGGATTTCTATGTGTCTACCAGCCAGCAAGGGCCCCTGATAGGCATGGAAATGATATGGAAGAGACCCTGCCGAAGGGTCTGTTAAATCTTTGATGCTGTGTATTGCTCAGGCTAGGTCATGATGTGGAGGGACCATCTGACACAGAGGTTTTATCTCCACAAAGCACTGGGTGCAGCCTTCAACCTTGCTGGGAAGAATTTTTGAGTCAGAGATGTCCCATGTCTTGGAGAAGCTAGGAAGACTGAGATCTGTGCAGGGAGGCACAGCTCACACAGGGTCCCAGTTGGCAATGGCAGACCTGGAAGCAGCTGGAAAACCATACTGTGAATGACCATGGTTTAGCTTCAGTCACAACTTGCATGGGGCATTTTCCCCACATCTCCTGCTCATGGCCTTCCAAGCCATCCGCCCGATTCTCCTCATCACCAGCCTTTAGTGAAACATGCTCAGCTTTTCCAACCATGTCTCCACCTTTGCCTAGTAGCCCCTCAGTCCAGACCCTGTACACTTAGGGACGTGCCATCTTGGATTCATGAAGCCAGTCTGCTGTGAGTGGCTGGAAAGTGGTCTGCAAAGCTCTGATTTTTATTACTTTCCTAATTTATCATGGCTTAGTCTTCCAAGATGGAAAATATGATTTTGATTTTATTGTTGATGTATTCTGAAGCCCCAGTTCATGGTCGTCGAGGAGGACAGGCCGCTCATAGTGGGTAGGGCCTGAGGCCCAAGGCTGGACTCAGAGAGGGGTCCTGAGAAAGGTGCTGGTCTTACCCTTTTCATTGGCTAATGGAAGAAGCCCACCCAACCATGGTGGTCCTCTCCCAGCACCTACCCAGGCTGGCTGAGCCCTTCCTGCTGGCATTCCCTGGCAGGAGACAGAGCAGAAGTCATCATAAGAGTGTCTGAGCAACAGGCATGTGCCAGCATTGCTAGCACAGCACACTTCCCAGCAGGTCAGGAGGGGCAGGCCACAAAAGGGGAGAAGTGGTGAGGGTAGTCAGGTGTGCAGGGATGGGGTGAGTCCTCCCAGCTGGTCCCAAGTCAGACTAGAACCCAGCTGCCTGCATGCACATAGCTGTCTAGCAGCCCTCTCTTGGTCTCTCTCTGTCTTCCTCTACCTCTGTGTGGCTTTGGCTTCATCTCTTTCTCTTTCTGTCTCTCTCTCCTTCTCTCTGTCTATCTTTGTTTCTACCTCTGTCAGTTTCTGTCTGTCTGCCTCTGTCTCTACATCCTTCTTCCTTTTCCTCCTTCTCCTTCTCTTAGTCTGTTTCTTTGTTCATCTCTGTCTATGTATCAGTCTTTGTCCCTCTCGCCCCTCTCCATCTCCATCATCTCCAGGCTCATTTTCTGCTGGCAGCAGTTGCTCTGTGGGGGCCTGCCAGGGTGCATCCTGCCTGATTGCCCCTCCTCCTGCCCCACCTCCAGGCTATGTCCTGCTTCTCCCAGAGTGTATGCCTGTTCCTGCCCCTGGGAGCTACAGACCACCCCCCAACCTTCCTGTCTCTCCCTCAGCGTGGGGTAGAGAACAGTTGCTCAGATGTCTATCATCTATCCTGGAAGTTTGTGGTCTGCTTGAAAGCTTCTAGAAAGCTCAAGAGCCTCATTTCACCTTTTCTTTTTGTCTCCCCTAGGGTGGATGGAGTTTCCTGTGTCTGTGATGTGGCCCAGGAAAATTAGCTCTGGTCTTCTCTCTTCCAGCCTAAGAGAAGTCAGAGGCCACACCAGCCATAGCCCCCTGGGTGCTGTGGTGGCTGCACCCACCAGGTTCATGGCCCAAACCTCTGAATCTCTGACCCTGGAGTTGGGGCACCCTCCCTCGCTGTTCCCCACACTCAGTTCTGACTCTGTTTCCAGTCATTACCTTGGGTGTCTGTCAAGTTCCTCTCTAGGCAACTAGGATCATATCCAGATTGAGGGTCATGGGCAGGGATCAAGGGTTCACAGAGGGCATCCCCATCAATGGTGGGGACTATTAACAGAGTGGCCTAGAGGGGTCCTGGCAGGGAACATGAGCAATTAAGGGGAGCATTAGAGAAAATGATGAGGTCTGTAGTAACTCTTTCACCAGCTAGATTGGCCAACTGCTCTCCTTTTACACAGTGTGACCTGATCCTCCAATTTTTCAAGAGAAACTACAAATATGGACTTTTATATGAAAATGCCAGGACATAAGTAAATCTTTTTTGAGAAGCACTCTGTAAGCCAAATACAATAGATTGAAAGGACAAATGTGTCCTGCATACCACCTTTATGACCTCTGTTTGGTGTCCTCTAGCATCTCTCCCTAAGCCCCTATCACCATCACCCTCAGGGCTGGTAGGGTGGCTCTCCCCAGGTCCCATACTTCCCTTATGCCTGCCTGGGTCACATGCTCTTCCTGATCCAGAACCACATGGGCAGTCAGATGATCCTCATGCAGGGCTCACTGCAGTCTCCAGTCTCCAGGCCAGTGCTCCTGCCCTTGGCCTGCAGCCTGCCCTTCCTGCCTCTCGCTCTGCAAGGCTGATCATAAACAAAGCTGAATCAGTAGGATGGTCCAAGCCTCAGGAAGTCCCAGGAAGGCCAGGCTGCCATGACAGGCTCTCCTGGGTTTCTTCCCATTCTTTGTTGTTACTGAAGATAATGTTTAAACACAGCTACTTTCTGCCTCCACTCAGGCAACCAGGTCAGAGCACTCAGCCAGGGCTGAGCCACTTGGACCCCAAGGAGGATCTTGCTTGACTTGCTTGCGAGTTCAGCTGAGCTCTGATTCTTCATTCATGAAGTAGGAACACCACCTCATGGTACATAAAGAGGGACAAAATTAGATAACTTACTTTAATTCTGCCAGCTTTCCACCTGCAGATACCCTGGAATAAAATTAATGACTAACGTTTATTGAACCCTACTGTGAGCAATGCATTTTGATAAGGGCTGATGAATATCTTCTCATCTGACCTTCCCAACTGCCTGGTATTTCCACTTTACAAATGAATTGCCCAGCTCCAGACAGGTGGGGCCATTTGTCCATGGAAGAACACAGATTTGAGGGCTTGTCTAAATGCTGAGTCTAGAAACACCAGCTGGCTGCAATGACCATCCTTCAGCCCCTTCAGCTTTCTTGTCCTGGAACTAACCACAGTCCCCACCCAGAGTCTGCCATTGGCCTTGGACTCCAACATGTGTGAGTACAGCTCCTTGAGCACCCTACAGAGGCTGGTCTGCCTCAAGTTTTGACATGGAACTGTTGGCCTTCTACAACCTGCCCCCACCTACCCCACTCCCACTTCCTGAGTATGTAACATTACCCACTTGGCCCAACAAACTTCTACTCAGCCTCCAAAACCCAGTTCAGATATACCTTTTGCTGGAAGTTGTGCCCAGCAACCCCTAGCTACACCCAGGCTGGACTGAACCCCTCCTTGGAGCTGCACCCATTTTTGACTCGAGAGAGTGTTCTTTGTGGGGTATGAGTTCACTACAGAGTGAATGACATAGCTAAGCAGAGGCAAGGCAGCCTTCTCTGGAGCCCTTGCTTTGGCCTGAGGGTCCCAGCAGCTATTCCCAGGATCCTTGTTCTCTGCCTCTAATGCTACCCCAGACCATGGTTCCCCACTCCCAAGCAAGCCACATCCTGCTTGGGCCACAGAGCTTGTAAGAATGGAGTCCATAGTCTGTGCTGGGTGTCTAGCCCTGGGTCCTTGGGGAGGCCCCCTGGCCTCCACCTTCCACTTGGCTCTCCCTGTGTGGGATGGGACACCTTTTCTTTTTATAGCTTTATTTTCATACCCGGCTTCTGATGCCTTCTCAACAGGGTCTGTTGTGCCTTTCTCAGGGATGAGTGGGACTGAGGGATCCAGGAGCCTTAGGTTGCCCCAGTTGTGATATCCTGTGGTATTATGAGCATGGAAAGTGATAATGTGAAGACAGTGTTTTAGCGAGGACCATGTCTAGGTTACCATCTAAGCAATGCCAGAGAGGGCATGAACTCAAAAATGTAAAAATATGTATTGCAGCTGTGGAAAGGGTTCCAGGAGGGAGGTCACTTGGTGACAGAGCACCCCCTGATGGTCATACTGACCTACAGCCTCACTCAGGCATTCTCTGCAGAACAGACAGAATGCGGGCTACCAGGAGTGAGGGGATGGGGCAAATATAGAACTAGAACATAGCCACACCACTTCTCTCTCTGTCTCACACACACTTCACCTCTCTTGAGAACCTTCTCTGCCCACCTGAACCACTGATGAACCAGTCATAGTCAGTCAACAAATTCATAAGCACCTTCTGTATGCAGACACTGCCCCACACTCACCTCGTCTAGGTTACCCACCCCCTAGAGTTTTCACTTCCTATCTTCAATTTGCCTCAGAGTCCTACTGTCTAACTTCCACACTCCCTCACTTCATGAAATTGGCCCTTGCTTCTTTCCCCTGTTGCAGGTCCCTGGCCCCAGGTCCTCATGCCCCTATCAGGACAAGTGACCAATAGCCCAACTAGGTGTCTCTGCACCATCCTGCACCTCCCAGCCCAGCCTTCACACCACCATACAATCCACATGCTTCCATTGTCTGCTCACAACATCCTTGAGAAAGACCAAACTCCTCACAATGGCAATTAGAGCCTTAGGTACTAAGACCAACCAGGACAGTCTTCCTATGCCCTCACACATCTACCCTCCAAGCAAACCACCACAGCACTGTTTTATGAAATCGCCTTGTCCCTCCAGCCTCATAGACACCTCCACAGCTCACCCACGCCTGACAGGTACACCCTGCTTTACACCCTCACACATGGCCCTCGTCCCTGATGCCTGGGGACAGACTCATACCCCATTTCTCTTCTTCACACCTATGCCACTCGCCTCCACAAGAGACCCCCACCTAGCAACACCCACTCCCAGATACACTATCACACCCACCCTGGCCTCTGAGCTCAAGTGTTTGCAGGGAAAGGAGCTCACAGGACTCAACACCAAGATTCCCAGGGGGAACCTCTGAAAGGCATTGCATTTACAGGGGTCTCTGGTCCTCCCAAAGGGCAGCAGCAGGCTGCCAGAGCCACATGTCCAGGGGGTGAGACAGGACAGCCAGGAAGACCATTGTTTATGCCTCATGGCTGGGGCCAGGCAGGCTTTACCCTAGAGCCCCTTCCCTATTTAAGGAGGCAGTGGGAAAACAAGGCCTTGTACTAAGGGGCCTACTGGTCCATTTCAGCAGCTCTCCTCAAGCAGAAGTTCCCACGTCGCCTTCCAGCCAAGGGCACTGCACCCAAACTTTCTGCCTCCACAGCAACGGCAGCCTTGCTTGGCACTGTGTCTGGGCCCAGAGCACAGGGGAAGGCTGCTGGGAGGGCTGGGAGGGGGCAGTCATTCAGACTGGCTAAGATCCTGGATGATGGTGGCCATTTCTGTGAAAATCCCTTTAGACCTCAGACCATCTCTTTCTACCATCCTGAGACAACATGGACTGCATGGGGTTTGGGGACCCACCAAGCTAAGTCCACATCACTGACTCCTTCCAAGCAGCTGTGTAGCTCCAGGCAAGTAACAATACCTTTCCCTGCATTGTTTCCTCATTCCCTTTTCTCAAAAACAAGCTTGGAGTGTCCACCTGGAGGTTAGAGAAAATGTGTCTATAGGCCCAAGAGCTGTGCCTGGTACCAGTGATTCCCTTTGTGGACACTTAGAGAGAAAAAATACCTACTAAGAAGGGTTTCTGGTAGCTAACTCGGTTCAAATTTAAGAAAACAAAACAAACAAATAAAAAACAGAGCTAGCTGCCATTTCTACAAGGGCCTCTCACACAAACCATGCTTCACTGAGAAGCCCGCATTAAGCTGTCTGGTGCCTGCATTGAACTGTCTGCCTGTACTGTGTTTCTGCCACCAGAGCCAACCCTTATAAACAGTTTCCTGGAGTCCTGTTTCAACCAGCAGGACTCAGGCTTTCCTGATTTAACCTGAGCTGCACAGCTACATCCCCATGAACATCTTCACCAACCAATCAAACCAGCTCCATTCTGACCAGTCGGGACAGTGCCTTTTGGGCCAATCGAACTGCAAGAATTTGGAGTCTTCATTTGCAAGAGGACAGACCAATCAGGGACCAGGGGTGGGGACTTTTGTCCATATAAGTCAGCTCCCCTCTGAGGGCAAACTGAACCCTTTTCACCAAACAACAAAAACTCTGTAGGGCAGAGTGGAGCAGAGTAGAGCAGAGTAGAGCAGAGCACAGCTGTCTAGCCAGAGAGGGGCCTGGCCCCAGGGCCATCTCACCTTAGAGCACACGTGGCAAACACAAGGCCCACAGGCCAAATCCGGCCCTCCATCTTGTTTTATCCTGCTGGTACCTTGTTTCTATCCCGTGGCAGTGCCAAGCTCCTTGCTCCCAGTTAAGGAGTAGTTATATTTATACAGTCCTAAAATTACATTCGGTGCTTTGAAGGCAACTGTGAGACTGATGTGGCCCCTGGTGAATATGAGTTTGATACCCCTGCCTTAGAGTCTCCTGAGAGCCATGCTGGGCTGCTTAATTATTGAGTTATAACACTTTTGGGCTGTTCACAGTCATGCTGTTCTCACAGCTCTGCTGTATCACAATTGAGCTGTTTGCACTAACCAAAGTTTCTTTCTTCACTTCACCCCAAATTGGGGATTCCTGTTGTTGCTGAATTGATGCCAATAACCATCAGTTGACACTTCCAACACATTCCCTTACACTGCCTTCCACCCAAATTTGCCCCAAATTTGAGACCTTCCCCAGGATTCAAACATGCCCCAAATGGGGTGGTCTGATCCCTTCTCTTCCCATAGAAGCCCCATTCTGGCTGCATTGGGCCCAGTGAGGTGTGTTCGCTGCTCAGCCTGATGCCCACCTTCCCCTTGGCCTGAAGGCCTGGTGCTGGCATTACATCTGCTGAACTGAGTGTCCCCACCCTCTGAGTCCTACCTCTCTGTTCCACTCCCACACACTTTACTGGACCACCCAGGACATCCTGCCTTATCTGTTCCTCTGACAGGTTCTGCTGAGAGCCCCAGGGTCTTACCTCCTCATACCCAGCTCTTTGAAAAGACCAAGGTGACTCAGCAGGAGTGTAGCAGAGGGCACAGAGGTGGAGTGTTGAACATGTAGGTACCCTCTTTGGGAGAAACACAGAAACCCCACTAGCATTCTGACTTCTTGTCTTCTAGACCCCTTTGTAGAGATTCCCATGTCCTGCTCCCTATTCATTCTATAATCTAGCCACCCAACTGGCTCCTCATGCTCCCTGAACCTGTGTTCAAATGAAGACCCTGCCACTTGCAGCTCATATCTGCAATAGTTCTTGGCACCTGAGGACAAAGGTGACAAGAACCTCATGTCATCTGCTAAAGTTCCTGCTGAAAGGGACCCTCCTGTGAATCCTGGATGTACAGGTGGGTGTGCACATGCGTACATGGGTAGAGGCCAGATCTCAGGACCTCCAAGATCCCCACCTGCCCAAAGAGCTCATGCTCTCTCCTCCTCACTCCCCAGCCACCGTGCTAAGACCTGTCCTCATTTCTTCTGACTTTTGATCCTTCCTCCTTCCTCCAGCTAGCCCTCCCCCAATACTGGACTTAGTCCTGGGATTTGAAGATAGGCCCTTGACCTCCAACTCAACTAGTACTGTGCCTTGGACTTGGCTCTTCGGTCTTCTCTACAAGGTACATGCTCAGGTGGGCTGTCTGGAATCAATTCAGGGCTCTAAATATCAATTTCCTTTGGTAGTCTGTTCTCTGGACAGTGAAATGTTTTATTTATTTATTTATTTATTTATTATCATTGTTATTGTTATTCATTACAGCTGTCTGCATTTTCTCCCTCTCCCTCCACCTCACCCCATCCAAACCCACCTCCCTCCCCCCCTCCCCCCTCTCCCTTGATTTTTTCCAGGTGTCCTTTATAGTAGTTCTTATAAACCCCTATCCCACTATACCCTTCCCACTCCCATCTGGGTATTGTTAGGTTGTTTTTAATTTCAATGTCTCTGGTTATACTTTGTTTGCTTTTTTCTTTTGTTGATTAGGTTCCAGTTAAAGGTGAGATCATATGGTATTTGTCCCTCACCGCCTGGCTTGTTTCACTTAGCATAATGCTCCCCACTTCCATCCATGCTGTTGCAAAGGGTATAAGCTCCTTCTTTCTCTCTGCTGCATAGAATTCCATTGTGTAAATATACCATAGTTTTTTAAACCACTCATTTGCCGATGGGCACTTAGGTTGCTTCCAGTACTTGGCTATTGTAAATTGTGCTGCTATGAACATTGGGGTGCATAGGTCCTTTTGGATTGGTGTTCCAGGGTTGCTAGGGTATAATCCCAGCAGCAGAATTGCTGGCTCAAAAGGCAGTTCCATTTGTAGTTTTCTGAGGAAATTCCATACTGTTTTCCACAGTGGCTGCACCAGTCTGCATTCCCATCAACAGTTCACTAGGGTTCCCTTTTCTCTACATCCTCTCCAACATTTGTTTGTGGATTTGTTTATGTTGACCACTCTGACTGGTGTGAGAAGGCACCTCACTGTGGTTTTAATTTGCATCTCTCTGATGGCTAGTGATGCTGAGCATCTTTTCATATGTCTCTGGGCCCTCTGTATGTCTTCCTTGGAGAAGTGTCTGTTCAAGTCCTATGCCCATTTTTTAATTGGGTTGTTTGTCTTCCTGGAGTGCAGTCATGTGAGTTCTTTATATATTTTGGAGATCAGTCCCTTGTCTAAGGTGTCATTGGAAAATATGTTTTCCCATACTGTTTGTTCTCTTTTCATTAAAATGCTGTTTTCTTTAGCTATGCAGAAGCTTTTTATTTTGATGAGGTCCCATTAGTTAATTCTTTCCTTTATGTCCCTTGCTTTACAGGGCATCTCTGTGAGGATGTTGCTGCGTGGAATGTCTGAGATTTTCCTGCCAATGTTTTCCTCGAGGACTTTTATGGTGTCCTGACATATATTTAAGTCTTTTATCCACCTTGAATTTATTTTTGTGTATGGCGTAACTTGGTGATCGAGATTTATTTTTTTTGGATGTAGCTGTCCAGATCTCCCAACACCATTTGTTGAAGTGGCTATTGTTGCTCCATTTTATGCTCCTGCCTCTTTTGTCAAATAATAATTGGCCATAAAGACTTGAGTTTATTTCTGGGCTCTCTGTTCTGTTTCATTGGTCTATGTGCCTGTTTTTCTGCCAGTACCAGGCTGTTTTGATTACAGTGGCCTTGTAATACAGTTTGATATCAGGTATTGTGATCCCCCCTTCTTTGTTCTTCTTTCTCAAAATTGCTGCAGCTATTCGGGGTCATTTATGGTTCCATATGCATTTCTGAAATGTTTGTTCTGTATCTGTGAAATATGTCATGGGTACTTTAATAGGGATTGCATTGAATTTATAAGTTGTTTTGGGTAGTATGGCCATTTTAATGATGTTAATTCTTCCAATCCATGAGCATGGTACATGCTTCCATTTTTTTGTGTCTTCCTTAATTTCTTTCTTCAGTGTTGTGTAGTTTTCTGAGTACAGGTCTTTACCTCCTTGGTTAGGTTGATTCCTAGGTACTTTATTTTTCTTCTTGCTATATCAAATGGGATTTTCTTCCTGATTTCTGTTTCTGATGTTTCGTTGTTGGTATACAGGAATGCCTTTCATTTCTGAGTTTTGACTTTGTATCCTGCTGTTTTGACAAATTCATTTATTAGGTGGAGTAGTTTTTTGGTGGAGTCTATAGGATTTTCCATGTACACTATCTTGTCATCTGCAACCAGTGACAGTTTCATTGCCTCCTTTCCAATTTGGATGCCTGTTATTGCTTTTCCTTGTCTGATTGCTGTGTCTAGGACTTCCAGTACTATGCTGAATAGCAGTGGTGAGAGAGGGCATCCTTTTCTTGTTCCTGATGTTAGTGGGAAAGCTCTAAGGTTTTGTCCATTGAGTGATGTTGGCTGTAGGTCTCTCATATATGGCCTTTATTATGTTGAGGAATGCTCCCTTTATTCCCACTTTACTGAGTGTTTTTATCAGAAATGGGTGCTGTATCTTATCAAATGCTTTTTCTGCTCTATTGATATGATCATGTGATTTTTGTCTTTGCAGTTATTGATGTGATGTATTATGTTTATTGACTTGCGAATATTGTACCATCATTGCATCCCTGGGATGAATCCCACTTCATCATGGTGTATGATCTTTTTAATGTATTGCTGGATGCTGTTTGCCAATATTTTGTTGAGAATTTTAGTGTCTATGTTCATCAGCGATATTGACCTGAAGTTTTCTTTCTTAGTTGTGTCTTTATCTGGTTTTGGGATTAGGATGATGCTGGCTTCATAAAAACAGTTTGGGAGTCTTCCATCATGTTGGATTTTTTAAAATAGTCTGTAAAGGATAGGTGTTAGCTCTCCCTTAAATGCTTTCCAGAATTCTCCTTTGAAGCTGTCTGGTCCAGGGCTTTTGTGTGTCAGAAGTTTTTTGATTACTGTTTAAATTTCATCAGGTGGTATTGGTCTGTTCAGGCTTTCTGCTTCTTCTTCATTGAGTTTTGGAAGGTTACAATTTCTAGAAGTTTGTCTATTTCATCTAGGTTTTCACATTTTATGGCATATAGTTCATTGTAGTAATTTCTTAAAATCCTTTGTATTTCTCTGGTATCAGTTGTAGTCTCTCCTCTTTCCTTTCTGATTGTGTTTATTTGCGTCGCCTCTCTTTTTTTTTTGATGATCATGCTTAAGGGCTTGTCAATTTTGTTTATCTATTCAAAGAACCAGTTCCTTGATTCATTGATCCGTAAAACTGTGCTTTTAGTCTCTATGTCATTTAATTCTGCTCTGATCTTCGTTATTTTCTACCTTGTACTTGCCCTGGATTGTCTTTGTTGTTGTTCCTCAAGTTCTTGTAAGTGTAAGGTTAGGTTGTTTATTGAAGATGTTTCTATTCTTTTTAGGGAGGCCTGTATTGCTATGAACTTCCCTCTCAGGACTGCCTTTGCTGTGTCCCATAGGTTTTGGGTTGTTGTGAGTTTGTTTTCAGTTGTTTCCAGAAAGTTGTTGATTTCTTCCCTAATCTCACTTTCACCCATTCTTTGTTTAACACCGTGCTCTTCAATCTCCTTGTTTTTGAGTGTTTTGGGTTTTTTCCTTGAGATTTGTTTCTAGTTTCAGTCCCTTATTATCAGAGAAAATGCTTGATATGATTTCAATTTTCTGG
Source organism: Desmodus rotundus (assembly GCF_022682495.2). Classification (NCBI taxonomy): domain Eukaryota; kingdom Metazoa; phylum Chordata; class Mammalia; order Chiroptera; family Phyllostomidae; genus Desmodus; species Desmodus rotundus. Next base: position 65,896,058 of record NC_071390.1, read on the forward strand.
AATTTGTTGAGGCTTGCTTTGTGTCCTATCATGTGGTCTATCTTTGAAAATGTTCCATGTGCATTTTAGAAGAATGTGTATTTTGCTTCTTTGTGATGAAAGGCTCTCTATATATCAGTTAAGTCCATTTCATCTATGGTGTTGGTAAATGTCACAGTATCTTTGTTTATATCTTGTTTGCAAGATCTGTCCATCTTTGACAGTGGAGTGTTACAATCCCCTACTATAATTTTGTTGCTGTCAATATGTTTCTTGAAGTCTTCCAAGATTTTCTTTATGTATTTGGGTGCTCCTATGTTGGGAGCATATGTATTTACAATGTTTCTGTCTTCTTGGTGGATTCTTCCTTTGAGTATTATGAAGTGACCTTCTGGGTCTCTCTTTATGGCCCTTCTTTGGAAGTCTATTTTGTCTGATATGAGTATTGCTATCCCTCCTTTTTATTCCTGTCCATTTGCTTGGAAAATTTGTTTCCAGCCCTTCGCTTTCAGTCTCTGTAGGTCTTTTGTCCTGAGGTGGGTCTCTTGTAGGTAGCATATGTGTGGGTCATGTTTTCTTATCCATTCAGCTATTCTTTGCCTTTTGATTGGCGCATTTAATCCATTTACATTTATGATTATTATTGATAAGTAGTTATTCATGGCTGAATTTTTGTACCTGTGTTCTCTCTCTCTTTCTTTTCCTTCCTTTCTTTACAGCAGCCCCTTTAGCATCTCTTGCATAGCTGGTTTGGTGGAGGTGTATTCTTTTAGACTTATTTTGTCTGGGAAACTCCTTATTTGGCCTTCTATCTTGATTGAGAGCCTTGCTGGGTAAAGTAGTCTTCACTGAAGGCCTCTGATTCTCATTACTTGGAATATTGTTTTCCATTCTCTTGTGGCTTGGAGCATTTCCATTGAGAAGTCAGTTGCCAACCTTATTGGGGCTCCCTTGTATGTTACTTCCTGTTTTCCCTTGATGCAATTAAGGTTCTCTCTTTGTCTTGGAATTTTGCCTTTTTAATTATGATGTGTCTTGCAGTGGGCCTCTTTGTGTTCCTCTTTCTTGGGACTCTCTGTGTTTCCTGGATTTGTGTGACTTTTCCTCTCATCAAATTAGGGAAAGTTTCCATCATTACTTTTTCAAACAGGTTTTCTATCCCTTGCTCTTCTTCTTCTCCTTCTGGTATTCCTATTACACAGATATTATTACGTTTAATGTTGTCCTGCATTTCCCTTAATGCACCTTCATTCTTTCTGAGCCTCTTTTCCTTTTCTTTCTGGTTTTTTTTTTCTACGTTGACCTCCAGTTCACTGATCCCATCCTCTGCTTCATTGAGCCTGCTTTTCATTCCTTCTACTGTGTTATTCATTTCAGAAATTGTATTCTTCATTTCCTGTTGGCCCTTGTTGATAGTTTCTATTTCCTTTTTCATGTTGATATAGTTTGCAGTAAGTTCATTGTAGTTTCCCTGTAGTTTTTGGTAATTCTGTGTGACCTCATTAAGCTTCCTTAGAACCAATTTTTTGAACTCAATACCTGATAGTTGACCTGCCTTTCTTTCATTTAGCATTGTTTCTGAGACTACCCCCTTTCCCTTCATTTGGGGTTTGTTTCTTTGTCTTCCCATTGTTTGTGAGACTTTTCCTGTAAGCCTCTGCTTCTTAAGTTGCTCTTTTTTGACCCCCTGGGTTTTTTGGTGTAAACTTCTGTGGTAGAGTACCTGTAATGCTCAGTGGTACCAACTCCTTGATCTCCCGAGCTTACTGATCTTGAGCTGTGGTTTATGTTGGCTCTGTGTATGCCTTTGGTTTTTGGTTGTTGTTGGGTCTTTCTTTTGTGGTTCTTTCCCACCAGCTAGTTATCTGAGTGTCAGTCTCTTCCCCACCTCTTGTTTTCTGTTGTGCAGTTGTGGGCAGGTTGTGTTGGAGCTTGTTCTTCTGTGTGTACAGGGTTTGAGGCTTTTCTCTTGCTCTTGTTCAGTTGTTTGTTCTTAGTAATTTCTTCACTATTTATTTGTATTTTCAGATAGGTCCTGGGTTGAGTCAGTGTGACTTCCACTTCCTCCTTCACCTTCTTCTGTTCTTATCTGTTGATGTTTCCTTTGTTAGTGGGTTTCCTCTTCCAGGATGTATCCTGTGGTCCCGTCTTCTACCCACTCTTTTTTATGGTAGGCCTCCTCTGGGCTATGGTTGTGCATGCGGAACCTTCCTTGATTCACACTCTCCCTGGTGCCTGTGGTCTCAGTTCCCTCCTCTATGAGTTGTGGACACTCCCCGGTCAGTACACACAGTCCCTGGTGGGTGCACACACTCCCCGGTTGCTGGGCACACTCCTCAGTTCATGCCTGTGGTCTCAGTTCCCTCCGAGATGAGGTGCGGACACTTCCTGGTGTGTGCACCCAGACTCCAGTGGGTGCTTACACTCCCCGGTCGATGCGCACACTCCCCGGATGGGCAGGTGGCCAGGTGGAAAGGAGACTGGAGGTGTTGCTGCAGGGGAATTCCCCAAAGTGCTCCCAAGGGTCTTTTTCTTTTTGGAAAAATCCTCCTGCTCAATCCTGTGGCTCCCTCCGTACAAAGAAGGGCCTGTCCTCTCACACAGCCCACTTCTCTAGTTAGACCAGGTACTGTCTGAGTCAGGGTCCCACACGGTCCAACTGTCAACTCTCCCCAGTCAGCATCCACTGTCTCTGTGGGTTTACCACTTCATCCTTATTCTGCTCCCTGAGACTTCAAGCAACCAGGTCTCTCATGGTGTTGCTCAAGCCTTGTTTGGCAGGGGAGAGAGCCATTAACCTGGCTCTCTCCCAGGAGTCTTGCGGCAGGCCCGGCAGGTGCGGGCCTGGGGCTGTAGTTGCCCTGGTCCCCTTGCTGGTCCCAAGGACCTTTTTGTCCTGAAGCAATCCCCTTACCTTCTGTTTTCTCTGTGTCCTCCATACTCTTTGGCCTCCTGTCTTCATAAACTCTGGGATGCTGTTGGCTGTTCACTTTGTTCCTGAGTAGATTGGGTAGGTGTTTCACCCAGGTGCAGAGGGAAGTTGACTCAGCTCCCACCTATCATGCTGCCATCTTCTCCTCTCCCAACAGTGAAATGTTTTAGAAGACAAGGGAAGGTGAGACATGCATGACCCAGTGCCTGGAGTGGCAGAATACTAAACCCAGTTCCAGACCCTTGGCAGGGCCTGGGACTGGATTCCTTCCATCTGAAGCCCTGCAGGGCTCCCAGTTCCCGTCCTCCATGAGGCAAGGGGACCTGGCAGAGAGAGGTGGAGCTCTTATCCCACATGGCCATGAGGCATATTCGGAAGAAGTTCAGGCTGTCAGGGAGGACCCGCCCTCACACCCTTCATCTGATAAGCAGGTTTGAAATATAGGGCTGGTACCCTTTGCAACAGCATGGATGGAACTGGAAAGCATTATGCTAAGTGAAATAAGCCAGACAGTGAGGGACAAATACCATATGATCTCACCTTTAACTGGAACATAATCAACAGAAGAAAAAAAACAAACAAAATATAACCAGAGACATTGAAGTTAAGAGCAATCTAACAATAGCCAGAGGGGAGTGGGGAATGGGGACAGTGAGGAGAGGGATTACAGGAACTACTATAAAGGACACATGTACAAAATCAAGGGGGAGGGTGGAGGTGGGGGAGGGAGGTGGGTTCAGCTGGGGTGGGGTGGAGGGATGGGGAGAAAAGACATACAACTGTAATTGAATAACAATAAAAATTTTTTAAAAAAGAAAGAAATAGAGGGCTGGGAAGAAAGGCCCTGGGAGGAAGCAGTGGAGATGGAAGGCTAGTCTAATCAACACAGAAAAACATCAGTGGGAATAGGAGGAAAAAGAGGGCCAACATGAGATGAGGAATTGAGAACATTTTAAAAAGAGTCCTGTGCCATGCTATGACCATCTCTAGTGGTTGCTAATTCTCAGAAAATGGAGCAAACCTCCACAAGCCAGCACCACCTCAATGATAAAGCATGACTTGAAAGGCTATGTGTGATGGTTCCCAGAGAGATGCTTCAGTGGGATGTCTGCTCTCTTGGAGATGCTCTGTGACTTCCTAGGGATGGTTGACAGGCTAAATCCAGAAGCAGCATGGGCCCTGTGAAGGGAAAGACTTGTCTGCTTCAGGGGAAATGTGATCAGTCATTGGTAGGGGCATTGTGAATGGAATATGCAAGTTCACTTGGAGAGACAGGACTCTACCTTATCAGGTAGTCCATGTTATTCCCTCATCCTCCCAGTATCCCAGACCTCCTCATCTCAGAATCCCCATGTTCCTTCTATGCACCTGCCTGCCCTCTGCCTCACCTCCCACAATGCTCCTGTGAGGCCCTTGTTTGGATATGCTGCAGGAAATCAGGGTGTGTTCTAAACTGTGGTGACAAAAAACATTCACTATCCCCTATGCCCTTGCTTGGACCATTTTTCCACAAGCACATCGTTCCATATCTCAGTGAAGAGCTCAGGTGAACAGGGGTGTCGGCAGCTCCCAATGTCTGCCTGACCCTGCTCATTGAATGTTTTCTGCTAGATCTGCAGCTTCAGTTTGAACCCACGACATGGGGCTGCGAAGCCCTGACAACCCTCTCCTCTCTGAACACTGCTGGAGGGAGGTTCATCTAAAGACACATTTTCATCAGAAGGGATATTCATTGGCAGCTACTGCACCAAGGATGTCCAGACTCCATGGGGATCATGGGAGAGGCACATTTAGGCCAGGGGTTCTTCCTATGCAGAAGGACCCCAGGATCTGCACCCAGCACTGTCCAGCATGTGAGGCTGCTCTCTGACCCCCTTCCAGGGCCTGCTCTCCACCAGGCAGGTTTGAGATCAATGCCTCACTCTCCATGGCCACTGAGCCCCATGGCCAGAGGAGAGGGCAAAGGTCAGGTTTTCCAGGGGCCAATAGACATAAGGCAGCCTGCTGGAGGCTTCGGGCCCCAGGCTACCCCATGCTCACCCCCTTTCATACAAAGCACAGGAAACTCCAGGCACTAGACATGGAGCCCAGTATATCTATTCCATTTTCCTTAAGGATATGAAAAGCATTTAACATGACAGCTCAATTTTCTTCAAACAAGGTGGAGTGACTTACATGGGGCACTTCCCTGGAGCCAAACATCTGAGTCCAACAGTAAAAATGCCTCCAGTTGTTTGGTTTGTCCCTAATATGTAGATGTTGGGCACCAGGGAACTCAAACTTCCATATGATGACTTTGGATTCTGAAGCAGGAAGGGTTCTGGTGATCATCTGAGTGATGGCCACCATTAGTAGGTAAGTGTGCATGTCTGGACCCATTTCCATGACGTGGGATTGACCAGGCAGAATCAGGGGGTCTTAGGAGGGTTTGGGAAACTGAAAGTCTCCTGTGCTCCTCCATGGTTGCTTGTCACCATAGTAAGTGCCACCTGTGAGTACCTAGCATGCTGTGGTGCTCAGAAAATGGCGGAAAGTGTCCATTGACTTGAGATCACTTGGGGGAGTGCAGCCTCCTGGCCAACTTGACTCCCATCTGTGCTGTGCCCACATGTACGCCTGCCTCATCTGTACCAAACGAATGGCAGCAGGACAACTGGGAGCTTCTCCCAGGTCCTCTGCCAAGTGGGCCTTGTGCCAGAGCTGTGGTCCAGGACATCCCTGCCAAGTTTCCAGGCCTTTGTCATGCTCTACTGCTACCCAAGGGGAAAACCCCTGCTCTTTCTTACTTCTTTAGAGACACATCATATTGAAGAGACTTGGCTCGCATCTAAGACTAGCTTATTTTCTCTACACACATTTTTTTGAAGGGGAACAAGTTATTTTTCTTCTTTTCCATGGGATGCTTGGTGATGGGCTCTGGGGCAACTGCTCAATCCACCTGTTGCTAACTCCCAGGGCTGAGTGGAGACAGTGCAAACTACCACTGCCACAAGTTTTGCAGTTCAAAAGAAAAAAAAAAAAATGCCACTTGGGTTCTCTAAAGTCCAGAGGTCACATCTTGTAGGAAATACTGTGATGTTAGTAGTGCCCTGAATGTCACACAAGGTGAAGACCACAGTGCCCGTGGCAATAACAAGACAGGAAGAGCTGATCTCAACTCAGCCAGGAGGGTTCCCCTCTGAGAGGGCCCACAGTCCTACACTCCTGGGAGTTCTAATTAGTGTGAGGGGGAGAGGGTTGCCCCCAGTGGGCACACCCACAGTGGCTGAGCCTCTGAGAACAACATGGATTGGCTGAAGGTGTCCCAGAAAGAAGAGGGAGTTGCTTCCATAGCCTGAGGGATTTATGCTGGCCTAGGTGAACCTTCAGTTCACAGGCTCTGCAAGAATCCTTTGAAGGCCTTTCAAGGTGTCTTTCAGGGGAAAATCACACAAGAGCCACCCTGAGAGTCTCCTTGATGCACTGGAGCACAAAGCAAGAATCATCACCTGGGTCTGCCCGCAAGGGGCTCCATGTTCGGAGACACTGACCACTCATTGGCCATGCCATCGGTGAAGGAGCCCTTGACCCAGACTGGTGCAGGGAGAGCCCCTAAGAGGAGACTCCTCAGCTGAGACTCACTGGGTAATGCAAGGAGGGAGAACCATTCCTTTCACACAGAGGTTTCCCTGGAAGGGGCATAAAATGATTGTGGGGTGCAGGACAGGAGTGTGAGTTTCTACTACTTTTTTAATCTAAAAACAAGAAAGAAAATGGTATAGCTCAGCTTTACAGACCAGAATGTGTTGGCAGAGTCTTGCCCTGGCTAGTGTGGCTCACTTGGTTGGAGCACCATCGGGTAACCAAAAGTTTGCGGGTTCAATTCCCAATCAGGGCACATACCTAGGTTGCAGGTTTGATCCTCAGGCACATACTATCCTCCATCCAGGGACCCAGGAAGCAGCCAATCAATGCTTCTCTCTAGCATTGAGGACTTCTTTGATCACTACCCCATTCCCTACCCGCTGTGTGCCGCACCCCCCCACCCCTGCACCACACACACACTACTCATTCTTCTTCCCTGCTCTCTACCATTCCCTCCAGGGCACTACTCACCAACAGTATTTGGTTTTTTGCTCCCTTGTGTTGCTTATTGTTGGTCCTCCCACTGGTAATATACTGTGCTTCTTTGGGTCTGCACCTCCTGTGAGGCAGGTACTACTAAGATCCACATTTTATAGGTGGGGAGACATAGGTCCAGAAATGGTAAGCAGCTTGTCCTTAGAGACCAGTTAGTCAATCCACCCTGTCTGGCCTAGGGTTGGTGCAGTTAACATTTGGGCCACCGTATCTCCAAAATATTAGTTATCTAAGGTCTAGGGCTCTGGTCTGTTGTCCACACTGGTATATTCCCAGATCTAAAACAACATAAGGGCTTCATAAATATTGGTCAAATGATTGAATTTACATCATCTCCCCAACCCTCTGACATTGGTTTATGACCCCCTAACACACATCCAGGAATCACTGAACACATCCTGGAGTTCATCTGTGAGGGGTCCCCATTGGCTGTGTCAGAAGCCCCTGAAGCCTGTGAAGGCAAGGCTCCCACACTGCCAAGTGAAGGTCAGGATGTGACAGCCCGGGGAAGTGGCTACGTTAAGAGTAGGGTCAGTGGGTCAAGCAGCAAAGTGAAACATCAAGCTGGAGCAGCCCTTGCTGCTCCTTCTGCCCTCCCTGCACACAGCTCTCTCCACTTCACTGCATACCCTACAGGTCACAGTCTTCACTGAGGAGATAGTAGTTTGTTACTGGAGACTTTGGGGCAGTGGAGGGAGTAAAAATGGTTAGAACTGGGGTGAAATCCCACATCCCCACTTAGAAGCTGTGTGATCTTGGGCTAGTGCTCCAACCACTCTGAGTCAGATACCTCTGGATATACAGGGCCAGGCTCTGGGCCTGTCTGCTCTTCCAGATTTCTGCCTGAGAAGTGTTTTTTCTAACATAACACACACATAGGTGGTCATATTCTCTAGGCCTGTGTTCTGGGCCTATTTGGGCCTGGAGGAAATTTCAGCCTGAGTTTCCCTGGATGGTCTCTACATCCAAAGCCCTCCTGCCCACTATCTTCCAGCACCTGTCTGTAGTTCCTTACAGGCCTCAGAACTATCTTTTTGTAAAACTCAAGGCTGGCTACAGAAGTGTCTTTGTCTAGCTTCAGTTTCTAAAATCTTACCAGATTTCTAAAATTAAGGGACACCTTTATCAGTAGTTTTCTTATGTCAAGATATTATACATATAGACCCCAATCTGAAGATGTTTTCCAACATAAAAATTCATTTGTATTTTGAAGAGGTTGTTGTGAATCTCTTTTGAAAATTCACAGCAGGTGCTCAGAGGACTTCTGGACTTGATGAGTAAGGGCAAATTTCCTCTTCATAAAGGATTTCAGATCTAGATGCTGTCTCAATGAACCACCCGCCCCCGCCTCCCAAAAAAGAACTTCTTCCAACATTGGCTTTTCTAAGGAAACTGGTGCTGTGGACATGATATCCACTTCACTTCGGGAAACCAAAGTCTTTTTAAAGAGGAAATATTTTCCAGCAAACAACCTTGCTTTTGTAAATCTGCTTTAAAAAAAAAAACACAGTTGTATAATCTGTTTCAAGTTTGGTGGTAACTTTATGCAAAAACAACTTCAAGTTATGTGTCCTCTGGGCACCAGTGAACTCAACATGAATAAGTGTTGGGTTCATAAGTGAGCTTAGATTTTTAAACATAGTTTAATTTGGTAACAAAAAATGAGTTAACTTCTTAAAAGCCAAGTAAAATTCAAAATGGAAGCTTAGGAAAGATTGGCATAAATAACAGTCCATACATGGGAAGTTTGCAGCTGTTTACCAGGTTGGTCTGTGATCTTGTGGAAGCCACTTGGCAACCTTAGTTTCTTGCTCTGCAAATTGGGGATAGTAGCATCTACCTCGCAGGGTTGTTTGTTTATTCATTCAACAAACATTTGTCAGAGCCTCCACATTTGGGTGAACTCCCAACAGCAAGTGTCTGTGTCCCCAATCCAGGTCTGTGAGTCCTTACATCACACTCTAAATGACAACAAACTGGTGCTCCACCTTTGAGGACAGACCTCTCTCCCGTTACTCAGCAGCTCTGTGTTGAGCACCTAGAGTGTGCCCAGTAGGGACTCTTCTCTAAGATGTGGTGATATCACAGGAAGCAGAGTACCTGTTCCTACATGCTTATGATCTAGAATAAGGAGAAAGATATTAAATATACACACTGACAAAGAAGGTTACATAAAATAGTAAAAGCAGGGTCGGGAAATATATAGTTGAGTCCTAAGACTTTCCTGTCTTTCCTCTTAAAAGAATGCCTTCTGCATGATTCTCTCCTTCTCTCCCAGCCCCATGGAGGTCCAGCAGTGGTGCTGACCACACCCATTGGCCTTCCTCCCTTTCCATCAGCCCAGGCAGAACATTCAGAGAGGTCATGTGGGAATCCCACAGAAGTGTTGACTCAGCATCTTGCCAGCCTCCCAGCTTCAGCTGAGGGAGGAACCTGGGCCCAGGGAGAGTGATCATGGCCTACATCCAGAGTCCAGGCAAGACAAGTGGGCTCATCTGAGCAGCACTGTCCCCGGAGAGCTCAGAGTGGCAGGAAGGAAGGTGTATTAGAGGGGAGGGTCAGGACACAGTTCCATCATGCCCCTATATGGGTGGAGGCAGGTGCTCAGCATGCCTATGAAGCAGAACTGGGAGGATGGACTCAGCTTCCAGGAAGGGTGTGTACAGTCTCACATGGCCTGGGAAAGGCTGACACTGCAACCTAATAGTGTGACCATTCTAGTGCCAGAGCACAGGCCTGGTCAAAGAGGTTAGGCCTGTGGAGGGCTGAGGCTGGTGCCCACCAGCTGATCAGGATGGGGTTTGGCCCACAACACTGGCCTGATCAGGGCTGTCCCAGCACCAATAAACAGTAGGGCAGGGTTGGGGAGCAGCAGAGTACATGGGAACAATGAGCACCCAAAGTTGGCCTAGACAACCTGGTTCATCAACTGAAGTGAGCCCAACTCATCAAAGTGCTCCTTCGGTGCATTTTTGGAACCCATCTACCTTAGGTTCAAATCCACTTTGTCCCATCAGCTGTATGACCTTTGGCACATTTTTTCTGGGCCCAAGAGAAGGCTTTTTAATCAGTCAAACAGAAGCAGTGACAGGTGCCTTGTACGTCTGTCTTGAGAGTTGATGAAATTGTGAAATGTAAATCTCCTACCCTAGCAAGTGGTCATATTACTAGCAAGGTGGTGGATGTCTGGATCCTCCCCTAGTACCCACCTAGCAGGCACGGATGTGGTGCTATGCTGGGCTGCAGATTCTCATCCTGCCTACCTACCATAGATTGTTTATGTTAATGTCACAGCTCTAACATATTGTCACTGGAGGGTGTGAGATTTTAAAAAGAGCTTCTTTTCCAGAGCCATGTTGCTCTGTCTATAATTAGGGCAAGTTTTCCTGAGCATCTCTAAGAGGTGGGTGGAGCAGCCTGGTGGGCTAGGCTTGTTAGTGTAAGGCATTCCTGGAGCTTCTGTGCAGTCCAGCCTGTGCTCCTCCATCCCTTGCTTCCCTAGCCCCCTGCCCTTGGCCCCCACCAGGCCCTTATTAAGGGATTAGCAATGTTGGCCCTGCAGTGCTTTGGCTATGTGTGCAGAACTATCGGGTTCTGTGCTCTGTCCCCTCTGCCCCTTATCAGTGATCCCCAAGTGATGTTTGTACTGGGAAAATTAAAGTGGGGCTTGGGCGGAAATTATGGACCACTGGTGTCACGCACTAATTAAAGACTTGGGGGTCAAGCATCAGGGAGGGTACTAGACTTCCTCCCTTCTCAGTCCCTCTGCTAATGGGATGTAAGAAAGCACAGCCCAGGCTTCAGGCTGGGGAAGCTCACATTTCCAAGGCCTGTGAGAGTATGATAAGGGGTGACTTGGTCTGCTGTGCCTCAGGGAAGATGACAGGTCTTGCTTAACCAAATGCAGGGTGATGCTCCTATCTGGGCCCAGTGTTCACGTCACAGAGGGTGTAGCTGTCAGAGCCTTGCCACAGGCTGTGAACACCCAGCAGTCATCCATCTTCAATGGCCATCTGCCTTCAGCACAGGAGGGAGGATGGGGACTTGGGGGGATATTCTCATGTTTGTTGAAACACATTTATGACCTAGTAGGTTGTTTAGGACAGTTCTGAGTGTCTACATCTCTGTCATTAAAAAAAGAGATTAAAATTAAAGGATGATTCTGAATAATGAAAAAGAACCAAACATACAGAATAAAATCAAAATATAATAATTTTTGCTATTGTTCTCTGTTTCCCAGGCTCTCAGCCCACTAGACTGTGAGCTCATAGAAGGTATTGTCTCTGTCAGCAGAAACCTTCTCTGCTCCTGTCTCTAGCAAGGCAGATGCAAGGTGGAAGCCTGGGGATATCTGAATGATTGAGCTCACACTCTTGCATATGGGGTGAGATAACATCCCCAGGTCTCAATCACACTTCCTTCTGCCTCCCACACTCACTCTAGGACTTCACTCAAGGGGAGGTCTCACCGGGGGCTTGCCCCAGCTTTGCCCCAGCTCCCAGCCTTCTCCCCCAGCAGCTCCTAGTCCTCACTCAGCTCCCAGCCCTTGTACCAAGCTCCTAGCCCTTTCCCCTAGCCTTGCTCCAGCTCCCAACCCCAGAGAGATAGACCAAAGGCTCCTACTACTACTGAGTCCAAAGCAAAGGCTGTAAATATGAGACCACTAAGGTCAAGATCTGATTATTCCAGCCTCGTTGAGAGGGCTTGACATAAATCCCTGCATGGAGAGTGTTCATATGATCACACTATCTCAAAAGCTTCCTATGGATCAGGAAAGGGGCCACATGGGCACAGCCCCACTTGAGCAAGCATGGCCACTGCCCAGCCCAGGTAGTGATATAGGAGTCCAGCTCAGAACTCCTGCCCCACCCACTATCAGGACACCCAACGGTGGCACCTAGAGTGATGATCAGTCATGACCCAAGACTATGGGGCCCCACTCTGTGAACTAATATGCCAGTCCCCACCTAGGACACCCTCCAACCTCCCTCTGGATCCCTGTAGGAAACAGAGTATTCAATCCAGGTCTGCCCATAGCTGGTGGGGTGTGCCAAAGCAGATGCTTTACAGTGTAATGCAATTATTCTGAGAAGAACTTCTGAGCCCCTCTCTCTTCCTTCTGCCCATTCTCCATGCCCACTTTGGTTAAACATGTTCTTCAATTTCTTCATCACTCAATCCAGCTTCCTTTGACAGAAAGGACTAAAATTTTTTTGAGCACATACTATTTTCTAAGACAGGTTTCATGAACTAAGGCTTGAAGGCCAAAGCCAGCCATCTGTCTATGTTAATCAGTAAAGTTGTATTGGACACAACTGTGTCCATTCATTTACATAGTATCTGTGACTGCTTGCAGGCTACAGAAGCACAGATGAGTATTTGCAACAGATATCTTATGGTCCATTGCCCTTCACAGAGGTTCACCAACCTTTATGCCAGGAGGTTTGCAAAAAAAATTTTTGTATCCTCATAATTTTTTGGTAACCTCTCTGATTTCCACTTGAAGAGAAGTCATTCAGGTCAGGCAAAGTCAAATAGAACCCACAGCTGGCAAGGGGTGGTGCTGGTGGTGAAACTCACACCATGTCTATTTGACTCTGAAGACCATATTCTTGGCACTCATCGTTTCTTTCACATCTTTGGTAGAAAAAGCTGAAGGTGAACTGTCACCTTGATCCTGTTGCTAAGGCAGCTAGAACTATGGCTCCCAAATAAGCAGGATGTCTAGTAACAGACTCCAACTTCTCACCATGGAAATCCAGGTTAAAGTGAGGACAAATGACCTTCTCCTTATTATTTTCCAAGATCCCCAACATTAATCATACAGATAGCAAACTCCCTCCTTTCTTTCCCCCTGTGTTTGTGACATAAAAGTCAATCAATTAGCTTCTCCCTCCTCAGTCTGATCCAGGCATTAAGCATTTGGGGCCCCCTAGCCAGCTGGCTAAGGCTAAGCCAAATGCCCAAGAGATCCTTTCTGGGACTATCAGAAACCTCCTTCATGGGCAGTGAGACTTCAGATGAGGAAGTTGACTGTGGTCACAGAGAAGCTGCTGGAGGCAAGACCTGTAATCACTCAGCCAAGGGTGATAGGAACTCAACAGATGAGATCATTAATCCTGAGCATTCACCAGAAAGCAGAGATGGCACTGGGCTGCTTCTTGTCTTTGTTGGCTGCTGAAGCTCTGAATGCCCTTCCATACTTGGAGAAGTAGACTCAGCATAGATCTTGGGGGACCCAGGGTTTAGCCCCCACTCCAGAAACTGAGCAGAGTAGGTGAGGCTCATTCATCTTCCTGCTGCCTATGCCCACATGGCCATGCTCCCTAAACTTCATCATCCAGCAGTGAACTCTGCCAGGGTTCAAGGGCTAAGGAGGCATCCCAGGTAGTGGTGCCAGTATGCTAGCAGCAGCAATCTAGGCCCCATCCTCCCAGCTGACCACTCCTGCCTTGATTTCCTCCTGTTCTCCAAATCTGTGTACCAGGCTTCTCTGTCAGTTACCTGATCTCTTCCAGTAAATTCCATTTCTACTGAAGCAAACCCAGGTATGTGCAAAAAGGAAGCTTGGAGAGATTAGGTGGTTCATCCAAAGGGACACAGACAATATAAGGCAGATCTGGGGCTCCACACAGCTCCTCTGGGCCTAGCAGACATGCCTTTCTCGCTAGTCTACACTGCCTCTCATGAGTGACACAACTTGTTCTAGAACCTCAAGAATAAGCCACCACTCAGACACACTACAGAACTGTGCTGACTCCCCCCTCACTTGACTTCCCAACCATGGCCATCCTAATGAATTTTCTCAGGTCCCAGGACATCCCCTTAAACTAACTCTTGTCTTTTTGGGGAAAATATCCAAATCCCCAGAATATAGAGTGCATTACAAAAATGAAAGTAAAATTTTTAATCATGTGTGGAACAGTGAGGAAGAGAAGGGTGGACTTGGAAGGTGCCAGTCGGCCCGTAGATGGACAGCTTTACCCATAAGCCCATAAGCACTTGCTGGAAGGAGATGGGGGGCCCAGGCATTGGAAGACCTGAGGCTAGGTCAACAACAGAGGAAGTGGGCCTGTGGTGACTTGCCTTTTTCCCAGAGCAGGATGAGCAGGATGTGGCCACCAGGTTGGTGTCATGCAAATACAGGGCTGAGAGCAGCCTAGGCAGAGGGACAACTGGGGTAGTGCCCCAGTGCCAAGAGAAGACACCCCATAAGGGCTCCCATCTCCTGCCAATCTGACAGGGATTTGGGGGTCTCAGAGATTTTTTTAATGCCTGAAGTGTAACTCTCTGAGCCTAGTAATGCATGGACAGGACAAGTGTGGACCTTACCTCCTTCCTCTTGATCCTGTGTCACCTCCTCCAGACATGGCCTGGATGATGGGCCAGACACTTAATGGGGAAAGGTCAGGCTCCTAAATTTAGGACCCATGGGTCAAGGCCAGCATCTATGTCCCTTGGTTTTTTGAGGGGAGGGGGGTACAGTGAACTTTATTGATGGTGCATGACAAGGCAGGGCTCCCTAGGCCGCTCCCCTCTTCAGGGTGTCTAGGATGGAAACTGGAGGTCAGGAGATTCTCAGTGTGTTGGGGGATCAATGTGGGGCAAGGACTCCCCAGCATCTGAGGGTCTCTCTTTCTGTTGCTGGGGCTGGTAGTCCAGGGGGCTCTTACTCCTTGGAGGCCATGAGGACCTTAAGGTCCACCACCCTGTTGCTGTAGCCAAATTCATTGTCATACCAGGAAATGAGCTTGACAAAGGGGTCATTGAAACCAATGCCAGCCCCAGCATCGAAGGTGGAGGAGTGGGTGTCACTATTAAAGTCACAGGAGACAACCTGGTCCTCGGTATTGCCCAGGATGCCCTTGAGGGGGCCCTCTGGTGCCTGCTTCACTACCTTCTTGATGTCATTGTATTTGGCATCTTTCTCCAGGTGGCAGGTCAGATCCACAACCAACACATTGGGGCTGGGCTATGTCCCTTGGTTTTCAACTGTGTTTACTCAGAGGTTCTCCCTCAGGAGGTGACCTGCTCTCACCTGCTTCATGGAAGCATTTGGTGTAGGGCAAGGGGTTTGATTCTGAGGTGTCACACCTGCACCATGACATCCCTGCTCAGGGCTTCACATCCAGAAGTGACTGGGCTGTCATGAGTATCAGAAACACATGTTTGTTGTACTTCTGTCTCATTTTAAGTCACAAAAGTAAAAATAAATAAGCTTTAAAAATAATTAATTTTACTTGTTTTTGAAGGGAAACTTAAGAAATTAAGTCACATTGTCTCAGGCCTCTAAATTGCCTTCCAATTCCTGTTGAAAACTAGGACAGGGGACTTGTAGCATCTTTGTGGACTGTCCTTACTAACTCAACATTTTATTTAAATTGCACTTAGCACCTGCCTCCAATTACTCAGCTGTGGCAGAGAGCAGAGTTCTGATTAAATGCTCAGCTCTGCTTCAGCTTCACCCCAGGTGAAGGTGCAGCTCCCAGGCCACCATCTCTTTTCATCAAGGCCATCCTCTAGGGACTTACAGGCTGCTCAAGAGGTAATGGGATGATTAGGGCTGAGAGGTTGAGATGCTCATGGCTGGCTCTGCAGTGCCCAGGGAGCGATCTATATTCATTACTGTTCTCCCAAATCACTTTCCCAGGTGACATGGGCTGCTAGCATGCAGGCATGACTGGCTGGCTACGCGGCAACACCAAGGAGTCAGGGAGGTTAATGATGGCAATGATGCACATGACTGACAATAAGGTAAGGCTGTGGTTGCTTCTGCTGATGATGATGAACACTGCCACTTTGGGAGCACATGTCATGGCCAGGTATCATGCCAACTATGTGGCAACCTAACCTTTCCCATGTCATACCCACAATACCTCTACAAGGTTGGTATTCTCAAGTTGTCCCACTTTGTAGCTGAGGAAATGGATATTGGCTCCTCCTGATCACTCACCCAGAAAAACTCAGCCAGGTCCTTCTGCCTCAAGGACCACCTCTTCAAATGCTTGAGAAAATGATCCACGCCTCACCTTTCCCCATCAAGAGGTAGTTCATTGGGGCTGGCTTCCTGTGCCCACTGTGCTAGGTGACCCTGTGGTCGTGAGCTATCACCTCAACAAGGCCATCACTGATGGGCCTCTACATTCAAACAGGGTTGATTGTTGAATGTATTAGAAGTACCTGGGTGTGCATATGTGTGTGTGTGTATGTGAAGCTGAATTTTAGAACTGGAACATGAGGAAGACTGTAGAATAGGGAAAAATATCACAATTCATGGGGTCAGCAAGAGCTAGGTAGAGTCATAGCTCTACTTTTGACTCTGTGACCTGGGGCAGGTCACTCACTGAATAAAGACAACTTCAGAGCCACACCCCTGGGATGGAGCCCCAGGACTCAACTTTACCACTGATAGAGCAAAGATTCCTAAACTTCCAGGCCAGTGCGTTCACCTGAAGAGACACTTTCCCCAGTCAGCTCCAGAGTGCAGCTGGTCCTCCATCCTAACCATCTCTCCGACCACCCTTTCCTCTCCCAACCCATTCCCACTGGCCAAGTTGTAACCTTGTCACACATCATTCAGGCCACTGCTACAAAATATATATGGTGCCACTTCCCTGAATAAAGTTGTTTAAAGGTTCTTGGCTCCTTTCTGGTAGAGTGAAGTCCCTCAGGGACCCATGCAGGTCCCCTTGGCTTGGCCCTTGCATAGCCCCAGCCTTGCTTCACACCACTCCTGGCATCCCCTTTGCTAACCTAGTCATAATAAACCACTGGAAACTCCTTGAGCCTGCCCAAGGGCCCCACAACCTCCACTTCCTAACACCCTCTGCTCCCCAGACTATAAGTGTTTCCCTTCCTCTTTTTATCTACCAATTATAAGATAGCATCCAGAGAGCTATTCTGGGCCCTGTACCTACTTTCTCTGCCCATCCCAATCAGTCCACAACACCAACCCTAACACTGCTTTCCACCTGCTGCTAAAAGTGTGCACCTGTCTCTCCTCACCCCCAAGCTACAGGTGCCAAGTCTGGAACTGTGATACATGCACATCTGCATATCTGCACAGCACAGCCCCCTCCCCTCAGGGTCCCTGAAACATGTTTGACTTGTCCTGGGCCATCGTTGACACATTTAACTCCCAATTGGATGAGTGGCTTTGGCATTGTCTATGCCCACCCCTCTTCATCTTCAAAATAGTCACAGGATGTCCTGCCTCCCAGCTTGAGATTTCCTTTTAACATAATGAGAGCCCTACCAAAACCAAAACCATACCAAAAAGGCAGATGAATGAAAGGAAAATAGAATCAAATTTGAATCTAGCCATGATTCGGGGAAGGTTGCCTGAAGGTGTCCTCTCAGTGACATGATATCCAGTAAGGACAGGCTGCCAGGAAACAATCTGCCTACTCCCTTCACCCTGCTCTGCAGGTATGACAATCCCATCACCTGCTACCACAGGCTGGGTTCCAGTCCCCTCTCATTCCCTCTCAGACTTTTCTAGAGACACCACCTTCCTGGAGTCTGAGCAGCCTGGTTCAAGAGGATCTACCTCAGGGGATGCAGGGAGCATGGGGCGTGCCCTTCTGGCAGCTACACCATCCTGACTCATATGGAGCTGTGCCTGCCCCTCAGCCCCACCCAACTGCAGCAGTGGAGCTCCACTCCCTGACCCCAGCACTCAATGTCCCTGGTCTTTTTACATCATTGTACTCAAGCCAGCATTGATTCAGTGAAGTGCAATGATCTCAGGGGCTGTGCTTATATAAAGCCCAGCTGGGGCCCCCAGTCTGCTTCTCCTGATGCTCCTCAGGGAGCCCTTCAACCTCCCTCTGCCTCTGTAGCCCCATCTCCTCTGGCACCAGACCTGTATTCCAATCCACAAGTTCAAACTCATCATGTCCCAAACTGAACTCATTATTGATTCCTCCAAACTCACTCCCCCTATTCCCTGCTCCAAATAATGACATCACCACCCCCAATCCCCACACCAAAAACCTGAAAGTCATTTGAGATGTCTACCCAACAATTAGTTGCATTTGCCAAATATTGCTCAAATCCAGCCATCCCTCTTTTCACCATCCTTTCTCTAATCCCCTCTCATCATCTTTGTTCTGGACTACTATTTCAGTGGTCTCCTGACTGGTCCTTCTAATTTTAACCTCAATTCCTTCCAAACCACCCTCAACACAGTTCTCAAGATGCACTTTCTAAATATCCAATGTGATTCAGCTTTAAATAAATCAATGGTTCCTCATAAACTTCAAGGAAAACAACTTCCTAATCTGGTTTATGCCTGCTTCTCACTTCTCTGCTGTACTCTCAATACTTGTTTTATTTTCCTATGACCCTTCTACGTGTACTCCTTTGTCCTCCATCCCCTGAAACTCAGCATACTTCTAGGCAGTGGATCTCACACTAGAGGGTGCATCAGAATCACCTCTAGGGGCTTGTTAAAGCACGGAGTGCTGGGACCCCGACCCACTAAGTCTGAGGTGGGGCATTCCCAACCCTAAATTCTTAACAATGCTGATGCTGCTGGCCTTGTGACCACACTTTGAAGACCACTGCTACAGGCCTCAGTAAATGTCAACTGAGTGAATGAATAAATTAGTGGCATACACTCTGACCAACCAAAATTTTTCAGTCAGTCATGAAAACTGTTGACCAGGTCTCACATGTCTGAATAATCTTGAGTGGAATTTTTGAATAAGTTTAAGTTTATTGTTCCTTACCGCAGTCCAGTGGACCCATCTGAGTTTCTCTTCATGATCAGGACTCACCTCATGCCTAGAGGAATCTGGATCTTTTCCAGGGGCAGAGGTGGTAATTGGAGGGTCTGGGCCTGAGATAACAGACTGCATTCCCATTACATCATTTGGATTTCTTTATAGACTGGAGAGCTTACAATATCATCAAAACACATGTTTCTGTGATTTTCCAATAGCTCTGATTCCTGCTACCATGTCCTATTCTCAGGCCATTGCCAAGATCAGAGGACAAAAACCAGGAAGCATCAGAGTTCTCAAATGTACACAGCATGTCCTTTTTCATGGAGGGAGTTTAGAGAATGAAAAACAAAATGTGAAAGACCCAGCAAATGCTAGAGAAGGTGTTACTGTGGGACCAACTCATACTGACCAAATAGTAATCTTGGAGACTTCACACACTCCGGTGTCATGATCAGTTTAAAGAAGACCCCAGTGCCCAGCACAGCCATATTGGCCTCAGTGGTCCCCCTGCTGTAGCCAATGTGAAGCCTGAGCCCCAGGCTTGTCCACTCCGGTCTTTGAAATAGAACTAACTGGAGTGTCATCCATTATCCCATTCCTCAGTTTATGTTAACTATGGTCCTTCTGTGATGATCAGGAACTGACCCAAGGGAGAGCTGGTTGTCACCTTATGGTCACATGACCCTCCACTTTAGACCCACCAGGCTGAAAGGGGGAATTGCTACACTCCTTTACAAGAGAATGTTCCCTGAATCTCTGAGATCCATTTCTGTCTTGGGATGTTTTTATGGGCTGAATGCATCAGCCTCCTTATCCCCAAATTCACCTGCTGAAGTCTTAAACTCCAGTACTTCAGAATGTGACTATATTTGGAAAAAAGATCTTTAAAAAGGTAATTGAGTTGAAACAAAATCTTCATGGTAGGTCCTGGTCAAATATGACTAGTGTTCTTAGAAGAAGAAATATGGGCACAGACATGTGAACACATGAGTGAAAGGCCATGTGAGGACACAAGGAGAAGAGGGCCATCTACAAGCCAAGGAGAGAGGCCTCAGAAGAAACCTACTGTGTCCACACCTTCATCTTGGTGCAGCCACCAGGACTGTGAGAAAATAAGTGTCTGTCGTTCAAGCTTCCCAGTCTGGAGTACTTTGCTAGGGGACCTTCAGAAATGAATATAGATGCTCAAGAGCATGGCCAGTGGGTGAAGAGTGCCGCTGAGGATGCATCGTGAAGGGCTCTGGGCAAGAGGTCCAGGGGTACTGGGTTCCTGAGGCTTGTGCCAATGTGTACACTGTTCTCCCACTATGGAAGACCCCCCAACTCTGGTCCCTCTGCACATTTCTGAACATCATTCAGCACAGAACTAATTCCCCACAGCTGGTGACCTTTCTGAAATTCCAATTGTTCATTAAGAAAATTAAGAATGTGTGAACTTGAGCCTGGTCTTCTGAACAACACTCTTGTCCTGAACCCCAGATGTTCACGTTGTGGCCCCGTCCAACCACCTCAGGCACTGCCAGATCCCCTGGGACTTAGCAGAGGATATGCAGGGGATGGCTGCTGTACCCACAGCTGCAGGCTCCCTGGGGTGCTACCCACAATCACTGTGAGACCAAGTCCTTGGGCAAGGAAGACTCCTCAAGGGGACTACATCAGGCCCCCTCTGCCCCCCAGATGATTCTAGGTCTTTAAAGCCCTTTGGACCCTAGAGGGGTGAGCTGTTCTAGAGGTTCTTGCTTCTTTACCAGGGTTAAGGAGTTCAGCTTGCTTCAGGATGGCATCTGGGACCACAAGCAGTGTGTCTGGAACATAATCATGAAGGGGAGATTGCAGGAGGTAAGGCTGGAGGAGGCTGCAGGTCTGTGCCATTCAAACACCAGCTCCTCAATGCTGACTGCATGTCCTGCACATCAGTTTGATTCCGACACTAACTTCCCAGAGTTAGGGGAGAGCCCACAGGTTGAGGCTCAGTCTCATAGGACACCTCCATTTCAGATGCCAGCCACCAGCCTCAGTCAGCTGTCCTCAGGCCACCCACACTTCTGCCCAGCTGACTTCTCATTCAGGGCTCCCAGCAACCATCCCCACAAGGTTTGATAACTTGCTAGAACAACTCACAGAATTCAGGAAAAGGCTGCATTTATTAACACAGTTTATTATGAAGGACACAAAGGAATAGTCAAATAAAGAGGAACAGTCAGGTAAAGAGGAACTTAGGGCAAGGTCTAGGGTGGGCATTGAGCTGCCACAGCCCTGGCTAGCACATCCATGTGAAAGTCATCAAGCTGCCTTGTCTCAGGGTTTTTCTTGGGGTTTCATTACAATAGAAGGAATGCTTAAATCATTAGACACACAATTGAATTCAGTCTCCAGCCCCTTCCTCTCCCAGGAGGTCAGGAATGGGTGGGGCTGGAAATTTCAGCTCCTTGGTCTTTCTGGTGGCCACCCACACCCTTGAAACCCTCTGAAGGCCCACCATGGTAGGCTTGGGGTCGTGAGACAACAAACTCAAGTATGGTCAAAGGGGCTCCCTGTAAATAACAAAAGACACTCCATCTCTCAGGAATTCCAAGGGTTTTAGGAGCTTTGTACCAAAAATCAAATATATGTTTTATTATACACCAAGGCCCCTGAGAGAAATATGGGAGAAGCTTTCTTCCCTTCCAGTGTGACCCTTCCAGGGCTCTGGTGGCTGGTGTTACCTCCTTCTCCCACTGCCAAGGACTGTCCTGATGCAGAAGGGGAGCCCCACTGTGCTTGCTGCCCAGATACAGGAAGCCTGGGACGCTAGGCCTAGTGAGCCCTGGTTAGATGCCACCACTCTTCCTTGTAAGTCATGGGAGCCCTGGAAGCAGAGGTGGCACCCATGAAGAAAGGCTGTTTTGCTGTCTACTTGGGTATCATTCCCTGTGAGAATACAGTGTACACCTTCAGGAAAGGTTATCACTGAATATTCCTGGAGTGGAATCAGGTAGGTGGGGCCTGAAGTAGGTGAGCCTGGAGGCAGGAGACCAACTCTAGGGAGACTTCACCCCATTCAAGCAGAGCAGTGAGGAGGGAAGGGCAGGTACTCCATGTTCCACATTTTTCAGATATAAAACCAGATGTAGCTGGGTGACCAACTGACTGGGGTGGGTGGAGGGCACTCCAGGCTTCCCACGTGGGGTTGTGTGAGCAGCCTTTGGAATACAGGAGTTCAGAGGCAAGGAGAGGGTGGCAGTGACAGCTGCACCGTGGACAGGCTGAGTAGAAGATTTCTCAAAGGATTTAGCCAGGCCACTGCCTGAAGCACCTGTCTCAGACATAGTTGTGAACAGATGTTCCCTTCCTTCCCCACCCCATGCCATGAGGCGACCTTGGTTTACCTCAGGGAACACAGGGAGAGCTGGATTTCCTGACTGGGGGATTGTGGGGGAAGCTGATGGGGAGAACTGGAAGCCCCAGAAATGCCCCATGAGTGTTCATAGCCACAGACCCCTTCTCCTTAAAGAAAGTGATCATCTGTGCTTACTTTGGTGGGTGGGGCAAGGATTAGAGGTCAGGGTCTTGTCTGCCTGGTGACCAGCCCCCCCACCTCTGACACGTCTGTCATGTCTGGATGATAAAGGCACAAAGGCCCTGAGGGGAGAAGTGGGTCTGAGGGGCTAGGCCTACAGATAAGGAGCAAGAGCAGGTGGGAGCAAGCAGCCACCAGCCTCCCCATTGAACAGGGGAGGAGCAATGCTTCCCCACCCCTAGAGCAGAAGTCCCTCCAGGGCACATGAGGAGAGTGAGCTCTGGAGGCAGACTTGATCTTCCTCCTCCTCCAGGCTGTGACCCTGAGCGGTTGCTAGACCTCTCTGGACCTCAGCTTCCTCACTTGACAGGTGGTTGTGAAGACCCAAAGCAGTAATGTGTGTAAAGGGCTCTACATGGGGTAAATGAAGACTTCCCTTCCTCCCTGAAATTGTTGAGTGCATCACTGAGAAGGGTAATATTAGGCTGATACTCAAGTGGGATTTGGGTCTGATGGCAGTGGTTTCGCACTGAGGCTCACCTGTTGGCCACAAACATCTGCCCAGATACAGCAGAGGACACAGGTTCTGCAACTGAGAGTGGGTGAGTGGGAGGTGGGGGAGCCTGCTTCCCAGAACCCTCTTTAGGACACTGATGCGGCAGCTGCACAGGCAGGCAGCGCCACCTAGTGGATGCAGTTAGCACCATGAATCAGGATGGTGGTTGGGGTGGGTGGGTGTCCTCTCCTTCTTCCCTTTTCCCTCATTCTGTCTGTCTTTGCCTCTGTCTCTCTCATACACACACACACACACACACATCCATGAACTCATACCACAGGCCCCTACCCACACCTGACCCACACACAAATATTTCCATCCTCCCCCACTCTGGGTCCCATCTTCGAGCTGATTATCAGTAGCCATAAAGTAATGCTTCCTTTCTCTTTCCCAGAACTAACTTGGTCACTGTGTGAAAACAGCCAAATTGTCTGAAAAGAAACAGGGTGTGCTCACATTTCAAGGGTTTTGTATATACCAGGTTTCAATTGGGAGGAAGGTGTCACTGTCACACAGGAAGGTTAACTTATTCAAGCCCACCTGGCCAGCAAGTGACCCTAAACCCCACACTGCACAGCTGATGCCTTCATCCCTCTAAGCTTCACAAATTATTTCACTTCTTAAAATGGTTGCCATGGATTTTGTAACTGCCTTCTTGAACTAGGATTATATTTGAAACAGAATCAGTTTGTCCCACGAATCTATTTCGGGTCCTAAGGTGATTTGCTAAATGACACCAGGACCCCAATTCTCAATAGTCATTGTCATACCTACCCTCTCCTCAGCCTCCACCCAGCAATGAGTGTGTGGGTGTGGTCTGGGTGTTGGTATGTGTATATATGTGTATGGTGTTATATGTGTGTGAGTGTGCACATGTGTGTGGCGGTGTGTATTTTGGTGTGTGAGTGTGCACATGTGCAATGATGATGTGTGCGTGGTGACGGTATGTGTGTGCATGTGTGTGGTGGTGGTATGTGTGGTGATGTTGTTTATGTGTTCATGTGTGATGGTGGTATGTGTGGGTGCACATGTGTGGTAGTGTGTGTTTTGGGGTATGTGTGGGTGGTGGTGGTCTGTATGAGTGTGTGTGGTGGCATGTGAGTGTGCAAATGTGTGGTGGTGGTGAGTGAGTGTGTCTGGCAGTGTCTGTTTTGGTGTATGAGTATGTGTGTGGTGCTGTGTATGAGTGTGTGAGTGTGTGGTGGTGCTCTGTGTGTGTGCATCTGTGGTGGTATGTGTTTTGGTGTGTGAGTGTGAACATGTGTGGTGGAGGTGTGTGAGTGTGCATGTGTGTGGTGGTGGTATGCGTGAGTGTGCGTGTGTGTGGTGGGTAGGGTTTGCCACACAGATGATCCAGTCAGAGTGAGATGGGGTCAAATCCCAGTTCTGGCCCCTGGTATCTTGGGTGTGCCCCCACCTCTCTGTGTTCCCACTCTTATGAAGCCTAACACCTTGAACATGGGCTTGCCTAGTGAATTTTAATGAACAGAATATGGCAAAAGTGGTGAGCTGTCACTTCCAAAATTAGGTGGCAAAAAGACTCTGGGTTCTGTCCCATGTGCCCTGCCTTGCTTTCCCTCTCACTTGTTCTAATGGAAGCCAGCCACCATGTTGTGAGTGCCTTATGGCAAGTCTCCGATGGCAAGGAACTGCATGACACAGGCTTCGGCCCACAAGTAGAAGGTGACCGAATGATGCCAAAAATCACTGAGTGAGTGTGAAAGCCTTGAGATGAGACTGCAGCCCCAGAAAACACCTATAGGCAGGCTGAGAAAGGCCTTGGGCCAGGAAACCCTGCTAAGCCAGGCCCTGATTCCTGACCCATAGAAAATGGAAGGTGGCAAATGTATCAAGTCAGTAAATTTGCAGTTTGTTATGCAGCAATAAATAACTAATACACTAGACCTTTATTTTGCCCTTCTGACACCCAGTTTCCCTGCTGTAAAATAGGGATAGGATCATAAGACATGCTTAACACAGCACCTGGACCTAAAGAGAAACTCAACAGAAATTTCCTGTCTCCTTTTCATAGCAAATCCAGGCTTGGTACGTTGCTCTTCCAAACAGCAGGGAGGGATGGAAAACTCTACGTCAGGCTCTGTTTTGAGGCTGACAGAGCACCCACCCCTTCCCAGCCCATGGCTGAAGGATAGCATTCTGCTTCTGGAGAATCAGAACCCAGCGTCTGGCTGGGGAGCAGATCTTGTGAAGTCAGCCTGGGCCAACCTCCATTGTGGGGTGGCAGGGAGGTGGGGTGCTGCTGGGGGTGATCACCTCCAGCCACAGATGCTCCTTGACTTCTGCCCTCCTCATTAGAGGAAATAGGGCCCTTTCCAGGACCAGGAGGGTCCAGGGCCTCAACAGTTGGATGGTGTGCTGAATGTTCTCTGGACCAGGTACAGACAGTCCCAAGGGCAACCTGACTTTGCCTTGCTCGTGGTGAACCCAGGGAGACACCCAGCCAACAGCTACAGCTGTGGGGAGGTGCATCTGCCCTGCTGCCCCTACTGTACCCAGACACTTTCAAGTTCCTCTGTCTATCCTCCTGAAAATAGTGGGAGGCAGCCCCCAGCTCTCTCCCCTGCTGCTGCTCACGACAGCCTATCTGCCTCTCAGTCTGCGGTGTCACTGGGGAGATCCCAGGACCTGAATCTACAGGATGGACCTAGGAACAGTGTTTAAGGTGAGCTGTTGGGTCTCCCCTTGGATGAGGTTGTCCAAGCCCCTCTTCTTCTACTGTCCCTGAGGTCAGGTGTGCTGGCTCCCACTCCCGCAAAGTGCCGAGAACACACCCTGAGATCCCCATGCATACCAGGCTCCAAACTGAGTTTCCACCTGCTTTATCTTCCTTCACAGCAAATGGGGAGGAAAAGTGTTGTTGGTTTTACTTTCCAGAACACTCAAGGTTCAGAGTCTTCAGCAAGTTCGCACTGCAAAACATTCTTTGATCCCCAAATTCTTTGACCCTCCTTCCACTGAGAGGTGGGGTTTATGTCTTTTCTCTTTGAATCTGGGCTTGGGGCTGCTTGGCCAAGGGAACACAGCAGAAGTGATGTGCCAGTTGAGGGTAGGCTGTAGGGTGCTGGCAGTTTCTGCATCGATCATCATTCTAAGAGGAAGCCCATAGAGGGGCCTACATGGAGATGAATCAAGGCCCTGACCCTCAGCTCTGGCCCAGCTCCCTGCCTGCAGCTTGACCGCGAGGGGTTTGGACACCTCAGAAGCAAACCCTCAGCCCCTAGTCAGGCTACCTGGATGATGTGGCTGGAGCACACAAGCCTTCCCTGCTTAGTCCTACCCTGACCCACCTCGCAATTTCCTGAACTAAATAAGTGTTGGTCTTTAAGCCAGTAGGTTAGTGAGTGACTGTGAGAAACTCATAACAGCAAGAAATTTTCTCTGGCTTGTTGGAGACGAGGGAGTAAGAGAGATTTGAAGGGTGAGGGGGCTTGTGCACCAAGGAGGGTCTCCTTTGCTGAGTTGGAACAGCGGGAGTCAAGACCTGAGCATGGTCAATAGGAGTTGAGAGCAGTCCTCAGACATCAGCCAGCAAGGAAGTGGGGACCTCAGTCCCCAACCACAAGGACCTGAATTCTGTCAACAACTCAAGAGAGCTTGGTAGCAGGTTTCTCCCAGAGCCTCTAGCTAATAAGACCTTGGCCCACTGATTTTGATCTTGTGGGATCCAAGGTAGCTAGCCCAGTGGAGCCCCCTTAAACCTCTAACCTACAAAACTGTGAGATGACAATTGGGTGGTGTTTTAAGTCACTAAATTTATAACTTATTATAAAACAATGGAAAATAAATACAATCCCATTCCTTTTGTTTTCAGTTTCTTCCTTTCCTGGAAGTATCCTTCCTTTCTGCATTGCAAGAAGGGTGGTGTGTCAGACCTCAAGCAATGGCTGGGGTGGGGTCTACAGCCTGGATCAGGGCTTCTGTGGCCTGGCAGAAGCATCAAAGGCAAGCTGGGCCTCCAGGTTCCAGGGTCCAGGGGATAGTAGCATCAAGTCTGCTGGCCTCCACCAATCAGGCTCCCAGATTTCCCATTAAGCAGACTAAGCCCAGCCTTAATTAGCTGGATACTCATAATCTGGACAGTCCCAATTCCCCTATTTCCAGGATAATAATGGCTCCCGGTCCAGAGCAGACTTTCCTCCCTAAGGACTAGTCAAAAACTCTTTATACAGCTGATTCAATCTTCTCCCTGTCTAAGCCCAGACTCCACTTATTTCTTACCTTCTCTGAACCCAGTGGCATTCTTGTCCGAATCCACAAGGACAAGGCCAGGATAAAAAGTCTCCCATTGGAGTATAAATGGTGCTTCACATACTCAAAGCCCCTTCTCCTCCATTCATCTCCTCAGGCCTGGCAACACTGCTCGAAAACAGACAACACAAAACATACCATGCCCATTTTCCACATGGGCATTCTGAGGCTTGGTGCCCCAATGTGCAATGGGGTATTTAGGACACCATCTCAGAGGGGTTTCATTTTTTTTGTCCTTTATTTTTCAATTTGTAATGTTATTCAGTTACAGTTGTCTGCCTTTTCTCGCCATTCCTCCACCGCACCCTAGCCTAGCCCACTCCCCTCCCCCGCCTACACTCTCCCCCTTGATTTGGTCCATGTGTCCTTTATAGTAGTTCCTGTAATCCCCTCTCCCCACTATCCCCTCCCCACTCACCTCTGGTTATTGTTACATTATTCTTAACTTCAATGTCTCTGGTTATATTTTGTTTGCTTTTTCCCTTTGTTGATTAGGTTCCAGTTAAAGGTGAGATCATATGGTATTTGTCCCTCACTGCCTGGCTTCTTTCACTTAGCATAATGCTCTCCACTTCCATCCATGCTGTTGCAAAGGGTATAAGCTCCTTCTTTCTCTCTGCTGCATAGAATTCCATTGTGTAAATATACCATACTTTTTGGATCCACTCGTTTGCTGATGGGCACTTAGGTTGCTTCCAGTACTTGGCTATTGTAAATTGTGCTGCTATGAACATGGGGGTGCATAGGTTCTTTTATATTGGTGTTTCACGGTTCTTAGAGTATAATCTCAGCAGTGGAATGCCTGGGTCAAAGGGCAGTTCCATTTGTAGTTTTCTGAGGAAATTCCATACTGTTTTCCACAGTGGCCTCACCAGTCTGCATTCCCACCAACAGTGCACTAGGGTTCCCTTTTCTCTGCATCCTCTCCAACATTTGTTGATTTGTTTATGTGGGCGACTCTGACCAGGGTGAGGTGGTACCTCCTTGTGGTTTTAATCTGCATCTCTCTGATAGCTAGTGATGCTGAACATCTTTTCATATGTCTCTGGGCCCTCTGTATGTCTTCCATGGAGAAGTGTCTGTTCAAGTCCTTTGCCCACTTTTTAATTGGGTTGTTTGTCTTCCTAGAGTGGAGTTGGGTGAGTTCATTATATATTTTGGAAATCAGGTCCTTGTCTGAGGTATCATTAGCAAATATGTTTTCCCATACTGTTGGTTCCCTTTTTATTTTAATGCTGTTTTCTTTAGCCATGCAGAAGCTTTTTATTTTGATGAGGTCCCATTTGTTTATTCTTTCCTTTATGTCCCTTGCTTTAGGGGACATGTCTGTGAGAATGTTGCTGCGTGGAATGTCTGAGATTTTCCTGCCAATGTTTTCCTCGAGGACTTTTATGGTGTTACGACTTATATTTAAGTCTTTTATCCACCTTGAATTTATTTTTGTGTATGGCATCATTTGGTGATTGAGTTTCATTTTTTTTTACACGTAGCTGTCCAGATCTCCCAACAGCATTTGCTGAAGAGGCTATTTGTGCTCCATTTTATGCTCTTGCCTCCTTTGTCAAATATTAATTGACCATAAAGACTTGGGTTTATTTCTGGGCTGTCTGTTCTGTTCCATTGGCCTATGTGCCTGTTTTTCTGAAAGTACCAGGCTGTTTTGATTATTGTGGCCTTGTAATATAGTTTGATATCATGTATTATTATCCCTCCTGCTTTTTTCTTCTTTCTCAAAATTGCTGCAGCTATTCGGGGTTGTTTATGGTTAAATATGAATTTCTAAAATGTTTGTTCTATGTCTGTGAAATATGTCATGGGTACTCTGATTGTTATTGCATTGAATCTATAAATAGCTTTGGGTAGTGTGGCCATTTTGATAATGTTAATTCTTCCAATCATTGAGCATGGGACATGCTTCCATTTGTTTGTGTCTTTCTTAATTTCTTTCTTCAGCGTTGTATAGTTTTCTGAGTACAGGTCTTTTACCACCTTGCTTAGGTTTATTCCTAGGTACTTTATTTTTCTTCTTGCTATATGAAATGGGATTTTTTTCCTGATTTCTGTTTCTGCTGTTTCATTGTTGCTATACAGGAATGCCTTTCATTTCTAAGTATTGACATTTTATCCTGCTGTTTTACCAAATTCATTTATTAGGTCAAGTAGTTTTTAGGTGGAGTCTATAGGATTTTCCATGTACACTATCATGTCATCTGCAAACAGTGACAGTTTCATTTCCTCCTTTCCAATATGGATGCCTTTTCTTTATTTTTCTTGTCTGTGTGCTGTGGCTAGGACTTCCAATACTATGTTGAATAGGAGTGGTGAGAGAGGACATCCTTGTCTTGTTCCTGATCTTAGTGGGAAAGCTCTAAGTTTTTGTCCATTGAGTATGATGTTGGCTGTAGGACTCTCATATATGGACCTTATTATGTTGAGGAATGCTCCCTCTACTCCCACTTTGCTGAATATTTTATCAAAAATGGGTGCTGTACCTTATCAAATGATTTTTCCACATCTATTAATATGATAATGTGATTTTTGTCTTTGCTGTTGTTTATGTGATGTGTTATGTTTATTCATTTGCGAATGTTTTACCATCCTTGCATCCCGGGGATGAATCCCACTTGGTCATGGTGTATGATCTTTTTAATGTATGCCTGGATGCGGTTTGCCAATATTTTGCTGAGAATTTTAGCGTCTATGTTGATCAGGGATATTGGCCTGAAGTTTTCTCTCTTCATTGTGTCTATAACTGGTTTTGGGATTAGGATGATTCTGGCTTCATAAAACGAGTTTGGGAGTCTTCCATCAGTTTGGATTTTTTCGAATAGTCTGTGAAGGATAAGGGTTAGCTCTTCCTTAAATGCCTTGTAGAATTCTCCTGTGAAACCATGTAGTCCAGGGCTTTTGTGTGTTGGGAGTTTTTTGGGTTTTTTTTTTTAAATTTTTTTTGCATAAAGTTTTTTGATGACTGCTTCTATTTCGTCTGCTGTTATTGGTCTGTTCAGGTTTTCTGCTTCTTCTTCATTCACTTTTGGAAGATTATATTTTTCTAGAAATGTGTGCATTTCTCTTAGGTTTTCACATTTCTTGGCATACAGTTCTTCGTAGTAATTTCTTACAATCCTTTGTATTTCTGTGGTGTGTGTTGTAGTCTCCCCTCTTTCATTTCTAATTGTGTTTATTTGGATCTTCTCTCTTTTCATCTTCATGAGTCTGCTTAAAGGCTTGTCGATTTCATTTATCTTTTCAAAGAACCAGCTCCTGGATTCATTGATCCTTAGAATTGTGCTTTCAGTCTCTATTTCATTTAACTCTGCTCTGATCTTTGTTATTTCCTTCCTTCTACTTGCTCTGGCCTGTATTTGTTATTGTTCCTCTAGTTCTTGTAGGTGTAGGGATAGGTTGTTTGTTTGAAATGTTTCTATTTTTTTAAGGTAGGCCTGTATTGCTATGAACTTCCCTCTCAGGACTGCCTTTGCTGTGTCCCATAGGTTTTGGGTTGTTGTGAGTTCATTTTCATTTGTTTCCAGAAAGTTTTTGATTTCTTCCCTAATCTCATTGTTGACCCATTCATTATTTAATAGCATGCTATTCAGTCTCCATGACTTTGAATGTTTTGGGTTTTTTCCTTTGGGGTTGGTTTCTAGTTCAGTCCCTTGTGGTCCGAGAAAATGCTTGACATAATTTCAATTTTCGTGAATTTGTTGTGGCTTGCTTTGTGTCCTACATTGTGGTCTATCTTTGAATATGTTGCATGTACACTTGAATGTGTATTTTGTGTCTTTGGGTGAAAGGCTCTATATATATATCAGTTAAGTCTATTTCATCTAGGGTATTGTTAAGTCACACAATATC
This sequence comes from Desmodus rotundus, assembly GCF_022682495.2. NCBI lineage: Eukaryota > Metazoa > Chordata > Mammalia > Chiroptera > Phyllostomidae > Desmodus > Desmodus rotundus. Next base: position 65,926,999 of record NC_071390.1, read on the forward strand.
CTTGTTGATATTTTGATTGAAAGATCTGTCCATTTTTGACAGTGGGGTGTTAAAATCCCCTACTATAATTGTGTTGCTGTCAATATCTTTCTTGAAGTCCCCCAAAATTTTCTTTATGTATTTGGGTGCTCCTATGTTGGGTGCATATGTATTTACAATGTTTCTGTCTTCTTGGTGCATTCTTCCTTTGAGTATTATGAAATGACCTTCTGGGTCTCTCGTTATGGCCCTTCTTCTCAAGTCTATTTTGTCTTATATGAGTATTGCTATCCCTGCTTTTCTTTCCTGTCCGTTTGCTTGGAAAATTTGTTTCCAGCCCTTCACTTTCAGTCTTGTAGGTCTTCTCTCCTGAGGTGGGTCTCTTGTAGGCAGCATATGTGTGGGTCATGCTTTCTTATCCATTCAGCTATTCTATGTCTTTTGATTGGAGCATTTAATCCATGTGTTTAAGGTTATTATCGATAGGTAGTTATTCATTGCCATTTTTTCCTACCTGTGTTCCTCTCTCTTTCTCTTTTCCTTCCTTTCCTTAAAGCAGTCCCTTTAGCATCTCTTGCAGACCTGGTTTGGTGGAAGTGTATTCTTTTGCACTATTTTTGTCTGGGAAGCTCTTTATTTGGCCTTCTATCTTGATTGAGAGCCTTGCAGGACAAAGTAGCGTTGGTTGCAGGCCTCTGGTTCTCATTAGTTGGAATATTTTTTGCCATTCTCTTCTAGCTTGGAGCGTTTCCATTGAGAAGTCAGCTGCTAACCTTCTTGGGGCTCCCTTGTATGTTACTTCCTGTTTCTCCCTTGCTGCCTTTAAGATCCTCTCTTTGTCTTGGAATTTTGTCATTTTAATTATGATGTGTCTTGCAGTGGGCCTTTGGGTTCCTCTTGCTTGGGACTGTCTTTGATTCCTAGATTTGTGTGAGTTTTTCTCCCCTCAGATTAGGGAAATTTTCCATCATTACTTTTGCAAACAGGTTTTCTATCCCTTGCTCTTCTTCTTCTCTTTCAGGTATCACTATTACATTGATATTATTACGTTCCATGTTGTCCTGCATTTCCTTTATTCCCTATTCATTCTTTCTTAGCCTATTTTCCTTTTCTTGCTCTTTCTGGGTGATTTTTTCTACTTTGTCCTCCAGCTCACTGATCCGATCTTCTGCTTCATCAAGTCTGCTTTTGATTCCTTCTACTGTGTTCTTCAATTCAGAAATTGTATTCTTTATTTCCTCTTGGCCCTTGTTGATAGTTTCTATTTCCTTTTTCATGTTGATATAATTTGCAGTGAGTTCATTGTAGTTTCCCTGTAGTTTCTGGTAGTTCTCTGTGAGCTCAGTGAGCTTCCTGATAACCGTTGCTTTGAACTCAGTATATGATAGGTGATAGGTTGTCTTGCCTGTATTTCAGTTACCATTCTTTCTGAGGCTTCCCGCTTTCTTAAAATTTTGGCATTGTTTCTTTGTCTTCCCATTTTTTGTGAGACTCTTCTTGTTAGCCTCTGCTTCTTAAATTGATGTGTTCTTACTCCCTGGGTTTATGGTGTGAACTTCTATGGTAGAATGCCAATGGATTCGGTTGTGCCATCTCCTTAATCTCCTGAGCTCTCTGTTCTTGGGCTGTAGTTTATGGATCTAACAGGGTCTAACTCTGGTCTTTTCAGAGCTCCAGGTTTTATTGTCTCACCTGTAGGAAAGGGAGAAAGAAGAAAGAAAAAAAAGGAGAAGGATAGGATGGAAAAAGGAATAGAAAAGGAAAGGAAGGAAGGAAGATGGAATAAAAAAAGGTCAGAGGAAGGATAAGAAGAAGGAATTTGAACAAAAATTAAAATAAATAAATAAATAAATAAATAAATAAATAAAAGAAGGCAGGAAGAAGGAATGAAAAAGTAAAGGATGAAAGGAGGAAGGAATAAAAAAAGAAGGAAGGACAGAAAGGAAGAATGAATTTAGGGGGGAAAATGTCTTCTGGCTTTAAAGTGATCAGGTTATTTCTGCTGATCTTACTGTCTGTGATATGGGAGGGGGTTGTTGGAGGGATTGGTTTCACTTTTCTCCCTTCCTGAGCCACACTCTTCACTGTTGTCCAGCCTCTAGTCCAGTTACTCAAGGTCCTTTTGGTCCCCCCTAGGCCTTTAGTTCACCAGTTGTGCTGTCCTTGAGGTGTACCAGTTAGGGGCAACTCACACTCCCCCTTCTTGCTCTTTTTTGTCCTAGATGCTAGGGGCTCTCAGTGCGCCTTCAGGGTAGTTCAGCCCCTTATTGGGTCAAGTCTTTCTGGGGCCTGCAGTCTCCCCTAGCCCTGCAGTTCCCCTCTGCTAGGCATTCTGCCGTCCTCCTAGAGAGGGAGTAGGCCCTGCAGGGCTCTGTTGGCAGGTGCTAGGTGAGATGTGTTCAGTTCCCAGTGCTTCAGCCATGGTCGCCCGTGGGCAGCCAGCCCGTTGATCAGGTTGCCCATGGATCCCAGGCTTTGGGACTGTGCGCTCGGCCAGCTGGGCCACTGATCAGAGTCTGCACCCATCCGATGTTTCAGATGTGGGCACCCAGTCTGCTGATTGGTGTATACACCCACCCTGGGGCTTTGGGCCTGTGTGTCCAGGCAGCCAGGCCACTGATCTGGGTATGCACCAGCCGGGCTTCAGGTGTGTGCTGGGGCTGCTTATCAGGTGTTCACAGTCCAGGGGCTGAGTGGGTGGGGGCGCAGGAGGCCAAGGCTGCTGCAGAGAATTCTCTAAACAGCCACTGATTGCCTCTATTTTCTCTTTTTCTTTTCCAGAAATTCCTCCTTTTCAAGCTCCGCTGCCCCCCCACTCCTGTCCAAACAAGCACCTGGCCTCTCACACAGCCCAGCCTGGCTCTCTCCCAAGAATCCTGCAGCAGACCCTGCTCCCCGGCCGGGGGCTTCAGCTGCCCTGGTCACTGTGCTGGTCCCAGTGACCTTATTGTCCTTAAGCACTCTTCTTACCATCTGATCTTTCAATGTCCTCTATCTTTGGTCTCCGACCTTCATATATGGTAGAATACTGTTGGCTGTTCACTCTGTTCCTCAGATCAGCTAGGCGTTTCACTGGTGCTGAGGGGAATTGGACTCTGCTCCCACCTATATTGCTGCCATCTTCCCCAAATGTCCAGAGGGGAAGTTGTGATTACTTGTTAGGTTTTCAAGGAAGAGGATTTTTTTCTCTTATTAACACTGAAGCTATCCCCATCTGAAAGGAGCTCCAGTCTGGACTTGTAGTATGTTACTAAGAAAACTACTCTGATGATTGCAAAAACTATGTATTCATATCAGATCAAAGCAGGGGACTGAAGTTTTTCATTTTCGTGTTAATTATCTTTGCAATGCAACGCAAGAACTGAACATGTTTTAGTAATAGCCCTTTTATTGAGTATTTGGTGGATGTAAGTTCTGTAGTCTTTGTTTGTATATCTTTGTATGTTTACTTCATTTTTCAGTTTAGCATAATATGAAGGTCAAGTAATAATTAGTTTCCATCAGCATTTTGAAAATATTGCTCCTAGCATCTTTTGCTGCTGGTGAGAAGTCTATTGTCATTCCTTCAAATGTAGTCTTTTCTCTCTTGTACTTTTATTTTATTTATTTATTGAATGAATGAATGAGTGATTTTACTTTTTATTTTGAAGTAGCTATATATTTGCACACAATTGCAAATAATACAGTGAGGTCTAATATCCCCTTCATCCATCTCCTCAATCATTTCATTTTACCTAACTCTAGTACAATGTCAAAATTAGGAATTTGATATTGATGCAATGTGTGTGTAATAGTTGTTTGCCACTTTAACCACTGTGATGACCCAGATACAGAGCTAGTCAGAGTCACACCTACACATACTCTCCATCATTAACTCCTAGCAACCATTAACCTGTTCTTTCTCTTTCTAAAATAGAGTCATTTAAGATGGTGTTGGGAGATCTGGACAGCTACGTGCAAAAAAATGAAACTCGATCACCAACTTACACTACACACAAAAATAAATTCAAGATGGATAAAAGACATAAATATAAATTGTAACACCATAAAAGTCCTTGAGGAAAACATTGGCAGGAAAATCTCAGACATTCCACGCAGCAACATCCTCACAGACATGTACCCTAAAGCAAGGGACATAAAGGAAAGAATAAACAAATGGGACCTCATCAAAATAAAAAGCTTCTGCATGGCTAAAGAAAACAGCATTAAAATAAAAAGGGAACCAACAGTATGGGAAAACATATTTGCTAATAATACCTCAGACAAGGGCCTGATTTCCAAAATATATAAAGAACTCACACGACTCTACTCCAGGAAGACAAACAACCCAATTAAAAAATGGGCAAAGGACTTGAACAGACACTTCTCCATGGAAGACATACAGAGGGCCCAGAGACATATGAAAAGATGCTCAGCATCACTAGCTATCAGAGAGATGCAAATTAAAACCACAAGGAGGTACCACCTCACACCAGTCAGAGTGGCCAACATAAACAAATCAACAAATGTTGGAGAGGATGCAGAGAAAAGGGAACCCTAGTGCACTGTTGGTGGGAATGCAGACTGGTGAGGCCACTGTGGAAAACAGTATGGAACTTCCTCAGAAAACTAAAAATGGAACTGCCCTTTGACCCAGCAATTCTGCTGCTGGGATTATACCCTAAGAACCCTGAAACACCAATCCAAAAGAACCTATGCACCCCCATGTTCATAGCAGCACAATTTACAATAGCCAAGTACTGGAAGCAACCTAAGTGCCCATCAGCAAACGAGTGGATCCAAAAACTATGGTATATTTACACAATGGAATTCTACGCAGCAGAGAGAAAGAAGGAGCATATACCCTTTGCAACAGCATGGATGGAAGTGGAGAGCATTATGCTAAGTGAAAGAAGCCAGGCGGTGAGGGACAAATACCATATGATCTCACCTTTAACTGGAACCTAATCAACAAAGGGAAAAAGCAAACAAAATATAACCGGAGACATTGAAGTTAAGAACAATCTAACAATGGGCAGGGGGGAGTGGGGAGGAGACAGTGAGGAGAGGGGATTACAGGAAGTACTTTAAAGGACACATGGACCAAATCAAGGGGGAGGGTGGAGGTGGGGGAGGGAGGGGTTTCGGCTGGGGTGGGGTGGAGGGATGGGGAGAAAAGGCACACAACTGTAATTGAATAACAATAAAAAATTTTAAAAAAATAGAGTCATTTAGAGAATGTTTTATAAATAAAATCATCTGGTTTGTAACCTTTTGATATTGGCTTTTTTCACTCACTGTAATGCTTATTTGGGGTATTAATGTTCATTTCCCTAATGGGAGTGATGTTGAACATCCGTTCAGTGCTTATCTGCTATGTGTATATCCCCTTCAGTGAAATATGTCTTCATGTTTTTGGCCCATTTTCTGACTAGTTAATTTTTTTACAGTGGATTCTGAAAGTTCTATGTACATCCTAGATAAATGAGTCCTCGGTCAGAAATGTGGCTTACACATTTTTATGTCCTCTTATTTATGAAGGATATTCTCACTGGAAATGGGATTCTGGATTCTTTTCTTTCAGCACTTAAAATGTGTTATTCCACTTCTGCTCCACATTGTTTCAGATGAGAAATCTGCCACCATATTAATTGTTTTTCCCTATACGCAATGTGTCATTTCTCACTATGTTCAAGTTTTTTGTTTTAGTTCTCAGTTTTTTCTATAGTATATCTTCTCATGGATTTATTTAGGTTTACTTAGTTTGGGGCTTCCTCAGCTTTTTAATTGCATTTTTATATCATTTTCCATATTTGGGAAGTTTTTGGCCATTATTTCTTGGGATACTTTCTCAGTCCTACTTTCTTTTTTCTCTTCTTTGGGATATGATGGGACAAATGTTAGACCTTCTAAGTAGAACTTCTTAGTTTCTTGAGGCCATGTTTTTATTTTTTCAAATCTGTTTTTCGTTTCAATGGTTAGTTCCTAGTTTTCATCTTCCTGTGTTTCTCAGAAGCATCTAATATCATTGTTCTCTCCCTCATTTTGGAAGCTCTTCCCCCTGATGACATCTCTCCTGGTTTTCTTGCCACATCATGGACAACTCTGACTTTGTCTTCTTTGCTGGCGCTTTCTCATCTTGCCGACTGTTACATTATAAGTTCTTGACTTTTAACTCTTCTTTTGTTCTATCTGCACTTTCTCAGGTATAGTCTCATGCCTTTTTCTATTTCTTTGATGTCATCAATGCCTAAACTTATATATGCAACCCTGATTTCTTTCCAAGCTCCAGACTCATCACTGACTTCTCAACATCTTCACTTAAATGACAATTGCATGGCCATTCAGCAACTTTGCCCTTCTACCTCCTGTTTCAAAGCTGTAGCTCTGAGTCTCCTTTCCATCCCTACTCTGTCACAACTCTTAGTGACTTTAACAACCACTCTGAACTCTCAACATCTTTTGACCATCATATTGGAGTTTAACATTCCTAAATCCTACCACCTTTCCATCTCCCCATCTCAAAACTACTTTATCGATAACTTACCCTATTACTCATATTTATCTTACCCCATCATTCACATTATTTTGTAAATTGTCATTAACACTTGGAACACTCATAAAGAAAACAGAGTTTACCTCCAATTTCAGAAAACCTCTCTCTCTCTCCTTATAAATAACCTTATTGTTGTTCAATTACAGTTGTCTGCATTTTCTCCCCGGCACTCCCCCTTCACCCCAGGCAAACCCACCTCCCTCCCTTGCTTCCACCCTCCCCCTTGGTTTTGTCCATGTGACCTTTATAGTAGTTCCTGAAAACCTTTCCCCTACTGTCCCCTCCCCACTCCCTTCAGGCTATTGTTAAATTGTTCTTAACTTCAATGTCTCTGGTTATATTTTGTTTGCTTTTTTTTCTTTTGTTGATTCGGTTCCAGTTAAAGGTAAGATCACATGGTATTTGTTCCTCACTGCCTGGCTTGTTTCACTTAGCATAATGCTCTCCACTTCCATCCATGCTGTTGCAAAGGGTAGGAGCTTCTTCTTTCTCTCTGCTGTATAGAATTCCATTGTATAAATGTACCATAGTTTTTTGATCCACTCATTTACTGATGGGCACTTAGGTTTCTTCAGCATCCCTAGCCATCAGAGAGATGCAAATTAAAACCAGAATGAGATACCACTTCACACCTGTCAGAATGGCCATCATAAACAAATCAAAAAACAAGTGTTGGAGAGGATGTGGAAAAAAGGGAACCTGGTCTGCACTCAGCCAGGCTGGGCTGCCTTAGCCACCAGCACCATCCAGAAGCCATCTTCTGAATGATGTTTACTTCATCCTCAAAGGAAGAGAGAGGTCATGGAGGTAGAGGTAAACTAGGTGGGGTGAGAATAAGAATTTAAACATGTGCTTTATGAGCTTTGGCAATTCTGCAAATCTAGATTGAATAAGGAAGAGTTGAAAAGCATTTTTATAAGGAAAACCAAGATGGAGGCGTAGGTAGACACACTGTGCCTCCTCGCACAACCAGAACTGACAGAAAATCAAACGGCAAGGAAGTTCGACACCAAGTAGATAAAAAAAGAAACATTTAGCCAGACTGGTAGGAGGGACAGAGATGGGCAGCCGGGGTGGAGAGGACTCGCATTGCCCTGGCGGGACCAAGACTGGTGGAGTGTGGGAGAACGGGGCAGGCAGTCTGACTACTAGCAGACCCTACGGCCCCACATTCCCGCACAGATAAACTGAGAGGGCTGGACTCAGAGTGGCAGAGAACGGGGCAGGCAGAGCTGCGAGTAGCACCCCACGGCCCCACTTTCATGCTTAGATAAACTGGGACGAACAGCGGGGGAGGGAAAGCAGAATGCTCAACCCAGGGCTCCAGTGCAGGGAAATAAAGCCTCAAACATCTGATTGAAAACACCCATGGGGCAGCAGTGGGAGAAACTCCCAGCCTCACAGGAGAGGTTTTTGGAGAGACCCACAGAGGCCTGGAGCATGCACAAGCCCACCCACTCAGTAATCAGCACCAAAGGGGCCCAATTTGATTGTGGGTAGCAGAGGGAGTGACTGAAACCAGGTGGAGAGTGGAGCAAGCACCACTGTTTCCTCTCAGCCCCTCCCCCATGTACAGCATCACAGCACAGCAACCATGTGTTACCCTGCCTCCTGGGAACACCTAAGGCTCCGCCCCTTTAAGTAACAGAAGCGCCAAGAAAAAAAAAAGGCCCAAATGACAGAACACTTCAAAGGTCCAGAAAAAATTCAACTAAGCAGCGAACAGATAGCCAACCTATCAGATGAACACTTCAAAACACTGGTAATTAGAACACTCAAAGAATTGGTTGAATTTGGTCGAAAACTAGATGAAAAAATGAAGGCTATGCTAAGAGAGACAAAGGAAAATGTACAGGGAACCAATAGTGATGCGAAGGGAACTGGGACTCAAATCAACGGTGTGGACCAGAAGGAAGAAAGAAACATCCAACCAGAAAAAAATGAAGAAACAAGAATTCAGAAAAATGAAGAGAGCCTTAGGAACCTCCAGGACATCTTGAAACGTTCCAACATCCGAATTATAGGGGTGCCAGAAGGAGAAGAGGAAGAACAAAAAATTGAAAACTTATTTGAACAAATAATGAAGGAGAAGTTCCCTACTCTGGCAAAGGAAATAGACTTCCAGGAAGTCCAGGAAGCTCAGAGAGTCCCAAAGAAGCTGGACCCAAGGAGGAACACACCAAGGCACATCATCATTACATTACCTAAGATGAAACAGAAGGAGAAAATCTTAGAAGCAGCAAGAGATAAGGACACAGTTACCTACAAAGGAGTTCCCATAAGACTGTCAGCTGATTTTTCAAAGGAGACCTTACATGCAAGAAGGGACTGGCAAGAAGTATTCCAAGTCATGAAAGGCAAGGGCCTACATCCAAGATTGCTCTATCCAGCAAAGCTATCATTTAGAATGGAAGGGCAGATAAAGTGCTTCTCAGATAAGGTCAAGTTAAAGGAGTTCATCATCACCAAGCCCTTATTATAGGAAATGTTAAAGGCTCTTACCTAAGAAAAAGAAGACAAAAAATACGAACAGTAAAAATGACAGCAAACTCACAGTTATTAACAACCATACCTAAAACAAAAACACAAGCGAACTAAGCAAACAACTAGAACAGGAACAGAACCACAGAAATGGAGATCATATGGAGGGTTATCAATAGGGGAGTGGGAGGGGGAGAGAGGGGGGAAAGGTACAGAGAATAAATAGCATAAATGATAGGTGGAAAATAGACAGGGGGAGGGTAAGAATAGTGTAGGAAATGTAGAAGCCAAAGAACTTATAAGTATGACCCATGGCCATGAACTATAGGGGGGGAATGTGGGAGGGAGGGGGTGGACAGGATGGAGTTGAGGGAAGAGGGGGAAATGGGACAACTGTAATAGCATAATCAATAAATATATATTTTTTAAAAAATAAAAATACAAAAATATAAATACTTCCCCATCAAAAAAAAAGACAAGAAAAAAAAAAGAAAAAAGGGAACCCTAGTGCACTGTTGGTGGGAATACAGACTGGCGGGACAGCTGTGGAAAACAGTATGGAATTTCTTCAGAAAACTAAAAATGGAACTGCCTTTTGACCCAGTAATTCCATTGCTTGGATTAAACCCTAAGAGCCCTGAAACACCAATCTAAAAAAACCTATGCACCCCAATGTTCATAGCAGCACAATTTACAATATTCAAAAACCTCTCTCTCTTGCTACAGCCCCATCATGTTATCTATGTCCACTCCATGGTGATGTCACCATATCATTGAAAACTAATGCCACCCCTGGCAGCACAATTTCTCCACCTGTGTTCCTGTCATCCATCACCCTCCTAAAGCTCCCTACCTTCTCAGAGGATGCGACCTCCAGACTCCTAGCACTCCTCTTCACTCTGCCCTCTGATAGGGTGAGGATAGGACATCAACCTCCATGCTGGTGACCCTTCTGGAACACTACTTCCCAGAGCCTCTGGTGACCTCCGATTTCACTCTTTTCAGTTAAACACATGGATGCTTTTTCACTTTGGGCCTTTTTGTCCCTCAAGAATCACCCTGACTCCAAGGTCATCTTGTCCTTGTTGACCATAATCTGCCTGCCCACTCCCCAGTCTTTCTATCCCCATAAAGATTACCCATCTTTTCATGCTGCAAGTCCCTCCTAAAATCATTTTGAACTCTATAATGAAGTACAGCTTCAAGTCCCTGGCCCTCCTAACATTTTCCGTGTGTGCCTGTCAGGCACCAACACTGAATGAGCCACCACCTGGCTTCTTCTCACTCTTCCTGGCCTATGCAGCACAGAGGTGGGAAGCTGTGTAATTGTGTGCCTTGGCTCTTTGACAAGCTAGTCCTTGCTAACCTTTCCTGGACCCTCAAAACTGTTACATGACCCAGTTCTTCATCCCTCTCTGGCACATCAGCAGATCCTCCCAGCAGCTATTCCCAATCTTGCTCCTCTCTCCAAGTTTGCAAACCCACCTCCACTTCCTTAACTCATTGCAGATGAATGCACTTCATAACTTATTGAGAATTTCACTGGATAATGGCATTCTCACCTTCTCTCCCCCTTTCCTCATAATGTATCTATCTTCCCCCAGTGGGTCTTTACTGAGAAATATTCTTCCTCTTTTCAAGCAACCTTTTCCCCCTGGACTCAGGATCCCTCATCTTCCTGATTCCTTCTTTACCTCTTTCCATTCTCCTGCCTTATAACATCTTTTTATTATTTTTTAGCTTTATTGAGGTATAACTAATATAAAACACACACACACATTTAATTTATACATCTTGATATGCCCTGGCTGGTGTAGCTCAATGAGTGTGGGCTGACCAAAGGGTTGCTGGTTAGATTCCCAGTCAGGGCACATGACTGGGTTTCAGGCCAGGTCCCCAGTGGGGGCCACATGCAAGGCAACCACACACTTATGTTTCTCTCCCTCTCTCCCTCCCTCCCTGCCTCTCTCTCTAAAAATAAATAAAATCTTTTAAAAAAGGAAAAAAAAACCCTTTACCTTAAAAGAATTATACATTTTGAAAATATCGGGTATATATATACACCTATGATACCAAGACACCAAGGCACTAAAATATATATATCACTTCCAAAAATATATTCTTGTGTTTTCTTCTTTCTTTTTCTTTTCTGAGAATGCTTAACATGAGATCTTTTTAACATATTTTGAAGAATCTAACATCTATGTTAACTATAGTCATTATGTGGTATAATAGATCTCTAGCACTTACCTGCATAACAGAGACTGTACCCATGAAAAATTATGAGTATAATTTATAATTATGGGTAAATTATGGGTAAGAATTCCCATTTCCCTCCCCCAGCCCCTGGCAACCACCATTCTATTCTCTGCTTCTGTGAGTTTCACTATTTTAGATAGTTCACACATGTGGAATCATGCAGTATCTGTCCTTCTGTGATTGGTTTATTTCACTTAGTATAATGTTCCAGGTTCATCTATATTGTAAATTGCAGGATTTTTTCCCTTTTCTAAGGACAAATAATTTTTATCACATTTCTTTATCCATTCATCTTGTTGGGGCATTTGAGTTTTCCCATGTTTTGGAAATTGTGATCAATGCTATAATGGGTTGCAGACACCTCTTCAAGATCCTGATTTCAATCCCTTTGTACATATATCCAGAAGTAGGATTGTGGATCATATAACTCTACTTTTAATTTTTTTGAGAGACCACCATACTGTTTTCCATAGTGACTACACCATTGTATATTCCTGCCAATGGTGTATAAGGGTTGCAATTTATCTATGTCATCTCCAACATAGGTTATTCTTTTTTTTTATTCTTTGTGTTTTGATAATAGGTATGAGGTGATCTCTCACTGAAGTTTAATCTGCATAACCCTGATGATTAGTAATGCCGAGAATCTTTTTACATACCTAGTGACCATGTGTGTTATGTCTTGTAATGTCTCTTCTTCTACAAAACTCATGAAAATTGAGTTTACCTACTTAAAACATGGCCTCTGCCTTGTTGCCTTTCAGATTCCTGTCCCATCTCCTTCTCTGCTTCCCTTCATGATTATAGAGCGGAGTAGTGACCTTTGTGATCACTGCTTCCCAACTCACCTTCCATCCACCCTCAGACACAGACACTGTGTCCCAGGCCTCTACACCCATTGAAGAGTGGGTGCAGTGGCTCCTTCGTGGCTCTCATTCTCTTCACCTTCTCCACAACGTGTTATGTGATGACTTCCCACATCTCAGTTTCTCTGATATGACAAGTGCAGGCTCTCCTGCCTCCTCACATCAGTCCTCAGTTTTCTTCCTAGAGATCTCTAGAATTCTGCCCTTGCCCCACCTCTCTTGCTACATTTCACCTATAATTCTCAATGGGGAGGAACAACCCTTTAAAACTGGGGCAACTTTTAGAGTGAGAGAAGTGACATTAATAACTAGATAGAGCAATAGGTGTCAAACATGACTGTCCTGGTCATCCTACCTACGGGGACTATTGTAAGTACCTGGGATTTGTTTTAATGTAAGAGATGAAAATGACTGTCATGAAGGAAGAAGGTTGTTATACTCACAGATCCCTAAAATCAGAAGGCACAGCCCACCACACAGGGTTACATAGGGAAGCACCAGGCTCAGTCAGGAGGCAGAGGGAGAGGGGAAAATGTGGGCAAGAGCCTTTATTGTGGTTTCTATGGGAAATACTTGGTGAGGAAGTGTGGGCAAGCTTATGACTGACCAGTCTGAATAATTTTAATAGGCTCTGGGGCACAGGGAGATCCCTAATTGTCTAGTACTTGGCCTTGGCATAATTAAAGCAGGTGGATAGTGACCCAAATTGTGAGAGCCCATAAAGGAGGTGGTTGATGTGTGGGTCTGGAGTGATTGGTTTTCATTTGAAAAACATACTTTTGGGTGAATTGTTTAGATCTTCAGGAATTGGCTAGTCCTGAGAGGGGCAGCAAGGCCCCAAGATGTCAAAGCATCAAAACATAGAAGATAAAAGACATAATTAATACAGATGTCTAGCAAAGTCACTTAAGAGACTTTTTAAAAATTTTTTATTGTTATTCAATTACAGTTGTATGCCTTTTCTCCCCATCCCTCCACTCCACCCCAGCTGAACCCACCTCCCTCCCCCACCTCCACCCTCCCCCTTGGTTTTGTCCATGTGTCCTTTATAGTAGTTCCTGTAATCCCCTCTTCCCACTGTCCCCCCCTCCCCTGGCTATTGTTAGATTGTTCTTAACTTCAATAAGAGACTTTTTTAAAAAGTAAATTAAAAAAAAATAAAAAGTAAATGCTCCAATGCTCCACTCTCACCCTCCTCTTACCTCCCCAGTAAGAATGGCTGCTGTAGTGAGCCAGAGCTACTGATGCGGATGCCCTAACCCTCACGTGTGTGAGAACCAGTGTTTTCCATGCCATCGGCCCCGACCTCCACTGCTTACGGTGGCATACCTCTATTCTGTATCCCTTACTTCCGTCTCCCCCGTACTCCCAAACTGGAGTTTACCCTCTCACTGTTACTGCATTTACTCCTATCCTTTCCTTTACCCGGAAGCATTTCTCTGCCAGGTCTACCCACCAAAGACCCAGTTTGTCCAAGGTGCTGTTAAAATGCTGTGTCCTGGGACCTCATCTCAGTCTTTCTCTCCCAGGCTTGGCCTGGAAGCAATTAACAGCCCCTCCCAGCACGTCCTCAACCAGCCTTCAGCAAATTGCACCTCTCCTGTCAGAATGTGAGCTTCCTATCTGGTTCCTCTTGGGAGAGGGAAGAGTGGGGGCAGCCACTCTGCAGAACACAGATGCTCTTTGATCAAATTTTGCTGCATCCCCTCAGAGTAATATATGTATTTCAGTGTGCCAATGTGTTACTCCCTGACAACATATTTAAATGAGGACAGAAGGCTTTGGGAAACATGTCTTAGCTAGTGTTTCCCACAATGTATTACAGGGAACGCAGGCTTCCTGGGGCAGTCATAGGCTTCATGCAGAAGAAACAAGGTGACTCAGAATTAAACAAAGTTAGTTTTGCCAAACTGCAACACTTCTCACAGATTTAGATGCCAAGGAAACTTTAATAAAGACAAGCCTCTGGGAGAAAAGAGTTTGGAGGGCTAGTTTTTGTTTTTGTTTTGTTTTGCTTTCCGCTTGCTTGGTCTTTTTTTCCTCGGACTCTTAGATCTGGTGGTTTTAAAAAACACTACTTTAGTCTAAGAGAAATGCTGTCAGGAGACTGCGGGGCCATGCATAAGTGGGTGGGTCCCTCAGCGTTCTGCATGTCACATCATGCAGTCAGGTGACCTATGTCCAAAGAAGCTAATGTGTCCCATCTGCTCTTCCTCTCTCATCCTCAGGGACATAAGCTCAACCAGTCCTCCACCTCACCCTCCCTCCAGTCAAGCTAAACAGCTTGCAGTTTCCTGAATGCAACATGCTGTTTCTTGCCTTGGTTCCTTTTCTTACACTACCTGCTTCATCTGAAAGAAATATATATATATTTAAGTATGTATATCTGGAAGAAGTATATATACTTGAACATATAAAACATTATAACTATATCATAATACCTAATATATATAACCATATATGTGTGTGTGCACACACACATACAAGGTTTGTCCAGAAAAAGTCCAGCCATTGTTAATAGAATGAGAATAGTTTGCGTGACATCAACATAACCTGGCAGCCAAGAAGAGTGGACTGGAATGCACATGTATGAACAATGACGACTTCACTCTATTAGTCAGTGGGGGTGGTAGACACCGTTGAGTGAGCATGTGTACTGTGTGGCTGTCACATTCAAAATGACTGAGTGAGTAGAGCAACAAATATGCATCAAATTTTATGTTAAGCTTGAACAGTCCTCCACAGAAACTATTTAGATGATTCAGAAGTCCACAGCTATGGGCAATTGGTGATTGCAGCTTTATCACAACAACATGCCACTCATACATCACGTCTCCTGTAGAATTTTTTTGGTAAACATCAAGTCACCCAGGTAACTCAACCTCCCTACAGCCCAGATTTGGTGCCCTGTGACTTCTGGATTTTCCCCAAACTAAAATCACCTTTGAAAGGGAAGAGATTTTAGAACTTTGATGAGGTTCAGGAAAATACAAAGGGGCAGCTGATGGCCATTGGGAGAACTGTGTGAGGTCCCAAGGTGCCTACTTTGAAGGGGACTGAGGCTTCATTGTCCTATATACAATGTTTCTTGTATCTTGTATCTCTTCAAGAAATGTCACTATTTTTCATAATACATGGCTGGATACCTTCTGGAAAGACCTTGTATATGCATATAATCATATATATGAAGTTTGAAATGCATATATATTAGGAGATATATAGAAAAGAGTGACAAAGTGAACAAAGTGGACAAAACAAGGTATATGAATTCTACTATGAATCTATTTTCCAATGTCTCAGATGTCCTACATTTCAAACCTACCAGCTTTGTCCTGTCAGCTTGCCCTCTTGCCCCCCCAAATGACTATTTGTAAACTCCAGTCTCCTAAAATCTCCCATTGCTTTCACTCCAAGCAGATAGCCCTGCCCTTACCTTCCAAGAGGAGCTGTCATCATTGTATAAAGTCTTTGCTCAAGCTCATGAGCTCAGTCCTGCTCAACCCCAGCCCTTGCCATCCACCCTTACTTGTCCAGCCACCGAGCCTTCTTTCCAGTCCTCAGATACAACATGCCCCCCACCACAAGCCTGCTGCAGGCTATTTGGTATCTTCTGTTTGGCAGCCTGGCTCCACCCTCAGCAATGTCAGGGCTTCACCCCCATGGATGTCAGCTCCAACATCACTGCACTCATGGCACCCTGAGCCCTGAGAATAAGTCCAGTCCCTCTACCATATGTTCTCCTGGCACCCTCTACCTTTCATACATCTCATCTTTTCAAATAGTCATTATGAGACTTTTAGGTATATTGGTGTACATTTTAGTCTTCTTAATGAGTTTGAAGCACCATGTGAACAGGCACCATATCTACTTCTGCTTATTAGGTTACCCTTGAGATTTAGGAACTGTTCAATAATATTTACTAAATGAAAGGAAAAAAGGGGAAAAGGAAAGTGAATGAATGAATGGATGGATGAAAGTGAAGTTTATAAATCTCATATTGGGAAAACTTGATCTGATAAGAAATAGAAGTTGTGGCTTGGCAAAGACTCCCTCCCTGATCAAACATTAGCAGGCTCCTCTGAGCTCTCTTCTTGACTAGGCTTTGCCTTTGACCTGATGAGCCAAGTTTATTGAGACTCTTCCTCCCCGCAAACCTTATGCTTTGTCAAGTTCCCATCCTTACCCCCCAATATCTAAACAAGTTCCCCTCACTAATTTTCTGTCCACTGACTCTTCATTGTGCCCTTTGACTATAAATCACCAGGTGTCTTTGCTCTATTGGGAGTTGAGCTCAATTCTATAATGAAGTCTCTCCCCTACTGCAGTAGTTCAAGTAAAATCTGTCTTGCTGTTTTAAACAAATATCAGTGCAATTTCTCTTTGACAGGCTGGAAGTAAGCACACTTAAATCCTATGGGTTTCCCTTAGCTGCCTTGGGACAAGTTCTAAGCATTCTAGGTTATCATCTTCATATTTGTAAAGTAGACATGCTACTCACTTAGATATTCAAGCAAGGGTTTCCGTGAATGGTCAGAAGGTGACTGCACAATGAGATGTATAGGGAACCATTCCTTGTGGTATGGGGAATGTAGCCCAGCCCCTGACTCAGAAAATTGATGGGGAATGAGGTCAGCACACAGAATCCAAGCCCATGGATAGGTTTTCCCATGGGGAATCAGGCCTGCATTGTACCTCGGCTTCTATGAGACTTGCTTTTTGCTAAAACTCCCTCACCCTGATTGAAGCAACAAATGTTTACTGCATATCTTTAAAGCAACTTCCTAAAATCTATGCTAAACCTCCCAAAGATGAGTGTAACCAGTTCAATCACTTTTCCCTTTGTATTTGCAAATATTCTTCTTTGATGTAATTGGCAACATCTATTCCTTTGTTTTCTGTAAAAGGTAACCACCTAAAGTAAACCTGTGCATAGTAAATGAGGACCATCCTCAATGTAATGTGCCCAGAAAAGCAATAAAAGCCTGTCCAGGCAGGGGTCAGGGCCCTCTCTCTCACTCACAGAGTGTCCCTGCTATCCTTTTTTCTCCACAGGACTTCTGCAGTCCGTGTGATTTTTGTTCATCACATCCACAACACACGGACCCTGTGGGCTGGGATCTGCACCACAGATGCATGCCAGCCAAGTCACCCAGATTTAAAGTGGTATATCAGCACTTCTGTGTGAATGAATGCTGTCTCCTTCTGTGTGAATGACACAGGAACTGACTGGGCCCACACAGTTTGCCAAAGCAAAGTCTTACTACTCTGAATCCATCCTCTTGGCCCTTGGGGTACCAGAATCAAAGCTGGCTTCTCTAAAATTGGATAGGCAAGGGAACTGGGGAGAAGGGAGTGACCATTGGCCCAGCAGCTACTGGCAGTGCCTGGCTCTACACCAAGCAATCTTCAATCCTGACTTCAGTGTTATCACTGTTTCATAGCTGGGTGCTTATTCATGTGGCCACTCTCTCCACATGGCCTCTTAGCACTAATTTGCCCAGCCCAAGCTCCTTCAGACCCTGCACTGGCTTCCCCAGAAGAAGCAGAAGCTGCTGTCTTTTTAAGGGCCAGACCCAGAACTGGCATAGAATTGTCACTTTACCTATATTTTATTGTTCAAGGCAAGTCAAAGATCCAGCCCTGAGTCAAGGTTCTGAGGGTTGACAATACTCTGAGAGTAAGAGCAGAGAGGAATGGATGGTCGCTGTTTTCAGAGACCACTTACTGTTCACTCTAGCCTGGAAGTTCTGCCTTAGAAAGGAGCTCTTCATAATAAGTGTTCCTCTCACTAAAGCCAGAAACAGGTATCAGATACCCATGCAATCATGGATAGGAAATGCATTACACTACATACCTGAGCCATGTACAGATGCTGACAGACTCTGAAAGGGATAAGAAGAGTCAGTACTGAGCTCCAAGACAAACTTATACTTGCTTACAGCTAGCCCATGTGCCATAGATCCAAGGTGCCCTGGAGAAGAAACTATGGCTCTTTTATGCTCTAGGTCTGGCTAGCACTGGGCCACAGGAGGAGTCTGGGGACCTGCAGAAATGGTAGTTTTTGGAGCATGCTGGTAAGGGTGATTGGGTGTGAGGACATACTAGACTCCAAACCTCACCTTCCAAGCTCCCAGAACAGAGCCTTGGAGGTTCAAGCACCTCCTGGTTGTTCTCTTTCCCCAAGAGGCTGTGTTTTATGGTGTGTTAAGTTTGAGGTGAAAAAGAAAATTCCTGCAGCTGTGGAGTTATCCCAGCTGACAGACTGCAGCATTGATTTATGATCTGCTGAGTGCCAGTGGCATGCTCAGCCACAGGAAGGGCCTGTAGAGGGGAGGCCCAGGACATGGCACACCACATTATCAACACCCTCCAGGGCAAGGTGCCTCCCTTGTGGGTTCATGGCTCCCATGGGCTGGGTCTGACTTTAAGATATTGGCTTGCTGTTGCAGTCACCGTGAGAGGTTAACGGTCCTTTAGAATGTTCCAGAGCATGACCTCGTTGCCTGGACATTCTTTGGCTTGAGCCATGGCCTCCCAAGCTGGAAGCTCTGTGAGAAGCTTTTCCTGGCCTCATACCCCTGCCACTTTACCCATCTTGGGGCCTGGGCCCAGGGTGAGAAGGGCCTGCCTGTTCCAGACTTGGATATGAGTAGGATGCAGTGGGAGGCTGGGGAAGGTCTTGTGGAAAGAAACCATTTATAAGTGGTTATAAAGGATCTAGGCCAGACCTGATCCAATGGCCTTCCACCTTCCCTGTTTTGCTAGTGCATATTCCATGCTCTCCAAGCTCAACTGCATATTCCTCTTTCCTTAGAAGCTTCCTGTAGCTGTGGGTCAGTCTTGACTAGAGAGAGTGAACAGCCTAAAAGGGTGAGAACTGGAGCTTCCAGTCCCACTTCTTCTGACAGGACCATAGAAGCCACCTGAGCCAAATGGTAGGTACTGGGCTCAGTGGTGATTTGTGGGGCCAGCACTGCTAGCATGTGAGCATGTGCACTCGGGAGGTGCCGGGATAGCCTGTTTCTGCTCAGTGGAAGGCATACTTTCATCTCCAAATCCAAGCAGAAAATGACTCAGCAAGAGAACTTGAATTCCCATGCATACCACATGTGTTGCCCTCACCCTCTCTCACTCCTGTCCACAAGGGAACCCTGAGCCCCACCAGGGGGGGCAAGGGCTGAGCACCAGGTGGAGGGAAGAGAACCACAGCACTGGCTCTGACCGTGATTGCACATAACTTAGAGTTTTCATCTCCAAACAAGGACTAATAAGGCCCTCTCTTTCTCTGGGGTTACTGTGAGCTTCAGGTGAGGTGATGGGCCAGAGTGTCTGTGTTATGCTGTGATCTTGTTCTGATGGGAAGCCAGATATCATACCCATGTGGCTCCACTTTCCCTGACAGATCACAAAAAGTACAGGCATCCAAGTAGCATTTAGTGTTAGGATGAACTTGCTCTGCTGCCCATTTTTATAACATTTATTTATTTACTCATTTAACCAATGTTTCTGGATGCCAGAAAATATAGTAAGCACTGACAATACAAAATGAATGTGGCAAATTTGGAAATATGTTTGACCAACATTAATCCAGAGGTAAGTACAGGCAGACCTCAGAGACATTGCAGTTAGGTTCTAGATCACCACAAGAAAGTAAATATCTCACTAAAGTGAGTCATGTGAAGTTTTTCTCAGTGTATATAAAAGTTGTATTTACACTATACTTAGTCTTTCAAGCATGTAATAGCATTATTGTAACCAAACAGACAGTGGCGCATCCACATGATGCCTTGGCTAATGACCTAACAACTAATGCCGGAAAGAACAGATCTTTATTTACAATATTCCAACCTTGGGAGGACTCAGTGCACTTTACTCATAGCTCTCCTTTTCCATGAGACCCAGCACTTCTCTTGTTCCCCTAAAGGCTATAAGCCTAAAGCAAACCCAATAGTTCCCCATATTATCTTAAGCCAGCTGTGCAAACAGTTCTCCAGTACCTCTGGAAGGTACCAAAGTTTCCATCCTCATGAGCAGCTCTCTCCTTCAGGATCTGGGGTATATTGTCATCAGCCTCTATGTAATAGTCCAGGAAAGCATGCGCCATATTATATTGGATTATGGAAAAATCCAGGAAAGGCACAATTCTCAAGAGTCCAGATAAGGTCCAGGTTTGCAAGGCATCTTGCAAAGAGTGGTCCTTGGTGGCTTCAGAGTCAGCCAGAACAGGCACGATCAAAGCAGCATGTCTCCTTCCTCACTACACCAGGCTGCATGGCCAGATCTTGACTACAAACTACATAGTTGCTTGCTTACTTCTCCCTCTCATGTGGCTGCTACATCATGCCTCCCTCATGGCTCTCCTACTCCCTTCCAAGCTTCATGGTCGAATTCCCACTCATGGCTGCCCAACTTCATTTAAATCCTGACCCAGAGCTTTCTATGTGACCTCATTTCTGACTCCTCCCACAGTAGGCTACATCCTTCCAGTCCTTAGTACAGTTTACATTCTCTTGACTTCCATCCTTCCTCAGGGCAGGCATTCCTATGGGATGCAGAACTGCCTCCCTGCTTTTCACACAGTCACTGTAAGCCCCCTGGCTACATTGTGAGTCAAAGTCAAGCCCATCTCCCTGGCTCTGAGTGGCAGCACAGCTATTAAACTAGCCTTTGTTATGAAAAGTATCTTAGTCATGTCATCCACTCTCCCCTTTCCCCAACCATGAGCAGTGGGGGAACATGCTCTGTACCCAGTTACATTATCTCTAAAAAAAACAATGTATAAAACTTAATTTTAAAAATTCTTTATTGCTAAAAAATACTAATCATTACTTGAGTCTATGGGAAAAATGGAGCCAGTAGACTTTTTCCATGTAGGGTTGGCACAAGCTTTCAATTTGTAAAAAGTCCAGTAAAGTGCAATAAAATGAGGTATGCCTATAGTGAAGTTATTGCCACAACAATAAACTTTTAAAATTGTGGTATTTTTTTCCTTAGGTGAGGGGGTGGATTTTTTAAGAAGGAAATTCACCTGATAATTAGAGAATAACAGTTCTGAGAGAAGGTGTGCTTGTTCTAAGCCTTTCGTGGCACTGACCTCCTTTTTTCTAAAGGGGCCGTGAGTTAGAAAGAAGTTAGTATATGACCAAGAAAGAGACAAGATGACCAAAAGCTAATTGCAGCAGTTAGGTCCCAGTGTGGTGCCCACATCCATCCTTCTCAGTAGCCAGGAACACAAGGATGGTGTGTAGACAAGATGTACTAAAATTGCCCTGGCCAATGTGGTTCAGTTGGTTGGCGTGCTGTCCTGTGCACAGAAGGGTTACAGATTTGATTCTGGTCATGGTGCCTCTGGGAGGTGACTGAAAATGCTTCTCTCTCACATTGATGTTTCTCTCTCTCCCTTCATCTCTAAAAGCAATGAAAAAATGTCCTCGGGTGAGGATTAAAAAAAAAAAAGAAGAAGAAGAAGCATTAAAAAAGCTCTGGCCCCAGCCAAGTCACTATGCTGAGTAGGTCTCAGATTCTTACTATCTGTGAAAGGATGTTAGCTGCTTCCACTGAAGGGAATGCCTGGGATCCCACTTTCTATCATAGGAAGAGAGATGTTTGCTGCAAACTACACCCATGGATGAGGACCCGTGACAGGACTAGCACTAGGCCAGAATAAACAAGTTGGCAAATGTGAATAGTGGGTCATGCACAACAGGGGTGCTGTGAAGGCATCCTGGTGACCCCTTACTTTGTCTCAGGGATTATCACTTTTTCTATTTGTTCTCCTGGTCCCCTTGGTCCTTGTTTCAGGTTCTCAGTGAGTGAGTTGTCCCTGGCCAGGTTCCAGGATGAACGAGCTCTGAGTCCCAACTCACCTTTTATCATCAGCCCCACCTCTGGTTCCCTAGGCACACAGTGCAGGTTCAAATATTTGAGCAACTGCACACATGGAGAGCAGAATTATGGGGTTGACATACACTATGATTATTTTATTTTTAACTAATATCTTTGCTTTATCTGTTATAGGCGGAAACTTCTAAGTCAAACAGAAGTTCCAAATTTGAGAAAGATTAGCTTAACAGAGCTTTCCTTAAACACCTTATACAAACAGCAACAGGAGTTGAAATGGTGAACTTAAATTCATTATTACTAGTTAGTTTCTCTTGAAAAATGGCCTGAGAGAGAATGGGACCAAAGGTGCCATTCCATCTACCAAGGGTTATCTACTTAACAGCTCTACTGAGCACTGAGTAATGAAAGTTCAATGTGTCTCTTTTCATTCCATGAAAAAGGAAAACTAAGGGCCCTTTGGAACAATACTTAAGCTTGGCCCTCTGCCCACAGACCTGTTTAGGATCTCCATGCCCATCTCCCAGCATTACCCAGTCTTCTGCAGTTTCTCCTTGCTCATCAGGGCAGCCACTCTCTCCCCATGTCTGTCTCTGGGCTCCTCACACTCTCTTTTCCCCAAAGGAAACCCTCTTTGCCAAAGGTGCATATCTCTGGTCCAGGCTTCATCATTACAGTGATGAACTTGAGGACTCTTTTCTTCTCACTAAAACCACTGATGAAGCCCAACAATAGGGTATTCTCAGACTATTTGTTCTTGTCATACTATTTTGACTTGCTTTTACAGTTTATCATTCCATCTACCTGCCACTTCTACTTCCTTCTACTTTTCCTGAAGGCCTAGAGCCCAAGGAAAGACAGGCTTCCCTTATAAATGCCTTACTCATTGCCCTTGGCTTTGTCAGGGGCCTTGGCAACCCTTTACCTGCTGACAACTCTCCCCCACAGAACTTGGCTGGAGAAGTTACGGAGTAGCCATCATGCCCAAGTGCCATGGCAAGTAGTAGAGTGCCACTTATCTCTGAAAGCAGCAGTCAGTGCCCACAGGCACTCCAGCATTCCCATGTAGTTAGTGGCAATCCAGCCAGGACATAGCTCTAGACCCACACACCATTTTGTAGTGTGCAGGCAGTGGGACTGAGATGCTGGAATGCTGAGCAGGACCTTTGTTGCAAACAGCTTCAATGTTCCGCCTGTTTCTGCTGCACATAGGCAGAATTCCTGTAAATACCTCAATATCAGAGTACTATGTTCTTCAGGAGACATATTTTCCTGGACAGCAAAATACTGCTCACATATGCATTTCTGTTTGGCTTGTGAAGTACCTTTTTTAAACATTGAGAATTGGTTCTGGATTGCTAACATCTCAGTAGCATTCCTGAGCAGAAAGGATAACGGCAGAAAATTTTCAATGCATTCTATCAGGTATAATTAACCAAATATATTCTGTCCACATCTGAGAAAAAAAGTTAAGAATCAGCACCAGTGAGGAAGAAGTGATCTCTAGCACAAAGGAATACTTAGTCATCTCCTTGGAGCTATTATCCAAGCCAGGCTGTGTGATGGACTCATTTCCCCTGTTCCACTCCCACCTGACTTTCAGAAGACAAAACAATTTGTAGAAGGGGAGCAATGTTTCACTATTAAATGAATGTCTGCTGTAAGTTTGCTGTACCTATCTGCTAGCAGATTAAGGCAATTCCCTTGTATTTCAAGTTTGCTAAGAATTTTCTTTTCTTTTTTAGATTATGATATTATAGAGCAGAGCAGGGCCTGTCCACATGCTACTTTGGTGTAAGACCCAACAATTAATGCTAGAAGGAGCAGATCTTTATTTACACATTCCACCACTTGGGAAGCCTAGAGCACTCATGCACAAAGCCCAGTTTTCCCATGAGACCCAGCACTTCCCATCCTCCCCACCAGGCTGTGAGTCAGAAACATCCCCAAAAGTTTCCCATGTTCTTAACTTAAGCTAGCTGTGTAAACAGTTCTCGGGTCCCTCTGGAAAGTCCTGAAGTCATCATCCTCACACAACAGCTCTCTCCTTCAGGGTCCAGGATACATATGCAGCAGCCTCCATTTAATAGTTGAGAAAAGCATCTTCCGTGTTACTCTGCGTTGGAGTGACTCAAAAAAGGTAAGGTCATTTTTTTTTAATTTTTAAAAAATTTTTATTGTTATTCAATTACAGTTGTATGCCTTTTCTCCCCATCCCTCCACCCCACCCCAGCTGAAACCACCTCCCTCCCCCACCTCCACCCTCCCCCTTGATTTTGTCCATGTGTCCTTTATAGTAGTTCCTGTAATCCCCTCTTCCCACTGTCCCCACCCCACTTCCCCCTGGCTATTGTTACATTGTTCTTAACTTCAATATCTCTAGTAATATTTTGTTTGCTTTTTTCTTTTTTTAAAATTTTTATTGTTATTCAATTACAGTTGTATGCCGTTTCTCCCCTTCCCTCCCCCCCACCACAGCTGAAACCACCTCCCTCCCCCACCACCACCATCTCCCCCGATTTTGCCCATGTGTCCTTTTTTTTTTAATTTATTTTTTATTGTTATTCAATTACAGTTGTAAGCCTTTTCTCCCCTTCCCTCCCCCCACCCCGGGCTGAACCCACCTCCCTCCCCCAACCCCACCATCCCCTCCGATTTTGTCCATGTGTCCTTTATAATACTTCCTGCAATCCCCTCTACCCACTGTCCCCACCTCACTCCCCCCTGGCCACTGCTAGACAGTTCCCCCCCTCAATGTCTCTGGTGGTATTTTGTTTGCTTTTTTCTTTTCTTGATTATGTTCCAATTAAGGTGAGATCATATGGTATTTGTCCCTCACCAACTGACTTATTTCACTTAGCATAATGCTCTCCAGTTCCATCCATGCTGTTGCAAAGGGTATAAGCTCCTTCTTGCTCTCTGCTGCATAGAATTCCATTGTGTAAATATACCATGGTTTTTGGATCCACTCATTTGCTGATGGGCACTTAGGTTGCTTCCAGTACTTGGCTATTGTAAATTGTGCTGCTATGAACATTGGGGTGCACAGGTTCTTTTGGATTGGTGTTTCAGGGTTCTTAGGGTATAATCCCAGCAGCGGGATTGCTGGGTCAAAGGGCAGTTCCATTTTTAGTTTTCTGAGGAAGTTGCATACTGTTTTCCACAGTGGCCTCACCAGTCTGCATTCCCACCAACAGTGCACTAGGGTTCCCTTTTCTCTGCATCCTCTCCAACATTTGTTTGTGGATTTGTTCATGTTGGCCACTCTAACCAGTGTGAGATGGTACCTCATTGTGATTTTAATTTGCATCTCTCTGATGGCTAGTGATGCTGAGCATCTTTTCATATGTCTCTGGGCCCTCTGTATGTCTTCCTTGGAGACGGGTCTGTTCAAGTTCTTTGCCCATTTTTTAACTGGGTTGTTTGTCTTCCTAGAGTGGAGTCGTGTGAGTTCTTTATATATTTTGGAAATCAGGCCCTTGTCTGAGGTATCATTAGCAAATATGTTTTCCCATACTGTTGGTTCTCTTTGTAATTTGGTGCTGTTTTCTTTAGCCATGCAGAAGCTTTTTATTGTGATGAGGTCCCATTTGTTTATTCTTTCCTTTATGTCCCTTGCTTTAGGGGACATGTCTGTGAGGATGTTGCTGCATGGAATGTCTGAGATTTTCCTGCCAATGTTTTCCTCGAGGACTTTTATGGTGTTACGACTTATATTTAAATCTTTTATCCATCTTGAGTTTATTTTTGTGTATGGCGTAAGTTGGTGATCAAGTTTCATTTTTTTGCACGTAGCTGTCCAGATCTCCCTACACCATCTGTGGAAGAGGCTGTTTTTGCTCCATTTTATGCTCCTGCCACCTTTGTCAAATATTAATTAACCATAAATACTTGAGTTTATTTCTGGGCTCTCTGTTCTGTTCCATTGGTCTAGGTGCCTGTTTTGATGCCAGTACCAGGCTGTTTGATTACAGTAGCCTTGTAGTACAGTTTGATATCGGTATTGTGATCCCTCCTGCTTTGTTCTTCTTTCTCAAAAGTGCTGCAGCTATTTGTGATCATTTATGGTTCCATATAAATTTCTGAAATGTTTGTTCTATATCTGAGAAATATGTCATTGCTACTCTAATAGGGATTGCATTGAATCTGTGAATTGCTTTTGGTAGTATGGCCATTTGGATGATGTTAATTCTTCCTATCCATGAGCATGGTACATGCTTCCATTTTTTTGTGTGTCTTCCTTAATTTCTTTCTTCAATGTTGTGTAGTTTTCCGAGTACAGGTCTTTTACCTCCTTGGTTACGTTTATTCCTAGGTACTTTATTTTTCTTGTTGCTATATCAAAGGGGATTTTTTTCCTGATTTCTGTCTTTGCAGTTTTGTTGTTGGCATACAGGAATGCCTTTGATTTCTGAGTATTGACTTTGATTCCAGCTGTTTTGCCAAGTTCATTTATTCGGTCAAGTAGTTTTTTGGTGGAGTCTATAGGATTTTCCATGTACACTATCATGTCACCTGCAAACAGTG
The DNA here is from genome assembly GCF_022682495.2 of Desmodus rotundus. Lineage (NCBI taxonomy): Eukaryota > Metazoa > Chordata > Mammalia > Chiroptera > Phyllostomidae > Desmodus > Desmodus rotundus. Next base: position 65,953,486 of record NC_071390.1, read on the forward strand.
ACAGTTTCATTTCCTCCTTTCCAATTTGGATGCCTTTTATTGCTTTTTCTTGTCTGATTGCCGTGGCTAGGACTTCCAATACTATGTGAATAGGAGTGGTGAGAGAGGGCATCCTTGTCTTCTTCCTGATCTTAGTGGGAAAGCTCTAAGTTTTTGTCCATTGAGTATGATGTTGGCTGTAGGTCTCTCATATATGGCCTTTATTATGTTGAGGAATTCTCCCTCTATTCCCAGTTTGCTGGGTGTTTTTATCAGAAATGGGTGCTGTACCTTGTCAAATGCTTTTTCTGCATCTATTGATATGATCATGTGATTTTTGTCTTTGCAGTTATTGATGTGATGTATTATATTTATTGACTTGCGAATATTGTACCATCACTGCATCCCTGGGATGAATCCCACTTGGTCATAGTGTATGATCTTTTTAATGTATTGCTGGATACGGTTTGCCAATATTTTGTTGAGAATTTTAGCATATATTCATCAGCAATATTGGCCTGAAGTTTTCTTTCTTCGTTATGTCTTTATCTGGTTTTGGGATTAGGATGATGCTGGCTTCATAAAACGAGTTTGGGAGTCTTCCATCAGTTTGGATTTTTTCAAATAGTCTGTGAAGGATAGGGGTTAGCTCTTCCTTAAATGCTTTGTAGAATTCTCCTGTGAAACCAACTGGTCCAGGGCTTTTGTGCGTTGGGAGTTTTTTGATGACTGCTTCAATTTCATCCGCTGTTATTGGTCTGTTCTGGTTTTCTGCTTCTTCATTCAGTTTTGGAAGATTATATTTTTCTAGAAATGTGTCCATTTCACCTAGGTTTTCAAATTTCTTGGTGTACAGTTCTTCGTAGTAATTTCTTGCAATCCTTTGTATTTCTGTGGTATGAGTTGTAATCTCTCCTCTTTCATTTCTAATTGTGTTTATTTGGATCCTCTCTCTTTTTTTCTTGATGAGCCTACTTAAAGGCTTGTCGATTTTGTTTATCTTTTCAAAGAACCAGCTCCTGGATTCATTGATCCTTAGAATTGTGCTTTTAGTCTCTATGTCATTTAATTCTGCTCTGATCTTGGTTATTTCTTTCCTTCTGCTTGCTCTGGGCTGTCTTTGTTGTTGTTCCTCCTGTTCTTGTAGGTGTAGTGTTAGGTTCTTTGTTTGAAATGTGTCTGTCTTTTTAATTAGGCTTGTATTGCTATGAACTTCACTCTCAAGACTGCCTTTGATGTGTCCCATAGGTTTTGGGTTTTTGTGAGTTCATTTTCATTTGTTTCCAGAAAGTTTTTGATTTCTTCCCTAATCTTGTTCTTGACCCATTCATTGTTTAATAGCATGCTCTTCAGTCTCCATGATTTTGATGGTTTTGGGTTTTTTCCTTCGGGGTTGGTTTCTTTAACTAGGTATTCTTAAAGGATAACAAGGAATTTTCTAATTCCAGATTTTCTTATTCTGTGGAAATCCTGCCTTTCATAGTCTTCGAGCTATTTTATAACTACTATAAATTGTAAATAACTGGTAACAGTGCAAATGATTCTTATCTATAGATTTGCAAGTTAATTCTGCCCAGTGAAGGGAAAATTTATTATTCCTACACCCTATGGTAAAAGATAGTTCATCATCTATGTGTAAATTTAGCATTTATATGTGGTTTCAAAATTTTCCTGTGAACCAGCTATTGTTTTCCTCATTAACTGATAATTAAAGAAAACATTTATTGTGTCTCTGTTCAATATTATGAGTCATAATGATATTTTCTTTAAAAGTTATCTTCTAGCAGTTTATTTCTGGATTGAACTTGCTATATCTTGTTTAGGATATATACATACATATTCAACAGGGAAACTGACCCACCGTGTTTCATAATTTCCTTTTTGGGTTTTGGTATGAATGTTATGCCAACCCTTTTCATTTCTTTCAAAGAATTACATAAAGTTGTAGTTCTACTTAATAATTTTGTTAGAATTTTCCTATGAATCCACCTGAACTTGAAGTGTTTATTTTGAATGGTTTTAATTATGAATCAGTTTCTTTGAACTTTTAGACCTATTATAGTTATTTTTATTGTGTGGTTTTTAGTACTTTTCTAGGAATCAGTCCATTTCAAATTTATAGGTATAAACTTATTTATACAATTTTTGCATTTTCCTTTTTAAAGTTTTCTGATTCTGTAATGATATAATCCTTTTTTCTCCTTCTGCTATTTATCTGTGACTGCTCTCTTTATCTGAATCAGTCTTACTAGAACCAGTATTGATCAAGCTATGTTGATTCTCCCTATTGTATATTTGTTGTCTATGTCATTAATTTCTAGTCTGAACACTACCACTTCCTTCCTTCTACTTTACTTTGGTTTACTTTGGCTGTTCTTTAACTTCTTGAGACTGATGTTTCTTTAGCTGAATAGTTTAACTTTTCTCTCCTAGTATATGTATTTATGATTATAAATTCCTCTCTCTCTATGATTTTCTGTCTCAAAAAGGTTTTAAATGTACTACTGTTATTGTCAATTTAAAACATTTTAATTTTGATTATTTTTGGTTGACCAAGATGTCTACATGGTTTTTTTCATAAAATAAAAAAAATACATTATTCATTTTCACTAATAACTTTATTGATTTGGATATTTTGAGTGTGTTGGCCATTTCCCTCATAGTATACTGTTGATTGTTCTCAATTAATGTGTCAATGTGATGGCTATCAACTTCAACTGGTCTACCCTGCTGTGCAGCATCGTCCAGAGAAAAACCTCCAGCACAAAACTTCACAAACCACTTTTGATGAAGTGATCAGTCACAGAACCTTCTCCTTACACTGCACAAATCTTCTTTTGCATTTCAGGTACATTTTTGCCTTTCTTGAAATAATAAAGCATAATATGCTGACAATGTTGCATATATTCTTCCCTCTTCAATATTAAAATGGCTACCAACAATTCACCAATTTTGATTTTTTTTTAAATGCACGCTGATATGACAGCTGTCACAATAAAATCTAACAAAATTGTTTTGAATGAAATTAGAGACAACTTAGCACATCTTAAGGAATAAAAAAACAAATGAGGTGTTTGTCCAACCTAATATTTTTCCTTTGTCCTATTATTTATTTAGAATACATTTTTAAAGCCTGAGAGAAGATGGCGGAGAGATGGGTGGGAGTGGAGTTAACTTCCCCTTGCCCCTGGGTGAAACACCTACCCACTCTACTGAGAAACAAAGCAAACAGCCAAAAGCAGCACAGTGTTCATGAAGATAGGAGACCAAAAAGTACAGAGGACACTGAGAAAACAGAAGGTAAGGGGATTGCTTCAAGACAAAAAGGTTCCTGGGACCAACACAGGGACCAGGGCGACTGCAGCCCCAGGCCCGCCCATGCAGGGCCTGTGGCAGGACTCCTGGGAGAGAGCCAGGTTAACGGCTCCCTCCTCTGCCAAACAAGGCCTGAGCAACACTGTAGGAGACCTGGTTGCCTGAAGTCACAGGGAGGGGAATAAGGAGGAAGTGGAAAACCCAGGGAGACTGCAGGCTCTGGCCAAGGAGAGTTGAAAGTTGGGCCTTGTGCCATCCTGACCTGGACAGCCCCTGACCTAGCTGGAGAGGTGGGCTGTGTGAGAGGTCAGGCCCTTCCTTGTAACGAGGGAACCACAGGATCGAGCAGGAGGATTTTTCCCCAAAAGAAAAAGACCCTCTGGGGAAGTTTGGGGAATTGGCCTGCAGCAACAGCTCCAGTCCCCTCTCCACCCAACCACCGGTCGGGGGACTGTGCACACCTCATCTAGGAGAGTGCTGAGACTACAGGCACCACCAGGGGCAGGGTGCCCAGCAACCTGGAGTCTGCCTACCCACCAGGGAGTGCTCGCACCTCATCTAGGAGGGAGCTCAGACTACAGGAACTACCTGGGGGGAGGGTACCCAGAGAATTTGGAGTGTCTGCACCTCATCCCGGAGTGAACTGAGACCACAGGAACCAGGGAGAGTGCAAATCAAAGAAGGCTCTGCACACACACCCATAGCGCAGAGCAGGCCTACCACAAAAAAGAGTGGGTAGAAGCTGGGAACACCAGGATTCCTCCTGGAAGAGGAAACCCACCAACAAAGGAATCACCAACAGATAACAACAGAAGAAGGTGAAAGAGGGAGTGGAAGTCACACTAACTCAACCCAGGACCTAACTGGAGATACAACTAAATAGTGAGAACAAACAACTGAACAAGAGAAAGAGAAAAGCCTCAAAATCTTGTAAACATGGAAGAACCAGCTCCAACACAACTTGCCCACACCTGCACAACAGAAAACAAGAGGTGGGGGACAGACTGACCCTCAGATAACCAGCTGGTGGGAAAGACCCACCAAAGAAAGAGTCAACAAGAACCAAAACCCAAAGACATACACAGAGCCAACAGAAACCACATCCCAAGATCAGTAAGATCAGGAGATCAAAGAGACTGTACACAAAATCTCACAGGTATTCTACCACAGAAGTTTACACCAAAAACTCAGGAGGTCAGAACACAGCAACTTAAGAAGCAGAGGCTAACAGGAAGAATCTCACAGACAATGGGAAGACAAAGAATCAATCCCCAAATGAAAGGAAAGGGGGAAGTCTCAGAAACAATGCTAAATGAAAAAGAGGCAAGTCAACTATCAGATGCTGAGTTCAAGGAATTGGTTATGAGGAAGCTTAATGAGATCACACAGAATTACCAAAAACTACAGGGAAAGTACAAAGAACTCACTGCAAATTATATCAACACGAAAAAGGAAATAGAAACTATCAACAAAGGCCAAGAGAAAAGGAAGAATACAATTTCTGAACTGAAGAGCACAGTAGAAGGAATCAAAAGCAGGCTTGATGAAGCAGAGCGCCAAATCAGGGAACTGGAGAACAAGGTAGAAAAAAACAACCAGAATGAGCAAAAAAAGGAAAAGAGGCTCAGAAAGAATGAAGAGGGGTTAGGGGAAATGCAGGACAACATGAAACACAATAATATCCATATAATAGGCATACCAGAAGGAGAAGAGGAAGGGCAAGGGATAGAAAACCTGTTTGAAGAAGTAATGATGGAAAATTTCCCTAATTTGATGAGAGAAAAAGTCACACAAATCCAGGAATCACAGAAAGTCTCAATCAAGAGGAACCCAAAGAGGCCCACTGCGAGACACATCATAATTAAAATGGCAAAATTGCAAGACAAAGAAAGGATCTTAAAGGAGACAAGAGAAAAAAAGGAAGTAACATACAAGGGAGCCCCGATAAGGTTAGCAACTGACTTCTCAATGGAAACGCTCCAAGCCAGAAGAGAATGGCAAAAAATATTCCAAGTAATGAGAACCAGAGGATTGCAACCAAGGCTACTTTACCGAGCAAGCCTCTCAATCAAGATACAAGGCCAAATAAGGAGTTTCCCAGACAAAAGTAGTCTAAAAGAATACACCTCCCCCATCCAGCTCTGGAAGAGATGCTAAAGGAGCTGCTGTAAGGAAAGGAAGGAAAAGAGAGAAAGAGGGAAGAACACAGGTACAAAGAATCAGTAATGAATAAATACCTATCAATAATAACCTTAAATGGAAATGGATTAAATGCTCCAATCAAAAGTCATAGAATAGCTGAATGGACAAGAAAGAATGACCCACACACATGCTGCCTACAAGAGACCCATCTCAGGACAAAGACCTACAAAGAATGAAAGTGAAGGGCTGGAAACAAATTTTCCAAGTAAACGGACAGGAAAAAAAAGCAGGGGTAGCAATACTCATATCAGACAAAATAAACTTCAAAAAAAGGGCCATAAAGAGAGACCCAGATGGTCAATTCATAATACTCAAAGGAAGAATCCACCAAGAAGACATAAACATTGTAACTGTGTATGCTCCCAACATAGGAGCACCCACATACATAAAGAAAATCCTGGAGGACTTCAAGAAAGATATTGACAGCAACACAATTATAGTAGGGGATTTTAATACCCCACTGTCAAAGATGGACAGGTCTTCCAAACAAAATATCAAAAAAGATATTGTGGCATTGAACAAGGCCTTGGATGAAATGGACTTAACTGATATATATATAGAGCCTTTCTCCCAAACAAGCAAAATACACATTGTTTTCTAATGCACATGGAACATTTTCAAAGGTAGACCACATGATAGGACACAAAGCAAGCCTCAAAAAATTCAAGAAAACTGAAATCATATCAAGCATTTTCTCTGACCATAAGGGAGTGAAACTAGAAACAAATCCCCAGGAAAAAAACCAAAAACACTCAAAAACATGGAGATTGAATAGCATGCTATTAAACAATGAATGGGTGAAAAATGAACTCAGAGAAGAAATCAAATAGTTTCTAAAACAAACAAAAATGAACTAACAACAATCCAAAACCTATGGGACACAGCCAAGGCAGTCCTGAGGGGGAAGTTTATAGCGATACTGGCCTCCCTAAAAAGAATAGAAACAGCTCAAATAAACAACCTAACCATACACCTACAAGAACTTGAGGAACAACAACAAAGACAGCCCAGAGCAAGTAGAAGGAAGGAAATAGCCAAGATCAGAGCAGAATTAAATGACATAGAGACTAAAAGCACAATTGTAAGGATCAACGAATCCAGGAGATGGTTCCTTCAGGAGATAAAAAAAAATCAACAAGCCCTTAAGCAGGCTCATCAAGAAAAAAAGAGAGAGGACCCCAATAAACAAAATCAGAAATGAAAGAGGAGAGACTACAATGGACACCACCAAGATACAAATGATTGTAAGATATTACTATGAAGAACTGTATGCCAGAAAATTTGATAACCTAGATGAAATGGACAAATTTCTAGAAAAATATAACCTTCCAAAACTCAATGAGGAAGAAGCACGAAGCCTGAACATACCAGTAACGCCTGATGAAATTGAAACAATAATCAAAAAGCTTCCGACATACAACAGCCCTGGACCAGACGGTTTCACAGGAGAATTCTACAGAGCATTTAAGGGAGAGCTAACTGCAATCCTCCCCAGATTACTTCAAAAAATTCAAGAAGATGGAAGACTCCCAAACTCGATTTATGAAGCCAGCATCATCCTACTCCCAAAACCAGATAAAGACATAACAAAGAAAGAAAACTTCAGGCCAATATCACTATGAACATAGATGCTAAAATCCTCAACAAAATATTAGCTAACCACATCCAGCAATATATAAAAAGATCATACACCATGATCAAGTGGGATTCATCCCAGGGATGCAAGGATGGTACAATATTCATAAATCAATAAACATAATACACCACATAAACAAAAGCAAAGACAAAAACCACTTGATCATATCAATAGATGCAGAAAAAGCATTTGATAAGATACAGCACCCATTTCTGATAAAAAACACTCAGCAAACTGGGAATAGAGGGAGCATTCCTCAACATAATAAAGGCCATATATGAGAGACATACAACCAACATCATACTCAATGGACAAAAACTTAGAGCTTTCCCACTAAGATCAGGAACAAGACAAGGATGCCCTCTCTCACCACTCCTATTCAACATAGTATTGGAAGTCCTAGCCACAGCAATCAGACAAGAAAAAGCAATAAAAGGCATCCAAATTGGAAAGTAGGAAATGAAACTGTCACTGTTCGCAGATGATACGATAGTGTACATGGAAAATCCTATAGACTCCACCAAAAAACTACTCTGCCTAATAAATGAATTTGGCAAAACAGCTGGAATCAAAGTCAATACTCAGAAATCAAAGGCATTCCTGTATGCCAACAACAAAACGGCAGAAACAGAAATCAGGAAAAAAAATCCCATTTGATATAGCAACAAGAAAAATAAAGTACCTAGGAATAAACCTAACCAAGGAGGTAAAAGACCTGTACTCAGAAAACTACACAACAATGAGGAAAGAAATTAAGGAAGACACAAACAAATGGAAGCATGTACCATGCTCATGGATTGGAAGAATTAACATCATCCAAATGGCCATACTACCCAAAGCAATTTATAGATTCAATGCAATCCCTATGACATATTTCACAGATATAGAACTAACATTTCAGAAATTTATATGGAACCAAAAAAGACCCTGAATAGCTGCAGCAATTTTGAGAAAGAAGAACAAAGCAGGAGGGATCACAATACCTGATATCAAACTGTACTACAAGGCCATTGTAATCAAAACAGCCTGGTACTGGCATAAACACAGGCACATAGACCAATGGAACAGAACAGAGAGCCCAGAAATAAACTCAAGTCTTTACAGTCAATTAATATTTGACAAAGGTGGCAGGAGCATAAAATGGAGCAAAAATAGCCTCTTCAACAAATGGTGTTGGGAGATCTGGACAGCTACATGCAAAAAAATGAAACTTGATCACCAACTTACGCCATACACACAAAAAAAATTCAAGATGGATAAAAGACTTAAATATAAGTCGTAACACTATAAAAGTCCTAGAGGAATACATTGGGAGGAAGATCTCAGACATTCCACGCAGCAACATTCTCACAGACATGTCCCCTAAAGCAAGGGACATAAAGGAAAGAATAAACAAATGGGACCTCATCACAATAAAAAGCTTCTGCATGGCTAAAGAAAACAGCACCAAATTACAAAGAGAACCAACAGTATGGGAAAACATATTTGCTAATGATACCTCAGACAAGGGCCTGATCTCCAAAATATATAAAGAACTCACACAACTGCACTCCAGGAATACAAACAACCCAGTTTAAAAATGGGCAAAGGACTTGAACAGACCCGTCTCCAAGGAAGACATACAGAGGGCCCAGAGACATATGAAAAGATGTTCAGCATCACTAGCCATCAGAGAGATGCAAATTAAAAGCACAGTGAGGAACCACCTCACACTGGTTAGAGTGGCCAACATAAATAAATCAACAAACAAATGTTGGAGAGGTTGCGGAGAAAGGGAACCCTAGTGCACTGTTGGTGGGAATGCAGACTGGTGAGGCCACTGTGGAAAATAGTATGGAATTTCCTCAGAAAACTAAAAATGGAACTGCCCTTTGACCCAGCAATTCAGCTGCTGGGATTATACCCTAAGAACCCTGAAACACCAATCCAAAAGAACCTGTGCACCCCAATGTTCATAGCAGCACAATTTACAATAGCCAAGTACTGGAAGCAACCTAAGTGCCCATCAGCAAAAGAGTGCATGAAAAAACTCTGGTAAGTTTACACAATGGAATTCTATGCAGCAGAGAGAAAGAAGGAGGTCATACCCTTTGCAATGACATGGATGGAACTGGAGAGCATTATGCTAAGTGAAATAAGTCAGTTGGTGAGGGACAAATACCATATGATCTCACCTTTAACTGGAACATAATAAATAGAAGAAAAAAGCAAACAAAGTATAAGCAGAGACATTGAAATTAAGAACATTGTAACAATAGCCAGAGGGGAGTGGGGAGGGGATACTGGGGATAGGGGTCTATAGGAACTACTATAAAAGACACAAGGACAAAATCCAGGGGGAGGGTAGAGGTTTGGAAGGGAGGTGGGACTGACTGGCGTGGGGTGGAGGGAAGGGGAGAAAATGCAGACAATTGTAACTGAATAAAAATAAATTAATTAATTTTTAAAAATTAGAAAAAAAATAGAATACATTTTTAAGTTTCAAATATATGGGCTTTTCCAGTTATCTCTTGTTACAAATTTCTCATGTAAATGCATTTGATTTGGAATCCATACTGCCTAAGCTTTTGTTATTTTGAAATAATTTGAAATTTTTTCGTGGCCCAGGGTGTGGTCATTTTATGTGTTATGTGCAGGGTGTTATATGTATCAAGAAAACTTGAAAAGAATGATAATCTGCAATAGTTGTTTGCAGTGTTCTATACATATTATTTGGTCAATTGGGCACATGATGCTCTTCTGCAGTCACACTAATTTGAGGGTGTGCTTAAACAACAAACATTTATTTTCTCACAATTCTGGAGGGCAAAAGTCTGAGAGCACTCTTCTTGATTTGTAGATAACTGTCTATTTTTGTCTCTGTTTTGTGTTGGTAACTAACAAAGATAGGTTAAAATCCCCAAATAGTATTTTGTATTTGTCTGTCTCTTTATAATTTTCAATTTACATATATATGCTTCATTTACTTTGTATATATGGTTTAAATATTTGAAGGTCCTACTAGGTGTACACAAATTTAAAATGGTCATATATTTCCAGGGAACCTCTCTAGTAATACTTTTAACCTGAATTCTATTTTGTCTAAAAATAATATATCATACCTGCTTTCTTTTGGCTAATGTTTAATCCTTATTTAGACTCTTTCATTTTCAACCTTTTTGGTATTCTTATGTTCTGGATTTCCAGATAGTATTCATCATCTACCTTGAGCATTTGATCCACTTACCACTTATTATAATTTCTGATATTTTGGGGCTTCAATCTTCTCTCCTATTATGTGCTTTGTACCACCTTCTTGGACTTTTTCTTCTTTCCTGTCTTGCCCATACATTACCTTTTCTTAGTGTGGAAAAAACACACTTTTCCTATTCTTTTAGTTGCTATAACAGAAACTAAAAAGCATTTTAAAGTTATTAAAACCTAATATTGAGAAATTTATTTTCTTAAATAATTCAAGGACCTTATGATAGTGCTAACCAGGTCAGTGCCTGGAGTGCAAGCCAGAGCAGAGGGGAGGGGTTGTAGGGGCAGCACCACATTGCCTGGGTAACCAGGCTGGTGTGGTGTGGTGCACAAGGACAGATCCCCAGCCCCTGGAAAGATGTGACTGGAGGAATTCATTGTGCTGAGGATGGGAAAGGCTAGAGAGGGAGATTGGCTAAGGGAAAAGACCTCCAATCCCTTCCAGTTGGGTGAAGACCTGTCAGTCTAGCCTGGGGAAAGATGGGATTAGTGGAGGTGGGAGGCAGACTCTCCCAAAGCATGTGGAAATTTGAGCACTGAGTCCAACCCACAAGAGTAGCTTATACAGACCAAGGTAAGGGAGAGCAGTTCTCTCCTGAACACACCACAGGCAGACTGGCTGCAGGACCAGAGGGCCCTGGAAGCCATGGGGCCCGTGGCAGTGCCAACCCCACACATGGGTCCCCAGGAAGGAGCCTAAAGCTGAACTGCAACCTGGAACAAGCCAAGCCACTTGGATGATGGTGCAGCAGCCACCTGTGGTTCCCAAAGGACCCTCTTTTTAAGTGGGAGAAGGAACTCTTGCTGCAGCCTTGGATTAGTCTGGCACAGGGTGGTTGGGTTTTCCTCTGGGTTTTCCAGAAGGGATGGCTTTGAGGCAGGAGCCTGCCATCCTCCCAAATTATTCAGCTTTTGGATAAAATACCCCTTTCCTTTTCTCACCAAACCTCTGCCTCTGGAATTTGCCTGTATGGGTGGTGGCAGGCCTGAACCCCACTTCTATTCAGTAACACTTAGAACATTTTTTTCTTTTCTTTTTTATTGTTGTTCAGTTACAGTTGTCCCCATTTCCCCCCCATGACTCTCCCCTGCCCTATCTACACCCACCTTCTACATTCAATCCTCCCCCTGCCTGCTCCTGTCTTTGTCCATGTGTCCTTTATTCAGGTTTCTTGACCCTTCCCCTTGTTATCCCCCTCTCCCCTCCCTTATGGTCACTGTCAGTTCTTTATTTCTATGTCTCTGGTTCTATTTTTGTTTTGTTGATTATGTTCCCCTTATAGGAGAGATCATATGGTATTTGTCTTTCACTGCCTGGCTTATTTCACTTAGCATAATACTCTCCAGTTCTATTCATACTGTCACAAAGGGTAGGAGCTCCCTCTTTCGTTCTGCTGTGTAGTGTTCCATAGTGTATATGTACCACAGTTTTTTGATCCACTCATTACTGATGGGCATTTAGGTTGTTTCCAGCACTTGGCTATTGCAAATTGTGCAGCTATGAACATTGGGGTGCATAAGTTCTTTTAAATTGGTGTGTCAGAATTCTTAGGATATAATCCCAACAGTGGAATTGCCAGGTCAAAAGGCAGTTCCATTTGTAGTTTTCTGAAGAAATTCCATATTGTTTTCCACAGTGACTGCACCAGTCTGCATTCCCACCCACAGTGCACCATTGTTCCCTTTTCTCCACAACCTTGCCAGCACTTGTTGTTTGTTGATTTGTTTTTGATGACCATTCTGACTGGTGTGAAATTTCATCTCATTGTGGTTTCAATTTGCATCTCTCTGATGACTAGTGATGCTGAGCATCCTTTCACATGTCTCTGGGCCCTCTGTATGTCCTCCTTGGAGAAGTGTCTGTTCAGGTCTGTTGCCCATTTTTTAATTTGGATTGTTTGTCTTCCTGGTGTTGAGTCATATGAGTTCATTACATATTTCGGAGATAAAACCCTTGTCTGTAGTATCATTGGCGAATATGTTCCCCTATACAGTCAGTTCCCTTTTCATTTTGCTGAAGTTTTCTTTAGCTGTGCAGAAGCTTTTTAATTTGATGTTGTCACACTCGTTTCTTTCCTTTATATCTGTTGCTCTAGGGGACATATCAGTGAAAATATTGCCTCATGGAATAACAAATTTTCCTGTCTATGTTCTCCTCTAGGATTTTTGTGGTCTCATGACTTATATTTAAGTCTTTTATTCACCTTGAGTTTATTTTTGTGTATGGTGTAAGTTGGTGATTGAGTTTCAATTTTGAATGGAGCTATCCAGATCTCCCAAAATGATTTGTAGAAGAGGCTCTTCTGGCTCCACTTTATGTTTCTGCCACATTTGTCAAACATTAATTGACCATAGAGACTGAGGTTTATTTCTGGATTCTCTATTCTGTTCCATTGATCTATGTGTCTATTTTGGTGCCAGCACCAGACTGTTTTGATTACAGTGGCCTTGTAATATAGCTTGATATCAGGTATTGTGATCCCTCCTAATTTATTTTTCTTTCTCAACATTGCTGAGGCTATTCAAGGTCGTTCATGATCTATATACATTTTTGAATATCTATTCTATATCTGTGAAATATAGCATTGGTATTTTAATAGGGAACATTTTATTTTTTTATTTTTATTTTAAGTTTTTTTAAGTTTTTATTGTTATTCAATTACAGTTGTCTGCATTTTCTCCTCATCCCTCCACCTCACCCCGGCCAGTCCTACCTCTCTCCCCCACCTCCACCCTCCCCCTTGATTTTGTCCATGTGTCCTTTTATTAGTTCCTGTAAACCCCTCTCCCCACTATCCCCTCCCCACTCCCCTCTGGCTATTGTTACATTGTTCTTAACTTCAATGTCTCTGCTTATATTTTGTTTGCTTTTTTCTTTTGAGGATTATGTTCCAGTTAAAGGTGAGATCATATGGTATTTGTCCCTCACCAACTGGCTTATTTCACTTAGCATAATGCTCTCCAGTTCCACCCATGCTGTTGCAAAAGGTATAAGATCCTTCTTTCTCTCTGCTGCATAGAATTCCATTGTGTAAATATAGCATAGTTTTTGGATCCACTCATTTGCTGATGGGCACTTAGGTTGCTTCCAGTACTTGGCTATTGTAAATTGTGCTGCTATGAACATTGGGGTGCACAGGTTCTTTTGGATTGGTGTTTCAGGGTTCTTAGGGTATAATCCCAGCAGTGGGATTGCTGGGTCAAAGGGCAGTTCTGTTTTTAGTTTTCTGAGGAAACTCCATACTGTTTTCCACAGTGGCCTCACCAGTCTGCATTCCCACCAATAGTGCACTAGGGTTCCCTTTTCTCCGCATCCCCTCCAACATTGATTTGTGGATTTGTTTATGTTGGCCACTCTGACTGGTGTGAGGTGGTACCTCACTGTGCTTTTAATTTGCATCTCTCTGATGGCTAGTGATGCTGAGCATCTTTTCATATGTCTGTGGGCCCTCTGTAAGTCTTCCTTGTAGAAGTGTCTGTTCAAGTCCTTTGCCTATTTTTTAATTGGCTTGTTTGTCTTCCTGGAGTAGAGTCGTGTGAGTTCTTTGTATATTTTGGAGATCAGGCCCTTGTCTGAGGTATCATTGGCAGATATGTTTTCCCATAGTGTTGGTTCCCTTTTTATTTTAATGCTGTTTTCTTTAGCCATGCAGAAGCTTTTTATTTTGATGAGGTCCCATTTGTTTATTCTTTCCTTTATGTCCTTTGCTTTAGGGGATGTGTCTGTGAGGATGTTGCTGCGTGGAATGTCTGAGATTTACGTGCCAATGTTTTCCTCTAGGACTTTTATGGTGTTACGACTTATATTTAAGTCTTTTACCCACCTTAATAGGGAACGTTTTAAACCCATTTGTATTCCCCCTGACCAATATGCCAGTGATATAATGTATTTTAATTCAATATGTGAATTTTAAATCCCCCCAAGTATTTAATCTATTCTCTGCTTTTAATTATATCTTTAACTCATTTGAGATCATTTTCTGCCATTTTCACTTTTAGAATTTTCTGTTTTTAAAATTTTTGTTGTTATTCAGTTACAGTTAGTTGTCTGCATTTTCTCCCCATCCCTCCACCCCACCCCAGCCATCCCACCTCCCTCCCCCGCCTCCACCCTCCCCCTTGATTTTGTCCATGTGTTCTTTATAGTAGCAGGGTCTCCTGCTGGAGGCAAACTGTTTTGCTGTGTCTGAAATAGTCTTTATTCACTTTCATTATTATTTACTTGTGTTTTTAATAGTTTAGTCTTTGTTTCTTATTTTTTTTGTGTCTAGTTCTTGATTTGTCACATAATTTTGAATTTTTTATATTATGGTTTTGTTTCTGTCCTTTGTCTTATGTAATTTCCCTAATGTCTTTCAGCTCATTTTGAAATATTGTTATTGTTTTGATCTGCTTTTGAGCATGTCTTTCTGGTGTATTTTATTATCTGTAGAGATTCTATGTTCTTTAGCTTTTCTTTATAGTAATTGGGATTTTATCATGATACTTTTGTATTTTTCATTTTTATGTAAATTTAGTTTTCCTGAATTTCTGAGTGGGTTTTTCAGATGGCTCTTGTAACTTTACTGAGCTTGCCTTCTGAGGTTTCCTGGCTCTGCTCCCTTCACTCACTTTTATATAGACCTTCTCTTTTCTTCACCCCTACTAACTGTCTTTTGCTGAATTTCCATTCGTTTCTCTTCAGTGTGGGATTTTGTTCTGGAAGGAGTCTTGGTTGGTCAGCTTTTAGAGGAGTTAAGGACAAGACTGCTCTAACCCCTTTAGGCCTTACATAGTGCTCCTTCCATCTATCTATTGACTTTTGAAGTGGACAATGGCACACTCCTCCAGTTTCAGCTGCTGTCCTCAAATTAGCTCACTGAACTTTCCTATTGGCTATTTTGGTTGTCTTCAGATCCTCTGTTTGTAAATAAAATGGGTCCTTCACCAGAGTTGGAGGAGCACTGATGAAAGGCAGGTAAGATAAGTGTTAGGAGGCTTCATGGAACAGCTAATTCTTTTTAACATCAGATGTTGAGGCACTTGGAGTTCCTGCGAGCATAACAAACTCAAATATAGCATGACCCAAACAAAGTGAATAACTTTCCCTTAAGTTTTGTCACTGCATCCCATAAGTTATATGGTATGTTTTCACTTTCATTTATTTAAAAATATTTTCTAATTTCTTGTAATTACTTTCTTTGACCTATAGGTTATTTAAAAGTACCTCGTTGAATTTCCAAATATTTAAGAATTTTTGAAATTCATCTTCACTATAGGTTTGTAGCTAATCCCATAAGAAAACATATACAGTTCCTTTCTTTTGAAATACATTGAGATTTATTTTATGACCCAATATATAATTTCTTGGAGAATGTTCCATATACACTTGAAAAGAATATGTGTTCTGCTGTAGTTTGGTGCAGTGTTCTAAAATGTCAAATAGGTCAAGCTAGTTCATTTTTCTCTCTACTTATGCGATTGATTACTAGGAAAGGAATGGTGGTCTGTTCTTCCAGTTTTATCAGTTCTATCAGTTTGTGCTTCATTTATTTTGAAGCTCTAGATTTGAAATGTTGGCTTTAGCATATAAGTTCACAAATATACATGAATCTGTTGTGTATTTCTTGACTATTTTGTTCCATTGCTCTGTTTATATACTCCATATTATTTTAATTACTAAGACTTTAGACAATACTTTGATTATCTTTAAGGTAAATCCTCTCCCTTCCCTACTTTTCTTTTTCAAAAATATATTGGTTCTTTTCATGCATTTTCTGTCATTTAGGATGTGAGCATCAACTGGTCAAGTTCTTGTTGAGATTAATCTTAGGTATTTTTGTATTTTATAAAATATATATTTAATATTTCGTTGTTGCTCACATATATTTTTCCTATTGAAGATAAAGAACAGAGATTGATAGACTTTTTCTTCAAAGGGCCAGGTGGTAAGTATTTTAGGCTCTATGAGCCATACAATCTCCACCACTACTAACTTGGCCATTGCCATTGTGGCACAAGAGCAGTCATATAAAATACATAAACAAATGGGTACAAAACTTTATTTACAAAAATAGACAACAGATCAGGTTTGGCCTGTGGGCCATAGTTAACTGACCCCTGATATAGAGAAAGATTAATTTTTACATAGTTATCTCATGTCTGGACTTTGTAATGACTTTACTAATATCACGTTGGCCAAAAAGTATGTTTTCTGTAAGATGGCTCTTTGTCCAACCCAATACAATTTTTAGTTGAGTCTATTATTTCTATGCAGGCAACTAAATAAACAAAAGACCATTTTTTCTAACTTTTCAGTATTTATACCAACTATTCCTTTTTATAGTCTCATTGCATTGGCTACATAACTCTAAACAATACTTAATTGCTAACAGGAGGTACTGCTGTTTTTTAATGGGAAGAGTATTTTTTCCCCTACAAATATGATGTTGCTATGAGTTTCTAAAAAAATGTTCTTTGTCCCATTCGAGTTTCAGATATCAGCATTAGATCTCTTCGAAAATCCCTTCTAATTCCAATTGCTTCACTATGAGGTCATACTGTTTTTTGGTTATAACTGTAAACAAATTAAGTACTCAGTATTCCACTGAGCAATCTAACACACCCCACTGAAACCTATTGACCTGTTTTTACCTAATGGATACCTTCCAGATCTTCTGATTCAATTACTTGAACCTCTCTATACACCATAGAAGAAAATTAATTCTTCCAAGAGATTAAGAAAAATTAAGTAGGAAATTAAACTTTTTTGTTTTAGAGTTGCTTTCCTTTGAGATTTTTCAGTAAAATAAATCACTGAAATGACCTTTGAATATAAATGTAAACTTCACTGAAAATTTAATAATGTTCTAGACAAATTGGGGTTTAAAAGTAAAAAGAATTATGAAGACTTAAATGAGAATAAAACTTACAATGTTTATTTCTGAAAAGCTTTGATTGAACCTGAGTCCATCAAGCACATACAACTTTTAAAATATGAATTTAAAGTTCAACGTTAATAAATGCATATGTTTATATTTAAATATTTTTAAAATTTCCCTTAAATAATTCATATACTCACAAAGGTGTCAATAGGAGTTTCATATTCATATCCTAGCCAAAAATTGATTTATTGCTGGTATGAAACTTAGTATTTCAATTACTCAGAAGCTTTCAATTTGAAATTCACTTTTTAGAAATAAAATTTTAAAAATGCAATCAACATTTCCATATTTACTTAATTTCCCTGAAACAACTAAAAATTAACCCAGCTATAAAAAATATGAGGCACACATTAAAGAAGAGACATATTTACCATCAAAAATTGTGGAATTTTTCACTACAAGAGTATTTTAAGGACTAGATAATAAAAATAAAACAGGCAATAATACATAGTAAATATTTTATTTAAATAATAACATGAAATCCTCAGGAACACTGTTGTACATTATATCTATTATTTTACATAAAGAGAAAAAATTAAGAATACAAATATTAAAGTCTAATCACCAAAATTAAATTAATATTTACATAGACCATTGTTTATATGAACAATGTAAATAGGTAGAATCATCAATTTTATTTAATGTAAAATACATTTTTGGCATATAATTATTTTTAAAATGAGAATTATCAATTTTAATTCATCCAATCAAGTATTTATTCAGCCATAGGAACAATATAGGCCTCTTAAAAATTAAAGATTTACAGCTTAATATTAGAAATTCTCTCAATATAATACATAGAATATTCTGATCTGCACTGAATCACACTGTGCAATGACCTGAATCAATTGCTTTATAGCTTATAATCAAGTCTAATTGGTCCAAAAATTCTTTGATAAAAATATCACTGTAATTATATGAGGCAAAGTTCTAAAATAAGATGAATGTAATAATGGCCACAATCTTTTCAAAAAACAGAATGTGGAAGTTTTTGTTTTCTAAACTATGAATTTGGTTTTCCAAAATTTGGTTCCCAAAGCCAACTTCTAAATGTTACAGCAGAGGTGGGAGGTAATGAAAATAAATTATTTAATGTAACTCTGAAGGAAAATATAACTATCATAGATCTTAGTTTGAAAAATATATCTAGCATAAGAGATATTCAGAATTACTTGATAATACTTATGTCAAAGTTTATCTGTGAGCTAAAGGGAAAAATATAAGAGGCAAGTAGAATGTAATATTTGCTTTCAACAAGCAGACTGAGTAATATGTTCCAGTGTTAGGGTGGGATAGGAAAGAAATTGAGCCGAGCAAAAATTTCTTCTTGGACCTTCTATATAAACATCTATTCTAGTTTTGGACTGTTCACCAGTGTGCTCATGTGATGGAGAGGAGGAACTCTACCCCTCGCCCCCATAAATACTTCCCAGACCAACAGGTCCTTGTCCTGTGGCTCTATAAAAGCAACTCATCCTCTGAGGTCCATGGGCCCCATGGGAGCATGGAAGTATGGAAAAATGAAATTCAATTTGCATAACAAGATAAAGCATGCTAATAGGGCTCTTTATTGAGCTGAGTTATTCAAATACCATCTAAAAATACAGATTCTAGCTAAACACACACACACACACACACAAACAAACAAGTATCTGTCTAGAAAATGCCTGTAAGAAGTCATAATGATCTTGCAGTTTATTGGCCCCATATACTGCCAGAATCAGGGCTTTAGAAGGTCCTGGAAATCCTCAGTCCCTTTAAACTGTCTTTCCAAATAAAATCTTAATGAATAGAGTTTAAGTCATTTATTGGACTCTGTAATCTCTTCAAGCAGTTGTTTTTTATTTTTATTTCACTGGAAAATGTGGGAGGGTATTTTGATATTATCTAAGTAAAATCAGTGGGTAAACTTTGTTCACCACCAACCAAATGATGCTGCCTTCAGAAAGTTGTCGGAAAGAAAATTAAATGATATACCAAGAAAGTACATTCTAGGCATAAGCAAAGCCAGTCAGCACAGCTGGAACATGTTCTTTATGAGGAAGCTCCAAGCCACTTGGTGATTTCAAGTGTGAGGCAACGGAAGTCCTTCTTAATGGAAAGTCACAAGCTTCTGAAGAACTTCAAGCACAATTTTATAACAAAAGTAATACTGCTCCTACATACATGTATATGAAAAACAACAGAATGTTAAGTAACTGAATACCAATATCCACTTTCAGAGAACACATTTGTATTTTTAACCACAAAGGAAAGTTCCTAAAAGACCAAACATTTAACTAATTATTTATTTACATAAATATATTTTTAAATATCTGGAAAATAAATGATGACAATATAGTTCTTGCTCTAGAACTAAAGGATAAACTGAATAGAGGGGAAACCAACTCTCATCCTCAATCTCTTATATTTTGCCTGGATAAATTTAATTTTAAACTTAATTTTAATTTTATTTTTTAGAAATAGCCTCAGGACTCTCACACTACTAGTTCAAATAAAATGCTTTATATTATTCAACATTGGCCTAAAAACAGTCTAAGATAAAGATTTAAGGGTACATATTTGTTTTCATTATCCATATTCTCTTAACCCCCCAAATGATTAATAATTAACCTGTCACAAATTATATCATTTTATGACATGCCAATGACTAATACTTCAGTGGAAGGTAAATATCCCAAAATTGTTATCCATAAAATTTATGAGAAATAAATTAAATTATGTTACTTAAATAACACAGCATTATGGACAAAGCTCATGTTTGGGCATCAGGAGACTTCAGTCTTAGTTTTGGCTCCCCCACTTGCTATCTGAATGAACTTATGAAACAGACTGCATTGCTCTGAACTTAAAAGTTCTACATCAGTAATATCAGAGCCAAACCAATGTCTACCTCAAAAGGGAAAAATCAGTGAAATCATGTAGGTAAAAGAGATTTATAAATTGTAATGTGCTATATACAGTGTTAACTTTTATATTAATTATTCTTCAAATTAGAATTTATGAGGTGAGAGCTTACCTTTGTTTGAACCATGCCATAACGCTGTTCTCTCATTTGGGCCACTATATTTCTGATGTTGAACTGCAATAGGATGATAGTAATTTTATATTATCCATGTAGGGGGAAAACATAAATGTACAGATTGACAAATGAGTATTCCATACTGCTTTCCAGTAAAAGAGATGTCAAGATTTAATCAGAAAGTTCTCATTTTCAGTCATAAGAAAATATACTATTTTTAACCTAGTATAATGGATAAGGAAGACTTGTTTAAATGGGTTTCCAGGAAAAAGCAGGAAGCAATCATTTATAACAAGAAATGCTCTCCAAAAGAAATAACAACAAATTTTCTCCTGTGTATACTTTTCCATTCTCCAAAGGGAGAACTTAAAGTAGCATTATAATTCTGGAAGAGTTTGGAAGCATCGAAGACTTTTTCTGGCTACAATAGTAGTACAGCTGTTTCTTGTAAAAAGAGCCCTCTTAACTCAAATGGAGACCCCAAACAACGTCTGACTCAACACCAGATTCTGCAAGTGTGCATAGATCTACTCTACTCAGTGTAGTCGCTGAGCTGGAGCAAGTCTGCAAAAGCCTGTTGCTGGTCCACAATGCAATAAGCCCAGAAGCTAGTAGTAAGTTTTAGAAACTCTCATGCCAATCTGATACTGGTGCAGCATCAAGAGGTGTCATCAGTGGAACAGTACACAGACCAGCTAGGGTGTTGCTGAACTGGCCTGAAGGGTCACATGTGGTGTAAGCTGAGGACCAGTTATATGCAACAAGACCATGCTGACATCTGAAAATTTTCAGGTTTGTCAACCATAACCCAAAGTATATAAAAAATCAGACAAAATGTAAGCTTTCCTCTATTTTTATAACTTATCGTTTTATAATAATTAAAATATTTAATTTAGCTTTAAAATTTTTTATATTGAATTATTCACAGTAAATTGCAAAAAAAAAAATTTAAAGAGAAATTCTGTGTATACTTCACCCAGTTTCCCCATATTATACCATCTAGGATAATATAGTATAATATCCCAACCAAGAAATTGACATTGGTATAATTCACAAAGCTTATTCAGATTTTGCCTGTTTTATATGCAATCATTTGCGAGTGTGTGCACTTGTGTGGGTGTGTGGTGCTGTGCAATGATATCATATGTAAAAATTTATGTAACTGCAACCACAGTCAACATGCCTATTATACCATAAAACTACCTTGTGCTATCTGTTAGAGCACCCACCCACCACAATCCTTAACCCTTGGCAACAGTAATATGTTCTCTATCTCTATAGTTTACTTCAAGATTACATGGCTGGAATAAGGTACTACCTAACCTTCTGAAATTGACTTTTTTTCATTCAGCATAATTGCTTGAGACACATCAAAATTGTTGTGGATATTAATAGTCCTTTCCTTCTTATTGCTAGATAGTATTCTATGGTCTGGATATGTACCAGTTTTTTAACCATCAACTTGTTGAAGGACATCTAGGTTGTTTCCAGTTTTTGGCTGTTATGAATAGATCTGCTATGAACATTTGTGTACAGATTTTATGTGAATATAAGTTTTCATTTCTCTGGGATAAATACTCAAGAGTGCTATGGTTGTGTTTATACTGTTTTCTTTTTTAAAGAAATCATAGCACTATTTTCTGGAGTGGATATACCGTTTTACATTCCCACAAGTGATGCATGATTAATCCAGTTTCTTTAATCTTTACCAGCATTTGTTGAAGATTTTTTTATCATTATTTTCATATTAGCCTTTCTGATAGATGTCCAGTGACATTTCATCATGGTTTTAATTTAATTTTCCTAAAGACTAATGAAGCTGAGCATCTTTTCAAGTGCTTATTTGTCATCTATATATCCTCTATGGTGAAATGTCTCTTCACAACTTTTACCCACTTTATAACTGGATTGATTTTTTTTGCAATTGTGTTTCAAGGGCTGTTTATATATTCTAGATGTAAGACCTTTGTAAATATATAGCTTACAGGTTCTCCAAGTCTGCAGCTTGTATTTCAATCTTCTTCATAGGGTCTTTAACAGAACAAATCATTTTAATTTTCTTTCCCCCTAACATCAGTGATGGCAAAATGTGTTCTGTCATCACCTGTATTCAACACAAGCACTTGAAAGTTCTAGGTAGCACGATAAAGCTAGAAAAAGAAATAAGAGGCTTACAGATTGGAAAGGAAGTGATAAGTCTGTCCTTATTTTTCGGATTGAATGATTGTCTATGTAGAAAATCCCAAGAAATCTAAAAACAAAACAGAACACAAAATCTTCCTAGAACTAAGTTTAACAAGATCAAAGGACATAAGATCGGCATGCAAAAACTGCACTTCTACATAATAACAATGAACATATGGAAACCAATAGTAAAAACACAATACCATTTACAATCACTCCAAATAAAATGAAGTAAGTTGCCCTGGCTGGTGTGGCTCAGTGGATTGAGTATGGGCCTGTGAAACAAAGGGTCACAGGTTTGATTCCCAGTCAGGGTACATGCCTGGATTGCAGGCAAGGTCCCCAGTAGGGGGAATGCAAGAGGCAACCACACATTGATGTTTCTCTCCTTCTCTTTCTCCCTTCCTTTATTGTTCTCTAAAAATAAATAAATAAAATCTAAAAAAAAGAAAATGAAATAAGTTTAACAAAGCATGTACAGGATCTGTATGCTGAAAATTATAAAATGCTAATAAAAGAAACCAAAGAAGACCTAAATAAATGGAGAGACATACCATATTCATGGATTAAAAGATTCAACAGAGTAAAGATGTCAATTCTCCCCAAGTTGATCTAGATTTTAATCAATTCCTATAAAAATCCCTGCAAGCTTTTTTTGTAGACAGAGACAAGCTAAATCTAAAATTTATATGGGAATGCACAGACCCTATAATCATTAAAACAATTTCAAAAAAGAAGAAGAATGTGTGAGGAATCACTCCACCTGATATAAGGACATACTATATAACAACAGGAATGCAAGTGTAGTATTGGCAAAAGAACAGACATATAGATTAATTGAATAGATTACAGAACCATAACTAGTCCCTTACAAACACGTCCAATGATTTCTGACAAATGTGCAAAAGCAATTCAATGAAGGAACAACAGCCTTTTCAACAAATGGTGCTGGAGCAATTGAACATCTGTAGGATGGAAGGAAGGAAGGAAGGAAGGAAGGAAGGAAGGAAGGAAGGAAGGAAGGAAGGAAGGAAGGAAGGAAGGAAGGGCAGAGAAATAAAGAAAGAAAACTAAACCTTGACCTAAACCTCACACATTATACAAAAATTAACAAAAAATAAATTATGGACTTAAATGTAAAACATAAAACTACAGAACGTTCAGAAAAATTCTTTGACATTTAGGCTCAGATATACTGACACTTGAAACCAAAAGTATGATCCACCAAAGAAAGTATTGATAAGGAACTTGGGAAGATGGCGGCAAGATAGGTGGGAGCAGAGTCCACTTCCCCTTGGCACCAGTGAAATGCCTAGCTGATCTGAGGAACAGAGCAAACAGCCAATGGTATTCCAGCATATATGAAGATCAGAGACCAAAGATAGAGGACATTGAAAGATCAGACGGTAAGAAGAGTGCTTAAGAACAATAAGGTCCCTGGGACCTGCGCGGGGACCAAGGGGCTGAAGTGCCCTGCCGCAGTGCAGTGTCTCCTGCAGGATTCTTGGGAAAGAGCCAGGCTGGGCTGTATGAGAGGCCAGGTGCTTGTTTGGACCAGGGGGACTTGAATAGGAAGAATTCCTCGAAAAGAAAAAGAGAAAATAGAGGCACTCAGTGGGTAGTTAGAGAACTCTTCACAGCAGCCCTGGCCTCTTGCGCTCCTACCCCCATAGCCCCTGAACTGTGAACGCGGGATAAGCAGCCCCAGCACACACCTGAATCCTGGTTGGTGTGCACCCAGATCAGCAGCCTGGGCACCCACACCTGAAACCTCAGGTGGGTGCGCACCCAAATCAGCAACTGGTTGCCTGAGGGCAACCACAACTAAAGCACCTGTTCTGAACAACTCCCACCTAGCCCCTGCGCACAGAGCCCTGCAGGGCGTACTCGCTCTCTAGGAGGAAGGCAGAACGCCTAGCAGAGAGGAGCTGCAGGGCTAGGGGAGACTGCAGTCCCCAGAAACACTTGACCCAGTAGGGAGATGAACTACCCTGAAGGAACACAAGAGCCCCTAGAATCCAACACAGCAAAGAGCAAGAAGGTGGAATGTCAGTTGCCCCTAATTGGTGTACCTCAAGGACAGCACAACTGGTGAACTAAAGGCCTAGGGGGGAGCAGAAGGACCCTGAGGAACTGGACTAGAGGCTGGACAACAATGAAGAGTGTGGCTTAGGAAGGGAGAAAAGTGAAACCAATCCCTCCAACCACCCACTCCTGTTTCACAGACAGAAAGACCACCAGAACTAACCTGAACAGTTTAAAACCAACGAAAGGCTTTTTTTTGTCTCTCTTCTTTTTTTCTCCTTTCCCCCTATATTGTTTCTTCCTTTCTGCCCTTCCTTCCTTTTTTTTTATTTCTTCTTCCTTCCATTCTTTACTTTTTTATTCCTTCTTTCTGTCTTCTATTATTTATGTTATTTTAATTTTTGTTAAAATTCCTTCCTATCTTTCCTCTGATCTTTTTTATTCCTTCTTCCTTCCTTCCGACCACACTTCCATTCCTTTTCTATTCCCTTTTTCTTTCCTTCCCTTCTACTTTTTTTTTCTTCTTTCTCCTTTTCCCACAGGTGAGACAATAAAACCTGGAGCTCTGAAAAGACCAGAGGCAGAACCTGTTAGACCCATAAGCATCAGCTCAAGACCAGTGAGATCAGGAGATTAAGGAGACAGCACCACTGAATCCCACTGGCATTCTACCATAGAAGTTCATACCATAAACCAAGGGAGTCAGAACATATCAATTTAAGAGGCAGAGGCTAACAAGAAGAGTCTCAAAAACAATGGAAAGAGAAAGAAACAATACCCAAATGAAAGGAAAGGAGGAAGCCTCAGAAAAAATGCTAACTGAAAAAGGGGCAAGTCAGCTATCAGATACTGAGTTCAAAGCAGTGGTTATCAGGAAGCTCACTGAGCTCACCGAGAACTACCAGAAACTACAGGGAAACTACAATGAACTCACTGCAAACTATATCAATATGAAAAAGAAATAGAAACTATCACCAAGGGCCAAGAGGTCATGAGGAATACAATTTCTGAACTGAAGACCACAGTAGAAGGAATCAAAAGCAGACTTGATGAAGCAGAGGATCAGATCAGCGAGCTGTAGGACAAGGTAGAAAAAAACACCCAGAAAGAGCAAGAAAAGGAAAAGAGGCTCAGAAAGAATGAAGAGGGATTAAGGGAAATGCAGGACAACATGAAATGTAATAATATCCATATAATAGGCATACCAGAAGGAGAAGAAGAAGAGCAAGGGATAGAAAACCTGTTTGCAAAAGTAATGATGAAACATTTCCGTAATCTGATGGGAGAAAAAAATCACACAATCAAAGAGAGTCCCAAGCAAGAGGAAGCCAAAGAGGCCCGCTGCAAGACACATCATCATTAAAATGGCAAAATTCCAAGACAAAGAGAGGATCTTAAAGGCAGCAAGGGAGAAACACGCAGTAACATACAAGGGAGCCCCAAGAAGGTTAGCAGCTGACTTCTCAATGGAAATGCTCCAAGCCAGAAGAGAACGACAAAAAATATTCCAAGTAATGAGAACCAAAGGCCTGCAACCAAGGCTACTTTACCCAGCAAGGCTCTCAATCAAGATACAAGGCCATATAAAGAGTTTCCCAGGCAAAAGAAGTCTAAAAGAATACACTACCACCAAACCAGGTCTGCAAGAGATGCTAAAGGGACTGCTTGAAGGAAAGGAAGGAAAAGAGAAAGAGAGAGGAACACAGGTATGAAAAAATGGCAATGAGTAAATACCTATCAATAATAACCTTAAACATAAATGGATTAAATGCTCCAATCAAAAGACACAGAATAGCTGAATGGATAAGAAAGCATGACCCACACATATGGTGCCTACAACAGACCCACCTCAGGACAAAAGACTTCCACAGACTGAAAGGGAAGGGCTGGAAACAAATTTTCCAAGCAAATGGACAGGAAAAAACCTGGGGTAGCAATAATCATATCAGACAAAATAGACTTGAAAAGAAGGGCCATAAAGAGAGACCCAGAAGATGACTTCATAATACTCAAAGGAAGAATCCACCAAGAAGACAGAAACATTGTAAATACATATGCACCCAACATAGGAGCACCCAAATACATAAAGAAAATCTTGGAGGACTTCAAGAAAGATATTGACAACAACAAAATTATACTAGGGGATTTTAACACCCCACTGTCAAAAATGGACAGATCTTTCAAACAAAATATCAACAAGGATATTGTGTCACTTAACAATACACTATAAGAAATGGAATTAACTGATATGTATAGAGATTTTTGTCACAAAGAAGTAAAATACACATTCTTTTCAAGTATACATGGAACATTTTCAAAGATAGACCACAGAGCGAGCCTCAACAAATTCAAGATAATTGAAATCATATCAAGCATTTCCCTGACCACAAGGGACTGAAACTAGAAACCAACCACAAAGGAAAAACCGGAAACACTCAAAATCATGGAGACTGAATAGCATGCTGTTAAACAATGAATGGGTCAAGGACAAGCTTAGGGAAGAAATCAAGAACTTTCTGGATACAAATGAAAATGAACTCACAAAAACCCAAAACTTATGGGACACAGCAAAGGCAGTCCTGAGAGGAAAGTTCATAGCAATACAGGCCTACCTTGAAAAGATACAAACATTTCAAACAAACAACCTAACCCTATGCCTACAAGAACTGGAGGACCAATAAGGAAGACAGCCCAGAGCAAGCAGAAGTAAGGAAATAACCAAGATCAGAGCAGAGTTAAATGACATAGAGACTAAAAGCACAATTCTAAGGATCAACGAAGCCAGGAGCTGGTTCTTTGAAAAGATAAACAAAATCCACAAGCCTTTAAGAGGGCTCATCAAGAAAAGAGAGGAGACAAATAAACACAAATAGAAGAAAAAAAAAAGGAGAGATTACAACTGATACCACAGAAATACAAAGGATTGTAAGAAATTACTAGGAAGAACTGTATGCCAAGAAACTTGAAAGCCTAAGTGAAAGGGACACATTTCTAGAAAAATATAATCTTCCAAAAGTGAATGAAGAAGAAGCAGAAAACCTGAACAGACCAATAACAGCAGACGAAATTGAAGCAGTCATCAAAAAACTCCCAACACACAAAAGCCCTGGACCAGATGGTTTCACAGAAGAATTCTACAAAGCACTTAAAGAAGAGATAACCCGTATCCTTCACAGAGTATTCGAAAAAATCCAAACTGAGGGAAGACCCCCAAGCTCTTTTTTTGAAGCCAGCATCATCCTAATCCCAAAACCAGATAAAGACATAACGAAGAAAGAAAACTTCAGGCCAATATTGCTGATGAACATAGATGCTAAAATTCTCAACAAAATATTAGCAAAGCGCATCCAGCAATACATTAAAAAGATCATCCACCATGACCAAGTGGGATTTATCCCAGGGATGCAAGGATGGTACAATATTTGCAAATCAATAAACATAATACCTCATATAAGCAACAGCAAAGACAAAAATCACATGATCATATCAATAGATGCAGAAAAAGCATTTGCAGCACCCATTTCTGATAAAAACACTCAGCAAAGTGGGAATAGAGGGAGCATTCCTCAACATAATAAAGGCCATATATGAGAGACCTACAGTCAACATCATACTCAATGGACAAAGCTTAGATCTTTCCCACTAAGATCAGGAACAAGACAAGGATGCCCTCTCTCACCACTCCTATTCAACATAGTATTGGAAGTCCTAGCCACAGCAATCAGACAAGAAAAAGAAATAAAATGCACCCAAATTGGAAAGGAGGAAATGAAACTGTCACTGTTTGCAGATGACATGATGGTGTACCTGGAAAATCCTATAGACTCCACCAAAAAACTAGTTGACCTAAGAAATGAATTTTGCAAAACAGCTGGATACAAAGTCAATACTCAGAAATCAAAGGCATTCCTGTATACCAACAATGAAACTGCAGAAACAGAAATCAGGAAAAAAATCCCATTTGATATAGCAAGAAGAAAAATAAAGTACCTAGGAAGAAAACCTAACCAAGGAGGTAAAAGACCTGTACTCTGAAAACTACACAACAATGAAGAAAGAAATGAAGAAACACACAAAGAAATGGAAGCATTTACCAAGCTCATGGATTGGAAGGAGTAACATCATCAAAATGGCCATACTACTCAAAGAAATTTATATATTCAATGTAATCCCTATTAAAGTACCCATGACCTATTTCACAGATATAGAACAAACATTTCAGAAATTCATATGGAACCATAAAAGACCCCGAATAGCTGCCGCAATTTTTGAGAAAGAAGAACAAAGCAGGAGGGATCACAATACCTGATATCAAACTGTATTACAAGGCCACTGTAATCAAAACAGCCTGGTACTGGCATAAAAGCAGGCACATAGACCAATGGAACAGAACAGAGAGCCTAGAAATAAACCCAAGTCTCTATGGTCAATTAATATTTCACAAAGGAGGCAGGAGCATAAAATGGAGCAAAAATGGCCTCTTCAACAAATGGTGTAGGGAGATCTGGACAGGTATGTGCAAAAATGAAACTTGATCACCAACTTAATAAAATAAAACCTCATGAATTTTAAAATCATTACTTCTGTGAAAGCCTGTTCTTTAAATTTGTAATTTAAGATTAGAGAAATTGTGGAAATAAATTTGTATTTATTTAACCTCAATTTACTAATGGCAAAACAAGCTTCATTGGACTGTCTTGTTACCAAATTATGACTGTAGATGTAACTGCAGAGAAATGAAGACCAAAAAAGTTCATGTTAAGTTTACCTGGCATTATGATTCCTCACATATTGAGTTTTATAGCCATTATTTTTTTACAACAAATTTGACCATTTAATGGAATGGAAAATTTTTAAATCATATTCCATTTGAAGGCTAAATCATGACAAATCACATTATCTGAACAAACCAATTACTAGCAATTAATTTGAATCTGTAATTAAAACACCCTCATAAAAAGCTTAGGCCTGCATAGATTTACAAGGGAATTCTAACAAATATTTAAAAAATGATTAGTACATATCCTTCTTAACTAATCTACAAATTGAAGTTCACTTACAAATTTATTTTATGAGGCCAGCATTACTTTTATACGTGAACTAATGCAGGAGACTGCAAAAAATAAGGAGAGAGGGTGACAGAGACTTACAGGCCTATATTCTTGATAAATGTACACACTGAAATTCTCAACAAAATAGTACCAAACCAAATTGAACAATATATTAAAATTATTATACACCCTCATCAAGTGTGAATACACCAGTGATGCAAGAATGGCTCAACATCCAGGAAACAATTAATGTGATTCAACACATCAATAAAAATATGAATATTCAAGAGATACAGGAAAAGAAAAAGAATACTATATTCATTACTGATAAAAACATTTCAAAGAAGGCTAATAGAAGGAAGCAATCTCAGCTTGATAAAGAGTATATATGACAACCTCACCACTAGCTATATACTCAATTGTGAAATAATGAAAGCTTTCTTTTCTTAAGTATATCATTTATTTTTTAAAATTTTTTATTGTTATTCAATTACAGTTGTACGCCTTTTCTCCCCACCCCAGCCAACCCCACCTCCCTCCTCCACCTCCACCCTCCCCCTTGATTTTGTCCATGTGTCCTTTATAGTAGTTTCTGTAAATCCCTCTCCCCAATGTGCCCTCCCCACTCCCCTGTGGCTATTGTTAGATTGTTCTTCACTTCAATGTCTCTGGTTATATTTTGTTTCCTTTTTTCTTTTTTTGATTAGGTTCCAGTTAAAGGTGAGATCATATGGTATTTCTCCCTCACCTCCTGGCTTATTTCACTTAGCATAATGCTCTCCAGTTCTGTTGCAAAGGGTATAAGCTCCTTCTTTCTCTCTGCTGCATAGATTTCCATTGTGTAAATGTACCATTGTTTTTGGATCCACTCATTTGCTGATGGGCACTTAGGTTGCTTCCAGTACTTGGCTATTGTAAATTGTGCTGCTATGAACATTGAGATGCATAGGTTCTTTTGGATTGGTGTTTCAGGGCTCTTAGGGTATAATCCCAGCAGTGCAATTGCTTGGTGAAAGGGAAGTTCCATTTTTTGTTTTCTGAGGAAATTTCATACTGTTTTCCAAAGTGGCTGCACCCATCTGCATTCTCATCAACAGTGCACTAGGGTTCCCTTTTCTCCACATCCTCTCCAACACTTGTTTGTTGATTTGTTTATGATGACCATTCTGACCCGTGTGAAGGGGTATCTCATTGTGGCTTTAATTTGCATCTCTCTGATGGCTAGTGATGCTGAGCATCTTTTCATATGTCTGGGCCCTCTATATGTCTTCCTTGGAGAAGTGTCTGTTCAAGTCCTTTGCCTATTTTTTAACTGGGTCATCCAGGAGTGGAGTCCTGTGAGTTCTTTATATATTTTGTCATCCAGGAGTGGAGTCCTGTGAGTTCTTTATATATTTTGGAGATCAGACCTTTGTCAGAGGATCATTGGCTAATATATTTTCCCATACAGTTGTTTCTCTTTTCATTTTAATGCTGTTTTCTTTAGCCATGCAGAAGCTTTTTATTTTGATGAGGCCCCATTTGTTTATTCTTTCCTTTATGTCCCTTGCTCTAGGGGCATATTGGTGAAAATATTGTTGCATGGAATATCTGAGATTTTCTTGCCTGTTTTCCTTTACGACTTTTATGGTGTCAAGACTTATACGTAAGTCTTTTATCCATCTTGAATTTATTTTTGTGTATGGTGTAAGTTGATGGTTGAGTTTCAATTTTTTGCATGTAACTGTCCAGTTCTCCCAACATTATTTGTTGAAGAGTATAGCCATTATTGACTGTGAATTGCTGAAACTGCACTTTTGTTAACTGCAAAGATGTACTAGCTAACAAAGGAAAGCAACCATTAATATTACTTGCCATGTACATAAAAAATAATTTCAAAGACAAAAGGATTATTTTAAAGAATGTTAAATTAAAAAGCCAACAGGAACTGATGTTCAATATTTCACATAACATCAATCTACTAGACTTACAAAATATCACTTTGAATTGCTAAGACTAAAAACCCAGAAACAATTGTCAAGACAATGGTAAAACACTGTATTAAAGATGTTTTCTCTAAAATGCTGAGTAAATAAAGAGATGAGCAAAGTAGGTTCACAGCTGTGAGTATAAGAAACAGGGTTTTTTCCTGTATTATTATTTATTAATTACTGTATTAATATTAACCTATTTTGCCCACCACTGTATGTGTCAAATAAAAGTTAAAGTACCATTTTTTTAAAGTATGTTTTATTGATTATCCTATTGCAGTTGTCCCATTTTTTTCTCCCTTTTATTCCCCTCTGCCTGCAGCCTTCCCTCCCACACGCAACCCCCACCCCTTAGTTCGTGTCCATGGGTCATACATGTAAGTTCTTTGACTTCTCCATTCCCTATACTATTCTTAACCTCCCCCTGTCTATTTTGTACCTACCATGTATGTTTCATATTCTCTGTACCTTTCCCCCCATTCTCTTCTCCCCTTCCCCAATGATATCCCTCCATGTGATCTCCATTTCTGTGATTCTGTTCCTGTTCTAGTTGTTTGCTTCATTTATTTTTGTTTTTGATTTTTAGGTCTGGTTGTTGATAGTTGTGAGTTTGTTATCATTTTACTGTTCATAGTTTTGATCATTTTATTTTTCTCAGGTAAGTTCCTTTAACATTTCATATAATAAAGGCTTGGTGATGATGAACTCCTTTAACTTTACCTTATCTGGAAAGGAAGCACTTTATCTGCCCTCCTATTCTAAATGATAGCTTTTCTGGATAGAGTAATCTTGGATGTAGATCCTTGCCTTTCATGACTTTGAATTCTTCTTTCCAGCCCCTTCTTTTCTATAAGGTTTCTTTTGAGAAATCAGCTGACAGTCTTATGGGAACTCCTTTGTAGGTAAATGTCTTCTTTTCTCTTTCTGCTTTGAAAATTCTTTCCTTGTCTTTAATCTTGGGTAATGTAATTATGATGTGCCTTGGTGTGTTCCTCCTTGGGTCCAGCTTCTTTGGGACTCTGAGCTTCCTGAACTTCCTGGAATTCTATTTCCTTTGCCAGACTGGGGAAGTTCTCCATCATTTTTTCAAGTAAGTTTTCAATTTCTTGCTCTTCCTCTTCTCCTTCTGGCACCCCTATGATTCAGATGTTGGAACATATAAAGTTTTCCCTGAGGTTCCTAAGTCTGTCATTTTTTTAAATTCTTGTTTCTTCATTCTGTTCTGGTTGAATGTTTATTTCTTCCTTCTGCTCCAAATCATCACGTGAGTCCTGGTTTTCTACCTGTCATTGTTGGGTCCCTGTACATTTTCCTTTATTTCACTTTGCATAGCCTTCACTTTTTCCTCTATTTTGTGACCAGACTCAACCCTTTCTGTGAGCATCCTGATTGCCAGTGTTTTGAACTCTGCATCTGAGAGGTTGGCTATCTCTTCATCACTTAGATGTTTTTCAGGAGTTTTGATCTGTTCTCTCATTTGGGCCCTTTTTCTTTGTCATGGAGCTCCTGTTATGTTATAAGGGGTGGAGCCTTAGGTATTCACCTGGGCAGAGCAACCCACATTACTGTGTTGTGGTGCTGTATATGGGAAAGGGGTCAGAGAGGGAACAATGCCACTTGCTTGGCTCTCACCTCACTTTCAGTCACTTTCCATGCTACCCACAAGCTAATTGGGCCCTTCTGGTGCTGATTCTTGGGTGGGTGAGTGTGTGTATGTTCTAGGACCCTGTGGTCTCTCTGACAAACTCTCCTGTGAGGCTGGGAGTTCCTCCTGCCTCTGCAACCCCCAAAGATTTTTATAGGCAGAGTTTTTGAGGTTTTCTTTTTCTGTGCTGGAACCCTGGGTTGCACAGTCTGTTTTACTCCCCAGTTGTTCCTCCCAATTTATCCACACACAAATGTGGGACTGCCTCATCCACCAGCCACTGCCTCACCCACCTAGTCCTCCAGCATGCATCTTGCCACACATCCTCTTCCACCCCTGCTGCTCATCTCTGTTCCTCCTACCTGTTTGGATAAATGTTTCTTCTTTAACTCCTTGCTTGTCAGACTTCCATACAGTTCAATTTTCTGGTAGTTCTGGTTATTTTTTGTTTCTAAATTTGTTGTTGTTCTTCTTTTGGTTATGGAGGAGGCAAAGTG
This sequence comes from Desmodus rotundus, assembly GCF_022682495.2. Taxonomy (NCBI): domain Eukaryota; kingdom Metazoa; phylum Chordata; class Mammalia; order Chiroptera; family Phyllostomidae; genus Desmodus; species Desmodus rotundus. The sequence continues at coordinate 65,987,178 of NC_071390.1, forward strand.
TGTCTACCTATACCTCCATCTTGGCCAGAAGTCTAGCTCTAAAGTACCATTTTGTAATGACACCCCAGCTTGATGAATTCAGGGACTGGGTAATGAAATAGAGTAGTACTAATTTATGAAACAAAAGTAGCTATTTACTATTGAAACTTAATCATGCATAGGTATTGCTTACATAGTGATTCTTTCAGTATATATTTGATTTGAACATGATGAGATACAAAGGAACAATTCCATTTTGCATTTTGATTACTGACAAATACAACTAGTTCAAAACTGTATAAAAATGCAAAGTACTAACTATGCATTGTCAACAAATGTCATTTGGAGTTTTAATTTTGTGTATGATTATATACTGGTAGTAGGGCTTCAATGACTGGAAAACAGTTGAAGGTATTAACACAGACCTAAAAAATGCAAACACACCTGCCCGATGAACTAAGCAATATGCTTAGTGAATGGTATAGTAAGAATTTGGATCAGTCATTTCATGATGGGATCATATGATAATTGACAATTAACAACTGTTATTGTATGCTGCAGATAGTGAGAAGGGGAAGTTCTACATAGAATGAGAAGTCTTAACATTCCCAAAGGTTCAGAAATTTTTAAGCAGCCTTGGTTAAAAACGAAAATGGCTATAAAAGTAAAAATGAAAAGAAATGGGTGGTTTCAGATTTTCAGATTTTCATATCCTTTAGAATCATAATTAGGCTGGTATGTAGCTTGCAGCATGTAAGACTTTCCCGTGTGAGTTCCACACCATGCACACTAGTCTATGGCTGCTCAACACCACCAAAACACTGGGCTTGCTCTTGGATGGTATGGCAATGCATCAAACTGCCTTGAGTGTTTCTAAATGCTTACTGCCCATTTCTGTAAACTTATCTTGCAGCACATAACAAACATCCACGGATTGATGCTGGTCCAAGACCACATTTTTTAGTAGTTCTAGTAGCTCTACAAAATTTCTAGAGTAGAGAGGGGCATCAGTAAGAATATTTGAAAATTTAAGACTCTATTGGAAAGCCAATAAGGAAACAACGGATGTGTTGCCTATTTTTGAACCACTATATTTCATGAAACTAAGAATCCTTGATTGTAAAATGCATCCTTTTATGCACCACAAAAAAAAAAACCTATGTCAATTAAACTCTCAGATGACTCACTATAAAACACATTTAGAGTTTAAAGAAGGTATAACATGGGAAAAAACAGTGCTCCTTAGGATCATGAATACAGTTCCTACAAGGGATATAAAATAAAGGTAAATATTAATGTAAACAAACTACTTAAGAAATTATGATGAACATATAAAAATTATACTAATGCAATTTGTTATGGGAATAGGTAACATCAGACTCAAATTTTTAGCATTTTTGATAGCCTTTGTCTTTATTTCTGGCCAGACATTTAATATTTATTCTTTGTCATAGAGCCCTGAATTTGCTCTGAAAAACCATTCCTCTCTCATTCTCTGCCATATGGCCTGGAGTAGTCCTCACTGGCCTACATTGACCAGAATCTCCCACAGTGACTAGTTCAGTGAAGGCGTATAACTCAGTGGAAAACAGTGAAATGTTAGGAAATGCTGGGCTCAAGATTCTGAAAAGAAGGAAATTCCTTCTATCCTTCAGGAGTTACTGGGAGAGGCCATTTGTCTACCATCCCACATAATATGGCCTGAGAATGATGAGTTCCTAAGAACCCATGTCATTTGCTGCCACAGGGAGACCATGCAGCCATTTGCTGCCACAGGGAGACCCTGTCACTGTCTGGGTATAACTACATAAAGTCTGAGAGAGGAGAGTCTGACATTTGTTCTGACAACAGAAGTCTGCAGAATTTGTCTACCAGGGAAAATGCCACATAGATCCTGTTTTCTCATGGCTGAGATGGGCATTTTCATATCCCTCATGGTTATTTATGGTAAGAGCCACTCCCCCACCCCCAGTGCCTCCTTATTCTGCAGCACAGGAAAACAATTTTTTGACCACAGATCTGAATTCATATTCCTTACTCAGTTTAATCAATGATAAAGGTATTAGTATAATCACCATATGTCTAATTATTGTGTCTACCTCTTAGCTGGTTCTAAATTAAGAGGAGAGCAAAGAATTGCTAAAAATGGACTCAAACACAACAACATTATTATCCTTATTTTACATATGAGAAAACTGGGTTTCAGAGAGGATGAACAATTTGGAAAATCACTAAAAATCTACAGTATGTGGTAAAACTGGCAGTACAACCCAGGGAACCTCTCATTAACTCTGAAGTCTACGTTTTTTCAGTTTGCTCACATCCATGTATTTCTGTCCATTAAAAATATGTACACATCATCAACATTCTCTAACAAGATTATAAAAACTGTACCTGTGGAGTGGAGGGCAGAAAAAGGAAAATGAACTCACATTTACTGTGTACTAAGCCATTCATTCACATCATGTACTTAACCCTCATATCCATCTCCAGGAACCTGCAACAGTTAAATAAGAAGCAGGTACCCAAAGCTCACATCTATATACTAAGTTGCTCTTGAAGGCCAAATATTAGTCTTCAGCTATAAGAGGGCTGTTAAAAGTAGAGTGTTTACTAAAATGGGTTTATCTGCTTAATTCACACACTTACTGAAAAGTTCTTTTCAATGGCACAGAACACAACATCCACACATAGGAACACCCCAGTCCGGCCCACACCAGCACTGCAGTGAACAATGATGGGTCCTGTAAGGTGACTCTTCCTCACAAAACGAACATATTTGATAAAACCATCTACTGAGGCAGGAGTGCCATGGTCTGGCCAGTTGGTGAACTGCAACTGTTTTACGAAGTGACTTGTTCCTGTCTGTTAAGGGAGAGAGAGGGAAAAAGAGTGAGAGAGAGGGAGAAAGAGGAAGAGAAGGAAGTTGGGGAGAGAGAAGAGAGATTTATCAACATCTTATATTAGCGATCTCATTTCAATTTCTAATATACCAGTAATAATAATAATAATAATAATAATAATAATAACAGCTATATGGCAACACAATAATAAAAATATGAATACTAACATGTAACATGAATTGAGCACTTATGTTCCCAGTATTGTGTTAGGAACTTCACATGCATTATTTCTTAATTCTCACATCAATCCTGAGAGGTGGCACTGCGTGCATTTAATTCTCATTTTACAGATAAAAAGGTAAGGATTAGAGTGATTGAGAAATGTACGCTAGGTCAGGAGGCTCACATGTTTAGAGTTGGGACTGTCATTCAGGCCTCCTGAACACAAATTGCTGCACCATGAGGCTGCAGAAAAAACAAGAATCCATCTATCTTAGCTTAAGTATTATAATACTAAATATAATTAAAACAGGTAGGTGCCATCAAGTTGCTTGACTGGGGTCACCAATCTTCTCTGGCAATGAGGATAGGGTGGTTCATGGCCATGTGACTGGACTGTGGCCACCACTCTCATGATGAGCCCCCTGGAAGTAGAGTCATGAAACTCTCCTCAAGGTTGACAGATAAAACATTTGGAGTTTACCCATCATTCCTTCCAAAGGGATCACACTTTTCCCACTTGAAGTCCTTATTTTACTTCACTGAGGACCCTTCTGGAAAAACGGAGGATGGGTTTCTCACTCTTCTTCTGCTCCCCCCAATGCATCTTTTTTCCCTAAGTTTGAAATAGAAAACTCAGGTCTGAATCATTAGTATATGAATCTCAGTGATGAAAACAATACTTGAAAATCCTGTGAAGGCATGAAGTTTAGGATAACTCTCACCCTATCACATATTTCAGGGATTAAATGTCTCCTGTTACTTGTTGACCACTAAGAGTCTGCAAAAAGGTGGGCCTCATCTTTCCGCTTTCCTGACCCTATGCCATGAAGACAGAACCCCTGATGCAGATTCTCCAAACACGAACCACATGGTTCTGAGGCTTGTGGGCCTCAGCCCAAAGGCTCCTGTCCTATACCCCCTTGCCAATACTCCATAAGTGGACCCCAGAATTTGAGTCCTTGTAGACAGATCATTCATCTGTGCCTCCTGGCCTACATTCTCCAAACATACTGTCCTGGGGCCATAGCATGTATCACATGGCATTTAGAATTGATGTGCTTGGTGTCTTCCTTCCACACTAGACTGTAAGTACTCTAAGAGCTGAGACTGTGTCTGTTTCATATCTCCAGCACCTTACATAGTACCTGGTTAATAGGAAGGAATCACCAAGTATTAGAGAAATGAGGGATGAGGCAAATCCCCAGGTACACAGAACAAGCACAGTGCCCAGCACACAGCCAGCAAGCTCTGTATCTATGTCAGCCATTATTATTCTTGACATACCTGCTCCTCAGTCTGGGCTCTGACACTCCTCATACTCCTCAAGTTTATCTTTTCCCATCCTTTTCTACTCCTCTATCTCTTCAACTTCTCCCTTTGCACTCAGGTCCCCCATCCACAGTAATTTCTTGGAAACCCTAATCACCTCCCTAAATATTTATTCCATTTCCTTGCCTTGTTTCTCATAGGCACCTTACTCTCTGAGGGCCTCTCTGATCAAGGCTACCTGTTCTCCTTTGCCCAAGTACCACAAAGCACAGAGCTTAGGTTACATACTGCTTGCTGCCCACTCCTGTTTCCAATGCACTATTTCTTCTCCTTGAATAAACTCCCTCTCTTTTGAGTTTTATACCTCTTAGTTTCATTTACTTCCCCTTTCCATATTTCTTATTTGGACAATACTTTTTAAAAAATATATTTATTGATTATGCTATTACAGTCATCCCATTTCCCCCCCTCACTCCACTCCATCCTGCCCACCCCCTCCCTCCCACATTCCCCCCCTATAGTTCATGGCCATGGGTCATACTTATAAGTTCTTTGGCTTCTATATTTCCTACACTATTCTTACCCTCCCCATGTCTGTTTTCCACCTATCATCTATGCTACTTACTCTCTGTACCTTTCCCCCCCTCTCCCCCTCCCACTCCCCTATTGACAACCCTCCATGTGATCTCCATCTCTATGGTTCTGCTCCTGTTCTAGTTGTTTGCCTAGTTTGCTCTTGTTTTTGTTTTAGGTGTGGTTGTTAATAACTGTGAGTTTGCTGTCATTTTTACTGTTCCTATTTTTGATCTTCTTTTTCTTAGGTAACTCCCTTTAACATTTCCTATAATAAGGGCTTGGTGATGATGAACTCCTTTAACTTGACCTTATCTGAGAAGCACTTTATCTGCCCTTCCATTCTAAATGATAGCTTTCCTGGATACAGTAATCTTGGATATAGGTCCTTGCCTTTCATGACTTGGAATACTTCTTGCCAGCCCCTTCTTGCCTGTAAGGTCTCTTTGGAGAAATCAGCTGACAGTCTTATGGGAAGTCCTTTGTGGGTAACTGTCTCCTTTTCTCTTGCTGCTTCTAAGATTCTCTCCTTCTGTTTCATCTTGGCTAATGTAATTATGTTGTGCCTTGGTGTGTTCCTCCTTGGGTCCAGCTTCTTTGTGACTCTCTGAGCTTCCTGGACTTCCTGGAAGTCTATTTCCTTTGCCAGATGAGGAAAGTTCTCCTTCATTATTTGTTCCAATAAGTTTTCAATTTTTTGTTCTTCCTCTTCTCCTTCTGGCACTCCTATAATTCGGATGTTGGAATGTTTCAAGATATCCTGGAGGTTCCTAAGGCTCTCCTCATTTTTCTGAATTCTTGTTTCTTCATTCTTTTCTGGTTGGATGTTTCTTTCTTCCTTCTGGTCCACACCGTTGATTTGAGTCCCACTTTCCTTTGCATCACTATTAGTTCCCTGTACATTTTCCTTTGTTTCTATTTGCATAGGCTTCATTTTTTCATCTACTTCTCGAACAGATTCAACCAATTCTGTGAGCGTCTTGATAACCAGTGCTTTGAACTATGCATTCGATAGGTTGGCTAACTCTTCGTCACTTAGTTGTATTTTTTCTGGAGCTTTGAAGTGTTCTGTCATTTGGGCCATTTTTTTTTTTTGTCTTGGCCTGTCTGTTACTTTAAGGGGCGGAGCCTTAGGTGTTCCAGGGGTGGGGTAATGCTGGTTGCTGTACTGTGACGCTGTACACGGGGGAGGGGCCGAGAGGGAGCAATGGTGCTCCTCTCACTCTCCTCTGGATTTCAGTCTTTCACTCAGCTACCCACAATCAAACTAGGCCCCTCTGGTGCTGGTTCCTGAGTGGGTGGGCTTGTGCACACTCTAGGCCCCTGTGGGTCTCTCCAACGACCTCTCCTGTGAGGCTGGGAGTCTCTCCTGCTGCCACCCCAACCCCCACAGGGGTTTTCAATCAGAGGTTTGAGGCTTTATTTCCCTGAGCTGGAGCCCTGGGTTGTGTGGTCTGCTTCGCTCCCCGCTGTTTGTCCGGTTTATCTGTGTGCAAATGTGGGGCCATAGGGTGCTACCCACCACTCTGCCTGCCCTGTTCTCCGCCACTCTGAGTCCGGCCCTCTTGGTTTATCTGCGCGAATGTGGGGCCTCAGGGTCTGCTAGTGGTCAGACTGCCTGCCCCATTGGTCCCACACTCCGCCAGTCTAGGTCCCCCAACGGCCACGGGAGTCCTCTCTGCCCCATGCCTGTCTCTGCCCCTCCTACTGGTCTGGATGAATGTTTATTTTTTATTTCCTTGGTGTTGGACTTCCTTGCTGTTCAATTTTCTGTCAGTTCTGGTTGTGTGAGGAGGCGCAGTGTGTCTACCTACCTATTTGGACAATTCTTAATCAAGATGTTACCTCCTCTAGAAAACCTTCCCCCAAACTCCAAGTAATGCTAAGTACTTCCCTTCCAAGCCCTCATACCCTCCATACAGATCTCAATGTTACCACTGAGCACAGTTCCTTGGAAGGAATTATCAGTGAACATACCAAACTTTCCACCACTCAGTAAGCAGCAACAGTGCCTGGCACACTGATTAGCACAACTTAAGAATTTGATACATATCTGTCTCACTTGGCAGAAGCAGCCAAAGTACCTCCTGGGATTAGGTAACTTCCAATACTTGCTATCCTCGCCCCATCTCCCCTTTTCAATTTTTCCTCTCTCCAGCCAGAGTTTGGTTAAGCAGAAGTAGAAGTGGTGGTGTCATAGTTTCTGGTACCAGAGAGAATTAAAAATAAGTTATTTAAAAAGTATTCCCAATCTATACCTTATCCTACTCCTAACTTAATGTCCTGACACGTGCTCATATAATGAAATATATATCTCATACTGATTTTTAAAAACTTACAGACTTCCTGACAACTTGAAGTATTCGAATGATGAAATATTGAAGTATCTGGTAGTTCTCCAGGAAGATTTGACAGTTTTTCAATTCCAAAGGCTTCTTATTGGAAATGGGCCAGTAACGGTGGCATTTGGTAATTCCATCTTCTATCTCTCTGGTTATCATGACAATAACATTAGAGTCATTTTCCAAAACCATTTGCCAAAAGTCATCTGTGGTATCTGGCAGTGGTCCTTGGGTAGCAATATAAAAATATTCTTCTCCAGAATTGGTTATTTTAATATAACTAGCATTAATGTAGTCCTTGTTTTCTCCAAGAGGAACGCGTGTTGAATCATCTGTTACAAAAACAGAAACATCTGGTAGATAAGGAAAAGCAGGAAACAACACATACAGATTTCCTGAAAGCATTTCCTATAGATAAATCCATTTATCTCTTTGACCAATAGAGAGGATGGCATAGGAGTTTCTTTTCAAAAACATTATTTGAGTCTATAAATTTAAATTCCTCCCTCACAAAAACCTATTGGCATGATCTAAGAAATAAACAATTAGGGGAGTTTTTGTTGTAATCAATTTCTACTAAACAGAGAAAGATTCCACCAGTATCCAGACACTTTGAGAGACCTCTGTTAGAAATGGCACAGGGAGGATTATGTCAAAGGACGTACCTACTAGTCTGCAGCTAAACACAGCAAAGAAGGAGCCCTAAGTGAGTAACATTCTCCTACAAATCTGGAGCATCAAGGCCAAAGCAGCAGGGACCAGGAGGAAAAAATACCAACAACTAAGAACTGAGACAGTTGATCAAGTACACATACTAGGATTAACAGAATTCTGTCAATGCCACACGCATACAAGGCAGCCATCTGTTATGTTGATCCTCAGCCTCCACCTGGTGAAGTGACATTAACCAAAGCAAAGATATGGGGAAAGGGTGCTATAAAGAGGATTTACTCCAAGTAACAGGAGACATACCTAACACAAAGTGTTACAACAAATATGAGAGGGGGAAATCCAGTTATTTGACTCACTAATAAACTCTACTGGCCCACTTGACTCACTAATAAACTCCACTGGCATGGGTGCTCTTTCTTCCCTGTACAGCAAAATTTGGAGATCTGGCTCCACCACTGTTCCCACACACAGAAAGCAAATGACCTCAGAAAAGGAGAGACTTTCTCTGCCATGTAGCTCTCACACCAATAGCCTGTCCCTACTACACATGGATCATTTACCTATCAAATATGCTATGACCAAGATAATTTTAAAGGAGTTTACACAATATCTGACAGAACCCTTCTCAAATTCCAACATAGCAAACATGCACCATCCCTTATAAATATGAACAAATAGGAAGAACAATCACTAGATACTTAAAGATATATGCTACTTCACAAAAGGAGACCATTCTGTGGAATCATAGCAAATGTCTTCCTTTCTATGAGGAAAGAATGCTTTGAAAATCCTATTTATATTTTATACAACTCAACACCAAATAAAGAAAAAAAAAAACAAACTCAATTTAAAAATGGGCAAAGGACCTGCATAAGCACTTCTCCAAAGAAGACATAGAGAGGACCCAGGGATATATGAAAAAGTGCTCAATGTCACTAATCATCAGAGAAATGTAAATTAAAACTACAATGAGATACCACCTCACACCTGTCAGAATGGCTACTGTCAATAAATCAACAAACAAGTGTTGGTGAAGATGTGAAGAAAAGGGAACCATCATGTACTGTTGGTGAAAATGCAGGTTTGTGGAGCCACATGGGAAACAGTATGAAGTTTCCTCAAAATTTTTAAATGGAACTGGCTTTTGACCCAGTGATCCCACTTCTAGAAACATAACCTAAGAAATGCAAAACACTAACTTAAAAGAATACATGCAGCCCTATGTTCATTGCTGCATTATTTACAATAGTCAAGATCTGGAAGCAGCCCAAGTGCCCATCAGTAGATGAGTGGATCAAAAAGCTGTGGTGCATTTACTCAATGGAATACTATTCTGCCATAAAAAAGAAAACTTACCTTTTGTGATAGCATCGATGGACCTAAAGGTTATGAATCTAAGTAAAATAAACAAGTCAGAGAAAGAAAAATACCACATGATCTCACTTATATGTGGAAAATAATGAACAACATAAACTGATGAACAGAATAGAAACAGAGGCATGGAACAGACTAACAGCTGTCAGAGGGGTGAGATTTTGGGAGACTTGATGAAAAAAGGTGAAGGGATTAAGCAAAAGCAAAAACAAAACATTGAATGAGGTCTTTTCAGAAAGTTTACAGCCATGTAGTATGAAAAATAGAGACATTTACTGAAGAAGATACAAGATACAAGAAACATTGTATATAGGACAAGGACACCTCAGTGCCCTTCAAAGTAGGCACCTTGGGACCTCACACAATCCTCCCAATCACCATCAGCTGCCTCGTTGTATTTTCCTGAATCTCACTGAAGGCCTGAAATCTCTTTCCCTTCAAAGGTGGTTTTGGTTTCGGGAAAAGCAGAGTCACAGGCACCAAATCTGGGCTGTAGTGGGGCTGAGTCACCTGGGTGATTTGATGTTTTGCCAAAAAACTCTGCAGGAGACGCCATGCATGAGTGAGTGCATTGTCATGATGAAGCTGCCAGTCGCCAGTTGTCCATAGCTGCGGCCTTCTGAATCATCTGAATAGTTCCAGTGGAGGAATGTTCAAGCTTAATGCAAAATTTGATGCAGATTGGTTGCTCTACTAGCTCAGTCATTTTGAATGTGACAGCCACACAGTACACATGCTCACTCAACATTGTCTACCAACCCCAATGAAGAGTGCAGTGAAGTCATTATTGTTCATGCATACATATCCCAGTCCAGTCTCCTTGGCTGCCAGATTACATCAATATCATGCAAACCAAGAATGGGGATGAAAAGAGACTTTGCTTTGGGTGATGGGTGTACCATGCTGTATGCAGATAATGTTTTGTTAAGTTGTATGCTTGCAGTCTATATGGTTTTGTGAACCAATGTCATCCCAATAAATTCAATGAAAATAAATACGAACTCCTATTTGTATTTTAAATGAAATCCAAGAGAATATTATGTTATCATTTAAAAGGATAATATATCTGTTTATTTATATAAATATGCTACATTATTAAATTGTAAAGGAGGTAATAAGAGAATTATAGTGAGATCTTTCATTTTATATATGTATACACACACACATACACACACACAATACACATGCACCATATATAAAAATATAATAAACCAAAAAACCTAGCAAGCATTTATCAAAACACTAACAGTGGCTATTTCATTACCTAAATTTTTATAGTAAATATGAACTATTTTATGATAGAAAAGCATTTTTTAATTTTCAAAATGGAGATTAAATCTGTGAAAATTAAATAATCCAAAATAATAAAAGCTTGTTTTCAGATAAAAAGCACAATTACTCAGAGGGTAATGTTAGCATCACGGTAGAGTAAGAAGACTCCATTGTTTCTCCTCTTAAACTGACAAGTAAGACAATTATAACTCAACAAAGGATCCCCCTGCTCAACACACAAAGATGTCTGAAAGATCCACCCATCAGAATGGAACTGGAGAGCATTATGCTAAGTGAAATAAGCCAGGCATTGAAAGACAAATACCATATGATCTCACCTATAAGTGGAACCTAATCAACAAAACAAACAAGAAAGCAAAATATAACCAGTAACATTGAAATTAAGAACAAACTAACAGTAACCAGAGGGGACAGGGGAAGGCATAATGGGAGGATAGGTGGGAAGGGTTTCAGGAACAACTATAAAGGACTCATGGACAAAACCAAGGGGGGGAATCTGGGGAGGAAGGTGAGGATGGCTGGGGAGGGGGAAGTGGTGGGGGTAAATGCAGACAACTGTACTTGAACAACAATAAAACAATTTAAAAAAGAAAGAAAATATCTGACGGTGGGCAGATTTGAATGAACAGGAGAGGCTGACAGGCAGAAGGATTAGGACATTCACTGCAGAAGCAGTTCACAGAGGCTCCAGTGAGGGCAGCAGTGGAGGAATCTGGCTGCAGTACTCACATTTGAGCCTGGAGGGAAACAGAGGCAGAGGCAGTGGTTCCTGAGAAAAGGCTTCTCCTTTCCCCTCTCCCCATTGCAGCAGATTCCCCCCTCCCCGAGATAGCTTGGAAGCTTAAAACAATAGAGCAACTCTGACAGCCATTACTGGAAGAGGGGTAGAGCCACACTTGCTTCCATAGCCTTACTCATTCTGACAGAGCCTAGTAAATAAACCTGAGAAGCCTTCTACAGACCACTGGTGCCCATGGCTGTTGCTGGAAGTAGTGTAGGGCTGCTGGAATTTGACCTTGCTTCCCTAAAAGAGCCAGGTAGAGATCACTGAGATGCCTTAAATTGTACATTGAGGCTGTGAAATCATGAACTTACCCCCATCCTTCTGCCCTCTTCATCCTGGCAGAGATCAATAGAGGCAGTGGAGATGCTTTCAGAAACATAGCAGGGCTAGAACATTAGTGAAAGGGACACAGTGCTGAGAGCTCATAAAGCCAGTTTTCTGCCGCCCACCACATACCTCCACCACAGTGGTAGTGTCCCATAAACAAGGTGAGCTGGTTGCACAAAGAACATCCAGCATCTCAGTGGATACACAGCATTTTTCTTAACCAAAGTGATATGGCTCCACCTCAGTCCCAGAGGTGCAAATAGTGCAGGTAAGAGAAAACCAAACTTGTGCTAACACCATCTACTAAAAACCAAAAGAAAAAAGTACCCTATATCTTAACTTGCTGAATTGTTGAGAGCAAAACAGTATCTAAAGAAGAAAAGAGAGGTCACTACCTCAAATGCCCAGGCAGAGAAACAATCCATCAAATACCATGAACAACCAAGTTAACATGGAAGCACAGAAAGAAAATGAATTCTCCAGAAACCAAACTCAAAGTTATGGAAGACTGTCACTTAAGTGACAGAATTTAAGATTGAAATTATGAAGACATTCAATGAGATAAAAGAGTACTTAGAAAAAAAGTTCAATGATCTCAGGAAGAAAATTAAAGAACAAATGCAATGCTTTACCAAAGAGACTGAAAGTATAAAAAGAACCAAACAAAAATTCTGAAGCTAAAGAACTCAATAAATAAGATGAGGAACACATCAGAAAGCATTTGAAACAGCAAACCTGGTAAAAAAGAATTAGCTCAAAGATAGAAACTTATATGACCCATGACTATCTGACTCCATTACAAAGAACAACACAAGCATAATGGATACAGCAGAAGAGAGGGAGTAGGAAACGAAAGCAAATAGTCATGTAAGTCAATGAGAACTTCCCAAACCTATGAAAAGAGCTGGATCCTGGAATCCAAGAAGCTAACAGGAAACCTACATATCTCAATGCAAAAGACCTTCTCCAGGACACATTATATTAAAACTATCAAAAGTTAGTGAAAAAGAATTTTCAAGGCAGCAAGGAGTGGGGAACAAGACTGTAACTTACAAAGGAAACCCCATTAGATTATCATTAGTTTTTTCAGGAAAAACCTTACAAGCTGGTAGACAGTGGAATTAAATATTCAAACTATTGAAAGAGGGAAACTACCAGCCAAGAGAATACATCCAACAATATTATCCTTTAGATATAAAGGAGAAATAGGCTTTCCCCAAAAAATAAGAGCTGAGGGATTTTACCACTACAAGACCTGTATTATAAGAAATTCTGGAACAAAAAGACAAAAGTATACAAAACTTTTGTATGACAGAGAGGCCAAAGCAGGAAAATGCAACTTTTTTTTCAGAATAGGGTATTAACTATAGCATGGAGGTTAAAGGGGAAAAAAGTAGTTTTTAAAAAGACTATAACTTTTGAAATTGGGAAACAAACACACAACAATGAAAAGGCTAATTTGTGACAACAAAACTATAAAAGGGGAAGAGAAAAATAACTGAACTTGCACAGATGAATAAAAATGAAATGCAATCAAAAGAAAAAGGACTATTGTATGTATGAACATTTTTTACATAAGACTAATGGTAACCACAAAATACTATTAGAAACAATAAAAAATATAGTAAAGTTGTAGGATACAAAATCAATATACAAAATCTATTGCATTCCTATATACTAACAACAAAATATCAGAAAAAGAAACAAATAAAACAATCCCATTTACAATTGCAATACAAAAGATAAAATACCTAGAAATGAACTTAATACAGGAGGTGAAGAACCTGTATACTGAAAACAACACGATATTGTTTAAAAAATGAGGAAGATACAAGGTATGTTCATGAATTATAAGAATTAATATTTTTTAAATGGCCATATTACCAAAAACAATATACAGACTTAATGCAATCTCCATCCAAATCCCAATGTCATTTTCCACAAAAATATAAGAAAAAAAATCTCAAACTTATATGGAGCCACAAAAACCCCCAAATAGCCAAAGCAATCCTGAGGAAAAAATTAAAAAGCCTGAGGTGTCACACTCCCTAACTTCTTATTATACTACAAAGCTACAATAATCAAAACAGTATGTACTGGTGGAAACAGAGAAGACACACAGACTGATGAACAGAATTGAGAGCCCAGAAATATGGGAAACTAATCTTCAACAAAGGGGTCAAAAACATACAATAGGGAAAGGAAAGTCTTTTCAATAAATGGTGTGGGGAAAACTGGAAAGCCACATGTAAAAGAATGAAACTAGACTGCTATCTGATAACACACACAAAAATCAACTCAAAATGGATTAAACACCTAAAAGATAAAATACATAGAAGAAAACATAGGCACTAAACTTATCCACCTGGGATTCAGAGGGTTTTTTGTGAACTTGACCCCAAAGGCAAGGGAAATTAAAAGAAAAATGAATGAGACTATATCAAACTAAAAAGCTTCTGCAGAGCACAAGAAACCATTATCAAAACAAAAAGGCAATCATCCAAATGGGAGAAGATATTTGCAAATGATATATCTGATAAGGGGCTAATATTCAAAATACATAAAGAACTCATACAACTCTACAGTATAAAAGCAAACAATCTGATTAAAAAATAGGCAGAGGACATGAATACTTACTTTTCCCAGGTATAAATACAGATGGCCAACAAACATAGGAAAAGATGCTCAACATCATTAGTTATAAGTGAGATGCACATCAAAACTGCAATGAGATACCACCTCACACCCGTTAGAATGTCTATTACCATTAAGCCAATGAATAACAAGTGTTGGAGAGGATGTGGAAAAAAGAGAACCCTCGCATGCTGCTAGTTGGAATGTAAATGTAAATTGGTGCAGCTACTATAGAGAACAGTATGGAGATTCCTCAAAAAATTAATGCTAGAACTATCATATGACCCAATAATCCCTCTTCTGGGTACTACCTGAAAATTTTGAAAACCCTTATTCATAAATATATATGTGTGTGTGTATGTGTGTGTGTGTGGGTGGGTGGGTGGGTGTGTATGAATATATATACATACACATACACCCCCCTTATGTTCATTGAAGCATTACTCACAATAGCCAAAACCCAAGTATCCTTCAACAGATGACTGGATGTGGTACATATATGAGGTCTGCCCAGGAAAAGCCTGACCATTGTTAATATAATGAGAATGATTTGCATGACATCAGTGTAACGTAGCAGCTAAGGACAGTGGACTGGAATGTGCATGCACAAGCAATGATGACTTCACTGTGCTAATCAGTGGGGGCAGTAGATGCCATTGAATGAGCATGTGTACTGTGTGGCTGTGGCACTCAAAATGACTGAATGAGTAGAACATCAAATCTGCATCAAGTTTTGCATTGAGCATGAACATTCCTCCATGAGAACTATTCGGATGATTCAGAAGGCCGCAGCTATGGACATTTGGTGATTTGCCTTGCTATGTACAATGTTTCTTGTGTCTTGTATCTTCTTCAATAAATGTCTCGATTTTTCATAATACATGGCTGGATACCTTCTGGACAGACCTCGTATACAACGGTATACTACTCAGTAATAAAATGATGAAATATTACCATATGCAACAATATGGACAAATCTTGAGAGTATTATGCTACATGAAATAAGTCAGATATAAAAGGACAAGAACCATATGATACCACTTATGTGAGATATAAAACAAAAAGCAATAAATGAATAAACAAAGCAAACTCATAGGTGTAAAGAAGAGATTTGTTGGTTAGCAGATGGAAAGAGTGGTGGGAGGAGGGCAAATGGTGTAGAGTGGATCAAATATATGGTGATGGAACAAGACTAGACATCAAGTAATGAACACACAATAGAGTACACAGATTTCATATTATGAAGTTATATACCTGAAATTTATATAATGTTATTAACCATTGTTACCCTAGTAAATTTAATAAAAATAAAATTGTTATAAAATTTACTAGGGTAACAGCCTAACTCAATTAAAACCCATAAAGTGAGAAGTGAACAGAAAAACAAATTAGTGATTTAGAAGACTGGCTTAAGTGCCCATCAGCAAATGAGTGGATCAAAAAATTATGGTACATTAACACAATGGAATTCTACGCAGCAGAGAGAGAGAAGGAGCTTATACCCTTTGCAATGGCATGGATGGAACTGGAGAGCATTATGCTAAGTGAAATAAGCCAGGCGGTGAGGGACAAATACCATATGATCTCACCTTTAACTGGAACATAATCAACAAAAGAAAAAAGCAAACAAAATATAACCAGAGACATTGAAATTAAGAACATTGTAACAATAGCCAGATGGGAGTGGGGAGGGAATAGTGGGGAGAGGGGTCTACAGGAGCTACTATAAAGGACACAAGGACAAAATCAAGGGGGAGGGTAGAGGTGGGGGAGGGAGTCGGGACTGGCTGGGGTGGGGTGGAGGGATGGGGAGAAAATGCAAACAATTGTAACTGAATAAAAATAAATTAATAAATTAAAAAGAAAACTGGCTTAAGGAATTTTCCCAGTACTTGGAAAAAATGATGAAAAAAATAACAATAATGACTAAAATGCAAGGAGGCAGAACATATAAAGGAAATATGTAAAATGAATTTCAGAAGAAAAGTATAAAATACACAGCAGGAAAGAACTAACTCAAGTGATCATAGGGGAAAAGAAGGGATAATAATAGATAGTAAAAGAAGGAATTCACACCAGGTCCAAGCAGCATGGTTTATACTCTGCATGTATCACCTCATCTAAACTTCAATACAATCCTTTAAAATAAATACATAAATAAAAACTTCAATATAATCCTTTGAAGAAGGCATACTATTATTCATGCTTTTCAGATGAGGAGCCTTTAATTCAAAGTGGCTAAATAATTTGTTTCATATTATACAACAATTCTCCTAGACTCCACAGTCCACAAATAATTCCATGATCGGCTGCCCTGCAAGTAAGACTCAAGCTTGAAGATGGAAAGGCCTTACCTAGCATCAGATGACATTAATGAAGAGAGACACTAAAACCTTGAGACTAGCAGAGCATAAGGTTACAGAGAAAGAAAGCAAAAACTGCGCTAGTAGATCACTGGAGGTAAAATAGAATTATGCTATTCACATTTCCAGCCCTGGATTCCTGAATCCTGGCTATAGCAGAAATCGCACCATATATTGGACACCAATTTGGAGTATACTCATATACAACTTCCTAGAGAACATTTCCTCAGGCCTGTGAGGCATAGCCACCTAGCCGACACTGTAACTGAGTATTCAAAAGGCCATTCAACCGTTCTATCAGGCCAGCTGCTTTAGGATGATGAGGAATATGGTAATCCTAGTGCATTGTATGAGCATGAGCTCACTGCCACAAATCACTTGTCTCAAAGTGAGTTCCCTGTGCTGTGTGGAATACCGTAACAGTGGATAAAGCATTCTGTAGGTCCATGGATGGTAGATTTGGTAGAAGCATTGTATCCAAGGAAGGCAAATCTATACTCAATGTTATTCTAGTATGAATAAAATACTGTTCCTTCTATGACAGAAGCAGTCCAATGTAATCAAGCTGCCATCAGAAAGCTGGCTGTGACCTCAGAAAATGCTGCCCTACTGGGGCCTCAGTGTTGGTCTCTGCTGCTGGCAGATTGGGTACTTGGCAGTGGCCACAGCAAGGTCAGTCTTGGTAAGTGAAAGTCAATGCTGCTGATCCCATGCATAACCTCTATTCCTGACAGCATGTCTATTTTGTTCCTGGGTCTCTGGACACTGGTGGGAGTAGCCAGGAAAGAGGCTAACTGATATCCACAGAATGGGCTATGTTCACTTACTACAATCCTTTATATAAAGCACCCTTCAGTGAACATTCACATGGGACATAAATATCTTCATGTTTGTTTGGGTTTTTTTTTTTTGTTTTTTTTTTTTGCCCATTCAGAGAGGTCTAGCCACATACCTCTTCCCCAGACCTCCTCGTAACCAATTTTTCAATTACATTCCTTCCAAATCCCTGACCATCCAGCTAAGCCACTGGCTGCAGCCCACGAATTGCTACAGATTTGACCTCTGGTCATCTCTCCTTCTTTATTCAAAGTGAAATGAATACTAAGTACGCTGCTTAAAGTCCTACCAATTGGGAGGATTTCCCTTCATTACTGTCCTTAAGGGATGTTCCACAAAAGGGGCCATAGTGCTGCTGCTATCTACTTCCAGGTGGTGCCTCCATAACATGTAGAATCATCTGTGAATGAAGACCCAGTTTTCTGTCCTTCAGTTAAATGATCATTAGGAATGACTCATGAGGCCAGAGAAAGAGTCTGGGAAAGAGAAGGTGATTAGCAAGAGAGGGACCATGGGCATTCGGCTGCTTTATGTAACTTCCACGTGCCTTCATGGCCTGCTCAAGCCTGACCTATATACCACTCCTACTAGAGGATGGAGTGCTGCTGTACAAGCATACCTTTCTGGCATGATGGCCCATGGATAAGTGTTCAGTATTTTCTAAGGCCCAGTAGTAGGTAAAAAGCTGTTTCTCAAAAGAAAAGTAGTTATAAGCAGATATTGGTAGGGCTTTGCTCCAAAATCCCTTGGGTCTGAGCTGCAGGGGCTGTATATAGAAGCTGGCAAAGGCTCCAAACAGTATCCCCACCTTCCACTGAAATTGCATCTGCTGGATTATATGGCTCATGTGGCAGAGCAGCTTGCACATGGACCTGTTGCAGGGACTTCTGTTGTTCTGAGCCCCACTCAGAACAGTAGCTCTTCCAGTCTGTTAGTATATAAGCCAGAGTGTCACACCCAAATGAGGAATATATTGCCTCCAAAGTCCAAAGAGGTCCACTAGGTATTGTGCCTCTTTTGGCTATAAGAGGGGTCAGAGGCAACTTCTTATCCATCACCTTAGAAAAGATTATTTTGGCATGCCCCTCATACCACTGGATCTCTAGAAATTTCACCGAAGTAGAAGGCCACTGAATTTTTGTTGGATTCATTTCCCACTCTCTAATATACAAATGTCTTACCAGTAAGTCTACAAGTATAGTTATATGCTACATAAAGACATTTCAGTCAACAATGAACCACATATATGACAAAGATCTCATAAGATTATAATGAAGCCAAAATATTCCTATTACCCAGTTGCATCGTAGCAGTCCTTGGTAACATTGTATCATTACACATTATTCATGTTTTGTGATGATGCTGGTGTTAACCAACCTACTGTGCTGCCAGACACCTGACAGTTGTGATTAGAATTGCTGTCTGCTTAAGCTTAAACTCATCTGCTGTCATTCTCCAAGATCCACCTGGTTCCTGAACAGGTCAAATAGGTGAGTTGAATGGAAATGTAATGGGAACCACTACCCCTGCATCTTTAAGCCCTTGATGGTGTTACTAACCTTTCTGCATTCTTTCTAGGAATGCAGTATTTCTTTTAGCTTACTATTTTCCTTGCTGAAAGTGTAAGTAGTAGCTTCCAGTTCGCCTTTTCCACTATAATATCCCTCACTCTACAGGTTAAGGAACTAATGTGTGGATCCTTACAACTGCTAAGTATTTCTATTCCAATTATGCATTTCCCCCTAGGGAAATAACTACAATGGTTCAGGACCTACTGGATTCACTGTAAAATGGACTGAATATAAAATTTCACCGATAATCTGATCTCCATCAGCATCACGCTAATTGGTAGGCCACAGTGATGTTTTGGGTCTCCTGGAATTAGTGTCAGATTAGTGCCAGTGTCAGTATTGACAAAGAAGACTCTCCAGAGTTTAGGGTTTGATGTGCTCATCTTCATCAGGATCTTCCATTCCAAATTTCAGGATCTCATACCTTCTCCATTGGTACCATAACTTTTAATGGGAAACACCCTGTAAGGTTAGCAATTCTCTTTGCATTGTAATTCAGCTATTTGCAAGATGAGTCTCTGGGTGTTATTTTCAGCAGTCCCTACTCCATGGCTACAGGAGATAAGGGTTTCTTTCAGGGAAGACACAAAAACTTTAAGTCACTTATGTGATGCTTGAGCTGGAAATTCAAATCCCTGAAATCATTTTTTTCTTTCCCCACTTTGTCTAGCACAATTAGGAGCAAATAGCTAATCTCATTATATTTGTTAGTCTGACAAAAATGTTCTAATGTATCAAATACACAGACATACAGAACCTTGCTTCTTATAAGTATTTGAGTAGGAATATAAAGCAGTGATATTTTGTGCCATTTCATACATACCATGGATTACCAGTGCTCTCTTTACTAACTGAAAATAGTCATTAATGCCTTTATATATTTTCAGATTAGGGAATAAATTAATAAAACTCATCTTTAAGATACTGATCTTCCAGAACCACTCTTGATACTGAAATTTGTATTTGTTGGTGTTCTACAGAGAAATAGAATTGACAGGCTGTATGTATACAGTGAAGAATTTATTTTAAGAAATCAGCTCACATGACTATGAAGCTAGCAAGTCTGAAATCTGCAGGGCAGGCTGTCAGGCTGAAGATTTAGAGAAGAGCTGATGTTGCAGCCTTGAATTGGGAAGGCAATTTGGAGGGAGAATGACTTTTTCCTCTGGGGGATGTCAATCTTTTTCTCTCAATGCCTTTACCTGATTGAAGAAAGTTCTTCCATATATGAAGGGTAATCTGCTTTATTCAAAGTATACTGATTTAGAGACCCAAGATGGCAGAGGAGTGTGTGGAAGGTAAAAAAAAAACTACAGAGAGCTGCATACAGAGTTTGAGACTATATCAACTATTTAGCCCATCTCTAACCAAACAACTAATGAATCCGAACAAAGACCTCAAATGAAGGGAACATGGAAAGAAGGGGAAATGGTAGAAAACAACAAGACTTGCAAAAACAGTTTTTGGCTGAGAATTTAAGTACTAAAAATTATTTCTTGAAAGCATAAAACACAGGAAAACCTATTAATAGTCTGGAAAAATAATTAATATAGGGTAGCACTATTGCTTAATGGTTAAGCCTAGGTTTAAATTCCAGATCTATCTTCTATTTGCAGTGTGACTGTGAGGAAAGTAATTAGCTTAAGCCATTTTATAAAACAAAGATACTAAGAGCACCAACATCATAGACTTGTGGTGAGGATGAAATGAGTTACTACCTATGAGGGACTTAGATCAGTGCTGGGCACATATAAACATATTATTACTACTATTATTATTGCTACTACTGTTAGTGGTATTAATAGAAACAAACATTAAACAATCACTAAAGTATGAATCCTTGTTGAATCTCTCCCTTAGAGAGCCGGTATTTTCCTAGCTATCACATTATAATGATAAACTGTACAAAATATAAAAGGTATAATATATTTTTTGCACTCAGTCACAAACCACACTTTTAAACAAACTATTGAGGTATAATTGACCTACAGGAAAGCATCACTACAGTAAAGGTAATTTAACATTTCCATCACTACTACAATGTTCTCTTGTCCCTCATATCCTCTTTTTTCCTCTGTGCTCATGCGCCCCTGAAGTCTTTTGAGTGTCCTAATCACCTCTTCTTGTAAGGACACATCATGTTGGATTAGGGTCCACCCTAGTGGCCTCATTTTAACTTAATCACACTTTTAAAGGCCCTTTCTCCAAGTACAGTCACATTATGAGGTCCTAGGGGTTAGGACTTTAACATACAAATTTGGAGGAACTCAATTTAGCCTTTAATGTATAGTATATGCTCTTTTGATTGGCTTTTTTCACTCCACATAATTATTTTGACTATGTACAACATTATTTAATGTTGTTGAATGTATCATTAGTTTGCATTTTTTTTTCTTGCTGGGCAGTATTCCATTGTATGAGTGTATCACATTTGTTTATGTACTCTATTGATGAACATCTGGTTGTTTTCAGTTTTTGGCTATAGAAAATAAAACTGATATGAGCATTTGTATTTGAGTCTTTATGCAGACATATGCTTCTATTTCTCTTAAGAAAATACATAGGAGTAGAACTGCTGAGCCACATGGTAGGTAGATGGCTAACTTTACAAGAAATTGTTAAGCTCTTCATTGTAGTGGGTGGGAAAAATATATTACTATAATTTTCACTTTCATTTTCTTAATGATTAATGATATTGAATATCTTTTCACATATTTGTCACCTGTATACTTTTTATTGAAATATTTATTGAACCATTTATTGAATGATTGTCATTTGCTTTTTGACTTGCGTCTTTAAAATCAGGTATGATCATCTGCTCTTTCTTCCTCATGTGACTGTAGAAAACATTTGATGAAAAATGTGTAAGCCAACCAAGGAGGTAAAAGATTTGTACTCAGAAAACTACACAACATTGAAGAAAGAAATTAAGGAAGACACAAACAAATGGAAGCATGTACCACGTTCATGGATTGGAAGAATTAATATCATCAAAATGTCCATACCACCCAAAACAATTTATAGATTCAACACAACCCCTATTAAAGTACCAATGACATATTTCACAGATATATAACAAACATTTCAAGAATATATATGGAACCATAAACGATCCCAAATAGCAACAGCAATTTTGAGAAAGAAGAACAAAGTAGGAAGGAACACAACACTTGATATCAAGCTATATTATAAGGCTGCTGTAATCAAAATAGTCTGGTACCAGCATAAGAACAGGCACACAAACCAATAGAACAGAATACAGACCTCAGAAATAAGCCCAAGTCTCTATGATCAATGAATATTTGACAAAAGGAGCAGAAGCATAAAATGGAGTAAAAATAGCCTCTTCAACAAATGGTGTTGGGAGATCTGGACAGTTACATGCAAAAAACTGAAACTCAGCCATCAACTTACACCATACACAAAAATAAATTCAAGATGGATAAAAGACTTACATATAAGTCTTGACACCATAAAAGTCCTAAAGGAAAACAGGCAAGAAAATCTCAGATATTCCATGCAACAATATTTTCACCAATATGCCCCTAGAGCAAGGGACATAAAGGAAAGAATAAACAAATGGGGCCTCATCAAAATAAAAAGCTTCTGCATGGCTAAAGAAAACATCATTAAAATGAAAAGAGAACCAACTGTATGGGAAAACATGTTAGCCAATGATACCTTGGACAAAGGTCTGATCTCTAAAGTATATAAAGAACTCACAGGACTCCACTCCAGGATGACAAACAACCCAATTAAAAATGGGCAAAAGACTTGAAAGACACTTCTCCAAGGAAGACAGAGGGCCCAGAGACATATGAAAAGATGCTCAGCATCACTAGCCATCAGAAAGATGCAAATTGAAACCACAATGAGATACCACTTCACACTGGTCAGAATGGCCATCATAACCAAATCAACAAACAACAAGTGTTGGAGAGGATGTGGAGAAAAGGGAACCCTAGTGCACTGTTGGTGGGAATGCAGGCTGGTACAGCCACTTTGGAAAACAGTATGGAATTTCCTCAGAAAACTAAAAATGGAACTGCCTTTTGACCCAGCAATTCCATTGTTGGGATTATATCCTAAGAATCCTGAAACACCAATTCAAAAGCACCCTTGCACCCCGAAGTTCATAGCAGCACAATTACAATAGCCAAGTTCTGGAAGCAACTTAAGTGCCCATCAGTAAATGAGTGGGTAAAAAAACTAAGGTACATTTACACAATGGAATACTATGCAGCAGAAAGTAAGAAAGAGCTCCTACCCTTTACAACAGCATGGATGGAAGTGAAGAGTGTTGGGAACCACCCTTCCTGGTTTCAGAAGCTGTAAGCCGCCACGGCTAAGGCTAAGTAAAAGACCTTGGGATGATAAGGCACTAAGGAGACAAAGCTTATCTTCCTGGCAGGGGTGCTGCCTCTGCCCCCTTTACTTCACCCTGCTTGGCCCCTGGAAGATGACTGGTTAGCCAATGATGGGTAAGATTGTTCAAGTGAGGGATGACCTAACGCAGGCAGAGTTGTGATGTGGCCATCAGGGAAGGACTTGGGGGGCTATAGAAAAAGGGTATGATGGGTCCTCACCCTTCAGCTTTTATATAGCCTGAGTCCTCATTCTGTCTGTAAGAAGTCTCCTAATCTCTTGGCCGCTTTACTTCCCCTACCTGACTTAAGCCTGAAACAATGCCAGGTGGAGCCCTGTGCTGGAAAGGACGGGTTTCCAGGGCAATCAGGCCTAAGAAAAGAATGCATAAAATCCTGTGAAACCTTATTTGCTAAGAATGCCCTCAATTTAAATAAATGATAAGGGTCCAAGCACAAAATGAGTTTGTTTCCCAAAGTTTTATGGCCCTTTGGGTATCTGACCCTGACTCAGAGTAAGCCCTCATAGTTCTTCGAATGTTATCTATTGTTTGATCACTACTGCCTAACAATGATTGATGAGCTTTATGTATATACACTCTGTATTTCTATGCAAATTAAACCAAATAAAAGCCCATTGAGGTACAGGCTGTAGGCCCTTCTCCTTTGAGAGATTGGCCACCTTTCCTCCCCAAACAGATCATGTCTTGGTAGACTTATTCTCATCCATGACATGTGGGGGGACTCTGTGGGTGAAGCACCCCCACAAGAGACCATTATACTAAGTGAAATAAGCCAGGCTGTGAAAGACAAATACCATATGATCTCACTTTTAAGTGGAACCTAATCAACAAAACAAACAAGCAAGCAAAATATAACCAGAGACATTGAAATTAAGAACAATCTGACAGTAACCAGGGGGAAGGTGGGAGGGGATTTTGGTGGGAAAGGTGGGAATGGTTTTCAGGAACAACTATAAAGGACATATAGAAAAAACTAAGGGGGGTGGAATCAGGGGAGAAAGGTGGGGATGGCTGGGGTGGTTGTGGAGTGGTGGGGGGTAAATGCAAGCAACTGTACTTGAACAACAATAAAATAATGTTTAAAAAATGTGTAAACCTTCTCTGAAAAGTGGAAAATTCATAGAAGTATAAGTCACTATCATTATTACTTAGTTCAGAGTAGGTCAGGCACCCTTTTATTAGCCTTAAATATCTTTTAATCTCATCTGTAAAACACAATAGCAATATCTGACTGGTCTACTTCAGATGAATTTTATAAAGATTATGCATTTTAAAGTGCTTTATAAATTGTAAAGTGCTATAGAAATGCAAGATACTTCTTTACACCTGAAAATCCCTGGATGTCACAGGGGGGCCCATTCTGGCTTTGCATGATAGTACAGGATCATAAATATGACTGTGTAAGCTGGAGCTATGCAAAAAAATGATTATAAACAAGGGTACAAATTATGATTACTTCATAATCCTTAAAAATGTTTTCAAAAAATGTTTTCAAAACATCAGAAACCCTCTGTTGATTACTAATCTGAGAAAAGTGTAAAGATAGCAAGAATAATATTAATTTAGCACACTGGAATTTAAAACATTAGAAACATTGAAAACCAGAGCAATTACTTTGTTAAAAAAACTCATCAAGAGTAGTCTGAACAGTATTTGCCTCTTCTTTTCATCACATGACTAACAATACAGGCTGAGCATTTCCATGTCTTGATGAACTATCATATTTCCTTCCTAGTTTGGATCAGTTCCCACCATTTCATCCTTTGCACTTTCAATGTTGTGGAACAGCAACTCAAGTTCCTTTATTGTGAAGGTTTTGCCACCCTCACTTACTTACTTTAGGACACATTTATCCTTTCTGTCACAAATGCTTTCCTCATTTATGCCAATAAATTCCCCTTTAACAAGTTCTGGCTTCATATCTAGAGTATCTTCAGTGGTGGCAGTGCTAACATTTTCCTGGTCAGCTATTTCTTCTATAACTCTATTTACATTCTCTTAGAATTTTACTCCCACTGTTATCACTTTTCCTTCTTTTGATACAATTTCATCTTTTTCATCAATTCCTTCTTTTGATTTTTAAAAACATTTTATTTATTTATTTTTAAGATTTTATTTATTTATTTTTAGAGACGGGGGAAGGGAGGGAGTAAGAGAGGGAGAGAAACATCAATGTGTGGTTGTCTCTCACCTGGCCCCCACTGGGGACCTGGCCTGCAACCCAGTCATGTGCTCTACACTGGGAATCGAACTGGTGACCCTTTGGTTCTCAGCCTGTGCTCAATCTACTGAGCTATACCAGCCAGGGCTCCTTCTTTTGATTATCCATATTGAGTAAAATGTTATGTCAGTTTATCATTGAAAGATAAGGAGGCAACACAGCTGCATATTTTGTTGTCTGTGTGTGAGTTGAATAATCAGCACAGAGTGACAACTGCGGACATATTTGAAAAGACGTAACATGATTAGTTACTGATCATGATGCACATCTGTTACATAGTGCTTTGTGGACAGAAAAGTTAGGAATGAAGTTTATGATCTATGTAATTATTCATAGTTAATATGTCATGATTACTGAAATTTCAATTGTGTTGTTGAGGGGTTGTTGATATTTAACTAAACACAGTAACTGAAATTTGTGCATACGGGTGCCATGCAAAGTGAGGACTGCCTGTACTTGCAGTGTCCCGAAATGTGTGAAATCCCCATTCAGTGTACTCAGCATTGGAAGAGGAAGGAAAATTAGTTAATTCTTTGACTTTCTTTATATTTCTTCAGGAACCTCCTCTATTAATTCCAAATAAGTGTGGTGCAGAAAACAAAGAAATGTTCTATGATTGTCACTTATGTAGGTTTATTTTAAATTAAATTACACTGTGATATGAGGTAGATAAATCAGTGAACTTCAGAATAGAACTTGGTTGGGTAACATTTGATATTCTTTTAAGATAAAATCAATAAGTTTTACATGATTTTCCATAGTTTTAATCATTTAACTTTCCTTTTTCATATCTTTGCATCTTTTTAGTTGTCACTCTTCTTATACACAGAATTAAAAAGCCAGATTAAATGTTAAGTGTACCAAATATCCTAAGATGAGTTTCTTGTACTACCAAGAGGCTCAGTTTAAAGGCCTGCTTGTATTCAGTCTCCTTGAGGGATAATGAACAATGCAGGGATAGAAATTATACAACTGGACCTCTAACCTCTTTTTGGCATTATCTCTTAAAATATCTAATAATGGTTCCTCTAATTTCAGAAATATTCATCAGTGCATTTCTGCACTCTCTATATAGAAGATAGCAGAATAATCTTGTGAAGGTACTCATTACTTCTATAATCATAGAGTTATTTTAGTTGGTTCTGAATGAACCAACTAAAAATGACATATTTATTCAGTGATGGCAGTCACTGTGTTCTACTTTGATTTTTATAATAACCACTTCAAGTATAGTGGAGAAAACAGGAACATAATAGATAATT
This sequence comes from Desmodus rotundus, assembly GCF_022682495.2. Classification (NCBI taxonomy): domain Eukaryota; kingdom Metazoa; phylum Chordata; class Mammalia; order Chiroptera; family Phyllostomidae; genus Desmodus; species Desmodus rotundus. The sequence continues at coordinate 66,014,131 of NC_071390.1, forward strand.
CAAATATAGTTTGGTAAGTGGCAGGGGGTAGTCACAAAATGATAGAGAGTATTAGAAAAACACCAAACCCAGCTTTGAGGAAAATAAGGAAGGCCTGGTAGAGCTAGTTCTGAGAGACTGCAGGAATTACATCAGCAAAGAAGGGAGGATGGATGGTTCTTGCAAGAACCTCAGGCTCAAAGGCCTAGAGATAAGATAAAAAGAATGATGTATTCTTCTGTTGATTATGTTCCAGTTATAGGTGAGATCATATGGTATTTGTCCCTCAACAGGAGAAAAAAGCAAACAAAATATAACCAGAGACATTAAAGTTAAGAACAATCTAATAACAGCAAGGGGGGAGTGGAGGTGGGGAGGGAGGTGGGTTTGGCTGGGGTAGAGTGGAGGGATGGGGAGAAAAGGCATACAACTGTAATTGAATAACAATAAAAATTTGAAAAACAAAAAACAAACAAAAAAAGAATGACGTATTCCAGAAACCAAAAGAAGTCCTATGAGAGAGCTGAAGCTGGAGAGGTAAAATTTAAGCCATGCTAATGACCTTTACCATAATAGAAACAGAGAGGCAAAGAACTTTTTACATAGGAGTAAAATGTGATTTGCATTTTAGGAAAATCATTTCAGTAGCTGCTGTTAGTAGATGAGAGTAGAGGCAGTGAAGAAGAGAGAGACCAGCTGAGACATGAAACAGGCTCAATGTTTAAGTTATCGGCAGTGGGAATTGAGAGATTTGAGAGAATTCCAGAGGGATGAAGGAGGTAGAATCAAAGAGCTTTGTGACTACTTTTGGATATTGCAGGTGATTCAATTTCCTAGTTTGGACAACTGGGTGGTCACATTAAATAAGGTATATAATAAAGGAGGAAGGTCAAATTGGGAGAAAAATTGTAATTTAATTTGGAAATTTTTTGACTTTGAAAAGAATGTAAGGCCTAGAATGAGATTGCCTAAGATTAAAACCGTGTTGTTTTATTTCTGCTGTTTGGATAGCCTGAGACAGTTAAATCCTGTAAGCAACCAACCTGGTGGGAAGGGCAGTGGCATTAGTATCACGCAGTACAGGCAAGCAATGTGTAGGGCCCTATGGAGACAATCAAAGGGTAGCCTCCTGTTGGAGAATATATTGACAGATTTATGGTCCAGGACAAAGAATATAAATAGCCCCATTCTAATCATGTGTCTGAATGAAATGTCTAGGGAAGGTGGTCAGGGCTTGTTGAAGCAAAAGTGACAGATGTCTCAAAGTGTTAGACTATATTTTAGATAGTCCATAGCTATAGCAGTAACAACAAATGCATAAAAACAAGGTTGAAGGACTTTTGTAAATAACCCTGTGCCAGTGGCTGGAAGAAGTACCTGGAGTAGAAGACTTGACCTTTTGGCTGCCAGGGGTATCCAACCTTTTGGCATCTCTGGGCCACACTGGAAGAAGAGTTGTCTTGGGCCACACATTAAATATATTGTAACATGTAATCACAAAGAAATCCTCATAATGTTTTAAGTAAGTTCATGATTTGTGTTGGGCCACATTCATAGTCATCCTGGGCTGCATGCAGCCTGCAGGCTGCAGGTTGGACACCCCTGTAGCATGTCCAAAAAATATGCCCCGGTTGCTAACTGCTAGAGCTCCTCATCATGGTTACAGGTCAAAATGCCTAACATTAAAAGCCATACAACCCACTTCTTACCTTTTCCCAAATGTAAACAAGAAAATAATCAAAACCATTTTTAGCTTACATGGAAGAATATCTTGATATCTGTTTTTGTCTCTGTTGCATCGTTCATTCCCAGAGTTGGACTCACAAGGCAGATTCTTATATTCTAAAGCCTTTAAAGGTAAGAAATACAAGTCATGTATTTACTATAACAAAAAAGACCTGCCTTTGTTTAGTGTTCATGATCCTTAACTCTTTATATGACATGACCTTATGTTAAATGTTGTGCAATAAGTGGAGAAATCAAACCCCATTTAAAAAGTACTATATAAAGTATCTCAAATTTGATATGTCAATCAACACATTGCTTGATGAGGAAATTTTAAACTCTTAAAGATTCTTTTTTTGCTTGAATTTTCCTTAAAAGAAAAGCTAATACAGAATATTCACTACTTAAGACCTCTCCATAAATCTACCATCTCATAGACAAAAAAAAAGAATAACAGCAACAAAAATATATAAACATTTAAACAAAACATATAAATAATCTCACAGTTTACTCCTTACCCCATAAAGAAATTACAGCTAGGACACCAATTAAAGAATTCTTCCTTTCAAAAAAAGTTATCTGCCAAATGTAAATTCAACAAACATTTATTGAATGTTTAGTATGTATTTAACACTCTTCTAGATATTACAGTACAGAAATGAATCTGAATCTAAAAATGGCTTCACCCTAAAGGAGTTAACAGAGAAGCTGGAGAGGTGGACCTGTGAACAATGTACAAAGATAACAGTATAAATGATACCACCAGGGTGTACCTGAAGGTATGGGAAGGAAAGGTCCCAGAAAGTCTGGTGTGTGAGTGTGTGTGTGTGTGTGTGTGTGTGTGTGTGTGTGTGCGTGTGTGTGTGTGTGTGAGGAAAGAAGAGCAAAGGTGACTGGTTATCATTCCAGGTTAAAAGATAGGAATAAAGGCATAGAGGCATAGGTGTCCTCTCAGGGAAACAGTGAATAATATGTAACAAGAGCACAGAGCATGTGACCTAGCCCAAAGGAAACTAAAACTACCTGGAAGGCCTTGTTTCATAAAGGTCTTCAAAAGAAATTGAGATATATCTAGTCCTACTCTATAGAACATCACTGGATAAAGCCTTAAAGCCTGCACATTTTAAAAGTTATTCAGTAACTCTTAGCTGCCAACTTGGCACCACCAGTCTTTAAATAAGTACTGGCAAGTCCTGCAATGGGGAATGAGGAAAAAAATTTGTAGGAAGTTGGGAACAATTTTGTAAAATAAGAGTAATCAGGAAAGACCAGAGTTAACAGATGGTAAAAAGTAATATAAAGCTATGCTAATTAAAACAGTTTGTGAATTACCAGTCTATGAATAAACAAATGTGTAGAAAAAGACCAAGAACATATTAAAATGTATGTGGGACTTCAGTAGATGATAAAACTGGCATTTTACATCACTGAAAAGAAGTTTCCATCTTCGGTAAGTAAAAGATGGAAACTTCTTTTCAGTGATGTAAAATGCCAGTTTTATCATCTACTGAAGTCCCACATACATTTTAAAGAACAATCTAACAATAGCCAGGGGGGAGTGGAGAGGGGACAGTGAGGAGAGGGGATTACAGGAACTACTATAAAGGACACATGGACCAAATCAAGGGGGAGGGTGGAGGTGGGGGAGGGAGATGGGTTCAGCTGGGGTGGAGTGGAGGGATGGGGAGAAAAGGCATACAACTGTAATTGAATAACAATAAAAATTTTAAAAAAAAGAAGTTTCCAGAGAATCCTTGGACTACTAGGTAGCTATATAATGCTGGATCCCTGCCAAGTACCTTATAACAAAAATAAATTCTAGCTGGATCAAAGATTTAAATTTTAAAAATCATCAAAATATTAGGAAAAAACATGAAATTATTATGATCCTAAAGTGAAAGTGGAATTCATAAAAGACACAGAAAACCCTGAAACCCCAAAAGAAAACCTTGCCATATGTGACCATTAAAATTTAGCTATTTTTTTCTTAGTAAATGTGTGCACATACAAAAGGGATAATTTCTTCATTATGTAAAGACTTATTAATGGATAAGAAACAGAATAAGCAGAACATTGTGCAAAGAATTGGAACTACCAGTTCACTAAAAATAAACATGAAAGGCTTAATTAAAAACACATGGGAAGCTATTCCTTTGTTCTCAAATAAAGAACTGCCAATTAGATCATCAATAAGGAATCATTTGTCATATAAGAAATGAGCAAATATCTAAAAATTTGATAGCACAAAATACTGGTTGCCTTTCTAAGAATTTGTTCTAAAGAATATGTACACATATGCACAGGCATATGAAGAAGGGTGAATGTTGTTCACAATAGTCAAAACAAGAATAATCTAAATATCCATCATCGGTGACTATTTAAAGAAAAGGTCTTCATTCAGACAATCAACAACCAGGCAACACAAAAAGAATGAGCTAGAACTCTATGTGTTGATAATGTATTTGGAAATTTCTTATGCAGAAAATGTTTTAAAAGGAAAGGAAGGGTAGAATAGTAAGGAAAGTATATGCTAACAATTTTTCTATTAGTCTATATGGCAAACTTACTGGTGGAAAGGGGGCCTAAAACAACTCAAGGGAGAAGAAGAAGGACATTTTATCCATTTTATAATCTTTTATGCTATTTGACTTTTTTTTACCAGGTACACCTGTAAATTCTAAAACAAACTTAATATTTAAAAATAAATGTAATTTCATGGGAGAAAAGAAGAGGAAGGGTCAAGTCAAGGAACATGTATAAAGAACCCATGGACAAGGACAATGGGTGGGGGAGGACTGAATGTGCAGGGGTAGAAGGGGGATAGGCAGGGCAGGGGAGAGATATGGGGGAAATGGGGACAACTGTAATTGAACAACAAAAAAAATTAAAAATAAAATAAATGTAATTTAAAAACAAAAACAATGTATGTACTCAATCTTAAAAAAAAAAAAAGAAAAGAAAAGAAACCCTCTGACATTGATGTGGAAAAAGAAATAATATATAGACTTTTGTTAAGACCAAAATATTTACCATAAATTCCTGGATGATTTCATGTTCTTGTACTTTTTTCTGAAGTATTTTAAAACAATCCTTGATGGCTGATTTCTCATGAAAACTGAATATTAATGGCTGAACCTGAGCCAACTGAGCTAACTCCCTTTCAGAAACAATTTGTATACCTAAGAGAGAGAAAAATTCACATTTGTAACTTATTTGTATATATGTGAAGTGAGATTTTATTGTTGTTGTTGTTGTTTTCTCCTAAATAAAGACACAGTCACTTAAGGATTAATGGAAGTTTATTGTTTCAGAGGTGAAGCATCTATTACTTTGAAAGAAAGTACCCTTGTTTTGGAAAAATCATAACTATGTACCTTGAAATTACATAAGACCCACTGTTCTTGGATAAAACTGTAAGTGCTATAAGCAGAACAGATGCACTAGACTTGCACTGTAAGTGCTCTGTGTGTAATGTGAACTGGGCCTATGTACTGACAATTACACCAAGGCAAGCATGTACAAGATGTGGACAGAAAAAGAGAGAACCTTTCCCTTCCTGGATCCAAGTGTTTGCAAATCCCTGGAGTCTGAGATCAGAGGATGTATAGAGTCTAACACACTCTTCCTTCTAAAACAAATCAAGCACAAATACATATGTGTGCACATACATGTACACATACATATAACACACAGGAATAAAGAGGATCTATATGTGATCAATAAAACTAAAAATAGACATATACTATTATAATTACATATAATACATATTATACAGTTATACACTTAGAATAAAATAGTTTCTATTTAATAGTACACACAGAAATTTTCTTTTTAAAATGATGATCTTTTAGATCATGTTGACAGTCTAGATTCCACATATCTGAAATTTTATAGATAATGTCCACTGGCCAAAATGTAATGTCTAAAAGTATTAAAAGAATATTTTTTAAATTTCAGAATTTTGAAGTAAAATGCCCAAGTGAAACCAGTTCCCTAAATCTCTGTCTAAAGCCAAATAATATAAAGTATTGGGTTGGCCAAAGAGTCCATTTTGGTTTTTCCATATAAAAGACACATTTTTCATTTTTACCAATAATTTTATTGATTTGGATATTTTGAGTATGTTGACTTTCTCCCATTATTGGCTTCTAGTGTATAGAGGCCAGGTGCTGCTAAACATCTTCTAATGCTTAAGCCAACCCCACATCAAAGAATTATTTGGCCAAAATGTCAACAGTACCAAGAAACATCACAAATCACTTTTGACACGCTTGACCATCATAGCACCTTCTCCATACACTGCACAACTCTGTGTGTGTTTCAATTGTGTTTTTAACCTTTCTTGAAATAATAAAGCATAATATGCCAAAAATGCTATGTATTTTTTTCATCTTCAATATCAAAGTGGTTCCACAAAAATTCACCAATTTTGGTAAGTTTTTTAAATGCACACTGACAGCTGTCACGATACAATCTAACAAAATTTATTTGAATGAAGTTAAAGACAACTAAGTACTCCTATAGCCATCTTATGGAAAAAACTAAACAAACTTTTTGTCCATCCCTAATAAAATCAGGTTAATACCAGCAAAAAGTATATTAGAAGCAACAAAGCAGAATAATGGGCATAAAAAAAGAGAGAAGTTTCTGAAAACCTGCACAGCCTTGGGGAACTCATCTTTTCTTGGAACACTACTACACCTAAAAGCTTTCTGTAGGGGTGAGAGTGAAGGACTGTGGGTTGGGAGAAATATTCACAGAAATCTTAAAATTTTTCACAGATATCTCTAACTTTAGTATGAGATGAGGTCTAGAAAGCTCAGAAGGAGAGATAAAATACCCACAAGAGCAGAAGCCATTCTGTCATCTTTGACCCCCAACAGAAAAACACTTAGAGCTTTTCATCGTATTCTAACCTTTCTGGGGGAAAAAGTGCCGAGCAAAGGCAGAAAGGAAAGACAAGGTAGAATGACTGCAGTGGACACTGTTGTTGGCTCCCCAACACTGATTCTACCCTGATGGTTAGTTAAAGCCTTTTATGATCATTCCATAATAATTTCTTTGCCAGTGAATAATTCAGTAATAGGCAGGTGATTTGGGCCAGTGAGAAGCAAGGAGAAGTTTATTCAGAGCTAATGGGCAAGAGAATCTAGCCTCTGTCCCACTTCTATCCCCTGCCCAGACATAAGCACAGAAACATATGGCCCTGATTATCATAAGCAGCCCTATTGTGACCATAAAAAGAATGAGCTGAGTATAGTGAATATGAAAAAGAAAATAAAGAATCTATGTTCTTGATAAGATCACTGAACAACTAATCATAGTGAACCTGGAACACCTCCTAAACGAAAGTATATTTCTTCACTGTTAATATCATTTTGAATTTGTTTTCTTTTTATTGCAGCCTGGTTCAAGTATTCCAAAAATCTGTACAGGTCAGGCTTCACTGTAGGTAATGTAAATCATTACAGAGAGATGTTATCTAGCTAGCTAGTACTGACAACATCACTGGGTGGGTTTAAAAATTGGATGCTTCCCCATTATAACCAAAAAATAACACTATAGGATGGTCTGACAAGAAAAGTGCTACCTTTGCCAGGAGGAGGAATCTGAGGAAGCTGGACACTATAGCTCTAATGCCTGCCTCCTGGATGACACTACCTTAGCAACCATGGAGGACTTAAAAATTCACCACCACAGCCATTGGCTCTAGTAATGTACCACCTTAGCTGTAATGAAGCACCAGATATGCTATGCTTGCTATGGTATGCACCAGCAACACAGATGTTTCTCTACACATTTAAGTCTTGACTAAGTGCATATGATTGGTCAAGCTGTATCTACCAGGCATGTCATAATTGTGATTTTTTGCTTTCTTGCCTGGGCCATACAGGCAGGTACATGAGGAAGAGTGTATAGTCAATGCTGAGTAAGCTGATCTACAACATATGTGACATAATAATTCAATTACATCCGTTCAGTTTTCTGCTCCTTTTCTTTCAACCTTTGGCACATGTCATTGCCCTTGGGCAAAATCCAGCTGTCAAAGTGTCATTTATAAAGAAAGATTTTAAATTCAAATTAAATGGAGTGAGAGTCAGGAAGAATTCATTCATGCTTAATTAGCAAAATCAAAGAGATAAAGAGTTATACATGTTACTGAACAAGATAGAAATAAAACATGAGGTGTTGGAAATAATAAGTAATGCAATACGGCATGCAAAATATTTAACCCATTCTGAATGAAACATAAATTGTAGATCCACCATCTTAGAAAGAAGTAATAAGAATATGAATTATTTAGAATAATAAGACAAAATGAGATAAAAACAACAGAATAAGGTGAAAATTTTATAGACCTAATAAAATAAATTAAAGGTCAAAAGTACATGATTATAGAACTAATAATTAAATGCGGCAATAAATAAAGTAGACGAAAATTAACTTACTTATAGAACAAAGATGTATGTATAAATTAATGAAAAAAAGAAAAGGGGGAAAAACAAAAGATAATGCACATAAGGACCTCATCAGAAGCTCAGGAGAAAAACTGGAGACAAGGTGTAGAACTCAGGAAACCCTTCCTCGTGGTGCAAGCTTGGACAAGGGAACAGCAGCTTCTGAAGGAAAGGCATGAAGCCCCAGCCAATTGCTTTTCTTCTATCTTGCCTAGGGATCAAAAGCATAATAAGTTGGAAAAAGGGCAGCAAACCCTATTACCCTCAAAGCATAGGTTAAGACCTACAATACTGGGGACAGAGAAGGTAGAAAAGCATCCAGGGCTCCGACCATAACATATCTCCTACCCCTGAAGAAAGGGCAGAATAACTGAGAAGGTGCTGTCCCAGGGTCATGCACATAAACAAGGTTGATCAAGGACAACAAAGAATGCCACTCCCATCTACAATCAAATTAACAAGCAACAGAATTACAAGTAAGAGCATTATATTGTTAAGGAAAGGACCAGACCATGGATAGAAACTTTATCTTAGGTGCAGGTACAATGGGGAGACCTAAAGTAAAGGGTAGAAAAAAGATTGAGGTAAACCACCTGGCACGTCATATTCCATTCTAAGCACAAGGTAACAATACCAGGATTTGAAAATGGTGGTGCACTGAGAGTTATGAAAGCACCATAAAAACCCAAACCTTGCTCAATTCCTAACTAAGTTGATTCAACTCCTTACACTGAAGGCCTACCCATTCCTATTTACCTCAGTCTCTAGAACACAAGATATCCGGATTTCAATAAGAACAAAAGTTATGTGGCACACAAAGAAGCAAGAAAAAAATAAAATAAAACTGTTAGGAGACAAAGCAGTCAGGAGAATCAGAAGAGGTATGATATCAGTGTTAAAATTATCAGACATTTAATTTAAAATATGATCAATGATTAAAGGCTTTAGTGGAAAAAGTGGACTACAGGTATGAACAAATGGGGAATTGCATCAGACATGTGAAAAAATGCTAAAACTGAAAAATACTGCAATAGAAATAAAGAATGCCACCAATGGGCTCTTCAATAGGCTTGATGGCAGAAAGAAAAGAATCAGAGAACTTAAAAATAGGTCAATAGGTATTACCCAAAGTGAAAGAGAAAAAAAGAGTGTGGGAGAGAAAGGCACAGAGAGATCACCCAAGAGCTACAGGCATATATCAAACAGATTAATATTTCTGCAATTGGAATCCCAAAACTGGGAAAATTGGGGATGAAGGGGAGAGGGAGAGAGAAAGACAGAGAGAGAGACTGTGTGTTTAAAATGATAATGGTTGGGGGTTTTCCAAAATGAATGAAAGATACCAAGTCTCAGATCCCAAAGCTTGTCATAAAAAAAAAATACAAGACAGGAGACAAACCAGAATCCTATAACCAACAAAAATATCTTTCTGAACAAATGAAGGAGAAATAAACACTTTTATAGACAAACAAAAACTAAAAGAAGTCATTAACAGCAAACTTGCACTGTATGAAACGCACAGAGAAGATCTTCAGGCAGAGGGGATATAGCCAGAGGGGAGTGCAGAGGGGATAGTGGGGAGAGGGGTCTATAGGAGCTACTATAAAGGACACAAGGACAAAATCAAGGGGGAGGGTAGAGGTGGAGGAGGGAGGTGGGACTGGCTGGGGTGGGGTGGAGGGATGGGGAGAATATGCAGACAATTGTAACTGAATAAAAATAAATTAATTAATTAAAAAAAAAGAACAGGGCCAGAGGAAAATAGGTGGGAGCGGAGTCCACTTCCCCTCAGCACCAGTGAAACACCTAGCTGATCTGAGGAACAGACTGAACAGCCAACGGTATTCCAGCATATGTGAAGATTGGAGACCAAAGATAGAGGACATTGAAAGATCTGACTATGATGGTAAGTGGAGTGCTTAAGGACCATAAGGTCCCTGGGACCTGCACAGGGACCAGGGCGGCTGAAGCCCCCAGCCCGGTGCAGGGTGTGCTGCAGGATTCTTGGGAGAGAGCCAGGCTGGGCTGTGTGAGAAGCCAGGTACTTGTTTGGACCAGGGGGACTGAATAGGAAGAATTTCTCAAAAAGAAAAAAGAGAAAATAGAGGCACTCAGCAGCTAGTTAGAGAACTCTCTGAGGCAGCCGCCTCCTCTGGCACCCCTCCCCCTCAGCCCCTGGACTATGAATGTGGGATAAGCAGCCTCACTCTCACCTGAAGCCTGGTTGCCCCCACCCAGATTAGCAGACTGAGAGCCCATACTTGAAACCTCAGGTGGGTGTGCACCAGGAGCAGAGGCTAGCTGCCCCATGCACAGGCCCAAAGAGGCGGACCTGCTGATCAATGGCCTGGCTGTCTGCTAGCAACCACACCTGAAAGCACCAGTTCTGAACAACTCCTACCTAGCCCCTGCGCACACAGCCCTCCAGGGCCTACAGGCTCTCTAGGATGAAGGAAAAATGCCCAGCAGAGGGGAGCCGCATAGCTAGGGGAGACTGCATTCCCCGGTAAGATTCGACCCAGTAGGGGGCTGAACTACCCCATAGCAGCACCAAGAGCCCCTAGCATCTAAGACAGCAAAGAGCAAGAAGGTGGAGTGTGAGTTGCCCCTAATTGGTGCAACTCAAGGACAGCACAACTGGTGAACTAAAGGCCTAGGGGGGAGCAGAAGGACCCTGAGGAACTGGACTGCAGGCTGAACAACAGCCAAGAGTGTGGCTCAGGAAGGGAGAAAAGTGAAACCAATCCCTCCAACCACCCCCTCCCCTTTCACAGACAGGAACACCAGCAGAACTATCCTGACCAGTTTAAAGCCAGCAGAAGACTTTTTTTTCCCCCTGCTTTACCCATGAATTTGTTATTCCTTTCAGCCCTTCCTTCTTTTTTTATTCCTTCTTCCTTCCATCCTTTACCTTTTTCATTCCTTCTTCCTGCCTTCCTTTATTTATTGTTTTGTTTTAAAATTGTTAAAATTACTTCTTATCTTGGCTCCGACCTTCCTTTATTCCTTCTTCCTTCCTTCCTTTCCTTTTCTATTCCCTTTTCAACTCCTTCCCTTCTCCTTCTTTTTTTCCCCCGTTTCTCTTTTTCTTACAAGTGAGACAATAAAACCTGAGTGCTGAAAGGACCAGAGTTAGACCATGGTAGACCCATAAATGTCTGCTCAAGACCAGTGAGCACAGGAGATTAAGGAGACAGCACCACTGAATCCCATTGGCATTCTACTATAGAAGTTCATACCATAAACCCAGGGAGTCAGAACATATCAATTTAAGAAGCAGAGGCTAACAAGAAGAGTCTCAAAAATAATGGGAAGAGAAAGAAACAATCCCCAAATGAAAGGAAAGGAGGAAGCCTCAGAAAGAATGCTAACTGAAAAAGAGGCAAGTCAACTATCAGATACTGAGTTCAAAGCAATGGCCATCAGGAAACTCACTGAGCTCTCTGAGCTCAAAGAGAACTACCAGAAACTACAGGGAAACTACAATGAACTCACTGTAATCAATATCAATATGAAAAAGGATATAGAAACTATCAACAAGGGCCAAGAAGAAATGAAGAATACATTTCTGAACTGAAGAACACAGTAGAAGGAATGAAAAGCAGACTTGATGAAGCAGAGGATCAGATCAGTGAGCTGTAGGACAAAGTAGAAAAAAACACCCAGAAAGAGCAAGAAAAGGAAAAGAGGCTCAGAAAGAATGAAGAGGGATTAAGAAAAATGCAGGACAACATGAAACGCAACAATACCCATACAATAGGAATACCAGAAGGAGAAGAAGAAGACCAAGAGATAGAAAACCTATTTGAAAAAGTAATGATGGAAAATTTCCCTAATCTGAGGACAGAAAAAGTGACCCAAATCCAGGAAACACAGAGAGTCACAAGCAAGAGGAACCCAAAGAGGCCCATTGCAAGACACATCATAGTTAAAATGGCAAAATTCCAAGAGAAAGAGAGGATCTTAAAGGCAGCAAAAGAGAAACAGGAAGTAACATACAAGGGAGCCCCAATAAGGTTAGCAACTGACTTCTCAATGGAAAGGTTCCAAGCCAGAAGAGAATGGCAAAAAATATTCCAAGTAATGAGAACCAGAGGATTGCAACCAAGGCTACTTTACCCAGCAAGGCTCTCAATCAAGATACAAGGCCAAATAAGAAGTTTCCCAGACAAAAGAAGTCTAAAAGAATACACTTCCACCAAACCAGCTCTGCAAGAGATGCTAAAGGGATTGCTTTAAGGAAAGGAAGGAAAAGAGAGACAGAGAGGAACACAGGTATGAAATAATGACAATGAATAACTAACTATGGATAATAACCTTAAATGTAAATGGATTAAATGCTTCAATCAAAAGACATAGAATAGCTGAATGGATAAGAAAACATGACCCACACATATGCTGCCTACAAGAGACCCACCTCAGGACAAAAGACCTACACAGACTGAAAGTGAGGGGCTGGAAACTAATTTTCCAAGCAAATGGATGGGAAAAAAAAGCAGGGGTAGCAATACTCATATCAGACAAAATATACTTCCAAAGAAGGGCCATAAAGAGAGACCCAGAAGGTCACTTCATAATACTCAAAGGAAGAATCTACCAGAATATATGAACATTGTAAATATATATGCTCCCAACATAGGAGCACCCAAATACATAAAGAAAATCTTGGAGGATTTCAAGAAAGATATTGACAGCAACACAATTGTAGTGGGGGACTTTAACACCCAACTGTGAAAAATGGACAGATCTTCCAAACAAAATATCAACAAGGATATTGTGTCACTTAACAATACCCTAGATGAAATGGACTTAACTGATAAATATATAGAGCTTTTCATCCCAAAGAAGCAAAATACACAATCTTTTCAAGTGTACATGGAACTTTTTCAAAGATAGACCATATGATAGGACACAAGGAAAACCTCAACAAATTCAAGAAATTGAAATCATATCAAGCATTTTCTCTGACCACAAGGGGCTGAAACTAGAAACCAACCCCAAAGGAAAAAACCCAAAACACTCAAAATCATGGAGACTGAATAGCATGCTACTAAACAATGAATGGGTCAAGAATGAGATCAGGGAAGAAATCAAAAACTTTCTGGAAAGAAATGAAAATGAACTCACAACAACCCAAAACCTATGGGATACCGCAAAGGCAGTCCTGAGAGGGAAGTTCATAGAAATACAGGCCTACCTTAAAAAGATAGAAACATTTCAAACAAAGAACCTAACCCTACGCATACAAGCACTGGAGAAACAACAACAAAGACAGCCCAGAGAAAGCAGAAGGAAGGAAATAACCAAGATCAGAGCAGAATTAAATGACATAGAGACTAAAAGCACAATTGTAAGGATCAGTAAATCCGGGAGCTGGTTCTTTTAAAAGATAAACAAAATCCACAAGCCTTTAAGTAGGTTCATCAAGACTAAAAGAGAGAGGATCCAAATAAACACAATTAGAAATGAAAGAGGAGAGATTACAATTGATACCACAGAAATACAAAGGAGTGTAAGAAATTACTGTGAAGAATTGTATGCCAAGAAATTTGAATACCTAGGTGAAATGGACGCATTTCTAGAAAAAAAAAATCTTCAAAAACTGAATGAAGAAGAAGCAGAAAACCTGAACAGACCAATAACAGCAGACTAAATTGAAGCAGTAATCAAAAAACTCCCGACACACAAAAGCTCTGGACCAGATGGTTTCACAGGAGAATTCTACAAAGCACTTAAGCTAGAGCTAACCCCTATCCTTCACAGAGTATTTGAAAAAATCCAAACTGATGGAAGACTCCCAAACTCTTTTTATGAAGCCAGCATCATCCTAATCCCAAAACCAGATAAAGACACAACGAAGAAGGAAAACTTCAGACCAATATTGCTGATGAGCATACATGCAAAAATTCTCAACAAAATATTGGCAAACCGTATCCAGCAATACATTAAAAAGATCATACACCATGACCAAGTGGGATTTATCCCAGGGATGCAAGGATGGTACAATATTCGCAAATCAATAAACATAATACATCACATCAATAACTGCAAAGACAAAAATCACATGATCATATCAATAGATGCGGAAAAAGCATTTGATAAGATACAGCACCCATTTCTGATAAAAACACTGAGCAAAGTGGGAATAGAGGGAGCATTCCTCAACATAATAAAGGCCATATATGAGAGACCTACAGCGAACACCACACTCAATGGACAAAAACTTAGAGCTTTCCCACTAAGATGTAGAAAAAGACAAGGATGCCCTCTCTCACCACTCCTATTCAACATAGTATTGGAAGTCCTAGACACAGCAACCAGACAAGAAAAAGATATAAAAGGCATCCAAATTGGAAAGGAGGAGATGAAACTGTCACTATTTGCAGATGACATGATAGTTTACATGGAAAATCCTACACACGCCTCCAAAAATCTACCCGACCTAATAAATGAATTTGGCAAAACAGCTAGATACAAAGTCAATACTCAGAAATCAAAGCCATTCCTGTATACCAACAATGAAACTGCAGAAACAGAAATCAGGAAAAAAATCCCATTTGATATAGCAACAAGAAAAATAAAGTACCTAGGAATAAACCTAACCAAGGAGGTGAAAGATCTGTTCTCAGAAAACTACACAACAATGAGGAAAGAAATTAAGGAAGACACAAACAAATGGAAACATGTACCATGCTCATGGATTGGAAGAATTAACATCATCAAAATGGCCATACTACCCAAAACAATTTATAGATTTAATGCAATCCTTATGACATATTTCACAGATATAGAACAAGCATTTCAGAAATTCACAGGGAACCATAAACGACCCCAAATAGCTGCAGCAATTTTGAGAATGAAGAAAAAAGCAGGAGGGATTAAATACCTGATATCAAACTGTATTACAAGGCCACTGTAATCAAAACAGACTCGTACTGGCATAAAAACAGGCACATAGACCAATGGAACAGAACAGAGAGCACAGAAATAAACTCAAGCCTTTACGGTCAATTAATATTTGACCAAGGAGGCAGGAGCATAAAATGTAGCAAAAACAGCCTCTTCAACAAATGGTGTTGGGAGATCTGGAGAGCTGTGTGCAAAAAAATGAAACTGGATTACCAATAACACCATACAAAAAAATAAACTAAAGATGGATGAAAGATTTAAATATAAGCCATAACACCATAAAAGTCCTTGAGCAAAACATTGGCAGGAAAATCTCAGACATTCCACGCAGCAACAACCTCACAGACACATCCCTTAAAGCAAGGATAAAGGAAAGAATAAACAAATGGGACCTCATCAAAATAAAATGCTTCTGCATGGCTAAAGAAAACAGCATTAAAATAAAAAGGGAACCAACACTATGGGAAAACATATTTGCCAATGATACCTCAGACAAGGGCCTTATCTCCAAAATATATAAAGAACTCACACGACTCTACTCCAGGAAGACAAACAAGGCAATTAAAAAATGGGCAAAGGACTTGAACAGACACCTCTCCAAGGAAGACTTACAGAGGGCCCAAAGACATATGAAAAGATGCTCAGCATCACTAGCCATCAGAGAGATGCAAATTAAAACCAAAATGAGGTAGCCTCTCACACCAGTCAGAGTGGCCAACATAAACAAATGGACAAACAAATGTTGGAGAGGATGCAGAGAAAAGGGAACCCTAGTGCACTGTTGGTGGGAATGCAGACTGGTGAGGCCACTGTGGAAAACAGTACAGAATTTCCTCAGAAAACTAAAAATGGAACTACCCTTTGACCCAGCAATCCCGCTGCTGGGATTATACCATAAGAAGCATGAAACACCAATCCAAAAGAACCTGTGCACCCCAATGTTCATAGCAGCACAATTTACAATAGCCAAGTACTGGAAGCAACCTAAGTGCCCATCAGCAAATGAGTGGATCCAAAAACTATGGTATATTTACACAATGGAATTCTACGCAGCAGAGAGAAAGAAGGAGCTTATACCCTTTGCAACAGCATGGATGGAACTGGAGAGCATTATGCTAAGTGAAATAAGCCAGGCGGTGAGGGACAAATACCATATGATCTCACCTTTAACTGCAACGTAATAAATAGAAGAAAAAAATCAATCATAATATAACCAGAGACATTGAAGTTAAGAACAATCTAACAAGGTCAGGGTGGAGTGGGGAAGGGACAGTGAGGTGATGGGATTACAGGAACTGCTATAAAGGACACATGGACAAAATCAAGGGGGAGTGTAGAGGTGAGTGAGGGAGGGGGATTCAGCTGAGGTGGAGTGGAGGGATGGGGAGAAAAGGCACACAAGTGTAATTGAATAGCAATACACAATTAAAATTAAAAAAAGAACAGGAAAGTGAACGAATACAAAGAAACGCGTAGTTCTAAACCTTCCATAAATGCAAGTTTTTTCTTAATTTTTATTTCTCTGGAGGATAACAGGCTATTTAACACAAAAATATTAAATATGTACTTTAGGATTATTGTTTTGTGAAATTGAAATATTTGATAACAATTGCACAAAAGATGAAAGGGAGAAATTAGGAAGACAGTATTGTGATTAGGAAGACAGTACATCATGTGAAGTTATATACTGTTATTTGAAGAACAGAAAAGATAGACTGAAAAGTTTAAAATTTATATTGTAAATTCTAGGGTAACCAAGAAAACGTATTTAAAAGAAGTATAAATAAGACAACTGGAAAGATAAAATGAAATCACAGAATGACCTAAGGCAGAAAAATAGGAAAAAAGATTTAAAAATAAAAGTAGTAAATTGAAAATAATTAGTAAATGATAAAATTAAATCTAAGAAGGCATATATAAAGGCATTCAGTTTAAATACACCAATTAAAAGACAGATATTGGGACAGTGGGTGAAAAAATAGGCCCAACCATACAATGCCTACAGAAAACCACTTTAAGTACAAAAACAGGGAAGTTAAAAGTAAAAAGATGGAAAATATGTGTTATGAGAACACTAATAAAAAGCAAGTGGATTGGCTATATTAATATCAGAGAATATATCGACAACAAAGCAGACTTCAGAAGAAAAACATTACCAGGGATAAAATGGTTGTTACTAGGAGGCAGAAAGGATGAATAGTGGAGCAAAGAGTATTTTTAGGGCAGTGAAACTATTCTATTTGCCACTGTAATAGTGGATATATGCCATTGTACATTTTGTCCAAATTCATAGAATGAACAATACCAAGAGTGAACCCTGATGTAAACTGTAGGCTCCAGGTAAAAATGCTTCAATACAGGTTTATCAACTATCACAAATATACTACTCTGGTAAGGGATATTGCTAGCAGTAGAGAATGCGCATTCATGGAGACAGGGAGTATATGGAAAATGTTTGTAGCTTCTGCTCAATTTTGCTCTGAATGTTAAACTGCTTTAAAAATAAAATCCATATTTAAAAAAGTTCATTACTAATGATAAATGATTAATTTACAGAGAAGACATAATAATGCTAAATGTGTATACACCTAACAGAATTTCAAAATACATAAAGACTGATAATGTTGAAAACATAACACAGGAAAATTCAGAATTATAATTGAAGACTTCAGTACTCTTCACTCAGGAATCAATGGAACCAGTTAAAAAACTGAAGTTGACCTAACTGACCTTTATAAAACATTCCTTCCAACAACGAAATAAAAATTATTTTCAAGTATGCATGAAATCTTCACCACATAGACCATATTCTAGGCCAAAAGTCAAAACTTAATAAATTAAAAGGAATTAATATAAAGTATGCTCTTGGACCATAATGATATTAAACTTTCCAAATATTTGGAAACCAATATTTTCAATAACATATCTGGAAAATCCTCTAATGCTTGGAAAGTAAAAAGCATACTTCTAAATAACCCATAGGTCAAAGAAAAAGTCATAAGAGTAATTAGAAAATTTCTTTTAAATATACTTTTTTTGTAGAATAGATTTATATTTATAAAAAAATTAGTAGAGAGTACAGAGTTCCTATATACCCCATGCTATTGTTTCACCTATTATTAATATCTTACAATCGGATAGTATATTTGTTATAATTAATAAACCAACATTAACATTAAGTACAGTGAACCTAATAAGGTAAAAGAATACATGCCCAATATCCAAAATCAATCCTAGTTCTCTATATCAGCAATGAACAATAGAAATTAAGTATTTTTTCAAAGTCTCATTTACAATAGCACCAAAACTTAAGAAATACTTAAATAAAAATCTAATGATTTGTATAAGATCTATATATTTAAAACTATAAAATACTCCTAGTGATGAAAGAAATTAAAGCAAACCTAAACAGAATGAGAAATGCTTCCATCAGGGGACATAATAATGATCCCATTGAACTGGAAGCTAAGAATGCCACCAGGCCATTTTGGGCTCCTCATGCTACTGAATTGACAGTTTACTACAGTGTTTGATTTCACTAATTGTAATTATCAAGGGGAAATTGCACTGTTCCTAAACAATAAGGGTAAGAAGGAGTATGTCTAGAATTCGGGTGATTTTCTAGAGTGCCTCTAAAGTGATTAAAGTCAATGGAAAACTACGTCATTCAGGCATAACTTCTTCTTGCTCAGACCCTTCAAGAATGAAGGTTTATGTCACTTACCAAACAAGGAACCACAACTAACTGAGGAGCCTAACAAGGGGAAACAGAATATAGAATGGACAGGGAAAAAGGCAGTTATAGACACCAGATACATCTATCAGGGACTTTGGCCCTACCTGGCTAACTCAGTTAGATAGAACATTGTCTCAGTATGCCAAGGTTATGGGTTCAATCCCTGGTCAGGGCACATGCAGGAATCAAATACCCAGGATGGGCGGGGTAGGACAAAATGGCAGCCGAACTACAACCCAGAAAAGTCGGCTGACGTCAAATCAGGAGACCTAAATGGCAGGCTTTGCCAAGATGGATATCCTGATGGCATCCTGAGCCTGAAGAGAACCACCAATGACAGATTGCTGCTTGGTTCAAAGAGACCAATCCCTAGCCCCCAAGAAGAGAGCCAACCAGAATTTAGTGCATAAAACCCCGCCATATTCCCTGCTTGGGCGCAACTTCCTCAGCCCCGCTCTGCGGACCAGAGAACCTCGCCCGGGTGCGCAAACCCCAATAAAGCTCTGTACTGCCTAATTTTGTGGTTGATTGGTATTTCTTCCTCGGCAGAGCCTGAGAAAACCTTTCAACATCCATGTGACCAGCTGCACAAACAAGGAATAATAGTTATGAGCATTTCTTCCTTTTCAGATTTCATTTACATTCATGTACACAGATACACCATATATTTTTGTTTTCTTTTACAGGATATTAAGGGGAGTGTCAATTGGCTGAAGAGAAAAGAACATCACTAAAACATTAAAAAAGGGACTTTGGCCATGTCTGGCTAGCTCAGTTAGATAGAACATTGTCTCAATATGCCAAGGTCATGGGTTCAATCCCTGGTCAGGGCACATGCAGTAATCAAATAATGAATCACAAGTAAATAGAACAACAAATCAATCTTTTTCTCTCTCTAAAAAGATCAATAAATAAAAAAGAGAGAGAGACTTTGTATCCTTTTGGAGATGGGGTAAGAATGTGTTTTTAGTTGCACACAAGATAGTGTATCTTCATTGATTGCAGGATAATTCTGGGGTTTTGGGTTTTGTTTTTTTTTTTGCAAAGACACAAGTCATTTATTTTTTAATGGCAAAATTAAAAATGATATATGTGGTCCTATCTAATAGTTACCTAGGATTTTCAGATATTTAAATGTTGGAGATCTTACAATGAGTAAATTCCTGTTTTCACTGTATTCCCAAGCCATGGAAGTCCCTGCACTTTGTTTATTTTTTGCCTTCTTTTAAAAAGAAGAATTTTTAAATCAGCTAAATACAACATTTTAAATACTTATTTATGGAGATACTTTACAATGCAATTTAAAACTAAATATCATACAGTTCATCTGTCACTCATTGGTAGTTCTTATTTACTTCTTTGCTTCACTCTGCCTTTCTTTTTTTCTTTTTTCTATTATTGTTCAAGTAAGTTGTATCCATTTTCCACCACCACTCCCACACCCACCTATCCCCACCTCCCACCCTCAATCCTACCCTCCTTTGGCTTTGTACATGTGTCCTTTATACGTGTTCCTCGATGACTCTTACTCTTTTTCCCCCATGATCCTCTCCCTCCTGCACTCTGGTTGCTGTCTGTTTGTTGTTTATTTCAATGTCTCTGGTTATATTTTGCTTGCTTGTTTTGTTGATTAGGTTTCACTTATAGGTGATCATATGGTATTTGTCCTTTATCACCTGGCTTATTTCACTGAGCATAATGCTATCTGTTCCATCCATACTATCTAGAAGAGTAGAAGCTCCTTCTTTCTCTCTGCTGTGTAATATTCCATTGTGTAAATGTACCATAGTTTTGACCCACTCATTTACTGATGGGCACTTAAGTTGCTTAAGTTGGCTATTGTAAATTGCGCTGCTATAAACTTCGGGGTACAAGGGTGCTTTTGAATTGGTGTTTCAGGATTCTTAGGATATAATCCCAACAATGGAATTGCTAAGTCAAAAGGCAGTTCCATTTTTAGTTTTCTGAGGAAATTCCATACCGTTTTCCAAAGTGGCTGTACCAGCCTGCATTCCCACCAACAGTGCACTAGGGTTCCCTTTTCCCCACATCCTCTCCAACACTTGTTTGTTGATTTGGTTATGATGGCCATTCTGACCAGTGTGAAGTGGTATCTCATTGTGGTTTCAATTTGCATCTTTCTGATGGCTAGTGATGCTGAGCATCTTTTCATATGTCTCTGGGCCCTCTGTATGTCTTCCTTGGAGAAGTGTCTGTTCAAGTCCTTTGCCCATTTTTAATTGGGTTGTTTGTCATCCTGGAGTGGAGTCGTGTGAGTTCTTTATATATTTTGGAGATCATACCTTTGTCCAAGGTATCATTGGCTAATATGTTTTCCCATACTGTTGGTTCTCTTTTCATTTTAATTCTGTTTTATTTAGCCATGCAGAAGCTTTTTATTTTGATGAGGCCCCATTTGTTTATTCTTTCCTTTATGTCCCTTGCTCTAGGGGCATATTGGTGAAAATACTGCTGCATGGAATAAATGAGATTTTCCTGCCTGTGTATTCCTCTAGGACTTTAATGGTGTCAAGACTTATACTTAAGTCTTTTCTCCACCTTGAATTTATTTTTGTGTATGGTGTAAGTTGATGGTTGAGTTTCAATTTTTTGCATGTAACTGTCCAGATCTCCCAACACCATTTGTTGAAGAGGCTATTTTTACTCCATTTTATGCTTCTGCCCCCTTTGTCAAATTCATTGACCATAGAGACTTGGAATTATTTCAAATTTCCAGGTTTTCCAATTTCTTGGCATATAGTTGTTCATAGTAATTTCTTACAATCCTTTGAATTTCTGTGGTGTCACTTGTAATTTCTCCTCTTTCATTTCTGATTGTGTTTATTTGGGTCCTCTCTTTTTTTTCTTGAGAGTCTGCTTAAAGGCTTGTCGATTTTCTTTATCTTTTCAAAGAACAAACTCCTGGATTTATTGATCCTTTAAATTGTTATTGTAGCATCTATGTCATTTAATTCTGCTCTGATCTTGGTTATTTCCTTCCTTCTACTTGCTCTTGGCTGTCTTTGTTGTTGTTCCATCAGTTCTTGTAGATGTAGGGTTAGGTTGTTTATTTGAAAGGTTTCTATCTTTTTGAGGCAGGCCTATATCGCTATGAACTTCCCTCTCAGGACTGCCTTCACTGTGTCCCATCATTTTGGATTATTGTGTGTTCATTTTCCTTTGTTTCCAGAAAATTTTTGATTTCTTCCCTGATTGCATTTCTAACCCAGTCATTGTTTAATAGCATGCTTCGATCTCCATGAGTTTGAGTATTTTTGTGTTTTTCCTTGAGGCTGGTTTCTAGTTGCAGGCCCCTGCAACTAGAAACCAGTTGGTCAGAAAATGCTAGATATGATTTCAATTTTCCAGAATTTGTTGAGGCTTGTTTTGTGTCCTATCATATGTTCTATCTTTCAAAATGTTCCATGTGCATTTGAAAAGAAAGTGTATTTTGCTCTTTCCGGATCAAAGGTTCTATGAATATCATTTAAGTGTATTTGATCTAGGGCATTGTTCAGTGCCACAATATTCTTGTTGATATTTTGTTTGGAAGATCTATGCATTTTTTATAGTAAGGTGTTAAAATCCCCTAGTATGGGCCCACACCTGAAACCCCGGGTGAGCGTGAGCCCTGATAAGCGGCCCAGCTGCCTGGGCGCCAGGCCCAAAGTGCCCCAGTGGGTGCTTACTCCAGTCAGTGGCCTGGGGCACACACCTGAAACCCCGGGTGGGCAGGCGCCCTGATAAGCGCCCAGCTGCCTGGGAGCACAGACAAAAAACTCCTGGGTGAGCACGCAACCGGATCAGTGGCTGGCTGCCCCCTCGCACAGACCCAAAGCAGGGGATCGGCAACCAACCAAAGTCCAAAGCAGAGAGCAGCCACACAACCCGATCAAGGCCTGGCTGCCTGCAGGCGACCACAGACAAAAGCACTGGTTCTAAAAAACTCCTACATAGCCCTTGCGAAAAGAGCCCTGCAGGGCCTACTGACTCTCTAGGAGGAAGGCAGAACGCCCAGCAGAGGGGAGCTACAGGGCTAGGAGAGACTGCATTCCCCGGAAAGACTCGAACCAGTAGGGGGCTGAATACCCCAAAGCAGCACCAAGAGCCCCTAGCATCTAAGACAGCTAAGAGCAAGAAGGTAGAGTGTGAGTTGCCCCTGATTGGTGCAAATCAAGGACAGCACAGCTGGTGAACTAAAGGCCTAGGGGGGAGCAGAAGGACCCAGAGGAACTAGACTGAAGGCTGAACAACAGCCAAGAGTGTGGCTCAGGAAGGGAGAAAAGTGAAACCAATCCTTCCAAACACCTCCTCCCATTCCACAGACAGGACAACCAGCAGAACTAACCTGACCAGTTTAAAGCCAGCAGACCTTTTCTTTTTCTTTCTTTCTTTCTTATGTTTTCTTTTTTCTTTTTTTCTTTTTTCTTTTTTCTTTCCTTCTTTCCCCCTGAATTCCTTTTTCTTTTCTGTTCTTCTTTCTTTTTTTATTCCTTATTCCTTCCATCCTTTACCTTTTTTAATCCTTCTCCCTGCCTTCTTTTATTTATTCTGTTGTTTTAATTTTTGTTAAAAAATTCCTTCTTATCTTCCCTCCAATCTTTCTTTATTCCTACTCCCTTCCTTCCTTTCCTTTTCTATTCACTTTTTCCCTCCTTCCTCTTTTTCCCACAGGTGAGACAAGAAAACCTGGAGTGCTAAAAAGACCAGAGTAAGACTGTGTTACACCCATAAATGTCAGCTCAAGACCAGTGAGCACAGGAGATTAAGGAGACAGCATCACTGAATCCCATTGGCATTCTACCATAGAAGTTCATACCATAAACCCAGGGAGTCAGAACATATCAATTTAAGAAATAGAGGCTAACAAGAAGAGTCGCACAAACAATGGGAAGACCAAGAAACAATTCCCAAATGAAAGAAAAGGAGGAAGCCTCAGAAAGAATGCTAACGGAAAAAGAGGCAAGTCAAATATCAGATACTGAGTTCAAAGCAATGGCCATCAGGAAGCTCACTGAGCTCTCTGAGCTCAAAGAGAACTACCAGAAACTACAGGGAAACTACAATGAACTCACTACAAACTATAACAACATGAAAAAGGAAATAAAAACTATCAACAAGGGCCAAGAGGAAATGAAGAATACAATTTCTGAATTGAAGAACACAGTAGAAGGAATGAAAAGCAGACTTGATGAAGCAGAGGATCAGATCAGCGAGCTGTAGGACAAAGTAGAAAAAAACACCCTGAAAGGGCAAGAAAAGGAAAAGAGGCTCAGAAAGAATGAAGAGGCAATAAGGGAAATGCAGGACAAATGAAACCTAACAATATCCGTATAATAGGAATATCAGAAGGAGAAGAAGAAGAGCAAGGGATAGAAAACCTGTTTGCAAAAGTAATGATGAAAAATTTCCCTAATCTGAGGAGAGAAAAAGTGACCCAAATCCAGGAAACACAGAGAGTCACAAGCAAGAGGAACCCAAAGAGACCCACTGCAAGACACATCATAATTAAAATGGCAAATTTCCAAGACAAAGAGAGGATCTTAAAGGCAGCAAGGGAGAAAAAGGAAGTAACATACAAGGGAGCCCCAATAAGGTTAGCAACTGACTTCTCAGTGGAAACGCTCCAAGTCAGAAGAGAATGGCAAAAAATATTCCAAGTAATGAGAACCAGAGGCCTGCAACCAAGGCTACTTTACCCAGCAAGGCTCACAATCAAGATAGAAGGCCAAATAAGAAGTTTCCCAGACAAAAGAAGTCTAAAAGAATACACTTCCACCAAACCAGCTCTGCAAGAGATGCTAAAGGGACTGCTTTAAGGAAAGGAAGGAAAAGAGAAAGACGGAGGAACACAGGTAGGAAAAAATGGCAATGAATAATTACCTATCGATAATAACCTTAAATGTAAATGGACTAAATGCTTCAATCAAAAGACATAGAATAGCTGAATGGATAAGAAAACATGACGCACACATATGCTGCCTACAAGAGACCCATCTCAGGACAAAAGACCTACACAGACTGAAAGTGAGGGGCTGGAAACTAATTTTCCAAGCAAATGGATGGGAAAAAAAAGCAGGGGTAGCAATACTCATATCAGACAAAATAGACTTCCAAAGAAGGGCCATAAAGAGAGACCCAGAGGGTCACTTCATAATACTCAAAGGAAGAATCCACCAAGAAGACAGAAATATTGTAAATATATATGCACCCAAAATATGAGCACCCAAATACATAAAGAAAATCTTGGAGGATTTCAAGAAAGATATTGACAGCAACACAATTATAGTAGGGGACTTTAACACCCCACTATAAAAAATGAACAGGTCTTCCAAATAAAATATCAACAAGGATACTGTGTCACTTAACAATAGCCTAGAGGAAATGGACTTAACTGATATAGAGAGAGCTTTTCATCCCAAAGAAGCAAAATACACATTCTTTTCAAGTGTCCATGGAACTTTTTCAAAGATAAACGACATGATAGGACACAAAGCAAGCCTCAACAAATTCAAGAAATTGAAATCATATCAAGCATTTTCTCTGACCACAAGGGTCTGAAACTAGACACCAACCCCAAAGGAAAAAACCCAGAACACTCAAAATCATGGAGACTGAATAGCATGCTATTAAACAATGAATGGGTCAACGACGAGATTAGGGAAGAAATCAAAAACTTTCTGGAAACAAATGAAAATGAACTCACCACAACCCAAAACCTATGGGACACCGCAAAGGCAGTCCTGAGAGGGAAGTTCACAGCAATACAGGCCTACCTTAAAAAGATAGAAACATTTCAACAAACAACCTAACCCTACGCCTACAAGAACTCATGGAACAACAACAAAGACAGCCCAGAGCAAGCAGAAGGAAGGAAATAACCAAGATCAGAGCAGAATTAAATGACATAGAGACTAAAATGACAATTCTAAGGATCAGTGAATCCAGGAGCTGGTTCTTTGAAAAGATAAACAAAATCGACAAGCCTTTAAGTAGGCTCATCAAGAAGAAAAGAGAGAGGATCCAAATAAACAGAATTAGAAATGAAAGAGGAGAGATTACGACTGATACCACAGAAATACAAAGGAATGTAAGAAATTACTATGAAGAACTGTATGCTAAGAAATTTGAAAACCTAGATGAAATGGACACATTTCTAG
The DNA here is from genome assembly GCF_022682495.2 of Desmodus rotundus. Lineage (NCBI taxonomy): Eukaryota > Metazoa > Chordata > Mammalia > Chiroptera > Phyllostomidae > Desmodus > Desmodus rotundus. Next base: position 66,040,098 of record NC_071390.1, read on the forward strand.
AAAAATATAATCTTCCAAAACTGAATGAAGAAGAAGAAAACATGAAGAGACCAATAACAGCAGACGAAATTGAAGCAGTCATCAAAAAACTCCGAACACACAAAAGCCCTGCACCACATGGTTTCACAGGAGAATTCTACAAAGCATTTAAGATAGAGCTAACCCCTATCCTTCACAGAGTATTCAAAAAAATCCAAACTGATGGAAGACTCCCAAACTCCTTTTATGAAGCCAGCATCATACTACTCCCCAAACCAGATTAAGACACAACAAAGAAAGAAAACTTCAGGCCTATATCGCTGATGAACATAGACGCTAAAATTCTCAACAAAATGTTGGCAAACCACACCCAGCAATACATTAAAAAGATCATACACTGTGATGAAGTTGCATTCATCCCAGGGATGCAAGGATGGTACAATATTCCCAAATCAATAAACATAATATATCACATTAACAACAGCAAAGACAGAAATCACATGATCATATCAATAGATGCAGAAAATGCATTTGATAAGATACAGCACCCATTTATGGTAAAAACACTCAGCAAAGTGGGAGTAGAGGGAGCATTCCTCAACATAATAAAGGCCATATATGAGAGACCTACAGCCAACATCACCTTAATTGACAAAAACTTAGAGCTTTCCCACTAAGATCAGGAACAAGACAAGGTTGCCCTCTCTTACCACTCCTATTTAACATAGTATTGGAAGTCCTAGCCACAGCAATCAGACAAGAAAAAGAAATGAAAGGCATCCAAATTGGAAAGGAGGAAATGAAACTGTCACTGTTTGCAGATGACATGATAGTGTACATGGGAAATCCTATACACTCCACCAAAAAGCTACTCGACCTAATAAATGAATTTGCCTAAACAGTGGATACAAGTCAATACTCAGAAATCAAAGGCACTCCTGTACACCAACAACGAAACTGCAGAAACAGAAATCAGGAAAAAAATCCCATTTGATATAGCAACAAGAAAAGTAAAGTACCTAGGAACAAACCTAACCAAGTAGGTAAAAGACCTGTACTCAGAAAACTACACAACACTGAAGAAAGAAATTAAGGAAGACACAAACAAATGGAAGCATGTACCATGCTCATGGATTGGAAGAATTAACATCATCAAAATGGCCATACTACCCAAAGCAATCTATAGATTCAGTGCAGTCCCTATTAGAGTACCCATGACATATTTCACAGATATAGAACAAACATTTCAGAAATTCATATGGAACCATAAACGACCCTGAATAGCTGCAGCAATTTTGAGAAAGAAGAACAAAGCAGGAAGGATAATAATGCCTGATATCAAACTGTATTACAAGGCCACTGTCATCAAAACAGCCTTGTACTGGCATAAAAACAGGCACATAGACCAAGGGAACAGAACAGAGAGCCCGGAAATAAATTCAAGTCTTTACGGTCAATTAATATTAATGAAAGGAGGCAGGAGTATAAAATGGAGCAAAAACAGCCTCTTCAACAGATGGTGTTGGGAGATCTGGACAGCTATGTGCAAAAAAATGAAATTCGATCTCCAACTTACGCCATACACAAAAATAAACTCAAGATGGATAAAAGACTTAAATATAAGTGGTAACACCATAAAAGTCCTTGAGGAAAACATTGGCAGGAAAATCTCAGACATTCCACGCAGCAACATCCTCACAGACATGTCCCCTAAAGCAAGGGACATAAAGGAAAGAATAAACAAATTGGACCTCATCAAAATAAAAAGCTTCTGCATGGCTAAAGAAAACAGCACCAAATTACAAAGAGAACCAACAGTATGGGAAAACATATTTGCCAAGAATACCTCAGACCAGGGCCTGATCCCCAAAATATATAAACAACTCATACGACTGCACTCCAGGAAAACAAACAAGGCAATTAAAAAATGGGCAAAGGACTTGAACAGACACTTCTCCAAGGAAGACATACAGAGGACCCAGAGATATATGAAAAGATGCTCAGCATCAGTAGCTATCAGAGAGATGCAAATTAAAACCACAATGAGGTATCATCTCACACCAGTCAGAATGGCCAACATAAACAAATCCAGAAACAAATGTTGGAGAGGATGTGGAGAAAAGGGAACCCTCGTGCACTGTTGGTGGGAATGCAGACTGGTGAGGCCACTGTGGAAAACAATATGGAATTTCCTCAGAAAACTAAAAATGGAACTGCCCTTTGACCCAGTAATTCCGCTGCTGGGATTATACCCTAAGAACACTGAAACACCAATCCAAAAGAATCTGTGCACCCCAATGTTCATAGCAGCACAATTTACAATAGCCAAGTACTGGAAGCAACCGAAGTGCCCATCAGCAAACGAGTGGATCCAAAAACTATGGTATATTTACACAATGGAATTCTACGTAGCAGAGAGAAAGAAGGAGTTTATACCCTTTGCAACAGCAGGGATGAAACTGGAGAGCATTATGCTAAGTGAAATAAGCCAGGAAGTGAGGGACAAATACCATATGATCTCACCTTTAACTGGAACATAAGCAATAGAAGAAAAAAGCAAACAAAATATAACCAGAGACATTGAAGTTAGGAACAATCTAACAATAGCCAGGGCGCGGGTGGGGGGTGGGGGCGGGGACAGTGGGTAGAGGTGACTACAGGAACTACTATAAAGGACACATGGACAAAACCAAGGGGGAGGGTGGAGAGGGGGGAGGGAGGTGGGTTCACCTGGGGTGGGGTGGAGGGATGGGGAGAAAAGGCATACAACTGTAATTGAATAACAATAAAAAAAAAAAAACCACAATGAGGTACCATCTCACACCAGTCAGAGTGGCCAGCATAAACAAACCCAGAAACAAATGTTGGAGAGGATGCAGAGAAAAGGGAACCCTAGTGCACTGTTGGTGGGAATGCAGACTGGTGAGGCCACTGTGGAAAACAGTATGGAATTTCCTCAGAAAACTAAAATTGGAACTGCCCTTTGACCCAGCAATTCCGCTGCTGGGTTTATACCCCAAGAACCCTGAAACACCAATCCAAAAAAACCTATGTACCCCAATGTTCATAGCAGCACAATTTACAATAGCCAAGTACTGGAAGCAACCTAAGTTACCATCAGCAAACGAGTGTATCCAAAAACTATGGTATATCTACACAATGGAATTCTACGCAGCAGAGAGAAAGAAGGAGCTTATACCCTTTGGGACAGCATGGATGGAACTGGAGAGCATTATGTTAAGTGAAATAAGCCAGGCGGTGAGGGACAAATACCATATGATCTGCCTTTTAATTGGAACATAATAAGTAGAAGAAAAAGCAAACAAAATATAACCAGAGACATTGAAGTTAACAACAATCTAACAATGGTCATGGGGGAGTGGGGAGGGGACAGTGAGTAGAGGGGTTATAGGAACTACTATAAAGGACACATGGAGAAAATCAAGGGGAGGGTGGAGGTGGAGGAGTGAACGGGGTTCAGCTGGGGTGGGGTGGAGCGATGGGGAGTATAGGCACACTACTGTAATTGAATAACAATATAAAATTAAAATTAAAAAAAAAAAGAATAGAAAAGCAGGAACTTTCAGATCCAAGATGGAGGAGAAGTGGAAGCTACATTAACGTCTTCCCAGGACTAACCTGGAATTACAACTAAATTAGAGTAATTATCCAGAATAACCAACTGAACACTAGCTGGAGAGAAGCCTTATAACCAAGGACAGACAGGAGAAACCACTTCACTACAAGACTGGTAGGTAGTGAATAGGATTTGCAAGAGGGATGGCTGTTCTCCCATATGCAGTCTCTGAACTTCTGGAGGGATATTTCAGTGGCCTTGGGGTTTCCCCTGAGAAGTATGGGTCAAACTGGGCTCCCCAGCCTACAGCACAAGAGGCAGGAAGGAACCCAGATAATTTTCAGATGTGAAAAGCAGCAGGGTTTCTGTCTGCCAGGGTGAGATGGTTGGAGATGCAAAGAGCCTCTTAAAGGGCCAATGGACAAAATTTCTAATGCAGCCATTTCTTATGCATACCCTGGGCTCTGGCAGAGGGAGGGCAGAGTAGACTAGAGACACTTGAGGAGAGCCTGGCACTGGTGGCTCTGAGGAGAGAACTAAAAGAACAGCTACCAGGATCCCTATACTGAGTCATTCCCCATACTGAAGAATCCATCTTTCTCAGGCAGAACACTCCTCTCCAAGTGGCATCAGCCTGAGGGGAAGCAATAGCCCTGCCCATAGGAACTCTGCCTGTGGTGCTTAAGTCTAGTTTCTGATTACAGCTTCATTAGATAACAACTGATCAATTTAATGATTGATTAGTTTAACAACTAAAGCAGAAAATACAAAGGAGCAGCCAAAATGGGAAAGAAACAGACCTGAAATGAAAGAACAAGAGAATTCTCCAGAAGAAATAGATGAAATGGAGGCAAGCAATTTATCAGACAGAGAGTTTAGAGTAATAATTATAAGGATACTCAATAGCATAAAAAGAAACATAGAAACCATTTTAAAAGACCAGTCAGAAATAAAGAATGCAATATGTGAAATAAATAATACACTGGAAGGAATAAACAGTAGGTTAGATGAAGCAGAGAATTGAATCGGTGTTTTGGAAGACAAGGTAGAAAAAAACATCCAGGCAGAGCAGCAAAAAGAAAAAATAATTAAAAAAAATGAGGAGATCTTGAGAAACATTTTGGAAAACATGAAGCATAACAACATCTGTGCCATGGGAATACCAGAATGAGAAGAGAGCACGCAAGCTCTCAAGAACCTATTTAAAGAAACTATGACTGAGCCCTGGCTGGTGTGGCTCAGTGGATTGAATGCTGGACTGTGAACCAAAGTGTCGCCAGTTCAATTCCCAGTCAGGGCACATGCCTGGGTTGCGGGCCAGGTTGGGCCCCAAGTAGGGGGTGAGCAAGAGGCAACCATGCATTGACTTTTCTCTCCTCTCTTTTCCTTCCCTTCCCCCTCTCTAAAAATAAATAAATAAAATATTTTTTAGAAAAGAAATTATGACTGAAAACTTTCTAATCTGGTCAAGAAAAAAGACACACAAGTCCAGAATGTGCAGCGAGTCCTAAACAAGTTGGACCCAAAGAGACCTACATTGAGACACATCATAATTAAAATGACAAAGCTTAAAGACAAGGAGGGAACCCTAAAAGCCGCAAGAGAATAGCAGGTAGTTACCTACAAGTGAGCACCAACTAGACTGACATCTGATTACTCATCAGAAACATTTCAGCACAGAAGGGAGTAGTGTGAAATATTCAAGGTGATGAAAAGCAAAGACCTACATACAACCAAGGCTACTTTACCCAGCAAAGCTATCATGTAAAGTCAAAGAGAAATAAGGAGCTTCCCAGACAAGAAAAAGCTAAAGGGGTTTGTTAACACCAAACCAGTACTGCAACAAATGTTAAAGGGCTTGTTTTAAGAAGAGAAAAAAAACAAAACCTCATAGAACTACATGCTAAAAGGGTGAATTTTACCATATGTAAATTATACTTCAATATTTGAAAAGTATATGCTTATAAACTACTGTTGTGTGAGACTTGTATTTTAATAATAGCATAGTGTGATAATACCTTAATAATATTTGACAATTTTAAAATTAAAAAGGCATTAGAGAAGATGTTCTGGCACTTGATGGGAGGTTGAAATGGGTGACCTCTAAAATTCTTTAAAACACCAAAGTTTTTGAGGTATGTATGTGACCCCCTCCAATCTCATCCACAAAATTTTTATTTATGTACCTGTATGAATATAATCATTTATGGTTATATTTATGTTTGTAGTATATATAAATGTAAATATATATGCACAGAAAATAATTGGAATATTCTTCAGTATTATGATTTATTATATTACACATACTTCTGTTTCCCTTTCCCCCCACAATATGTGATTATGTATAATCCAAAAAAAGTTATTATTTTACTTACAAAATACATACTGTGCAACAAATTAAAATTAGGTAAATGAGGGAGGTCATATTCAAGTCTATACAAATCTATAATCCCTAGTTTAAGAAAATATAAAATAGCTCACTTTAATATATCACATTTGATATATTAAAATATTTAAAGAATAGAAATTTGTCCACATGAATGTAGAATGTGCAGCATTTTCTTCATTTTTAAAGAAAAACCCAGAAAACCATGTTTTCCCTCATTTTAAAAAGTTTTCCTACCTCTTTCCTGCATTATATTAGAAATTTCTTTGTGCATACCTCTGAAACATAGCCTCTTGAAGAATTTGCTATTAGAAATAGGATGAATTCATACCATGAAGATGAGGAGAAACAGTCTGGGATGGCCCTGCAAGCTCATCCTCACTGCTCCACTTGTCTTTTAGGAAGGATCCACTGGCTGTCCACACACTATGCTCACTCTCACTAGAAAATAAATTTGTATAGTGTTCATGTCAAAGAACATGCACATTAAAAAATATTTGATAATCCACAGTAATTATTAAATTGACATTAACCTCCATTTCAATTCAGCCACACACTTCCATTGTCTGCACCTGGAACTGACCCATTTCCAAAGAGATAATACTAAAATCCTAATGTCTGATCACCAACTCCATTTCCTCCCACTTTTACCTGGCTTGCAAACTAGCTACCTTGGATCTACCCACCTATTCACCTTCTTTCCTCTTTTATCTAGGCCGTGGGAAAACAGTACTAGGGTTACTGGGCTTTCTTGTATCAGCAGAGACCCATTTGGAAAACATTGGTATACCTCTGTTCTGTTTCCTTTACCATTCCTCTACTACAGCTAATTATGAACTACCACCCTCATGTAGTCCAGACCTTAACTCTCTGCTGTAGTAAAAATGCAACCCCTTCTAGAAAATGCAGCCCAGAAAACAAGAGCTCTTTCAACTTACTTTTAAAATGTATACCTAGATGCATCAACATTCTTCATTATTCCTTACTTCCTGTTCAGAATTAATCCTTCCATGTTCTCAACTACCATGAATGCTGTATCCTCTGAGACATTTTTCTAAAATTTCTTTATATATAATCACTCCCTATCAACGTGTTCTTCCTTCCATATTATAAAGAAAAGGCATACAACTGTAATTGAATAACAATAAAATTTTTTTAAAAGATACTCAATTCTCTCTCATTTTAAACATAGAAAACTCTTTAAACTTTCTATTACCATCTAACTACTGCTCTATTTCTAACGATTTTTCAAATACTAATCCACACTCATTTGTTTTCTTTCCAGTTTCTTACTGCTCAGGTCACTCACTTGTGCTATCTGCTTGGCTCTTGTTGCACTTTCATTTATAACTCCAACTAACAAAAACCCCTTACTTTGACTTCTGGGTCTAATCTTTAATGTCCAGAGAAAATTCTCCCTAAAATACAAGTGTTATTATATATGTGCACCAACTTCAGGATAAACCAAGGCTCCTACTATACACATAAGCTTAGGATTTTGGCAATGTGGTCTTTGCCTACTTTTTCATTGTCATCTCTACATGCACTTAAAGCTTTAACCTTAACAAAATAAAGGCTTTTTTTCTTTTGTTTATGTGGATAATTTCAGGTTTCTTTTCTTTCTCCTTCTCCATTTCCTGCCAGCTACCTTCTACCTTGCTACCAAAAATCCTCCATATAGATAGGTAGATAGATGATAGATTGATAGATTAATAAAACAAGGGCTGTATCTATGCTTTATTTTCATTCTAACAGATAGAATAAAATGTATACTCCTTGGTTCCACACATATCAAGTTCCTTCACACTCTAAGTTATGTCATATTTCTGGCTCCATCTCACCTTCTGAAGCTTTCTGGCATTTCAATTCACACATACTCTACAATTCTTGACACATAACATTTCCCACCATTAATAAGGTATTTTCACAACTCATTACCTTTGCTCAAACTTCTGCCCCCGATTGAAATTTTCTTCCCTTTCTTTTCACCTGCTAGATTTCTATTTATTTATGACCCTAAATCCAACCAAAATATATTTTCTCCAAGGAAATGGTAAGTAATGCCCCTCTTCCATAGTTCTCTGTCTTCTGTACTCAAAAGTCCTTGGACTTTGACTCTGTAATAGTTACTATATTGCATTTAAATTTGCCTTTTTCATGTTTTCCCCTAATTAAACTATAAACTAGAGGGCAAGAACTATGCAGTGTTTTGCATTTGTAAATAGTGCTCAGTATATAATTAATATCTGCTAATTATTATACACTATTAGCATATAGTTTGTTCATTTAATATACTTCTGAAAGTTGTATATTACAAGACTTATACTATACACATTATTGTGCAGTACTATCCCAGTCTCTATAGGTAATATAAATTAGAAACATTTAAGGAAATATGACTCAATAAAATGTTTCCTTATTTGATATGTTTTTGCATATAACACCTAAATCTGAACATTTTATGAGCAGGAAACCTCCTGTTTCTTTGGTTTTTTCTGATGGAAATTTACTTTGTTCCTGGTTCTCTAATTTTTTTCATACAAAGTACCAGGAATTTACCATGCTGGCAGTCCTTTTGTTTCTAGCACATTATTTTCTTTCTAGAAACAGGCATAATTTCTAATAAAGTCTCACTGCATACTGAGCTTTACCTTACTTCAAGTACAGTGGCTCCTCGGGAGCTCTGGAGCATTAATACACTTATAAAGGATTGTGAACTATGGAATTGCTGAGATGACAAATTAAATTCTTTAAATAATATCTGTTTCTTGTGTTAATGCCATATTTATGAGATCATAAATACATCCTATTTCTAGCCAAATCAAATTGTAGTTACTACAAAGAGCTATATTTTGAAAAAGATATATCAAACATTTGTCTCCATTCAGAGGGCTAGCTAGCTATTAAAATGACTAAATAGAAAACTAAATAAGCATGTTAGTTATACCTTTTTGTAGGCTTTTTAAAAAAATCCTCAGAGTCACTATGTTGGAGATCCTGAAGAGAGAATTTTACCTTCTCTGAATTAACTTCATTTGCAAAAACCTACAGGCATAAGAATAGAACATTATGGCTAATGTTTCATAAATATATAAATTAAAAGTATGATTTCTATAGCTTCTAAAAAAACAGTAAGTAGAAATTGACAATTAGAAAAATGGTCACAGGAATGTAAAGTCAGCATAGGGAATACAGTCAATAATATTGTAATAATTATGTATGGTGTCAGATGGGTACTAGATTTATCAGGGTGATTACTTTGTAAGGCATGTAAATATCTAATCATTATGTTGTACACCTGAAACTAATATAATATCATATATCAATTATAATTTAATTTTTTAATATTAAAAATAACTTCTTCAATAACAATTAAAACCATAATCACAGTGTGACTTTTACTGCTAGAAAATCACTTGAAATGTTTATCTCCCTATTAAGTATTTTCTAATCTGTCATAATAGACTAGAGTACTATGCATAAATAAATGATTTTTATTGAATCACCTGTTATTTTCCAAAAGTTGATTTAAAAAAATAAGTTTCATTTTTCTTAAAAAAAAGATTATGACTTCAGCCCAGACAGTCTTATAATGAGTGTTGAGCTTATTGTAAATAGAACATTCCCAACATTATATTTATCTTTATTTTAGAGCTTTTCTCTGCCATGAGATTTAGTACTGCCCAATTGACTTTAGCCTACTTTATTGCATTTGGAGCCTCTGGTACAGTACCTAGCCCACCACTAAACAAAACTGAACATAACTAAAGGGGAAAAGACACATTAAAATACAGATTCAGTAATCAATATTTTAGCCCTCATTTCTGCTTCAATTAATCTATTCACTCACAGTTTTTGCCGGGGGGCCTATTATGTGCAGATACTCTTCTAAATGCTGCAGATAAAACACTGAACAAAAGAGGCTTGTGTTCAGCCCTTGTGGAGCATACATAGTCTCATGGGGAAGAATACACAAGCAAGCATATAAAAATTACAGCGGTGATAAGTGTTAATGTAGTAACAGAGTATAGTGATGTATAATAGCCATGTACCTGGAAAAAAAAAAAAAAAAAAAAAAAAAAAAAGGAAGGACTAAGCAAAGGAAACATCCTGAGCAAAAAGAGCAGGTCCAAAATCCAGGCAGCCTTTCATGGTCTGGCCACCGCCTAATTTCCCACCCTCATCTCTTGCCTATTTCTCATGCAGCATCTCCAGCCACAGTCTATGTCCTGCGTTTTTGTCTTTTTTGAAGTGTTCTTTGATTACTTTAATTTTGTAAAACTTATTAATCTTTTCCCCTCTTGCTAGTTGTATGTGTTTTACTTGAATCCATAAAACTTCCTAGACCTGAAATACCTCTTGTGGGCATGTATACAGCCATCATTCCAGAACATGAACCCAAACACAATTTTAAAACCAAGTACATTAATGGAAAGATATAAACAACTATCCAGAACCCCTATCAAGCATATTCATTTTGCTGAACAATTTAAAACATATAGCTTATTAAGTTTTTAACATAACATGAATAAACATTGCCTGAAATATAAAGTTAACGTATTTTAGCAATAACTTTATCATTTTAGAACATATTAACTTCTGGTAGATTAGCTAATTGTTGTTTTGAATAATACATGAAATAAATTTAAAAAATCCCTATGCAAGTAAGAAAAATATTAATTCTCCTATATTTTTCTAAAATATTTTAAGCTTTGCTTTTAATATTTAGGGATTTAATACACCAAGAATCAATTTCAGTGTGAAGTGTACTTTGTCTCTCTGCTCAACCACCAACAATGATCTTGCATTCAACTGGACATTGACAAGACCCAATAGGCCACACCTGGTGCCAAAGAATAAAGAAGAGAAGCCAAAACACATCAGCAGGACAGTATTACACTTGCCCACATCAGGAATCCTAACAGCTTTCTCGTGTCAGCTCAGGAGAAGGTAGCGAGACCACATGGGTCATCCTGGCTTAGAAGCCTCAAGCAGCACAGGAACCAGTGTCTGTTGTAACACTCCATGAACCTGACCTCTGGGGATCACAGGAAAGGGCTTCCCACATGCACCCCATTTGCTCTTTTTTTTAAATATATTTATTGATTATGCTATTACAGTTGTCCCATTTCCTGCCCCCCTCACTCCACTCCATCCTGCCCACCCCCCTCCCTCCCACATTCCCCCCCTATAGTTCATGTCATGGGTCATACTTATAAGTTCTTTGGCTTCTACATTTCCTACACTATTCTTACCCTCCCCCTGTCTATTTTCCACCTATCATCTATGCTACTTATTCTCTGTACCTCCCCCCCCCTCTCCCGCTCCCACTCCCCTATTGACAACCCTCCATGTGATCTCCATCTCTATGGTTCTGTTCCTGTTCTAGTTGTTTGCCTAGTTTGCTCTTGTTTTTGTTTTAGGTGTGGTCGTTAATAACTGTGAGTTTGCTGTCATTTTTACTGTTCCTATTTTTGATCTTCTTTTTCTTAGGTAACTCCCTTTAACATTTCATATAATAAGGGCTTGGTGATAATGAACTCCTTTAACTTGACCTTATCTGAGAAGCACTTTATCTTCCCTTCCATTCTAAATGATAGCTTTGCTGGATACAGTAATCTTGGATGTAGGTCCTTGCCTTTCATGACTTGGAATACTTCTTGCCAGCCCCTTCTTGCCTGTAAGGTCTCTTTTGAGAAATCAGCTGACAGTCTTATGGGAATCCCTTTGTAGGTAACTGTCTCCTTTTCTCTTGCTGCTTCTAAGATTCTCTCCTGTTTAATCTTAGGTAATGTAATTATGATGTGCCTTGGTGTGTTCCTCCTTGGGTCCAGCTTCTTTGGGACTCTCTCAACTTCCTGGAGTTCCTGGAAGTCTATTTCCTTTGCCAGATGAGGGAAGTTCTTCTTCATTATTTGTTCCAATAAGTTTTCAATTTTTTGTTCTTCCTCTTCTCCTTCTAGCACCCCTATAATTCGGATGTTGGAACGTTTTGAGATGTCCTGGAGGTTCCTATGCCTCTCCTCATTTTTCCGAGTTCTTGTTTCTCCATTCTTTTCTGGTTGGATGTTTCTTTCTTCCTTCTGGTCCACACTGTTGATTTGAGTCCCAGTTTCCTTCGCATCACTATTGGTTCCCTGTATCTTTTCCTTTGTTTCTCTTAGCATAGCCTTCATTTTCTCATCTGGTTTTTGAACAGATTCAAACAATTCTGTGAGTGTCTTGATAACCAGTGTTTTGAACTGTGCATCTGATAGGTTGGCTATCTCTTCCTCACTTAGTTGTATTTTTTCTGGAGCTTTGAAGTGTTCTGTCATTTGGGCCTTTTTTTTTTTTTTTTTGTCTTGGTGTGTCTGTTACTTAAAGGGGCAGAGCCTTAGGTGTTCCCAGGGGCAGGGTAACGCTGGTCACTGTGCTGTGATGCTGCACATGGGGGAGGGGCAAAGAGGGAGCAATGGCGCCCACTCCACTCTCCACTGGACCTCAATCTTTCACTCAGCTACCCACAATCAAACTAGGCCCCTCTGGTGCTGGTTCCCGAGTGGGTGGGCCTGTGCATGCCCTAGGCCCCTGTGGGTCTCTCCAAGGACCTCTCCTGTGAGGCTGGTAGTCTCTCCTGCTGCCGCCCCAACCCCCATGGGCACTTTCAGTCAGAGGTTTGAGGCTTTATTTCCCCGCGCTGGAGCCCTGGGTTGCGTGGTCTGCTTTGCTGCCCACCGTTTGTCCGGTTTATCTGTGCGCGAATGTGGGGCCGCAGGGTGCTACCTGCTGCTCTGCCTGCCCCGTTCTCCACCACTCTGAGTCCGGCCCTCTGGGTTTATCTGTGCGAATGTGGGGCCGCAGGGTCTGCTAGTGGTCAGATTGCCTGCGCCGTTAGTCCCACACTCTGCCAGTCTTGGTCCCGCCAAGGCAACTGGAGTCCTCTCCACCCTGGCTGCCCATCTCCGCCTCTCCTACAGGTCTGGATGAATGTTTATTTTTTATTTCCTTGGTGTCTGACTTCCTCACCATTCGATTTTCTGTCAGTTCTGGTTGTGCGAGGAGGCGCAGTGTGTCTACCTACGCCGCTATCTTGGTTCGCCGCCCCATTTGCTCTTTCAACAAGACATTTATTGTCTTAGTCATAAACCTCCCAATCCAGGAGCCATTTTTACCATAACCGATGCTGCTTGATAACTCAGATGATATTCCACCTTTATTAGGTTTCCAGAGAAACAGGATACCAGAAGGCTAACACAAGATTATTTTCTCACTGTGAAGAAGAAAAGGTTCTCATGACCTTTATTCATAGGTAAAAACGCAGTTTTATTTTTCCTATGGGAATAACCAATTATACCAGCACCATTAATTGAGCAGACCATTCTCTGCAATGCTACCTATCACATAAAAACTTCCTATTTATGCATCAATGGGTATTTTTCTGTAATTTCTATGCAGTTTCATTGGTCTTATTTGCCACTTGCTTAATTACATATTTGCTTAATTCCTATAGCCTTGTAATAAATCTTGATAACCTGCAGTTCCAGTCACCCCCTCTACCACATACACGCTTTTCCTTCCTTACTAATACTTTCTTGCCTGTTTGTGGCCTTCTGTTTTCCCAAGTTTTTGAATCAGCTGATTAAATCACACACACACACACACACACGCAAGAGCTATGAAATTAAGTTAAATTAATTTCATAGTTTAAATTAGGGGTAACTGTTATCTTTATTATATTAAGTCTTATTCATTAATATGATATAGCTATTATAACATTCTATGATATTCTCAATAAAGGCAATTCACACCTTTTTTAGATTTACTCCTATATACTTACTAACTGGTATCATTGTAAATATTATGATATAGACTATACCGTTATATTTGCTAACCACTGCATAATGAACAAACCACAGATTTTCATATATAGTAATTTTGTATTTATTCTATTCTAAATACTTTATATTTCTTATGATTTTTTCTTTGACCTATGAGTTTAGAAGTACATATCTTTACATTCCAAATATATGTTTTCTCCTTTTGTGGTCGATTTCTACCAAATTTCTTTATGTCAGAGACCACAGTCAGTCTATAAGATTATTTGAAATATAGTTTGACTTGGAATGTAGTGAATTTTTATAAATGATCCATGTGTGCTTGAAAAGAATGTGGTCTCTAATTTTTGGATGCAAGTTCTATTTATATTCATTAAAGCAAGCTTGCTAATTGTTTTTTAGGAGGGTAATTTCCATTTCAACTATTTAATCTATTATTAGGAGATAGTTTTAAATGTACTATCATAGTGAATTTATAAATTCCTCCTTGTAATTCTGTCAAATATTAATTTATATATTCTGAAACTATTAGGTGCTTATAAATTTAAAATTTTATATCTTCCTTGTGAACTAAACCTTTTGGTGTTATATAGTGACCTCTTAATGTCAATGCTTTTTGCTTTTGTCTCTTTGTCTGATATTACTATAGCTACAACATCTCTGTTTTGTTAGTGTTAATTTGTGTATTTTAACTATTTTATTTTAAAATATCAAGGGAGCCCTGGCTGGTGTGGCTCAGTGGACTGAGCACGGGCCTGAGAACCAAAGTATCTCCAGTTTGATTCCCAGTCAGGGAACATGCCTAGGTTGCAGGCCAGGTCCCCATTAGGAGGTGAGCTAGAGAGACAACCACACATTGATGTTTCACTCCCCCTCTTTCTCCCTCCCTTCTCCTCTCTCTAAAAATAAATAAATAAAATCTTTAAAAAAATAAATAAAATATCAAGGGAAAATATTTCCCAAGGATTTCCCCTCATTAAACTATATAAATGACCAAAAAATTAAATGAGTTCTATAGAGTTAACCTAGTCCTGAAAACTAGTTTATTGATATTAATCAGTAAAACAAATCCCTAAAAATTAATTTCAGAATAATTAAAATAGAAATGTGGAGATTGTGAATGCAATGAGATAGAGAAGAAGAAGTGATGTGGTGCTATCATATCAACACAATCCCTCCAATCTCCAGCACGACATAGTTTAAAAGCCATTTGCATACAATTCATTTACTAAGAAAAGGTTATACCACCTGAGTGAGAAGTTGTAGCATAATTTTCACCTGAGACATATTTCAAGCTATACTTCAAAATCAACTTGATTACATTTATCAAAGAAGCAAACTGTTCTAGATTGCTGCAATTCAAGCTAAAGTCTCACTTAGGACTATAATATGTCTTTGATTGAATGAAATGTGATTTGGCTAACAATGTCAAGAAGGCACAGGGAGAAATATACTGAATTATCAAGATTTCAGGTCTTTCTGTAGATTGTTCACTGAATCAAATTAATTTCAAATTAAAGAAAAGGCTGGGTAAATTTTTCTGACAAGGCTAAGCTAGCTTATTACACTGCAGAATTCTACACTGCATATTCTAAGGACTTTATGAAAACAAAATAATACTAGAAAATAGGACCCTGGTTTCTAGCCTTTTCTCTGTGACTGAAGAGCTGAATGATCATAGACAAATCATTTCAGTTCTCTCTAGGACCTTAGTTTCTTCACCTCTAAAATAAATAAAATGAACAAAAATTTCTTGATCTATTTTTCAAATTTAATCATCTACAAGTCTAGGAGTCTAGACAATTCCGAGGAACAGTATCATACCTGAAAAAACATCTGGTGTCTATAACATCAAATTAGTTGCTCCATGAAATGTAAGAAAAACAAATTCTCATAAAATAGCTGATTTTCCCAACATACTTTAAAAACCATCCAGAAATATACTAAGATAATCTTTTGTAAAGGGAAACTTTAAAGCATATCAAAACTCATTCAAATAGGTCAAGCCATAAGATATCAGGAAAAGCAAACCATAAAATGTACTCAATTCTAGAAGAGAGTCAAGTAGAGTTATATAAAGGATCTACTCAGGACATTCTGTGAAGTTGTTCACTTCATAGAATGAAGTCATCTCT
The DNA here is from genome assembly GCF_022682495.2 of Desmodus rotundus. Lineage (NCBI taxonomy): Eukaryota > Metazoa > Chordata > Mammalia > Chiroptera > Phyllostomidae > Desmodus > Desmodus rotundus. Next base: position 66,055,992 of record NC_071390.1, read on the forward strand.
CCTTCAAGCAGAAAGTTATTCTTATCAAGAGTGGGTCTGAGAGCTCAGAAGCACCTTAAGAGTTGAAGACTGCTAGCCAGAGATGCAGTGGTGACCTTGATAAGACCAGCTTACATATCACACACACAAAAAATCTACAATCTTCAAAGTTGTTTCTCAAAAAGCAGCACAACTGTCACCCCTGAGTGAGGGTGGCAGCCACACTGGACAGTGGGAGCAGCAGGGTTATTCTTGATAATAATTTTTATCTCTACTAATGCTAGAACTTAAAGGAAGTAAGCAGGAAGACAGCAAAATCATGGATGTCCTAAAGCTCCAGTAGATTAGATAAGAGGAAAAAAATGCAAAGCACTCAGAAGATGAAAATGCATTACCCTTTGGTGCACTAAACTTGTCGGTATCTCCAAATGGAAAGTACTGTATCAAGGTGAGAAATTTTTGCCTGAGATTTTTTTACAATCTTCTACTTTCACATAATATGGAGACAAGGAACCAAGCTGTCTCTATCAAATAAAAATTTCATCATCACTGTATTTAAAATTTCTTCAATGTTTATGTGAAATTTATTTTGTATCTGTCAATACCATAAAATGAAATAGGTGCCAATATAAGTAAAACCTCCAGAATACCATCAAAAGTGGTTTTCTTTCTTTTCTATTTTTTAAAATTTTTATTGTTATTCAATTACAGTTGTGTGCCTTTTCTCCCCATCCCTCCACACTACCCCAGCTAAACCCACCTACCTCCCCCATCTCCACCGTCCCCCTTGAATTTGTCCATGTGTCCTTTATAGTAGTTCCTGTAATCCCCTCTCCTCACTATCCCCTCCCCACTCCCACCTGACCATTGTTAGATTGTTGTTAACTTCAATGTCTCTGGTTATATTTTGTTTCCTTTTTTCTTCTATTTATTAAGTTCCAGTTAAAGGTGAAATCATATGGTATTTGCCCCTCACCACCTGGCTTATTTCACTTAGCATAATGCTCTCCAGTTTCATCCATGCCATTGCAAAGGTTATAAGCTCATTCTTTCTGCTGCATAGAATTCCATTGTGTAAATGTACCACAGATTTTGGATCCACTCATTTGCTGATGGGTACTTAGTTTGCTTCTAGTACTTGGCTATTGTAAATTGTGCTGCTATGAACATTGGGGTACATAGGTTCTTTTGAACTGGTGTTTCAGGGCTCTTAGGGTATAATCCCAGCAGTGGAATTGCTGGGTCAAAGGGCAGTTCCATTTTTAGTTTTCTGAGGAAACTCCATACTGTTTTCCACAGTGGCCTCACCAGTCTGTATTCCCACCAACAGTGCACTAGGGTTCCCTTTTCTCCGCATCCCCTCCAACATTGATTTGGGGATTTGTTTATGTTGGCCACTCTGACTGGTGTGAGATGGTACCTCATTGTGGTTTTAATTTACATCTCTCTGATGGCTAGTGATGCTGAGCATCATTTCATATGTCTCTGGGCCCTCTGTACGTCCTCCTTGCAGAAGTGTCTGTTCAAGTCCTATGCCCATTTTTTAATTGGGTTGTTTGCCTTCCTCGAGTGCAGTCATGTGAGTTCTTTATATATTTTGGAAATAAGGCCCTTGTCTGAGGTGTCATTGGCAAATATGTTTTCCCATACTGCTGGTTCTCTTTTCATTGGAATGCTGTTATAGTTAGCCTTGCAGGAGCTTTTATTTTGATAAGGTCACATTTATTTATTCTTTCTTTTATGTCCCTTGCTTTAGGGGATGTTTCTGTGAGGATGTTGCTGCATGGAACGTCTGAGATTTTCCTGCCAATGTTTTCCTCTAGGACTTTTATGGTGTTATGACCTATATTTACGTCTTTTCTCCATCTTGAGTTTATTTTTGTGTATGGCATAAGTTGGTGATCGAGTTTCATTTTTTTGCACGTAGCTGTCCAGATCTCCCAACACCATTTGTTGAAGAGGCTGCTTTTGCTCCATGTTATGCTCCTGCCTCCTTTGTGAAATATTAATTGACTTTAAAAACTTGAGTTTATTGCTGGGCTCTCAGTTCTGTTCAATTGGTCTATTTGCCTGTTTTTATGCCAATACCAGGCTGCTTTGATTATTGCGGCCTTGCAATAAAGTTTGATAGCAGGTATTGTGATCCCTGCTGCTTTGTTCTTTCTTAAAATTACTGCAGCTATTCGGGGTCATTTATGGTTCCATATAAATTTCTGAAATGTTAGTTCTATATCTGTGAAGTATGTCATGGGTACTCTAATAGAGATTGCATTGAATCTATAAATTGCTTTGGGTAGTATGGCCATTTGGATGATGTTAATTCTCCAAATCCATGAGCATGGTACATGCTTCCATTTCATTTTTGTGTCTTCCTTAATTTCTTTCTTCAATGTTGTGTAGTTTTCTGAGTACAGGTCTTTTACCTCCTTGGTTAGGTTTATTCCTAGGTACTTGATTTTTCTTGTTGCTATATCAAATGGGATTTTTTTCCTGATTTCTGTTTCTGCAGTTTCGTTGTTGGTGCACAGGAATGCCTTTGATTTCTGAGTATTGACTTTGTATCCAGCTGTTTTGCCAAATTCATTTATTAGGTCGAGTCGTTTTTTGGTGCAGTCCATGGGATTTTCCATGTACACTATCATGTCATCTGCAAACAGTGACAGTTTCATTTCCTCCTTTCCAATTTGGATGCCTTTTATTTCCTTTTTCTTGTCTGGTTCCTGTGGCTAGGACTTCCAATACTATGTTGAATAGGAGTGGTGAAAGTAGACATCCTTGTCTTCTTCCTGATCTTAGTGGGAAAGCTCTAAGTTTTTGTCCATTGAGTGTGATGTTGGATGTAGGTCTGTCATATATGGCCTTTATTATGTTGAGGAATGCTCCCTCTATTCCCAATTTGCTGAGTGTTTTTATCAGAAATGGGTGCTGCAAATGCTTTTCCGCATCTATTGATATGATCATGTGATTTTTGTCTTTGCAGTTATTGATGTGATGTATTATGTTTATTGATTTGCGAATGTTGTACCATCCTTGCATCCCTGGGATGAATCCACTTGATCATGGTGTATGATCTTTTTAATGTATTGCTGGATGCGGTTTGCCAATATTTTGTTGAGAATTTTAGCGTCTATGTTCATCAGCGATATTGGCCTGAAGTTTTCTTTCTTCATTGTGTCATTCTCTGGTTTAGGGATTAGGATGATCCTGGCTTCACAAAAAGAGTTTGGGAGTCTTCCATCAGTTTGGATTTTCTCGAATAGTCTGTGAAGGATAGGGGTTACCTCTTCCTTAAATGCTTGTAGAATTCTCCTGTGAATCCATCTGGTCCAGGGCTTTTGTGTGTTGGGAGTTTTTTGATGACTGCTACAATTTTGTCTGCTGTTATTGGTCTGCTCAGCCTTTCTGCTTCTTCTTCATTCAGTTTTGGAAGATTATTATTTTTCTAGACATGTGTCCATTTCACCTAGGTTTTGAAATTTCTTGGCATACAGTTCTTTGTAGTAATTTCCTACAATCCTTTGTATTTCTGTGGCATCAATTGTAATCTCTCCTCTTTCATTTCCAATTGTGTTTATTTGGATCCTCTCTCTTTTTTTCTTGATGAGCCTACTTAAAGGCATGTCGATATTTTTAAATTTTCAAAGAACCAGCTCTTGGATTCACTGATCCTTAGAATTGTGCTTTTAGTCTCGATGTCATTTAATTCTGCTCTGATCTTGGTTATTTCCTTCCTTCTACTTGCTCTGGGCTGTCTTTGTTGTTGTTCCTCCAGTTCTTGTAGGTGTAGGGTTAGGTTGTTTGTTTGAAATGTTTGTATCTTTTTAAGGTAGGACTGTATTGGTATGAACTTCCATCTCAGGACTGCCTTTGCTGTGTCCCATAGGTTTTGGGTGGTTGTGTGTTCATTTTCATTTGTTTCCAGAAAGTTTTTGATTTCTTCCCTGATCTTGTTCTTGACCCATTCATTGTTTAATAGCATGCTATTCAGTCTCCATGATTTTGAGTGTTTTGGGTTTTTTCCTTTGGGGTTGGTTTCTAGTTTCAGTCCCTTGTGGTCAGAGAAATGCTTGATATGATTTCAATTTCTTGAATTTGTTGAGGCTTGCTTTGTGTCCTATCATGTGGTCTGTCTTTGAAAATGTTCCATGTACACCTGAAAAGAATGTGTATTTTGCTTCTCTGGGATGTAAAGCTCTATATATATCAGTTAAGTCCATTTCCTCTAGGGTATTGTTAAGTGACACAATATCCTTGTTGATATTTTGTTTGGAAGATCTGTCCATTTTTGATAGTGGGGTGTTAAAGTCCCCTATTCTAATTGTGTTGCTGTCAATATCTTTCTTGAAGTCCTCCAAGATTTTCTTTATGTATTTGGGTGCTTCTATGTTGGGTGCATACGTATTTACAATGTTTCTGTCTTCTGGGTGGATTCTTCATCTCAGTATTATGAAGTGACCTTCTGGGTATCTCTTTATGGCCCTTCTTAGGAAGCCTAATTTGTCTGATACAAGTATTGCTACCCCCCCTTTTTTTTTCCTGTGTGTTTGCCTTGAAAATTTGTTTCCAGCCCTTCACTTTCAGTCTGTGTAGTTCTTTTTTCCTGAGGTGGGTCTCTGTAGGCAGCATATGTGTGGGTCATGTTTTCTTATCCATTCAGCTCTTCTATGTCTTTTGATTGCAGCATTTAATCCATTTACATTTAAGGTTATTATCAATAGGTAGTTATTCATTGCCATTTTTTCATACCTGTATTCCTCCCTCTTTCTCTTTTCCTTCCTTTCCTTAAAGCAGTCCCTTTAGCATCTGTTGCAGAGTTGGTTTGGTGGAAGTGTATTCTTTTAGACTTCTTTTGTCTGGGAAACTCTTTATATGGCCTTGTATCTTGATTGAGAGCCTTGCTGGGTAAAGTAGCCTTGGTTGCAGGCCTCTGGTTCTCATTACTTGGAATATTTTTTGCCATTCTCTTCTGACTTGGAGCGTTTCCATTGAGAAGTCAGTTGCTAACCTTATTGGGGCTCCCTTGTATGTTACTTCCTTTTCCTCCCTTGCTGCCTTTAAGATCCTCTGTTTGTCTTGGAATTTTGCCATTTTAACTATGATGTGTCTTGCAGTGGGTCTCTTTGGGTTCCTCTTGTTTGGGACTCTCTGTGTTTCCTGGATTTGGGTCACTTTTTCTCTCCTCAGATTAGGGAAATTTTCCATCATTACTTTTCAAACAGGTTTTCTATCCCTTGCTCTTCTTCTTCTCCTTCTGGTATTCCTATTATATGGATATTATTACATTTCATTTGTCCTGCATTTTCCTTAATCCCTCTTCATTCTTCTGAGCCTCTTTTCCTTTTCTTGCTCTTTTTGGGTGTTTTTTTCTACTTCATCCTCCAGCTCGCTGATCCGATCCTCTGCTTCATCAAGTCTGCTTTTCATTCCTTCTACTGTGTTCTTCAGTTCAGAAATTGTATTCTTCATTTCTTCTTGGCCCTTGTTGATAGTTTCTATTTCCTTTTCCATGTTGATATAGTTTGCAGTGAGTTCATTGTAGTTTCCCTGTAGTTTCTGGTAGTTCTCTGTGAGCCTAGTGAGCTTCCTGATAACCATTGCTTTGAACTCAATATGTGATAGCTGACTTGCCTCTTTTTCATTTAGCATTCTTTCTGAGGCCTCCTCCTTTCATTTCATTTGGGGATTGTTTCTTTGTCTTCCCATTTTTTGTGAGACTCTTCGGAAACTTTCCTAGGATGCCCTTGGGATGTACCCTGAATTCCACAGGTTTATTCTTGGAGAAGGTTGTTTTTTGTGGTCAAAAACCTTCAGGAATCTTGGTCTTCTTTAGGATTCCAGGCTGTCAATCTGTGGCCAGGAAATCCAGTACTCTACATTCAATTTTTGCAAATGATTTTATATGTTTAAGAGAGATAAATAGAGTGAGCTGAGTTCTCATTTGTGCATTCAGCCTGTTGCAGAACCAGAATTTGCAAAGCCTCTGGAAAACTCTGCTATTCACCTGGTTTCATTTTTGTGTGTGGGGACAGGGACACCTGGAGCATGGGGATCCTCCCCATTTCTGTACCCAGCCTGATGGGGACCATATGAAGAAGGATGGAGAGTCCTGGTTATTCTCCAAAACTTCTTTGTACTGAGGTTGTCCTTTTCAATCCTGAACACCCTGCCTGGGCCTGTCGTCTTAAAGAGGTAACCAGATGATCATGCTGGAAGGAAGAGATGCATTACAGTCCTTCCTGCTCCCTCTGCCCCCTCCAGGGTACTGTATATCAGGAAAACAAGAAGTCCGTGATGCAGGCTCCCAGCACCATCAGCTTGTCGTCTCCACAGGGTCCCCACTCTGCCAAAGCCACGTAGTCCTCAAAAGTGATTTTCTTTAGAGCTGCATGAAGTTCCATCCTTTCAAACCCCCATTTTGGTTACCTTCAATATCAGAGTAACACAGAAATGAAAATATCACTGTGGTAAGGAAAACAAAATGGATACCTGTTTCTTTGAGAGCTTAGTCAGTGATTTGAGTATTAGTCACAGATCATTAGTAGAGATTCCTCTTTTTCTAGGTTTACCTCATTAGTCACTGATCTAGCTGTCTTTCTCTGACTCGATGAAGGCAAAGTCTTCCAGAAATTCAGGTCTTCCATATTAGAGTCATCTCCTTTCTGATCTTTTCCTGAACAAAGAGAAGGAAAGAATTAATCAAATACAAAGTGTTACACAGAAGGAATGACTGATTCTGAATGAGAAAAGTCCAGCTGCATGACGGAACTTCTCACCTACTTTTTCTATTTTAATTATTTCATCTTTATCTCATAGGTTGCACTTGCTTTTCTCCTTGCTTTGAAAAACTGACATAGCAAGCATGATTCTTCTGCGAGTATCCTTAGGAAACTGATTGTGGAGCAGACCCTTTTCTCCTACTTCTATATTACTCAAGGAAGTATTCTTCAGGTAAATCCTAAATATATGACCCACAGAAACTATGCACTGGAATCTACAGAATAAAATTCTTCTGTGTTTCATAGTCTACTTCTTAGATAAAAAATGTGACATAAGTCTCATATTATTACTAATAAATAAATTAGCAATATGTAAATATACATAAAAAGCTCTTTTAGTCTTTATTGAAGAATGTAATATAAATCAACCCTACAAAAATCATTCCTGGCTTTATTACAAGATTGTTGCTAATTACTCTCTTAATCCTACTGCAGAGAATCTTTCAGAAGCCAAGAGAGGTATTTTTCTCTGATCTTAGAATTGAGCACTTAGAGTACTCTTTCCAATATCATGGCAGTCTTAAATATTATAATTTAGAAATTTTGTGACACAGTATGTTACAAAATCAACCCTCTTGTTTACTATATTTAATAAATATGTAGTAAACAAACACTCTGAACATTAGTGCATTGTTTAGTGTTAAAAAGGAAATCAAATAGAAATTATGGACTATTATAACATAAATTTTATAAACATATAGTAAGAAATATCAATGAAAGGGCCATATATCAAAACTAATATGAATTAGCTAAAGCATTGTTAAGGAGGTAATGTATAGTTTTTAAATAGATTGATAAGAAAGGAAACTTACAAAACTAAGTTTTGTATTCAATTCTAAAGGCCAAGAATAACTGAGGAAATGGCCAAAACTATAGAAAGGGAGATAACATTAAAAAATAGCAAATAGAGTAGTGGCCAAGATGAAGACATAGGTAGAAAAGTTTTGCTTCCTTGCATAACCAAAAGAAGGAAAACAACCAATTTAAAAAACAAAAAACAACCAGAAGTGCCAGAATATTAAACTGCATGGGAGTCTGAGAACCAAAGAATTAAGGAAACATTCATCCAGACTAGTAGGAGGGGTGAAGATGGGCAGTGGGGCAGAGAGGACAACTGGCAAGATGGAGGAAAGAGTGGCGAGGTGGGGGCTGGCTGACTGGGACATCCCACATTTGCATGTGGATAAGCCAGGAGGAACAAATGGGGAGTGAGACAGACCAGGCAACCCTGGGTTCCAGCTTGGGAAACTAAAGATTCAAAACATTTGGCTGTAAAAATCTGTGGGGGCTGCAGCAGGAGAAACACCCAGTATCACGGAAGAGTGTGTTGGAGATGTCCATGCAGTCTTAGAATGTACACAAACCCACTCACCTGGGAATCAGCACCTGAAAGGGCACAATCTGCTTGTGAATAATGGGGGAAGTCATGGAAAGTGGGCAAGCGCCCGGCAAGTGGCATTGTTCCCTCTCTGACCCTTCCTCACAGACAGTGCCACAATGCTTCAAAGAAGGTTTTCCCACCCTGGTGAAACCTAAGGCACTTCCCCTTAAAACATAACAGGTGCACCAAGACAAAGATCTATGGCCCAGATGAAAAAACAAATCAAAACTCCAGAAAAAAATCTAAGTGATGAGGAGATAGACAACCTATCCAATGCAGAGTTCAAAACACTGGTAATCAGGATGCTCAAAGAATTTATTGAGTTCAGTCACAAAATGAAGGAAGAAATGGAGGCTATACAAAGTGAAATAAAGGAAAATATACAGGGAACCACCAGTGAAGTGAAGAAAACTGGGACTCAGATCAACAATTTGGAACGAAAGGAAGAAATAAACATCTAACCAGAACAGAATGAAGAAACAAGAATTCAAAAAAATAAGGAGAGACTGAAGAACCCCTAGGACAACTTTAAATGCTCCAACATCCGAATCATAGGGGTGCCAGGAAAAGAGGAAGAGCAAGAAATTGAAAACTTATTGAACTAATAATGAAGGAAAACTTTTCCAGTCTGGCAAAGGAAATAGACCTCCAGGAAGTCCATGAAGCTCAGGGTCCCAAAGAAGCTAGACCCTAGGAGGAACAGACCAAGACACATCATAATTACATTACCCAAGATTAAAGAGAAGGAGAGAATCTTAAAAGCAGCAAGAGAAAAGGAGACAGCTACCTACAAAGGAGTTCCCATAAGACCATCAGCTAATTTCTCAAAAGGAACCTTGCAGGCAAGGAGGGACTGGAAAGAAGTATTTTAAGTCTTGAAAGGCAAGGACCTAATCCAAGATTACAGTATCCAGCAAAGCTATCATTTAGAATGGAAAGGCAGATAAAGTGCTTCCCAGATAAGGTCAAGTTAAAGGAGTTCATCATCACCAAGCCCTTATTATATGCAATGTTTAAGGGACTTATCAAAGAAATCAGAGAAGATTGAAAACTACAAACATAAAATGGCAACAAACTCACAACTATCAACAACCAAACCTAAAAAACAAAAACTAAGTAAACAACTAGAACAGTGACAGAATCAGAGAAATGGACATCACATGGAGGGTTATCAGTGGGGAAGGGGAGAAGAGAATGGGTGGAAAGGTACAGAGAATAGGAAGGATAATAGGCAGGTACAAAATAGACAGGGGGAGGTTAAGAAAGTACAGGAAATGGAGAAGCCAAAGAACTTGTATGTACAATCCATGGACATGAATTGGAGGTGGGGGAATGGTGGAGGGTGGGGGGATACAGGTAGGAGGGGGTGTAAGGGAATAAAAAATGGGACACCTGTAATAGCATAATCAATAAAATATACAGTAAAAATAGAAAATAGGAAATAAGCTAAAACTAGAATAATCAACCCCCCCAAAAAAACTTCTTAAAAAATGACTTAAAAATACAAACCTCTTTCACTACTCAATTAATAACATTAAAAAATAAAAAGGGCATATCCACAGATCCAACTATCATTCTTAGAATAAGCAAACAACATTTTAAAAATAATAAGCAAATATTACTTTTAGAAGTGATAAATACTTTGGACAAATTTAATGAAATGGAAATTTTTAAAGAGATTTATAAATTATCAAAATCTACTTGGTAATATATAGAAAGCCTGAATCAAATAATAATAATTTTAAAAGTTAAACTAATAACCAAAAATCTTACCTCAGGAGGAAAAAGGCAACTGCATCCAAACAGGTTTCTAGATGAGCTTTCATCAAGTTTTCAATGAACAAAAAATCTCTTAGGCAAACTGTTCTAGAGATTATTTTAAATATAAACTTATCTAATTTATACTAAAATGTTAGACATGAAAAAAGATTAGATGTGAAAACAAAACATAAAATGCAAGTAAGAAAAATTATAAGCTACACTAAAAAATGAACATAGATGCCAGAGTCCTAAATAAAACTGCTAAACAGTACAGTAGAAAAATGCATAATTCAAAGTATGCTTAGTATCAGAAAAATCTATCAATGTAAATTGGCACATTAACAAACGTTAGCAAAATAAGAAACAGAAATAACATCATCTAAACAGGTAAAAATTATTGGAAAAAAATGCAATAGTCTTTCAAAGCAGAAATAGAAGGGAACTTCTTTAACTTATAGAAAAGGCTGTCTAAAATATTGAGCCAAAAGTATACTTAAGGGTAACACTTTAGACATATTCTTATTGTTTTAAGGAAAATGTAAGAATGCCTGCTACCACTACCCTTATTTAATATTGTATAAGATACAGGTCCCAAGAATAAAAAGAAGAAAGAAAAAAAAGGCATAAGGCTTAAAAATAAAGCAAGTAAATTTACAAATAAAAATTTATTTGCAAATACAGTAACTGTCTATATATAAAATTAAAGAGATCTATATTCAAACTACTAGAAATAATTTGACAGAAAAGTTGGTACAATATCAATAAATTAGAAACATTCCATATACCAATAAGGAACAAACTGACAGTGACCAGAGGGGACGGGGGAGAGGGTAATGGGGGGAAGAAGAGGAAGGAGCAAGCAAAGGAACATGAATAGAGGACTCGTGCACATGAACAACAGAGTGGGGGGATTGCCTGTGGGAGTGGGGGGGGATGAGGTTGAGTGAGCAAGGGGGAAAAAGGTGGGACAGTAACTGAACAACAATAAATTAAAAAAAAAAACAACCAGACACTGAAACAAAAGAAAATATATTAATCACAATAGAAATTAAAATATAAGGTAAGTGGAGACAAAGTGAACCATTATATAGTGAAACTGAAAAATTTTATTGAAGGGAGCAAAAAAGAGAATAAAGAACTCATATATTCATATTGGTAAAAGCTCAATATCATAGTAATGGTAAGTATACTCTAAATTCAATCAAAACTCTAGCAAATATTTTCTGGGTGTATGTGTGTGTATGTATGTATGTGTGTAGACAGACTAGAGAATACAAGTATAAGAAAAGCAAAGACAATTCAGTGAAAAAGAACAAATTTGAGGCATTTTCCCTATCAGCTATCAATACTTATTATAAGCTAAAGTCATCAAAAACAGTGTGAACTGGTGAAGGGATAGAAAAATAGACCAATAAAAGACAATAGGGATTTAAATAACACTAAAGCCCACAACAGCTTTTGCCATTTGATAATGGTGGTATGGCATATCATTGGGGAAAGTACTGAAATGAGTGGGGTTGGAATAATTGGCTCTCCTACCAGAAAAAAATAAATTTTTAAACTATAGAACACTTCATCAAAAAACAAAAGAATACATATTCAAGTGCCCCTGGCTCATTCTGAAAAATACAGTAGGCCATAAAACAATTCTCAGTAAATTTACAAGCTTTGAAATCATAGAGATATACATATAAATTATAGGTATATCACATAAATATTCTCAGATCACAATGGAATTATGTTATAAATCAATAATAATAAGATATATAAGAAATCTACAAATATCTGGAAACTAAAGAACAAATTTTTATTTTAAAAAATGAGTCAATGAAGTCACAAGGATATCCAGGGAATATCTTAAACTACATGAAGTTGAACAAAACAGCACATTGAAATTTTAAGGATGAAGCCACAGTAAAGTTTTGTGGAAATGTATAGCACAGAATACATCTATGAAAAAAATAGAAAGGCCTAAAATCCAATAATTTAGATTTCTACCTTATGAAATTATAAACATGAGAGAAAATTAAATTCAAAGAAGCAGAAAACTGAAAATGGTGGTAAGAACATAAATCAAAAAAAAAATAATATAATAGGACTAACATCTGGCTTACCAATAAAATTGGTAAATATCTTGACAGATGAATCAAGGAGTAAAAGAGAGAAGAAATAAACAATCTCAGGGGTGAAAGGAAAGACTTCACTATATTTTCTCTAGAAATTTAAAGTATATTAAGGGAATATTATAAATAACTATGTCAGTAAATTTGACAACTTAAATGAAATTAATAATTTGAAAGATAGAATCTACCATGGCTCACTCAAGAAGAAATACACAATCTGAATAATCCTGTATCTATTAAAGAAATTGAATTTAAAATGTAAAATCTTCCCACAAATAAAATACCAGGCCCAAATAACTTCACTGGCAAATTCTACAAAACATGTAAAGAAAAAGATCAATTCTACACCAACTTTCCATAAACCTGAAGGGAAGGAAATACTTCCTAGCTTATTTTAATGAGGTAAACAGTACTTAGGGCTGTCATAAGGGCTGTCATAACAAAATACCACAGATTGGGTGGCTTAAACAACAGCAATTTATTTTCTCACAGTTCTGAAGGTTGAAAGTCCAAGATCAAGGTGCTGGGAGTTTTGGTTTCTCCTGAGGAATTTCTCCTTGGCTTTTAGATGGCTGCTTCTTATTGTGTCCTCACATGGCCTTTTCTCTGTGTGTGCATATCTCTGGTGTCTTTTCCTCTTCTTACAAGGACAGTAGTCCTATTGGATTAGGGACCCACTGTTATAATATTATTTACCCTGAATAACCTCTTTAAAGATAGTCACATTGGAGATTAGGACTTCAACACACAAACTTTAGGAGAACACATTTCAGTTCATAACAACTATCTTGATACCAATATCAAAGATACTATTAGAAAACTACAGATCAACAACCTCTCATGAACAAACAAACCTCTCATGGAAAAATCATTTTAAAAATTTGGCTAATCCAGAAATATGTAAAAATGACAGTGCATCATGACCAAGTGAGGTTCATTCAAGAACAGAAAGTTAGTTAACACTTGAAGAGTAATCTGTGTTATTTACTATATGAGTATACTTAAAATCATACATAATCATTTCAATAGATGCAAAAAATGACAAAATTTAATTCTAATCTAATAAAAAACTCTGGAAACTATGAATTAAAGGGAACCCTCTCATATAGATAAAGGACATCTACATGAAACCCATGACTAACAAATTTAAGGGTGAAAGACTGAATTCTTTCCCCCAATGATATGGAACAAGTGAAAGATGTCTGTTCTTACCGCATCTTTTCAACATTTTACTAAGATAGTTTTAGCCAGTTATGTGAGACAAGAACAAGAAGAAAAAATGATTGCTAAAGAAGTATAAAACTCTTAATTGTATTTCCATATGTTAGAAGGGAATTTAAAATTAAATTGTTTTTAATTTAATAATATAAAAAGACCATGCAGTCTCAGTGAGAACTTCAGCAAAGAGGTAGTAAACATAAAAAAAAATTGAAACCACAGAAAAACAAATCAGAATTGAAGAGTACAGTAACTAAAATGAAGAATACACTAAAACAAGATCAAGAGCAGATTAGCTGAAGTAGAAGATCAAATCAGCTATCTGGGAAACAAGGTAGCAGAAAACCCCCTTCTAAAACAGTGAAAATAAAATAAAATAAAAAACTGAGGACAGTTTAAGGGACCTCTAGGAGAACATAAGTGTAACATTTGCCAGATAGGAATACCAAAAGAAGAAGAAGGAAAAAAGAAGAACAAGGGATTTGAGAACCTGTTTTTGTTAAAAAAGGAAAAAAAGAAAAAAGACTGAAAGGTTCCCTAACCTGGGGTATAAAATAGACATACCTGTCCAGAAGGACAGAGTCAAAACAAAATGAACCCAATTGAGTGCCTGCCTGGAAACCAGAGGGTTGTCAGTTTGATCGCAGTCAGGCCACATGCCTGCGTTGCAGAGGTCAGATCCACAGTAGAGGGCGTGTGAGAGGCAACTACACATCAAAGTTTCTCTCCCTCTCTCCCTCCCTTCCCTCTCTCTAAAAATTTTTTTTAAAATCTTTAAAAAAATTCCCAAAATGAATCCAAAGTGGCCCACACCAAGACACATCATAATTAAAATGGCAAAGGTTAAAGAAAAAAGAGAATCTTCAAGGCAGGAAGAGAAAGGCAATTAATTATCTACAGAGAGCTCCCATAAAACTGTCATCTGATTTCTCAACAGACTTTACAGACCAAAAGGAATTGGCAAAAAATATTCGAAGTGATGAAACTCGAAGACCTACAACCAAGAGTATTGAACTCAACAGGGCTATTATTTATAATTTAAGGAGGGATAAAGAACTTTCCAGACAAAATAAATAAATAAAGAGATAAAGAGATATGAAAGAAAGAAAGAAAGTTATTGACCACCCAACCAGATTTAAAAGAAATGTCAAAGGGATATTTTAAGAAGAATAGGGGGAAAAATAACATAAATATGAACAATAAAATAGCAATAACTATGTACCTATCAATAATCTCTGTAAATATAAACAAATAATCCAATCAAAATACATTGGGTTGATGAATAGATAAGAAAACAAATCTCATACACTTGTAGTCTACAAGACACCCACATCTGATCAAAAGATACGCAGAGACTAAAAGTAAAGGAATGAAAAAAGTTATTTAGTGGAAATAGAAATGGAAAAAAGCTAAGGTAGCAATATTTATATCAAACAAAATAGATTTTTAAACAAAAGCTAAAGTAAAAGGCGAATAAGGACATTTCAAACAAAAAATGCAACCGCCTTTTGACCCAGCAGTTCCATTGCTTGTATTATACCCTAAGAATCCTGAAACACTAATTCAAAAGTACCTATGCACCCCAAAGTTCATAGCAGCACAATTTATAATAGCCAAGTACTGGAAGCAACCTAAGTGCCCATCAGCAAACAAGTGGTTCCAAAAACTATGGTATATTTACACAATGGAATTCTACGCAGCAGAGAGAAAGAAGGAGCTTATACCCTTTGCAACAGCATGGTTGGAACTGGAGAGCATTATGCTAAGTGAAATAAGCCAGGCGGTGAGGGACAAATACCATATGATCTCACCTTACCTGGAACATAATCAACAAAAGAAAAAGGAAACAAAATATAACCAGAGACATTGAAGTTAACAACAATCTAACAATGGTCAGGGGGGAGTGGGGAGGGGATAGTGAGGAGAGGGGATTACAGGAACTACTATAAAGGACACATGGAAAATTCAAGGGGGAGGGTGGAGATGGGGGAGGGAGGTGGGTTCAGCTGGGGTAGGGTGGAGGGATGGGGAGAAAAGGCACACAACTGTAATTGAGTAACAATAAAAATTTAAAAAAACAAATAGAAAAAAACACTTCTGATGGTATTCTGGAGATTTTACTTATATTGGCACCTATTTCATTTTATGCTATTGACAGATACAATACATTTATAGATACATTTACACAATGGAATACTACACAGCAGAGAGAAAGAAGGAGCTCCTACGCTTTGTGACAACACAGATGGAACCAGAGAACATTATGCTAAGTGAAGTAAGCCAGGCAGTGAAAGGCAAATACCATACAATTTCAACTTTAAGTGGAACCTAATCAACAAAACAAACAAAATATAACCAGAGACACTGAAATTAAGAACAAACTGACAGTAACCAGAGGGGACAGGGGAAAGAATTAATGGGGGAAAGAAGAGGAAGGGTCATCAAGGAACATGTATAAAGGACACATGAACAAAGCCAAAAGGGGGTAGGATTGAGGGTGGGAGATGGGGGTGGATGGGGAGGGGGAAGGTGGTGGTGGGAAAATGGAAACAACTGTATTTGAACATTAATAAAATGATTAAAAAGAAAAATTAAAAAGAAAGAATAAGATAGCACTGCACACTAATTACAATAGCCAAAATCCAGAACATTGATACCACCAAATGCTGGTGAGGATGTGGAGCAAAAGGGACTCTCATTCATTACTGGTGGGAAAGTAAAATGGTTATAGCCACTTTGAAAAACAGTTTGTCAATGTCTTTCTAAACTGACTATAGTCTTACCATAAAATTCAGCAGTTACACTCCTTGTTATTTACCCAAAGCCATTGAAAACTCATGTCCACACAAAAACCTGTACACAGATGTTTATGACAGCTTTATTCATAACTGTCAAAAATTTCGAAGTAACTAAGATATCTATCAGTATCCTTCAGACATAGCAACAAGAAAAATAAAGTACCTAGGAATAAACCTAACCAAAGAAGTAAAAGACCTGTACTCAGACAACTATACAACATTGAAGAAAGAAATTAAGGAAGACACAAACAAATGGAAGCATGTACCATGCTCATGGATTGGAAGAATTAAGATCATCAAGATGTCCATACTATCCAAAACAATTTATAGATTAAGTGCAATCTCTATTAAAGTACCAATGACATATTTCACTGATATAGAACAAACATTTCAAAAATTTATATGGAACTATAAATGACCCCGAATAGCTGCAGCAATTTTGAGAAAGAAGAACAAAGTAGGAGGGATCACCATACCTGACATCAAACTATATTACAAGGCCACTGTAGTACAATGGTACATCTACATGATGGAATACTATGCAGCAGAAAGAAAGAAGGAGCTCCTACCCTTCATGACAGCATGGATGGAACTGGAGAGCATATGCTAAGTGAAATAAGCCAGGAAGTGAAAGACAAATACCACATAATCTCACCTCCAAGTGGAACCTAATCAAGAAAAAAAACCAAGCAAACAAAATATAACCAGAGACATTGAAATTAAGATGGGTACCAAACTGATGGTACCCAGAGGGGAGGTGGGAAGGGATAATAGGGGAAAAGGGGAAAGGGTTTTCAGGAACATGTATAAAGGACACATGGACAAAACCAAGGTGGGGGCTGGGATCAGGGGTGGGAGGTAGGGGTGGGTGGAGTTGGTGGGAGTGGTGCTGGGAAAATGGAGACAACCGTACTTGAACAACAATTTAAAAAATAATAAAATATAAAACAATCATACACCATGATCAAGTGGGATTTATTCCTAGGAAGCAAGGTGGGTTCAATATCTGCAAATCAATTACCGTGATACACTACAAAAAAAAATTTAAATCATATGATCATATCAATAGATTCAGAGAAAGCATTTGACAACATCCAGCATCCATTTATTTTTTAAAAAACTGTCAGCAAAGTGAGAATAGGGGGAACATACCACAACATAGTAAAAGCCATATATTATAAATGTATAGCTAATATCATATTCAACAGAGAAAAGCTAAATAGCATTTTCCTTAAGATCAGAAGCAAGACAAAAATGGCCACCTTCACCACTTTTATTCAACATATTATTGGAAGCCCTAGCCACAGCAATCAGATGAGAAAAATAAATAAATGCATCCAAATTGTAAAACATGAAGTAAAACTGTCATTATATAAAGACAAAAGACTGTATATATAGAGAGAGACTTGAGGATACCACCAAAAAAACTGTTAGAACTTATAAATGAATTCTATAAAGAAGCAGGATACAAATTAATTTTCAAAAATGAGTTTTATTTTTATACACTAATAACAAACTACTAGAAAGGGAAATTTTTAAAAATCCTATTCACAATGGCAAAAACATTTTAATCTTGAAATAAACTTAACCAAGATAATAGACCTGTATTCAAAATTATAAAAAAATGAAAAAAGACATTTAAAAAGATATAAATAAATGGAAGCATATACAATGCTCATTGATAGGAAGAATTAACATTATTAAAGTATTTATACTACCCTTGAATAACAATAAAAAATTAAAATTAAAAAAAAAGTATTTATACTACCCAAAGCAATCTACAGATTCAACACAATCCCTTTCAAAATACTATGGCATTTTTCACAGAACTAGAAATACATTACAAATAAATCTAATATTTATATGGAACCCCCCAAATACCCAGAGTAGCCAAAACAATCTTGAAAAAAAGAGGACAAAGTTGGAGGTATAATGCTACCTGGTATCACACAGTACTACAAGTCTATAGTAATCAAAACAGCATGGTACTGACATAAAAATAAACACATAAACCAATGGGAACAGAATAGAGAGCCCAGAAATAAACCCACGCCTCTATGGTCAATTAATCTATGACAAAGGAGGCAAAAGTACACAATGAGTTAAAGACAACCTAGTCAATAAGCTGTGTTGGAAAAACTAGACAGATACATGTAAAAAAAACTAGACCATCTTTTTACACCATATACAAGAATAAACTCAAAATAGATTAAACACTTAAATGTAAGACTCAAAACCATAAAACTCCTAGAAAACAGAGGCCTAAACTCTCTGACATTTCTCTCAGTAATATTTTTTCTGATATACATCCTTGGAAAAGGGAAAGAAAAGAAAGAATAAACAGCCCTGACCCATGTGGCTCAGTTGGTTGGGCATCATCCTGCAAACTGAAAGGTCACCAGTTCGATTCCTAATCAGGGCACATGCCGGGATTGTGGGTTCAGTCCCCAGTCCAGGTATGTATGAGAAGCAATCAATTGAGGTTTCTCTCTCACATCCATGTTTCTCTACCTTTCTTTCTCTCTCCCTTTCCCTGTATCTAAAAATAAATTTTAAAACTCTTTAATAAGAATAAACAAGTGGGATTACATCAAACTAAAAAAAAAAATTTGCACAGCAAAGAAAAGCATCAACAAAACAACAAAAAAATTCTACATTGGGAGAAGGTATTCATCAATAATACATTGAATATGGGGTTAATATTAAAATATGTAAAGAACATATACAATTTAACAACAAAAAAAACCCAATCTAATTTTAAAAGGGGCAGATGACCCACATAAACATTTCTTCAAAGCTGATATACAGATGGCCAATAGACATATAAAAAGATGTCCAATGTCACTAATCATCATAGAAATGGAAATTAAACCACAATTAGGAAAAACCTTTCACCTGTAGGAATGGCTATCATCCTTAAATCAACAAACAGCAACGGTTGGCAAGGATGTGGAGAAAAGGGAACTCTTGTGCATTGTTGGTAGGACTGAAAATTGGTGCAGCCACTAAAGAAAAAAATAGGGAGGTTCCTCAAAAAATGAATAATAGAACTATCTTATAACACAGCAATTCTACTTTGGGGTGTTTATCTGAAGAAACCCAAAAAACTAATTTGAAAAGATACACACACACTTATGTTCACTGCACCATTATTTACAGTAACCAAAATAAGGAGCAACCTAAGTGTCCATCAGTGGACAATTGGAGAAAGTGGTACATAAATACAATGGACATGTATTTGGCCTTTAAAAAGAGTGAAATCTTAATTTGTGACAACATGGATGGACCTAGATGATATTATACTAAGTGAAGTAAGTCAGAAATAGAAAGACGAATAACCATATAATTCCACTTATATGTGGGATCATAAGAACAAAACAAAACAAAAAAACAAACAAAAGAAAAACAGACTCATAGACACAGAAAACCAACTTATGATTGCCAGATAGGAGGGAAGGTGAGGGGCTGGGTGAAAAAGTGAAGGGATTAAGAAGTACAAATTGAGTAGTATGGCCATTTTCACAGACACAGAACAAACATTTCAGAAATGTATATGGAACCATAAACAACCCTAAGAGCAGCAGCAATTCTGAGAAAGAAGAACAGAGCAGGAGGGATCACAATACCTGATATCAAACTGTATTACAAGGCCACTGTAATCAAAACAGCCTGGTACTGGCATAAAAACAGGAACATAGACCAATGGAACAGAACAGAGAGCCCAGAAATAAACTCAAGTCTCTACAGTCAATTATTATTTGACAAAGGAGGCAGGAGCATAAAATGGAGAAAAAATGGCCTCTTCAACAAATGGTGTTGGGAGATCTGGACAGCTATGTGCACAAAAATGAAACTCCATCACCAACTTACACCATACACAAAAATAAATTCAAGGTGGATAAAAGACTTAAATATAAGTCGTAACACCATAAAAGTCCTAGAGGAAAACATTGGCAGGAAAATCTCAGACATTCCACGCAGCAACATCCTCACAGACATGTCCCCTAAAGCAAGGGACATAAGGAAAGAATAAACAAATGGGACCTCATCAAAATAAAAAGCTTCTGCATGGCTAAAGAAAACAGCATTCAAATGAAAAGAGAACCAACAGTATGGAAAAACATATTTGCCAATGAGACCTCAGACAAGGGTCCGATCTCCAAAATATATAAAGAACTCACATGACTGCACTCCAGGAAGACAAACAACCCAATTGAAAAAGGACTTGAACAGACACTTCTCCAAGGAAGACATACAGAGGGCCCAGAGACATATGAAAAGATGCTCAGCATCACTAGCCATTAGATGCAAATTAAAACCACAATGAGGTACCATCTCACACCAGTCAGAGTGGCCAACATAAACGAATCAACAAACAAATGTTGGAGAGGATGTGGAGAAAAGGGAACCCTAGTACATTGCTGGTGGGAATGCAGACTAGTGTGGCCACTGTGGAAAACAGTTTCTGAGGAATTTCCTCAGAAAACTAAAAATGGAAATGCCTTTTGACCCGGCAATTCCACTGCTGGATTTATACCCTAAGAGCCCTGAAACACCAATCCAAAAGAACCTATGCACCCCAATGTTCATAGCAGCACGATTTACAATAGCCAAGTACTGGAAGCAACCTAATTGCCCATCAGCAAATGAGTGGACCCAAAAACTATGGTACATTTACACAATGGAATTCTATGCAGCAGAGAAAGAAGGAGCTTATACCCTTTGCAATGGCATGGATGGAACTGGAGAGCATTATGTTAAGTGAAATAAGCCGGGTGGTGAGGGACAAATACCATATGATCTCACCTTTAACTGGAACATAATCAACAGAAGAAAAAAGCCATCAAAATATAACAAGAGGCATTGAAACTAAGAACAATCTAATAATAGCCAGAGGGGAGGGGGGAAGGGATAGTGAGGAGAAGGTTTTCAGGAACTACTATAAAGGACACATGGACAAAGCCATGGGGGAGGGTGGAAGCAGGGGAGGCAGGTGGGTTTGGCTGGGGTGGGGTAGAGGTGTGGAGAGAAAATGCAGACAAGTATAACTGAACAACAATAAAATAATTAAAAACAGAAAACAAACAACAAATAAAAAAGAAGTACAAATTGAGCGACCCCAGCAGCACCCGCCTGACCCCGCAGCCCCAGAGACATGCCCTCTCCTCCCTGCCAGCCAGACTGACTGGCTAAGAGAAAGGTGGAGGTGCCCCCCACAGAGGAGAGCAACAGGGCTCAGGGAGTCAGCAGTCCCCAGAAAGACTTAACTCAGTGGGGGAACTGAATGACCCTGAAGAGACTATGTGAGTGAATCTCTAGCACCTAGGAAAGGAAAGAGCGAGAAGATGATGTGTGAGTTGCCCCTAACTGGTGCACCTCAAAGACAGCACAACTGGTGCACTGAAGGCATAGGCCTGGTGCAGAAGGGCACTGGTGGCCTGGCATCGAACTAAGGAACTGGACTCGAGGCTGGACAACAGCAAAGAGTGCAGCTCAGACCTGGCCCCCATCCTCACAAAACCACAGGAAGGGAGAAAAGTGCAATGCAACCCCACTCAGCCTGCTGCAGCCTGGAAGGCCAGCAGAACTCACTTGGACAGTTTAAAGCCAGCAGAAGGCTTTTTTCTTTCTTTCTTTCTTTCTTTTCTCTTTCTCTCTCTCTCTCTTTTTTTTTTTCCCCTACAAGTGAGGCAATAAAACCTAGAGCTGTGAAAGGACCAGAGTCAGACTCAAAGAGGGGCCATACCAACAACTGAGAAACTGAGACAAATTTCACTTTGCTATTCCAGAGAACTTGCAAGTTACTGTTTATTTGTATTATTATTTTTAAATTTTTACTTCTTTTATTTTATTAGTTTTTTTGTATTTCTTTCTGTTTAGTTTTCTTCATTTTATTTGTTTGTTTAATTGTATTGTTTGACTGGTTTTCCTTGTTCTCTCTTTCATAGTGTATTTTTAATTTGCCTTCTTTCAACCAAAGACATTCAAATAAAGAACACTGACAGTAGAGAACCAAGATGGCGGCGTAGGTAGACACACTGCGCCTCCTCGCACAACCAGAACTGACAGAAAATCAAACGGCAAGGGGGTCTGACACCAAGGAAATACAAAATAAACATTCATCCAGACCGGTAGGAGGGGCGGAGATGGGCACTGGGGTGGAGAGGACTCACGTGGCCCTGGCGGGACTGAGACTGGCAGAGTGTGGGACAAACCGGGGAGGCAGTCCCAGCACTAGCAGACCCTGCAACCCTACACTTGTGCAGATAAACAGAGAGGGCTGGACTCAGAGTGGCGGAGAGCGGGGCAGGCAGAGCAGTGGGTAGTACCCCAGGGCCCCACATTCGCACACAGATAAACCAGGCGAACGGAGGGGAGCGAAGCAGACTGCACAACCCAGGGCTCCAGCTCAGGGAAATAAAGCCTCAAACCTCTGATTGAAAGTGCCCGTGGGGGTTGGGGCAGCAGCAGGAGAGACTTCCAGCCTCACGGGAGAGGTCATTGGAGAGACCCACAGGGGCCTAGAGTGTGCACAAGCCCACCCACTCGGGAAACAGCACCAGAGGGGCCCAGTTTGATTGTGGGTATCGGAGTGAAAGACTGAAATCCTGAGGAGAATTAGCCGGGCGCCATTGCTCCCCCTCGGCCCCTCCCCCACGTACAGCTTCACAGCAGAGCAACCAGCATTACCCCGCCCCGGTGAACACCTAAGGCTCCGCCCCTTAAAGTAACAGACACGCCAAGACAAAAAAAAAAAAAAAAATGGCCCAAATGACAGAACACTTCAAAGCTCCAGAAAAAATACACCTAAGTGACGAAGAGTTAGCCAACCTATCGAATGCATAGTTCAAAGCACTGGTTATCAAGACGCTCACAGAATTGGTTGAATCTGTTCAACCAACTGATGAAAAAATGAAGCCTATGCAAATAGAAACAAAGGAAAATGTACAGGGAACCAATAGTGATGCGAAGGAAACTGGGGCTCAAATCAACAGCGTGGACCAGAAGGAAGAAAGAAACATCCAACCAGAAAAGAATGGAGAAACAAGAACTTGGAAAAATGAGGAGAGGCATAGGAACCTCCAGGACATCTTGAAACATTCCAATATCCGAATTATAGGAGTGCCAGAAGGAGAAGAGGAAGAACAAAAAATTGAAAACTTATTGGAACAAATAATGAAGGAGAACTTCCCCAGTCTGGCAAAGGAAATAGACTTCCGGGAAGTCCAGGAAGCTCAGAGAGTCCCAAAGAAACTGGACCCAAGGAGGAACACACCAAGGCACATCATCATTACATTACCCAAGATTAAATGCAAGGACCTACATCCAAGATTACTGTATCCAGCAAAGCTATCATTTAGAATGGAAGGGAAGATAAAGTGCTTCTCAGATAAGGTCAAGATAAAGAAGTTCATCATCTCCAAGCCCTTATTATAGGAAATGTTAAAGGGAGTTACCTAAGAAAAAGAAGATCAAAAATAGGAACAGTAAAAATGACAGCAAACTCACAGTTATTAACAACCACACCTAAAACAAAAACAAGAGCAAACTAGGCAAACAACTAGAACAGGAACAGAACCATAGAGATGGAGATCACATGGAGGGTTGTCAATAGGGGAGTGGGAGGGGGAGAGGGGGGGGGAAAGGTACAGAGAATAAGTAACATAGATGATAGGTGGAAAATAGACAGGGGGGAGGGTAAGAATAGTGTAGGAAATGTAGAAGCCAAAGAACTTATAAGTATGACCCATGGACATGAACTATAGGGGGGAATGTGGGAGGGAGGGGGTGGGCAGGATGGAGTGGAGTGGGGGGCGGAATGGGACAAATGTAATAGCATAATCAATAAATATATTTTTAAAAAAAGAACACTGAAAGTAACTAGAGAGGAGGGGGAGAGGGATAAAAGTGAATAATGGGGGGTGGGGCATCAAAGAACATGTGTAAAGGATACATGGGCAAAGCCAAAGGGTATGGGTTTGAGGGTGGGAGGTCACAGTGGGTGGGGTGGGGGCAGGTGGTGGTTTGAAAATAGGCAGACAATTGTACTTGAATAACAATAAAAATAAAATAAATTTAAAAGAAATTTTTTAATTAAAACATAAACCTGCTGGATCTACTGACACACTTTTTTTTATTGTTGTTCAAGTACAATTGTCTCCATTTTCACCCCACCAAATTTTTATCTTTGCCTGTGCCAGACAGCTTTCTCTCTACTACTTTAAAGAATAAAATGGTATTTATTTTCATAATGTCATCTTATTGTATAGATTTTACATTAAATAGTCTAGCCACCCCTCAAGAGAGTCTCATACAATTCTATTTAAAGTTGTATAGTTTGTATTAGACAATCATATTTTCATCATTGAATAGCACAGATAGTTAACAAATTACACCAGAGTTTCACTCTGCAATCCTTCATCCTGTTTCTGCACCCTGGAGCACCACAAAATGAATCATTTCATGAGTACTCGTCTGAAGACCTAAGAGGTATAATGTCTATTGTTAGGCTCTCTTCTTTGAATAAACATTCCTAGTTCCTTGTGCAACTCCTTAGATTCCTTATTTGATCTACATTGAAAATACATGCGATGACACTGCATTCTGAGAAACCCTTCATTCTAGCTTCCAGTGAGATAATTTGATAAACTGATAATCCAATGCTGTTCTGACTCTAGAGCACTTTTTGTTCATTGAATGGCTCTTGTTTTAAACATTCTGTTTCTCTTTTTTTGTAGCCTTTCCTTTATTTTTTAAGTATATTTTACTGATTATGCTATTACAGTTGTTCCATTTTTTCTCCCCTTTATTCCCCTCTGCCCTGCACCCCTCTCCCACCAGCATTCCTCCCCCTTAGTTCATGTCCATGGGTTGTACATATAAGTTTTTTGGCTTCACCGTTTCCTATACTATTCTTAACCTCCCCCTATTTTCTACCTACCATTTATGTTTCTTATTTCCCGTATCTTTTCCCCCATTCTACCCCTTCTGCATCCCCGCCGATAACCCTCCATGTGATCTCCATTTCTGTGATTCTGGTCCTGTTCTACTTGTTTGCTTAGTTTGTTTTTGTTTTAGATTCAGTTGTTAATAGTTGTGAGTTTGTTCCCATTTCACTGTTCATAGTTTTGATCTTTTTCTTAGATAAGTCCCTTTAACATTTCATATAATAAGGGCTTAGTGATGGTGAACTCCTTTAACTTGACCTTATCTAGGAAGCACTTTATCTGCCCTTCCATTCTAAATGACAGCTTTGCTGGATAGAGTAATCTTGGGTGTAGGTGTTTGCCTTTCATGACTTTGAATACTTCTTTCCAGCCCTTTCTTGCCTGCAAGGTTTTCTTTGAGAAATCAGCTGACAGTCTTTTGGGAAATCCTTTGTAGATAACTGTCTCCTTTTCTCTTGCTGCTTTTAAGATTCTCTTATTATCTTTAATCTTGGGTAGTATCATAGTGATGTGCCTTGGTTTGGTCTTCCTAGGGTCCAACTTCTTTGGGACTCTCTGAGCTTCCTGGACTTGCATGTTTCTTTCCTTCACCAGATTGGGGAAGTTTTCCTTCACCATTTCTCAGATAAGTTTTCAATTTCTTGCTCTTCCTCTTCTCCTTCTGGCACCCCTATGATTCTGATGCTGGAATGTTTTATGTTGTCCCAGAGGTTCCTAAGCCTCTCCTCATTCTTTTGAATTATTGTTTCTTCATTTTGTCCTGTTGAATATTTATATCTTCCTTCTGCTCCAAATCATTGATGTGAGTCCCAGTTTCCTTCCCTTCACTATTGGTTCTGTTTCTTTATTTGACTTTGCATAGCCTTCACTTTGTCCTCCATTTTGCAACCATACTCAACCATATCTGTGAGCATCCTGATTACTAGTGTTTTGAACTCTGCATCTGACAGGTTAGCTCTCTCTTTCTTCATTGCTTAGTTCTATTTTTGGAGCTTTGATCTGTTCTTTCATTTGGGCCATATTTCATTGTCTTGATGCTCCTGTTATGTTATAAGAGGCAGAGCCTTAGGTATTCACCAGGGCAGGGCATCCAACCTTCCCGCATTGTGGCGCTGTATGTGGGGGAGGACTCCAAGAGGGAACAATGCCAGTTGCTCGGCTCTCCAGCTTTCAGTCACTTCCCCCGCTACCCACAGCAATTTAGGCCTTTCTGGTGCTGACTCCTGAATTGGGTGAGTTTGTGTATGTTCTAGAACCCTGTGGGTCTCTCCAAGGAACTCTCCTGTGAGGCTGGCACTTCCTCCCACAGCTGCAACCCCCACAGGTTTAACAGCCAGGGGTTTTGAGGCTTTATTTCCTTATGCTAGAACCCTGGGTTGTGTAACCTGTCTCACTCCCCAGTTGTTCCTCCTAGTTTATCTGCGGGCAAATATGAGACCACCCGGTCCACCAGCTGCCCCTTGCCCACATAGTCCTCCAGCTGCCACCTTGCTGTGCATTCTCTCTGTCCCAGATGCCTGCCTGTGCCCCTCCCACCAATCTGAATGAATGTTTCTTCTTTAACTCCTTGTTTGTTGGACTTCTCTACAGTTAGATTTTCTGTCTGTTCTGGTTATTTTTTTTTTTTTAATTTGTTGTTCTTCTTTTGGTTGTGGTAGGAGTCAAAGTGTATCTACCTATGCCTCCATCTTGGCCAGCAGTCACATTCTGTGTTTCTTGATGCAGTATAGTTTCTTAGTTCTCTGAGAATATTAATTACATTTACTTGTTTGTTTTTACCTGCATTGCTTCTGAATTCATTTTTCCTATTTATTTGGATCACACTGAGATATTAAGAAGTTGAATAGGAGCTGTGTGTATCTGGTTCCTTAACTAATACTAGCCCTTACATTCTTACAATGTAGGGGGAGAGAGAGAGAGAGAGAGAGAGAGAGAGAGAGAGAGAGAGAGAGAGATTGATTGATTGTTCCTTATTTGGGAACTTCCCAAAATCTGTAGATCTTTTCTCTTGAACAAGCCAATTTCTCTAGAGAGAATTCCTGCCTAGTGAGTATAAATCTGAGAGCTAAGTGGAGGAAACAGGACAGCTGAGGGGGAAAAGGGTGGAGGAGTCATAAAATTGTGTTAAATACAGGCTTTCAACTATTTCTCCTGTTTTCAGTTTAGCATACCACCCGCATTCCCAGTTTAGCAAACCTCCAATGAAAAGAACTCCTTCACCTTCACCTCTCAATAGAGCAAGACTACCACCTACTGTTAAGATGAAGTTAGAACAGTTATCTTGCTGCACAGGCTGAGAGAAGTGATCTGAGAGTCTAAAAAATTCTAATATAGACTTTAAACCATCATCCTGTTTTTAACTCCTATTCCCTTTAACTCCTGATCATTTCATAGTTGTAATGTGAAAATATGGTAGTTTCTTATTGGCCACTTCCCATCACCCATGCCTTTCTGGCAGTTGGGTTTCTTCTCCTCTGCTCTGCTAAAAGCATTTATTTGTCCATCTGCTTTCCATATTCCCAAATGGTAAGCCTTTTTCATCTGCTATTATTGCTTCTTATAAGATGTTCTTGTGGTTACATTTTTTCATCTCTTCACTATTTCTTCAGTAGGATTTCTAGAGGGAGCATGCACTAAAGCTTAATCTCCTGTGTTTCAGTGCAAGAATCTCTTAGGTGCTTGTCTTCTGAATATATTTTAAGCACAATTTATCCTGGTCACGTCCTTCTACAAAACAAATAAAAACTTTAATGTTATTCCTACTACATTTCATGTTGCTTAGTTCCTTTTCCAGACCTGCTGAGATTACTTTACTATAGCAATTTCCCCCATACGATTAATATTGTAGGATCACTGTTTGTATTACAATTTACCTGCATACAGACTTCCACAGTATATTGTAATCTCCTTAGAGAGACCATGCTTTATGTAATTCTCTATTTCTAACCCAGAATACAGTGCCCAGGCCAGAACATTCACTAGACAAATGTCTATAGAATCATGAATTTTGTTATCAATTATCATTGTATGATCCATTTTATCATATGTTTCTCTAGCAATAAGAGTACTTTTCCCAGGTTTGAACAAATTCGAAGTGCTGGGTGATGGGGGAAGTTTTTCTGTTGTGGTGGGTATGTGCCATTCCATCATGGATTCTAGATTGGTACACTAGAAGGAACAAGATATTTTCTCAAAATCATAATAATCAGTTGGCCAGAAGAGTCCAAATCAGAATCAAAGAAGGAATGTAAGAGGTTAAAGCTGGAGAAGGGGTGCTAAGCATCAGTTTGAGGAATGAAATATAAAGTGGAAAGCTAGATTAGGAGTAAGTCATACAAAGGGAATAAGGCCATAAATTAATTGGGTCCATGACAAATGAATAGACACTAGATACTCATTTTATGTGTGCTCATGTGTGGCTTAGGGGCTACAGATATGAAAGTTTAAAAACACCATGCTTTTAAACACCTGCCTCTCCCATTCCACTCATTCCTGGATTCCTAGCCTTGAAATAAGGCAAGGATGTCTCTTCTTTGCCCAGTCTGAGATCCCGTCCCTAAGAAAGTCTCTCTGAGCCTCAGGTTCCTATGAGCTCCTTGATGTACAGCTTTCCTCCTTCGCTCAGGCACTGGAGCAGGCCTTCAGTGGAAGCTGTTTGTGGAGCATATCCTGAAAGTCCTGGCTGCAAGACAATATCCATGGGCTGGGTATGGTCACAGGAGGATGGTAAGGAACAGTGAAAGACAAGGAGACTGTGAATGGATGAAGTGATGGTAGTAGAAAGGTGGTAACCTTTATAACTTCAGTGATTCAGAAAGAACCAGAATGCAACCTTCAAGTGTCTTGAAAGGTTAAGTGAGGGTTCTGGGGTTGAAGATGGCGGCAACATAGGTGGGAGCGGAATCCACCTCCCCTCAACGCCAGGGAAATACCTAGCTGATCTGAGGAGCAGAGCGAACAGCCAACAGTATTCCAGCATATACGAAGATCAGAGACCAAAGATAGAGGACATTGAAAGATCTGACGGTAAGAAGAGTGCTCAAGGACAATAAGGTCCCCGGACCTGGGACCGAGAGGTACAAGGGCGGCAGAAGCGCCAGCCATGGCGCAGGGGCTGCTGCAGGAGTCTTGGGAGAGGGCCAGGCGGAGCTGTGAGCAGCCAGGTGCTTGATTGGACCAGGGGGGCTTGAAAAGGAGGAATTTCTCAAAAAGAAAAAGAAAATAGAGACACTCAGGGGCTAGTTAGAGAACTCTCGGTAGTAGCCCACGCCCCTGGCGCCCCTCCCCCCTCCGCCCCTGGACTGCGAGCGCGGGATAAGCAGCACCGGAGCTCACCTGAGGTCCGGTCGCGTGCGCAGATTAGCGAACGGGGCCCATACATGAAACCCCGGAGGGGCGCCCACACCTGAAACCTCCAAGATCATTTGGAGCTGAGGCTAGCTGCTCCACCCACAGGCCCAAAACCTCGGAACCCAGTGCCGTGTGATTCAGTCCCAGGGCGGCCCCGCCCGCCCGAGAGACTCAAGCCCTGGGCGGCTGGATCAGGCCCCCAAGCATAGAGCCTCTGGCTGGGCGGGCTGCACGCTCACCAAGCACAGGGCCGGCTGGATGCGTGTTTTCCCAGCACAAAGCTGCTGGCGAGTGTCCTAACCCCAAGGCGGCTGAACCAGCCGCCTGCGCGCCAGCGTCCCAAGCCCAGGCGGCTCTATCTATTGGTTGGCCGGCTGCGAGTTCAGGGCACAAATAGCGTCACAAACCCAAAGCGGCTGGATTCCCCTGCTGCGCGAGCACATGTCCCAAGCCAAAGCGGCTGGAGCTGCTTGCCTGTCGCAAGAACAAAGCTGCTGGATTGGCTGATCAACTGCCTGATTGCCTGCCAGGGACCACACCTACAAAACAGTGAAGAGTGTGACCCAGGAAAGGAGAAATGTGAAACCAATCCTTCCAACCACCCCCTCCCGTTGCACAGACAGGACACCAGCAGAAATAACCTGACCGGTTTAAAGCCAACAGAAGATTTTTTTTTTTTTCCGTTCCCCCTGAATTCCTTCTTCCTCTCTCTCTCTCTTTTTCTTTTTTTTCATTCCTTCTTCCTCCCATCCTTTACCATTTTTATGTCTTCTTCCTGCCTTCTTTTATCTATTTCAATGTTTTAATTTTTGTTAAAATTCCTTCTTATCTTGCCTCCAATCTTTCTTTATTCCTTCCTCCCTCCTTCCTTCCTTTCCTCCTTTCCTATTTCCTTTTTCCCTCCTTCCCATCTTTGTTTTTTTTTTTTTTCTTTTCTTTCTCCCCTCCTTTCTCTTTTTCCCACAGGTGAGACAACAAAACCTGGAGTGCTAAAAAGACTAGAGTTAGACCGTGTTAAACACATAAACGTCAGCTCAAGACCAGTGAGCACAGGAGAGTAAGGAGACAGCACCACCGAATCCCATTGGCATTCTAACATAGAAGTTCATATCATAAACCCAGGGAGTCAGAACAAAGCAATTTAAGAAGCAGAGGCCAACAAGAAGAGCCTCACAAACAATGGGAAGACAAAGAAACAATTCCCAAATGAAAGGAAAGGAGGAAGTCTCAGAAAGAATACTAACTGAAAAAGAGGCAACTCAACTATCAGATACTGAGTTCAAAGCAATGGTCATCAGGAAGCTCACTGAGCTCTCTGAGCTCAAAGACAACTACCAGAAACTACAAGGAAACTACAATGAACTCACTGCAAAATATATCAACATGAAAAAGGAAATAGAAAATATCAACAAGAGCCAAGAGGAAATGAGTATACAATTTCTGAATTGAAGAACACAGTAGAAGGAATTAAAAGCAGACTTCATGAAGCAGAGGATTGGATCAGCAAGCTGGAGGATAAAGTAGAAAAAAACACCCAGAAGGAGCAAGAAAAGGAAAAGAGGCTCAGAAAGAATGAAGAGCCAATAAGGGAAATGCAGGACAACATGAAACGTAACAATATCCGTATAATAGGAATACAAGAAGGAGAAGAAGAAGAGGAAGGGATAGAAAACCGGTTTGAAAAAGTAATGATAGAAAATTTCCCTAATCTGAGGAGAGAAAACGTCACCAAAATCCAGGAAACACAGAGAGTCCCAAGCAAGAGGAACCCAAAGAGACCCACTGCAAGACACATCATAATTAAAATGGCAAAAGTCCAAGACAAAGAGAGGATCGTAAAGGCAGCAAGGGAGAAAAAGGAAGTAACACACAAGGGAGCCCCAATAAGGTTAGCAACTGACTTCTCAATGGAAACGCTCCAAGCCACAAGAGAATGGCAAAAAATATTCCAAATAATGAGAACCAGAGGCCTGCAACCAAGACTACTTTACCCAGCAAGGCTCTCAATCAAGATAGAAGACCAAATAAAGAGTTTCCCAGACAAGGAAGTCTAAAGGAATACAGCTCCACCAAACCAGCTCTGCAAGAGATGCTAAAGGGACTGCTTTAAGGAAAGGAAGGAAAAGAGAAAGACAGAAGAACACGGGTAGGAAATAAGGCAATGAATAACTACCTATTGATAATAACCTTAAATGTAAATGGATTAAATGCTCCAATCAAAAGACATAGAACAGCTGAATGGGTAAGAAAACATGACCCACACATATGCTGCCTGCAAGAAACCCATCTCAGGACAAAAGACTTACACAGACTGAAAGTGAAGGGCTGGAAACAAATTTTCCAAGCAAATGGACAAGAAAAAAAAGCGGGGGTAGCAATACTCATATCAGACAAAATAGACTTCCAAAGGAGGGCATAAAGAGAGACCCAGAGGGTCACTTCATAATACTCAAAGGAAGAATCCACCAAGAAGACATAAACATTATAAATATATATGCACCCAACATAGGAGCACCCAAATACATAAAGAAAATCTTGGAGGATTTCAAGAAAGATATTGACAGCAACACAATTATAGTAGGGGATTTTAACACCCCACTATCAAAAATGGGCAGGTCTTCCAAACAAAAGATCAACAAAGATATTGTGTCACTTAACAATACCCTAGAGGAAATGGACTTAACTGATATATACAGAGCTTTTCATCCCAAAGAAGCAAAATACACATTCTTTTCAAGTGTCCATGGAACTTTTTCAAAGATAGACCACATGATAGGACACAAAGCAAGCCTCAACAAATTCAAGAAAATTGAAATCGTATTAAGCATCTTCTCTGACCACAAGGGTCTGAAACTAGAAACCAACCCCAAGGGTAAAAACCCAAAACACTCAAAATCATGGAGACTGAATAGCATGCTATTAAACAATGAATGGGTCAAGAACGACATTAGGGAAGAAATCAAAAACTTCCTGGAAACAAATGAAAATGAACTCACAACAACCCAAAACCTATGGGACACAGCAAAGGCAGTCCTGAGAGGGAAGTTCATAGCAATACAGGCCTACCTTAAGAAGTTAGAAACAGTTCAAACAAACAACCTAACCCTATGCCTACAAGAACTGGAGGAACAACAACAAAGACAGCCCAGAGCAAGCAGAAGGAAGGAAATAACCAAGATCAGAGCAGAACTAAATGACATAGAGACTAAAAGCACAATTGTAAGGATCAATGAATCCAGAAGCTGGTTCTTTGAAAAGATAAACAAAATCGACAAGCCTTTAAGTAGGCTTATCAAGAAGAAAAGAGAGAGGATCCAAATAAACAGAATTAGAAATGAAAGTGGAGAGATTACAACTGATACCACAGAAATACAAAGGATTGTAAGAAATTACTATGAAGACCTGTATGCTAAGAAATTTGAAACCTAGATGAAATGGACACATTTCTAGAAAAATATAATCTTCCAAAAATGACTGAAGAAGAAGCAGAAAACCTGAACAGGCCAATATCAGCAAAGGAAATTGAAGCAGTCATCAAGAAACTCCCATCACACAAAAGCCCTGGACCAGATGGTTTCAGAGGAGATTTCAACAAAGCATTTAAGGAAGAACTAACCCCTATCCTTCACAGACTATTCGAAAAAATCCAAACTGATGGAAGACTCCCAAACTCTTTTTATGAAGCCAACATCATCCTAATCCCAAAACCAGATAAAGACACAACGAAGAAAGAAAACTTCAGGCCAATATCGCTGATGAACATAGACACTAAAATTCTCAACAAAATATTAGCAAACTGCATCTAGCAATACATTAAAAAGATCATCCACCATGATGAAGTGGGATTCATCCCAGGGATGCAAGGATGGTACAACATTCGCAAATCAATAAACATAATACATCACATCAACAACAGCAAAGACAAAAATCACATGATCATATCAATAGATGCGGAAAAAGCGTTCGATAAGATACAGCACCCATTTCTGATAAAAACACTCAGCAAAGTGGGAATAAAGGGAGCAATCCTCAACATAATTAAGGCCATATATGAGAGACCTACAGCCAACATCGCACTCAATGGACAAAAACTTAGAGCTTTCCCACTAAGATCAGGAACAAGACAACTATGCCCTCTCTCACCACTCCTTTTCAACATAGTATTGGAAGTCCTAGCCACAGCAATCAGACAAGAAAAAGCAATAAAAGGCATCCAAATTGGAAAGGAGTAAATGAAACTGTCACTGTTTGCAGACGACATGATAGTGTACATGGAAAACCCTATAGACTCCACTCAAAAACTACTCGACCTAATAAATGAATTTTGCAGAACAGCTGGATACAGAGTCAATACCCAGAAATCAAAGGCATTCCTGTACACCAGCAACGAAACTGCAGAAACAGAAATCAGGAAAAAAATCCCATTCGATATAGCAACAAGAAAAATAAAGTACCTAGGAATAAACCTAACCAAGGAGGTAAAAGACCTGTACTCAGAAAACTACACAACACTGAAGAAAGAAATTAAGGAAGATACAAACAAATGGAAGCATGTACCATGCTCATGGATTGGAAGAATTAACATCATCAAAATGGCCATACTACCCAAAGCAATCTATAGATTCAATGCAATCCCTATTAGAGTACCCATGACATATTTCACAGATATAGAACTAACATTTCAGAAATTCATATGGAACCATAAACGACCTCGAATAGCAGCAGCAATTTTGAGAAAGAAGTACAAAGCAGGAGGGATCACAATACCTGATATCAAACTGTATTACAAGGCCACGGTAATCAAAACAGCCTGGTACTGGCATAAAAACAGGCACATAGACCAATGGAACAGAATAGAGAGCCCAGAGATAAACTCAAATCTATACGATCAATTAATATTTGACAAAGGAGGCAGGAGCATAAAATGGAGCAAAAACAGTCTCTTCAACAGATGGTGTTGGGAGATCTGGACAGCTACGTGCAAAAAAATGAAACTCGATCACCAACTTACGCCATACACGAAAATAAACTCAAGATGGAAAAAAGACTTAAATATAAGCCGTAACACCATAAAAGTCCTTGAGGAAAACATTGGCAGGAAAATCTCAGCCATTCCACGCAGCAACATCCTCACAGACACATCCCCTAAAGCAAGGGACATAAAGGAAAGAATAAACAAATGGGACCTCATCAAAATAAAAAGCTTCTGCATGGCTAAAGAAAACAGCACCAAATTACAAAGAGAACCAACAATATGGGAAAACATATTTGCCAATGATACCTCAGACAAGGGCCTGATCTCCAAAATATATAAAGAACTCACACGACTCCACTCCAGGAAGACAAACAACCCAATTAAAAAATGGGCAAAGGACTTGAACAGACACTTCTCCAAGGAAGACATACAGAAGGCCCAGAGACATATGAAAAGATGCTCAGCATCGCTAGCCATCAGAGAGATGCAAATTAAAACCACAATGAGGTATCATCTCACACCAGTCAGAATGGCCAACATAAACAAATCCACAAACAAATGTTGGAGAGGATGTGGAGAAAAGGGAACCCTCGTGCACTGTTGGTGGGAATGCAGACTGGTGAGGCCACTGTGGAAAACAATATGGAATTTCCTCAGAAAACTAAAAATGGAACTGCCCTTTTACCCAGTAATTCCGCTGCTGGGATTATACCCTAAGAACACTGAAACACCAATCCAAAAGAATCTGTGCACCCCAATGTTCATAGCAGCACAATTTACAATAGCCAAGTACTGGAAGCAACCGAAGTGCCCATCAGCAAACGAGTGGATCCAAAAACTATGGTATATTTACACAATGGAATTCTACGCAGCAGAGAGAAAGAAGGAGCTTATACCCTTTGCAACAGCATGGATGGAACTGGAGAGCATTATGCTAAGTGAAATAAGCCAGGAAGTGAGGGACAAATACCATATGATCTCACCTTTAACTGGAACATAAGCAATAGAAGGAAAGAGCAAACAAAATATAACCAGAGACATTGAAGTTAAGAACAATCTAACAATAGCCAGGGGGTGGGGGCGGGGACAGTGGGTAGAGGGGATTACAGGAACTACTATAGAGGACACATGGACAAAACCAAGGGGGAGGGTGGAGAGGGGGGAGGGAGGTGGGTTCACCTGGGGTGGGGTGGAGGGATGGGGAGAAAAGGCATAGAACTGTAATTGAATAACAATAAAAAATAAAAAAAAAAGAAAGGTTAAGTGATAGAGATTTCACAGGTGTTGAGTGAATCTGGGTTGCCTATGGAATGCTTTCAACTGGTGAGCAATAGTGTATCCTAGTTGCAGCCCCTGATGATCCAATAAATCTTTCTTATGGATTGAGACTCCTGACCAAAGCCAGAGTTAGGATGGCTATAGATAAAGTATAGCACTAGAAGTGGAGGATGTAATTACTATGACAGATGTGTACACTGATTTAACTACCTGTTGTGCATTAGTACAGCATTTGGGCACTATGTAGCTTATCATTTTACCCATTAATGCACAATATCAAAAGTATTTTCCAGTGACTCCTTTAAATACCCCATCTGGTTTATTAATAGGTGGACATGAACTTAGACAGCCTAAAAAATTACAAGACACAAAGGTGGCCCTCTCTCAGACACATGGGTGGGAAGGTCAGAAAGAAGTGTCTCTTAAGAAAAAGTGGGGTTGACTGGAGAAACAAAAGATGAACCAGCACAAGGAATCAGAACCAAGTAATCTGTTTTACCATTAATGTTTACTATAATGAGAATTGACAATGTAGCATAAATGCTGGGCTAGCTAGCTCAGGTCCTAGGTGGTTCTGTATAATTCTAAATATCAGACCTGATGCAATAAGATCATCAGAAATTTCAGGTCACCATGGTTAAGTTTTAAAGGAGCCTGAAACATGAAGAAGGCTGAGATTTTCACATAGACTTTGTTAATAGGACATCTAAGTGACCAGTAAACTAGTTAAAGTAGTAAATGAATCTCCCACGTATTCTACCATTTTCACAATAAAAAAAAAAAAAGGATAGTTTCTGATTTCAGCAAACACCTATTTGTCCTTGCAGTTGGGTTCCAGGGAGATTTTAGGGCCACTAGGTACTCTAAGCAAAAAATTCCTGGGGGTATGGTGATTTGAGTCATCCTAATCTTAGGGCAGCCAGGAAGAAGAGTGCCTGCCCATCAGAATGAGTTGCTTCCTATAGAATCTAGGTCCAGGGCTGCTTTAGACTACCTAGTCAGAGGGTGGTTTAACCTGTCTTGTTTTGAGTGAAACTTGGTCACTTCTTAAAGATCACTTCATTTTTTTTATCAAGGACTCGCAAACTATGTGTTTGGTAATAAAAATTTTGACATAAATCAAAATTACTAATCTGTCCTTTCCTAAAGGACAATATATTGTAGAAACTACAGATTAGTAGTTCCCTTTCTGCTCCCAGTTTTCTTCCACCACCAAGAACAGCTCTGAGATAATGTTCATCTCAATAAACGTTTATTAAACATCTACAATATACAAAGTACTGAGCTTGCTGAAGCAAAAAAGAAAAAGACAAGCTTAATATTCAAGGAGTTTGCACTTCAAAAAGAAAATATAAAAATAACTATATGAGACAATGAATAAGCACTCCAATAAAGATATAAATAAAGCCTTAAGGGAGCCCAGAAAAGAGAATACAATTTCAGCTGGAATTCTATGAAAACTGTAAATGCTTTTATTAAGTGATTTTGGGACTGTGTCTGTGACTGAAGATTTTTAGTTCACTTAAAGTAAATTGGCACTTTCTCTCTCTCTGTTTTTGTTTATGTCTTTCTTATTTTGGACTTTAAATTCATCTACATGTTAAGTTTTTGATTTTACAAAGCATTACCTTTCCTTGAGAAAAGAAACCATTCACTAGGTGGCAATAAAGACCAAATCTATAAATGATCATAGCATACAAAGCACTTTTTGAATATTGAAAAATGTTTTTAGGATTTTATGTCTTGCCAATAAAGTATAAGAATTCTACATTCATTGTAATTTCTTTTAAGGAAACTCACCCATTGTGGCCACTTGCCTACTGATTTGCAAATGTCTTTTTTGTTTGTTTTTTGTTTTTTAAATTTTATTTATTTATTTTTATTCAGATACAATTGTCTGCATTTTCTCCCCATCCCTTCACCCCACCCCAGCCAGTCCCACCTCCCTCCCCCACCTCTACCCTCCCCCTTGATTTTGTCCTTGTGTCCTTTATAGTAGCTCCTGTAGACCCCTCACCCCACTATCCCCTCCCCACTCCCATCTGGCTATTGTTACAATGTTCTTAATTTCAATGTCTCTGGTTATATTTTGTTTCCTTTTTCTTTTGTTGATTATGTTCCAGTTAAAGCAAATGTCTTAAGTGAATGGGTGCTTCAAATACTTTTGTCCTTTTCACAGAAGCTAAAATAAAGGAATAGTGTTTAGAACGTAAACTAGAAAAGAAGTTGAATCAAAATTATATTTAAAAAGACTCCAGTAAAATTTATAATTTCCTTAGATTCGAGTAGACAGATGATCAGAAGACAATTAACTAAGAACTGTTAATGCTCAGATAAGTTCAAAGAGAAAAAAGTATCAAACAGATTTTTTTAAAAAATCAGGTTACACAAAAGAATATAAATAATCCTGTACAGTAATCAGAGAAATGTAACAGCTCAAGGCATCATTTCTTTTTTTTAAAATATATTTATTGATTATGCTATTAAAGTCCTCCCATTCCCCCCACACTCCACTCCATCCTGCCCACCCACTCCCTCCCACATTCCCCCCCTATAGTTCATGTCCATGGGTCGTACTTATAAGTTCTCTGGCTTCTACATTTCCTACACTATTCTTACCCTCCCCATGTCTATTTTTCACCTAACATCTATGTTACTTATTCTCTGTACCTTTCCCCCCCCCTCCCCCTCCCACTCCCCTATTGACATCCCTCCATGTGATCTCCATCTCTATGGTTCTGTTCCTGTTCTAGTTGTTTGCCTAGTTTGCTCTTGTTTTTGTTTTAGGTGTGGTTGTTAATAACTGTGAGTTTGCTGTCATTTTTACTGTTCCTATTTTTGATCTTCTTTTTCTTAGGTAACTCCCTTTAACATTTCCTATAATAAGGGCTTGGTGCTGATGAACTTCTTTAACTTGACCTTATCTGAGAAGCACTTTATCTTCCCTTCCATTCTAAATGATAGCTTTGCTGGATACAGTAATCTTGGATGTAGGTCCTTGCGTTTAATCTTGGGTAATGTAATGATGATGTGCCTTGGTGTGTTCCTCCTTGGGTCCAGCTTCTTTGGGACTCTCTGAGCTTCCTGGACTTCCCGGAAGTCTATTTCCTTTGCCAGACTGGGGAAGTTCTCCTTCATTATTTGTTCCAATAAGTTTTCAATTTTTTGTTCTTCCTCTTCTCCTTCTGGCACCCCTATAATTTGGATATTGGAATGTTTCAAGATGTCCTGGAGGTTCCTATACCTCTCGTCATTTTTCCAAGTTCCTGTTTCTTCATTCTTTTCTGGTTGGATGTTTCTTTCTTCCTTCTGGTCCACACTGTTGATTTGAGTCCCAGTTTCCTTCGCATCACTATTGGTTCCCTGTACATTTTCCTTTGTTTCTCTTAGCATAGGCTTCATTTTTTCATCTGGTTTTCGAACAAATTCAACCAATTCTGTGAGCGTCTTGATAACCAGTGTTTTGAACTGTGCATCCGGTAGGTTGGCTATCTCTTCCTCGCTTTGTTGTATTTTTTCTGGAGCTTTGAAGTGTTCTGTCATTTGGGCCATTTTTTTTTTTGTCTTGGCCTGTCTGTTACTTAAAGGGGCGGAGCCTTAGGTGTTCCCGGGGTGGGGTAATGCTGGTTGCTGTGCTGTGAAGCTGTACCTGGGGGAGGGGCCAAGAGGGAGCAATGGCGCCCACCTCACTCTCTCTGGGTTTCAGTCTTTCAGTCAGCTACCCACAATCAAACTGGGCCCTTCTGGTGCTGGTTCCCGAGTGGGTGGGCCTGTGCACGCCCTAGGCCCCTGTGGGTCTCTCCAGCGACCTCTCCCGTGAGGCTGGGAGTCTCTCCTGCTGCCACCCCAACCCCCACGGGCGTTTTCAATCAGAGGTTTGAGGCTTTATTTCCCCAAGCTGGAGCCCTGGGTTGTGCGGTCTGCTTCACTCCCCGCCGTTTATCCGGTTTATCTGTGCGAGAATGTGGGGCCACAGGGTGCTACCCGCTGCTCTGCCTGTCCCGTTCTCCGCCACTCTGAGTCCGGCCCTCTGGGTTTATCTGTTCGCGAATGTGGGGCCACAGGGTCTGCTAGTGGTCAGACTGCCTGCCCGGTTTGTCCCACACTCCGTCAGTCTGGGTTCCGCCACGGCAATACAGTCCTCTCCTCCCAGGCTGCCCGTCTCCACCCCTCCTACCGGTCTGGATGAATGTTTATTTTTTATTTGCTTGGTGTTGAACCCCCTTGCCTTTCGATTCTCTGTCAGTTCTGGTTGTGCGAGGAGGCGCAGTGTGTCTACCTACACCGCCATCTTGGTTCTCCAAGGCATCATTTCATAACAAGTAAATTCTTCTTGCTGTGATAATACCAAATGTGGTGAGGTTACGAAATAACTTGTAAACTAATGATAACATGATTAACCTCTTCTGGAAAACGATATGGCGATAGTAAAAGTAATACAAAATTCAGACTCACTAGCTCAAGAATCCAAATTCTGAGGATTTATCCTAAAGAACTCAACAAAAGAATAAAATCTATAAATATTGTATTAACAAATTGTCAATTGTCATGTCAATAACAGAAGGATAAGCTGGAAACAACACATATGCTATGGATAAATAATATCTCAATTAGAAAGAAAGCTGCCTGTGGGTTTCTCAGTGTGTGAATAGGACCAGAAGGACTTCTGGAGTTGGAAGGGCAAAGCCAGAAAAGTAGCCTCACATAGACTGCCCTGTGCAGAGCTCTAGCTTAAACCTGTAGTGAGCAATACTGATAACAAATTGCATAGGGTAGAGGATGGAACAGGAACTGAGGTGAATATAGAAAGAATGAGGAGAGCTACATATTGATACAATAAGAAAGGTTGAAAAATGAAAGCAAGCTACTAATGTCTGAGGCAAGGTAATGGCAATATGAGTCAGCTGGGAGAGAGTTGGCATCTACTTAAATCACTGCATTGATATTATATAACAAGAGCTTTCTTCTTTATGTTTTTGTGCTTCTTTGTACTTTCCATATTCTCCACAATAAACATGTTATATTTACAATCAGAAAAAAAATGTTACTTGTAAAGAGAAAATAAAACACAAGAGTCTAATCCTTGCTGCTCTAAGTACTTTATATAACCTGTTTACAAATGCAGAATCTCAGGGCCCACCACAGACACAGTGAATCAGAATCTGCAGATTAACAAATCTACATGGGATTTCCATGCATATTTACAGTCTGAGAAACACTACTCTAGTTCCTTCTGGTCCCTGCGCACCCCAAAATGTGTGCTGGATGAGAACCTACCAGATTCTGCTGCAGCCTTTCTGGGTGAAGACATTTCCCCATGTGCAGATGAGATGGGTAAAAAGCTTCTTGTGTCCTGAGACTCAAGCAGAAGATCTAACCAGTATCCTGGAGCAAGCACACAATTGATGTTCACCTGGTCAACACACAATGTAAAGGATTTTCTATTAGACGACTAGAGTTTTCACAGCTTGACATATTACTCATTTATTCAGTCACTGTCACTCAGTGATTTGATACTTTTAATGCCATAGTTATGCTGAAATAAGTGCTAGGAATGTAATGAATGGATGTAAGAATTAACTACAGAGTATGTCTTCAAGGAGTTCATGTTTAATCTATAAAATGTCCTCACATAGGATAAATATTTTTTTCTATTCTAACCTTTCCTATAGAGGCCTGTGAAATCATGTTATATTACCTGCATTGGTTAAAACCTAGAGTAATTTTTTCTCTGGCAACCTCTCAATTAGCTTCTTCCAAATGAAATGGGATTACTATAATCTGAATCTAAAAGTTAATGTTTTAAATATATATTTTAACATTTTTAGATATAGGATGTTAAGAAAGATCATTTTAGGTGGAGGGATGGGGAGAAAAGGCACACAACTGTAATTGAATAACAATAAAAAATTAAAATTAAAAAAAATGATACGGAACCAAGATGGTGGCGTAGGTAGACACACTGTGCCTCCTTGCACAACCAGAACTGACAGAAAATCGAACAGCAAGGAAGTCCGACACCTAAGAAATAAAAAATAAACATTCATCCAGACTGGTAGGAGGGGTGGAGATGGGCAGCCAGGGAGGAGAGGACTGTATTGCCGTGGGGGAACCCAGAATGACGGAGTGTGGGACAAACCGGGCAGGCAGTCTGACCACTAGCAGACCCTGTGGCCCCACATTCGCGAACAGATAAACCCAGAGGGCCGGACTCAGAGTGGCGGAGAACGGGACAGGCAGAGCAGCGGGTAGCACCCTGTGGCCCCACATTCTCGCACAGATAAACCGGATAAACGGCGGGGAGTGAAGCAGACCGCACAACCCAGGGCTCCAGCTTGGGGAAATAAAGCCTCAAACCTCTGATTGAAAACGCCCGTGGGGGTTGGGGTGGCAGCAGGAGAGACTCCCAGCCTCACGGGAGAGGTCGCTGGAGAGACCCACAGGGGCCTAGGGCGTGCACAGGCCCACCCACTCGGGAACCAGCACCAGAAGGGCCCAGTTTGATTGTGGGTAGCTGACTGAAAGACTGAAACCCAGAGAGAGTGAGGTGGGCGCCATTGCTCCCTCTTGGCCCCTCCCCCAGGTACAGCTTCACAGCACAGCAACCAGCATTACCCCACCCCGGGAACACCTAAGGCTCCGCCCCTTTAAGTAACAGACAGGCCAAGACAAAAAAAAAAATGGCCCAAATGACAGAACACTTCAAAGCTCCAGAAAAAATACAACAAAGCGAGGAAGAGATAGCCAACCTACCGGATGCACAGTTCAAAACACTGGTTATCAAGACGCTCACAGAATTGGTTGAATTTGTTCGAAAACCAGATGAAAAAATGAAGCCTATGCTAAGAGAAACAAAGGAAAATGTACAGGGAACCAATAGTGATGCGAAGGAAACTGGGACTCAAATCAACAGTGTGGACCAGAAGGAAGAAAGAAACATCCAACCAGAAAAGAATGAAGAAACAGGAACTTGGAAAAATGACGAGAGGTATAGGAACCTCCAGGACATCTTGAAACATTCCAATATCCAAATTATAGGGGTGCCAGAAGGAGAAGAGGAAGAACAAAAAATTGAAAACTTATTGGAACAAATAATGAAGGAGAACTTCCCCAGTCTGGCAAAGGAAATAGACTTCCGGGAAGTCCAGGAAGCTCAGAGAGTCCCAAAGAAGCTGGACCCAAGGAGGAACACACCAAGGCACATCATCATTACATTACCCAAGATTAAACGCAAGGACCTACATCCAAGATTACTGTATCCAGCAAAGCTATCATTTAGAATGGAAGGGAAGATAAAGTGCTTCTCAGATAAGGTCAAGTTAAAGAAGTTCATCAGCACCAAGCCCTTATTATAGGAAATGTTAAAGGGAGTTACCTAAGAAAAAGAAGATCAAAAATAGGAACAGTAAAAATGACAGCAAACTCACAGTTATTAACGACCACACCTAAAACAAAAACAAGAGCAAACTAGGCAAACAACTAGAACAGGAACAGAACCATAGAGATGGAGATCACATGGAGGGTTGTCAATAGGGGAGTGGGAGGGGGAGAGGGGGGGAAAGGTACAGAGAATAAGTAGCATAGATGATAGGTGGAAAATAGACATGGGGCGGGTAAGAATAGTGTAGGAAATGTAGAAGCCAAAGAACTTATAAGTATGACCCATGGACATGAACTATAGGGGGGGAATGTGGGAGGGAGTGGGTGGGCAGGATGGAGTGGAGTGAGGGGGGGAATGGGACAACTGTAATAGCATAATCAATAAATATATTTTTAAAAAATAGACTGCAAAAAAATAGATCATTTAAAACATGGGAGTAAGGCAAAAAATAGGCAGCATGTCCTTTCAATGTTATACAAGGATGATGTTTAACAGGTCCTCTCAAGGATTATATAATTATGTGGATAATACATAAATACTTGTGTATTTTTATACTTTATTCAAATCACTGTTTACTATTGATTCAGAGTCCTAGACTTTGTCAATTATATCTTA
Source organism: Desmodus rotundus (assembly GCF_022682495.2). Classification (NCBI taxonomy): domain Eukaryota; kingdom Metazoa; phylum Chordata; class Mammalia; order Chiroptera; family Phyllostomidae; genus Desmodus; species Desmodus rotundus. The sequence continues at coordinate 66,099,575 of NC_071390.1, forward strand.
CCCTATAGATTTTTGTTCAGTAGCAATACAAATAATTTCTAAGAAAAGCATCAAAGATTATAATTTATTGTCCTGTCAGATATTAACCATCCGAATGATTACTTTCTGCATAAATATTGGTTTTCTTTATAATTAAAAAAAGCAACAACACTATTCCTTAAAAAACAATAACAACTAATCTAAAATTAATTCTAAAAAGGTATAAAAATCCTAAGCAATAGTCCAAAAAACTTATACTGGGAATTTGATCATTATAAGTACAGATTTCACAGGAAGGAAGTCTTATCCCTGGGGTCACTTCAGGTATTGGAGGAAGATTACTCAGTATTAGGCATTGGGCCTTCTTTTATTCCCTTTTCTCCAGGCCAGTCTAGGTCTCAGAGAGTGGGATGTCATAGACTTTTAAAAAGAACTGGCAGTGACCTCAGGTTAAAATTCTATATGTTGGCATCTTGTGTCTAACATAAATTACAAGAAAACTATCATTCCTAGCATCTACTTCAGTTGTAATTGAGTTTGAGATAAACTGAAAATAGCACCCCAGATGAGAATATGAGAATATGTCCAGAATTCATTGGCTCTTCTATCTCATTCTAACTCCTGAAACAAAATGTCATGCCTTTGTTGACTGAGCAAAGCAAACATGTGTGTGATCAGATGAGACCACTTTGCACCATATTGAAGGTTTTATTTCTCAGTCCTTAATGCTGTATCCTAAAACAAGTAATACTTTATTTTTTAGGTTCCCCTTCTCAGGGTTAATTTACTGATTTTCTATATCTACCCTAGGATTTGAAGGGAAATATTTAATTTAGGATCCTGACTTCCATAACTTTCCAGAGTTCTTGACATGATTATGCAGATTGCTTGGTGATATATACACATTTTACATGGGACAGGCATACGTCATTTTATTGTACTTTGCTTTACTGCACCTCACAAACAATTGAATTGTTTACAAACAAAGGTCTGTGGCCGGTCTGGCTTTCACCACTCTTATTCAACGTGGTACTAGAAGTCCTAGCCACCCCCATCAAACAAGAAAAAGAAATAAAAGGCATCCAAATTGAAAAGCAAGAAGTAAAACTGTCATTATTTGCAGATGACATGGAACTGTATATACAGAACACTAAAGATTCCACCAAAATACTACTAGAGATGATAAATGAACTCAGTAGATGAGCAGGATACAAAATATATATCCAAATATCAGTGGCATTTTTATATACCAATAATGAACTACCAGAAAGTGAAACTAAGAAAACAATCCCACTTATAATTGTATCAAAAAATAAAATACCTAGAAATAAATCTATCCAAGGATTAAAACCTGTACTCAAAAAATTATAAGAACTGAAGAAAGAAGTTGAAGAAGATGCAAATAAATGGAAGCATATACTGTGTTCATGGATAGGAAGAATTAATATCATTAAAATGTCTATACTACCCAAAGCAATCAATAGAGTCAATGCAATTCCTATCAAGATAACAACGATGTATTTCACAGAACTAGAACAAATATTCTAAAAATTTATATAGAACCACAAAAGACCCTGAATAGCCACAGATCTTGAGAAAAAAGAACAAAGTTGGAGAAATCATGCTACCTGATATCAAACTATACTATAAGACCATAGTAATCAAAACAGGATGGTAATGGTATAAAAACAGACACATAGATCAATGGGACAGAAAAGAGAGCCCAAAAATAAACCCACACGTTTATAGTTAATTAACATTTGACAAAGGAGGTAAAAACATATTAATAAAATAGGGTAAAGATGATCTATTCGATAGTGTTGGGAAAATTGAACATATAAATGCAAAAAAAAAAAGTAGATCACTTTCTTTTACCATACATAAGAATAAACTCAAAATGAATTAAAGATCTAAACATTAGACTCTAAGCCATAAAATCCTAGTGAAAAACATAGGCAGTAAAATCTCAGACATTTCTCAAGCAATATTGTTTTCTGAAATATTGCCTCAGGTAAAGGAAACAAAGAAAAAAATAAATGGGATTACATCAAACTAAAAAGTTTTTTACACAGCAACAGAAACCATTAACAAAATAAAAAGACAACACATTGAATGCGAGAACATATTTGTTGATGATACATCTTATACGGGGTTAATATCCAAAGTTTATATAAAAACATATAAAACCTAACACCAAAAAACCCCCAAACAATACAATTTAAAAATGGGCAAAGGACCATCTGCAAAGAGTACATACAGATGGCCAATAGACATATGAAAAGATGCTGAATGTCACTAATCATCAGAGAAACACAAATTAAAACCACAGTGAGATATCATTTCACACCTATCAGAAAGGCTATAATCAATAAATCAAAGACCAAGAGAACCCTCATACATTGTTGGTAGGAATGCAGATTGGTATAGCCATTGTGGAAAGCAGTATGGAGTTTCCTCAAAAATTGATAATGGAACTTCCTTATGACCCAGTGATTCCAGTTCTAGGAATTTATCTGATGAAAACCAAAATACTAATTTGAAAGAATATATGCACCCCTATGTTCATTGCACCCTTATTAACAATAGCCAAACTATGGAAGAAGCCCAAATCCCCATCAGTAGATGAGTGGATAAAAAACTTGTGGTACATTTACAAAATAGAATACTACTCTGCCATAAAAATGAAGGAAATCTTACCTTTTGTGACAGCATGGATGGACCTGGTAAGAATTATCTAAGTGAAATAAACCAATCAGAGAAAGACAAGTACCATATGATTTCACTCATGTGGAATATAATTAACAAAATAAACTTACAAACTAACAAAATAGAAACAGACTTATATATACTGAGAACAGACTAACAGCTGCCAGAAGAGAGGGTATTGGGAGCTTGGGTGAATAAGGTGAAGGGGTTAAGCAAAAGAAAGAAAAAAAACCTCATAGACACAGATAACAGTATGGTGATTTCCAGAGGGAAAGGGGGGTATGGAAGGTAGAAGAGGGTAAAAGGGGATTAAATGGTAATGGAAAGAGACTTGACCTGGGCTGGGAAACACACAATCAGTATATAGATGATATATTATAGATTGTACACATGAAACCTATATAATTTTATTAACCAATGTCACCCTGATAAATACAATTAAATAAATAAATAAACAGATAAACTCCCAACAAACAAAAGTCATAAACCAGATGGCATCACAGGTAAATTTTATAAACTAGTCAAAGAATTAACACCTACCTTCTCAAACCATTCCAAAAAACTGAAGAGGTGGGGAGGCTCCCAAACTCATTTTTGTGAAACCGGCAGTACCCTGATACCAAAACTAAGACATTACAAAACAACAGTTATAGGCCAATATCCCTGATGAACACAGATGCAAAAATCTTCAACAAAATATTAACAAACCAATGAAGTAATACATTAAAAAGGTCACATACCACGACCAAAGTGGGATATATTCTTGGGGAGCAAAGTCAGTTCTACATCCATAAATCAATTGAACAAAATAAAAGACTAAACACATATAATCATGTGATCATATTAATAGGTACAGAAAAAGCATTTGGCAAAATATACCACCAATTTGTGCTAAATTAAAAATAATATCAGCAAAGTGAGAATAAAGGAAATGTACCTCAACATAATAAAGGCCATACATAAGAAACAGACAGCTAACATATTACTCAACAGTGAGAAGCCAAAAGCTTTTTTTCTTTAAAATCAGGAATAAGACAAGTTTGTCCACTTCCACCACAGTACTGGAAGTCCTAGCTACAGAAATCACATAAAAAATAAGTAAATAAATGCATCCAAATTGAAAAGGGAGAAGTAAAATTCATTACGCACAGATGACATACTATACATAGAGAACCCTAAAGATTCCACCAAAAAAACCCTACTAGAACTGATAAACAAATTCAGTAAAGCAGAAAGACAAAAATTAATATTCAGAAATTGGCTGTATTTTTATACATCAATAATGAACTATCAGAAAGACGAATTAAGAAAATAATCCCATTTACAATAGCATCAAAAAAATTAAAAGCCTTGAATTCAGCCAATGGTTCTTTGAGTACAAAGACCTGTATTCAAGAAAATTATAAGATATTGAAAAAGATACAAATAAATGGAAGTATATATCATGCTCATAGATAGGCACTAAAATAAAGAACAAACTGATAGCAACCACAGGGGAGGAGAGAGAGTGATAATGGGGAAAAGAAGGAGAAGGGTCATCAAGGAACATGTATAAAGGATTCATGGACAAAGCCAAAGGGGGGTAGGATTGACAGTGGGAGGTAGGGGTGGGGTGGTGGGGGAAAGTGGTGGTGGGAAAATGGAGACAAATATACTTGAACAATGATTTTAAAAAGTTTAACAAAAGAGCTGTTTTGGAATGTCAAATATAAGTTTCAGTCTTTGAAAAAAAAAAGAATTAACATTGTTAAAATGTCCATACTACCCAAAGCAACATATAGTTTCAACACAATCCCTATCAAAATACCATGGCAGTTGTCCCTCACTGCCTGGCTTATTCCACTTAGCATAATGCTCTCCAGTTCCATCCACACAAATACCATATGATCTCACCTTTAACTGGAACCTAATCAACAAAAGAAAAAAGCAAACAAAGTATAACCAGAGACATTGAAGTTAAGAGTAATCTAACAATAACCAGAGGCAAGTGGGGAGGGTTGAGTGGGGAGAGGGGTTTTCAGGAATTACTATAAAGGACACATGGACAAAACCAAGGGGGAGGGTGGAGGCAGGGGAGAGAGGTGAGTTTGACTGGGGTGGGGTGGAGGGGTGGGGAGAAAATGCAGACAACTGTAACTGAACAACAATAAAAAAAATGTTTAATTAAAAAAAAAAACCATGGCATTTTTCACAGAACTAGAAAAAATAATTCCAATATTTATGTGGAACCACAAATACCCAGAATAGCCAAAAATTGGAGGTATAATGCTACTTAATATCACACAATACTACAAGCCTATAGTAATCAACATGGCATGGTACTGACATAAAAACAAACACATAGATCAATGGAAGAGAATAGACAGCCCAGAAATAAATCCACACCTACATGGTCAACTAATCTAGGACAAAGAAGGCAAGAATGCACAATGAGGTAGAGAATCTAACCAATAAATCGTGTTGGGAAAACTATACAGATGCATGCAAAAAAGTGAGACTAGGCAACTTTTTTACACCATAAAATCAAAGTAGATTAAATACCTAATATAAGACCTGAAGCCATAAAACTCCTAGAAGAAAACTTAGACACTGAACTCTCTGATATTGCCCTTAGTAATATTTTTTGTATATTTTCTCAGGCAAGGGAAACATATCTAAGAATAAACAAATGGGACTACATTGAACTAAACAAAATTTTGCACAGAAAGGAAAACACCAACAAAATGAAAAGACAAGTTATATATTGGGAGAAGCTATTCATTAATGATACATCCTATAGAGGGTTAATATTGAAAATTTATAAAGAATGCATACAATTTAACACCAAAAAACCAAACAATCCTGTTAATAAATGGGCTGAGGTCCCAAATAGACATTTTTCCAAAGCAGACATACAGATCGTCAATAAACATATGAAAAGAAGCTCAAACTCACTAATCATTAGAGAAATGTAAACTAAAACCACAATGATGCATGTCCTTTATGCATGTCCAAATGGCTATCATCAATAAATCAACAAACAAGTGTTGGTAAGGATGTAGAGAAAAAGGAACCCTTGTGCATTGTTGGTGGGACTGAAAATTGCTATAGCCACTACAGAAAACAGTATGGGGGTTCCTCAAAAAACTAATAGAACTACTTAGACTCAGCAATTCTACTTCTGGGTGTTTATCCAAGAAAACATAAAACACTAATTCTAAAAGATATATGCACCCCTATGTTCACTGCAGCATTATTTATAATAGCCAAAATGGAAGCAACCCAACTATCCATCATTAGACAAATGCATAAAGAAGTTGTACATATATACAATGGAATCTTATAAGCCATAAAAAAGGAAGGAGCTCTTGCCATTTGCAACGACATGGATGGACCTAGATGATATTATGCTAAGTGAAGTCAGACAGAGAAAGACCATATCATTTTGCTTACATGTAGGATCTAAAAACACAAAGTAAATAAAACAGAAACAGATTCATAAATACAGAGAACAAATTGGTGGTTGGCAGAGAGGAAGAGCATTGGGGAACTGAATGAAAAAGGTGAAGGGATTACAAAGTACAAATTAGCAGTTATAAAAAATAATCACAGGGATATAAAGTACAGCATAGGGAATTAAGCCAATAATATTGTAATAACTATGTATGTGTGGTGTCGATGGGTACTAGAGTAATTAGGGTAATCACCTCGTAATTTATATAAATGTCTAATTGCTATCTTGTACATCTGAAACTAATGTAATATTTTATGTTACGATCTTTGGTTTGTATCATTGATGGCATAAATTGCTTTGGTATATTCCCTCAATCCTCCTGAACCTCAGATCCTTCTGACTATCCATCTGTTTGTTCTTCCTTGTTTCCTTCCCTCCTATCTTCCTCTTTCTCTTTCAGAAGAAAACCAGTAATTACATGATAGTGCTTACTCCAAAATATACAGTTCCTACCTTGAATCAGTAGACTTTGGCTTGCATTACCTAAAGAACTACTATTTATAAGGTACAGCTGAACCATTTCCATAACTGAGATATCAGTCAAGAGCATAAGCACGTTACATTTGTGTACAGACAAGAGTTACCCAAATAGTCCTGAGTCTATTATGCTTAAAAAGGCCTATATGCACGGCTAGGCCTTAAATGGCATCTAGAAATTTTCCTGGTAAAACTTCTCCTAAATGATAAGAGTGATTCACTGTGCCTCAACTGTACAAATGATGTCATGTATGCTAACATCTGCTTTCCTTCTGGGTGTCTGGAATTTCAGGGACACCTCCATGACTGACCCCTGAAAATGACACTAAATTTCCAGGGAGCTTCCCTGGTACACACTTCCCACAAGCTGTCACAACGTGTTGCTTGTGTCACACAGGAAGCAATTAAGTGCTTCCTGTGTGACTCCACTAAGAGAGGAAGCTTGCATCTGCTTTCCTCCTACAAAGAACTGAATGTTTACGTCCCTCCATAATTCATGTATTAAAACCCTAATCCCAAACTGATGGTATTTGGAGGTGGAGTATTTGGGAAGTAATTAGGTCATGAGGGTTCAACCCTCATGAATAGGGCTAGTGCCCTTATAAGAAGAGACTGGAGAGCTAGCTAGCTCTCTTTCCACCATGTGAGGATACAACGAGGTAGCAGTACACAACCCACAACCTAGAAGAGAGCCCTCACCAAAACCCAACCATGTAACCTGATCTCAGACTTCCAGCCTGAGATCAGTAGGATATAAATGTTTATTGTTTAAGCTACTCAGTTTATGGTATTTTGTTATAGCAACCCAAAATGACTAAGACAGAAATTGGTACTGAGAAATAGGGGTGCTGATGTAAAAAATACTTAATGCAGAAGTAACTGGGTAATGCCTAGAGGCTGGAAGAGTTTTGAGGCTACATTTTTGGCCATTAAGGAACCTTTAACAAATTTAAAAGGGTAGAACTCATACAAAGTATGCTCTCAAACCACAGTGAAATTAAACTAGAAATAAATAAAAGAGGGACAGCTGGATATTAAACATGTGATTAAATAACACATAGGTCAAGGAAGTCTCAAGAGAAATGTTAAAATATTTTAAGCTAAATAAAAATGGAAGTGCAACTTATCAAAATTCATGAGAGACAGCAAAAGCAGTGCTTAGGAAAAAATTTGTAGCACTGAATGCAAATATTAAGAAAAAAAATAAAATTAACAACTAGGCTTCTACCTCAGGAAATTAGAGAAAAAGGAGCAAAGTAAACATAAAATAAGCAAAAATAAATGAATAATAAAAATTAGAGCAGAAATAAGTGAAATTGGTGAAATCATATAGTATTTCTCTTTCACCACCTGGCTTGTTTCACTTAGCATAATGTACTTCAACAACAATAAAAAAAGTTAAAAAAAAGAAAGAAATGAAATTGATAATAGAAAATCAATAGAGAAAATCAATAAACCCAAAAGCTGGTTCTTTGTAAAAAAAATTAATAAAATTGATAAATGTACAGTCAGGGTAACCAAGAAAAAAGTGAGAGGTCACAAATTATTAATAACAAAAATGAAAGGGTGGTCATCACTACTGATCCCATGGATATTAAAAGGATAAAAAATGAATTTTATAATGCCCCCAAATTTGGCAACTTAAAGAAACCAGTCCCTTATAAAATGAAAACTGACCAATACTCACAAAAGGAAAAATAGATCATCTGAATAGGCCAATGTCTATTAAAGAAATTGAATCATTTCCTATACTATTCTCAACTTCCCCCTGTCTATGGAGAGGCCAAAAAACTTATATGTATGACCCATGGACATGAACTAAGGTATGGGTGGGAATGCTGGAGGGTGGGGGGAGGGTGCAGGGTGGAGGAGGATAAAGGGGAGAAAAAATTGGGACAACTGTAATAGCATAATCAATAAAAAACTCTTGAAGAAAGAAACTGAATCAATAACTGATGACATTCCAATATGAAAAGCACCAGACTCAAATGTTCTCACCAGTGAATTTTATGTAACATTTAAGAAAAAAAAACTAGATCAATTCTCTCAAATCTCTTCTGAAATATAGAACAAGAGGAAACACTTCCTCACTCATTCTATGAAGCTAGCATTGCCCTAACATCAAAACCCAAATAAAGACATTAGAAGAAGGAAAAACTATAGACCAACATCATTCATGAACATAGATACAAAACTATTCAAAAATAGTATTAGCTAATCAAATCCAATAAAGAATGTATAAAAAGAATTATATACTATGACCAGCAGAACTTATTCCAGGTATGCAAAATTGGTTCAACATTTGGAATTCAATTAATGTAATACAACAAAACAGGCTAAAGAAGAAAAATCATACTATCACATCAACATATGCAAAACTTTTGACAAGATCCAAATTCCATTTATGATTTTTAAAAACTCTCAGAAAACTATGACAAAAGGAGAACTCCTTTCTCAACTTGATAAAGAACACCTATAAAAAAAAACCCTACAGGTTACTTAATGGTGAGAAACTAGATACTTCTATGACAGGGAACAAGGCAACAATGTCCTCTCTCACCACTCCTATTCAAGATCATATTAGAAGTCATAGCTAATGCAATAAGACAATAAAGGAAGTAAGGAGTATAGAAATAGGAAAAAAGAAATAAAACTGGCATTTCTCCTTAGATGATATGATTGTCTATGAGAAAAATCCCAAAGAATCAGTAACTACAAAGAACTCCTGGAACTAATAAATAATTATAGTAAGGTTATAGGATACAAAGTTAATATGCAAATTCCTTTTCAATATATCAGCAATGAATAATTAGAATTGGAAATAAAAAACATATTACCATTACATTAATTATCTCCCAAATGAAATGCATAGTGATAAATCTAACAAAATATGTATAGGATCTATATGAGGAACTCTATAAAACTGAAGACAGAAAGCAAAGATCTAAGTAAATGTAAAGGTATTCCATGTACATGGACAGAAAAATTCAATATTGTTGAGATCTCAATTTTTCCTGATGTGATTTATAGTCAATACAATCCCTTTCAAAATCCTAGAAAGTTATTTTGTATTCATAGTTATCAACAAACTCATTCTAAAGTGTATCTGGAAAGGCAAAAAGTCCAGAAAAGCCAACACACTACTGAAAAACAAAGTTGGAACATTGATACTAAGAATGTCAAGGTGTACTATAAGCTACAGTAATTAAGATAGCATGGTACTTGTGAAAGAAAAAACAAATAGATCAATGAAACAGAATAAAGAGCCAGGACATAGACCCACACAGATACAGTCCACAACCTTTGACAAAGGAGCAATGGCAATTCAATGAAAAACAAGAATATTCTTTTTGGCAAATACCATTGAAACAATTGGACATCCATATGCAAAAATAAATCTAGACATAGACCTTATACTTTGACATAAATTAACTCAAAATGAATCATAGGCATAAATGTACTTGTAAAACACAAAACTATAAAACTTCTAGAGGATAATTGTATTGGTGCCCAAAGGCTACCATAAAAAAGTGCCACAAACTGGGTAGCTTAAAAGGAAAAACAATGCTCAACAGTGAGAAAACAACCTAATTTACAGATGATAGGAAAAGTCTAGATTGCAGTGAAAAGATTGTTGATAGAAATACAACGTTAAAGGCAGTTCTAGTGAAGGGTCAGAAAGAAAAGAGGGGAATTATAGAAAAAGCACCTAGTCTTAGAGAATACATATATGGTCTAGAACAGAACACTGCTGGAAATATGAACATTAAAGGTTCTTCTGGTGAGGCCTTACAAGGAAAGATGAACATATTATAGGACACTGGAAGAAAAGAGATCCTTGTTACAAAGTGACAGAAGCTTGGCTGATTTGGGTTCTATTGTTGGATGGAAGGTAAAACTTATTAAGGAATGAACTTGGATATTTAGCTGAAGCAAATTTGTAAGCAAAGTGATATAGCCATAGTTTCTTCTTGCTGCTAAGAGTAAAATACAAGATGAAAGAGAAAAATAGAGGAAGAAATTGTTAAGCAAAAATGACCCAGCAATTGATGGTTTGAAAAATTCTCCACATGGTTAATTCGAAGATGGCGGTGAGATAGGTGGGAGCAGAGTCCACTTCCCCTCTGCACCAGTGAAACACTTAGATGATCTGAGGAACAGAGCGAACAGCCAATGGTATTCCAGCATATATGATGATGGGAGACCAAAGATGGAGGACATTGAAAGATCAAATGGTAAGAAGAGTGCTTAAGGACAATAAAGTCCCTGGGACCAGGGACCAGGGAGGCTGAAGACCCAGACTGGGGAGCAGGATCTGCTGCAGGATTCTTGGGAGAGAGCCAGGCTGGGCTGTGTGAGAGGCCAGGTGCTTATATGGACCAGGGGGGCTTGAAAAGGAAGAATTTCTCAAAAGGAAAATAGAGGCACTCAGCGGCCAGTTAGAGAACTTTCCTCAGCAGCCCTGGTCTCTTGTGCCCCTACCCCATCAGCCCCTGGACTGTGGATGCAGGATAAGCAACCCTAGCACACACCTGAATCCCAGTTGGCGCGCACCCAGATCAGCGGACTGTGCACCCACAACTGAAACCCCAGGTGGGCACACAACCTGATCAGTGGCCCGGCTGCCCCAGCTCCCCGGCCACACAGTCCCAAAGCCACGGATCAGTGTGCACACAGATCAGCAGCTCGGCTGCCTCGGCGCACAGGCCCAAAGCGCCTGGTGGGCACACACCTCGATGAGCAGCCTGGGAGCCCATACCTGAAACCCGAGAGGGCACCCACACCTGAAAACTTGGGAGGGTGCGCACCTGAATCAGCGGCTGCCTGCCCTGGTGCACAGGCGCAAAAACGGGTATCCATGCGCAACCCACTCAATGGCCTGGCGGCCCATGGGCAACCACGCGTGAAGCACCAAGGACTGAACACCTCCCACCTAGCCCCTGTGCACAGAGCCCTGCAGGACCCAATCACTCTTTAGGAGGAAGGCAGAATGCCTAGCAGAGGGGAGCTGCAGGACTAGGGGAGACTGCAGTCCCAGGAAAGACTAGACTCAGTAGGGGGCTGAACTACCCTGAAGGAGCACGAGAGCCCCTAGATTCTAGGACAGCAAAGAACAAGAAAGTGGAGTGTGAGTTGCCCCTAAATGGTGCACCTCAAGGACAGCACAACTGGTGGAATAAAGGCCTAGCGGGGAACAGAAAGACACTGAGGAACTGGACTGGAGGCTGGACAACATTGAAGAGTGTGGCTCAGGAAGGGAGAAAAGTGAAACCAACCTCTCCACCCACCCACTCCTGTTTCACAGACAGAAAGACCAGCAAAACTGACCTGACCAGTATAAAGCCAGAAGAAAAATTTTCTTTTCTTCTTTTCTCTCCTTCTTCCTTTAGTCTTTCTTTCTTTTTTTATTCCTTCTTCCTTCCTTCCTTTACATTTTATATTACTTTTCTTGCCTCCTTTTATTCATTTTTAATGTTAATTTTTCTTAAAATTGCTTCTTATCTTTCCTCTAATTTTTTTGTTCCTTCTTCCTTCCTCTCTTCCTTTCCTTTTCTATTCCTTTTTCCTTCCTACCCTTCTCCTTTCTTTTTTCCTTCTTTCTCCTTTTCCCACAGGTGACACAATAAAACATGGAGTGCTGAGAAGAACAGAGTTAGACGGTGTTACACCCATAAATGACAGCCAAAGACCAGTGAGCTCAGGAGATTAAGGAGACAGCACCACTGAATACACTGGCATTCTACCATAGAAGTTCATACCATAAACCCAGGGAGTCAGAACATATCAATTTAAGAAGCAGAGGCTAACAAGAAGAGTCTCACAAACAATAGGAAGACAAAGAAACAATCCCCAAATGAAAACAAAGGAGGGAGCCTCAGAAAGAATGCTAACTGAAATAGAGGCAAGTCAACTATCAGATACTGAGTTCAAAGCAATGGTTATCAGGAAGCTCACTGAGCTCACAGAGAACTACCAGAAACTACAGGGAAACTACAATGAACTCACTGCAAACTATATCAACATGAAAAAGAAAATAGAAACTATCAAAAAGGGACAAGAGGAAATGAAGAATACAATTTCTGAACTGAAGAACACAGTAGAAGGAATCAAAAGCAGACTTGATGAAGCAGAGGATAGGATCAGCGAGCTGGAGGATGAAGTAGAAAAAAACACACAGAAAGAGCAAGAAAAGGAAAAGAGGCTCAGAAAGAATGTAGAGGGATTAAGGGAAATGCAGGACAACTTGAAACGTAATAACATTCAAATAACAGGGATACCAGAAGGAGAAGAAGAGGAGCAAGGAATAGAAAACCTGTACGAAAAAGAAGTGATGAAACATTTCCCTAATCTGACGAGAGAAAAAGTCACCCAAATCCGGGAAACACAGAGAGTCCCAAGCAAGAGGAACCCAAAGAGGCTCACTGCAAGACACATCATAATTAAAATGGCAAAATTCCAAGACAAAGAGAGCGTCTTAAAGGCAGCAAGGGAGAAACAGGAAGTAACATACAAGGGAGCCCCAATAAGGTTAGCAAGAGACTTCTCAATGGAAATGCTCCAGCCAGAAGAGAATGGCAAAAAATATTCCAAGTAATGAGAACCAGAAGCCTTCAACCAAGGCTACTTTACCCAGCAAGGCTCTCAATCAAGATAGAAGGCCAAACAAAGAGCTTCCCAGACAAAGGAAGTCTAAAAGGATAGACCTCCACCAAACCAGATCTGCAAGTCATGCTAAAGGGACTGCTTTAAGGAAAGGAAGGAAAAGAGAAAGAGAGAGTAACACAGGTATGAAAAAATGGCAGTGAATAAATACCTATCGATATTACCCTTAAACGTAAATGGATTAAATGCTCCAATCAAAAGACATAGAATAGCTGAATGGATAAGAAAGCATGACCCACATATATGCTGCCTACAAGAGACCCACCTCAGGACAGAAGACCTAAACAGACTGAAAGTGAAGGGCTGGCAGTTACATTTTTACTTTCGTGAGGAAATTCCATATTGTTTTCCACAGTGGCCTCACCAGTCTGCATTCCCACCAACAGTGCACTAGGGTTCCCTTTCCTCCGCATCCTCTCCAACATTTGTTTGTGGATTTGTTTATGTTGGCCACTGTGACTGCTGTGAGATGGTACCTCATTGTGGTTTTAATTTGCATGTCTCTGATAGCTAGTGATGCTGAGCATCTTCTCATATGTCTCTGGGAACTCTGTATGTCTTCCTTGGAGAAGTGTCTGTTCAAATCCTTTGCCCATTTTTTAATTGGGTTGTTTGTCTTCCTGGAGTGCAGTCGTGTGAGTTCTCTATATGTTTTGGAAATCAGTCAATTGTCTGAGGTTTCATTGGCAAATATGTTTTCCCATACTGTTGGTTCTCTTTGTAATTTGGTGCTGTTTTCTTTAGCCTTGCAGAAGCTTTTTATTTTGATGAGGTCCCATTTGTTTATTCTTTCCTTTATGTCCCTTGCTTTAGGGGATGTGTCTGTGAGAATGTTGCTGCGTGGAATGGCTGAGATTTTCCTGCCAATGTTTTCCTCAAGGACTTTTATGGTGTTACAACTTATATTTAAGTCTTTTATACATCTTGAGTTTTTGGTGTATGGTGTTATTGGTGATCCACTTTCATTTTTTTATACATATCTGTCCAGATTTCCCAACACCATCTGTTGAAGAGGCTGTTTTTGCTCCATTTTATGCTTCTGCCTCCTTTGTCAAATAATAATTGACCGTAGAGACTTGGGTTTATTTCTGGGCTCTCTGTTCTGTTCCATTGGTCTATGTGCCTGTTTTTATGCCAGTACCAAGCTGTTTTGATGACAGTGGCCTTGTAATACAGTTTGATATCAGGTATTGTGATCCCTCCTGCTTTGTTCTTCTTTCTCAAAATTGCTGCAGCTATTCGGGGTCGTTTATGATTCCATATAAATTTCTGAAATGTTCGTTCTATATCTGTGAAATATGTCATGGGTACTCTAATAGGGATTGCATTGAATCTATAAATTGCTTTGGGTAGTATGGCCATTTTGATGATGTTAATTCTTCCAATCCATGAGCATGGTACATGCTTCCATTTGTTTGTGTCTTCCTTAATTTCTTTCTTCAGTGTTGTGTAGTTTTCTGAATACATCAGTAAACGAGTGGATCCAAAAACTATGGTATATTTACACAATGGAATTCTACGCAGCAGAGAGACACAAGGAGCTTATACCCTTTACAACAGCATGGATGAAAAAGGAGAGCATTATGCTAAGTGAAATAAGCCAGGCTGTGAGGGACAAATACCAAATGATCTCACCTTTAACTGGAACATAATCAATATAAGAAAAAAGCAAACAAAATATAACCAGAGACACTGAAGTTAAGAAAAATCTAACAAGAGCTGGGGGGGGGTAGTGGGAATTGGGGATTACAGGAACTACTATAAAGGACACATGGACAAAACCAAGGGGGAAGGTGGAGGTGGGTGAGGGAGGTGGGTTCAGCTAGGGTAGGGTGGAGGGATGGGGAGAAAAGGCATACAACTGTAATTGAATAACAATAAAATTTTTTTTAAAAAAGTGAAGGGCTGGAAACAAATTTTCCAAGCACACGGAACAGAAAAAAAAGGAAGGGTAGCAATACTCATATCAGACAAAATAGATTTCAAAAGAAAGGCCATAAAGAGAGACCCAGAAGGTCACTTCATAATACCGAAATGAAGAATCCACCAAGAAGACAGAAACATTCTAAATACATATGCACCCAAAATAGGAGCACCCAAATACATAAAAAAAATCTTGGAGGACTTCAGGAAAGATATTGACAGCAACACAATTATAGTAGGGGACTTTAACACCCCACTGTCAAAAATGGACAGATCTTCCAAACAAAACATCAACAAGGATATTGTCACACTTAACAATACCCTAAAGAAATGGAATTAACAGATATGTATAGAGATTTTCATCCAAAGAGGCAAAATGCAAATTCTTTTCAAGTGTACATGGAATATTTTCAAATATAGACCACATTATAGGACACAAGGAAAACCTCAACAAATTCAAGAAAATTGAAATCATATCGAGGATTTTCTCTGACCACAAGGGGCTGAAACTAGAAACCAACCCCAAAGGAATAAACCCAAAATACTCAAAATCATGGAGACTGAATAGCATGCTATTAAACAATGAATGGCTCAAGAATGAGATTAGGGAAGAAATCAAAGACTTTCTGGAAACAAAAGAAAACGATCTCACAACAACCCAAAACCTATGGGACACAGCAAAGGCAGTACTGAGAGGGAAGTTCATAGCAATACAAGCCTAATTAAAATGACAGAAACATTTCAAACAAACAACCTAACCCTACGCCTACAAGAACTCGAGCAACAACAACAAAGACAGCCCAGAGCAAGTACAAGGAAGGAAATAACGAAGATCAGAGCAGAGTTAAATGACATAAAGACTAAAAGCACAATTCTAAGGATCAATGAATCCAGGAGCTGGTTCTTTGAAAAGATAAACAAAATCGACAAGCCTTTAAGTAGGCTCATCAAGAAAAAAAGAGAGAGGATCCAAATAAACAGAATTAGAAATGAAAGAGGAGAGATTACAACTGATACCATAGAAATACAAAGGATTGTAAGAAATTACTACGAAGAACTGTATGCCAAGAAATTTGAAAACCTAGATGAAATGGACACATTTCTAGAAAAATATAATCTTCCAAAACTGAATGAAGAAGAAGCAGAAAGCCTGAACAGACCAATAACAGCAGACGAAATTGAAGCAGTCATCCAAAAACTCCCAACACACAAAAGCCCTGGAACAGATGGTTTCACAGGAGAATTCTACAAAGCATTTAAGGAAGAGCTAACCCCTATCCTTCACCGACTATTTGAAAAAATCCAAACTGATGGAAGACTCCCAAACTCTTTTTATGAAGCCAGCATCATCCTAATCCCAAAACCAGATAAAGACACAACAATGAAAGAAAATGTCAGGCCAATATCACTGATGAACATAGATGCTAAAATTCTCCATAAAATACCTACAAACCTCATCCAGCAATACATTAAAAAGATCATACACCATGATGAAGTGGGATTCATCCCAGGGATGCAAGGATGGTACAATATTCGCAAATCAATAAACATAATGCATCACATCAACAACAGCAAAGACAAAAATCACATGATCATATCAATAGATGTGGAAAAAGCATTTCATAAGATACAGCACCCATTTCTGATAAACACACTCAGTAAGTGGGAATAGAGGAAGTATTCCTCAACATAATAAAGGCCATATATGAGAGACCTACAGCCAACATCATACTCAATGGACTAAAACTTAGAGCTTTCCCACTAAGATCAGGAACAAGACAATGATGTCCTTTCTCACCACTGCTATTCAACAGAGTTTTGAACGTCCTAGCCACAGCAATCTGACAAGAAAAAGAAATAAAGGCATCCAAATTGGAAGGGAGGAAGTAAAATTGTCACTGTTTGCAGACGACATGATAGTGTACTTGGAAAATCCTATAGACTCCACCAAAAAATACTTGATCTAATAAATGAATTTTGCAAAACAGCTGGATACAAAGTCAATACTCAGAAATCAAAGGCATTCCCGTATACCAACAAGGAAACTGCAGAAACAGAAATCAGGAAAAAAATCCCATTTGATATAGCAACAAGAAAATAAAGTACCTAGGAATCAACCTAACCAAGGAGGTAAAAGACCTGTACTCAGAAAACTACACAACACTGAAGAAAGAAATTAAGGAAGACACAAACAAATGGAAGCATGTACCATGCTCATGGATTGGAAGAATTAACATCATCAAAGTGGCCATACTACCCAAAGCAATTTATAGATTCAATGCAATCCCTATTAGAGTACCCATGACATATTTCACAGATGTAGAACACTTCAGGAATTCATATGGAACCATAAATGACCCCAAACAGCTGCAGCAATTTTGAGAAAGAAGAATAAAGCAGGAGGGATCACAATACCTGATATCAAACTGTATTACAAGGCCACTGTCATCAAAACAGCCTCGTGCTGGCATAAAAACATGCACATAGACCAATGGAACAGATCAGAGAGCCCAGAAATACAACCAAGTCTTTACGGTCAATTAATATTTGACAAAGGAGGCAGGAGCATAAAATGGAGCAAAAACAACCTCTTCAAAAATGGTGTTGGGAGATCTTGACAGCTACGTGAAAAAAAATGAAACTGGATCACCAACTGATGCCATACACAAAAATAAATTGAAGGTGGATAAAAGACTTAAATATAAGTCATAACACCATAAAAGTCCTAGAGGAAAACATTGGCAGGAAAATCTCAGACATTCCACGCAGCAACATCCTCACAGACACATCCCCTAAAGCAAGGAACATAAGGAAAGAATAAACAAATGGGACCTCATCAAAATAAAACGCTTCTGCATGGCTAAGAAAAAACAGCATTAAAATACAAAGAGAACCAACAGTATGGGAAAACATATTTGCCAATGATACCTCAGACAAGGGCCTGATCTCCAAAATATATAAAGAACTCACACGACTCCACTCCAGGAAGACAAACGCCCCAATTGAAAAATGGGCAAAGGACTTGAACAGACACTTCTCCAAGGAAGACATACAGAGGGCCCAGAGACATATGAAAGATGCTCAGCATCACTAGCCATCAGAGAGATGCAAATTAAAACCACAATGAGGTACCATCTCACACAAATCAGAATGGCCAACATAAACAAATCCACAAACAAATGTTAGAGAGGATGCAGAGAAAAGGGAACCCTAGTGAACTGTTGATGAGAATGTAGACTGGTGCAGCCACTGTGGAAAACAGTATGGAATTTTTTCAGAAAGCTAAAAATGGAACTTCCCTTTCACCAAGCAATTGCGCTGGTGGGATTATACCCTAAGAACCCTGAAACACCAATCCAAAAGAACCTATGCACCCCAATGTTCATAGCAGCAGAATTTACAATAGCCAAGTACTGGAAGCAACCTAAGTGCCCATCAGCAAACGAGTGGATCAAAAACTATGGTACATTTACACAATGGAATTGTATGCAGCAGAGAGAAAGAAGGAGCTTATACCCTTTGCAACAGCATGGATGGAACTGGAGAGCATTATGTTAAGTGAAATAAGCCAGACGGTGAGGGACAGATACCATATGATCTCACCTTTAACTGGAACATAGTAAAGAGAAGAAAAAAGGAAAGAAAATATAACCAGAGACATTGAAGTTGAGAACAATCTAACAATGGGACAGAGGGGAGTGGGTGGGGGGACAGTGAGGAGAGGGTATTACAGGAACTACTATAAAGGACACATGGACAAAATCAAGGGGGAGGGTGGAGATGGGGGAGAGAGGGGGTTCAGCTGGGGTGGGGTGGAGGGATGGGGAGAAAAGGCACACAACTGTAATTGAATAACATTAAAAAATTAAAATTAAAAAAAGTGAAAAATAAAAAGAAAAATGGTACAGAAAATTAGCAAGCTGGGTACTGCATTACAGGATAGCTAATAAGCTTATGTGTTCTCTTGAGGGATCTGAGAAAAGGGTCTTTCAAAGGTGTGTTAACGTAGATGTACAAGAATAATGGGCAGGGCTTGCTTAAGTCAAAAATAAGGTTTTTAATAAAGAAATTACATATCTGGGGTATGACTACCCACTCCCAATTAGGAATTTATGATCAGATCACCCTGGATTTTAATTTAATACAGCACACCTTTTCCCAATATATCAGGCTCTGGAAATAGGACCAAAGATGTGGCTGGACAAGCTTTCACCAAAGATATAAGGCATGTGACTCTTGGATCCATCAACCTTCTCAGCAGAAGCAATTCTAGCTTGGACTGAAAGATACAGAGGCAGAATGAAATGAGGGAAGACTGCCAGAGTTTTAGTATTCTACCAACAGGAAACAGGCTACCCAGAGGGTGCTTCTAACCAGAGCGTGGTGTGATGTTAGGGTCACCTTCACTGAGGGCATTGCAGGGGACAGCAGGGCCTCTATGGGCCCAAAGGGTGGATTGACCCAGACAATTTTTCTCAGGCCTTGAAACTTAATGAAATTTGCCCTGCTATGTTTCGGACTTGCTTGGAACCTGTGATCCCAATTTTCCTTCCAACTTTTCACTTTTGTATTGGGAATATCTATCCTATGTCTAAACCACCATTGTATTAAGAAAGCAGATAAACTGTTTTCTAAATTTCAAGATAAACAAATGGAGAAGAATTTTGCTCCAATATAGACCATATCCAGGGTCTCATACTTACCTGATTTAGATGATTTAGAAGATGAAATTTGGGACATTTTGAGTTGATAATATTTTGATGAGATTTTAAACTTAAAGTTGATGATGGACCAGGTAAAGGCTCATTGGGATGTTAAGATGAAGTGAAGGCAGTTTGCACATGGTAAGAATATGGCCTGTGTGGGGGAGGGGGAAGGGGGTAGAGACAAGACTGTTTTGGTTTGAACTGTGTCAACTAATCAAATTGTGCTGCCAAGAACTGCTAGCAACCACCAAAAGACAGAAAGAGGCAAGGAAGTTTGATGTAGTCCCACTTGTTTATTTTTTCTTTTGTTTCCCTTTTTTGAGGAAATATATCAAAAAAATATTAAGGAAACCATTAACAAAATACAAAGACAACACACTGCATGGAAGAACATATTTGTCAATGATACATCTGTAAGGAGTTAATATCACAAATTCATAAAGAATTTATATAACTCACACAAAAAATCAAACAATCCAATTAAAAATGGACAAAGGATCTGAATGGACATTTCTCTAAAGAAGAAGTACAGGTGGCTGACAGATGAAAAGATGTTCAGTGTCACTAATATTAGAGAGATGCATATTAAAACCACAATGAGATATTACCTTACACGTGTTAGAATGGCTATCACCAATAAATCAACAAGCAGTAAGTGTTGGTCAGGATGTGGAGAAAAGGGAATGCTCACATATTGTTGGTAGGAATGCAGATTGATGCAGCCCTGTGGAAAACAGTACAGAGTTTCCTCGAGAAATTAAAAATGGAACTTCTTATGGCCCAGCAATTGTACTTCTGCGAATATATCTGAAGAAACCTGAAACACTGATGTGAAAGAATATATGCACCCATATGTTCATTGCAGTGTTATTTACAATAGCCAATATCTGGAAGCAGCCCAAGGCCCTATCAGTAGAAGAGTGGATAAAAAATCTGTGATATATTTACACAATGGAATACTTCTCAGCCTTAAAAAGAAGGAAATCTTACCTTTTGCAACAGCATAGATGGACCTAAAAGGTATGCAAAGTGAATTAAGCCAGTTAGAGAAAGACAAATACCAAATGATTTTACTTATAAGTGGAATCTAATGAACAAAATAAACCAACAAACAAAATAGAAACAGACCCATAGATACAGAGAACAGACTGACACCTGTCAGAGGGGAAGGGGGTTAGGGAGCTGGGTGAAATAGGTGAAGAGATTAAGCAAAAAAACAAAAACAAAAAAACCCATAGACACAGACAACAGAATGGTGATTAGCAGAGGGAAAGGGGAGTGGGGACAGGTAGAAGTGAAGGATAAATGGTGACAAAAGGAGACTTGACTTTGGGTGGTGAACACATAATATACAGATGATGTATTATAGAACTGTACATTTGAAACCTATATAATTCTATTAACCAGTGTTGCCCCAATAAATTCAATGAAAATATTTTTTAAAAACAAAGTGAGGAAGGATCCTTCCCTGGAGCCTTCAGAGGGAGCATGGCCCTGCTGACACCTTCATTTCAGACTTTAAGCTTCTAGAACTATGAGAGAATACATATTTAAGACACTCAGCACAACCACAAAAGAAAAAAAATGACAATTGGACCCATAAAAATTAAAAACTTCTGCTCTTCAAAAGATACCATTATGAAAATACAACAACAAAACACATTATCTAAAAATAACTTGTATCCCAAACATGAAGACCTTTATAACTCAAAAAGAAGACAATATAATTTTTTAAATTGGCAAAATATTTGAACAGATGCTTCACCAAAAAAATACAAATGGTAAATAAACATATGAGAAGTTGCTGAACACCACTGATCAAGAGAAAAATGCAAAAGAAACAATAATGAGATACCACTGTGTACCTATTACAATGGCTCGAATGAAACACACACAAATAATACATAATAGTTCTGGTGACGAGATGGAGCAACTGGAACTCTCATGCACTGATATTAGGTTCATTCTATTCATTACCCTGCTTTATTTTTCTTTTTATTTATTTATTTACTTTACTTTACTAGAGAGAGGGGAAAGGATAGAAAAAGAGAGGGAAGAAACATTGATATGCAAGAGAAACATCAATTGGTTACCTCTCCCACTCCTCCAACCAGGGACCTGGACTTCAACCCAGCATGTACCCTTAAAAGCACTTCTCATTACCTTAAAGTTTACTTATGAATGTAAGTCAATGTGAATCTGCTCACATTTACTCTCTGTCTCAATATAAATACCATGATGCTGGTGACTCAGTGTCTAGTCACCACTGTGCCACCTCAACACCAAGAAGAATGGTACAAAGTGGGCACTCAATACATATTTATTGAAAGGCAGGAAGGAACATAATTAAAGGAAACTGAGGTAAGTAAATGTATGGAGGTGAGGAATCCAGTCACATCAGTATACACAGGGACAACTTGCTGGTGTGAAAGAAAATGAATTTAGACCACCAGGACACTGTACACTAGAGAACTTTGCAAAATCCCACTTGAGGGCCACATCAAACCAATGAAATAAAATCTCTGAGAATGAGAACCAAGAACAAGTCATTAAAGGTCCCCAGGGGGTCCAATTGTGTAGTCTAGCTTGAGAACCACTGAGGAAATGGAACTTAGGCCTTGGAGCTATACATACCTGGATGTAAATCTTGGGCGAGTTACTTAACTTCCATCAGCCCTAAAATTCTCATCTACAAATGGGAATAATACACACCTTCTGGTTACTGTTAGATTGAGATTATATAAAGCTCTTAGTAAACACCAATCCAAAAGAACCTATGCACCCCAGTGTTCATAGCAGCACACTTTACAATAGCCAAGTACTAGAAGCAACCTAAGTGCCCATCAGCAAATGAGTGGATCAAAAAATTATGGTACATTTACACAATGGAATTCTACGCAGCAGAGAGAAAGAAGGAGCTTATACCCTTTGCAATGGCATGGATGGAACTGGAGAGCATTATGCTAAGTGAAATAAGCCAGGCGGTGAGGGACAAATACCATATGATCTCACCTTTAACTGGAACATAATCAACAAAAGAAAAAAGCAAACAAAATATAACCAGAGACATTGAAATTAAGAACAATGTAACAATAGCCAGAGGGGAGTGGGGAGGAGATAGTGGGGAGAGGGGTTTACAGGAGCTACCATAAAGGACACATGGACAAAATCAAGGGGGAGGGTGGAGGCGGGGGAGGGAGGTGAGTTTGGCTGGGGTGGGGTGGAGGGATGGGGACAAAATCCAGACAACTGTGATTGAATAACAATAAAAAATGTTTTTTAAATAATAATTAATTAATTAATTATTTTAAAAACCTCTTGATGAAGATTTCATCAATACAACTTTGATGAAATCTTCATCACTTAGTGCGACAAATGTTAATTCAATCATTAATTCATATTGTTCATTGTTTCTCTTATTATTAAATTGAACAAATATTTGCATTGGATAAGTTAAGAAATGCTAACATTTTTCTCTTTTCAGATAATATGTTGCCACAAGTTTATTTTAAATCTAGGCAAAGCTAAACTATGAAGGGAAATATAGCTGATTATTCAAACCAACAATTCTTAAACCTGGCTGCAAATTAGAACTACCTGTGGCAGTTTTTCAAAATACTCATATGAAATGTCCAGACCTTACTCAGGTCAATTAAACCAGAATCCCTGGGGTGGATCCAGAGCATCATAAGTATTTTTTTAAAAGCTAAGTGAACAGTGATTCTAAAACATCCTCAGGGCGGAAAAGTGCCAATCTGTACTGATACCCCATGCTAACTGCACATCCAAGTCACTTCGGAGCTCTCACTAGGGAGATTAATTCCATAACCCTGTCGTTGAGGCAGAAAATACAATAGGAAACCCCAAGACACTGCAGCTGTCATAGGCCAGCATCCTGAATTCCAAGATGTGACACCTGATAATAATTAGCATTATGATTTCCTCCCCGAAGAGGCAATCAAGGAGGATTGTGTGAAGTTACATGTAGAAGCTTAAGTAAAAAACCTGTAAAGCCTGTAACCCTTCAACAGAAGAGAGCCACTCCCTGGCCAGAATGGCCTGCTCCTATTTCTTTGGAAGTGTACTTTTCTTACTAAATTTCCTGCTTTCTTTGTTTTACAATATCTATGTGGGCAGTCCAATTCTTTGTTCATGACCAACAAGAGCCTGGACCCATCTCCATCTGCAACAGTTTGGTAAGCCAGACAGCAGAACTTCTGTGAAAATGCCAGAGTGGCAAGACAATATCTTCTACCCTCTCTGATGGTGGGAAGAGACTTTTGTTCTCTCTGTCTCCTTTATGCCTTGGGACACCCCAGCTTCTTGAAGATAGTTTGCTGCTTTTATGCAGGCACAGGTTGGGCAGTTAAAAGCAAACAGGGCACCTGCTGTTTATTAAAAGACTCCCATGTGAATATTACCTGGTCGTGGATCAGAGTTAGAGACTAGCTCCCCACCAGGCAGAAGACTATCTACACAAAAAGGCAAACATATCATCTCTTCTCTGTGGCTTGTCATGCAAGACTATTGTAAGTAACTCTTGGAAAGGGTTGACAAGTGTGCCTCCCTTCTTTGAAAGCCAACCATGTTCCTTCTAACACTTGCTTCACCCACTGCCTCTCTGTTTTGCACCTCTTCCCTCTAAATATTTGTTGCATTTGCTGAACATAGGTCAAGGATAGTGAGCTCTTTAAGATCCTGTTGGAGGACCATTCTAACTCAGGTTAAGTTTTTAAAATAGATATACTAGAATGCTACTGCCCCCTACACAGAAAAATCAATTACAAGGAGGTAAATTACTGAGTACAGGAAGCAGAGGAGCCGAGGAAACTATCTCGAGTTAAGAAACTAGTTTGAGTTAATCAATTCAGAAGAAACTAGTTCAAGTTAAGAAGTTATGAGAAGGAGCAGAGAAAACTAGCCCAAGTTATGAAGAGCAAAGGAAACTAGCCCCAGTTAATCAAGTAACAGAGGAAACTAGCCCGAGTTAATCAATTAGGAACAAAGGAAACTAGCAGAAGCTAATTTTTGTTACAGAAGCCTCTGAATTGGATACCAGGAAAGAGGGTACAACTAGTCCATGGCAACTCTGGTTTGTTTTCTCTCTTAGTTTCACCAGAGACATCTGGTAGGTTAGAAGGGTGAAATAATGGGTGGCACCCTGTAACCTACTAGAACTGTGGATAATGGGGAAATCATGTGACCAACTAGCCTTAAGTAGTGGGATAATAGGGGACACCCTGTAACCTACTGGGGAACCTCTTGAGCAAATGAAGAGGGACACCTCTAGGGAGTCAGGAAGTCCCACTCTCTTTTTCTTCCTCAGGTATGCCACAGACAAGATGAGTAATACAACCTCTATTCCCTTAGGATCCCTATTGGGCTGTACTCTTAGAAACTGGCAAAAATTTGACCTTGAAAATCTCAAGAAAGAAAGGCTAATTTTCTTTTGCAATACACTTTGGCCTCAGTATAAACGAGGAGATGGGAAAGTTTAGCCTGAAAATGGAAGCAACAATTACAACACCATATCCAGTTAGAACTGTTCTGTAAAAGGTTGGGCAAATGGCCAGATGTTCCCTATGTTCAATCCTTCATGGCACAGTATCGTAATCTAGCCCTCTGTTCTGGGCCAAGGGAGGTAGCCCCTCTAAGAGACAATACTATCCTAAATGACTCCCTTATAAGTTCCCAAGTAGGCCCCAGAGTCCTGAAACCTCTGCTCCCACCTCAGAGGAATTCACCTCTCCTCTATCCTATTATGAGAAACATAGTACAGCAGGGCAAACTCAGAGAAGAGAATCATATTGTCCCACCATGCCTGCCCTCCTGCCCCTGAAGAAAGTAGCAGGTACAGAAGGCCCTATTCGGGTACATATGCCCCTTTCTTTTTTCTTCTTTTTTAAAAAAATTTTACAGTTCAATAACTGACCTGCAGCAGTGCAGGAATAGACTAGGAGAGTTCTCTGAGGATCCCTCATGTTTCATCAGTAACTTCCAAAATGTAACCTTCAACTTTGATGTGTCCTGTAGAGACCTTTATGTAATCCTGACCACCTGTTGCTCTCCAGAAAAGAAGCAACGAATTTGGGAAGAGGCCCACAAACAGGCAGACCAATTACATGCTCAATACTACAATAATGTGGGACTGGCATCTAAAACAGTCCCTGATCAAGAACCTGATTGGGACTATAATACTCAGGGAGGAAACAGAAATAAGAATACTATGATTCAGTGTTTATTAGCTGGGATTAAACAATGCCTTAGGCAGCCTGTAAATTATGCAAGATCAGAGACATAACACAAGGAAATGAAGAGAATCCTGCTCTATTCCATTAACAGAATGGTTGAGGCACTCAGGAAATATCCTAATCTAGATCCATGTTCTCCAGAAGGTCAAGTATTAATGAAGCAGCATTTCATTAGCCAGCTAGCACCAGATATCTGTAGAAAGCTTCAGAAATTACAAATGGGTCCACAAACTCCTATGGCCCAACTAATTGATACAGCCTTCTTGGTTTTTAACAACTGAGACCTTGAGGAAAGGGAGGAACAGATCCATCATAGGAAAAAGGGAGTGGAAAGGCAGGCCAAGTAAATAGTGTTTGCTGTTAGAAGCACCATTGGCAATGTGGAGCCACCTCAAGGTAACTCAGGAGAGCCACAGAAGTGCCAAGGGCAAAAAGATCAAACATGCTTTAAGTGTAAATGCCCTCAGCACAGAGCAAGGGATTGCACTAGTCCATCTCCAGAGCCATGCACCATGTACAAAAGTGCAAACCCTGATCCCTGGCACTGGAAGGTAGACTGCCCCCCATTCCCAGAGTGGAAAGGGGTCTTCACCTAAGGCCATGGCAGCACTTCAGGACTGAGGGTGCATAGGGATCAAACTGATCCCAGCCTACACCAGCATTTCCACCTCTATTGAAGAATCTTGTGTAAACCTTGATGTGGCGGGTAAGAAAATTAACTTTCTTGTTGATACTGGGGCCACTTATTCTGTCCTCAATTCTTATGCTGGACCTCTCTCCCCTAGTTCAATTAATATTATGGGTGTTGAAGGAAGGTCTCAAACTTGTTTTTATATACCCCTGTCACCTGTCAATTTGAAAGCCAAGGCTGCCCAACCTGTTCAAATTTGCCTAAGGGCCCTGGGAGCGCTGATTGTCATAGAAAACAGTATTCTGTCAAACAGGAGGCCCTAGAGCACAGGTGACAAACACAAGGCCTGAGGGCGAAATCCAGCCCTCCACCTTGTTTTGTCTGGCCTGGCACCTTGTTTCTACCTGGGCGCAGTGCCTACCTCTCACTTAACTTTTAAGGAGTAGTTACATTTATACAGCCCTAAAATTACATTCGGCCCTTTGAAGGCAACCATGAGGCTGATGTGGCCCCTGAGGAAAATGAATTTGACACCCGTGCCCTAGAGGGTCTACAGCCCATCATAGAGAAATATGTAACACACAGGCTGCTAGTACCCTGTCAATCCCCCTGCAATACTCTAATCCTCCCCATTCTTAACCCAAAAGGGGAGTGTAGATTGGTCCAGGATTTAAGACTAGTTAACAAGGCTGTAATTCCCCTCCATCCTCTTGTAGCCAATGCTTACACCATACTCATTCAAGTACCAGACTATACTTGGTGGTATACAGTTTTAGACTAAAAGATGCCTTCTTTGGCAACCCTGCCCACCCAGATTCCCAATACTTCTTTGTATTTGAGTGGACAGACCCCAAAACAATGACCCATCAGCAATATACCTGGTTGGCACTACCACAAGGGTTTAGATATAGCCCTCATCTGTTTGCAAGAGCATTAGAAAAAGATCTAAGGGAATTACAACTTTAAGAGGGAGACATCTTACACTATGTAGATGATCCTAGTCTGCAGCCCTAGAAGGAAGCCTCAGCTCATACTATCCAAACTCTGAACTTCCTTGGGGACCTGAAATATCGAGTCCCTAAGAAAAAAAGGTCCATATTACCAGACAGAAAGTAAACTAT
Organism: Desmodus rotundus; assembly: GCF_022682495.2. Lineage (NCBI taxonomy): Eukaryota > Metazoa > Chordata > Mammalia > Chiroptera > Phyllostomidae > Desmodus > Desmodus rotundus. The sequence goes on from NC_071390.1 coordinate 66,127,525, forward strand.
TTAGGATATATCCTAACCCCAGGATCTAGACAACTGTCAGAAGAAAGAATAAAAGCCATCATTGACTTAACACCACCTGCTACTGAATAACAACTCCTCTCTTTCTTCCATAGAAATGGCAATGGCTGGCTATTGCAGAATTTGGATGCCAAGCTTTGGACTAACTGCAAAACCTTTATTTGAAGCTACTGTGGGGCCAGACATCAAACCCTTTACATGGGGAAAGGAACATGATTGGGTTTTTAATAAAATCTAGTAGGCCCTAGTTGAGGCCCTGGCCCTACACATCCCTAACTTAAACAAGCCTTTCTCTCTATACATATCAGAGAAGCATGGAATAGCCTTAGGGATCTAAGTCCAAAGACTAGGAAACAAACCTTGACCAGTTGTGTATTTCTCTGAAAAGCTAGACAATGTAGCAACCAGGTGGCCTCTGTGTCTAAGAGCAGTTGCAGCCATAGCCATGCTAATAGAAAAAGCTAAGTGAACTCTTGGGCAGACGTTAGAGATCTTAACTCCACATCAGGTAAAAGGAATATTAGAAATTAAAGGGAACCTCTGGCTAACAGGAAACAGATTGACCACGTATCAGGCCCTTCTTCTGGACAATCCTGAAGTAACTGTAAAAACTTGTAATACATTAAACCCAGTCTCCTTAATGCCTATAGAATCATCTCAAGATTTGACCCATTCCTGCTCAGAGATTTTTAATCTCACCTATTCCAGTAGAACTGACTTGCTAGACCAATCCTTAGAAAACCCTGGTGAAGATTGTTTCCCCTGATGGAAGCAGCTTTGTACAGAATGGGCAGCAAAAGTCAGGATATGCAATAGTTAGTTTATATGACACCATTGAAGCATTACCCTTCCATTCTCAACCTTTGCCCAAAAGGCTGAAATTATGGCCCTTACCCAGCTCTTATTCTAGGATAAGGAAAATGGATTAATATCTATACAGATTCCTCTTCTGCATGCTCATGCTGCTATGTGGTAAGAAAAGGGGCTCCTTACTATTAGGAATTCCCCCATTACAAATGGACCATAAATCCCAAATCTATTAGAAGCAGTTAAACTCCCTAAGTGGAAGTCATGCATTGCAAAAATCACCAAAAGGATATGTCCTCTATCTCCTAGGGAGATAGAAGGGCAGACCAAGAGACAAAGAAAGAAGCACTAGGGACTTAAGCACTAGGGACTTAGTTCCTAAGTCCCTTGCTTTATTCATTGCTTGGCTTTATTCCTCTCTGTGAATGGCTCACATATCAAGCCCAACTATACATCTAGGGAGGTATCTTGGGCTTTGGAGCAAGGAGGCATCCATGAAGGACCTTGAATATACATGGGCCAAAAACTCTTCCTTGCCCAGGCCTCCTAGTGGAAATTTTTAAAGACTTTACAGGACTCCTTCCATATAGGAAGGGATGCCACAACAACAATGGTTAACAAATTATTTGTAGGCAAAGAGATAACAACTACCATAAAGGATATTTATCAGGCCTGCACTCTTTATGCCTACAACATCCTTGGGGGAAAAAATCCCTTCCTCCACTGTCAGAGCCTATTCAGTGAAAAGGGACCTGTGTGGGAGAAGATTGGCAGATTGATTTTTTCAAAATACCTCCCTGTAGGGGATATATGAGGATACTTATTAGTCCTGATAGATACCTTTACTGGAGGAACTGAGGCTTTTCTGACAAGGATAGAGAAAGCCACAGAAGTAGCGAAAACCTTCCTAAAGGAAATATTACCCTGATTTGGTCTCCCACGCTCCCCTACAAAGTGATAAGGGCCATCCTTTACATCTAAGACGATTCAATTAATCTGAGTCTCTAGGCATAAAATATTATCTTCACTCTGCTTGAAGACCTCCGTCCTCTGAGAAGGTAGAACGGGCAAATCAGACCTTGAAAAGTGCATTGGCAAAGCCCCATCGAAAACTTCTGAAAATTGGGTTAAATTACTAGCTATAGCACTCATGAGAATCAGGGGTTCCCCTAAGGTCAATAGTAGACTCAGTCCATTTGAGATGCTAAATGGCAGGCCTTTCTTAATTCTAGATCTGATATTTGATACAGAGACCCATTGATCAGTTAAGCATATAATAAACTTAGGACAGGTACAAAAACCACTACAGAAGTACAGAAATACGGTCTTACCCACTTCCAAAGGAAAATTCCAGGCCACTGTATCTCCAAGGGATTGGGTACTTCTCAAAATTTGGAAAGAGAGAGCCCCAACAGATCAACTTAGTCCTAAATGGAAGGGACCCTACCGGGTTATCTAAGTACCCCCATGGCCATGAACCTGCTAGGAATAGATAGTTGAGTCCACATTTCCAGAGTAAAACCAGTAGATTCTCCCCCAGGCCAACAGAAGAACTGTATTCTACCTATGCCTATGAACCCTTAGAAGACCCCCAAATTCCTGTTCAAAAAGAAGAAAACTTAAAGATAAGTCAATATGAAACCTGTTATGGCTAACAATCTACACTCTTGCTACTCCTTCTTGGGTCAATAACTCTCTTTTCTAAATCACCCAGGATTTGCTCTGGGGAAATACTTTTAACAATTGCTGGGATTGCCATCGTCAGGCACAATACAGCGGGCAACGTGATAGAGAAACAAGTCAGTTGTGACAACTTCAGCACCCAGACCTGGGCCAAAACACAGAATCTGGGCAGTGTTAGGAAGAATATCCCTAACAGTACTTTGGGCCAAATGAACTAACACACAATCTGAGCCTCAAAATTCTCTTGTCAGCCCAGAAATCTGAGTGGACTTTTAAGTAGATTACTTATTGGCCTAGGAGGGTGGGATTTGTGCTCTAGCAGACTAGCTAATACTTCTTGATAAACTCATCAGGGCAAATAGAAACAAATGCTGATAAAATATTACAACAAGCAACATGGCTAAAAGGATTGTATCTGGGATAACTGAAACTATCCGGGATACTATTAAAGGAATACATTCCCTCAGTAACTTGGTTTCTACCTCTGTTGTCACTTGTTAATCTTTGACCCCTGCATCTTTAACCTGTTGGTTAAATTTATATCTTCCAGATTCATCACAACAGGATAATGATGCTCTAAAGTTTTCAACCAATCCTTAAGGAATATGATGCCAACATCTTATGACACCCAGTGTCCATGCCTGTCTCAGGAATTCCTCCTCCACAACCACTAGGTAAGATAGGGCAAGAGTTTCACAGTTCTCAGCAGACAGGGTCTATTGTCCCATTCCAGCAAAAAGTATATAGAGAAGATTGACCATCCTTCCTCATTAACCCCCCAAAAGAAATTTTGAGAACCATGTCTCTCAGGCAGAAGTTTAGGCAGGAGATAGAATAGGAAACCCTGACACACTGCAGCTGTCATCAGTCAGCATCCTGATTTCTGGGAATCTCCTTGTAACACCCAATAATAATTAGCATTGTGGTTTCCTCCCAGAGTGAGCAATCAAGGAAGATTGTGGGAGATCACACATGTAGAAGCTTAAGTAAAAACTCTATATAACCTGTAACCCTTCGATAGAAGACAGCCATACGCCGGCTAGAGATGGCACACTCCTATTTCTTGGGAATTTATTCCTTCCTTAATAAATTTCCCACTTGCTTTGTTTTACAAAATCCATGTGGACAGTCCAATTCTTTGCTCATGACCACCGAAAGCTTAGACCCCACTTCCATCTACAACATCATGACTTACTAATTTAGAATCTGTGGAAGTAGAGCCTGTATTTTGCAAATATTCTGATGTAAACTCACTGGGAACCACTGTTTTATATTATTCATTTACTCTTCTTTTTGTGTAAACTTACACTGGCCTCCCATGTCAAGACTGCCTAGTTCTTTTTAATCAGTAACTGATACACCACATCAAAGTAAGTCTAAATTTTACAGATATTTTCAGAACACTGTCATGTGCAGCCCTCTGACCACATTTACTGTATGTTATACTCAGCACCAACTGTTTAGTATATCGGCCTCTCCACCCAAATCCCTCCCATTTGGGAAAGACAAAATGGTATCATATTAAGCCTTATTTCTAAGTGGCATGCACATATCAAGACTAATGTAATGAACCTCATTGGTCAGATATGTCTGAATGAAGTCTGAGTTGTTTTCTGTATCAAGAAGCAAATTGTTATGTTTGTATCCCTCAGAGAGATGATAAAATCAAAGGAAACAGAGGTGATGCCTGAGTTAGGAGCATTAACAGAAAGCCTATGATTTTTTAAACTCTACCTGGACACAGTAACAGAGAATGGTTATAAGAATTTTGATCAGTACACAGGCCACACTGGTTGCAGGACCAGGCAGAAGATAACAGCAGCATTTAAATAACCAGCCACTGCTTATTAAATGTATTAACTCATGTGATCCTCACAGTAACCCTACCTTGCAGGACTACTAACATTATTCCCATTTCATGGATGTAAATACAAAGGTACACAGAGGTTAAATAATTTGCTCCAAGTCCCACAGCTAGTAAGTGGCAGCTTTTGAAGCTAGAAAATCTGCATCAATCCATTACCTTTACTCCACTAATGTGTAGATAAGTAATGGCCAAACAGCCTTTAAAAGAAAACAGTTAAAGTCTACAGCAGAAACTGGAGATCAAATTAAATGTACCTTGGGGAAGTTCTTTAACTTCTCTGAGCCTACTTTTGCATCTGAAATATAGATATAATAAAAGTAATTGCCTCACTGTGGTTGAAACAAGAATTATGTATATGAAATGCTTAGAAAAGTAGCACTTTTAAGAGCTGTCAATGTCAGTCATCATTATTTGTATCATAATACAGCCCAAGTGGTCAGGGAGAAATGACAACCTATTAAACTGAGTATTTCCCTAGTGATCTTAAAGCTGTGGGTTCTGTAGACTCCCAGTACATCAGATCCAATATGAAATACAGTGATAAAAGATTTTCACAAAAGTTTATGAACTGCCACTGTGACAAATCCACAGCCCATCCAGTCCAAGACTATGAATTAGTCTGACAATGGAGAGCTCTATTTACTATAGTTTATTTTTAGGAAACATCCTCAATTTTAAAGCTATATAAATGCAAATACACAAGGAGTCAGACTCCAAGTAGTTGTAAACTGCAGTCGTTTGACTGCTGAACATGCTACAGGAGAAGATCCCATCGGGTGGTAGATGTTTGTGCTCCTCAGTCACATTTATAGAAGCAAAAGAAAACCAAAGTGAGAAAAACAAAAGTAGGTAACATTCATAATATACTTCTCACTGTATTAAATATTATCCATGCATTATCTCATTTAATCCTTACAACACCCTTCCAAGTCTGAACATTCCCACAGGAAACCACACAATCCCCAATGGCTGATCTCACTTTAAATTCATGACTACACATCTGAAACAGGTACTCAACACAGTCTAACAATCCAATCTCATTTCCCTAGTTATGTAGTTCAATTTCCCATTTTCCAGAAGGACTATGTCACATGTCTCTCTTCCAAGTTCTAACATCTCTTTTCTTCTCCTCTGCTGCCCTTATTCTCAGCCAATGACTGCCTTCACAGACGTTGCCTCTACCATTACCTGCATCTGTACCCATTGTCAGTGTCTCCTCCAGTTACCATAAAATATGTGTTCATGCTCATTTCAAAGCCAACTATCCACCTGCTCTATGGTTTCTCCAGTATTCAGGACTTCCCCCTGCAATGTACCCCTTTTTATGAGTTTGATCCCACTGGTATATAAACATACTATTTTCTTCTATCTAAAAAAAAATCACCCTTTGATCTTAACACCCTTTATTCCACTAATGTTGTTCTTGTTAAAATAATTAAAATCCTCCTAGCCCTGGCCGGGTGACTCGGTTGGAGCATCATCCTGTATACTAAAAGGCTGCAAGTTTAATTCCTGGTCAGGGCACATAACTAGGTTGTGGGTTCAATCCTCAGTTGGGGCACATTACTGGAGACAACTGATTGATGTTTCTTTCTTACCCACATCAATGTTTCTGCTTCTTTCTCTCTCTCTCTCAAAATCAATAAACATATCTTCAGGTGAGAATTAAAAATGATATGAAAATCCTCCTAATTGCCAAGCCCACCTTGCACAGCAGGATTCACCAGCTGACTGCCATGTTCCCCTGTTTTGGCTCCCCCTCCTCATCTTTGTGTACACCCTCAACCTAGATGGTTTCGTCCAGTCCCTTAGTTTAAATAGCATGTATATGGTGATGATTCCAAATATCAACTCTAGCCCTGATATCCCCCAGGACTTCAGACTCAAATTTCCAATGGTTGATTTGACTTCTCAACTTAAGTATCTATTAGGTGATTTATGTTATGCATATATTTTACCACAACAAAAACTAAATCTACCAGGTGATTGACATGTGAAAAATCAAGTGTAGCTAAATGTTAATGGTGGGATCTAGGTGATGGGTGTACACAGTTCACTGGAAAATTCTTCCCAACCATACTGTTTATATATTGTATGTCGGGGAAAAAAAAAACCTACTAGGCATCTGAAACTTACCATATTCAAAATATAATTCTTGATTCTACGCTTTCCAAAAAATCAAAATCCTTGCCTTTTTCATTAATATTCCCAACTTCAAGAATAGCACCTGGCACACAGGAGCTCAAAAGTAACTGCTGAATCAACGCTCTCTCAACCCTCACCAGCCTGGGTGAGAATGGAGTTTTCTGCATCCCAAACACCCTGGCCTAGGCCAGAGCAGACCATGACTTAGTACCTTCCTTTACCACAGAGTCAAAGTGTTTCCTGTCCCACACCTGTCACACACAGGACCACAGCAGATGTCACAGTAAAGCTGGGCATCACACCGCCTAGGCTGAGGCTTTGGAGGACTCTGGCCTCACTTTGCTCAGAGGCCATCCAAATCCAGCCCACGAAGGCCTCCTGGTGTCCAGGGGCCCCAATTCACTCCTTCAGCCCCTGCACAACAGTGGTAGTTTCATCTCAGGACCACCGGGTGGCCCCAACTCTGCCCTCTCATGAGGCAGAGCAGCAGCCTTCGTCCTCTCTCCAACGACCCACCTAGCCCCCAGCCAAATTTCCTCACCAGGCTCTGCGCTGACAGGACTGGCCCCAACCGCCCCACTTGCCTCAGACGACCTGGCCAGTTGAGTTCTCGCAGGAGCCCACAAGCCCGCGGGATCAGTGCAGTCCAATCCTGGCAGCGTGTGCGAGCTTGCGCACAAGAGCCTGGCCCTGTGCCAACACCTTCTGCTGGCTGGGCCAGAGCCTACAGCGCTGCCCCCTGCTGCTCCCCACAGGCACTGCAACGCTCACCAAGGACCAGCAGTAGATTCTTTGCAGGGAGGGGGTGAGGGGGAGTCCACTGCTCTGTACAAGTCCGTCTCGTAAGCCAGGCTCCTAATGCCAGCAACTTCTGAGCCATGCCTACATCCTGAACCACTGAACACTGTGTTCTCCAGGGGTCGTCACATGGTTCATAGTTGCCCTAAGGCCAGTACTGAGTCACAGAAGGGCTGGGTTTAGGGTCAGAAAGGGGCATATGTAGAGGGCACACTTTGGACAAAATAGATTATGGCAGAAGGAGTCCCTAACCTGTGCCAGAATGTGAGGTCAGTTGGCTATTAGGCCAGTTGAGAGTTTCAGCTAGGGTGGTCAATGTAGGGGAACTTCAGAGTGTAGACATCCCTCAAGACATGAAGCCAGAATCTTTTTATCTTGGTAAGCACACCTGTCTCCATTTGGTCCTGAGCAGAGCCACTCTGACAGATCCATTAGCCTTGAAGGCATAACTAGGCTTGCCTTACTTAGCCCACAACCCTCAGTGTTGGTCCAAGGACAGAACCATATCCTTGAGATGAACTGGGTCTGAGAGAAAACAGTCCACCTCTGTCCAGGCCTGTAGGGATCAGCTTCCTGCTCTGTGAATCACCGAAGGTGGATGCTTCCTTTCCATCAGAGGCCTCACCTTCCCTGGCAGTCAAGGTACACTCCAGGTGATTGGTACAAGTGCCAAGGTAGGATTCCTCATAGAGGCGGACCTCATGTTACGTGTGTGTTTTGTTTGTCATGATGTCTGACATCAGAACTGCACATGGTCACCATTTCACAAACATGAGCAGCATGACTGAATCCAAATGTTATATATATATTATTGTATGCCTACATAAATGGCTGTCCTGGGGACAGACAGAGGGAAGATTTCCCAACCAAAGCATCAGGAAATCCCTGAATGGAGATGAAATGAACACTTTCTGGGAGTGGACCCTGAAGTCTTACCCTACCCCTCCTAACTTCCAGCTAAACCACACAATACTCCCAGAAACCACTGACCCAGAAGATTCTTTTTTGGCTGCTTCTTTTTTTTTTTTTTCTAGTGAAATCTTTAAAGAACTATAAAGCTGAGTCTTTTCTCAAGGTTTCTACCACTTTTTAAAAAATATGTATTTTATTGATTATGCTCTTACAGTTGTCCCAATTTTTCCCCTTTGCCTCCCTCCTCCTGGTACCCCTTTCCCTCCAACAATCCTCTCCCCTAGTTCATGTTCATGGGTCATGGATATAAGTTCTCTGGCTACTCCATTTCCTATACTGTTCTTAACATCCTCCTGTCTATTTTGTTCTACCAATTTGTACTTCTTGATTCTTGTACCTCTTCCCCCTTCTCTTACTTCCCTGTCCCAGCTGATAACCCTCCAAATGATCTCCATACCTGTGATTCTGTTCCTGTTCTGCTTGTTTGCTTAATTTGTATTTTTAGATTCAGCTGTTGATAGTTGTGAATTTGTTGCTGGTTTCTACTACTCTGGAGAGCATTTCAAATCCTTGTGTCTTGCTAATTACTGATAGATCAGGCCTGGACTTAGTCCCTGATCTACTACTGAATAGCTGATGACCTCATGCAAGTTTCTTCCCAACTTTTGCCTTAGTTTCTCTCTCTTTTTTTTAAAGAGGACATAGGGTTATGAGTCAAAAGATGAGACAAGAGATGGAAGAATCCAGCACCATGTCTGGCATTAAATGCTGCTTTCTTTTCCCAGGAGGTTAAAGCCACAAATTTCCCTAGGGTTGTGACTCTCCCAGAGTTTCTGTGCTCACTGTTCTTATCTTTCACTGCCTGTTTCTCTCCCAGCAGAGGATCCACCACAGTCATGGTCTCTGTTCTGTTGTAAGGCTGGATACCCTTGACAAATCAGGCGAGATGTAGTCACACATCAGACAGTTGCTCCTAGCAGAATCCAGAAGAAGAGGTTGCTAATGTTTCCTTTCCTCTTGCCTCCAGGACTCAATCTCACAACACTTTCTACTGCACAGTCCTTAGTGTGGGCCTGGTCCCACTCTGGTCCTCTAGCCTAGGCCTCAGTTCTGACTCTCCTAGTCCAATCCTCCAGGCCCCTTTTCTAGACTGGCTAAGGAGTCTCTTTATTATCCCCTCTCTGCTGCCCCCAGATACAGCTTGCATGAGCTCACATGTCTTGCTTGGCCCCAGGCTAACTGAAGATCCCTGTGGAAGCTCAAATAGGGGAGCAACAGTGACGAGCACAGACAACTAGTACAGATTCTGGTCTCTCACTGTCTGCATCTCTATCCCTGGTCTGGGCATCCAGACATCCTCTGAGATGGACCCTGAAGGCCAGGTAAATTCTACTTTCTGCTGAGGTGGGGCCCATATGTTCCTTTCAAGTGTGAGAATTTACTGCCAAAATGACCCCCCATCTCAAGCTGTGGACCTCCAGACACAATTAGAGAGGACCCATGCAATGAGGGCTCCCAGACCTCAGACAGCTCACAACCAGAATCTCAGGACCCAAAGTCATTTCTTCACAGTCTCCAAGACTCATGCTCAAGTTTAGGGTTTTGTAAACCTGGCTTGGGGCCAGAGAAGTGCAGATCACTAAGGATAAGAAACAATGACAGAAAAAAAGAACATTTCAGCAACACCACACTTTCACAGGATTCACTGTGGTACAGACCTCAGCTTTGCAGCCCAGTTTATTTTTAGATGGTACTCTTCACACCCAACACCACCAAGTGTCATTTGATGAGGACTGTGACCTTAGAAGAAGCTGTGGGGCCTTTTCTGTGTGTTTCTTTCTGCTCAGCTTTGAGAGACTTCACATAAAAGACTCTATAAAAATAAATCATGAAAATTACAATGCCAATACAAATTCCAATGGAGGCTAAAAACTAGTTTATATAAAGTGCAGAAGGTCATGCAATTGCTTTAGCATGGATTCCTGGCTGTCTAGTCCCTGAGTCTGGCACATGGTAGATGCCCAATAAATAAGAACTGAATGACCCATTAGTTAGTTGGCTTCTCACCTATTTGCAGAGCTTCAACCAGTCCATAGCTCTGCATGCACACACCACAAGGAGAGAGAATAGTTAGGCTTGGACAGGAGAGTTGCTAAGTTGGCAGGAGAGCCTGCCACAAACTCTTCCAATATATGTCCTTGCCTTTCACTTTGAGCTCTACTTACTGACAGTAAAATAATGATGTGGCAGAAAGGGAACTGCAAACACTGCCAAATTCTAAGACAGGAGCTGGATACATGCTTTTCCATTCTCATGTATTACCACTTGGTCTGTGCCAAGCCCTGTACTTTACACAAGAATACAAACGTCACCATCTTATTGCATCTTATTAGCCAGACTGAATAAGGTGCATGCAGAAGACAACTTCTTTTCTTTTTTCCAATGCCAGTCAAACTCAATGCCCAGATGCACTCCCCTGCTCCCTGGGCCCTTGCGTGTAAAATTTTGGACAGGCCCATAACTTTGAACACCCAGAATAGTCTCATTTCACTGCAAGACTCCCTCTGACTTCTTATCTCGATGATAGGTTCTGTCTGCATCAAGGCCAGGGCTGCTTTGGGTTGGAAACAGGCTTGGGAAATCAAAGGTTTCTATCACTTTTTACCACTGCTTCACACATTCCAGATGCAGCGCCTGATACCTCTGCAGTTAGAATCCAGTGATAAGCCCCCTGGGCTCAACAGATATTTTGTGTTGGCAGTTGTCCTAGGAGAGAATCTTGTGGTTTCCTAAGAATTCCCCTGCAAGATGTGTCCCAAGTACAACTCCACCACCTGAGTGATGTTGCCTCTGTCCAGCTGTGTATAATGCCCTCCCTCTGCTCTTGCCTTGTGTGGGCTCACTCAGGACACCAATGTGTTTTATATGGTTTGTGCCATAAATAAAAGTGCTAAACAAATGGGTAAGTAGAGGCCTAAATGCAGACTTGGTTTTGTGTCCCAAATGAGGGGATTCTCAAAGGGAGGAAAGGCCACCTTCATGTAGTTCATCAGCCATAGGAGGTGCTATTTTCATTATTCTCGCCAGCGTGCCCTCTGTATGAGCTGAGGGTTTGGCTCTCTCTCTGTTTGGGGCCATATCACTCCTGCTCATTTTGCAGCAGCTCCAGGCTGTGCCTTGCCTGTAGGTACTTGACTATAATAAGGGCTTGCATATCACCTCCCCCCACTCCAAAGATGTTGCCATTCATTCCTGGGGCCGGTCCTCTTTCTCTTTGTTCTCCCACTAGGCATGTTGTTTGAGTCATCACCTTTCACCTTTAGATTGTTCTGGCATGGGTCAGACACTAAGCCCTTGCTTGTGTCCCCTCAAATTTCAGGAGACACATATTAAACCTTATAAATTATTCTCTTAAATTCCCTCTCAGGAAAGCAGAGGTGAAGGAGAAGCACCACTCTATCTCAGAAACAGGTGTGAAATGGGAAGTGGCATAGTGTTCCAACAACTTTTCAGAGTATTGTTCATTCCTGACCTCCTAGCCCTGTAAAGCCTCATAGGCTATGGATGGATGATCACCAGTGCTGCTGGCTTGCTGGAGGAAGTGACTCTTAAAGTCTGAGTAGGTGTTGATTGAAGGGGGAGAGTGTGCTACATGGCATGAAAGAGCATGGCATGTTCTTGGAGCTCCATGTGATTGCACGAGAAAGAAAGTTTCAGGGCTGGCTAAAGAGGTGGAACTGAAATGTGGAAAACTGAGTTGTACCAGATTCCTGGAGTGTTTTGCAAATTATACTAAGAAATTTGAGTACTATCCTATAGGATTAGCCATCAAAGGATACTTAAAAAGATAGCACATGTTTTTACTTTCCTCTTTGCATGCTTTCTTTGGGTGCAGTATGGAAAGTTATGGTGAAAGTGGAGACTTTTTTATGTGAGCTAAGAACATTAATATGCAATATTCAGAGAATCTTCCAGTTGGAATAAAGGAATTTCTGACTTTTTTGTTATTTATCAAAGTCTTTCTAATAGTCTTGAAAGGCATTCATTCTTCTTGGTTTGCCAGGTTCTTAGGAAAGCATCATGATTGAGAGAGAAAGGCATGGGCTTTATTCCAGAGTGACCTGGGTTTTATTTTAGGACCACTAATTGCTTGTGATCTCAGACAAATATTGAACCTCTCTAGATCTCAATTTCCTTATATATAAATACTACACTAAAAGTTTATGAGTCAGAATAAACTACTGGGTTGACCAAAAAGTTCATTTAGTTTTTTTTCCATATGATGGCTCTAGTAGTGTTTAGTTGTCTTTAACTTCATTCAAAACAATTTTTTTAGATTGTATCATGACAGATGTCATATTAGCATGCATTTAAAAAAAAACTTACCAAATTGGTGAATTTTTGTGCAGCCATTTTAATATTGAAGATGGTAGAAATACACAACATTTTTGGCATATTATGCTTTATTATTTCAAGAAAGATAAAAACAACTGAAACCCACAAAAAAACTTTGTGCAGTGTATGGAGAAGGTGCTGTGACTGATCAAATGTGTCAAAAGTGGTTTGCGAAGTTTCTTGGTACAATTGACATTTTGGTGAAATAATTCTTTACTGTGGGGCTATCTTATGCATTGGAAGATGTTTAGCAGCACCCCTGGCCTCAAACCACAGGAAGCCAAAAGCAAAAGATGGACAACATACTCAAAATATCTAAATCATTAAAGTTATTGGTGAAAATGAAAAATGTGTCTTTTATCTTATGGAAAAAACTTAAATGGACTTTTTGGCCCACCCAATAGACTATGCTGCTATAATAAACAAACTCCAAACCTTAGCCACATATAGCAATAGAGGTTTGACACATATCTTGTTCTCAATATATACCCGATGTAGGTCTGTTACATGCTCCATGCTCCATGACTTCAACCCACAGGCAGATAAAGTACTCATCATCTCACACATTATGATCACTATGGCTAATGGAAATAGAACTCTGGAGGGTCACACACTGTGTGTTACAGACTGGATGTGTCATTCATTAATTTTGTTCCCAAGTCTTTGGTCAGAACAAGTAATATGGCCCCACTCTACCACCAAGGCACCCTGTGTGATACCAAAAATACCTCCCCCACAAGGCTATAGTGGGAGTTAAATGTGGTTAAAAATACAAAGTGCTTGATACAGAGCTAGTGGCCAAGCAGGTTCTAACAAAGCTTTTCTACAAAGAGCAGCCTCACCCACAGCTGTAGTGAAGACTTCCAGCTTCTCACTAAGTACTCTAGGAAAAGTATTGTATTTTCAATTGTGCAGGTAAACATTGAGCCTTCCATTTCAAAATGATGAAAGGAAATTTGAAAATTCCCTGTGAAGAAGATCCTGGCTGAGGAACAGGAATAATAATAATAATAATAGTGGTGATGATGATGATGATGATGATGATGATTGGCAAATGTCCCTATCTTCCAGTCGTAGACATAGAGGGCTCTCAAAGACAGAATTTGGGGAAAGGCAGTTGAGTATCCCTTGTGTAATTTGGAAGGCTTTTGACTTCAAGTCAAACTGGCTTAACCATGAGCAGATTTATTGCCATGAAAAATCCAAGTCCCACTGCAGGGCAGAGTTCCAGGTTGGTTGATTCAGCAGCTCAATTATGTCAAGAAGGACCAAGATTCTTTCTATCTTTTTGCTCTGTCATTCACCATGTTGATTTCATTTGGTACACCTTTAGACTGCTTTGTCTTGAGATCATGGAAAGCTTGTCAGAAGCTATCTACTAGGGTAAAGAAATAATTACTTTCTGGAAACCTTCTCTAAAGATGCATGGGGAACATCTCTAACAGTCCCTGCAAAATGTCTGCTTACATTTCATTGGCTTAAGTTTAATCATTAGTTCCATCACTAGCAAAAGGAGTCGCAAGCAGGAAGAAGGAAAGGATGCTGAATATACAACTAATAATCTACTCTGTACCCTTGAAAATAAGCAGGCCTGGTTTTAGCAAAGATTCAGATAGGTTTCAACTGATAATCTTTAGCAGTGTCTTATCACAAGATGGGATGACTTTGTATGGTGTGCCTATCAGCTAACAGAGTCTAATGGGGAAGCAGAGGGGACACCACATCCCTCCCTTGTTTCTCAGCCATGAGATGTGTCCATTCATACTCATCTGTTAACATTCCTTCAGCTATCCCCTTTCTGTGTTAGAGCTTCATAACACAGCCATCTTTAGGATCTGTTCTACAGAATCTCTTGTAGATGAAGCCACATTATAGCATTGCTTTCAAGCTTCAGTAACTGCACCCATTGCAATGGATTTCAAGATGATCCCACCTTAGTGAAAATATCCCTCTGGGGTGTCTCATATCTAGAGATACTGGAAATTCAAATTCCTTGATAGTCCCTATTTCAGTTGATGCACCCACCATTCCTTCTACTCTGGCATCAGCAATGGTCAGAACAAGTGACCATTGGAATAGTCAGATCACTTGTTCTGACCATTGGAATCAGCAATGGTCAGAACAAGTGATCTCCCAAGTGATCGATCAAATGACTACTCATCTCCCTCACACCAATCCTTCCTCCAACCCACAAACCAAACTAATTTCTGTGATTAGAGTTCTGATTATAGCAGATACCTGCTTAAAGGCCAAGCTTAGTTCACCAACTGTCCTCATCCCAATCTCTTTGCTCTTTCCTGTCTCTCAGTGCCCTGCTCCCACTGTCTCTATGCTGCATCTTGGTTTCCTCCTCCCATGCCTATCAATGCTTATACCACTCCTCTCAAATAATGTGTTGTTACTAATTTAAGGTGCTTCTCTCAGGCAAGAGTCAGGCTTTCTTCTGGGAAAAAAATACCTCTTTCCTATACAACATTCATTTCTACACCTTCATTACAGCATTCTTTCTATTGATTATAGTAATGTATTTGTATTTTACCTCCTTCACAGAACACAAGCTCTTGGAGGGAGGTAATCACCATCCATGTTCATGTCCATCCCCTGAGCCTTGCCCAGAGTCTGCTATATAGTAAGTGCTCAATGAATGCATCAAACTAAACATGGGACAGAGACATGTAAACCTGTTCCAGTAGTCTTCCTGTTTATTTTTCTCCAGGATTGCTTGACTCTGAAGCTGAGTTCTTTATTCTACTGTCAGTTTCTTCTTTATTTCAATGTCTCTGGTTATATTTGCTTGCTTGTTCCTTTTGTTAATTAGGTTTCACTTATACATGAGATCGTATGGTATTTGTCTTTTACCACCTGGCTTACTTCACTTACCATCATGCTCTCCAGGTCCATCCATGTTGTCTTGAAGTGTAGGAACTCCTTTGTCTCTGCTACATAGTATTCCATTCTGTAAATGTACCACTGTTTTTTGATCCACTCATTTACTGATGGGAACTTTGGCTGCTTCCAGCACTTTCCTATTATAAATTGTGCTGCTATGAACATTGAGATGCATAGGTTCTATTTAGTTAGTGATACAGAATTCTCAGGGTAAAATCAGAGCAGTGGAAAAGCTGGATCAAAAGGCAATTCCATTTTTAGTTTCTTAACGAAATTCCATACTGTTTTCCACAGTGGCTGCACCAGTTTGCATTCCCACCAACAGTGTACTAGGGTTCCATTTTCTCCACAACCTCGCCAGCACTTGTTGTTTGTTGATTTGTTTATGATGGCCATTCTGACCTGTGTGAAGTGGTATCTCATTGTGTTTTAAATGTGCCTCTCCCTGATGGCTAGTTATGCTGAGCGTCCTTTCATATGTCACTGGACCCTAGGTATGTCCTCCTTGGAGAAGTGACTATTTAAGTCCTTTGCCCATTTTTTAGTTGGGTTGATTGTCTTCCTGGAGTTGAGTTGTGTAAGTTCTTTATATATTTTGGAGATCAAACCCTTATGTAATGTATCATTGGCAAATATATTCACCCATACAGTCTGTTCCCTTTTCATTTAGATGGTGGTTTATTTAGGCATGCAGAAGCTTTTTATTTTGAAGAAGACCATATGTTTATTCTTTCCCTTATGACCCTTGCTCTAGGGGACATATTGGTGAAAATATTCCTGTGTGGAATATCTCAGATTTTCCTGCCTATCTTCTCCTGTAGGACTTTTAAGATATCAGGACTTATATTTAAGTCTTTTATCCATCTTTAGTTTATTTTTGTATATGGTGTAAGTTGGTGGTCAAGTTTCATTTTTGTGCATGCAGATGTTCAGATCTCCCAACACCATTTGTTGAAGAGGCTATTTTTTACTCCATTTTATGCTTCTTGCCCCTTTACCAAATATTAATTGACCGTAGAGACTTGGGTTTATTTCTGGGCTCTCTATTCTCTTCCACTGGTCTATGTGTCTATGTGCCACTACCAGGCTGTTTTGATTACAGCGGCCTTGTAACACAGTTTGATACCAGGTATTGTGATCTCTCCTACTTTGTTCTTCTTTCTCAAAATTTCTGCAGCTATTCAGGGTCATTTATGGTTCCATTTAAACTTTTGAAATGTTTGTTCTATATCTGTGAAATATGTCATGGGTACTTTAATAGGGATTGCATTGAATCTATAAATTGCTTTGGGTAGTATGGGCATTTTAATGATGTTAATTCTTCCAATCCATGAGCATGGTACATGCTTCCATTTGTTTGTGTCTTCCTTAATTTCTTTCTTCAGTGTTGTGTAGTCTTCTGAGTACAAGTCTTTTACCTCCTTCGTTAGGTTTATTCCTAGGTACTTTATTCTTCCTGTTCCTATATCAAATGAGACTTTTTTTTCCTGAAATCTGTTTCTGGTATTTCATTGTTGGTATACGAGAATGCCTTAGATTTCTGAATATTGACACTTGTATCCCACTGTTTTGTCAAATTCACTTATTAGGTCAGGTAGTTTTTTGGTGGAACTATAGGATTTTCTATGTACACTATCATGTCATCTGGCGAACAATGCCAGTTTTGCTTCCTCCTTTCCAATTTGGATGCCTTTTATTGCTTTTTCTTGTCTGATTGCTGTGGCTAAGACTTCCAATACTATGTTGAATAGGAGTGATGAAAGCGGACATCCTTGTCTTGTTCCTGATCTTAGTGGCAAAGCTTTTAGTTTTTTCCCCTTGAATGTGGTGTTGGATGTAGGTCTCTCATATATGGCCTTTATTATGTTGAGGAATGCTCCCTCTATTCCCACTTTGCTGAGTGTTTTAATCATAAATGGGTGCTGTACCTTATCAAATGCTTGTTCCGCATCTATTGATATGATCATGTGATTTTTGTCTTTCCTTTTGTTGATGTGATGTATCATATTTATTGATTTATGAATATTGCACCATCCTTGCATCCCTGGGATGAATCCCACTTGGTCATGGTGTTTGATCTTTTTAATGTAGGTTTGCCAATATTTTTTTGAGGATTTTAGCCTCTATGTTCATCAGCGATATTGGCCTGAAGTTTTCTTTCTTTGTTCTGTCTTTATCTACTTTTGGTATTAGAATGATGCTGGCTTCATAAAGAGAGTTAGGGAGTCTTCCCTCTTCTTGGATATTTTTGGAATAGTCTGTGAAGGATAAGGGTTAGCTCTTCCTTAAATGTTTTCTAAAATTCTCCTGTAAAACTGTGTGCTCCAGGGCTTTTTTGTGCTGGGAGTTATTTGATTAATGCTTCAATTTCATCAACTGTTGGTTTGTTCAGGCTTTCTACTTCTTCTTCATTCATTTTTGGAAGATTATATTTTTCTAGAGATTTGTCCACTTCACGTAGGTTTTCAAATTTCTTGCATATAGTTCTTCATAGGAATTTCTTAAAATCCTTTGTATTTCAGTGGTATCAGTTGTAATCTCTTTCATTTCTGATTGTGTTTATTTGGCTCCTCTCTCTTTTTTTCTTGATGAGTCTGCTTAAGAGCTTGTCAATTTTGTTTATCTTTCCAAAGAACAAACTCCTGGATTCATTGGTCCTTAGAATTGTGCTTTTAGTCTCTATGTCATTTAACTCTGCTCTGATCTTGGTTATTTCCTTCTTTCTCCTTGCTCTAGGCTGTCTTTGTTGTTGTTCCTCTACTTCTTGTAGGTGTAGGGATAGGTTGTTTATTTGAAATGTTTCTGTCTTTTTAAGGTAGGCCTGTATTGCTATGAACTTCCCTCTCAGGACTGCCTTCACTGTGTCTCATAAGTTTTGGACTGTTGTGAGTTCATTTTCATTGTCTCCAGAAACTTTTTGGTTTCTTCTTTAATCACATTCTTAACCCATTCATTGTTTAATAGAATGGTATTCAATCTCCATGAGTTTGAGTGTTTTTAAGTTTTTTCTTTGGGGTTGGTTACTAATTTCAGGCCATTGTGGTCTGAGAAGATTCTTGATATGATTTCAATTTTCTTGAAATTGTTGAGATGTGTTTTGTGTCCTATCCTGTGGTCTATCTTTGAAAATGTTGGGATAAAAGGTTCTATATATATATCAGTTAAGCCATTTGATCCAGGGCATTGCTCAGTGCTGCAATATCTTTGTTGATATTTGTTTGGAAGATGTATCCATTTTTGAGAGTGGGGTGTTAAAATCCCCTAGTATAAGTGTGTTACTGTCAATATCTTTCTTGAAGTCCTCCATGATTTTCCTTATATATTTGGGTGCTCCTATGTTGGGTGCATGTATGTTTATAATATTTATGTCTTCTTGATGTATTCTTGCCTTGAGTATTATGAAGTGTTCTTCGGGGTCTCTTTTTATGGCCTTTGTTTTGAAGATATTTTGTCTCATATAAGTATTGCTATCATGCCTTTTTTTTTTCCCAGTCTGTTTCCACGGAATATTTTTTTTCCAACCCTTCACTTTCAGTCTGTGTAGGTCCTTTGTTCTGAGGTGAGACTCTTTTAGGCAGCATATGAGTGGGACATGTTATCTTATCCATTCAGCTACCCTATGTCTTTTGATTGGAGCATTTAAAACATTTATATTTAAGGTTATTATTGATAGGTACTTATTCATTACCATTTTACTCCCTCTGTACCTTTGTTCCTTTCTCTCTCACTGTTTTTCTTACTCTTCTGAAAGCAATCACTTTAGTGTATCTTGCAATGCTGGTTTGGTTGAGGTTTAATCTTTTAGCCTTCTTTGTCCATGAAGCTCCTTATTTGGCCTTCCATTTTAGTTAAGAGCCTCACTGAGTAGAGTAGTCTTGGTTTTAGGCCTTTGTTTTCCATTACTTGGAATATTTCTTGCCATTCTTTTCTGGCTTGGAGCATTTCTGTTGAGAAGTCAACTGCTATCATTATTGGGGCTCCCTTATATGTTACTTCCTGTTTCTCCCTTGCTGCCTTTAAGATTCTCTCTTTGTCTTAGAATTTTGCCATTTTAATTATGATGTGTCTTGCAGTGAGCCTCTTTATCTTGATTGAGACCCTCTATGCTTCCTTATGTGTTTTTCCTCATTAAATTAGGGAAGCTTTCCATCATTACTTTTTCAAACAGGTTTTCTACCCCTTGCTCCTTCTCTTCTCCTTCTGGTATCTCTATTATATGGATATTATTCCTTTTCATGTTTCCCTGCATTTCCCTTAATCCCTCTTCTTTCTTTTTTAGTCTGTTTTCCTTTTCTCACTCTTTGTGGGAGTTTTTTACTACTTTGTCTTCCAGCTCAGTGATTCTATCCTCTGGTTCATCGAGCGTGATTTCATTTTTTTGTTTGTTTGTTTTTGTTTTTAATTTCAATGATTTTTTAACAAATTGTTTTATTGTTGTTCAAGTACATTTGTCCCCATTTACCCCCACCACTCCTCAATACCCCAGCCATCCCCTCCTCTCTCCCCTAATTCCACCCCCCTTCGTTTTGTCCATGAGTCCTTTATAGTTGTTTTGCAAACCCTTCCCCTCTTTACCCCCATTATCCCCTCCCATCACCCCTCTGGTTACTGTCAGATTGTTCTTAATTTCATTGTCTCTGATTATATTTTGCTTGCTTGTTTCTTTTGTTCACCAGGTTCCACTTAAAGGTGAGATCATATGGTATTTGTCTTTCACTGCCTGGCTTGTTTCACTTAGCATATTGCTCTCCAGTTCCATCCATGCTGTTTCAAAGGGCAGAACTCCTTCTTTCTTTCTCCACAATGGAATACTACGCAGCAGAGAGTCTGCTTTTGATTCCTTCTGCTATGTTCTTTAATTCAGAAATTGTATTCTCCTTTCTTCTTCGCCCTTGTTGATTGTTTCTTTGTCATTTTTTATGTTAATGTAGTTTGCAGTAAGTTCCTCATAGTTTCCCTGTAGATTTTGGTAATTCGCACTAAGTTCATTAAGCTTCTTTATAACCATTGTTTTGAACTCAGTATCTGATAGTTGACTTGCCTCTATTTCATTTAGCATTATTTCTGAGAATTCCCCCTTTCCTTTTGATTGGGCATTGTTTCTTTGTCTTCTCATTCTTTGTGTGACTCTTCTTGTTTGCTTCTGCTTCTAAAATTGATCTGTTTTGACTTTCTGACTTTTTGGTGTGACCTTCTATGCTTGGAGACCTGTCAGATACAGTGGTGCAGTCTCCTTGATCACCTTAACTTGATGCTCTTGGGATGTCCTTTATACCTTTTGTGCTGGTATTCTGTATGTAATTGGGTTTTGATTATTATTGGGTCCTTTTCTCATGGGTCCTTCCCTGCTGCTGGTTGACTGAGGGTCACTCTGCTGACCACATCTTGTGTGCTGTTGTGCAGGTGCTGCCTGAACAATACCACAGAGCTCAAGCAACAAACCTACACCTGCAAACATAGCTCCCTCCCCCACCCCACAATTCCACTATCAACAGCAAATGAACTGCTATTAACAAGGGTGTAATGAGATTAAGACTATTATTAAAAAGGAGAGTGGATATGAGATGGCCTACTGAAAGAGAAATGATTTTGAGAGGGAAGAGTGAGGAGCACTAACAAGAGTTGGGAGTTGGACCAACTGAAGGAGAGCAGGTAAAGTTTACCTCATGAATAAAAAAAGGGAATAAAGAGTCTGGAATAGAGTATAAGAAGGGAAACATATAATATAAGGTTTAAACAGAACTTAAAATAATATAAAATAAAATAAAGTGAGAGAAAGAAAGGAAAGGGAAGGGAAAATATTAAATAATTAATAAAAATATAGGAGCCAAATTGGAGAGAAAGGTCCACTGGAGTACCATCAACAACAAATGAGCTAAAATTTATATAGGTGGTATGGGAATAAGAGGGAAATAAGAAACAAACAAAAATCTAAGACATGTTTAGAGGAATGGGAAGTGATATTGTAATGATAGAGGGAGAGGGAATACTAAGAGTGAGGAACAAAAACTAGACTAAGTGAGGGAAAAATTAAAATTTGGAAGTAAAGGAAAAGAGCAAAAGGAGAATAAAGAAGAATGAAAGGGCAGAATGAAAGAGAAATAGAAAAAGACAAGAAAGAAAAAGAAGGAAAAAACAAGCTAAGATGGCAAAATTAAAATTTGAGATTAAAAGAAGAGTAGGCGAGGGATCCAGTAAAATGTGTTATTTGAAATACAGAATTAGCGATGCTCTAGCGATAACCTTGAATAAAAACAATGCAACAACAACTACCCTACCCACAACCAAGTAGCAAAGTTTGTTAAAGATAGAGAACATGGGTATTTTAAGAGCTGGGCAAAAGGATGTGAAATGATCCTCAACAAGAAAATATGTTTTGAGTGTCTACACGGGGTAGAAATAGTAAGAATGTGGAATGGAAACAAGTTGTAGCTAGAGAGAAAACCAAATTTGAAATGAAAATATTGCAAGTAAAGAGGAAGGTAAAATGGGCTAAGAGGAGGAAGGGGCAAAATATGTGAATTGAAATACACTATAGTATAAAATCTAGTGACTTATACACAAACTTGCTGGACAAGAAATGAATGTTTTAAAGCTATGCAGGAAAGAAAACATGGCAAATCATGAAGAAAACCACAGTGGCTTTTGTCTTGGTAGCCTCTTGTATTTGCCACTGTTTTTTTCTTTCTGTAACTACCTCTTCTGATGTCAGATTTGACCCCATCAGACTTTAGGCAGCCTGTTCGATATTTCCAGTGATCTGCTGCCACTGGCTGTCTCCTTCAATTGTCAATCTGCTCACTCTGCACTCAGCAGTCAGGTTTAAGCCCTATAGGATGGGGCTGAATCCCTCTGGGGCAGAAGCTATTGTTTCCCCTCACACTGCTGCTGCTCAGAGGGGAGTGGTGTGCACAAGCAGAATGGTTGCTGGTGTATGGGAGTTGGCTCAGTTCTGGATCCCAGCAGCTACTTTCTCAGTTCTCTCCCCAAAGCCTCCATCCCCAGTCTCTCCTCAAGTCTCTCTAGTCCATTCTGCTTCTCCTTTGCCAGTGATCTACTGTCTCTGACTATTTCCTTCAGTTGCTCCTCTGGTCACTAGGACTCAGCAGTCAGGCTTAAGCACCAAAGGGCCAGGGCAGAGACCCTCCTGGCATTCGAGCTATTGTTTACCCTCAGGCTACAGCTGCTCAGAGGGGCGTGGTCTGCCTAAGTACAAAGGCTGTTGCCATCTGAGGGATGACTCAGCACTGGGATCCAGGTGGCTACTCTCTGTTTTCTCCCCAAGGCTTCTGTCCCCCATCTCTCCTCAGGTGCCTCCAGCCCACTCTGCTCTGACCTTTGGCAGAGCCCAAGGTAAGTGTCTGCAAATGAAAATTTGTTTCTTGGCTCTTTAAACTGCCCTTGTGTCTCCAACCATCTGTCTCTGGCAGAGAGCAACCCTGCTGCTTTTTGCCAATGGTTTTTATCTGTGTACTTTTTGGGCTCTGGTGTTCTAGGCTGAGAATCCTAGCTTAGGGTTTAGATCCCAATCTTCTCTCCTGGGGATCCAACTGCCGCTTAATTATCCCACAGGTTCTGCCGCCTGTGGGCACCTAGCCAGGCTTCTCTAGTCTCTACTGCACTCCTTATGAGACATGTTGTGCCAAAGCTGGTTCTTCTCTCTGTCCAAAGTTATATGCTTCCCTCTGGCTATTGCTCAGTTGTTTGTTCCAGGTGGTTTCTCCACAATTGAACTGTGTAAATCCAGATTGGTCCTTGGAGGAGGTTAGTGTGACTTCCATTCACTCCTCTGCCATCTTCCCTCTCCCCACCACTTTTTAAATTATACTTTTTTGAAATAATTACACTCACACAATTATAAGAAATAATACACATGATTTCCTCTACCCTACCCAGTTTTCCCCAATGGTAACATCTAACAAAACTATAGTACATTATCATAAACAGTATATTGACATTGAGACAATCCATCTGTCTTGTTCAGATTTCTTTTGACTTACTTATACTTACTTGTGTGTGAGTGTGTGTGTATTAAGTTCTATACAATTTTATATATGGGTAGATTCATATGTCCAACATCACTATCAAGACATAGAACAGTTGCATCACCATCAGGATCCCTTCTACTGCCCTTGTATAACCACACTCACTTCCCTTCCTGCTCTCCTACTCCCTCCTTAACCTTTAGTAACCATTAATCTGCTCTCCATTTTGTATAACTTTGTCTTTATAAGAATGTGATATAGCCCTGGCTGGTGTAGCTTAGTGGATTCAGGGTGGATCTGTGAACCAAAGAGTTGCTGGTTCAATTCCCAGTCAGGGCACAGGCCTGGGTTGCGGGCCAGGTACCCAGTAAAGGGCACATGAGAGACAACTACACATTGATGTTTCTCTCCCTCTGTTTCTCTTTCCCTTCTCCTCTCTCTGAAAATAAATAAATAAAATATTTAAGAAAAGAATGTAATATAAATGGAATCATACTGTGCAAACCTTTGGAACTGGACTTTTTTCAGCACCATTCTCTACAGATCCACCAAGCATGTATCAATAGCTCACTCCTTTTTGTATAGATGTACCATAGCTCATTTAACCCTTCACCTTTTTGAAGGACATCTGGATTGTTTCCAATTTCTGGCTATTACAAATAAAGCTGCTATGAACTTTCATGTACAGGCTTTTGTGTGAACATATTTCCAATTCTCTGAGACAAATGTCTAATATGCAACTTCTGGGTCTTTTGATAACTGCCAAACTGTTTTCCAGAATGTCTGTATTCATACTGCTACGCCCTCACCAGCCTTTGGTATTGTCACTACTTTTTTATTTTTTACTCCTCTGATACATATTAAGAGATACCTAATTGAGGTTTTAGTTTGCAATTCTCTAATAGTTGATGAAGTTGAACATCCTTTCATGTGCTTATTTGCCATCTACATATTATCCTCAGTGAAATGGCTTTTGCTTACTATCTAATTGGATTTTTGGTTATTCACTATTTAGTTTTGAGAGTTCTTTACCTATTCCAGGTACTGTTATGTTGTTGGATATGAGAGAAAGACAAATTTTTCCTTTTATGTATCATGGTTTTGATGTCAAGCCTAAGAACTTTTTGGGGAACCCTAAATCCCCAAAGCTTTCCTATTTTTTTAAGTCTTATAATTTTACATATACTTTTAAGTCCATGTTCAATTTTGAGTTTATCTTTGTACAAGGTGTGAAATTTATGTCAGTTTTCTTTTCTGTCTACAGATATCCAATTGTTCTAGCACCATTTGTTGAGAGACAATTTTTTTCTGTTAAATTCCTTCTGCACCTTTGTCAAAGATCAGTAGGGATCTTTGTAGAGGTTTATTTCTGGGCTTTTCATTCTATTCCATTGATCTATGTGTGTATCCCTTTGCCTATACTACATGTCTTGATTTTGATAGTTACATAGTAAGCCTTAATATTGGGTACAATGATTGCTCCCACTTTATTCTACTTTTTCAAGATATTTTAGTATTCTAGGCCCTGTGCCTTTTCCTAAAAATTTCAGAACATACTATTTTACTTTGATTATGTAAATAATATTAAAATATAAAATAAAGTGAATTTTAGAATAAGCTTGTCTATGTTTATAAAATCCCTTGCTGGGAATTTGATAAGAACTGCATTAGACCTCTAAATCACTTTGGAGAAAATTGACATCTTCATTGTATTGAGTTGGAAAGCTCACTTTTGTTTTAAAATTTAGTGGTGGATGTACATATGTTTTAGCAACTTTGTACAAATGGTATGCTTGCACTTAATAAATAGTTAATAGTATGGTAGGGAGAGAGGGTGGGAAAGCCAAGCAAATGTTTGAAGAGTTTGATCATTGGTTCTCAAACTTGGCCATGCCCAAAACCTCTGCTGAGCCGCATAGAAGTACAGGTTTCTGGGCTTTACCTCAGGCCTGCTACTTCAGGGTCCCCAGGGATGATGCTAGCACAGCTAATTTTCTCTTCTTTTTAAAAAATTCTGTTAATTGAGTAACATTGGTTAAGAACATTATATAAATTTCAGGTGTACAAAATTAGAATTAACTATCTGTGTGCTCACCATCAAAAGTCTAGTTTCTATCTGTTACCACACATTTGACCCCCTGTTACCCATTATTTTTAACACTCTCTAGAGCTGATTATCAGGTACAGCTAGATTTGAGAATGTACAATGTAGAAGTCAGAAATGGAAGCAGTTATTAGGCAATAAGATGAATTCCTTAGGACTGCACTGTTCTTTCTGGCATTTGCCCAACATAAGGAAAGTGGCAGCTGCAATCAAGTTTACATGAGACAAATTAACCAGTTTTTGATGAGATATGATGCAAAATGAGTAAAAAGGTCTGGCAGGGGGTCGGGGGAGACTGGATTCATTTTGAATCTGTAGCCACCCATTTATTTTCCAAAGAAGAAATAAGTAGCCAGAGTTCAGCACAGTACAAGCAGTTCCCAGCAGTGCTGTTACTTATTCACTTCATTGCATCAACTCCCTTACCATAAGGTCTCTGCAACTCTAACAGTTCACCAAGGGCTGGATGTCACATTGAAAACTTCTGAATAACACTGTTGAGGTGCCTGGAAACCTCTTTTTCACTAACAGCCGAACCAGCCAAATGACCTAGAATACTTTTCTATCATAAAGAGGACAGGAAATTAGAAATCAAAGCACAGAGAGAAGAGTGTATAAATTGGGATTTAAAGCTCAGGCATTTTCAAACCTTTATCTTGGTTTTTGTTTGTTGCTTTTGTCTTAGTTTTTGCTTTGACTGTTTCAGTCTCTTTATTTTTAATGTAAAATTCATTATATAAGTTTTATTATGTGTGCAGAACAGTCATATGTATATATGACTGTTCTGCACGGCGTGGGCCCAGCTCCCACTCAGAAAAGCCAGTGGGGAGCGAGGTCCAGCACACAGGACCCACACCCATGGATAGGTTCTCCCATGGTGTATCGGGCCCTCATTGTACCTAGGCCACTTTGAGACTTGCTTTTTACTAAAACTCCCTCACCCTGAATTAAGGCAAGCAAACATTTACTACATATCTTTAAAGCAACTTCCTAAAATCTATGCTAAACCTTCCAAGGATGAGTGTAACCAGCTTAACCACTTTTCCCTTTATATTTGCAAATACCCTTCCTCTTTTATGTAATTAGCAACACCCTCTCCTTTGTTTTCTGTAACCGCCTAAAAGCAAACCTGTGCATAGTAAATGAGGATCATCCTCAATGTAATGTGCCCAGAAAAGCAATAAAAGCTGGTCAAGGCAAGGGTTGAGGTGCTCTCCTCTTGAGAGAGAGTCTCTGCCATCCCTTTTCCTCCACAGGACTTGGTAGTCCGTGTGAATTTGTCCACTGCAGCCACAACACACGGATCCCACCAAGGGCCAGGATCCACATCATATATATATGAATTTTTAACAACATACAGTCTTCTAATCCCATTACCCAAATACCAGGTGATTTCTATTTTATTGCTGAATATTCCCTTCTATTCATTGTACTTCTCTGTGAATACATTCTTTTCTATAGATGTAATTAGTAAGTGTACAATTTTGGGTTACTATACAAAATACATTTTTTAAGTGGTGACTATTTTATACTTATTGTTTTCTTGGCTGAATAATATTCCTTTATCCTACTGTACCATAATTGTCTTTTTTTACCACACTGTCTTTAATATTACTGTATTTTATCATTTCAGTATTTCTACTCTATTTGTTTTTCACCATGTTGACATACTTGTCTAATAGTATTATATCCTAAGGTATTTTAGACATTTTTCTTTTTTTTCACATTATTAGGAGACTTTAATTCACTTCTCTTAGTCTGTGACAGGCCAAGTGGAAAAACAACGAGAGAAAAGATCTTATAAAGATAACTATTAGTAAGGAAGTTCTTTTTTTTTCAACTATCCTCTATTGTTTTATTTTTTAATTTTTAAGTATTTTTATTGATTATGCTATTACAGTTTTCCCAATATTTTCTCTCTTTATTCCCCCTCCACCTGGTCCCCCAACCCTCCAGCATTCCCCCACCTTAGTTCATGTCCATAGGTTGTACATATAAGTTCTTTGAGTCTTCTGTTTCCTATACAATTTTTTTATCTCTCTCTGTCTATTTTATCCTACCAATTATGCTTCTTTTTCCCTGTACCTTTCACCCCCATTCCTCCCTTCCCTCTCCCCACTGAAATCCCTCCATGTAATATCCATTTCTCTGATTCTGTTCCTGTTCTAGTTGTTTGCTTAGTTTTTGTTTTCAATGTTTTTTCTTTTCTTTTAGGTTCATTTGTTGATAGTTGTGAGTTGTCATTTTACTGTTCATATTTTTTATCTTCTTTCTCTTAGATAAATCCCTTTAACATTTCATATAATAAAGGCTTGGTGATGATGAACTCCTTTAACTTGACCTTATCTTGGAAGCACTTTATCTTCCCTTCCATTCTAAATGATAGCTTTGCTAGATAGAGTATTCTTGGAGGTAGGTCCTTGCCTTTCATGACTTCGCATACTTCTTTCCAGCCCCTTCTTGTCTGCAAGGTTTCTTCTGAGAAATCATCTGATAGCCTAATGGGAACTCCTTTGTAGGTAACTGTCTCCTTTCCTTTTCTTCTTTTAGGATTTTCTCTTTATCTTTAATCTTGGGTAACTTAATGATGATGTGCCTTGGTGTGTTCCTCTTTGGGTTGAACTTCTTTGGGACTCTCTCGGCTTCCTGGACTTCCTGGAAGTCTATTTCCTTCACCAGATTGGGGAAGTTTTCCTTCATTATTTGTTCAAATAAGTTTTCAATTTCTTGCTGTTGTTCTTCTCCTTCTGGCATCCCTATAATTCAGATATTGGGGCATTTCAGGTTGTCCCAGAGGTTTGTAAGACTCTCTTCACTTTTTTGAATTCTTGTTTCTTCATTCTGTTCTAGTTGGATGTTTATTTTTTCCTTTTGTTCCAAATTGTTGCTTTGAATTCTGGTTTTCTTCCTGTCACTGTTGGTTCCCTGAATATTTTGCTTTATTTCATTTTGGGTATCTTTCATTTTTCAACAAAGCTCAATCAGATGTGTGAGCATTTTGATTACCAAGGCTTTAAATTCTCCACCAGATAGGTTAACTATGTACTCATTGTTTAGTTCTCTTTCTGAGGTTATGCTCTGTTCTTTCATTTGGGCCATATTTCTTTGTCTTGGCACACCTGAGAAGTTGAAAAGGGGTGGGGCCTTAGGAATTCCTTCAGGCAGGGCAACCCTCTTTGCTGTGCTGTGGCACTACCTGTGGGGGAGGTGTCAGAGGGAACAATGCAGCTTGCCCGCTTGTCCCTAGCGCACTTTCCCACGGACTCTTGTGTGAGACTGGGAGTTTCTCCCAATGTAGCAACTGCTGTATGAACTCTGAGTCTCAGTTTTCCCTTAAGTTAGCCCCACATGCAGCCCATGCAGCCTGTCTCCACACCACAGGCAGCCCTGCCCCCAAGGTCCACTGAGTATATGCAGTTTTTCTCAGCTGGCTGGCCGGCACAGTCCACTGCCTTACTGGTCTGGTTGTTCTGACTGATTTTTTTCTTTAATTCCTTGGTTGTTAGAGTTACATGCAGTTTGATTTTCTGGCACTTCTGATTGTTTACTGATTTTAGATTGGTTGTTATCCTCCTTTGGTTGTGTGAGGAAGTTAAGGGTTTCTACCCACACCTCCATCTTGGCAGGAACTCCATTTTAGCCATTTTCAGCTTGTTGTTTTTACCAAGAGTACTGCAATGAACATCTTAAAATATACAGATTTTTTTTCTTATTTTGAATTTCTTTGGGATAAATTCTCAGGAATGGTATTGTTAAGTCATTGGACATAACCGTGTTTATGGCTTTTAATATTTCTGAGTATATCAGCTTCACCAAAATTTTGCCAAAATAGGATGTTATTTTTTTAATTTTGCAAATATAATGAATATAAACAAATGCATTAATATTATTTTGATTAGAATATGTGTTTGTTCACCATTTATATTTTATTGTATAAATTGCCCTTTTAAATATTTTATTAATCTATTATAAATTATAATGGCTTTACAAAAATTATATATATATATTAATCTTTATTCACAAGTATGTAAATGGTTTCCAATCCATTGCTATTTTTACATTAATTTTATCACTGTTATTTTAATACCATCAGTTTTGTAGTCCTTTGTTATGGTAAGCCAGAGTTAAGTTTACTCTTCCTCTATAGATGTGATACAATGGAAGTCTGTTTTCTACCAGCATTTTTCTGATTTTTTTTTAATTTTTGCATTTAATCAACCTATATGTAATTTTGGTAGATGAAGTACCTTTGAACCTAAGTCATCTTTTTTCAATTATCATTGTTCTCTCAACGAGGTAGTCCTCCCTCCCCAACAATGGAACATCTATAGCCATGAGTCTCCCATTTTATAGTGCTGAGTGTCTTCCTTGGCTCACACTGTGGCACATCAGGTCCATTTCTTTTGTGCATTTGCTAATCCCACATAGTTTCAGTTTTTTGTTATGGTGTTGGCTATATGTCTAATATCTGATAACACTGGATCTGCCACTTCACTCTTCTTTTTTATTAGATGTTCCCATCTTATTTTTCCTTGATATAATCTTTAGATTCATATTGTTGAGTCTCAAAAGAAAATGTTTTCAAAAGAATTTATGCTCATATGGAGCTGCATAGAAAGAACACAGAAATATGTCAAAATGCATTACTCTTGTGACGTTTGAACTAAGACCCTTAGCAGATTCATTTGAGGGAACTAGGGGTACTTTGAAAGCCATGAAAACTCCTTCAATGAATGAAGAACTAAAAGGTGCAAACTGGAACATAGCATCTGCCCCAGAAAGTGTGTACCAGTACCTTGCCTTGTCCAAGTTTATCTTAATGTAGTCACAGGGGTGTCTAGCCTTCTGGGGTGTCTGCACCACACTGGAGGAAGAGTTGTCTTGGGCTACACATAAAATACATTGCGACAAGTAATCATAAAAAATATCTCATAATGTTTTATGTAAATTTACAATTTTGTATTGGGCTGCATTCACAGCCATACTGGGCTGCAGGCCACAGGTTGGACAAGCCTGAGAGAAGGTTGGTTCTCGACATCTTTCACAAAGGGAATTTCCCCACTCCTAGCCATGAGTGCACGGATACACACACTCACACACACACTCAAACACCCTTGAAATACACCCCAGAATTGAATAGAGGTCACTATTTAGAATGAGTCTCAGAAGTGACAGGCATGATCTTTTCAATATTAGTTCTTAAAAACTGGGCCAGACCCTCCATCACAGATCTTCTTCCCAGGCTCCTTCTCCTTCCTGGTGGTGGAGCCTGTGGGCACATTCTCTGTACCAAGGACATCTGAGGGCTCTTCCAAGTGATCACAATTGAAAGGATATCCATGCAGAAACCATCAGGTTCTGCCTTAAGAGACTGTGCTCATCTAAAAAATACATAGGTTTTGCTGGGTAACCCCCATCATTTGGCCAACAGCCTTTCCTAAACAGAACAGTTGCTCTGACTTCCAATCCTACTGGACAGCAAGGCTTGTTTTAGCCTCACTAGAAAGAAATATCCTGTAAGGGAAAAAGTAGGACTCATGACATGTGATGGAAAGACATCTCTGTTATATAAGTTCACATTGGAAGACATATTCAAGGGAAAATGCAAAAATGCACCAAAAATAGAATCAGATAGATGCAGTGTGAGTCTATGTCTTCTAGCTGCATGCTCTTGGAATAATTAAACATTTTAAGGAGAAGGAAGATGGTGGCAACATAGGTGGGAACTGAGGAACTGAATCCACTTCACCCAGCACACAGTTAGAACACCTAGCTGATCTGCTGAGGAACAAAGCAAACAGCCAACAGTACCCCAGCATTTATGAAGATAGGAGGCCAAAAAGTATAGAGGACATGGAAAAAACAGACGGTAAGGGGATTGTTTCAGGACAAAAAGGTCCCTGGGAACAGCGAGGGGACCAGGGCAACTGCGGCCCCAAACCCTCACCCACCTGGCCTGCCTCAGGACTCCTGGGAGAGAGCCGAGTTAATAGCTCCCTCCCCTGCCAAACAAGGCTTGAGCAACACTGAGAGAGACCTGGTTGCTTGAAGTCGCAGGGAAGGGAATAAGGACAAAGTGGTAAACCCATGGGGACTGTGGGCACTGTCTAGGGAAAGTTGAGAGTTGGGCCATGTGAGACACTGACCTGGACAGTCCCTGGTCTAGCTCAAGAGGTGGGCTGTGTGAGATGACAGGCCCTTCCTTGTATGGAGTGGCAGGATTGAGCAGGAGAATTTTCTCAAAAAGAAAAAGACACTTGGGGGCAGTTTGGGGAATTCCCCTGCAGCAGCAGCTCCAGTCTCCTCTCCACCCGGCCGCCTGGCACTACGTGGTGGGAGTGTGAGGGACAGCAAGCCCAAATCTGAAGCACCGGGGAGAGTGCACACCTCAGAAGGGCTCTGTGCACACATCCTGGGCATCAGGGAGAGTGCAAATCTCAGGGGGTCCTGAGACCACATCTGAGGCACCAGGGAGTGTGCGCACCACAGTAGTTCTGGCGCACACCCATAGCCCCGAGGAGGGTAAGTGCCTGAACAGTTGGTCCTGGGGCTGCTAGAGAGCTGGGCCAGAGCCTGCCCAACTGCTGGTCAGAGAAGAGCTGGGCTAGGACCCCAGAGTTGGCTGCAGCCAAAAAGACCAGCAAAACTGCCTTGGCCAGTTTGAAGCCAGCAGAATTTTTCATTTAAGTAACTCTTTATTATTGTTTTTTTTTTTTCTTTTAACACCTTCTTCTTCTCTCTCCTTTCTTGTTCTACTCCTTTCTCTCCCTTTATATCTCTTCTTGCTTCCATCTTTTTTTTCTTTTTAATCACCACAAGTGACACAATAAAACCTGGAACTGTGACAAGACCAGAGTTGGACCCAAAGGGAGGCATCCCAAAAGCTGATACAGTGAAACAAATTTCACTTTGCTATTCCAGAGAACTTGCAAGTTATTGTATATTTGTATTATTATTTTTTTCATTTCCCTTACATCACTCATTTTATTAGTACTTTTGTATTTCTCTTCTTTCTGTTTAGTCTTCTTCACTTGACTGGTTAATTTGCATCGTTTGACTGGTTTCCCCTTATTCTCTCTTTCATAGTGTATTGTTAATTAATGGTCTTTCACTTCACTTGTGTTCCATTAGCACACGACTCTAGGACCTATACTCCCTATTCTACTTCTCCAGATCACATAGATTCTGTCATATGATTGTTGCTCCATTACTATTGTAAATAATAGCTGTTCCATACATTTGTAAATACCACACAGAACCCCTCTCAGATATCAGTCCACTTCACTCTTTCCTGAACTTTATTACTGGTGTAGTTAACTCTATCCTCTCACACCTTATACCTATTTTCTACCCTTTAATTTCACTTTACCTCATAACCTCACCTCCCACAAGCTCACAGCTTTCTAGCTCTGACTCACAATCCTCCACCCTCCCCCTGGAACAAGAGTCTTATCTACTTTCCTCCCTTTCTAAAAAGTGGCTAGGTGGATGAAATATCATGGTTAACACTATACATATCCAAAGCATCTCCTATCTCTTCTCTAAGAGCTGGTACTTTAAATATCATAGAATACACTCCTGCTGTCTTAAACCATTTCACCTTCCCCCTACAACCTATACAAAAAAGAGTAGGTAGAAGCTGTGAACACCAGACCTCCTGGAAGAGGAAACCCATCCAAAAAGGAAACACCAACAGATAAGAACAGAAGAAGGTCAAGTACGGTGTGGAAGTCATGCTAACTCAACCCAGGACCTATCTGGAAATACAAATACATAGTGAAGAAATTACTCAACACAAACAACTGAACAAGATCAAGAGAAAAGCCTCAAACCTTGTAAATATGGAAGAACCACCTCCAACACAACCTGTCCACACCTGCACAACAGAAAAAAAGAGGTGGGGGCAGATTGAACCTCAGATAACCAGCTGGTGGTAAGGACCCACCAAAGAAGCACCCCAAAACAATGAAAAACCAAAGCCATACACAGAGCAAACATAAACCACAGCCCAAGATCAGTAAGCTCGGGATATCAAGGAGACTGTACCACTGAATCTCACATGTATTATACCACAGAAGTTTACACCATAAATACAGGGGGTCAGAAGAGAGTGACTTAAGAAGCAGAGGCTAACAGGAAGAGTCTCACAAACAATGGGAACACAAAGAAACAATCCCCAAGTGGAATGAAAGAGGGAAGTCTCAGAAACAATGCTAAATGAAAAAGAGGCAAATCAACCATCAGATGTTGAGTTCAAAGAATTGGTTATAAGGAAGCTTAACGAGCTCACAGAGAACTACCAAAAACTACAGGGAAACTACAATGAACTCACTGCAAACTATATCAACATGAAAAGGAAAGAGAAATTATCAACAAGGGCCAAGAGGAAATGAAGAATACAATTTCTGAACTGGAGAACACAGTAGAAGGAATCAAAAGCAGGCTCGATGAAGCACAGGATCAGCTCAGCGAACTGGAGGACGAAGTAGGAAAAAACACCCAGAATGAGAAAGAAAAGGAAAAGAGGCTCAGAAAGAATGAGGAGGGGTTAAAGGAAATACAGGACAAGATGAAATGTAATAATATCTGTATAATAGGGATACCAGAAGGAGAAGAAGAAGAGAAAGGGATAGAAAACCTGTTAGAAAAAGTAATGATGGAACATTTCCCTAATCTGATGAGGGAAAATGTCACACAAATCCAGGAAACACAGAGAGTCCCAAGCAAGAGGAACACAAAGAGGCCCACTTCAAGACACATCATAATTAAAAAGGCAAAATTCCAAGACAAAGAGAGGATCTTAAAGGCAGCAAGGGAGAAACAGGAAGGAACATACAAGGAAACCCCAATAAGGCTAGCAACTGACTTCTCAATGGAAACGATCCAAGCCAGAAGAGAATGGCAAAACATATTCCAAGTAATGAGAACCAGAGGCCTGCAACTGAGGATATTTTACCCAGCAAGGCTCTCAATCAAGATAGAAGGCCAAATAAAAAGTTTCCCAGACAAAAGAAGTCTAAAAGAATACATTTCCACCAAACCAGCTCTGCAAGAGATGCTAAACGGACTGCTTTAAGGAAAAGAAGGAAAAGAGAGAGAGAGAGAGAGAGGAACACAGGTAGGAAAAAATGGCAATGAATAAGTACAAATCAGGAATAACCTTAAATGTAAATGAATTAAGTGCTCCAATCAAAAGACATACAATAGATGAATGGATAAGAAAGCATGACGCACACATATGCTGCCTACCAGAGACCCACCTCAGGACAGAAAACCTACACAGACTGAAAGTGAAGGGCTGGAAACAAATTTCCCAAACAAATGGACAGGGAAATAAAATGTGGGGGTAATAATAATGATATCAGACAAAATAGACTTCAAAAAAAGGGCCATAAAGACAGACCCAGAAGGTTACTTCATAATACTCAAAGGAAGAATCCACCAAGAAGACAGAAACATTGTAAATATATATGCACCCAACATACAAGGACACAAATACATAAAGAAAATCTTGGAGGACTTCAAGAAAGATATTGACAGCAACACAATTATACTAGGGGATTTTAACACCCCACTGTCAAAGATGGACAGATCTTCCAAACAAAATATCAACAAAGATATTGTGGCATTGACCAATGCCCTAGATGATATGGACTTAACTGATATATATAGAGCCTTTCATCCCAAACAAGGAAAGTACACATTCTGTTCAAATGCACATGGTACATTCTCAAAGATAGACCACATGACAGGACACAAAAAAAAGCCTCAACAAATTCAAGAAAATTGAAATCATATCAAGCATTTTCTCTGACCACAAGGGACTGAAACTAGAAACCAACCCCAAAGGAAAAAACCCAAAACACTCAAAATCATGGATATTAAATACCATGCTATTAAACCATGAATGGGTGAGAAATGAGATTAGAGAAGAAATCAAAAAGTTTCTGGAAAGAAATTAAAATGAACTAACAACAGTCCCAAACCTATGGGACTCAGCAAAGGCAGTGCTGAGAGGGAAGATCATAGCAATACAGGCCTACCTAAAAAATAGAGAAACATTTCAAATAAACCACCTAACGTTACATGTACAAGAACTCAAGGAACAAAGACAACCCAGAGCAAGTACAAGGAAGGAAATAACCCATATAACAGCAGAGTTAAGTGACATAGAGACTTAAAGCACAATTCTAAGGATCAATGAATGCAGGAGCTGGTTCTTTGAAAAGATAAACAAAACCCAAAAGTCCTTAAGCAGGCTCATCAAGAAAAAAAGAGTGAGGAGCCAAATAAACACAATCAGAAATGCAAGAGGAGAGACTACAACTGATTCCCCCGAAATACAAAAGAGTATAAGAAATTACTACAAAGAACTATATGTCAATAAATGTGAAAACCTAGATGAAATAGACAGATTTCTAGAAAAATATAACCTTCCAAAACTAAATGAAGAAGAAGCAGAAAGCCTGAACAGACCAATAGCAGCAGACAAAATTGAAGCAGTAATCAAAAAGCTTCTGACACACAAGCCCTGGACTAGATGGTTTCACAGGAGAATTCTACAAAGCATTTAAGGGAGACCTAACCGCCATCCTCCACAGATCATTACAAAAATTCAAGTAGGTGGAAGACTCCCAAATTCAGTTTATGAAGCCAACATCATCCTAATCCCAAATCCAGATATAGACATAACAAAGAAAGGAAACCTCAGGCCAATATCGCTGATGAACATAGATGTTGAAATCCTCAACAAAATATTGGCAAACCACATCCAGCAATACATTAAAAAGATTATACACCATGACCAAGTGGGATTCATTCTAGGGATGCAAGGATGGTACAATATTCGCAAATCAATAAACATAATACATCACATCAACAACAGCAAAGACAAAAATCACATGATCATATCAATAGATGCAGAAAAAGCATTTGATAAGGTACAGCACCCATTTCTGATAAACACACTCAGCAAGTAGGAATAGAGGAAGTATTCCTCAACATAATAAAGGCCATATATGAGATACCTATAGCCAACATCATACTCAATGGACAAAAAGTTAGAGCTTTCCCACTAAGATCAGGAACAAGACAAGGATGCCCTCTCTCACCACTCCTTTTCAACATAGGAGTTGAAAAGTTGGAAGTCCTAGCCACAGCAATCAGAAAAGAAAAAGAAATAAAAGGCATCCAAATTGGAAAGGAGGAAATGAAACTGTCAATGTTTGCAGATGACAGGATAGTGTACATGGAAAACTCTATAGACTCCACCCAAAAACTACTTGACCTAATAATGAATTTGGCAAAACAGCTGGATACAAAGACAATACTCAGAAATCAAAGGTATTGTTGTAAACCAACTATGAAACATCAGAAACAGAAATCAGGTAAAAAATCCCATTTCATATAGCAAGAAGAAAAATAAAGTACCTAGGAATCAACCTAACCAAGGAGGTAAAATACCTGAACTCAGAAAACTACACAACATTGAAGAAAGAAATTAAGGAAGACACAAACAAATGGAAGCATGTACCATGCTCATCGATTGGAAGACTTAACATCATCAAAATGGCCGTAGTACCCAAAGCGATTTATATATTCAATGCAATCCCTATTAGAGCACCCATGACATATTTCATAGATATAGAACAAACATTTCAGGAATTCACATGGAACCATAAATGACCTCGAATAGCTGCAGCAATTTTGAGAAAGAAGAACAAAGCAGGAGGGATCACCATACCTGATATCAAACTGTGTTACAAAGCCACTGTAATCAAAACAGCCTGGTACTGGCACAAAAACAGGCACATAGAACAATGGAACAGATCAGAGAGCCCAGAAATAAACCCAAGTCTCTACAGTCAATTAATATTTGACAAAGGAGGCAGGAGCATAAAATAGAGCAAAAATAGCCTCTTCAACAAATGGTGTTGGGAGATCTGGACAGCTTTGTGCAAATAAATGAAACTCAATCACCAACTTACACCATACAAAAATATAAATTCGAGATAGATAAAAGACTT
The DNA here is from genome assembly GCF_022682495.2 of Desmodus rotundus. Taxonomy (NCBI): domain Eukaryota; kingdom Metazoa; phylum Chordata; class Mammalia; order Chiroptera; family Phyllostomidae; genus Desmodus; species Desmodus rotundus. Next base: position 66,165,154 of record NC_071390.1, read on the forward strand.
AAATATAGGTCGTAACACCATAGAAGTCCTAGAAGAAAACATTGGCAGGAAAATCTCAGACATTCCATGCAGCAACATCCTCACAGACTTGTCCCCTAAAGCAAGGGACATAAAGGAAAGAATAAACAAATGGGACCTGATCAAAATAAAAAGCTTCTGCAAGGCTAAAGAAAACAGCACTAAAATACAAAGAGAACCAACAGTATGGGAAAACATATTTGCCAATGATACCTCAGACAAGGGCCTGATCTCCAAAATATATAAAGAACACACATGACTCTACTCCAGGAAGACAAACAACAGAATTGAAAAATGGGCAAAGGGCTTGAACAGATACTTCTCCAAGGAAGACATACAGAGGGCCCAGAGACATATGAAAAGATGCTCAGCATCACTAGCCATCAGAGACATGCAAATTAAAACCACAATGAGGTACCATCTCACACTGGTTAGAGTCGCCAACATGAACAAATCCACAAACAAATGTTGGAGAGGATGCGGAGGAAAGGGAACCCTAGTGCACTGTTGGTGGGAATGCAGACTGGTGAGGCCACTGTGGAAATCAGTGTGGAATTTCCTCAGAAAACTAAAATTGGAACTGCCCTTTGACCAAGCAATTCCACTGCTGGGATTATACCCTAAGAAACCTGAGACACCAATCCAAAAGAACTTGTGCACCCCAATGTTCATAGCAGCACAATTTACAATAGCCAAGTACTGGAAGCAACCTAAGCGCCCATCAGCAAATGAGTGGATCCAAAAACTATGGTACATTTACACAATGGAATTCTATGCAGCAGAGAGAAGGAAGGAGCTTATACTCTTTGCAACAGCATGCATGGAACTGGAGAGCATTATGGTAAGTGAAATAAGCCACAGGATGAGGTACAAATACCATATGATCTCACCTTTAACTGGAACCTAATCAACAGAAGAAAAAAGCAAATAAAATATAACCAGAGACATTGAAACTAACAACTATCTGACAGTAACCAGAGGGGACAGGGCAGGGGTAATGGGAGAAGGGTTTCAGTGACTACTATATAGGACACATGGACAAAACCAAGGGGGAGGGTGGAAGCAGGGGAGGAGGTGAGTTTGGCTGGGGTGGGGAGAAAATGCAGACAACTATAACTGAACAAAAATAAAATAATTAAAAATTAATCAATTAATTAAAAAACATTCTAAGCCCCATTTATAAAAGAGGAATAAGAATACCATTCAAAGTTGATGTAAGGATTAAATAAATCATTTATATATTCTACCTATGCACTGTTACTGCCTAACAGGACAAGATAAAATAATTTGTTTTGTAGGTTTAAATTCCAAGGATGAACTACTTCATCCATAAGCAGAGCCCTGGATGCCCTCTGACACTTCTCCCCACTTCCAGGATAACAGAAGGAAATATTTTTAACAGAGATTCTTAAAATTTGGGGGGTGATGGATCTGTTAGAGAATTCAAAGAGTGTTAAGTGCTGCTTTTTTCCAAAAGAACCATACAAGTCAACATTCTACAATAGGTACAGAGGTCCATGGATGCCTTGAGACACATCTGTGGGCTACTCCACAGAGCCCAGGCTAAGAGCTAATGCCTTGATCACTCACAACTTCATGCCTGCATTTCATCAGCTGGAAAGGATAAGTGAAGGTGACAAGACTCAGCCTTATTACATCCTAAGCCATTGTTCATAGCTGAGGGGTATTCAGTCCATCCCAGACCTTGACAGCCTCTCCGTAAACCAGTACTTCTCCCCACCCCACTCCACACCTCATGTTAGGGCACAAGTCTGACTGCTTAGTTCCTTTGTCTATGTGAAAAAAATTCCAACAGGATGAATGCACTCATAAGGTTGCATCATCTCACTGAAGTTATTACCTGCTTTATAATTTATAGGAAAGAAAAATAGCTCAGGCCTTTTTAGTGTCACTACATGCCAAGGAGCGTGGCAAACTCCTGACACAGATTTTCCTCTAACTCTTATGGTAATAGCATGAGGTGGGTTTTGTTATCTCCATTTGGCAGTCAGTTAGCTGAGTCTTAGGTGGTGTGAGAGCTATTTTGCTGCATGTCACTCAGCTAGTAAGTGGTGGAGCCAGGTTTGGAGCCAGAGTCCTTCCAACTGCAAAGTCCTGTTCTAACTACTGTTCTCCACAGACTCCCTTCAGGGCACTGCAGATTTCATGGGTCATGTTGTAAGTACTAACACTCATCGTCCTTAGTTGCTTCCCTGAGCCCCCAAAGCATTGCTGACTCTATCTTCTCTCAGCTCCCCAGCCCTGGGAAGCCCTCTCCAGAAGATGGCCCTTCATAGATAAGCTGTTCCCTGCTTGCTCCACACTTTGTGAATCCATATGTATCATTTACAAAGATGTCAGTATCTAACTTCCCCATAAATCTTGCATGGTCTTCAAAGTTTCCATATTGCCCCTCTATTAAGTTTTTCTTCCTATTTCAGATAAGAACCAACACTTTTGTCATATTTGAACTTCAAATATCCACCCACATTATCAGCTTGCCTGCCACATCCTCCAAGAATCCAGTTCAATCATTTGTGGTGAAAATGTAGCTGGTCGACAGTAGAATGACAGTGAATGAGTGTGTTTCAGTTATAGCTAAATCTCCATGAGGCAATGCTTCAGTAAGTTCCACTGCACCTTGAAAATGTGTTTGTGTGAGTTTCTTGATCACTCAGCAATTTGTAAAAAACTGGAACTGCATGCAATAGGCATTTTAAACACAATGTTGAGTGGTTTAGCAACCTCTCAACATTTTAACCTGCTCTACTACCAATCTGACAGTTTTCTTTATACTTCCTCCTTATATATCTTCATTGTATGATATTACCCCAGCCTGGTGACTGAGTCCCAACTTCCAGTGATGTCTTCTGTAAACAGTTTGACTTTCTTAATCAAGAAAGAGCTTATTGTGTTGAGTCATGGTGGCTCAACAAGGAGGGCCAGGTTACATGATACCAAGACTCTTCTATGAAATATATCAAACACAGAGGCAGGTAGGAGCAGACAAAATAGGAATCACCATGTCACAAGCAGCCCACCAAAACAGAGAGGCCTGAGGAGAGACGATTGCTCAGCCAGTGCTGGAGGCAGCAGAGGACAGCACTGAACATGTGGTCCATGGAGTAGGAGACTTGGGATTGAATTATGACTTTGTCATTTACTCATTGTAGACCATGGAAAAGTCCCACCTGTGTCATCTGTAAAAATGTGAATGATAATAACCTTTTCTTATAAGGCTGTTGTCATGGACATGGACATGGTAAATGCTCAGTGAAAACACCTGCCATGATGATATGGGACCCCCAAAGGGAATGTGAGGGGAATGCAGTGTTTCCCACAGGCCATCAGCCAGCCAAAGTGGACTGAAAACAGTGAGCTCAACTTGAAGAACTCAGTCCAGCCTCATTCTTCCCAGACAAAGTGATACCCACATAAGGGTGCCATCATCTGGGTCCATGATCTCCTGTAGGTCTTCCCATTCACTCTCACTATCTTGAGACTCTTCCAGAGGCAAACACCCTGAGGGAGCACCCCAAGAACAGAATTGTGGCAAGGGAATTGTCCCTGAATCTGCTTCCAAACATTGTCCACAAGGTAGCTGGTCTTCTGATATACAGTTGATGGAAAGATACACTTCATCATCCACAGTAGGAGAAGGAACTTCAGGTGGATGGCACATGTCACCTTCCTCATCATCCTGGTCCAATTCAGGACTAGAAAACAGAAAACTATGGATCTTCTAGCATTGACCAGAAATTCCTTTCCCCACCTTCCCTTGCCTTTCAGGATTCTCATCATGGTGCATCAGAGGAGAGCCAGGCAGGGTTCAAACCTTGTCAGAGACTGCTCTGGGGCCATGAGGTAAACAGTGAGTAAGACATGACCCCTGGAGTGCAGAACCAAGATGGAGGCGTAGGTGAACACACTGTGCCTCCTCGCACAACCAGAACTGACAGAAAATCGAATGGCAAGGAAGTCCAACACCAAGTAAATAAAAAATAAACATTCATCCAGACCGGTAGGAGGAGCGGAGACTGGCAGCCGGGGCAGAGAGGACTCGCGTTGCCATGGCGGGACCCAGACTAGCGGAGTGTGGGACAAACGGGGCGGGCAGTCTGACCACTAGCAGGCCCTGCGGCCCCACATTCATGCACAGATAAACCGGATAAACGGCAGAGGGAAGCAGACCTCGCAACCCAGGCAAACCTCTGATTGAAAACACCCATGGGGGTTGGGGTGGCAGCAGGAGAGACTCCCAGCCTCACAGGAGAGGTCATTGGAGAGACCCACAGGGGCCTAGGGTGTGCACAAGCCCACCCACTCGGGAACCAGCACCAGAGGGGCCCAGTTTGATTGTGGGTAGTGGAGTGGAAGACTGAAAGCCAGTGGAGAGTGGAGCAGGCGCCACTGCTCCCTCTCGGCCCCTCCCCCATGTACAGCCTCACAGCACAGCAACCAGCATTACCCTGCCCCGGGAACACCTAAGGCTCTGCCCCTTTAAGTAACAGACACGCCAAGACAAAAAAAAAAAAAAAAAAAAAAAAAAAAAAAAGGCCCAAATGACAGAACACTTCAAAGCTCCAGAAAAAATACAACTAAGCCACGAAGAGATATCCAACCTATCGGATGCACAGTTCAAAACACTGGTTATCAAGACGCTCACAGAATTGGTTGAATTTGTTTGAAAAGTAGATGAAAAAATGAAGCCTATGCCAAGAAAAACAAAGGAAAATGTACAGGGAACCAATAGTGATGAGAAGGAAACTGGGACTCAAATCAATGGTGTGGACCAGAAGGAAGAAAGAAACATCCAACCAGAAAAGAATGAAGAAACAAGAATTCGGAAAAATGAGGAGAGGCTTAGGAACCTCCAGGACATCTTGAAATGTTCCAATATCCAAATTATAGGGGTGCCAGAAGGAGAAGAGGAAGAACAAAAAATTGAAAACTTATTGGAACAAATAATGAAAGAAAACTTCCCCAATCTGGCAAAGGAAATAGACTTCCAGGAAGTCCAGGAAGCTCAGAGAGTCCCAAAGAAGCTGGACCCAAGGAGGAACACACCAAGGCACATCATAATTACATTACCCAAGATTAACCAGAAGGAGAGAATCTTAGAAGCAGCAAGAGAAAAGGAGACAGTTACCTACAAAGGGGTTCCCATAAGACTGTCAGCTGATTTCTCCAAAGAGACCATACAGGAAGAAGGGGCTGGCAAGAAGTATTCCAAGTCATGAAAGGCAAAGACCTACATCCAAGATTACTGTATCCAGCAAAGCTATCATTTAGAATGGAAGGGAAGATAAAGTGCTTCTCAGATAAGGTCAAGTTAAAGGAGTTCATCATCACCAAGCCCTTATTATATGAAATGTTAAAGGGATTTATCTAAGAAAAAGAAGATCAAAAATATGAACAGTAAAACTGACAGCAAACTCACAGTTATTAATTACCACACCTAAAACAAAAACAAGAGCAAACTAGGCAAACAACTAGAACAGGAACAGAACCATAGAGATGGAGATCACATGGAGGGTTGTCAATAGGGGAGTGGGAGGGGGAGAGGGGGGGAAAGGTACAGACAATAAATAGCATAGATGATAGGTGGAAAATAGACAGGGGGAGGGTAAGAATATTGTAGGAAATGTAGAAGCCAAAGAACTTATAAGTATGACCCATGGACATGAACTATAGGGGGGGAATGTGGGGGGGAGGGGGTGGGCAGGATGGAGTGGAGTGAGGGGGGTAGAAATGGGACAACTGTAATAGCATAATCAATAAATATATTTAAAAAAAAGACATGACCCCTGTCCTTGAGGAGCCCCCAATTTAATGGGAAAACGGAGCAGTAAATAAATATCTCAGTCCAGGTACTGAGTGCTATGGTAGAGGCAGCACAAAGTATTATGGGTTCAGGGGGAGCTCCTGACCAAGCCCAGGAGAACCTGGGGGACTTGTCAAAGGGCATAATATTACAAGTGAAGCCATGACCCAGTTCTAGGACTAACTCTTCACATAAGAGTCATTTAGAACTCAGGCAAGTTTATTAATTTTTCTGAAACCTCGGTTTTCTCATCTAAAAAATGGGAAGCTCAAGAAATTTGTAGAATATTTGGATGCTTAAATTAAATAATTCTGATACCGCAGTGTCTGGTTCCTGGTACAGGGTGAGATCTTAGAAAGTAGGAGATGCCATTATTACAACAATGATTATGATTGTTACTTCAACAGAGGAATTAGATGAAAAGGGATAAAACAGGAGGTTGGGAAAAACTCAAGCAAGTGACCTTCAAAGTGCTTTCTGCAAATATCAGATCCTTTCCTGAGCACTGAAAAAGTACCTATTTGGAAGCAGCCAGCTAGAATGACATTTATTCCCTGTGTAACACAAGAGGCAGATGAATGGTGAGACTCATTGTCTGGCAATGAAGACACAAACACAACAATGAAAGAATAGCCTTCTTGATGCTCTCCAAAGTCACCCACCACACATGCTTTTTGATTAAAAAGAGCAGTCTGTGCAGATGGAACAGAATTTTACACTCCCAAATATGTGGAGAAGGTGCTCCGAAAATATCTGTTGAAAGTCTAGTTAGAGATGATGAGTAGGAAAATCTAAAAGAAATGCACACAGATTTAGTTTTTTATCAAATTCATGAATCTTTGTTTATTAGCCTCCTTCCCCACTCCAAAATCAACAGGTTAGCTTTGTTACATGTCCTCTGACCCTCACTTTCCCTTTCTAGCAATGCCTCTTTTCTTTAAAATCAGCTGTGGTACTTCCCAATACCTACAAGCCCCCAAACACCAAAAGGACCTGTCTTCTGTTCCAGGAGAATTGGAGTGTCTGTTTCAACCTCAGTTTTGCTGTCAAAAACAGCTTATTTCTGCTCACGAGAGCTACAGGATATATGAAAATATGCATTTCATCTAAATATACACATATTCTTCTGTATATAAGGAAACTGCATGTAACAGACTAAAGAAGAGAATTCATTCCTTAAAAATCATTTATTTCAAAATCATTAAGTACTTCAAGGGAAAATTGGTAAATTGTGCTGCTATGAACATTGGGGTGCACAAGTTCTTTTGGATTGGTGTCTCAGGTTTCTTAGGGTATAATCCCAGCAGTGGAATTGCTTGGTCAAAGGGCAGTTCCATTTTTATTTTTCTGAGGAAATTCCATACTTTTTTCCACGGTGACCTCACCAGTCTATATTCCCAACAACAGTACACTAGGGTTCCCTTTTCTTCACATCCTCTCCAACATTTGTTTGTGGATTTGTTTATGTTGGCCACTCTGACTGGTGTGAAATGGTACCTCATTGTGGTTTTAATTTGCATGTCTCTGATGGCTAGTGATGCTGAGCATCTTTTCATATGACTCTGGGCCCTCTGTAAGTCTTCCTTGGAAAAGTGTCTGTTCAAGCCCTTTACCATTTTTCAATTGTGTTGTTTGTCTTCCTGGAGTGCAGTCATGTGTGTTCTTTATATATTTTGGAGATCAGGCACTTGACTGAGGTATCCTTGGCAAATATGTTTTCCCATACTGTTGGTTCTCTTTGTATTTTAATGCTGTTTTTTTTTAGCCATGCAGAAGCTTTTTATTTTGATGAGGTCCCATTTGTTTATTCTTTCCTTTATGTCCCTTGCTTTAGGGGACAAGTCTGTGAGGATGTTGCTGCGTGGAATGGCTGAGATTTTCCTGCCAATGTTTTCCTCAAGGACTTTTATGGTGTTATGACTTATATTTAAGTTATTAATCGACCTTGAATTTATTTTTGTGTGTGGCATCAGTTGGTGATCGAGATTCATTTTTGTGCACGTAGCTGTCCAGATCTTCCAACACCATTTGTTGAAGAGGCTATTTTTGCTCTATTTTTTGCTCCTACCCTCTTTGTCAAATATTAATTGACTGTAGAGACTTGGGTTTATTTATGGGCTCTCTGTTCTGTTGCACTGCTCTGTGTGCCTGTTTTTATGACAGTACCAGGCTGTTTTGACTACAGTGGCCTTGTAGTACAGTATGATATCAGGTATTGTGATCCCTCCAGCTTTGTTCTTCCTTCTCAAAATTGCTGCAGCTATTCGGGGTCATTTACGGTTTCATATGAATTTCTGAAATGTTTGTTCTATATCTGTGAAATATGTCATGGGTGTTCTAATAGGGATTGCATTGAATCTATAAATTGCTTTGGGTAGTATGGCCACTTTCATGAGCTTAATTCTTCCAATCGATGAGCATGGTACATGCTTCCATTTGTTTGTGTCTTCCTTAATTTTTTCTTCAGTGTTGTGTAGTTTTCTGAGTTCAGGTATTTTACCTCCTTGGTTAGGTTGATTCCTAGGTACTTTATTTTTCTTGTTTCTATATCAAATGGGATTTTTTACCTGATTTCTGTTTCTGCTGTTTCATTGTTGGTATACAGGAATGCCTTTGAATTCTGAGTATTGACTTTGTATTCAGCTGTTTTGCCAAATTCATTTATTAGGTTGAGTAGTTTTTTGGTGGGGTCTATAGGATTTTCCATGTACACTATCATGTCATCTGCAAACAGTGACAGTTTCATTTCCTCCTTTCCAATTTGGATGCCTTTTATTTCTTTTTCTTGTCTGATTGCTGTGGCTAGGACTTCCAATACTACGTTGAATAGGAGTGGTGAGAGAGAGCATCCTTGTCTTGTACCTAATCTTAGTGGGAAAACTTTAAGTTTTTGTCCATCGAGTATGATTTTGGCTGTAGGTGTCTGATATATGGCCTTTATTATGTTGAGGAATGCTCCCTCTATTCCTACTTTGCTGAGTGTTTTTACCATAAATGGGTGCTGTACCAAATCAAATGCTTTTTCCGCATCCATTTATATATTCATGGGATTTTTGTCTTTGCTGTTGTTGATGTGATATATTATGTTTATTGATTTGGGAATATTGTACCATCCTTGCATCCCTGGGATGAATCCCACTTGGTCATGGTGGATGATCTTTTTAATGTATTGCTGGATGTGGTTTGCTAATATTTTGTTGAGGATTTCAGCATCTATGTTCATCAGCGATATTGGCCTGAAGTTTTCTTTCTTCGTTGTGTCTTTATCTGGTTTTGGGATTACGATGATGCTGGCTTCATAAAAAGAGTTTGGGAGTCTTCCACCAGTTTGGATTTTTTCGAATAGTCTGTGAAGGATAGGGGTTAGCTCTTACTTAAGTGCTTTGTAGAATTCTCCTGTGAAACCATCTGGTCCAGAGCTTTTGTGTGTTGGGAGTATTTTGATGACTGCTTCTATTTCATCTGCTGTTATTGGTCTGAGCAGGTTTTCTGCTTCTTCTTCATTCAGTTTTGGAAGATTATATTTTTCTAGAAATGCGTCCATTTCACCTAGGTATTCAAATTTCTTGGCATACAATTGTTCACAGTAATTTCTTACACTCCTTTGTATTTCTGTGGTATCAGTTCTGATCTCTCCTCTTTCATTTCTAATTCTGTTTGTCTCCTCTCTCTTTTTTTCTTGATGAGCCTACTTAAAGGCTTGTCCATTTTGTTTCTTGAAAGAACCAGCTCCTGGATTCATTGATCCTTAGAATTGTGTTTTTAAGAAAACCAAGATGGCGGCGTAGGTGGACACACTGCGACTCCTCGTAAAACCAGAACTGACGGAAAATAGAAGGGCAAGGAAGTCCGACACCAAGGAAATAAAAAATAAACATTCATCCCGACCAGTATGAGGGGCGGAGATGGGCAGCCGGGGCGGAGAGGACTCCAGTTCCAATGGGGGGACCGAGACTGGTGGAGTGTGTGAGGAACTGGACTGGCAGTCTAGCACTAGCAGACCCTGCAGCCCCACATTCACGCAGATAAACTGAGAGGGCAGGACTCAGAGTGGAGGAGAACAGGGCAGGCAGAGCGCTGGTAGCACCCTGCAGCCCTACACTGGAGCACAGATAAGCTGGGACGAACAGAGGGGAGCAAAGCAGTCCACATAACCCAGGGCTCCAGCATAGGGAAATAAAGCCTCAAACCTCTGATTGAAAACGCCCGTGGGGGTTGGGGTGGCAGCAGGAGAGACTCCCAGCCTCACGGGAGAGGTTGCTGGAGAGACCCACAGGGGGCCTAGGGCGTGCACAGGCACACCCACTCGGGAACCAGCACCAGAGGGGCCCAGTTTGATTGTGGGTAGTGGAGTGAAAGACTGAAAGCCAGTGGAGAGTGGAGCGGATGCCATTGCTCCCTGTGGGCCCCTCCCCCAGGTACAGCTTCACAGCACAGCAACCAGCATTACCCCACCCCAGGAACACCTAAGGCTCCACCCCTTTAAGTAACAGACAGGCCAAGACAAAAAAAAAATGGCCCAAATGACAGAACACTTCAAAGCTCCAGAAGAAATACAACTAAGCCACGAAGAGATATCCAACCTATCGGATGCACAGTTCAAAGCACTGGTTATCAAGACGCTCACAGAATTGGTTGAATTTGTTCGAAAAGTAGACGAAAAACGAAGCCTATGCCAAGAAAAACAAAGGAAATTGTACAGTGAACCAATAGTGATGAGAAGGAAACTGGGACTCAAATCAATGGTGTGGGCCGGAAAGCAGAAAGAAACATCCAACCAGAAAAGAATGAAGAAACAAGAATTCAGAAAAATGAGGAGAGGCTTAGGAACCTCCAGGACATCTTGAAACGTTCCAACATCCAAATTATAGGGGTGCTAGAAGGAGAAAAGGAAGAACAAAAAATTGAAAACTGATTTGAACAAGTAGTGAAGGAGAACTTCCCCAGTCTGGCAAAGGAAATAGACTTCCAGGAAGTCCAGGAAGCTCAGAGAGTCCCAAAGAAGCTGGACCCAGGGAGGAACACACCAATGCACATCATAATTACATTACCGAAGATTAAAAGATAAGGAGAGAATCTTAGAAGCAGCAAGACAAAAGGAGAAAGTTACCTACATAGGAGTTCCCGTAAGACTGTCAGCTGATTTCTGAAAAGAGACCTTACAGGAAGAAGGGACTGGCAAGAAGTATTCCAAGTCATGAAAGGCAAGGGCCTACATCCAAGATTACTGTATCCAGCAAAGCTATCATTTAGAATGGAAGGGCAGATAAAGTGCTTCTCAGATAAGGTCAAGTTAAAGGAGTTCATCATCACCAAGCCATTATTATAGGAAATGTTAAAGGGAGTTACCTAAGAAAAACAAGATAGAAAATATGGACAGTAAAAATGACAGCAAACTCACAGTTATAGACAACCACACCTAAAACCAAAACAAAAGAAAATTAAGCAAACAACTAGAACAGAAACAGAACCACAGAAATGAAGATCACATGGAGGGTTATCAATATGGGATTGGGAGGGGGAGAGAGGGGAGAAGGTACAGAGAACAAATAGCATAAATGATACGTGGAAAATAGACAGGGGGAGGGTAAGAATAGTGTAGGAAATGTAGAAGCCAAAGAACTTATAAGTATGACCCATGGACATGACCTATGGGGGGGGATGTGGGAGGGAGGGGGTGGGCAGGATGGAGTTGAGTGAAGGGGCGGAAAAGGGACAACTGTAATAGTATAATCAATAAATATATCAAAAAAAAAGAATTGTGTTTTTAGTCTCTATGTCATTTAACTCTGCTTTGATCTTGGTTATTTCCTTCCTTCTACTTGCACTGGGCTTTCTTTGTTTGTTGTTCCTCGAGTTCTGCTAGGCATAGGGTTAGGTTTTTTGTTTGAAATGTTTCTATCTTTTTCAGGTAGGCCTGTATTGCTATGAACTTCCCTCTCAGGACTGTCTTTGCTGTGTCACATAGGTTTTGGGGTTTTGTGAGTTCATTTTCATTTCTTTCCAGAATGTTTTTGACTTCTTCCCTGATCTCGTTCTTGTCCCATTCATTGTTTAATAGCATGCTATTCAGTCTCCATGATTTTGAGTGTTTGGGGTTTTTTTCCTTTGGGTTGGTTTCTAGTGTCAGTCCCTTGTGGTCAGAGAAAATGCTTGATATGATTTCAATTTTCTTGAATTTGTTGAGGCTTGCTTTGTGTCCTATCATGTGGTCTATCTTTGAAAATGGTCCATGTACACTTGAAAAGAATGTGTATTTTGCTTCTTTGGGATGAAAAGCTCCATATATATCAGTTAATTCCGTTTCATCTAGGGTACTGTTAAGTGACACAATATCCTTGTTGATATTTTGTTTGGAAGACCTGTCCATTTTTGATAGTGGGGTGTTAAAGTCCCCTACTATGATTGTGTTGCTGTCAATATCTTTCTTGAAGTTCTCCAAGATTTTCTTTATGTATTGGGGTGCTCCTATGTTGGGTGCATATATATTTACAATGTTTATGTCTTCTTGCTGGATTCTTCCTTTGAGTAGTATGAAGTGACCTTCTGGGTCTCTCTTTATGGCCCTTCTTTGGAAGTCTATTTTGTCTGATATGAGTATTGCTACCCTTGCTTTTTTTTTCCTGTCCATTTGCTTGGGAAATTTGTTTCCAGCCCTTCACTTTCAGTCTGTGTAGGTCTTTTGTCCTGAGGTGGGTCTCTTGTAGGCAGCATATGTGTGGATCATGCTTTCTTATCCATTCAGCTATTCTATGTCTTTTGATTGGAGTATTTAAGCCAATTATGGTTATTCCATCCATTAAGGTTATTATTAATAGGTAGTTATTCATTGCCATTTTTTCATACCTGTGTTCCTCTCTCTCTCTCTTTTCCTTCCTTTCCTTAAAGCAGTCCCTTTAGCATGTCTTGCAGAACTGGTTTGGTGGAGGTGTATTCTTTTAGACTTCTTTTATCTGGGAAGCTCTTTATTTGGCCTTCTATCTTGATTGAGAGCCTTGCTGGGTAAAGTAGCCTAGGTTGTAGGCCTCTGGCTGTCATTACTTGGAATATTTTTTGCCATTCTCTTCTGGCTTGGAGCATTTCCATTGAGAAGTCAGTTGCTAACCTTCTTGGGGCTCCCTTGCATGTTACTTCCTGTTTCTCCCTTGCTGCCTTTAAGATCCTCTCTTTATCTTGGAATTTTGCCATTTTAATTATGTTATGTCTTGCAGTGGGCCTCTTTGGTTTCCTCTTGCTTGGGACTCTCTGTGTTTCCCGGATTTGGGTGACTTTTTCTCACATCAGATTAGGGAAGTGTTCCATCATTACTTTTTCTAACAGGTTTTCTATCCTTTTCTCTTCCTCTTCTCCATCTGGTATCCCTATTATATGGATATTATTACGTTTCATGTTGTCCTGCATTTCCCTTAATCCCTCTTCATTCTTTCTGAGCCTCTTTTCCTTTTCTTGCTCTTTCTGGGTGTTTTTTTTTTTTTTTTATACTTTGTTCTCCAGCTCGCTGATCCAATCCCCTGCTTCATCAAGTCTGCTTTTGATTCCTTCTACTGTGTTCTTCAGTTCAGAAATTGTATTCTTCATGTCCTCTTGGCCCTTATTGTTAGTTTCTATTTCCTTTTTCATGTTGATATAGTTTGCAATGAGTTCATTGTAGTTTTCCTGTAGTTTCTGGTAGTTCTCTGTGAGCTCAGTGAGCTTCCTGATAACCATTGCTTTGAACTCAGTATCTGATAGTTTTCCTGCCTCTATTTCAGTTACCATTCTTTCTGAGGCTTCTTCCTTTCCTTTCATTTGGGGATTGTTTCTTTGTTTTCCCATTCTTTGTGAGATCTTTCTTGTTAGCCTCTGCTTCTTAAGTTGATCTGTTTTGATTCCCTGGTTTTTTGGTATGAACTTGTATGGTAGAATGCCAGTGGAATTCAGTGGTGACGTCTCTTTAATATCCTGAGCTCACTGGTCTTGAGCTGACCTTTATGGGTCTAACTCTGGTCTTTTCAGAGCTGCAGGTCTTATTGTCTCACCTGTGGGAAAAGGAGAATGAAGAAAAAAATGGGAAGGAAGGAAAAAGGAATAGAAAGGAATGGAAGGAAAGGAGGAAGAAGGGAAAAGGAATAAAAAATTGGAGGAAAGATAAGAAGAAGGAATTTTAACAAAAATTAAAATAAAAAAATAAAAGAAGGCAAGAAGAAGGTTAAAAAAGTAAAGGATGGAAGGAAGAAGGAATAAAAAAGGAAAGAAGGACATAAAGGAAGAAGGAATTTAGCGGAAAAGGAAAATAAAAAAAGTCTTCTGCTAGCTTTAAACTGGTCAGGTTAGTTCTGCTGGTCTTCCTGTCTGTGGAATGGGAGGGGGTGGTTGGAAGGATTGGTTTCACTTTTCTCCCTTCCTGAGCCACACTCTCCACTGTTGTCCAGCCTCCAGTCCAGTTCCGCAGGGTCCTTCTTCTCCCCCTTAGGTCTTTATTTCACCAGTTGTGCTGTCCTTGAGGTGCACCATTTAGGGGCAACTCACACTCCACCTTCTTGCTCTTTGCTGTCTTAGATGCTAGGACCTCTCGGTGCTCTTTCGGGGTAGTTCAGCCCCCTACTGGGTCAAGTCTTTCCTGGGACTGCAGTCTCCCCTAGCCCTTCAGTTCTCCTCTGCTGTTCTGCCTTCCTCCTAGAGAGGGAGTAGGCCCCAAGTAAGGCTTTGTGCGCAGGGGCTAGATGTGATTTGTTCAGAACAGTGCCTCAGGTGTGGTCACCCGCTGGCAGCCAGGCCGTTGACGGGGTGCACGGATCCCTGGCTTTGGGCCTTTGCACTAGGGCAGAAGAGCCGCTGATCAGGGTGTGCACCCACCCAGGGTTTCAGTTGTGGGTGCCCAGGCCGCTGATGGAGGTGCATGCCCTTCCGGGGTTTCAGGTGTGGGCCCCAGGTCACTGATTGGGGTATGCATCCACCAGGGCACTTTGGGTCTGTGCGCCCAGGCACCTGGGCCACTGATATGGGTGCACACTGATCACCAGCTTTGGGCCTGTGCACTCAGGCAGCCGAGCCACTGATCAGGGTGAGTGCCCATATGGGATTTCAGTTGTGGGCGCCCAGTCCACTGATCTGGGTGAGCGCCACCCGGGATTCAGGTGTGTGCTGGGGCTGCCTATCTGGCATTCACAGTCCAGGGGCTGAGGTGGTAGGGGCACAAGAGGCCATGGCTGCTGCGGAGAGTTCTCTAAACAGCTGCTGAGTGCCTCTATTTTCTCTGTTTCTTTTTAAGAAATTCCTCCTATTCAAGCCCCCGTGGTCCAAACAAGCACCTGGCCTCTTACACAGCCCAGCCTGGCTCTCTCCCAAGAATCCTGCAGCAGACCCTGTGCCCCGGCCAGGGGCTTCAGCCTCCCTGGTCCCCGCGCCAGTCCCAGGGACCTTATTGTCCTTAAGTACTCTTCTTACTGTCTGATCTTTCAATGTCTTCTATCTTTGGTCTCCAATCTTCATATATGCTGGAATACTGTTGGCTGTTTGCTCTGTTTCTCAGATCAGCTAGGCGTTTCACTGGTGCTGAGGGGAAGTGGACTCCGCTCCCACCTATCTCACTGCCATCGAAAATATGGGTTCTTAATTGTGTAGAAATGGTGCAGAAAAAATGGAGATATTTTTAAGGAATGGGAAATCCAACCTATTGCCCAGGTGCACTCCCCACCACCACTTCCCAGGAGCAGTCCTCTGAGGAATAGAAATAGGTGGCAACACATGTCCTTTGGCCACAGTAGTGTGGAACTGTCCAGGCCTCAAATGCTACCATCATATGCTTCCAACATTTCTGATAAGCTCCTTGCTCTCCTGGTTTGATCTGGGGCTTCAACTACTGGCCCTTTCAAAGGAGAGAGACCCAGTGAGGCCATCAGCCTGGAATGCAAGAGGCAAGGTGGCCAAAGTCCAGGGGATGCTAAGTGACCCCCAGGGTAAAAAATCCTGGCCATCACCCCACCACAGTTCAGGGAGAATGATTTCCTTCCTCCCACCTCTTCACACATGCCACCAAGCTGCTCTTGAGATGTGACCTGAAGTCTGACTGTTAGGGTGGGGAAGGGTGAGCAAGGAAAAAAGAGACACAAAAAGTCCCATAAGACCCCCAAGGCACAGCTTATTTCATGGAAGGGGCAAGACTTAGAGATTTGGGGAATTTAATAAGGATGGTAGCATTGCTTTAGAGCAAGGCCAGATGTTTGGGCAGATGGACATGCCATGTAAAGAAGCAGGGTCCTTCATCAAGGGCTCCAAGCTACCTCGGGGCACCTGGGAGTAATGCGGCAGGACTCCTATGAAGAGCCCGAGGGGATCAAGGTCACAGAGCTCTCTGCTGACCTCCAGGTACAGTTAATGACCTCAGCTGCTGCTCTAGACACAAGATAACTAGAGGAGAATCTGCAGACCTGATGTGAGCCCCCTGCCCAGCCACATTCCCCAAACAAGCTGGCAGAGCCCAGAACCCCAAATCCTGCAACTCTTCAGGGACTGCTTTTAAGGAAAAGAATCCCAGCCAAGCTTTAGTCAGTGAAATCATTGTGAAGCTTTTGATTATTACAGGGTATTTACTTCCCTGAACAGTTGTTCTTTAGACTTGGGCCACCAAAATCATGTATAACTTCCAAGAAGACAAGTCCAATGAGTAGACAGTATTTCCAGCCTGGATACTAAGGTTTTTTAATCGCCCCATTTACTGTGGTTAAACTCGCAACAAAGCTCAGGTTTATGTCTTTTTTGTGAGGCTTAGCCTTCTCAATTTTCTAGCAACAGGCCCTGCCTGATGTTCCTGTAAGCCCTGATTAGTGTAGCTGGGAACTCAGGGCCACTGCTCCTATGAGCCCCAATGTCAGCATTTAACATGTAGGATTTTCGGTGTCTCTAAGACATCAAGTGGAAAAGTCCAGTGGGCTACTGGGTTTGAAGTATAAATAATGATTCTGTTGGAGATCAATATTTATGATTGTCAGAGTGGTATGTATGGAAGGGGGAGGGTAGATGTTTTCCTCTGAGAATCTGTATATGGAAAGCACCCTGCTGAAGGCAGTGCCCAGGCCCCAGCCTGCTGAGGGCTCTGCCCTGCTGTGTTATACTGCTCCTTTTCTTAGCCAGGCATCAGCCTCACTCACTCCCCTCAGCCATACTCTGACTCCAGAGCAGGCGTCACAGGGCTCCCCTGAACCATCCCATCTGACCAACAGCTCTTACCTGGCAGCCTCATTCATCCCTCAGCCAGCTGTTCTGATGACACAGCTGTCACCGTAGCTGCAGTTAGAGTTAGACCTTTAGCCTCCTTATCATCAAGGAATAGTGTTCTGCCTCCCTGAAAACATAGAGTAACTCTGGGTTTCTATCAAGGACTCTGCCTTCATTTTACATTCTTAAATGACTATGAAGACTTCTATCAATTCTTTCACTAAATGCTGGTTGCTGAAACTACATGTGTTTTAATTACATGAATTTAATTATATGTGCTGGTGGGTGGGAGGAGAGAGAGAGAGAGGAGAAATAAATGGAAACATTCTGCAATGTCCAACTTTCCATTCAATGAGGGTAAGCCCTGAAGTGAACATTAATGGGAAACTTGAATTTGTCATCCCTTCATTCCCATAAGGCCAGCATTTAAAGATGAGCATTTTGTAAAGAGCCCATAAACACAAGTCACTAGACTTTATCAGAGGCTTAACCAAAAAAAAAAAAAAAGTGATATGTTCCCATAATGGGGAGGCAGAGGGGACATCACATCTTCGAAAGTGATGTTCAAGGGTAATATGGCTTGAGGTGATTTTCACCTTATTCCCTAACTTTGGATGATAAAATTGATTCCCTAACATGATGATAAAATTGGCTACCTCAAAAGGAAGTGAATTCTGCATCCCAGGAGATATTTAAGCGCAAGCAGGACCCCTACATCAGGAACATCACAGAGCAGATTTCAGCATGGGCTTCAAGGTTGGAGTCAATGATTTTTATATTGAACAATCCTGAGATTCTGTGATGAATTCTTCGATGAATGAAGCAGTGACTACCTATACTAATAATTAGTAAAAAAAAAAAATACTATTGTCAATAACTTATACCTATGTTAGATTAATGGCACATGGCAAGTCAAACTCCAGGCTATACCTAAACCCAGAGTCACTTTATAAGCTAGTTCTCAGGGTCTCTGTCCATCACCCCAAATTATCTGGCAGTAAAACCTTTAGAATTCCAAGAGTGGTCCCATGCCTACAAGGAAGTAGTTTCTTCTATTTTTCCTATAAGATCATGCTCATAGCTGTCCTTAGATAAATCTCTGTAGACTACTTCTTTTATTATTCAACCAATTTTTTCAATTACTGCCTAGAATACATTTGTGTTTATGCATTTTTAGACAATTGTTGGGAACCGCCCTGCCTGGTTTCAGAAGCTGTAAACCCCCATGGTTAAGGCTGAGTCAGAGACCTTGGGACCATAAGCCACTAAGGAGACAAAGCTTATCTCCCTGGCAGGGGTGCCACCCCTGCCCACTTTACTTTACCCTGCTTGGCCCTGAGCCTGACCAGTTAGCAAATGACAGGTAAGATTCCTCAAGGGAGGGACGACCTAAGACAGACATGGTCACAAAGAGGCCCTAGGGAGTGACTTGCGGGGGCTATAGAAAAAGGGGGTGATGGACCCTCACCCCTCAGCTTTGACATAGCCTGAGTCCTCATTCTGTCTGCAAGAAGTCTCCTAATCACTTAGCTGCCTTACTTCCCCTGCCTGACCTAAGCCTGAAACAATGACAGAGCATGGTGCGGCCCTGGTCTGGAAAGGGCAGATTCCCAGGGGAGATCAGGCCTAAGAAAGAATGCATAAAATCCGGTGAAACCTGCTTTGCTAATACCCTCAATTTAAATGATAAGGGTCCAAGCCTGAAATGAGTTTGTTTCCCAAAATCTTATAGCCCTTTAGCTAACTGACCCTGACTTAGAATAAGCCCACAGAGTTCTTTGTTTGTTATCTATTATTTGATCCTTACTACCTGACAGTGATTGATGAGCTTTACCTGTATTCCTGTGCAAATTGAACCCAATAAAAGCCCATTGAGGAAAAGGTTTTTGGTTCTTGTCCTTTGAGAGATTGGGCACCTTTCCTCCCCAAGCAGATCATGTGTTGGTAGACTTATTCTCATCCGTGACCCCCCAGGGAGGGGGGGCCTGTGGGTGGAGCCCCCCCACAGACAATGAAATGAATAACACTGTGAAATGAGCTTACCCACTTTGTTCTACTTTGTAGACTAGCTGGTTTTTGTTTGTCTGGCACAGTGTTCTTTTAAAAGTTGTCTGAATACACTTAAGGAACATATGTGGCTCCTGTTAGTCATAGATCTCACCCGGCCTAATTGCATTATGTGGGCTACTTCACATTTCATGTCACCAACCATTCCCTATAGATCTGCCCTTGTCAGTCTTCTAAGTTGATCATCAAAAAAGAGCCATTTAGATTATAGGGAGAACCAAGATGGCGGCGTAGGTAGACACACTGCGCCTCCTCGCACAACCAGAACTGACAGAGAATCGAACAGCAAGGGGGACCAACGCCAAGAAAATAGAAAATAACCATTCATCCAGACTGGTAGGAGGGGCGGAGACGGGCACCGGGGTGGAGAGGACTCGCTTGGCTGTGGCGGGACTGAGACTGGCGGAGTGTGGGACAAATGGTGCAGGCAGTCTGAGCACTAGCAGACCCTGCAGCCCCCCATTCGCACAGATAAACCCAGAGGGCCGGACTCAGAGTGGCGGAGAACGGGGCAGGCAGAGCAGCGGGTAGCACCCCTCGGCACCACATTCGCGCACAGATCCGGACAAACGGCAGGGAGCGAAGCAGACGGAGTAACCCAGGGCTCCAGCTCAGGGAAATAAAGCCTCAAACCTCTGACTGAAAACGCCCCTGGGGGTTGGGGCGGCAGCAGGAGAGACTCCCAGCCTCACAGGAGAGGTCGTTGGAGAGACCCACAGGGGCCTAGAGTGTGCACAGGCCCACTTACTCGGGAACCAGCACCAGAGTGGCCCAGTTTGATTGTGGGTAGCGGAGTGAAAGATTAAAATCCGGAGGAGAGTGAGGCAGGCGCCATTGCTCCCACTCGGCCCCTCCCCCTTGTACAGCGTCACAACGCAGCGACCAGCATTACCCCGCCCCGGTGAACACCTAAGGCTCCGCCCCTTAAAGTAACAGACGCGCCAAGACAAAAAAAAAAAAAAAATGGCCCAAATGACAGAACACTTCAAAGCTCCAGAAAAAATACAACTAAGCGACGAAGAGATAGCCAACCTATCGGATGCACAGTTCAAAGCACTGGTTATCAATATGCTCACAGACTTGGTGGAATCTATTCGAAAAACAGATGAAAAAATGAAGCCTATGCTAAGAGAAACAAAGGAAAATGTACAGAGAACCAATAGTGATGAGAAGGAAACTGGGACTCAAATCAACGGTGTGGACCAGAAGGAAGAAAGAAACATCCAACCAGAAAAGAATAAAGAAACAAGAACTTGGAAAAATGAGGAGAGGCTTAGGAACCTCCCAGACGCCTTGAAACGTTCCAACATCCGAATTATAGGGGTGCCAGAAGAAGAAGAGGAAGAACAAAAAATTGAAAACTTATTTGAACAAATAATGAAGGAGAACTTCCCTAATCTGGCAAAGGAAATAGTCTTCCGGGAAGTCCAGGAAGCTCAGAGAGTCCCAAAGAAGCTGGACCCAAGGAGGAACACGCCAAGGCACATCATAATTACATTACCTAAGACTAAATGCAAGGACCTACATCCAAGATTACTGTATCCAGCAAAGCTATCACTTAGAATGGAAGGGAAGATAAAGTGCTTCTCAGATAAGGTCAAGTTAAAGAAGCTCATCATCACCAAGCCCTTATTATATGAAATGTTAAAGGGAGTTACCTAAGAAAAAGAAGATCAACAATAGGAACAGTAAAAATGACAGCAAACTCACAGTTATTAACGGCCACACATAAAACAAAAACGAGAGCAAACTAGGCAAACAACTAGAACATGAGGGTTGTCATTAAGGGAGTGGGAGGGGGAGAGGGGGGTAAAGGTACAGAGAATAAGTAGCATAGATGATAGGTGGAAAATAGACAGGGGGAGGGTAAAAATAGTGTAGGAAATGTAGAAGCCAAAGAACTTATAAGTATGACCTATGGACATGAACTATAGGGGGGGAATGTGGGAGGGAGGGGGGTGGGCAGGATGGAGTGGAGTGGGGGGGGTGGGAAATGGGACAACTGTAATAGCATAATCAATAAATATATTAAAAAAAAAAAAGAGCCATTTAATCTCACTGGATTTATGTAGTATAAAACACAACCATTGTTCCTCATTATTTGTCTGCTTTGTGCTTGTGCTTCCACCTAGCACACACCTAGGAGTATTTGTGCCCCTGTCTCTACTTTTAACAAGTCTATATGCACTTTGGGTATCTGTAATAAATATGCCAAGCTGAATCAAATGGTATGTTTTCCATCAGGACAGGACTGAGAACTGGAATACTTAGGGCTGGATGAGCACAAAAATAAAGCTAAGTTAAAAATGGCTATTGAAATGAATGTTTCAATCTGGTTTTGAAAATGTAGGCATGTTTTGTTAAGCTGCTGCTGATTGTGAAGCATTATATTAGCAATAGAGATGATGATGCATACAAGGAAATTCTTTCTTACCACAATGCTTTAAGAGGCCATGGGGCAGCAAGACAAAGATTTGTATGCCTTGAAGAAACCCCAAGGCCTGCCATCTGCAGCCTCCCAAAGTTCACAAGCTGTGATTGCAGCAGCTCCAGACCTTATGCTTGTCTTGTTTTGGCCTCCCCTCCAAATGCCTAGAACAGTGCTGGGCCTAGTAAGTATCTAAGCACGGTTACTGATGACTCAGTTGTAATTTCTAGCCATGAAATGCACACAATTCACAAAATATCTGCACGTGTGGTGAGTCTTACCTTTCAAGTCTTCTGATATCACAGACTGAATAGCAGTTTTGCCTCACATCCTTTTCCAAAGAGGTAGGCAATGCCTCAGCCTCTACTTCCTGTTGCTGTCTGCATAAATGAGGGTAGGAATCCCCAGGAGGCATCAAGGAAGTAGCCCAGGGTCTCCTTATGTCTTGATCCCATTGTGCCTCTCTGGTGGCCTGTTGCCAGGACTCTGGCCTGAGACCCAGGCCTTCCCCTACTTCTGTGGAGGCACTGTTCCTCCAGCTGTTCTCTTGATCCAGGCTGGGGCTCTGATCTGAGTTAGTGCATGTTGCCTTCATAAATTCTTAGTCTGAAATGGTGTCTATTAAAAGAAATGCTAAGGATTAATAGATCCATGATGTACAGTGAGAAGAATATAAAAGTCATTTCCATAAAAATTAACAAGGAATTTTTTTCATGTAGAATAGAGCAGTTAAGGGATGCATTCTAGGGCCATCCTCCCTCTGTCAGGACCCCAGCTCCCATGGGCCCTAGGCAGCACACTTAACCATCTCTAAGACCCTTAGCTTGGGACCACTGGAAACCCTTGATAAATGTGGGGGTTTTTAACAAAAAAAAATATTTTGAGCCCTGGCTAGTGTGGCTCAATGGATTGAGTGTTGGTGTGAGAACCAAAGGGTTGCCAGTTTGATTCCCAGGACACATGCCTGGGTGGCAGGCTAGGTCCCCAGTGGGGGGCACACAAGAGGCAACCACACATTAATGTTTCTTTCCCTCTCTTTCTCCCTCCCTTCCCCTCTCTCTAAAAATAAATAAAATCTTTAAAAAATATTTTGAAAACTTAGACAATATGAAAACAGAAGTAACAATGACTCTTTATCCTACTTTCCAACAGGGAGTTTTTTTTAAGTTTCTTTGTCTTCATTTGTCCTCATCTGAGATGGCCCTTTTCACACCCTCTCCTTCCCTCCCATCATGATGCCCTTTCCTGGGTCTCCTCTTCACTTCTCCAAACATTACTTGATTCTCCTCAACTGTTTACATTCCCATTGGGCCTTTTAGGTTCTGATTTTGATGGCCTGCTATGGTGCACTAACACCACTCAACTTTCCAGAGGAAAAAAAGAATCTGTGCTTCAGTAGGAAACTATGCATTGCCTCCAGCACAACCTGGGGGTTATCTGATTTGAACTGTATTCATTGCTCTGAGATAGTTCATAATTCTGTATGAGTTATGAAACCTCTTTTTGCCCAGGTTTTGTATCTGCCTCGTTCCCTCATTGAATAAGTTAGATAAAATCTTTAACATGTGTTAATTTTACAACTGAGAGTCATGATTTTAACTTTTCCTGAAAATTATCTTGTATTACTTACATCCCATGACCTATATCCATGATGTAATATAGCACATAAACTATCCAGCCAGACAGGGCTGAGCTCCTATACCTGCCATCACCTATAAGAAAGAAAGTTTTGTCACCCAACCTAGTGGTCTCCTCATTTGTCTGACTGTTTAGCCCCCACAATGAGAAGACCTCCATATATGTACTTTTATTTACGTATGAGTCATAAACACTATGACTCTATTGATATACAAAGTACTTTTTAAAGGGCATATAAAAATGGATAAGACAAAAAAATTAGGAAAAGAAGTCTTTTTGCTCTCATAATTCTTGGGAGATCTCCAAAATCTCATTTTGAAACATTCCTCCCCTGTCGCCGATCCTGGCCCTCAGGATCCTGTGTTGTGGCTGCAATATACAAATACACGTGGACTACAGAAATCCTGTGGAGAAAAAGGGACGGCTCAGCCACTCTCAAGAGGAGAGTGCCTCTGAGCACCTCGTCCACTCTCTCAAGAGGAGAGCACCCGACCCTTTCCTTAACAGGCTTTTATTGCTTTTCTAGGCCCCTTACATCAAAGACGGTCCTCATTTACTATGCATAGGTTTGTTTTGGATGGTTATCTTTTACAGACAACAAAGGAGAGGATGTCAATAAATACATCAAAGAAGGATATTTGCAATGTAAAGGAAGAAATGGTGGAAAACTGGTTATGCTTCATATCTGGAAGGTCTAGCTCAGATTTTAGGAAGATAAAGATACTCAGTAAACATTTGCTGCCTCAGGGTGAGGGAGTTTTAGCAAGAGCAAGTCTCATAGCAGTCAAGGTACAATGCAGGCCTAATTTCCCACTGGAGAACCTATCCATGGACGTGGGTCCTGCCCGCCAACCTCACTCCCCACTGGCTTTTCCGAGTGGGGGCTGAGCCACATTTCCCACATGTGGAATAGTTACCCACACTCCCCTTCCAGCTCCTTATCCCTGCACTTGCTCCCCAGCAAGCCTTCATCCTCTTTAAGGCTCCCTGTGGATGGACCTGCTGCATTTTCACCACACTGTCCCTCCCAGCCACCCATGTCCTCATTTTCCTTTATTCTGCTTAGATTCCATGGTCTGCCCCATAAGCACTCCCTTAAAAACAAAATAGCACTGAGCTCACATCCTCTTGCCCCTCTCTGCCTCCACATATGTTATTTGCTGGTGCTGTTTTAATTCCAGATCTTTGTGACTATTTGTACACGTGGACTTTGTGCCTGCTTTTGAGACACTGACTAATACCAAATGTAGGGGTACAGAGGTCAAATGGATGCTCAAGACTTCCAGATAATCTTTCTCTACTTTCTTAGTAAATTCAGTTTTCTGTTCTCTCTACTCTCTAAATTATTTCTTATCTTCTCTCTCCTCAGGTCCCCCAACCATGCCTCTTACTTCATAGTGAGAATGAATACATTCAGATAAGAATCCTTCATCTCTCATAGTAAACTCAACTGACCAGCCTGCATCCCTACCCCAACATCATCCTCTACCTACCAGCCATGCTACTTCTCTGCTCTTCAAATGAGTGCCTATACTCACTATTTCTGTATCTCCCCCTTCTCCCTGTACGCACTCTAACTGGTCTTCTGTCCCCATCATTCTGTCCCCAACTGAAATTGTCCCAATCAGGTTCTCTAAAGATCTACCTCTTTCTAAATCCAAAAGACAATTCTCTGTCCTCATGTCACTCTACCTCTCAGCAACATCCAGTATAACTGAGCCCTCATCCTTCTTGATAGCATTCATTACTCATTTATTCTACTTAAATGTTCAGAGTTTACTCGAAACTCTGCCCTTACCTGGTTTTCCTACCACCTCCCAGGCCACTTCTTAGTCCCATTTGCTGTCTCATTTCTTTGAACCAGACCTCTCAGTGTTGGAGTATCCCATGGCTTACTTTTTCAGCCCTCTTCTTGACTTTTTCTTTACTCTTTGCCAAGATAGTATCATCCATTTCGTGGCTTTAAATGACACTAATTACTGACACCAATTGCCCAAATCTACTTTCAGTTCTCCTCAAATAACTGCCTAATAGACATCTCCATTTGGCTGTTCCATAAACACTTCAGTTTTATGTGCTATCAAGAACAATTGCTTCTTTTCCATGTATTGTAAACTCCTCCCTCTAAGCACCTCCTATCTTGGTAAGTGGTACCACCATGCATCCAGCTTCGCAAGCCAAACTTTGTTTTCTTTCTTCATACCCATATCTAGTTGAAAAATAATTCTCTGGGCTCTACCTCCCAGACATATCCCAAATCTGACTACTTCTTACCAACTGTTCAACTACAACCTGAGTCCACACCACATAATATCTTCACTGAATGACTGCTGGTTTACCTCCCCTAGCCCATCTCTACCAGCAAGCATTGAGTAATCTTTCCAAAGCATAGACCAGGTGAGGGTATGTTCCTGCTTAACACTTCATCTTCCACCACCACACCCTCCAGTGGCTTCTCATGGCAACCAGCACATTACCAAAACATACAAGGTCCTACATTATGTGGCCCCAAATGCTTCTATACTTCTTCTCCTTCTATTCTCCCCTTCATTAACTGCAGTCCAAACACCAACTGTTATCTTTTTGTCCCTCAAACATCCAGGTTATTCCTGTCTCAGAGACTTTGCACTTGCTATTCTTTCTGCTTGGAATGACCTTACTCAGAATGTTTGTACATCTGTCTCTTTCTAATAATTACTTGATTCTAATTATAAATTAAATGTTCCCTTTCTTGGTCTTCAGTCTGACCTTTGGAGTCACACAAATGAATGAAACTTCCTCTCCATTTGGCCCCAGGTAGGAGAGAGAAAGCATGCCCACCATACCTTACCCCAAGCCATCCCACCAAGTTCTTCTGGGTTCTCCCAGGTGGAACTATTCTCCAGGACAGAAGGACAACTTTTCCCCTGGTATTTCCTAGATATCCCAACAAATCCCAGGGTACCAAACCACTCAGCCTGATCTTTGTGTGTGTAAAAATTGACCCTCTCTCACCCTGTTCACTTGCTTAAAACAATTGCTGTCATCTAAGCTTTATTCCAAATGGGTAAATTTCTTATTTCCTTCCCATAGCTCTTTTCTCACCAAAGTCAGCATCAACCAACTCTCAGAGTCTGAGCATCAAAAGAATTTGAGTCACTAAGTCTCCAGTTCTATCTCTAGTGACTCTCACCCTCATTTTATAGATGAGGATTCATGAGTCCTAGAGAAGTTAGACAACTGCCCAAAGCCCAGACAGCAAGTGAGTGGCAGAGCAGGTGTGGGGGATTCCAGCATGTCCACACAGATCCTCTTCCAGGACTGAGGCCCTCATTCCCCAGCTGCTAGGAGTGTCTGATGCTGATGGCACTCAGCTAGCCTCTCCCCAGAAACTGAGCTCAGCTCAAGGGAGCTGCCTCAGCTAAAGTTAGGACCCTCCCTTGCGGCAGCCCATGAGCCAGTGCTGGTTGATGTTCAGTGCAAAGGCACAGACTCTCATGTCCCACTTAAGAACAGCTCGAAGAGGCCATCCCAGCCCCAGAGTTCCCTGTGGCGTCAGCCAAGGCCCTTGTTGCAGCTGCACCACATTTCTTCTCCTTTTCCACCCCCTCAAACTGTTTTCCCCACCCTCCCAGGAGTGTTCCCAAGAATGAGCCCTATACACCTACAGCACTGGAATCTCTCCTGCAGAGTCTGTGTCCTAGGGACCCAACACATGGCATTGTGATAATTAATTTTAAGTGCTAACTTGGCTAAGCCACAATACCCAGACATTTGGTCAAATACTAGTCTAGATGTTCTGTAAAGGTATTTTTTTAGGCAAAATTAATGTTTAAATCAGTAGATTGTGAATAAAGCAGGTTAACCTCCATAATGTAGGTGGGCATCAATTAGATTGTAGATTTTAAGAGAAAAAGACCAAGAACTCCAAGAATGAATACCACCTCCAGATTGCCTTAGGATTCATGCTGTAACATTAACTCTTCCCTGGAGTTCCAGACTGCCAGAATGCCCTGCAGAATTAGGCTATCCAACCACCATAATCACATGATCCAATTCCTTAAAACTTATCTTTTCTCCTCTCCTCTCACCTTTTCTCTCCTCTCTCCCCCCTTCCTCTCTCCTCCCATTCCCCTCTTCTTTCTCCCTCTTTCTTTTCCCCTTTCCCTCTCTCTCTCCTCCCATATACATGAACCTGCTTTGGCATACATATACCTTCACATATACACATCTTTTGGTTCTATTTCTCTGGTGAACCTAATACATGCATGAAGCTAAAACCTCTGATTTTTCCTGATTCCAATGCCTCTTTTCCTTGCACTACACCATCTATGGTTAATTCATGCATTAAGAGGATGGATCACATTCCACTGTCCATTTCGTTCCTCAGAATGGAAATCCTTACCTTCCCTCACTCTAGTTTTATCTACTTCCTTTGCTTCTGGTTCCCCACAGTCAGCTTGGGCTGTCATAGGGTCTGGCTGTAGAGTTTTTATTGCCAACACCTGAACATGTATAGCTATCTACAGGAAGATTCAAACGTTAGGAGAGGCAGAATCAGGGAGGGAAAGGAAAAGGCAGAGATGTGACCTCATGAACTTGTTACCAACCAAGTGAGTTTGGGGACCAGCTATTTTCCTGTCCCAGTGAGAGAAGTTGGCATTGAACCCTACCTAGAAAGCAAAGTTGGGCTTCTCAGAACCTACCAGACAGGAAAATGGGTACCTGAACCTGAGGCATGTGGAGAGAACAAGGACACCACATCTTACCTGCTATCCCTGTTCCATCTCAGGCAAGACACCTGGAGGGGGTCAGCAAAGTAGGAGCGTGACTTCCTGTGAGGCCCCTCTCAGTAAATGGAGCACCTTCTACAAGAAACCAAACTCCATAGTCAAACGTGGAGCTGGCATGGCCGGGCGTCTCCTCTTCTGTGCTCGCCACTATCTCCCTGTGCTGGCTCTTCTACCCCCAACCCCTGATATGTTCCTCACTTCCAGAAAACTAGGGAGAACACCACTGTGGGCCTAACTTCCCAAAGTGCAAGGAGGCAAGGCCACTAGCCTGCAGCTCCCACAAAGGTAATGCACCAATACTGGACAGGAAATAGCCAGAGTTTACCCAAGGGCCTTGTTCATACAGCATCTGCCAATAATAATGCCTTTCTCCAGAGACACAGTGACTCAAACAAATGGCTATTCCAGTCTCAACATCCTTTCCTTCCACCCCCTCATCTCAATACCACCAATCATGTAGGTGCTGCAGCCAGTGCTCAGCTAAGGCCCTGGGAACTTCTTGACTGTAATTTTGCCACAGTTCTCAGAGAATAGCCCTTAGATCTGAAGCTAGATGAAAAAATGCATTCCCCACCCAAACATACACTGTTTTAGGGATACTCCCCGCTCCCTACCCCACCTGGAGCCCTTCTCCACCTTCATGCAGCATGCGTGTGCTGTGCTCCAGAAGTGGGCCTGTATGGGCGGCAGTGGGGCTTCTTGCTGTGCTCAGCTGGTGCCAGCATGGACATGGACAGAGATAGGGAACAGAGGGAGGCTGGTGATGACTGCATCCCTCAGTAAATGTCACAGCTCATTTCAGTGAGTCTGCTTCAGCTGTTGGGGTTGGGTAATTGCTCCTTCCCATATCCCTTTGGACTTGGGGGAATGGATAACTGCACCTCCTCTTCCCAGCCCAGGGCTCCATATCTCCCTTGCCTATACCTTTATTAAAATCCCCTCAAGTGACTCAATTTTCTGCCAGAACCCTGATATGTACAATATTTCATAGAGCTTTTTTGAATAAGCATTGGGAAATGTCTACTTTTCACTCTTCTTTAAATTACATTTTTTATCATATTCAGGATAACCAATGTAACATTATGCACCAAAAGCTGTGAATTTAGTAGAAAAAGGAGAAGGGCAAAATGAGACCCACTACAGTCCCTTCAGCCTTATACTCACCTCCTAGAATGTGTTAGGAGACCTTTAGACAACACAAAAGCCCAGGGTTTATCCTCAGTTTAATTATGAACCTAATTAGAAGCAAGGCTCACTCAACGTCAGATATTTAAACACTAAGATGGAAAATTAAATGTGAGAATGTTCTGCCAACAGAACATTGTTCTCTGTGTGTGATCAAAGTCCATGCTCCAGGTATGATTTTCAAGAGCCCAGAGTACAGTGAGAGAGCCTGGAAAAAGCATGGTTGACATCAGCTTGCACATAAGGCTACATCATTCATGGCTTCCCACCTAGAAGACAAGGCCTTCTGTGGGCTATCCTGTGGGCCAGGATAATGTCACCGGCTGTGATGGCCCCGTTCTCCTCAGCTGGCTGTCCTGGGAAGAGCCGCTTAATCCTCACAAGATCATTTTTGAGATAGCTGCAACTCTCTCTCTCCATCTGGACAAAACTGAATCCCAAACCACTGGCATTCTTTTTCAGTTTGACTTCAAATCGTGGACCTGTATTGTAGGATGTGAATGAATAAATCCTTCAGTAGATTACAAGTGAAACTGACCAGCCTCAAAATGCAGACTATGAAGTACACGAACTATTTGTTTTACATAAAATGATTTCATTTTGCTAATTTTTATGACATAATCCATTATATATGTTATAGATCAGTGTTGTCCAATGGAAATAAAATGTTAGCCGAAAATGCAAACCACATAGGTAATTTCTTTTTTAAAAGTAAGAGGAAAGAGGTAAAATAAACTTAATAATATATTTTATTTATGATTACATATCTGTAAATACATCTAAAGTATTACCATTTCAACTTGCAATCAACACAAAAAGGATTAATGAGATATTTTACACTCCTCTCATTAACTAAGTTTTCAGAAATTGAGAGCATGTTTTTTCAGTTTGGATTAGCCACATTTCAAGTACTTAATAGACACATGTGACAAGTGGCAATCACATCACACAGTGCAATTATAGATAATCAATAAAGTCTATATGTAAAGATATAGTTCATAGACATATACAATATGCCCACTGCATCTAGTAAAACTAGTGTCACACACACTCTTAGTAGTCCTTTAGAACCTCAATCATTTTTTAATATATTTAAAGCTAAATTTTGCATAATTAGACTATGGAGACAATTATGGCCAACTCCATGGAAATGTCTTAGCTGCTGTTTTGTTTAGCCATGTGGACTGACCACAGGAAAAACAGCTGCCTCTGGGCACCCAAGATAGATACAGTCCCAGGAACCTGGGTGTCTTGCAGCCAAAGAAGCCTCTCAGCATCCCCTAATTTGGCTTCTCCAACTCAGCTGGCATCAGTCAATGGAGGCACAGAGCACTGCCTTCGTGAACTTTGATTTGGGGCAGGAATAAAAGCATCAGGAGCTCCTAGGTGCAAGTGTGTTGTATGACTAATTTCACTTTCACCATCATCTGGCCCCTTTGGCTCATTTTGTACTCAGTTTTTCAAAGGTCCACACTGGAATCAACAGAGGAGCAATGAAAGAGGACAGACTTTTTTATGTACATGTGTGCCCCTCTACCCAACCCATCACTCACTATGGCTACCTTGCATCCTACCTGACTTACACCTTCCAGAAAATCTCTATAAAGGGATTGGAAAAACAGTTAAGCTCCAAATCATGATATCCTATGGAATTAAGCCTTTTTCCTAGGAGAAAACAAAATCACAGGGAAGTGCAGAGGGGCAACACTCAGAAGATGTGCACTGATGCCCTTGTAAACTGATGGTGGGCCTGCTTTTTTAAATAATGCTGATAAAAGGCTAGATTCTGAACACCTTTCTCTCCCAATCTGCTTCAACATTCCTCATATCTTTTGTTACAAATACCTTGACTTGAATGTGGAGCTTTGCTCAGAAAAATGCATGACCCTTTCATTTCAATTTCATGCCCAAATACTTAGCACAAACATTCCAGCAGGTGATCAGAAACCCTCAGAAGTTTTGGTGGCAGAATTATGCCTTGCAGTCATTCTGGAACAATGCATTATTTTTCCAGAAACACATTTTATTAGATTGGCTTCCACTACATCAGAAAGTTGGCCACATCATGACCACCACTGCTCACTATCTTTTTGAAAACCCAGAGAAAGCCTTCCTACTTTCCCATTTGAGTTGACCATTCAAAAGCAGCACAGGATGACATGACAATAGTAACACTCAATTCTCTCTCCTCTCACCATCTGTCACTGAGATATACAGCTTGCAGGCTTGCCAGGCAAGGCTGTTGCCAAGGAAACAGCCGTGCATTCAACTCCCATCCCATTATTAACAGAAGGACACTGCTGTGCAGTCCTCAGGCCTCTTCTCTCTAAGACCAGTCTTGCAACCTAGGATGGGCAAACAAATGCAATTTATACCTTGTATATCACCCAGAAGGCTCTCTGGATGATATACCGTTCACCCAGCAAATGCCTTTTAATTTTCTGATACTTTCAGTAGCTGCTTCATTTGAATCTCAAATTAAAATCTCCAAGCTAGCCTATCTGTTGGGATCCAGAGCCGTATTTCCAACTGCCTATTGGACAAATTCTCCTGGAAGTAATACATGTGCCTCTATTTAAGTGTATTCAAGGTCAAATTAATTTTCTCCCCCTCACTCATCCTCACTCCCTCCTATTCCTTTTGCCAAAAACATTTCTCCCCATGCATTTGCTATTCTGGTATATGGGACATCCCTCAACTAATCTGCCAGGGCCACACTTGCAGTGGTCAACTCTCCCCTGCTGCCCTCAAAATTCTCATCTGATTTCTAAGGCTTGAATGTTCACCATCAGAAACATCTCAGTGCTCCCCACTTCTCTACCCCCTCTCCTGCTGCCAGTGTCCAGCTGGACTGTGGCAAGCTCCTTGGCTTGCTGGACCCTAACTTTTCCTCTCGTGGCCGTCCTCTTCATGGATGCCCAGGAATTGATCAAAGACACAAACTAAATATGCAATACTTTTGATTAAGAGTCTCCAATGTTTTCCATCAGCTAAAGTCCCAGCCCCTAGTATAATATCCCATGCCCATGCCAACCTGGACCCCCTTTACTTCTGGTTTGATTTCCATCCCTCTTCACACACTCAAACTCTTGTTACTCAAATCATGTTTCAAGAACAAATGGCTTGATATCACCTGGACACTTTTTAGAAATGCCAAACTTCCATTCAAGGGAGTTGGCCCTCCTAACATTCTTCTGCTGCAATTGTCATTTAGCACTAAGCCCATGAACGTAGAGTGACAATTCCTACCTGTCATCACCACCAGTAGGCTGGCCAAGTACCTTCTGTAATCATGTTGATTAGCAAATGTCTAAAGAACAAAGAGTACTAACAAAATATGACTCTGTTCTAAAGATATGTGAATCAAGGTTGTCAATATAAGTAAATTACGAAAACCCAGAAGATTTCTTTGGGAAATAAAAGCAGTTTTCCAGAGGGGGCCCCAGGAGTCCTTTCTGTCCCTGCAGACTCCCCAGTTACTGAGAGAACGATGCTAGCTCTGTAGTTTAGGATACTGGGGCAGATAGAGTCTCCTACCCTCAGGCAGAGAATGGAACAATGTGATAATATCCAGATGCTGCCTGGGTGAATGCCTCTAGCTCTCAGCATCATGAATTTCTACTTCATTGTAATAAAAAGATTCCCAGGACAATGTGGCCTTTAATACCACAGCATGATGAAAACGGTAAGAACTAGGGGTGGTGGGGGGGTTGGAGATCAGCATATGCAACAGCAGGTTAGTGAGAGACTCTAAGAGTCCGTAGAAGCCCTGGTTACTTAGTGCTGGAATAGAAAGTGAGGGCAGCCAGAGCCAGGCAAGAGAAGTGGCCCCACTCCATCAACTCTGTTCAGCTGTGTGATTCCAGAATCCAGGCAAATGACAAGTACATTTTCCTTTTTTTTTTTTTTAATCTACCCACAGAGGTTTTATATATATATTTTAATTACACTTGTGTGCCTTTTCTCCCCATCCCTCCACCCCAACCAGCTGAACCCCCTCCCTCCCCCAACTCCACCCTCCCCCTTGATTTTGTCCATGTGTCCTTTATAGTAGTTCCTGTAATCCCCTCTCCTCACTGTCCCCTCCCCACTCACCCCTGCCCATTGTTAGATTGTTCTTAACTTCAATGTCTCTGGTTATATTTTGTTTCCTTGTTTCTCCTACTTATTATGTTCCAGATAAAGGTCGGATCATATGGAATTTGTCCCTCACCGTCTGGCTTATTTCACTTAACATAATGCTCTCCACTTCCATCCATGCTGTTGCAAAGGGTATCTTTGTCTCAGCTGCGTAGAATTCCATTGTGTAAATGTACCATAGTTTTTGGATCCACTCGTTTGCTGATGGGCACTTAGGTTGCTTCCAGTACTTCGCTATTGTAAATTGTGCTGCTATGAACATTGGGGTGCACAAGTTCTTTTGGATTGGTGTTTCAGGGCTCTTGGGGTATAATCCCAGCAGCGGAATTGCTGGGTCAAAGGGCAGTTCCATTTTTAGTTTTCTGAGGAAATTCCATACTGTTTTCCACAGTGGCCTCACCAGTCTGCATTCCCACCAACAGTACACTAGGGTTCCCTTTTCTCTGCATCCTCTCCAACATTTGTTTGTCCATTTGTTTATGTTGCCACTCTGACTGGTGTGAGATGGTACCTCATTGTGGTTTTAATTTTCATCTCTCTGATGGCTAGTGATGCTGAGCATCTTTTCATGTGTCTCTGGGCCCTCTGTATGTCTTCCTTGGAGAAGTGTCTGTTCAAGCCCTTTGCCCATTTTTTAATTGGGTTGTTTGTCTTCCTGGAGGGGAGTAGTGTGAGTTCTTTATATATTTTGGAGATCAGGCCCTTGTCTGAGGTATCATTGGCAAATATGTTTTCCCATACTGTTGGTTTTCTTTGTAATTTGGTGCTGTTTTCTTTAGCCATGCAGAAGCTTTTTATTTTGATGAGATCCCATTTGCTTATTCTTTCCTATATGTCCCTTGCTTTAGGGGACATGTCTGTGAGGATGTTGCTGTGTAGAATGTCTGAGATTTTCCTGCCAATGTTTTCCTCGAGGACTTTTATGGTGTTACCACTTATATTTAAGTCTTTTATCCATCTTGAGTTTATTTTTGTGTATGGCATAAGTTGGTGATTGAGTTTCATTTTTTTGCACGTAGCTGTCCAGATCTACCAACACCATCTGTTGAAGAGGCTGTTTTTGCTCCATTTTATGCTCCTGCCTCCTTTGTCGAATATTAATTGACCGTAAAGGCTTGAGTTTATTTCTGTGCTCTCTGTTCTGTTCCATTGGTCTCTGTGCCTGTTTTTATGCCAGTACCAGGCTGTTTTGATTACAGTGGACTTGGAATACAGTTTGATATCAGGTATTGTGATCCCTCCTGCTTTGTTCTTCTTTCTCAAAATTGCTGCAGCAATTCGGGTCGTTTATGGTTCCATATGAATTCCTGAAGTGTTTCTTCTATATCTGTGAAATAGGTCATGGGTACTCTAATAGGGATTGCATTGAATCTATAAATTGCTTTGGGTAGTATGGCCATTTTGATGATGTTAATTCTCCCAATCCATGAGCATGGTACATGCTTCCATTTGTTTGTGTCTTCCTTAATTTCTTTCTTCAGTGTTGTGTAGTTTTCTGAGTACAGGTCTTTGACCTCCTTGGGTAGGTTGATTCCTAGGTACTTTATTTTTCTTGTTTCTATATCAAATGGGATTTTTTTTCCTCATTTTTGTTTCTGCAGTTTCGTTGTTGGTATACAGGAATGCCTTTGATTTCTGAGTATTGACTTTGTATCCAGCTGTTTTGCCAAATTCATTTATTAGGTTGAGTAGTTTTTTGGTGGAGTCTATAGGATTTTCCATGTACACTATCATGTCATCTGCAAACAGTGACAGTTTCATTTCCTCCTTTCCAATTTGGATGCCTTTTATTTCTTTTTCTTGTCTGATTACTGTGGCTAGGACTTCCAGTACTATGTTGAAAAGGAGTGGTGAGAGAGGGCATAGTTGTCTTGTTCCTGATCTTTGTGGGAAAGCTCTAAGTTTTTGTCCATTGAGTATGATGTTGGCTGTAGGTCTCTGATATATGGCCTTTATTATGTTGAGGAATGCTCCCTCTATTCCCACTTTGCTGAGTGTTTTTACCATAAATGGGTGCTGTACCAAATCAAATGCTTTTTCTGCATCTATTGATATGATCATGTGATTTTTGTCTTTGCTGTTGTTGATGTGATATATTATGTTTATTGATTTGCGAATAATGTACCATCCTTGCATCCCTGGGATGAATGCAACTTAATCACAGTGTATGATCTTTTTAATATATTGCTGGATGTGGTTTGCTAGTATTTTGTTGAGAATTTTAGCATCTATGTTCATCAGCGATATTGGCCTGAAGTTTTCTTTCTTCATTGTGTCTTTATCTGGTTTTGGGATTAGGATGATGCTGACTTCATAAAAAGAGTTTGGGAGTCTTCCATCAGTTTGGATTTTTTCGAATAGTCTGTGAAGGATAGGGGTCAGCTCTTCCTTAAATGCTTTGTAGAATTCTCCTGTGAAACCATCTGGTCCAGGGCTTTTCTGTGTTGGGAGTTTTTTGATGACTGCTTGAATTTCCTCTGCTGTTATTGGTTTGTTCAGGTTTTCTGCTTCTTCTTCATTCAGTTTTGGAATATTATATTTTTCTAGAAATGTGTCCATTTCACCTAGGTTTTCAAATTTCTTGGCATACAGTTCTTCGTAGTAATTTCTTACAATCCTTTGTATTTCTGTGGTATCAGTTGTAATCTCTCCTCTTTCATTTCTAATTGTGTTTATTTGGATCCTCTCTTTTTCTTGATGAGCCTACTTAAAGGCTTCTCGATTTTGTTTATCTTTTCAAAGAACCAGCTCCTGGATTCATTGATCCTTAGAATTGTGCTTTTAGTCTCTATGTCATTTAGTTCTGCTCTGATCTTGGTTATTTCCTTCCTTCTGCTTGCTCTGGGCTGTCTTTGTTGGTGTTCCTCCAGTTCTTGTAGACGTAGGGTTAGGTTGTATGTTTGAAATGTTTCTATCTTTTTAAGGTAGTCCTATATTGCAATGAACTTCCCTCTCAGGACTGCCTTTGCTGTGTCCCATAGGTTTTGGGTTTTTGTGAGTTCATTTTCATTCCTTTCCAGAATGTTTTTGATTTCTTCCCTAATCTTGTTCTTGACCCATTCATTGTTTAATAGCATTCTATTCAGTCTCCATGATTTTGAGTGTTTTGGGTTTTGTCCTTTGAGGGTTAGTTTCTAGTTTCAGTCCCTTTTGGTCAGAGAAAATGCTTGATATGATTTCAATTTTCTTGAATTTGTTTAGGCTTGCTTTGTGTCCTATCATGTGGTCTATCTTTGAAAATGGTCCATGTACACTTGAAAAGAATGTGTATTTTGCGTCCTTGGGATGAAAAGCCCTAATATATCAGTTAAGTCCATTTCCTCTAGGGTATTGTTAAGTGACACAATATCCTTGTTGATATTTTGTTTGGAAGACCTGTCCATTTTTGATAGTGGGGTGTTAAAGTCCCCTACTATAATTGTGTTGCTGTCAATATCTGTCTTGAAGTCTTCCAAGATTTTCTTTATGTATTTGTGTGCTCCTATGTTGGGTGCATATATATTTACAATGTTTCTCTCTTCTTGGTGGATCCTTCATTTGAGTATTAAGTAGTGACCTTCAGGGTCTCTCTTTATGGCCCTTCTTTTGAAGTCTATTTTGTCTAATATGAATATTGCTAACCCTGCTTTTTTTTCCTGTCCCTTTCCTTGGAAAATTTGTTTCTCGTCCTTCACTTTCAGTCCGTGTAAGTCTCTTGTCCTGAGATGGGTCTCTTGTAGGCAGCATATGTGTGGATCATGTTTTCTTATCCATTCAGCTATTCTATGTCTTTTGATTGGAGCATTTAGTCCATTTACATTTAAGTTTATTATCCATAGGTAGTTATTCATTGCCATTTTTTCCTACCTGTGTTCCTCTGTCTTTCTCTTTTCCTTCCTTTCCTTAAAGCAGTCCCTTTTGCATCTCTTGCACTGCTTGTTTGGTGGAGGTGTATTCTTTTAGACTTCTTTTGTCTGGGAAACTCTTTATTTGGCCTTCTATCTTAATTGAGAGCCTTGCTGGGTAAAGTAGCCTTGGTTGCAGGCCTCTGGTTCTCATTACTTGGAATATTTTTTGCCATTCTCTTCTGGCTTGGAGCGTTTCCATTGAGAAGTCAGTTGCTAAACTTATTGGGGCTCCTTTTTATGTTACTTCCTGTTTCTTCCTTGCTGCCTTTAAGATCCTCTCTTTGTCTTGGAATTTTGCCATTTTAATTATGTTATGTCTTGCAGTGGGCCTCTTTGGTTTCCTCTGGCTTGGGACTCTCTGTGTTTCCTGGATTTGGGTGACTTTTTCTCTCATCAGATTAGGGAAATTTTCCATCATTACTTTTGCAAACAGGTTTTCTATCCCTTGCTCTTCTTCTCCTCCTTCTGGTATTCCTATTGTACGGATATTGTTACGTTTCATGTTGTCCTGCATTTCCCTTATTGCCTCTTCATTCTTTCTGAGCCTCTTTTCCTTTTCTTGGTCTTTCTGGGTGTTTTTTTCTACTTTGTCCTCCAGCTCGCTGATCCAATCCTCTGCTTCATCAAGTCTGCTTTTCATTCCTTCTACTGTGTTCTTCAATTCAGAAATTGTATTCTTCATTTCCTCTTGTCCCTTGTTGATAGTTTCTATTTCCTTTTTCATGTTGATATAGTTTGCAGTGAGTTCATTGTAGTTTCCCTGTAGTTTCTGGTAGTTCTCTTTGAGCTCAGAGAGCTCAGTGAGCTTCCCGATAACCATTGCTTTGAACTCAGTATCTGATAGTTGACTTGCCTCTTTTTCAGTTAGCATTCTTTCTGAGGCTTCCTCCTTTCCTTTCATTTGGGGATTGTTTCTTTGTCTTCCCATTGGTTGTGAGACTCTTCTTGTTAGCCTCTGCTTCTTAAATTGATCTATTCTGACTCCCTGGGTTTATGGTATGAACTTCTATGGTAGAATGCAATGGGATTCAGTGGTGCTGTCTCCTTAATCTCCTTTGCTCACTGGTCTTGAGCTGACATTTATGGGTGTAACATGGTCTAACTCTGGTCTTTCCAGCACTCCAGGTTTTATTTTCTCACCTGTGGGAAAAAGAGAAAGGGGGTGGGGTATTAGAAAAAAAAAGAAGGGAAGGAGGGAAAAAGGAAAGGAGGGAAGAATGAATAAAGAAAGATCGGAGGCAAGATAAGAAGGAATTTTAACAAAAATTGAAACAAAAGAATAAATAAAAGAAGGCAGGAAGAAGGAATAAAAAAGTTAAATGATGGAAGGAAGAAGGAATAAAAAGAGAAAGAAGGACAGAAAGGAAGAAGGAATTCAGGGATAAAGAAGTAACAAAAAAAATAAGTCTTCTGCTGGCTTTAAACTGGTCAGGTGAGTTCTGCTGGTCTTCCTGTCTGTGGAATGGGAGGGGGTGGTTGGAAGGATTGGTTTCACTTTTCTCCCTTCCTGATCCACACTCTTCACTGTTGTTCAGCCTCCAGTCTTGTTCCTCAAGGTCCTTCTGCTCCCCAGTAGGCCTTTAGTTCACCAGTTGTGCTGTCCTTGAGTTGTACCAGTTAGGGGTCACTCACACTCCTTCTTGCTCTTTGCTGTCTTAGATGCTAGGGGCTCTGGGTGCTGCTATGGGGTAGTTCAGCCCGCTACTAGGTCCAGTCTTCACAGGGAATGCAGTCTCCCCCGGCCCTGCAGCTCCCCTCTGCTGGGTGTTCTGCCTTCATCCTAGAGAGCCAGTAGACCCTGCAGGGCTCTGTGAGCAGGGGCTAGGTAGGAGTTGTTCATAACTGGTGCTTGTAGGTGTGGTCGCTGGCAGGCAGCCAGGCCCTTGATCACCCAATCTGCTGCTTTGGGCCTGAGTCGTGCTTGGCTGGCTGGTCCGCAGCTCTGGGCCTGAGTTGAGTGGGGTTGGCCTGTCTGCAGCTCTGAGCCTGAGTCGCAGGCTGGCTGGTCTGCCACCTGGGGCCTGTGCGTTGGGCAGCTAGCCTCTGCTCCTGGTGTGCACCCACCCGAGGTTTCAGGTGTGGTTGCCCCACCGGGGTTTCAGGTGTGGGCCCCCAGTCCGCTAATCTGGGTGTGGGCAACCAGGCTTCAGGTGAGTGCCAGGGCTGCTTGTCCCGCATTCACAGTCCTGGGGTTAAGGGGGGAGGGGCGCCAGAGGTCGTGGCTGCTGTGGAGAATTCTCTAGCTGCTGGGTGCCTCTATTTTCTTTTTCTTTTTGAGAAATTCTTCCTATTCAAGCCCCCCTGGTCCAAACAAGCACCTGGCCTCTTACACAGCCCAGCCTGGCTCTCTCCCAAGAATCCTGCAGCAGACCCTGTGCCCGGGCCGGGGCTTCAGCCGCCCTGGTCCCTGCGCAGTTCATGGGGACCTTATTGTCCTTAAGCTCTCTTCTTACCATCAGATCTTTCAATGTCCTCTATCTTTGGTCTCTGATCTTCATATATGCTGGAATACCGTTAGCTGTTCGCTCTGCTCCTCAGATCAGCTAGGTGTTTCACTGGTGTTGAGGGGAAGTGGACTCTGCTCCCACCTATCTCACCGCCATCTTAGCTCAAGTACATTTTTCAAGGCTCTTTATAGGGGTTAGGTTTTCTGCTTGAAAACATCTGTCTGCTTCCTCCTGGCTTTCACATCCACATAGAAAAGGAATGATAAAAGGAAGACACAAAAGAGAAACAAACAGACAACGAAGAAAGTCTCGTTTTGTTTCCTGCCTGCCCCCCTCCCACTCTAAGGCAATTGCAGTGTCTAATGTTGTCCAGGAAAGCTCTGAAAGGAAGGGAAGCTCCCCAGTTACGGGTGATGGTGCACTTACCTGCCTGGAGCCCTTGAGGCACAGCATAGCCTGCTTGTGGGCGATGCTGCACAGACTCATTCCATGGACCTGCAGGAGCCTGTCACCTGGCATGGAGACAGATGTGATGTTCAAGGGTCCCTGAGGCTGCAGGAAGGACTCTTCTGGGGGTCCCTGCCCAGCGCACTTCCATGCATCCTCAAGGAGAGGCAGGAAGCGGAGCAGCAAGGAGCCCTGCGTGGGCCTCAGTGCCAGCACTGCTGTGAACATCTTCCCCTACCTGTGAGAGAGAAGCCTTTTGATTGGTTGGGCCATCTCTGTACAACTCCATCCTTTCTCCTGTTTTCCTGTGAAACTGTTTTTGAAAGTTTTTCAAGTCCCTTTGGGGTAATGTTTATCTCCAGAATGTTTTTTATTTTAAAAAAGGTCAGGGAGACCTGGATGATGCCAGAGACACTGGAATTCTAGGGGAAATGAGCCTAAGTGCCCTTTTTGGTTCAATTATGGCTGTTTTAGAGAACAATAGAAATCACAACTTCGGTTAGAGCAGTAGACAGGAGGAAAGGCGAAGAGAAGGCTCACCAATGTCCACCCCAGACACTAAAGTGAGCATCACCAATGTGTACTCTGTCCTCCATGGAAAGCACTATTTTCTTCCATGAAGGCCAAACTGTAACATGCTTATTTAAAATCTTATATTTTTAAGTCACCTTGGAGTTCCCAAAGTGCTACTACTAATATCTGATTGCTATATGAAGCTATCAAGTGGGTGGGCCAGGCTAAATTGTCCCCTTTTCCAGGTGAGGCAGCTATGACGTGGTGAGGCAGTTATTTGCACAATGTCTCAAGAGTGGGAGTGGGGCTGCACCTCCAAGGCCAGGGCTCTGCACACTGCAGAATGCAGTTCCCAGAATTGGGAGTTCCCAGCAATGGAACACAGCATGATTCCATTCCTTACCCTGCAGGATCTGCCCTTCCTTGGCATCTGGTCCTCCAGGAATGATGGGTTTCATGTATATCTCTCCATAGGGCACACCTGTGTTAATGCCACCCTGAAAAATATAACAAAAAAACTCATCACCTTTCTGCTCCCTCCTGGAGGGCCTCTCTGACCTTCAGGACTAAAAGAGCC
Source organism: Desmodus rotundus (assembly GCF_022682495.2). NCBI lineage: Eukaryota > Metazoa > Chordata > Mammalia > Chiroptera > Phyllostomidae > Desmodus > Desmodus rotundus. The sequence continues at coordinate 66,206,293 of NC_071390.1, forward strand.
CCCATCTGCCTGCCACTCTATCTCCATATGACACTATCTTATCTGTTCAGTCATTTGTTTAGCCTATTTTCCATGAGCAGGTACTCACAAGAAGTATAACTGATGCGGGCAGGCCCACGGGATCCTGTGTTGTGGCAGCAATATACAAATACACACTGACTACAGAAATTCTGTGGAGAAAAAGGGACAGTGCGGCCACTCTCAAGAGGAGAGCGCCGACCCCCTGCCTGGACAGGCTTTTATTGCTTTTCTGGGCACATTACATTGAGGATGATTCTCATTTATGCACAGGTTCACTGCAGCTGATTACCTTTTAAGGACAACAAAGGACAGAATACTGCTAATTACTTCAAAGACAAGGATGTTACAGCTCAAGGGGGAAACTGCTCACACTCCATACTTGGGTGGTTTAGCACAGACTTTAGGAAGTTAAAGATACTCAGTAAACATTTGCTGCCTCAGGGTGAGGGAGTTTTAGCAAGAGCAAGTCTCATAGCAGTCAAGGTACAATGCAGGCCCGATTTCCCATTGGAGAACCTATCCATGGACGTGGGTCCTGCCCGCCAACCTCGCTCCCCGCTGGCTTTTCCAAGTGGGGGCTGAGCCACATTTCCCACGCTTGGAACAGTTCCCCACAATAACAATATGAGCTGTGTGAAGGAGCTGTGCCGTATCCAGCCCCAGCAATGGCCCGTGGCAGGTGCTTGAAAATCAGAGCCACATCAATGCACCACACTGTCTCTCCATAAGCAACATCCAACAAAGGTGGATGCAGCTATGAGCTGTGCCTGGCACATCAATGACTAGTGCCTGGTATGTCCTGTATGCTTGTGTGCTGGTTTGTGGATGCGAAACTAGAATTAAACTATACAGTATTCAGCAACTTACTTTTTTTAACTTAATAATAGATCATGAACATCCCTATAGGCCACTAGATAAAGATTTAACTCTATCTTTCTCTTCTAATTATACACTTCATGCATGTATATACACATAAATACAGTTTGTTAGATCAGTGGGGTTTCATCAGTCCTGTACAGTATTTTCCTCCCTCCTCCAGGATCTGTCAGATACAGCTCACAAACCAAATGCAAAGTGTCCATTCTGAACAGAGTTCTTGCCAACCTGACTTTGTCCTGACCTTGAAAGCGGGAGCACCAGACTCCATCACAACCCTTCTCTGGGTGACTGTGGATTATCCCTCTCACCTTTGGCTTATGTCCCTCCAGCCCCATCCTGCTACCCTCTCCTTGCTGCCCAGCATAAACTCAGGATTAGGATCCATCACCCAATTCCACCCACACTGCTCTTTACAAGTTTGTCCTATGTCTCCCAGTTTGTTTTTGAACTCCCACACCCCACAAAGGCCCAAACCAAATTTCTTGGTTCATCCATTTCTTGTATTCTGCTTGTACCATTGAGCACATTATCAGAGGTTACCATGTGACCTCTGATAATGTACCCACCAAGTCTCCAGATGAACATCTTATTAACTGTTTACATTCTGAATGTTCCTAATAACTTTTACAGTTATGCTGAATCCAAGTGTCCCATCTTCTTTAACTAGTTCCGCAAAGTAAATTCCATTGGCATTGGTTTCTGAAAGTGAGGGAGAACAAGAAGAATCAGCACCCTGCTTCAAAGAAACAAAAATAAAAGTGTGAGGGCACTTGCCCTGCCTAAGTAATAGCACCTCTTAGCTTTCACCTGCTCTCAGGGACTGGCAGCATTGCACACCAAAATAGGCATGAACAGGGTTGGGCCAACAAGGGATTTGTTTCCAGCTTTAGCAGCTCCTCCCTATATAACCCTAGACCAGGCCCTCGATCTCTCAGTCCTTAGTTTCCAAATCCACAGAACTGGAATAAGAGTTCCTCTTCTAATTGTGACTATGAATGATGCCCAGCACATAGCAGGGACTCAATAAATTTAAGTACCCTCCTGTTTCTACTCAAGATGCAAATATCGTTATAAGAACTGAAATCATCCCGGCACTTCCTGGTCCCATCACATATGACATCAGCCAAGTTATAGCATGCTGTATACCAGATACTCAGCAGCTTCTTGAGCAGAAGAAAACCTCAGGAGGACCTTTAACACCCCCAGCAAGAGTAGCTGCATTGGGTTTCTACTTTATAGTGGATGAATCTTTGAGAGAAGGATGGAAGAGAAGAATTATCTACCACACATACCAGGCGTTTTGCTTGGTATTGTGAAATAACCATATAGGATTTGTTTATTTATTCATCCAATCATGCAACAACATTAATTGAGCACCAGGAATATGGCAGTAATCAGACAGACCTGCCCGTATCAAACTACTGTTTAGTGGGGGAGAGAAATTTTAATGGATTCTTCCCAGAAGATGGGACCACAGATACTCCCAGCCTTTTGTCCCAATTTCCCCTTTTGCTTAGATACTTTCTAGCCCACCATGTTGGAATATATAACACATAGGAAACTAAGCAGGCTAAAGTAAGCTAAAAAAATTATCAGTTCAACAGAAGCCTTTAGGCATTGCTTCTTACAGAAGGGGGTCTTCCAAAGTGCAGCCCAGGGTGAAGGTTTCTGCTCTGGAGTCTCCTCCTCAGGTTTGAATCCCAGCTCTGCCACTGACTCCCTGAGAGACCATGGGCATGTTCCTTTCCTCTCTGTTCCTCAAGTATCCCACTTATAAAAGGAGTAGTGATAGTAATGTCCATAGGCTTGTCATGAAGCTTACATGAGATAAACATACCCAAGTGCTCTGGCCCCTGCCTAACACATGGTTAAGCTCTCAATAAATGTTCACTGTTAGTATTATTCTCTTGTTGACCAAATCTGGCTCTTCATGTGGCATGCTGTCCAGGTGAGCACCATGGCCAATTAGGAAATAACTAACATTCTTCAAGCCCTACTGAGAACCAGATCCTGGGTACTTTTGTCTCCACAGCTCTGTGAAGAGGCATCATTATCACAACCACAAAAGATAAAAATGAGGTTGAGAGCTTACAGTCAAGATGGCAGTGTAGGTAAACATAGTACCTGGTATCTCCTATAACCACATCAGAATTAAAACTAGAACAGGAACAGAATGATAGAGATGGAGATCACATGGAGGATTGTCAATAGGGGAGTGGGAGGGGGAGAGGGGGGGAAAGGTACAGAGAATAAGTAGCATAGATGATAGGTGGAAAATAGACAGGGGGAGAGTAAGAATAATGTAGGAAATGTAGAAGCCAAAGAACTTATAATTATGACCCATGGACATGAACTATAGGGGGGGAATGTGGGAGGGAGGGGGTGGGCAGGATGGAGTGGAGTGAGGGGGGCGGGAAATGGGACAACTGTAATAGCATAATCAATAAATATATTTTAAAAAAAGCATTAAAACTAAACTTCAGAACAACTGTTATTCAGAACCACCTGAAATCTAGGAGAACAGAAGTTCTATAACTAAGAAGCCACATCAAGACTTATAAGTGGGACAGAAATGAGGAACAGGCTGGTCCCACACCCAATATTGGGAGGGATATCTCAGCTGTGAAGGTCTCCCCCAGGAGCAAGTGGTCTCAGCCCCACACCAGGCCCCCAGTCCAGGGTTACAGTGCCTGGAAGAGAAGTCTGCATTATTTGTGACTGTGAATGCCAGTGGGGATTGTGGCTGAGTGAGACAGCTTCTAGAGCTCCAGATATTCCTCTTAAAGGGCCTGTGCACAGACTTACTCAGACTCACTCACTCTGAGCTCCAGCAGTGGGGCAGCAGTTTGAAAGGTGCCTTAGACACATGGGGAGGAACTGAATTCTTTGGCATTATGGCAAGGACTGGAGGGCAGCTTTCTCCCAAGCAGAAGTTTTTTTGCTAAGCCCTCCACCTACAGAGTCAGCAGGTGGGTGCCATATCTGAGTCTCCATCAACCTAACTCACACTGTTTACCCCACCCTGGTGATTCCCTGAGACCCTGCCCCACCCAACTTTTGGTCCCACCCAAGCCCTTCTCAGTGGATGGTCCATACAAATGGCATGTCTTGACTCATGCTGCTAACTTTCCTAAAAATCTCACAAACAAGCAGTAACTGGCCTCTGCATCCTCTGTACTTCTTGCTAAGGGGCCTCAGCCTGGCACTAGCAGAAGCCAGTCTTGGTTCACAACTTGGCCTATCCTGGGTACCTCCAAGGCCAGCACAAGTAACAACCATATGCAGATTGCTTTGTAGCTCATGCCAGGTGGCCCAGGGAGAGGCACTGGTGGCAGTTGACCTTGACCTGCTCCCCTTAAGGCTCCAGCACCAGCACACCCAGTGGACAGAATCAGACCATTCCTAACCACCACCAACCTTCTCCACGAGCAACACACAAAAGGGGTGGACTCAACAGTTACTTGAGCCCTGCTGAAGTGAATTCTACTCTGTGGGATCAGCCTCTACACAGCAGGTTCTCCACAATGGTAAGAGTCAGTACCCACAGCTGATCTGCCTGTGGAGTAAACCCTTCCCATTGATGTTTCAGTAGTAATCAAGGCTCAACTACAACAGTAGGGTGCACACAGCCCACACCGAGGGAGGCATACCTGGTGTACCCAGCTCATGTGTCTGGGGAGGCTTTGACACTGGGCTCTGCAGGACTCCTACTACATAAGGCCACTCTATCAAGACCAGGAGACATAGAGGCTCTACTTGATACATAGAAACAAACACAGGGAGACTTCTAAAATGAGGAGATAAAGAAACATGTCCAAAATGAAAGAACAGAACAAAACTCCCCAAAAAAGAACTAAACAAAATGGAGATAGACAATCTCCTGTTGCAGAGTTCAAAACACTGGTTATAAGGATGTTCAATGAACTTAGGAGATGAGTAGAGGAACTTACTAAGAACTTCAACAAAGAGGTATGAAACATAATCATTGGAGAGGAAAACATAAAGAAGAACCAGTCAGAAATGATGAATACACTAACAGAAATGAAGAATACATTACGGGGAATCAACAGTAAAGTAGATGAAGTCAAGATTCAAAACAGTGATTTAAAAGATAAGAAATCAGAAAGCAACCAATCAGAACAGCAAAATAAATAAATAAATAAAAATCCCCCAAAATAAAATAGTGTAAGAAGCCCCTGAGACAACCTCAAGCATACCAATATTGCATCATGGGGGAGCTGCAAGGAGAAAAAAGAGAGCAAGAAATTGAATGCTTATATGAAAAAAATAATGATGGAAAACTCTCCTAACCTGGTGAAGGAACTAGACATACAAGTCCAGGAAGAGCAGAGAGTCCCAAACAAGATAAACCCAAATAGGCCCACAACAAGATATACCATAATTAAAATGATGAAGGTTAAAGACAAAGAGAGAATCTTAAAAGCGGCAAAAGAAAAGCAATTAGGATGGCGGTGAGGTAGGTGGAAGAGGAGCCCACTTTCCCCTTAACTCAGCTGGAATATCTAGCTGATCTTCTGAGGAACCGAGTGAACAGCCAACAGAATCCCAGCTTATATGAAGTTTGGAGGCCTAAATTGTAGAGGACATTGAAAACAGATGGTAGGAATGGTAAGGTCCCTGGGACCTGTGTAGGGACCAAGGCTGCTGTGGCCCTCAGCCCAGCACCTGTTGCCATTATTGGCAGCAGCCACAGGATCTCTGGAGGAGAATCAGATGAGCAGCTCCCTCCACTACCAAAGCATGGAAGACAGTGTAGCATCATCATGAGAGACTTGGATGCTTGAAGTCACTGGGGACAATAAAGACTAAATGGGAGATACACAGAGGTGGCATTCAACCGCTGGGACTGTGAACGCTGGCTAGGTCATTAACAGTGAAATTTGGGAGCTGGGTGACATCTGGAGAAGGGAGAAGAGTTGGGCCCTGATGGACCCTGACTTGGATAGTCTCTTGGTTGGTTAGAAAGTTGGGCTGTGTGAAAAGCCAGGTGCTTGTTAAGAACAACAGGCTTAAACAAGTGGATTTTACTCAAAAAAAAAAAAAAAGGCTCTCAGCCACTGTTTAAGGAACTCTTGTGCAGTAGCAGACTCGCATGGTAGCGAGCAAAGCAGAAGCTGGCAAAGCAGAAGAAGAAGAGCAAGGGATAGAAAACCTGTGTGAAAAGTAATCATGGAAAACTTCCCTTATCTGGTTCTCGGGAAGATGGCGGCAACATAGGTGGGAGCGGAGTCCACTTCCCCTCAATGCCAGTGAAATACCTAGCAGATATGAGGAGTGGAGTGAACAGCCAACAGTATTCCAGCATATATGAAGATCAGAGACCAAACATAGAGGACATTGAAAGATCTGACGGTAAGAAGAGTGCTTAAGGACAATAAGGTCCCCAGGACCCAGGACCCGGGACCTGCACGGGGACAAGGGCAGCAGAAGCCCCAGCCCAGGCGCAGGGGCTGCTGCAGGATTCTTGGGAGAGGGCCAGGCTGAGCTGTGAGCAGCCAGGTGCTTGTTTGGACCAGGGGGGCTTGAATAGGAAGAATTTCTCAAAAAGAAAAAGAAAATTAAGGCACTCAGGGGCTAGTTAGAGAACTCTCTTGGCAGCAGCCGCGGCCCCTGGCGCCCCTCCCCCCCTCTGCCCCTGGACTGTGAACGCAGGATTAGCAGCCCTGGTGCTCACCTGAAGCCCGGTTGCGCGCACGCAGATTAGCGAACTGGGGGCCCACACGTGAAACCCCAGCGGGGCGCCCACACCTAAAACCTCAGGTGGGTGAGCACCTGGAGCAGAGGCTAGCTGCTCCACCCACAGGCCCAAAACAGCGTACCCCAGCGCCACGTGATTCAATCCCAAAGCGGCCCCGCCCACCCCAGAGACTCAAGCCCAAAGCCCCTGGATCAGCCAGCTGCCAGCGACCCCAGCCCAAAGCGGCTGGATTGGCTGATCAACGGCCTGGCTGCCTGCCAGGGACAACACAACGCCTACCTAACACCTGCCCACAGAGCCTTGCAGGGCCTACTGGCTCTCTAGGACAAAGGCAGAACACCCAGCAGAGGGGAGCAGCAGGGCTACGGGATACTGCATTCCCCGGAAAGACTCAACCCAGTAGGGGGCTGAACTACCCCATAGCAGCACCCAGAGCCCCTAGCATCTAAGACCCCAAAGAGCAAGAAGGTAGAGTGTGAATTGCCCCTAATTGGTGCAACTCAAGGACAGCAAAACTGGTGAACTAAAGGCCTACTGGGGAGCAGAAGGACCATGAGGAACTGGACTGCAGGCTGAACAACAGCGAAGAGTGTGGCCCAGGAAGGGAGATAAGTGAAACCAATCATTCCAACCACCCTCTCCGATTCCACAGACAGGACAACCAGCAGAACTAACCTGACCGGTTTAAAGCCAGCAGAAGACTTTTTTTTTTCCCTTTCCTCCTTTCCCCCTGAATTCCTTCTTGCTTTCTTTTTTTTTCATTCCTTCTTCCTCCCATCCTTTACCTTTGTTATGCCTTCTTCCTGCCTTCTTTTATTTATTCCTATGTTTTAATTTTTGTTAAAATTCCTTCTTATCTTGCCTCCGATCTTTCTTTATTCATTCTTCCCTCCTTCCTTTCCTTTTCTATTTCCTTTTTCCGTCCTTCCCTTCTTCTTTTCTCTTCCCCCCTTTCTCTTTTTCCCACTGGTGAGACAACAAAACCTGGAGTGCTTAAAAGACCAGAGTTAGACCATGTTACACCCATAAACATCAGCTCCAGACCAGTGAGCACAGGAGATTAAGGAGACAGCACCACTGAATCCCATTGGCATTCTACCATAGAAGTTCATGCCATAAACACAAGGAGTCAGAATAGATCAATTTAAGAAGCAGAGGCTAACAAGAAGAGTCTCACAACCAATGGGAAGACAAAGAAACAATCCCCAAATGAAAGGAAAGGAGGAAGCCTCAGAAAGAATGCTAACTGAAAAAGAGGCAAGTCAACTATCAGATACTGAGTTCAAAGCAATGCTTATCAGGAAGCTCACTGAGCTCTCTGAGCTCAAAGAGAACTACCAGAAACTACAGGGAAACTACAATGAACTCACTGCAAACTATATCAACATGAAAAAGGAAATAGAAACTATCAACAAGGGACAAGAGGAAATGAAGAATACAATTTCTGAATTGAAGAACACAGTAGAAGGAATGAAAAGCAGACTTGATGAAGCAGAGGATTGGATCAGCGAGCTGGAGGACAAAGTAGAAAAAAACACCCAGAAAGACCAAGAAAAGGAAAAGAGGCTCAGAAAGAATGAAGAGGCAATAAGGGAAATGCAGGACAACATGGAACGTAACAATATCCGTACAATAGGAATACCAGAAGGAGAAGAAGAAGAGCAAGGGATAGAAAACCTGTTTGCAAAAGTAATGATGGAAAATTTCCCTAATCTGATGAGAGAAAAAGTCACCCAAATCCAGGAAACACGGAGAGTCCCAAGCAAGAGGAACCCAAAGAGGCCCACTGCAAGACACATCATAATTAAAATGGCAAAATTCCAAGACAAAGAGAGGATCTTAAAGGCAGCAAGGGAGAAACAGGAAGTAACATACAAAGGAGCCCCAATAAGGTTAGCAACTGACTTCTCTATGGAAATGCTCCAGTCCAGAAGAGAATGGCAAAAAATATTCTAAGTAATGAGAACCAGAGGCCTGCAACCAAGGCCACTTTACCCAGCAAGGCTCTCAATCAAGATAGAAGGCCAAATAAAGAGTTTCCCAGACAAAAGAAGTCTAAAAGAATACACCTCCACCAAACAAGCAGTGCAAGAGATGCAAAAGGGACTGCTTTAAGGAAAGGAAGGAAAAGAGAACGACAGAGGAACACAGGTAGGAATAAAGGCAATGAATAACTACCTATCCATAATAAACTTAAACGTAAATGGATTAAATGCCCCAATCAAAAGACACAGAATAGCTGAATGGATAAGAAAACATGACCCACACATATGCTGCCTACAAGAGACCAATCTCAGGACAAAAGACTTACACAGACTGAAAGTGAAGGGCTGGAAACAAATTTTCCAAGCAAACAGACAGGAAAAAAAAAGCAGGGGTAGCAATACTCATATCAGACAAAATAGACTTCCAAAGAAGGGCCATAAAGAGAGACCGAGAAGGTCACTTCATACTACTCAAAGGAAGAATCCAGCAAGAAGACATAAACATTGTAAATATATATGCACCCAACATAGGAGCACACAAATACATAAAGAAAATCTTGGAGGACTTCAAGAAAGATATTGACAGCAACACAATTATAGTAGGGGACTTTAACACCCCACTATCAAAAACGGACAGGTCTTCCAAACAAAATATCAACAAGGATATTGTGTCACTTAACAATACCCTAGAGGAAAAGGACTTAACTGATATATATAGAGCTTTTCATCCCAAAGAAGCAAAATATACATTCCTTTCAAGTGTCCATGGAACTTTTTCAAAGATAGACCACATGATAGGACACAAAGCAACCCTCAAAAAATTCACGAAAATTGAAATCATTTCAAAGGTTTACTCTGACCACAAGGGGCTGAAACTAGAAACCAACCCCAAAGGAAAAAACCCAAAACACTCAAAATCATGGAGACTGAATAGCATGCTATTAAACAATGAATGGGTCAAGAACGAGATTAGGGAAGAAATCAAAAACTTTCTGGAAACAAATGAAAATGAACTCACAACAACCCAAAACCTATGGGACACAGCAAAGGCAGTCCTGAGAGGGAAGTTCATAGCAATACAGGCTTACCTTAAAAAGGTAGAAAAATTTCAAATGAACAACCTAACCCTACGCCTACAAGAACTGGAGGAACAACAACAAAGACAACCCAGAGCAAGCAGAAGGAAGGAAATAACCAAGATCAGAGCAGAACTAAATGACATAGAGACTAAAAGCACAATTCTAAGGATCAATGAATCCAGGAGCTGGTTCTTTGAAAAGATAAACAAAATCGACAAGCCTTTAAGTAGGCTCATTAAGAAAAAGAGAGAGGATCCAAATAAACACAGTTAGAAATGAAAGAGGAGAGATTACAACTGATACCACAGAAATACAAAGCATTGTAAGAAATTACTACAAAGAACTGTATGCCAAGAAATTTGAAAACCTAGGTGAAATGGACACGTTTCTAGAAAAATATAATCTTCCAAAACTGAATGAAGAAGAAGCAGAAAACCTGAACAGACCAATAACAGCAGAGGAAATTCAAGCAGTCATCAAAAAACTGCCAACACACAAAAGCCCTGGACCAGATGGTTTCACAGGAGAATTCTACAAAGCATTTAAGGAAGAGCTGACCCCTTTCCTTCACAGACTATTCGAAAAAATCCAAACTGATGGAAGACTCCCAAACTCTTTTTATGAAGCCAGCATCAACCAAATAAAGACACAACGAAGAAAGAAAACTTCAGGCCAATATCTCTGATAAACATAGACACTAAAATTCTCAACAAAATATTGGCAAACCGCATCCAGCAATACATTAAAAATATGATCCACCATGACCAAGTGGGATTCACCCCAGGGATGCAAGGATGGTACAATATTCGCAAATCAATAAACATAATACATCACGTCAACAAGAGCAAAGACAAAAATCGCATGATCATTTCAATAGATGCAGAAAAAGCATTTGATAAGGGTAAGCACCCATTTCTGATAAAAGCACTCAGCAAAGTGGGAATAGAGGGAGCATTCCTCAACAAAATAAAGGCCATATATCAGAGACCCACAGCCAACATCATACTCAATGGACAAAAACTTAGAGCTTTCCCACTAAGATCAAGAACAAGACAAGGATGCCCTCTCTCACCACTCCTATTCAACATAGTATTGGAGGTCCTAGACACAGCAATGAGACAAGAAAAAGAAATAAAAGGCATCCAAATTGGAAAGGAGGAAATGAAACAGTCACTGTTTGCAGATGACATGATAGTGTACATGGAAAATCCTATAGACTCCACCAAAAAACTACTCAACCTAATAAATGAATTTGGCAAAACAGCTGGATACAAAGTCAATACTCAGAAATCAAAGGCATTCCTGTACACCAACAACAAAACTGCAGAAAAAGAAATAAAAAAAAACCCATTTGATATAGCAACAAGAAAAATAAAGTACCTAGGAATCAACCTAACCAAGGAGGTAAAAGACCTGTACTCGGAAAACTACACAACACTGAAGAAAGAAATTAAGGAAGACACAGACAAATGGAAGCATGTACCATGCTCATGGATTGGGAGAATTAACATCATCAAAATGGCCACACTACCCGAAGCAATTTATAGATTCAATGCAATCCTTTTTGGAGTACCCATGACCTATTTCACAAATATAAAAGAAACACTTCAGGAATTCATATGGAACCATAAACGACCCGAATAGCTGCAGTAATTTAGAAAGAAGAAAAAAGCAGGAGGGATCACAATACCCGATATCAAACTGTATTACAAGTCCACTGTAATCAAAACAGCCTGCTACTGGCATAAAAACAGGCACATAGACCAATGGAACAGAATAGAGAGCCCGGAAATAAACTCAAGTCTTTATGGTCAATTAATATTTGACAAAAAGGCAAGAGCATAAAATGGAGCAAAAACAGCCTCTTCAACAGATGGTGTTGGGAGATCTGGACAGCTACGTGCAAAAAAATGAAACTCGATCTCCAACTTATGCCATACACAAAAATAAACTCAAGATGGATAAAAGACTTAAATATAAGTGGTAACACCATAAAAGTCCTCGAGGAAAACATTGGCAGGAAAATCTCAGACATTCCACGCAGCCACATCCTCACAGACATGTCCCCTAAAGCAAGGGACATAAAGGAAAGAATAAACAAATGGGACCTCATCAAAATAAAAAGCTTCTGCATGGCTAAAGAAAACAGCACCAAATTACAAAGAGAACCAACAGTATGGGAAAACATATTTGCTAATGATACCTCAGACAAGGGCCTGATCTCCAAAATATATAAAGAACTCACACGACTCCACTCCAGGAAGACAAACTACCCAATTAAAAAATGGGCAAAGGACTTGAACAGACACTTCTCCAAGGAAGACATACAGAGGGCCCAGAGACATATGAAAAGATGCTCAGCATCACTAGCCATCAGAGAGATTCAAATTAAAACCACCATGAGGTACCATCTCACACCTATCAGAGTGGCCAACGTAAACAAATCCACAAATCAATGTTGAAGGGGATGCAGAGAAAAGGGAACCCTAGTGCACTGTTTGTGCGAATGCAGACTGGTGCAGCCACTGTGGAAAACAGTATGGAATTTCCTCAGAAAACTCAAAATGGAACTGCCCTTTGACCCAGCAATTCCGATGCTGAGATTATACCCCAAGAACCCTGAAACACCAACCCAAAAGAACTTGTGCACCCCAATGTTCATAGCAGCACAATTTACAATAGCCAAGTACTGGAAGCAACCTAAGTGCCCAGCAGGAAACGAGTGGATCCAAAAACTACGGTATATTTACACAATGGAATTCTACACAGCAGAGAGAAAGAAGGAGCTTATACCCTTTGGGACAGCATGGATGGAACTGGAGAGCATTATGCTAAGTGAAATAAGCCAGGCGGTGAGGGACAAATACCATATGATCTCACCCTTAACTGGAACATAATTAATAGAAGAGAAAAGCAAACAAAATACAACCAGAGACATTGAGGTTGGGAACAGTCTAGCAGTGGCCAGTGGGGAGTGGGGTGGGGACAGTGGGAAGAGGGCATTGCAGGAACTATTATAAAGGACACATGGACAAAACTGGGGGGATAGTGGGGGCGGGGGAGGGAGGTGGGTTCAGCTGGGGTGGGGGGGAGGGAAGGGGAGAAAGGCATACAACTGTAATTGAATAACAATAAAAAATTTAAAAAAAAAGAAAACTTCCCTTATCTGATGAGAGAAAAAAGTCATACAAATCCAGGAAACACAGAGTCCCAAGCAAGAAGAACCCAAAGAGACCCACTGAAAGACACATCATAATTAAAATGGCAAAATTCCAAGACAAAGAGAGGACCTTAAAGGCAGCAATGGAGAAAAAGGAAGTAACATAGAAGGGAGCCCCAATAAGTTTAACAACTGACTTCTCAATGGAAATGCTCCAAGCCAGAAGAGAATGGCAAAAAATATTCCAAGTAATGAGAACCAGAAGCCTGCAACCAAGACTACTTTACCCATCAACGCTCTCAATCAAGATAGAAGACCAAATAAAGAGCTTCCCAGATAAAAGAAGTCTAAAAGAATATGCTTCCACCAAACCAGCTCTGCAAGAGATGCCAAAGGGACTCCTTTAAGGAAAGGAAGGAAAAGAGAAAGAGAGAGGAACAGAGGTTTGAAAAAATGGCAATGAATAACTACCTATCAATAAGGACCTTAAATGTAAATGGATTCAGTGCTCCAATCAAAAGACATAGAATAGCTGAATGGATAAGATAACAGGACCCACACATATGCTGCCTACAAGAGACCCACCCTAGGACAAAAGACCGACACAGACTGAAAGTGAAGGGCTAGAAACAAATTTTCCAAGCAAACAGACAGGAAAAAAAAGCCGGGGTAGCAATACTCATATGAGACAAAATAGATTTCCAAAGAAGGGCCTTAAAGAGAGAACCAGAAGCTCACGTCATAATACTTAAAGGAAGACTCCACCAAGAAGACATCAACATTGTAAAAATATATGCACCCACATAGGAGCACCCAAATACCTAAAGAAAATCTTGGAGGACTTCAAGAAAGATATTGACAGCAACACAATTATACTAGGGGATTTTAACACCCCAGTGTCAAAAATGAACAGATCTTCAAAACAAAATATCAAAAAAGATATTGTGGCATTGAACAACACTGTAGATGAAAAGGACTTAACTGATATATATAGAGCCTTTCATCCCAAAGAAGCAAAATACACATTGCTTTCAAATGCACATGGGACATTTTCAAAGATAGACCACATGATAGGACACAAGAAAAGCCTCAACAAATTCAAGAAAATTGAAATCATATCAAGCATTTTCTCTGATCACGAGGGAATGAAACTAGAAACAAACCTCATGGAAAAAAACCCAAAACACTCAAAACCATAGAGATTGAATAGCAGGCTATTAAATAATGAATGGGTGAACAACGAGATTAGGGAAGAAATCAAAAACATTCTGGAAACAAATGAAAATGAATTCACAACAATCCAAAACCTATGGGACACACAAAGGCAGTCCTGAGAGGGAGGTTCATGGCAATACAGGCCTATCTAAAAAGAGGAGAAACATTTCAAATAAACAACCTAACCTTACATGTACAAGAACTCAAGGAACAAGAACAAAGACAACCCAGAGCAAGTACAAGGAAGGAAATAACCCAGATCAGAGCAGAATTAAATGACATAGAGACTAAAAGCACAATTCTAAGGATCAATGAATCCAGGAGCTGACTCTTTGAAAAGATAAACAATATCCACAAGCCCTTAAGCAGGCTCATCAAGAAAAAAAGAGAGAGGAGCCAAATAAACACAATCAGAAATGAAAGAGGAGAGACTACAACTGATACCCCCGAAATACAAAGGAGTATAAGAAATTACTATAAAGAACTATATGCCAAAACCTAGAGGAAATGGACAAATTTCTAGAGAAATATAATCTTCCAAAACTCAATGAAGAAGAAGCAGAACACCTGAACAGACCAATAGCAGCAGACGAAATTGAAGCAGTAATCAAAAACTCCCAACATAGAAAAACCCTGGACCAGATTGTTTCATGGGAGGATTCTACAGAGCATTTAAGGGACAGCTAACCCCCATCCTCCACAGATTATTTCAAAAAATTCAAGAACACAGAAGACTCCCAAATTCATTTTATGAAACCAACATCATCCTAATCCCAAAAGCAGATACAGACATAACAAATAAAGAAAATTTCCGGCCAATATCACTGATGAACACAGATGCTAAAATCCTCAACAAAATATTGGCAAACCACATCCAGCAATACGTTAAAAAGATCATACACCATGACCAAGGGGGATTCATCCCAGGATTGCAGGGTTGGTACAATATTCGCAAATCAATAAACATAATACATCACATAAACAAAAACACGCCAAAAATCACATGATCATATCAATAGATGTGGAAAAAGCATTTTATGAGGTACAGCACCCATTTCTGATAAAAACACTCAGCAAAGTGGGAATAGAGGGAGCATTCCTCAACAAAATAAAGGCCATATATCAGAGACCTACAGCCAAAATCATACTCATTGGGCAAAAACTTAGAGCTTTCCCACTAAGATTAGGTACAAGACAAGGATGCTCTCTCTCATCACTCCTATTCAACATAGTATTGGAAGTCCTAGCCACAGTAATCAGACAATAAAAGGAAATAAAAGGCATCCAAATTGGAAAGGAGGAAATGAAACTGTCACTGTTTGCAGATGACATAACTGTGTACACAGAAAATCCTATAGACTCCACCAAAAAACTACTCAACCTAATAAATGAATTTGGCAAAACAGCTGGATACAAAGTCAATACTCAGAATTCAAAGGCATTCCTGTATACCAACAATGAAACAGCAGAAACAGAAATCAGGTAAAAAATCCCATTTGATATAGCAACAAGAAAAATAAAGTACCTAGGAATCAAACTAACCAAGGAGGTAAAAATCTGTACTCAGAAAACTACACAACACTGAAGAAAGAAATTAAGGAAGACACAAACAAATGGAAGCATGTACCATGCTCATCGATATGAAGACTTAACATTATCAAAATGGCCATACTACCCAAAGCAATTTATAGATTCAATGCAATCTCTGTTAAAGTACCCATGACATATTCCACAGATATAGAACAAACATTTCAGAAATTTATATGGAACCATAAAAGACCCCGAATAGCTGCAGCAATTTTGAGAAAGAAGAACAAAGCAGGAGGGATCACAATACCTGATATCAAACTGTATTACAAGTCCACTGTAATCAAAACAGCCTGGTACTGTCATAAAAACAGGCACATATAGCAGTGGAACAGAACAGAGAGCCCAGAAATAAACCCAAGTCTCTACAGTCAATTAATATTTGACAAAGGAGGCAGGAGCATAAAATGGAGCAAAAATAGCCTCTTCAATAAATGGTGTTTGGAAGATCTGGACAGCTATGTGCAAAAAAATGAAACTCGATCACCAACTTACACCATACACAAAAATAAATTCAAGATGCATAAAGGACTTAAATATAAGTCATAACACCATAAAAGTCCTAGAAGAAAACATTGGTAGGAAAATCTCAGACATTCCATACAGCAACATCCTCACAAACTCATCCCCTAAAGCAAGGGACATAAAGGAAAGAATAAACAAATGGGACCTCATCAAAATAAAAAGCTTCTGCATGGCTAAAGAAAACAGCACCAAATTACAAAGAGAACCAACAGTATGGGAAAACATATTTGCTAGTGATACCTCAGACAAGGGCCTGATCTCCAAAATATATAAAGAACTCACACAACTCCACTTCAGGAAGACAAACAACCCAATTAAAAAATGGGCAAAGGACTTGAACAGACACTTCTCCAAGGAAGACATACAGAGGGCCCAGAGACATATGAAAAGATGCTCAGCATCACTAGCCATCAGAGAGATGCAAATTAAAACCAGAATGAGGTACCATCTCACACTGGTTAGAGTGGCCAACATGAACAAATCCACAAACAAATCTTGGAGAGGATGCGGAGAAAAGGGAACCCTAGTGCACTGTTTGTGGGAATGCAGACTGGTGCAGCCACTGTGGAAAACAGTATGGAATTTCCTCAGAAAACTAAAAAAAACACCAGCAAAATGAAAATGGAAACCACTGTATGGGAAAACATATTTGCCAATGATACCTCAGACAAGGGCCTGATCTCCAATATATATTAAGAGCTCACACGACTCCACTCCAGGAAGACAAACTACCCAATTAAAAAATGGGCAAAGGACTTG
The DNA here is from genome assembly GCF_022682495.2 of Desmodus rotundus. Lineage (NCBI taxonomy): Eukaryota > Metazoa > Chordata > Mammalia > Chiroptera > Phyllostomidae > Desmodus > Desmodus rotundus. The sequence continues at coordinate 66,223,222 of NC_071390.1, forward strand.
AACAGACACTTCTCCAAGGAAGACATACAGAGGGCCCAGAGACATATGAAAAGATGCTCAGCATCACTAGCCATCAGAGAGATGCAAATTAAAACCACAATGAAGTACCACCTCACACCAGTCAGAGTGGCCAACATAAACAAATCTACAAACAAATGTTGGAGAGGATGCGGAGAAAAGAAAATCCTAGTAGTGTTGGTGGGAATGCAGGCTGGTGCGGCCACTGTGGAAAACAGTATGGAATTTCCTCAGAAAACTAAAAATGGAACTGCCCTTTGACCCAGCAATTCCGCTGCTGGGATTATACCCTAAGAACCCTGAAACACCAATCCAAAAGAACGTATGCCCCCCAAAGTTCATAGCAGCACAATTTACAATAGCCAAGTACTGGAAGCAACCTAAGTGCCCATCAGCAAATGAGTGGATCCAAAACCCATGGCACATTTATACAATGGAATTCTACACAGCAGAGAGAAAGAAGGAGCTTATACCCTTTGCAACAGCATGGAGGGACCAGCTCCAACTTTAATTAACTGCCTCCAATCACGTATCTGTCCTACAACAAGATGTACAAATGGAGTCTGGAGCAATATGAGGATTCGGGCTAACAGACCCCCACACATACCTAAGTCTGGGTAGTCACATCCGCCCAGGAAAGCTGGCACCACATTTACCTGTCAATCAGTATGTAACTTCTTCACCCCATCCCGCCAACTATATAGGCCCTCAAAATGAAGGACTCTCTCTTGGCTCTCTGGCCACCCCACCTCTGTCCACACAGTGCACAATGACCTTTGGCCACCCTTACTTTGGCCACCCTAACACTGTTTTGTCTATGACTTTCACTGAACTCTACCCCCAACCCCCACTGCCTTAGCTAGGCTGTTCTCATCCATGAGAATGGATGACTAACAAACCCTGGTTGCATACTAATGGATTCGCTGATCTGTCATTTTTCTACTGCTTCTGTGAGAACTGAGCTTCTGGGAGGTTCTCCCATAACAACTTCACTCCTGAAACTCTGTCCTAAGAAAATATAATACAAAATCAATACAAACTCTTCTCACAGAAATGTTTAGTACGTACTTACAAGATTAAGTTGGGAGGACCAGCTCCCAGAGGTCAAGGATTTCCTAAAGTCAATACTGCCTTAAAAGGTATTATCAGGCAGTTTTAACACAGGATATTTACAACGCATTTGTAATTATCTGGGTAATGCATATGTTATAATGCTAAGTGGAGGAAAATACAGGATACAACCAGTATTATTTCAACAGAAAAAAAAATGTTTCAATAGCATATCACAACCCCTAGTTATGTGGGAAAATGGTTCCATGATTGAGGAACTTTAGAAAACACTGTATTAACCTTGAACAGATTGTTCTGGGATTAACATGCTAATGTAGTTGTGAATCTTCCAGACAGAGTATATTATTCAGCATTACCCATACTGGACTGCTGCCAAGTCTCCTTCCAGTGTGAGATGATAAACTAGCAGAATTAGTCATCAGTGAACAGAACACCAACAGGCACCATCTGATAATGGAAAGGGAGCCTGGAGGAGCTGTAATTAAATAATCCAGTGCCTGTTTATAGAGCAACTGGGCTCTGAGATGAGCCCTGTGGACATTTACAACCTAGGAGGGGACAAGAAATGTACAGAAATAACTGCAACATAAAGTGTCTTAGCACATTTAAATGTTTACAGTTTTCATAATCTTCAATCCTGTAAGTGCATTCATGAGATTCTATTCCTAAGAAATTAAGCAGAAGTGCAGCTAAAGATTTACGTAAAAAAGAAGTACTAATCTCAGTATTGTTTTAAATAGTCCCATATTCAATCTTATTGAGAAAAAAATTTAGGATACGACATGTGTTGATTTAAAATAGTTTCAAATTTCAGTGAGATGGAATTATAAAAATACACAAAACTGCATATATAATATAAAGCCAGTTTTAAATATATATGTACATACACCTGTGAATGCCTAGAACAAGAGAGAAGGATAAATACATCCCAGTGTAACTGTGCTATCCACAGCGAGGCATAATTAGAAACAAATTATTGTTTTTACAATCATGGGGGAAGGGCTTTGTTTAACAAACATTCACTAATAGAAAGGGTCACAATGTGCTCTTGGCTACCAAACCCAGTGGGTCATGCTGGGTCATACCTCAGGTGGCACACAGTATTAGCAAGCCCAACAAAGGGGAACTTCAAAAAGCTAGCTGGAAACTGATAAAATTGCATGCAAGTGCAATCAAATCTGTCATAAGGGCTTTGCTTATGAAATGGTGGCTTCCTTTACAATCATTTTTATTCTTCAACCAGAGGAGGGAGGGACACAGCGAGCCCAGCCACAAAGCTAGGTCTGAGCAGAGGTGAGTGGGCATTGTTAGTCCTGCAGGGCCTCTGTGGGCCTGAGGCCTCAGCATTTCCACTGGTTCCATGGGTCTGCGGCCACTCTCCACCAAATGTGTGCTGATGGCTTTGCAGTCCCCCCTTGCCCTTTGTCAAGCGGATGCTGCATCCTCTTGACAAGGAGCACACATGAACACTAGATTCTGGAATGCAGTGAGCACCTTTCTGACAGGGCTTCTCACATGAAAAAGGTTTTCAGGTTTACACCATGCTGGGTGATACAAACAGTTCTACTAAGTGACCCATCAAAAAGAAAAGGCCACACCTCCCCTCAGCAGTTTGGCTTTCCAATGCCTGTCTTTATTAAAGCAGTTTGTCTTTATTAAAGGCAAAAATAATAACAGAATATATCTGTCTCAGGAGACTTTGTACAGAGAAATGTGTAAATCTTGGAACTTCCTTTTTCAACTGCTTCTGACTCTAAAGGCCCAGCCAGGTATCCTGCCCTGGGAAAGACTGGGGGTTGGGTGGCGAGGGGGGAAAGGGGGTTACTCCTCCCACATGCCTGCCAGCTCTACCTCCAGGAGTATAGTAGTCACTCCCTCCCACCCTGAGAGAGAGTAATTGCTATTGCTGTCATTCTTATAGGGTAGTTATCACAGTGTTGCATGCCTCAGGGTACCTGTCTGTACTCCCCAGGAGACTTGGGATTCACTGGGGGGCAGGGAGCATGTATTGTATTTTCCACTGCCCACAGTGCCTGGCTCAAGCAGGTGTAAGTCTAAGAGTGAGCAAAGCCTATTCATTGCAGGCTCTGTATGTGCCCACCAACATGGAACCTAAAATGTTGCTCCTTTGGCTCAAGGGTTGAGGAGAGAGTGGTCCAGAGATGCACCCATATGCATGGACCACACTATTTGTGCTGTGCTGAGGACATTTCTTGGAAGTCTGAAAACTTGGGGTCTTCCAATGGCTTTGCTTTTGGCTCACACCCCGATTTTGTACCTCAGTTTTCCCATATGTCGACTATGAGAAATGTGATCTCCCCACTCACAGAAGAGTGACTGTGAGCTCTAAGATTAATGAAAGGCCCTGACATACATACCCAACCCAGCCCACTAAATCATACCCATCTTTTGGGATCAATTCCAATGCTGTCTGCTTCCAGAAGGCTCTCTTTGCCTGGTAGGCAATGAAGCTTCCTTCCTCCCCAAGCCTCAGAACCCTTGCTTGTACCTCCTCTTGAGTGTGAGCACATTTAGCCATCAGGAAAGGCCTTAGAGGGGGTTGCTGACTGTGTGCCTTTGAACACCAACACTTCTTCCAAGAATACCAGGGCCTCACCTTCAAGAACTCCAGCTCGGCCTCCTCTCCCCAGAGCACAGGACTGAGATAGTACATGTCTGAGACTTGGGCCTGGACCCTGACAGCAGTCATCTTCCCAATCAGACTTGCTGGGATGTAATCTTCAATGTTGCAATAGGCTTTGGTTTCTACCTGCTAGAAATAAGATACAGAAAAAAAGGGGCACATAGGAATACCTTCTATGGGACTCTGAGCAGAACAGAAGTCTGCCTACAGTCAAAACCCAGGTTAGGGCCTCAGGGCTAGGATTTTCCTTCAAAAACCCCACCTGTCACATCTTTTTTCTACTATATTAGAAGTTGCATCACATCATATGATGCAAATAGAAGGGAGAGAAGAGAGGAACCACCATTTTTGAGCCCGTTCTGTATGCCAGTTGGTCGTCAGAGACATTAGTTCTTTTGATTCACACAGTAATCCCACAGGGACGGCATTGTTACTGACACAAGATGAACACAATGAACAAGGAGGGAAGTCACTTAACGGTCACACTGCTTGTAAGTGATGGAAGCAAGATTTGGTCATCCAAGCCCTCAGTTCCATGATTAAATGTTTTTCAGGTCAGAAAAACCCTGGTCCTGAAACTTTGTTTCTTTTTTTCATTTAGGATTTGTATGCATGTGCACTCCTAGTGCACTGTCCCCTCTTTGTAAGGAGAGGTCTTGGTTATGACACTATCTGTCTAAAAGAAGGTGATCAAGAAGTTGACCCATGCACAAGAAAACATCTGCCTGCCCCACCCTGTGCCAGGCCTGACTCTTCATCAAGTTGGCTCTTCATAGAACCTGAAGCTGCAGCCCCAGCAGGAGTGGCTAGTAGAGGCATCACCCCTGCCTGATGCTGGACTCTGTCTCTGATGTGGACTCTGGGGCAGAGATGGGTATGCAGTTTTGGAGGAGTGGTCTTGGGATCCTTTGTAAAAAATGAGGGAGGCAGGACTTGACAGAGGGTGAAGGCTATCCTACCCTTGTGTTCCTGAATCAGCCCTCCTGGTCTCAGGCAGTCCCTTCCAGACCACTCTTAGGTGAGATATTTCCCCACAGCTGAGGGCAGCTATCCAACTACCCCAGAGAAAGGCAGCTGGGAGCCAAGAGCATCTGGCCTTCTCAGATCAGGGGATGGGCAAGTTGACCTGATAAGGGGATCTAAAGGAACAGCAGTGTCCACTACATCCCCATGATCCTGACATGGCACAGGCTTGTCCCATGTGACCATAGACTAAGAATCTTCCAGCCTAGGAATGGTTCATGCCAGCTCTGAGCTCAGCTTGGAAACATAAGGAAAAGAAATTGCTCAGCAATCTAGTGCATAAAAAAGAAAACAGATTACTATTACAATGGCCAAAATCCAGAATATGGACAACACCAAGTATTGACAAGTGTAGAGCAACATCAGTGGTGGGAATTCAAAATGGTACAACCACTTTGGAAGACAGATTGGCAGTTTCTTACAAAACTAAACATGCTCTTACTATACAATCCAGCAATCATACTCTTTGGTATTTATGCAAAGGAGTTAAAAACATCACACAGAAACCTGCATGTGGATGTTTATAGCACCTTTATTCACAATTGCCAAAACTTGAAGCAAAAGATGTTCTTCAGTAGATGATGGATAAATAAACTGTGGTCCATCCAGACAATAAGATATTATTCAGTGCTAAGAAGAAATTAGTTATCAAGCCATGAAAAGACATAGAGGAAAATTAAATGCATATTACTAAGTGAAAGAAGCCAATCTGCAAAGACTCAATACTGTAGGATTCCAAATATATGACATTCTGGAAAAGGCAAAACTGTAAACACAGTAAAAACATCAGTGGTTACCAGGGATTAGTGGGAGGAGGGCTGATTAGGTGGAGCACAGAGGATTTTTAGGGCAGTGAAACTACTCTGTATGATACTATAATAGTAGATATATGTCATTATAAATTTTTCCCAACCCATAGAATATATAGCATCAAGAAAAAATCCTAATGTTAACTATTGATTTTGGGTGATTATGATGTGTCTATGTAGGTTTGTCATTGTAACAAATGTGCCATTCTGGTGGGGGGTGCTGAAAATGGGGGAGGCTGTGCATGTGTGGGGGCAGGTAGAATTTGGGAACTCACTATACCTTCCCTTCAATTTTGCTGTGAACTTAAAACTAGTAAACATTTTTTTAAGTGTTTAAGACCTTTGACCCAGCATCTTATTGCTTGGACTATGTCCAAGAGAAGAAGTCAACATGGAACTAAAAAAATCCCAGCACAGACATTTATTACTATGTCATTTATAAAAATGGAAGATCAAAAAACAGCTGGAATAATAATAACAGTAGTTACGACTTATATGACACTTCTAGATATTGCCTGACATGGTACTCTTACTGGTAAGTGAGTGGAGATCCAACCTTGCTATGGGGTAACACACAGCTACTCCAAATGATCATTAGGAAGCCACAGGAAGACATGTGTCATCAAGTGAGAAAGCAGAATGCAAATGAAATGTGACAGTGTTTACGACTATATAAAATCTCTGCATGTGATCAGAGGCTGCAGAAGAAGGCACTCAGAAGAAAGCTGCTCTGCTGCAATGATGTGATTAAGGAGATTTATTTTTATACCAAATTGTCTTTGTCTCTCTTTTTAAAATGCAAATGTAATCATGACACTTTCCTGCTTAGAATTCATCAGTGGCTCCCAATCTTCCACTACAGTGGTTTCTAAATTCTTCTTTTTTTCCATCACCAGAACCATTTATCAAACAAAATACAAGTCCCTTAGGAGGGCACAATAAGTTCCTCCTGGACTGGACTGGCAGCACCGCTCAGCCTCAGAACCCCTGTAGGCAGGGTAGCAGTAGAATACCTGCAACCGTCTGCACAGGCAGCCTTTGCATCCTGTGCACTCAGTGACACACATATGGTGTGGTTCTCCTGTCTTAATTTCCCCTAACATCCTTTGATGTGCCCACCACAGTGCCAGGAGGATAAGGAAGCAAGACCCCAGAAGTGAGTTCTTGCTGCTCTCACCAGTTTACCTAACCTCACAGAGGCACAATTTTTCTCAACTGTGAATGGAAATTACACTGGCTCTGCAGGGTTCACATAGGCTTAGATGATGCCAAGCACAGAGCAGGCCCTGCATAAATTAGGACTGAGTGAGTGGATGCGCAAATGAATGAGTTTGTGTAATCTGTTGCCTCTGTACACAAACAAGAGAAAGGGAAAAGGTCTGCCATTGGGAGCCACATGGGAGCATCAGAGAGTGTCTCAGAACAATTCTGATCCCCAGGACAGTGGGAGAGGTTGAGATGGAGCAGGATCTCCATCTCAACCTCTGGGGCAGGAGCCAGAGGTAGAGGGTGAGATCAGGATAAGGTAGGGGTTGGGTAAGGTCAGTCAGAAACTGGACAGGCACAGGGAGTCACCAATGGGGCACCTAGGGACAGGGCCGGGCCCCTGAGCCTTGGGAAGAGTAAGCCCATAAGAAGGATTGGGCTGAGTCTTACTCAGACTCCCAGCTGCCTTCAGTGGACACGGCCCACAGTTTCCACCACCTCTAAGGCTACAGTTTAGGCCTCCGGTATTACATGTCATGTCTGAATCCAGAGACTGAAAGCTAGGTCTTTGTGTGGTTTAATAATAGAGCACTCCTAACTCTGGGGGAGGGAGAAGGGAGCTTGCAAATAGCAGCTGCTACATGCGAGGGATCATACATACATAACCACCTTCCACCCTTACAGCAGCTTTGCAAAGGACCTATTATTTCCATTTTCAGATGAAAAAGCTGAAGCTCAGAGAGATAATGTACCCCAGCATGCATGTCATGATTAACAAAATCATGCAGCGTTTGGACCCAGTTCCATCTGATTCCAAAACTCAGGCCCACTCTGCTCCATGGAACCTGCTGAGGATGGATTAATACTGCAGCTGGAAGCCACCCTATCCTGTCTGCATAAATCATATACAGGATTGGACTAGAGGCTGCAGCAAGGATGTCAACTGCTTCACCATGGCAACCCTGGCTTAGAGCACTCTAAATGTCAGAGCCCTTCTCCCGCCAAGCACCTCCCCCCTACCAAGTGTAGCAGCACAAGGGCAAGAGAGAGATGGCTTAGACATGGTAAGGACACCAGCTTTGGGGCTGAGGATATAGGAAGGAGCTCAATGTGATCAGTGACAGGGCTAAAGGCTTGTCAAAGGGGCAAGGAGAAGGTTAAAGGAACCAGGGCTGCTCTGGGAGACTGTCCTGCCAGGCTGACACAGTGCCAGGAGGAGTCAGTGAATCCCAGTCTCCATGGACTGAGGTGGGCACAAGGGTGTGAGAGTGGAGGGAGGTGTTGGGAATTGAGCTACAGTTATCACCTGATAAGCAAGATGATAACTTTCCTGATGGCTGACTGTTATTTACAGTGCCATCCAGTCCAGGAGCCTATACTTTGTTCATTCATTCACTCTTTACATCAATAGCTCTTGAGAAAACTCCCTATGTTTCAGGCATTGCTTTGGTGCTGGGGAAATGGCAGAACAAAACAGACAGAACTTTCACCCTCAGACTGGCTTCATTCTAAGTGAGAGAACAGCATTAAGGCTGACAAAGGAATATCTATGCCAGGTGGTGAGAAATGTTATAATGACAAAAACAGCTATGTGAGGGGATAAAGAGGAACTTTGAAGACTCCAGACATAGCAGCCTCTTCTGAAGATGTACTGGGAGGAAAGCAAGATGATATTAATATAGTCTGAAAGTGTTTTTTCAAATGGCAGTTATGAAATCAATTTAGTGATTCACACCAGAAAATGTTAAATTAACTAGAATACAATAGGAAATTCCAATGTCAAGACATATAGAAAGGGTGCATCTTATATCCTAAATTTTTGCCTCAGTTCTGTGATACGTACATGTGTGTGTTGGGTTATAACATCTATCATTTTTTTCTATAGTGGGTCATAGCACAGAACATTTGAAAGCCACTGTTCTCAAATAACCATTTTAATTTTTGAACTTGTCCTTGACCTTAAACCCAGTTACTGGGACAGAAAAGACAAGCTGTGACTGAGGTCACAGTCTTGCCCTCTCCAACCCATACTACGTGAGAACTAAGAACAGAGAATGTTGTGAAGGTAGCCACACTTGGTGATGGCTGCAGACTCAAGGTATATTAGTTTTCTGGGGCTGCCATGACAAATAGAACAGACTAAGTGGTTTAAACAACATAAACTAATTCTCTCACAGTTCTAGAGGCCAGAAATTCAAGACCAAATTCTCAACAGAATTGGTTTCTCTGAGGCCTTACCTTGGCTTGCAGGCAGCCGCCTTCTTGCTGTGTCCTCTCATAGTCTTTCCTCTGGTCACCTGCCTCCCTGGTGTCCCTCTGTGTGTCCTAATCCCCTCTTCTTATAAGGACTCCAGTAAGACTGGATTAGAACCCACCAAGACAGCCTCACTTTAATAACCACTTTAAAGACCCTTCCAATGACAGTCACATTCTGGGGTACTGGGAGTTAGGGCTTCAACATATAAACTGTGGGGAATATAATTCAATGCATAACACAAGGCCATACCCAGATGTCTCCAGCAGACTCAGAACTTCAGTGAAATGCATCTCCTTTGTTCACCAAGGATGTAGCATTCCTCACCATGAGTGCTCACTGGTGGTGGACATATATTTTTGGTCATGTACAACTGTGCCCCTCCTTTCTGGAAATGGAAACCACCCTCCTCCCTGTCAGTGGAAGCATTTTGCTTAGTGTTAGTTCTACCCCTAGCTCCTAGGGTGGCAGCATCACTTAAGTGCAACCAATCAGAGCACAGCATCTCCCTGCACAGTGATTAGCTTAGGGTGGGTACATGACCCTGTCAGAACCAATGAGACAGAACAACAGGATTTCCATTGCATTACTGGGGGAGGGCCTCTCCCTTTGGTGCTGGGCTGCAACCTGGAGGATGGAATCTAGAGCCACTGAAAGCAAGCCTGATTGAGGAGAGCACATAGCCTAGAGATGCAGGACACCCAAGTCCTGCTGATGCCATCTGGGTCTGTGCACCCCACAAGCCCTAGGCAAGGACCAGGAAACCGAGGAGACCTGGGGACAAAGAAGACAGGAGGGAGTTACAAGGTAAGTAGTGATAGGACAGGAGGCTTGTCCAAGGGGCAGGGAGGCCTAGGTACTTCAGTTTTGCAAGCCAATAAATTACATGTTCTATTCAAGTCAAGTGAGCTTTTCTCTCATTTGCTATCAAGAGAAGACTGAGTGACCACCTGTCCTGGACAAGGGGTGTGGGGGAAATGTACACAAGGGTCCAGAGAATATAGGGAAAATTTCCTCCCACAGGTGGGGAGGCCAGGAAAACTGCTGGGTTGATCTTGGAGGATGGGTGAGATCAGGATGGACATGCAGACCCTATGGGGAAAGCACTCAAAGGCCCAAGGACATATGGGTTAGAGCTCATTTTTTCTTTCAAGCAAGGAACCCCTCTATCACACAGCTCTCATGTCCTTTTTAGAGCATCTCTTCTCCAAGTTAAGTGCTCCCAGAGGAACTTGGTTTTTATCAGATGGCAGTGGTGATTCCTTCCAAGATTAAGACCAGTGCACTGGCTGAGAAGTCACCTGGGAAGACATCGGTGAGACCTTTATCTCCATGGCTCTTCCCTCTCTGCTCCTACTGATGTGGCCAGAGACAGACTCCACATTTGGATGCCATGTCACACTGTTTAGATCTTTGTTGAGGCCTAAACAGTCTCCCCCTACCCCTTCATCTTGAACACGGGTGGGGGGCCTTCATGAACCCAAGAGAAAGCTGCAGTGCTCTCTGTCATAGCTCACCTGATTGTTCCTTACTTCCTGCCTGGCATCTGTGTTTTAAATCCTAATTAAGTTAAAAATATATTAGCATTATCCCTCCCTAAATTGACGTATTTGCAAATTAAATAACCAGTAGCCCCTACTAAGTCTTGAGGACTGTAACATAGGACAATCAGAGACAAATTAAATCAAAGAAACTTACATATAATTGTGCTGCGGGGACAAGGGCTTGGCCAACAAGATTAGAGCTGCTATTTGAGAGGCAGTGGATCTGGCAGAAACAGCACTGGCCTTGGAATCAGATACACCTGGGCTCAAATTTAGACTTTGCCATTTTCCTTCCACATGAGTCTCAAATTGCTCTTCTAGAAAATGTGAGTATCAACCTTGCACTGCTGTTTTGATGGTTAAATGAGTTAACAGTGTAGAAAATGTCTAGCTCAATGGCAGGTACATAGTGATCTCTTAATAAAGGTGGGCTGTTAACTGATGGTGATGATGATGATGATGAGAACCAAATAAATTAGTAAACTACTATCTTTAAGAGGAATCTTAGACTAGAACTACATTGTAATGTATAAACTTGACTTGTTCATCTTTGTATCCATCAGAGCCTAGCAAAGATCACTTGATTGGATGAATGGATGGATGGATGGATGAACAGATGGTTACCCCTATCTAAGTGGTAGATGCTAACAATACTTCTGAGTCTCCACATTTTCAACAGTTTCCCTTTGTCCCATAGCTGCTTCTGTGCTGACCCCAACAAGAGCCCCAGCTTTCCTCCTCTACCTCCTCAGGGTAACTGCCAAACACAGCCTGTAGGGCCAGGACTCCCAGCTGCAGCAGTATCTCATCATTGTAGTACAGCTTCTCCTCCAGGATGTCTTTCCAAAACTGCAGGTAAAATTGATGTCTTGTCCAGCTCTGCCTGAGAAAGAAAAGAAGGAATAAAGTCCACTGGAATGCTGAGAGGGTTTTCTCAGTCTGGAACACAGGGAAAGGAGAGAAGACAGGATATACACCAATACTACCCAGAGGGCAATGCCAGTAAGACAAGTGTGGTCTCCTTTATCCACACCCATCTCCTGCCTCTAGTTGAAGGCTACTCTGTGCCATGTAGTTCACATTACACCCATGGATATGTTTGTTGCTGTGGTTCAAGTGAAAAAACCTGACATTCAGTTGGGTGGTTTTTCTAGTGAGCTAAGGAACAAAGAAACAGTGACTGAACTCCAAAGCCATGATCCTGTCCTCCAACCCTCATGACTGGGCCACTGGGGGAGGGGCATGTAGGTCAGGGGAGAGACAATTTTGACTTGGAGTGGAATATATTTGAAACAAAAGGGCAAGTTCTCATTTTGACCAGAGCTTGCTCCTAAACACTGATTTTCTCCCGTTTTATGTCAGATTGGAATCTAGTCAATAGAAGATTGACCACAATAATTGTTATTTATATACAAGTTAAAGTTCACCAAGCACTTGCCTCTAACTATTACCTCTAACGTCAGCCTGGATGTGCCTATCCCTTAATGAACAATGCAACAAGTCTGTAGAACTCACTGGAGCAGCCCATAGTGACTGACAAAGAACGTGATCCTCAGGAAGAGTATGAAGGCATTCCAGGAGGTCTTCTGTGGTTGCTTACTCCAGCCTTTAAGGGCTATTTTGCACAAACTGGTTTCATTGTCCAGGAAAAAGAACTCGAAAGTGGGACAAGAGCTGTCTCATTGCAGGAGAGAGAAGGAAGCAAGTTCTTTGCACACCTGCTACCACTGGGGATTTGCTGGGTCTGTGAGGGGCTGCCGTAGGAGACAAAGAGGAAAGAGTCAAGGAGGAGACACTTGGCAGCAAAAGAGAAAATGTGATCATTCATCTTACAGAAGATATCACTACTATCTGCTTTCCAGCTACCATCTTATGGAGATAAAATGAAAAACAAAGGAATGAGCATTTATCCTATCCCTGCCATATGCCAGGCCCTCATCATCAACTGGATGGTCCCCAAGTGTCCCCAGCCATGGGTGTGTTATGGACTGAATGTCTGTGTCCCCCCAAAATTCATATATTGAAGCCCTAGCCTTCCATGAGATGGTATTTGGAGTTTGGGCCTTTGGAAGGTGATTAGATTTAGGTAAGGTGATAAAGGTAGACCATGATTGTGGGATAATGTAATAAAAAGAGGAAGAAACCAGAGTTCTCTCTGCTATGTGAAGACACAGTGAGAAGGTGACTGTCTAAGCCAGAGAGAGATCCCTAAACCTGGCCATGATCAAACCCTGATCTTGGACTTCCCAGGCTCCAGAACTGTGAGAGGTAAATGTCTGTTGTTTAAGCCACCCAGTATGTAGCATTTTGTTTTAGCAGCCCAAGCTGACCAAGACAAGGCATAAATGGAGTTACATTTGCCTTTTGACCTGAATGTTTTCAGTTTGAAAACTCTACCAATCCAAGCTCAGGACTTACTTCAACTCCTGTTGTTTGTACTTAGCACCTCTGGGAAGAAGGTTGAATCAGCCCCAGCCACTGATGGCCCTGCCTCTACTACTGGTCTCTTTGAGGCAAGTAGATCCCCTCCCCACTCTGCCTGGGTACCCTGGACACTCTCCCAGGCCTCCTGCAGATCTGCCTCAGGCCCACTCTGCCCCACAGCCTTCTCTGTGCTCTGTCCTCTCAGCACAGAGATGCTCTTATAGCAGGTTGCCTGGCCACAGGAGTCTTTCCAAGTTTTGTAAGGCAAAGATCTTAAGCAGATAACCAGCCTTTCCTTACAAAGGCATATATATGCATGATGGGGAGAGGGAAGGAGATGTCCAGAAAAGTTCAAGTAACAGTCACTACACAGTGCCCAATGTCTTATTTTGACATATATATTAATTCCAAGTTAGCAAAATGTCTTATTAATGGTTTAACTTAATGGAAATAATTAAAAATATAAAAGCAAAATTAAGTTCTAAGCAAAATTAGAACATTTTAGGGGTACACAGATTTTTTTTAAAAAGACAAGAGTGAACATAATAATCCTGATAATTGGCTTCCTAAAGAGTATGTCAACTAACTTTCACCACACTTACTACCCACATTGGGGAGGGGGCACAAGAGGCTCTTGATAATGCAAAAGTACCAGATCTCAGTAAATAAATATGGAAATGCCATTTTAAAAACCTCAAGAAACTTCCTCTAAACTTACCTTTGTGGTTTCTTCCTTGCAACTGAATCTGAGTCCCCAAACCACCTCACCATTCCCTCAGGGTCTCTCCTCCCCAGGGAATGGTAGGTTCCTGCTTCAATTTGGCTGGCAAACCCTCCCTAGTGGGTTTATAGCCAAATCCCAGACTGGCCACTTTTGAGTGATTTACGAAGGAGGCCCCAGCTAAACAGCTGATGTTGAATGGGAGGGTTCCTAGGGCCAGCACCTGACCAGGAGGAGGCAGTAGTGGGTAAGCCCTAGGTTGTACTCCCAGAGCAAGCTCACTGGTTTTATTTAGACTGCATGTTACAGATCAATACAAATACAATGTTTCCTAAAGTTTCTTCTACTCACATTTTTCTAAAGATTGAGCAAACATCAACTGATCACATCAAAACATGTAATGCTTTTAACTTGGGAGATTTTTCACAGTTCTGCTGTGAACTATGGGGAGATAAGGTCACCCTCCTAAAACCCTGAGGCACACAGGATGATCCCACAATAAGCTTATGGGCTTCTCCCACTGGAGGAGGAAGAAGAGAAGAACACTGAGATTATGACACCTAGTAAGGTAGGCTGGAAGAGCCAGGATTTAACCTGAAGGCCCACGTGTTCCCAGCTTGGCTCCCTTCCCATTACTCCACACACTGGCTAAAATGCTTCAACTACAGCAAAAGGACATTTGAGATTGATTGAAATAAAGAGTCCCTTCATGGAGGGGCAAAGATGAAAAGAGGGCATAGAAACCCTTTTTGGATCTTCAGAACGCATTCTGAATTTAAGGTTAGGGTGCTGATTTCCCATTAGTACTGAATGATTAGATAATATTTAAAATTTTTTATTGTGATAAAATACATAGAACATAAAATTTACCATCTTAACCATAGTTAAGTGTACAGTTCAGTGGTATTAAGTACATTCTCATTGTTGAACACCCATCACCACCATTCATCTCCAAGCCCTTTCATCTTGCAAAACTGCAGCTCTGTGCCCATTAAACAATAAATCCCCATCCCACCTCCCCCTGCCCCTGGCAACTACCATTTTACTTTGTTTCTGTGAATTTGACTACTCTAGGTACCTCACTTACATAAGTGGGATCATACAGTATTTATCTTTTTGCAACTAGTTTACTTAGTAAAATGTCCTCAAGTTTCATCCATGTTATAGCATATGACAGAATTATCTTCCTTTTTAAGGCTCAAAATATTCTATTGTTTATACATATCTTATTTTGCTTATCCATTCATCCATTGATGGACACTGGGTTGCTTCCACATTTTAACTACTGTGAATAATGCTGCTACAAACATGAGTGTACAAAAATCTCTGAGAAATTTGTTTCTAATTATTTGGGTATGTATGAAAAAGTAAAATTGCCGGGTCATATGGAAAATCTATTTGTAATTTTTTGAGGAACCACCATACTATTTTCCACAGTAGCTGTACCATTTTATATTCCCACCTAGATGGAAATGTGTTTAACATTTTAACATTTTTAACATTTGCTTATCAGTACATTGAGATCAGCCAACAAGACCCAGCAAATCACAGAAATGCACAAGATTTCATTACAATCCTCTGCACTTACTTGACACTTTGCACATGAACACTTGAAGCCTTCACCATGCTAAATAATGTCTAAGTGTGCAGGGTGATATGCCCCAGCTCAAGCAGTTATTTTAGAAGGAATAGTGCTCAGATACCTAGACAACTGGGTTACCTGAGGCACCAGGCCAGGTGTGGGCTATGCAGGAGACACTTACCTTTCATGTAAGCCAAGCCAAAGTAGGTGAGCTCCCCAAAGTTGGCAAAGGATATGACAGCATTGTAGATGGCCCCCACTGTGGACGTGATGTCACATTTCACCTCTAGACACTGCCCACTCAGCAGTACCACACAGAGGACCCTGAGAGTCAAACAGGATTTCCCTTTTTTGGTCTGAAAATAATAACAGTACCAATTGTAACAGTAACTTTGAGACATGGAGTCTTCACCATGGGCTAGCTGCTTTGCTAAACACTTTATACGCATTCTCATTTAACTGACATGAATCTTAAGAATGTTTATGATACTATTTAGCAGATGTGAAATGAGACTCAGTGATGGTAAGGGACTTACTCATGGTGGCATAGTTAGTAACAGGCAGATCATACTCTCTGCTGGGCTCTGCAGGAGCCAGGAAGGCTGAGGAGGCAGGTCACACTGGTGCCTCTACCTTGCTGAAAGCCCAGCTGCCTCTCGGACTCTGCTTCCAAAAGGACTGCCCAGGGCTTTTATCAATAAATCATACACCCCTGGTGGTGTCACTCAACCTTATACTGCCTCCCAGTTTCCCCAGAGCACACAGAGTAAATTTGAGTTGGCACAGATCGAATGAAGAGAGGGCTGGAGCAAGGGGATTACTTCACATTGAGAAATGGGTCAACAGAGCCCCATCCAAAAATGAGTAGCAGTCAGCCTTCTGCCTCTCCACCCACTCAGATTAATTCCAGATTCATCCATCACCACAACCTCACCCTGACCTCCATGGCCTCTGAACACCCACATTCCACTGCCCCGACCCGGTCAGCCTGTGTCTCTGCACACACCGCCCGCTGCATAGAGGGCTCTTCCCTCTCTGTTCCCACATGGAAAGTTCCTAGGAGCCTTCCAGGTCAGGCTCAGGACTCTTGGCTATAGTCTGGAGAGTAAGTCACTCACTCCCTTCTCTGCTCCAAATCCCATCGTGGGCCATGGCCCAGGCCTCCCCTCTAAGGGAAATTCTCCTTAGAGGACAGCCATGGATAAACAAAGACATGCAGTTTTAGTGCCATTGAGACCCTGCCACACCCTAATCCTCTGGATACTGCAGGGGCCAGTGCAGATCTGAGGACCTTGTGGGAAGAGATTTCTGCAAGATCCTGGGCAGACCTAATCACATGGCACAGTCTGAGCCACCATGGCTCCTGCCCTTGCTGCACACCTGAATCACCTGAGCAGTTGTTTAACATGTGGGTTCAGGGGCCATGTAGGGGGTAAAGAAAGAGAGAGAGAGGGAGAGAGAGAGAGAGAGACAGAGAGAGAGGTGCAGGGGTGCTCATCCCTTATGCTCTAAGGGCCCTGTTTGGGTTTAGTTGCTCTGTAGTTGCCCTCTTGAAATCTTAACATTTATATCTCTGAATGTGTGTTTTCTAAGTGTGCTTCAAGGGAACAATAGAGCCTGCACATGGAGCTTCGGCTCACACTGGTCCTGCCTCCCCACCCCTGGCAATGGGTTCTGGCTGATAAGTCATCTGCTCCCTGGTGCCTCAAACCGCACCTGGCCTCTCCATTCCCCTCCCTACCCTGCAACCTCTGCCACCCAACACCCAGGGTGGCCACCAACTCATATTCTATTATCACTCTCCTCCTTTGCAGGGACTGGTTCAAGAAGGTTCCCAGTCATGCACACACACTCTAAGACATCTAAGAGCAGGGCACAGCAGCCGCTATCTCCACTTGGAGCTGGCAGCACCAGAGCTCTTTCTGTGGGTGACCCAGCAGGGACAGGCCTCTCATCACCCCCAGTCCAGGTACCAGTGCCTCTCCACACAGAGGTTGCAACCCCTCTGGGAGTCCATAGTCTGCCTGGGCTAGGGGCTCAGAGCCAAGAGAGGGAAGATAAAATTTTCTGCCCCAGAAAATAGACAAATGTATAAACGATAGAATATAAGCTCCAAAGAGGACTCTATTTGGTCCACATCATAGATTTGGGGTCTGGAATAGTGCCTGGTACTTTCTAGATGCTTAAACAATATTTCTGACTGAATGAGGAGATGAAGGCTGAGCTACGGCTGAAAGGACAAACAGAACTTAGCCAAAGTTACAGAAGGTTTCTCTTAAGGGAGAAAAGGAAGTGCTGAAGGACATGAAGCAGGAGTGTGACTTGGTAGAGCTCTGGCAGGCATCTGGAGGACAGAATGAGCACCCGGGGGACCCTCCCAGGCTGAAACCTCAGTCAGGTTAGTCAGCCTCTGGGCCTGCCCAGTTAGTCAGTTCCCTCAGCACCCTCCACCCCCGCGCAGTCCAACCCAGCAGTTACCACAATTGATCCAGGCAGATGCAAAGTCACCAGGGCTTCTCCAGCCAGCAGGGTGAACTCCGGCCTGGAGAACTGGGGAAACACCCAGGGTCACTCGAGGTAGAGAAGAGAAGTCATGTGCCATGGGGCTGGAACCCCCAGCTTTGGGACTAGGCTTACTCTGTGGGCACACCTCCCCCGACACCCTACTAACACTCCCTTTCCCAGAGCCAGCAGGAAACAGGTTTCAGTGCCATGAGGCTAAACTGGCCTGAGTCCCTAGCTAGGCAGGGCAGTTCGAAGCAGCAGCCTTATAGGAAGGTAGAATGATTGTGGAGATGTTCTAGCTCTTAAGCTGGGTGTCTGTTTTATTATAAGTTTCATAATTCATGCATGCTTACATAAACATCATGTGTATCAAAATTATAAAAATACCATATGTAATACAAATGTATGCTATATGCAATAAGAACTTTTGAAAACAAAGATACCTTTAATTTAGATTAGATAAAACTTTTTTCTAGCTGTGGATGTTGAATCAATAGCATGTGGGGGCAGCTATTCCCATATCACAATGCTTTATGTCTGTATCACATTTACGACCTAGGAAATACCTTAACACCCAGCATTATTTAGACCCCGCCATTATGCTGTGAGGTACATAGTCTCAACTTATTTTGCAGGAAATTGAGGCTCTAAGAGGTTAGTAAACTCTCCCATATCCAACATCAGTGACTGAGAGAATTGGGTGGGCTATCTAATGTGCCCCCGAGGGTACCCAGCAGGACACCTGTCTCAAGAGGCCAAAGGTCCAGCCAGGGTGGTGCATGTCCTGAGAGAGTACCCAACAGAAGTGTCTTTAATGAATGATAAGAAAGAAAAGCCAAATAAGGTGAACTTCTTTCTGTTCCCCCAAGATCATGAGGACCTGAGAGTGGCCTTGGAGGGCACAGGGTCTGGGCTAGGAGTGTGGCAGCCCAGGGCTATGCAGAAGGAGGATGTCCTAAGGTTACTGCAGGCTCAGCTCCTCTCTAATTTGTTGAGAAGCTTGAAACAAGTCTCTCTTTGTGACAGGCAGACAAAGGCCTTCTGGGGGCATCTGAGCCTAACATTCCCAAAGGGTCAAACACTTAACAGTAGGCCTGGTGGAAGCAGTCTCCTCAGGAAACAGCCCTTGCACAAGGGACCTGTCACTACTCCAGGGAATGCTAACCACATGAGTGGTTATTAAAACAGTTCTTTACCCCATGGCAATGTCACCCTTGAGGAAGGGCTGCTTTTTTCTGAGCACTGGAAATGGTTCTGAGGGCTGTTTCTGGTAGAAGGTGCACCCTGGGACTACCACAATCTGACCATTCAGCACAGGCCCTTCAGCAGACAGCAGCCTGCCTGTGAGGAGTCAGGGTTCCCCACAGGCATGAGCACACTGCAGGAGTCTCTGTCATCCATCCCTGTCAGCTGCCGCTTTAACCCTGTCACCCTATGTACCAACCAGAACAGAGACTCTCCTCCCTGTCCATCCCACCCACATCTTTGCCCCTGCATTTCCCCTCACTTTAGAAGGCCCCTTCCAAGTACATTGGGCCTTGTCAGCTCTCTTATCACCTACCTCATTCTGCCACCTCCCCACCACAGCTGTCAACTTCCTGAAGGGTGAGACCTGGCACCTTCAACTTTCTATCCTATACACCGTCTACTACAGCAAGGCCACTCAGTGAACACCTAACGCCCTGACTTGAAGGTTTCAGGGTTTTTTAGTTCAATTCTAGAAATCTCAGCCCAGGAAGACTGGTATCCCAAGAGGACCCTGCCCATTTTCAGCTGCTATGTCAGCCATCCACCACTCTCCATTCAAACCTCTTTGGGGGTATCCATTCTTTCACCTTCTGTTGCTTACCTTTCCCTTTCTTTGCAGGAAATGCTTTTGAGGAGTTTCTGGCCATAAGCTATGTGCTGCCACAGAGAGAGTGGATCCGTAGCTGGGCTACTGGCCCTCCTGAAGGTCCTGGGAAGCTTTAGCTGGAAGAGCACTGGTCATCCAGCAGTCAGAGAATAGGAGGAACAATTAATAGTGGAAATGCCTTCCAGCTAGTAAAAGACCACCATGTGCAGGTGTTCAGTGGGGCAGGATGTGTGCACCACTTCATCTTCACCCTACACCTATACAGGAGGCACTATATCCACTTGCAAATGAGGAAGCTGAGGCCTAGAGAAGTTAAGGCTGCAGTGTGACTTTGTTCATCCTCCCATCATGAGGTGGAGTCTATTCCCCACCACTTGAATCCAGGATGGTCTGTGACTCACTTTGGCCAATACCATGAGGTGAAAATGGTGGGAGGCTAGTTCTGAAAATTCTGTGCCCCTTCCCTTTCTCTCCCTTCCCTTCCCTCCCTTTCCCTTCCTTTCTCTTTCTCTCTCTGACAATCATGGGCTAGCCTTCTAAAGAGCTAGGACCTCCAAGACAACAGCCAGCCAAGCCCCCAGAAGTAGCTGATCACAGGTGCACAATGGCTTCCAGCAGAGTCCAAAAGAACCTCCCAGGTGAGCACAGCCTAAACTCCCAACTCACAGAATCAAGAGCTAAATCAATCATTGTTTACAGCCACTGTGATTCGTGGCTGTTATGGCGCCTCATGTGGCAATAGATAATCACAAGGACATGAAAGCACGTTGCTGTTCCATAACTGAGCCTGCTCTTGGTTCCCAGAGGAAACAGATGCCCTGACAGCACGCCTGCCATCAGGCCCCTCATCACCTTGGCTTGGTATCTACTTAAATGTGGCTTTTTCACCTGCCAGTGGAATTGGGTCATTTTCTTCTAGAAAAGCAAGAGACTTCTCATCAGTAATCAGTAAAGAAGTAGGTTACACCCCCCCCATCCTATTTCCCATACCAAGTTCAAAGCCCTGTACACCTTGCTGCTTACCTGTTGACAGAGAGGTTGAAGTGAGGTGCAACCTATGTGTTGAGGTGCTTGGACTGGGCTGCAGAGAACTCTGGATCTCTGTGCTTCTCTCTGAAACTAACCCAATAGCATAGTGGAGGGCGTGAGCAGAGACAAAGAGCTGGGTCACCTGCCCTCCTTTCTTGAATCAGACAGACTGGAGTGTGGATATTAGCATCCTGACTTACTACCTGTGTGACCTTGGCAAAATTATTTAACCTCTCTGAGTCTGTTTCCTCATGTGGAAAATGGAAATTAAAATGACAGAGGGTTGGAGGAGGTTCTAAGGGAAAGATAAAGCCTAACAGGAAAGAGTACCTTATTTTAGGGACAACAAACGAAAATGATTGTATTTTGTTTTTTTAAATCTCAGACACAGTTGAAAAGTAGAGAACAGATTTAAAGATCACTCTAAAGTTCATTCTTTTAACACACCTACAGCAACAACAAAAACAATATTTTACAAATTACTTTCCTTTCCCTCCACTTAGAAATAATTAAAGAAATTTTTCTTTTATGTTGTTTGTTTTAAATTGTTTTACCAACTGGAACCACTAGATCCTGATAACTGTAAGTTTACACTTGATATAAATATCTGTTAAATTGTACCTCCAAATGAAGCTTTCTCCACAATGCAGAGGACTCCTAAGCTCAGCCCCTTCTCTTCAGGAGCTTCCTGGAAGAGTTGAGTCTGCATGGGTATTCTCTGTCACCACAGCATAGACATCTGGCCCACATATGGCAGCACATGGGCTCCAGTGGCCCACCCAGGCACCGACCCACCTCTACAGGGATGCAGGCCCTCCAGGGTCCATGCTGCTGGACTCTCACAGCTCATCTGGTGCAGCCTACTCCTGAGCAGGTAGCTCTTGTCCTGCTGTGCAGAGGAGCTTTCTTCCACAACTTTCCTTTCCACCTAAATGTCGAGTACATCACACATTGGTATCCCAAGGTTGAGGGAGCATTATATAGATGCATACAGACTAAGCTGTCAGTTTGAGTCAGTGTGGCAGTGTCTGTCCCACACAGTGAGAGCCTAACAATGCATGCCCTAGCACCCAGACATGCTGTGTACCCATCACCCATACACACCCTAAAGGTAATTCCACCCCAATACCCGTGTACTTATGCACATCTGTGCTTTTGCCCACACTCTCCCTCTACTGCCAGGGGCCTCCTTGCTGAGGTCCTCTGTGCCTCTGAGACCCAGAGCTATGCCCGCTCTACTTCTAATCCTCTCCACCTCTGCCCTCAGGCAGATGTAAATGTCCTTTCAGCACCTTCCCTCATCACTATACTCACAGCTCCCTCTATTACACTCCATTACATCACATTTGCTTGCTTATTTGTCTCTCCCAACCTCACTGTGTGCTTTATGCCTCATTGTATCTCACACAGTTCAGCCCCAATGAATGTCCAAATAGTGACCAAAATCTACCCTATGGTTCCCTGATGAAAATGCTCTAGGTCAATTCAGTGTCCATCAGGGGACAATGAGACACCGAAGGAGGGCAGGCTCTAATGTGTTTGAAACAAATAGACCTCCTTCCCTATCAAACCCTCTGGCTCAACCAATAGGGGCAACATGTCCATATGCCAAGAAAACAGGGATCCAGTAAGGAAAACAGAATGAGAGAACCATTTTCTGATTGACTTTTTTTTTATTGTTATTCAATTACAGTTGTATGCCTTTTCTCCCCTTCCCTCCCAGAGTGTCCCCCTGTCCACAACTGTCCTCTCCTCTCCATCCACATGACCCCTCCATTAATTACGGTCTCAGTTCTCCAGCCTGTCTCTGGAATGAGTTCAGGGCTGCCCAGCCTCCTCTGGTTCCTCTAAGACGCTAACCTCTTTGCATTTGTACTTTGGGCACCTCATTTGCCTCACCCTAGTACCAGCTCTGCCCTGGCCTTGAGGAGACCCAATGCAGGTACAATCACCCTGAGGCTGTCTCCACCTGAGAGGACTTCCTTGTTTGGCTTGTCCCCCCTCCTGCCCTCTTTCCATCACTCCCAGGAGCACTTTTCCAATAAGTAATTTTCATAAATATCCCTGTCTCTGGTTTTGCATCAAGAAAACCCAGCCCAAATCAAATACCTAGTATGTGCCAGATGCATTCCTAGGTATTGGGGAGGGTACAGGAAAGCAACTGGCACAATGTAACAAGCACAACAAGGAGACCCCCTGCAGGTACAAAATAACAGAGGGGAGCTTGGGCGGGGGAACTGTGTAGGCATGGTAAGGGAAGACTTCTTGTACAAGAGGCCTAGAGTTTAACTTTGATAGGCAAACTGACTCATGGTTTATAAATATGATTACTTTTATGTAAAAAGGCTCTTGCCAAGATCCCCAGGGTCTTAGCCACATGAGGAGTTTGGCTTGCTCCAAGATATTTGCCAGCACTGCCCAACAGAACCATGTTGGCAGGAATGCTCTAGATCTACCCTGTTCAGAATGACCACCACCAGCTCCATGTGTCTACTGAGCACTGGAATGTGGCAGGTGAAACTGAGGAACTGAATTTTTAATTTTATTTCACTTTAATTAACTATATTTTAGCTCATTTAAATTTCAACTACCACACGTGGCTAATGGCTCCTGGCATGGAAAGCGGAGATCTACACTGACCTTGGGTATGGTGCCCAGAACCAAGCCAACCAGTTGTCTGATGTGGACACTGGCAGAGGCTGGGTGTACAGCCCCTTCTTCCTGATGAACCCAGCAGGCTTCCAGAACCAACTGCAGTGGCAGCTGCCTGCCAGGCTGCTCTTCACACATGGTCAGCAGGAGAGAGTGCAAGGGCTCCTGGAGCTGCATGTGCTGGGGAGCAAGGCACTGCATGAGCCATGAGCCATGATCTGGCTGGAGAGCTGCTGCCCTGCAGCCAGTTCCTTCAGGTGTGCAGTGGAGGCAACAAAAACACATGTTCTCACAACCCCTCGACAGAGGCCTGGTCCTTCTGGAGAGTTCAGGGATGGTACAAGATAATCACCGAGGCCACCAAATGCAGAGCAATTGTCACTGCACCAGCTGTGTGAGGCTTTCTGCTCTTTAAACAGCAATGCCCTTCAGTGCACAGAGAGCCCACACATGTGCTTGGGATACTTATGAAAAATAAGTGCTTGACCAAATGGATCTCCACCTATGCCAAGTGTCCAGATCAAAACAGGGCTCAACCAGCCTTTAATTTACATTCACCTAGGCAGCCTGTGATTTTTCTCAGATTATTTAGGTGGGTCTCATTGGGCCTTTCTACTAGAATGTGAGTTTCAGGAACATAAAAGGACAGTGGCTTTTTCATTTTGGAATCTTCAGCAGTCAGCACAAGGTCAATAAGTTTTGGCTGAACTTTATGTCGCATGTATACACCAAACAAAAGGAAAAATCAATATTTTATTGTATTAAGCATTTCCCTCATATGTTTACATGGCCACTATTTATATGGGGAAGGCCTCCACTCAGACTCAAAATCAGGCTTTTTTCTCATGCTCATTCATACTTCTAGTCATTCTCCAGATAAAGGCTGCACTACCATTTCTTGTGATGCTGGAGTTAACCAGAAAAGTGGAAAGTGAGCTGCAGGTGGAGGAAGAAGTGTGTGCAAAGGTCGTCATGCTTCTGAAAGGAATGGGGCTATGGGCAGGGCCCAGGGCAATAATGATCAGGGCCTCTTATTCAAAGTTATTCAAAATTTCAACACAGTGACAACAGAGCATTAAATCAAGCATGAGGCCCTTGTAAGTGCAGGGTGCTGTGCTATTATGCAGGCCATATGGCTATGAAACTAGCCCTGATTATGGCAGAGTACCAGAGAAGAAACAAAGCCACAGGTGGAAACCCAATTCTATGTTCCAGGTGTGTCCTGCTGGGAAGTTGAACGTAATCCCATGGGTAGTGAGTGGGGAGCTACAAAAGATTTTACATGAGGAGGGACATGAGCAGGTGCCTGTTTTAGAAACAGCACCAGGAAACATTGGAATGTTGAACTAGAGAAGGCAAGGATAAGATAGAAGTTGGAAGGAAGGAAGGAAGGAAGGAAGGAAGGAAGGAAGGAAGGAAGGAAGGAAGGAAGGAAGGAAGGAAGGAAGGAAGGAGGGAAGGAGGGAAAGAAGGGGGGAAGGAAGGAAGGAAGGGGGAAGGAAGGGGGGAAGGAAGGATGAAAGACTGGGCAGCGTTCTCCAGCATTTGCTCTTGTTACACTGGTTTCTTATATTGTCAGATGAAAACTTACATACACAAACACACACAAATTCTGTAGTCAAAATTTTTGTGAAATTCTATGATAAAGTTAAAACTTTCTATGCTTTAATCTTTCTCAGAGTCTTTAATAAACTACTCTGAAAAATCTTTCAGAGAAAGACATCGTAGGCAGCATTTTCTTAAATCAATTCAGCAGAGAACCCTTTTTCAGGGAAGCATCTCACTTCAGGAAGAACTGCTTTAAAGCCTGTTTTATAAATCTGTGTCTTTTTAGGAGCCACCAAATCCTATAGCTTGCTACTTTCTCTGATCAGAGGTGGTAAATAAGCCTTATCTTGCTTGTCAGCTCTAAATTATGGTTGCCTAGATTGCCATGAGTAAGACTCAGAGGTTGTCTCTGGACTCAGCAAGAGCAGTTCTATAACTGGTTGGCAATACCTTCCTAGAACCTAGAGGGAAAGAGTGGTGGCACGCAGCTCAGTAGACATAGTCCCTGCTCCAGAAAAAGAATGCTAAGTAAATCCAAAGACTTGAGTATCTTGTTACAGACCTGATTTGGTGGAACATGAAACCCTGCTGACCAGTAGAGGGTCATTCCTAAAGAATAGATGTGCATCTGTCCAAGAGGAAAAGCACATGATTAGATTTAGTCACCTCTGCTATTTATGGTCCAAAACACAATTCTATTTCCATATGTGGCAGGCATTACTGGCTGGCTAACCCAACAACCATCTGCCACTCTCTTAAAATTTTGCTGCCTCCTGCTCTATAGGACCATGCTCAACAGAACCATATTGACAGGAATGCTCTAGATCTGCCCATCCAGAGTAGCTAAAAGCCACAGTGACCATGATACCCAATTTTGGCAAAAGACTAAGGGAAGTCTGTCAGGGATCTTCTGAGAAACTTTTACCTTACTGAAAATGAGAACACATGTGACTGGTCCCACTCTTTCCTCCTTATTCCTGCTTTGAAGACTGATGTCAAACATGGAATCTGAACTGCTATCTTGTGACCATAAGGCAAAAAGTATAAAAACAACAAAAAAACAGAAGCTAAAGAGAATAGAATAGAAACACACAGCCTGGATTCTTGATAGCATTTCTTGAGCTGCTGACCAATCCCCAGACTTCTTGTTAAGTAAATAATAACAACTGTATCTGTGGTTCCAGCCACTGTATTTTAGGCTTTATGTTTCTTGTAGCCAAAGCCATCTGTACATGACACACTATGATTTAAAAGCATCACTTGTTGTCAGAAAGCAATATGGTAAAATGGAAGAGTGTTATCTGACTCCTCTGAGCCTCAGTTTCTTCATCTTTAAAATGACTACTATGCCTGAATATTCCTGAGGATTGAGTAAAGAGTACATGGAGATGGTAATAATAATTATTATTGTTATTATTGGGCAGAAAACACTTATACCAAGCCTTGCTCTAAATCTTTTCCTTATATTAACTTATGTAGTTTGCAACACAATCCTATGAGATAAATATTTTAATTGTCCCCTTTTACATAGAAGGAAACTAAAGCAAAGACCAGTTATGGAATGTGCCCAGGTAAGACCTAAAGCCTAAACATGAACCAGTCACCAGAGTTTCTGCCCTGAGCTACTCAGCTATGTTGCTTCTGGATCATACTAAGTCCTCAATAAATATTTTATTGTTATTATTATTATTACTGGGCTTCTATTATAACTGACAAGGCATATTCTCCTTAAGATCTCACTTTTAAGGACATGACTTTTGGGACTTTGGAAGGGAGACATTAAATAAACAAAACTTGGTATGTAAAAAAAATACATGGTTACTTGAGCAGTCCACTGAATTTAATACAAATGGGTTTGCTTTTGGTTCTTACATCTCTAGGTCAAGGGCATGTATCCAGTGCCATGTGCCAATTAACTCTGTACTTTGTTTAAAATTGTACCCTTAAACCAGTCAACAATCCCTCTTTTGAATGTGACTAGACATCTGCCAGGAAGTTCACAAGCTATACTCATTTCCAGAAAAATATCCTGAGAGCTGATGCCAGAGCTGCATCTGAGCATCCATACCTGATAACTTACCTAGATTCCATGGGTTCTATTGTAAAATGTCCTAGGCAAGGCCTAGTGCCACAATGACAACAGATTTCATCACCAATCCCAAATCCAGCCCATTGGTAGACTCTACCTGAAGAAGGGTGGTGAGAAGGATTTTGAAGGCAACTCCTGGATCTGTGTGAAAGATCACCATAATTAATTGGTGATGTCTGCCATGAGCATAGGATTGAGTGATAGAGATATGTGTGACTTAATAGTGAGAGATCCGCCCACACCTTCTACCTGCACACCTAGGACTAACAATTCAAGCAGGGAGGGGAATGTTTCAGTATGCTGGTTAGAACTGAATGTTGACCTGAGAAAATGAGTCAGGGTACAGCCTCCTAACCTCAGAACAGAGCCCAGGACTGGGAGAGGAGTCTGGGCACAGCACCTCCTGAGACCACTTTCCTAAATGCCCACTCTACCCCAGACAGGACCCAAGCCAAGTTGGATGATGACAGGAGCCTGTGATAAATGAAAGAGAACAGCAATTAACAGAGCTGAGTGGTAGAAATGCTGTAAGAGAGAGAACAGGGATTTTGAAGCTGGTCGCCTCTTCCCCTTAAGCTACATTCTCACATGCCATGTTTCATAAGCCCAGAGAGTTAAGCCACCAACAAAAAAAATGCTATCTGATTCATTCAGGATCCTGTCCCTCCTCTCACTGACCCTATCCCAGTTCAAACACACCTTATCTTCCTGACCTGGACTTTTGGCAATATACTTCCCCAGGTCTTAGCTTGGTCTATTCTTTTAGCAATGGAAGTCTTGGAGCACTCACTCCTCTTCATGAAAGAGCATGTGCAGGAGGGAGGAGGATGGGTTTCTCCAGCTCAGCTCAGCTGAGAGATGCTCTGAGCAGGGAGTGACTAGACCTTCATAAGTCACTCAGTGGGAGCCAAGCTATAGTCAGGGAGGTCATGTCTGGTCCTCACCAGTGAGTGCTGGGATAGACAGGAAAGGGTCCCAAGAGCACTCAAGATCTGTCTTAGCTCAGGTCCTGTGGAAAGCAGAGCCTGAGACAAGGATTAAATTCTGACATTTCATTCAGAAGCTGTAAGCCCAGGGCAGTGAAGGGAAGAAGAAAAGGTAAAGGAAGACAAAGGCAAATGTTATATGTGGGGTAATCATGCCAAGCATCTAACACTCAGGACTTCTCTGGAAGGTTTGCAAGATGTGCCCATCTCAAAACAGTCCAGGAAGAAAGAAAGAAGGGAGAATTTACTTTCTCAGTTTCTTCCCACCTTTTATTTCCTAATGGTTAAAGTTCACACCATAGAACCTAGCTCCCCTTTAATCAGCAGGCCCTTTTAGTAGGCATCAAAGAGTCAGATACATGGCTTAGGATATGGTGTCTCAGCTGTGTCCAGAGCATAGGAGGTAACATGGTGTGGGTGAAGCACCACCCAAGGGACCTAAATAGAGGGAACCTGAGAGGCACCCAAGTCTGTGTTAAACAATGGGATCCAGGCATTCACCCATGGGATCCTGGCAGTATAGGAAAGGGTTCCGGGACATGTAGTGCTAGGGCAACTGCCAGTGGGGTGACAGAGTCAGGGCCACTGCAAATGGGACTCTGGTGTTTTCACTGTTGTGATCTGACTTGGAGGCACATGGGCCCAGACAAACTAACCCTGGAAGCCATCAAGACTCTATTTGCTGAACCCAAAGGAAAAGCAGCCTCAGTTCCAGAATGCACCTGAGAAGAGCAGACTTTCCAGATCTGCACTTTTCCCACAGAAGGATAAGGACAAGGACAAAGAAATAGAACTCATCGATTAAACACCCACTATGCCCTGCTCAGTGTTGGTGCCTGCCTTCCATCATCCTCTCCTTAGATTTTCTTCCTTTTAAAATTGAAAGTAGGGTCCACTAGAACTTTTTGCTATTCAGAAGTGTATCCATGGCAAAACAAAAATCACCACTGAAACTGCCCAGAAATAATCACTGTAGACAGCTCAGTGTATATATTTTTAGATGTGTGTGTATGTATGTGTGTGTACAATTAGAATGCATTGCATATACATATATTTAATTTATTTTAAGGTAATTAAATTAGTTTGTATATTTTAATGCTGTCTTGTTTCATATCCACTCTCACTAGACATTAACAGGTCTCTAGTTTATCACTAATGTCAATAATGTAAAATAAACATTGTTGTAGCTGAATCAATTTTTACTTGTGCTCCAGGATAATTCCTAGTCAAAGACTTGTTGGGTCCTTTTTAAGGTTTTTGCTACATGCTGCCAATGCTACCAACATGCCAGACCATTTACCCACAGCTTTTCCAACACTTCTTGAATATTCACAATAAACTAATGGATTAGGTCATATGAACCCCACTTTACAGGTGTAGAAATTGGGGCACAGAGATGTTGAATTATTCCCTTCTGAGAGCTAATAAATTGATGGCAAGAAAACCTGGGAATAACATTCTTTAAATACATTCTGCTTCAGAATTCCACAGGTCCAAGCTGGGAGCTAGGAGCTGCGATGACCTATGACCAGGCCTTTCCCAGAGGACAGGCCCAGGCAGAACACACAGACACCACATGCCTTACCTGAGATGCATCAGGCTGTTTGTTGTTTCTCTGTCTCTGTAGAAGTTTGGGGGCCTTGAAAGCAGCAGCTTCTATATGAGATATATGGCCTTGGAAGGAAAGACTTCCAAACACAGAAAGCAAGGTTGACCAGGGGCAGACCACATAGTTCGAGGAGCCTAAAACCAAGGCAGTGATAGGGTGTAGAGAGAGAACCACTGTCTGGCTGGCCATCTGTGGGACTGTGCCCAGTAGACACCTTGAAGTACCCCCTCTGGGACAGACTATGAGCTGACCCAGGACAAATATGAAATGAAACACATTCAACCATAATGTGTGCATGCACAGGAGCACATGTTACAAAAGGTGGCAACAGCTGGGGCCAATACCTGAATCCAAATTCTTCAGTGCCAAGAGTCTCAAGGCAAAAGGTAAAGAAAGTTGGGTCCACCTGGAAATTGGCACAAGTTCAAGTTCTCTAGAGTGAGGCCAGAGACCCTGGCAACTGGTTTTCTGGCCATCAGAACCTCCAGGGTAGGGAAGAGGGAGTGAAGATGCATCATCAGGGAGATATGGGGCTAAAGATGCAGGTGCACAGCCTCCCTTCATCTTTTCTTTGTTGGCACACTTCACCCAGACTGCACACGTGTGATCTCACCTGTGGGAGTGTCCATTGCAGCCCGACTGCCCCCAAATGTGTGACTTCTGAGTTTACATCTCAGTGTGGGAGCCCAGTGTTTGTTCAAGTTGTCAATTTAATGGCTCAGCTATAAATCCATCTTTCAGTACATGCTCAGTCCCTTAAGCATCTCACCTTTACAGAGAGCACTGTGCACAGCTTTCTCAGTATCTGGAGAGACACTGCCATCTCATGGGGGTCAGCATGTGGGCAAGGACACCTGGTGATGCTTTACACCAACATCCACCCAGGATGCCCAGTCCATTGGCCCCCTGTCGGCTCAGTCTTGCTGAGTGGTCACTCTGTCTACATTGATGCTGCAGGCTCCAGGCCTCCCACCTGCAACAGCTCCAGAGCTGTGGCTCACTGGCACCTGCCACCACTCAGATGGTCTGTTGGCTATTGCCTGTGCCCTGCTGTCCAGTGACCAAAGGCCAACTATGGCCAGAGACAGCAGCAAACTTCACTGTCATCATGGGCTATAGGGGCAGATCTGGATCCCAACCTGGGGAGGGGGATCCCCTCCAAAGTTTGTCTGCCACTGGGACTGCCCTCAGCCCTAGGGGTCCATGTAGAGTTTCCTGTGTAAGACAGTTACAGTCACTCTTCTATTGGAATTTAATGATTCTTTATATTAACCTTCCCTGTTTAGACCACAGAATTGTGTGATTTCTATCCCTAATGGGACACAAACTGGCACAGCATCTTGCAGGGGATAGTGTGGAGGTGGCCCTGGCCCTCTGTCTCTGGTTATGTTCAGACTGCCCAAGTGCTGGAAGAGGCCATAGAGCTGCAGGCGCTTTCTCCTTAGCCACCATGCCCAGGAAACTGCAATACCAGGCAGAAACAATGCCTTTCTTTCAACTCTGCTGCAGGCCATGAGTCCAAGACAGGCTTGCCCTCCCACTGTAGCTCCATAGTGGATGCCAATTACCTACTCATTATAATACCTTGGGCTGATCTAGAAGCAGCACCCAGAAATGTATTTGTTTGGGAAGCTTCACATTCACCACACCACACCACACTCTGACTCAAATGTCCCAAATAAACTCTCTTACCATCACAGAGGTCTTCCAGGAGCCACTCAACAGCCAGGGACAAGAGAGAACACATTTCCTCCTCTGACAGAGCTTCACCCCTGGCCTGCAGGGCACTGGCCAGAGTCACAGAGGCCGGGCTCATGCCTGCAAAGACACACCTGTGGTAGAGCCCCCGCACTTTCTAGAAATACAGCTGGACCAGCACTTGCCACTCTGGCCAAGTCCTGGTCCAGCCCCTCTAAAGCATAGAGAATCATGGGTGCACAGGAGAAGCTAAACAGATGTTCATTAGAGGGCTGGCTGGGCTGGCTAGGCTGGCAAGCTGGCTCCCAGAGAATGAGTAAAAAAATAAATTCCAAAAAAAGGGCTAAGGGAATAAATAAATGAATAAACAAAGGAACCATGAGAGTGGTGCCTCCCTTGGAGCTGGATGTGCACTGTTGCAGAGAGCAACCTGTGCCCAGCTGTTGTCCCTTGCCTGCTCCCCTCTCCATCTGGGAAAGTGAGTTAACAACTTTTTTTTTTGCCTCTAATACATGATTCACATCTTTTCCTCTCTAGCTGCCACATGCAAATTTGGATCTGATTCCAGAAACAGACCTGTCTCTAATGGTGAACAACACCTGCCTAAGAGGGAAAATTACTAAAAGGAACAGCAAGGACTGTGATTTGAAAAGGCACAGACTCACAGGAAAGCAACAGAATGCTTTGCTGGAGGAGAGGGTGAGAAGTCTGGTCCCTCCTCTTCTTCTCCTCCCTCTTTTCTTAGAAATGCTCCTTCAAACCAAAGCTGACATTTAAATGCCTGTGCCCCTAACAAACTGCCAACCCCTAATCTCCAGCAAGGAGAGCCCCAGGCACAGTGGTAGCAGGAAGAGGCCAGGCAGGCTTTTCCTAATCTTTTACATCACTGATCTTTGTTTAGCCAGAGCTCATGGGTGATGGGTATGGTGTGCTGGGAGAGGAGTGGGAAGCTCATTATGGCACCCCCCCCATCCTTCCATCTAGTATGCTAATCCAAGCTCTCCACTCACCAGCTGCTTAGTTCCATACATAAGCCTCTAAGACCAACCTCCTGTAGCCTTAGGAAAACAGAAAAATTCCCAGGAAAAAGAGCCTTTCTCTTCTATCTTTCTCTGGGGTCCAGAAGGGCAGTACTGCAGGAAATGGACAGGAAGCTTTCAGTGTAAGTAGCATGTTACTTATCACAGTAAATCTGTGAAGAAGAGACTGTTGAACACTTTTACAGATAGGAAAGCAATCCAAGGAAACCTGGTTAAAAAAAAAAATGATGGAGTAGCAGCTGAAGTCCAGATCCTCTCTTTTTTTCTTTTTTTTTTTCTTTTCTTTTCTCTTCTCTTCTTATTTTTTTTTTAAACTTTGCCTGAAATGTATGGACTGGGTATTCCCATTTTGCTTTTTTCTAACTTTCTATATATTTTTTAACATTTTCCTATATGTTTTTAAATTTTTCTACATATTTCTACATGTTTTCATGTGTTTTTTCTAATTTCCTGTTTTTCTAACTCTATAACCACACCAAAAGGCTACTTTTTAATGAAAAAACAAAGGGACAAGATTATGATTCTCAAATAGGAAATCTCTGAATCTACAACAAAAACTTTAAAAAATATCAAATGTTTTTATTTTAATCACTCTATGACTAGAAAAGAATGTATTAAAAGTCTTGCTAGGTTGGTGTGGCTAATTAAGACTACCATTTCATCTGCACAAATGGCCAAGATGGAGGCATAAGTAGACACACTGTGCCTCCTGGCACAACCAAAAGACAACAACAATTTAAAAACAAAAAACAATCAGAACTGACAGAAAATCAAACTGTATGGAAGTCCGACAACCAAGAAGTTAAAGAAGACACATTCATCCAGACCAGTAGGTGGGGCAGAGACACGCAGCTGGGTGGAGACAGGCGGTGACTGGGGGACCCAGCAAGGTGGTGGATTGTGGAGCAGGGCAGGCAAGGCTGCAGCTCGCTGGCAAGGAGCAGCTGGCGGATCCTTTGAGGCGGAGGCTTGCAGACTGGGCAGTCCCACATTCCCATGCAGATAAACCAGGAAGAACAAAGGGGGAGCAAAACAGACCACACAACCCAGGGCTCCAGCACGGGGAAATAAAGCCTCAAACCACTGATTGAAAACCCCTTGGGGGTTGAGGCGGCAGCACGAGAAACCCCCAGCCTCACAGGAGAGCTAGTTGGAGAGACCCACAGGGGCCTAGAGCGTGCACAAGCCCACCCACTCGGGAATCAGCACTAGAGGGGCTTAGTTTGATTGTGGGCAGTGGAGGGAGTGACTGAAATCCAGCAGAGAGTGGAGCAAGCGCCATTGCTCCCTCTCGGCCCCTCCCCCACATACAGCATCACAGAGCAGCGACCAGCGTCACCCCACCCTGGTGAACACCTAAGGCTCCGCCCCTTTATGTAACAGGTGCGCCAAGACAAAAAAAAAAAAATGGCCCAAATGATCAAAGCTCCAGATCAAATATAACTCCAGATCAAAAGCTCCAAAGAACAGATCAAAGCTCCAGAAAAAATATAACTAAGCTACAAAGAGATAGCCAACCTATCAGATGCACAGTTCAAAACACTGGTAATCAGGATGGTCACAGAATTGGTTGAATTTGGTTGCAAATTAGATGAAAAAATGAAGGCTATGCTAAGTGAAATAAAGGAAAATGTACAGGGAACCAATAGTGATAGGAAGGAAACCGGAACTCAAATCAACGGTGTGGACCAGAAGGAAGAAAGAAACATCCAACCAGAAAAGAATGAAGAAACAAGAATTCAAAGAAATGAAGAGAGGCTTAGGAACCTCCAGGACATCTTTAAACATTCCAACACCCAAATTATAGGGGTACCAGAAGGAAAAGAGGAAGAGCAAGAAACTGAAATTTTATTTGAAAAAATAATGAAGGAGAACTTCCCCAAATGAAGAAGAGGAAGAACAAGAAACTGAAAACTCTTTTTGTGGTCAATTCAGTGGCTTAAAAACATCATTTTATTTCCTGTCCTTTTTTTTTTAATTTTACATATTTTATTTTACTTTTTTATTATTGTTTAAGTACAGTTGCCTCAAGAAACAACTGTACTTACCTATACTGTATATACCTATAAAGGTATACGTGTTTCTTGATGATCCTTCCCCTTTTTTCCCCTGTCATCCCCTCCCCTCTCCACTCTGGTTACTGGCAGTTTGTTCTTTTCTTTTTTTCAGTTGTTGTTCAAGTACAGTTGTCTCCATTTTCACCCACCATGGCCTCCTGCCTCCCACCCTCGAACCTACCCCCCTTTGGCTTTGCTCCATGTATGCTTTATATGAGTTCCCTGGTGACCCTTCCCCCTTTCCCCCATTATCCCCTTCCCTCTCCCCTCTGCTTTTTGTCAGTTTGTTCTTTATTTCAATGCCTCTGGTTATATTTTGCTTGCTTGTTTGTTTTGTTGATTAGGTTCCAGTTAAAGGTGAGATCATGTGGTATTTGTCTTTCACTGCCTGGCTTATTTCACTTAGCATAATGCTCTCCAGTTCCATCCATGCTGTTGCAAAGGGTATAAGCTCCTTCTTTCTCTCTGCTGCGTAGAATTCCACTGTGTAAATATACCATGGTTGTTTGATCCACTCATTTGCTGATGGACACTTAGGTTGCTTCCAGCACTTGGCTATTGTAAATTGTGCTGCTATAAACATTGGGGTGCACAGGTTCTTTTTGATTGGTGTTTCAGGGCTCTTAGGGTATAATCCCAGCAGCGGAATTGCCTGGTCAAAAGGCAGTTCCATTTTCAGTTTTCTGAGGAAATTCCTTACCCTTTTCCACAGTGGCTGCACCAGTCTGCATTCCTACTGTGGGATGTCCCATCCTGAGGAGCTCTCCCAGCTGCTGCAGATGAGAATAAGTCATCTCAGACACAATCTTGTTCAGGCGGGAAAGGAGGTGGCGATGCCCTCTAGTGGGGAATGCCCCAAGCCCTTCTCTGAAATGACTTTTATTGGGATTGGAATGTACAGGGGTATACAGTGTGCATGCATAGCTCATCTATCAATGTCAACAGGTATTATCTATAGATAACAATTGAAGGAACATAAGAGATCTGCCTCAGGGTCTGTGACGAATGCTGGTGCCAGATGGTTGTACAGGCTTATTTCATGACACAAGGAGTTCATTCCTTAGTCATTTTGTTTATATCAACAGGGCTATCCCAAAGCAGAGCAAGCTTCAAAGGATACAATGTATTTTTCAGGCCTGATTTTCACAAGGGAATCCTCCATGTTAGTGTCCAGTCATGCCTGCCACCTGCATTCCTGGCTTTCCAGTGAGACTTACTGGCCTCTTTCAAGGCCTACTCCCATGGGGCTACAGTCTCCAAAACCACACAGAGCGGTCCCCAACACCTACCAGCAGTGTACTCGGATTTCCTTTTCTCCACAACCTTGTCAGCATTTGTTGTTTGTTGATTTGAGAAACTGAAAGCTTATTTGAAAAAATGATGAAGGAAAACTTCCCCAGTCTAGTGAAAGAAATAGACGTGCAAGTCCAAGAAGCTCAGAGAGTGCCAAAGAAGTTGGACCCAAGGAAGCACAAACCAAGGCACATCATAATTACATTAGCTACGACTAAAGCTAAGGAGAGAATCTTAAAAGCAGCAAGACAAAAGGAAACAGTTACCTACTTAGGAGTTCCCATAAGACTTAGCTGATTTCTCAAAAGAAATCTTACAGGGGCTGGAAAGAATTATTCAAAGTCATGGAAGGCAAGGACCTACACTTAAGATTACTCTATCCAGCAAAGCTATTATTTAGATTGGGAGGGCAGGTAAAGTGCTTCCCAGATAAGGTCAAGTTAAAGGAATTCATCATCACGAAGTCCTTATTATATGAAAAGTTAAAGGGACTTATCTAAGAAAAAGATGATCAAAAATATGAACAGAAAAATGACAACAAATTCACAACTATCAACATCTGAACCTAAAAAACAAAAACAAATCAGGCAAACAACTAGAACATGAACAGAATCACAGAAATGGAGATCACATGGAGGGTAATTAATGAGTAAGGGGAAGGGGGAGAATGAGGGAAAAGGTACAGGGAATAAGAAGCATAATTGGTAGGTACAAAATAGACAGCGGGAGGTTGAGAATAGTATAGGAAATGGAGAAGCCAAAGAACTTATATATGTGACCCATAGACATGAACTAAGGGGTGGGGGAATGCTGGAGGGATGGGAGTAAGGAGGGGGGTGCAGGACTGAGGGAGATAAAGGGGAGAATAATACTGGGACAACTGTAATAGCATAATTAATATAATATGCTTGAAATAAAAAATAAAAAGAATGAACTATAGTCACATACAACTTGAATGACTCCAGAGAAATATGCTTAGGAAAAAAAAAGTCAGTCCCAACAGCTATATACTGTATGATTCCATTCATATACCATTCTTGAAAGGAAAAATTTATAAAAATAGAGAACAAATGAGTAATTATCAGGGGTTAAGGATGAAAGGAAGAAAAGTAGATGTGGTTATAAAAGGCAAACAGATGGGATCCTTGTGATGATGGGACTGTTCTGTATCTCAACACTAGTGATGTATGCACAAACCTACACATGTGATAAAATCACCTGAAACCAAACATTCCTGTGCATGCTCACACTCACTAGTACAGGTAACGGGAAATCAACTAGATCTGAGATTGCATACACACCATTATCCTGGTTGTGATATTTTACTATGGCTTTGCTAGATGTCATTATTGAGGGAAATTTGGTAAGTAGTACATGGAATCTCTTGGTATTATTTCTTACAACTGCATGTGAACCTACAAGTATTTCAATATTAAAAGTTTAATTTAAAAAAACATAATGAGATATAATTTCACATCAATTAAAAGGGGAACAATAAGAAATCCAACACCAGCTGGCTAGTGTGGCTCAGTGGATTGAGTGCCAGCCTGTGAACCAAAGGGTCTCTGGTTCGATTCCCAGTCAGGGCACATGCCTGTGTTGCAGGCCAGGTCCCCAGTTCTGGGTGCATGAGTGGCAACCACACATTGATGTTTCTCTCCCTTTCTTTTTCCTTTCCTTTCCCTCTCTCTAAAATCAATAGGCATATCCTCAGGTGAGGAGAAAGGGAGGGAGGGAGGGAGGGAGGGAGGGAGGGAGGGAGGGAGGGAGGGAGAAAAGGGACATAAAAGAGCAAAGTAACCCTAATCAAACAAAAGGGAAGTAAATAATAAAAACTAGAGCAAAAATGAATTTAATAAAGAATAAACAATAGAGAAAATAAACAAAAGCAAAAGTTGGTTATTTGAAAAAAATTGAACAAAATTGGAAAATTTTTAGCTAGATTGACCAAGATAAAAAGAGAGAAAACTTAAATTACTAAAATCAATAATGAAAGATTGAACATTACTACCAATCTTACAGAAATAAAAATAATTATAAGAAAATACTATGAATAGTTGTATGCTGACAAATTAGAAAATTTAGATGAAGTAGAAAGTTCCTAGAAAGACACAAATTTATTCAAACTGACTCAAGAAGGATCTGAACATCTGACTAGTAATAAGTAACTAGGATGAGTTACTAATCAAAAAACTTCCTACAAAGAAGAGCTCAGGACCACATGGCTTCACTGGTGAATTTTTAAAGAACATTTAAAGAAGAATTAACACCAATTCTCATATAGTCTTTCAAAAAATAGATGAGGAGGGGATGCTTCTCATCTACTTTTACAAAGCCAATATTGCCCTAATATCAAATGACACAAAAACATCCTAAGATTAGAAAACTACAGAACAATACAACCTATTCATTGGGGAAAGAGAGATTGCTAATGAGTATAGGATTTCTTTTGAGAATGGTGATAACAATATTCTGGAATTAGTGGTGATAGTTATGTTACTTTGTGAGCATACAAAAAACTCTCAAATTGTACACTTTATAAAAGTACATTTTATGATATGTGAACTATACCTCAATATTTTTTAAAAAGAAAGGAAATATAGGGATCAGGGGAACATGTAATTAAAAGACATAAAGACAAAATATAGTTTCTAGAAATACACATTTAAGGGATAAAAACAAAAAAATTAAGGAAGTGGTGATGGTCAGTGTAATGGTAACCTTTGGGGAGCATTGGGACTATGATTAAGACAGAGCACATTGAAGGGCTTCTGGAATGAGTGGCCAAGTTCTATTTCTTGGCCTGGGTGGTGGTTACAAAGGTGTTTGCCTTATAGTGACCCATTAAGCTACACATTTGTTGTTGGTTCTCTGTATCTGTTATTTTACAATTAAAACAAAACAATTTCAAGCAAATGCCAAAAAAAAACCCATGTTACATTTCCACCTTCTTTCTTCAAATATGAATCCAACAACTTTCATTAGTTATGTTAAAACTGTCTGAAGAGAGTTATCCTGAAACCCCGCCAACAAATGCTTAACAGTTAAAAGGCCCAAAGTTTTTTTCTTTCTTCTAGGGCACATAGGAATATAGGGAGTTTAACATCTATAAAACTACATAACTGATCAGATTAGCCAATCAAGCACCCCAGTTGTTAAAGCTAAGAGTTCTTTAAGGTTTGAAGTTGGTGTTCTCATGTTGGAAGTGTCAGTATCAGTTTTCTTTTTCTTTTTTTTAAAATTAATTTATTACTATTTAGTCCCCCTATTCCCCCTTCCCAGGATCACAGTTTTCACAACAAATGCAACTTTGAACCCAGGAGTAAGTGCCAGTAAAGTATTCATCATCCTTTCCCTTAAATAAAACAAAACAAAAACTGTCACACTTGTTCCAAGCACAAACATGATCCTCCTTCAGGAAAAAAATGTGTATGTTTCTCTTTTTTGTATACAAAATCCATGCCTGGCTGGCCCTAGTCACAGCTGACTGTTTTTATCTGCTCACAGGGGTGAGTTGGTGTCAGGAGAGAGCACGGATGCTTGGGAACCACGCAGCCTCTGAATTTCCCTGGCAGCTGTAGCCACACCCCTCCACTTCAAGGGGGGATGAACTATTTGGAGACACTCCAGGACTTCTCTCCAACCCACTAGCCCTCAAAGAAACAACCTGGACTCACATTCACATTGTTATCTTTGTGTGTACTATTGCAAATTTCATTTCAGAGCCAACTGAGACTTCCTTTAATGACAACACAAGTAGATACTCCATAGCCTTACTACATGCTTGATAGTCACTGTCCCAAATGCTTTATGTATATTAATCTCAAGCTATGAAATAATCATCATCAGCCTTTCACCAGCATGCTGTTATGCCTCCAGGCTGCTTTTCAAGTTTTTCTAAAAGTCTGAAGGTTGAGGTACTGCTGTACCACTCACTATAAAGACGATCAGTAACTATCTAAGGGATGGATGAATCCCACTGCACAGGTAAACCTGTGCATGATGCTCAAGACAAGCCTCCAGCCAATGGGCACACCTCTTGGATGCATCTCTCATGCACCTTCCTGGACCTCACCTTCTGTGGTGAGTCCCCTGTATTGACTTCATTCTCTGAAGGCATCCATGTCATCTAGTAGCCTAAAAGTCTCCTTTTCTATCTGAAGCCCCAATGCCCATCCAAGAGCTTCCTTAGGTTTCCCCACAAATTCCTATGATGCAGTGCATCCTGCCTTCCAAGAACTTTCTCTATTGGCCTCCAGCTCCCAGAAGCCACTTCACGTGAGTCTGGCCCAGCCTAGAAGTTTCACCTATGCCCATGCTCTTCAATGCTTCTGCTGGAGCCACTCCCTCATGTGGGCCATGGTG
This sequence comes from Desmodus rotundus, assembly GCF_022682495.2. Classification (NCBI taxonomy): domain Eukaryota; kingdom Metazoa; phylum Chordata; class Mammalia; order Chiroptera; family Phyllostomidae; genus Desmodus; species Desmodus rotundus. The sequence continues at coordinate 66,263,244 of NC_071390.1, forward strand.
GCAGTGGCCCTGATCTTCCTCTGTGAAGTTATCCCCACACCCTTGCCTTGGCCATCCCTTATTTAACAAGTACTTATCAAGGATCTGTATATTTTAAGCTCTGCGCTATGAATAGAATGGTAAACAATACAACATTCTACTTCTACTCTAGTGGGGAGCAGCAGAGGAGACAGAATGAACAAGTAAATGGATTACAAAATAATTCCACAGAGAGACTAAAAAGGAGAAGTAGACATGGTAATACATGATATACTATAAGATGCACTTGAGCTGGGTGGTCAGGGAGGTGGCTCGAGGAGGTGACATTTGAGCTGAGATTGAAGGTTGAGAAGGCATAAGCTGTGGGAAACCATTTCCAGACAAAAGGGAACAACAGGCACAAAATCTCAGGGCTGGGCAGATTCTAACAGCAAAGAGAAGCTGGATGAAATTGTCGGGGCTGGGCAGCAGGCAACTACGCCCTCCTTGAAACACTCCTTGTTACTTCAGACTCCTGGTTCCCCCTAACTTCTTCAGTATTCTTTCTCTCTGTCACTGTTCCTGAAATGTTGTCCCTCAGGATTCTACCTCAGGCCCTGTTAATACAGGGTTTCCTGTGGCTGCTCTAACAAATACCACAAACTTGGTGGCTTAAAACAGCAGAAATTTATTATCTCAGGGAAATCAGTCTCACTGGACTGAAATCAGGGGGTGATTAAGGGTCACAGTCTCTCCAGAGGCCTTAAGGGGAAAGCAATTTGTTGTCTCTTCCATTTTCTGGTGGCTGCCAACACCCCTGGCTTTATGGTCATATAGCTCAGATCTCTGTCTCTGTAGTTGTGTCACTCCCTCTTCTGTCTGCCTTAAGAAGACCCACATATATAACCCAGCACAATCTCCCAATCAAGGCCCTTTAACTTAATCACATACAGAGTTTTTATTTTTATTTTTTGGCCACAATAAGGTAACAATCACAGGTTCCACCCAGGAAGATGTGGATATCTTTGGAGGATTGGTTAGGCATTATTCAGCCTATCACAGGCTCTTTTGCATTCAACATTCTACTAATTGGCTAAAAGAAGACATGAGTCTTGGGAAGTTGAGTCCCCAGCTCCCTAACTTCTGGCTATGTGAGCTTGGGCACAAGGCACATATTTAACCTCTCTGAGCCTCAGTTTTGTCATCTGGAGAATAGGATTGATCACAGCAACTACCTCATGGAACTATTGGGAAGATTATATTAAAGTATTAGGAGGGAGAAAACAGCGGTGATGTAGGTGGAGTGGAGTCCACATCCCTCTGCGTACAGGTGGATCACCTAGCTGATCTTCTGAGGGAGAGAGTGAACAGCCAAATGTATACCAGCATATATGAACGTTGGAGGCCAAAACTGTACAGGACATTGAAAAATTACACGGTAAGGAGAGTGCTTTGGGACTATAAGGTCCCTGGGACCATCGCAGGGACCAGAGTGGCTGCAGCCCCAGGCCCCGCAGGTGTGGGGCCTGCTGCAGAATTTTTGGGAGAGAGCCAGGTCAACAGCTCCCTCCCCTGCCAAATAGGGAGGTTAGAGCAGCACCAGGATGGACCTGGATGCTTGACGTTGCTGGGGAGAAGAAAGACAAAGTGGCAAACACATAGGGGTGGTATTCACCTGCTGAGACTGTGAATGCAGACTGGGTCATTACCAGAGAAATTTGGGAGCCAGGTGATGCCTGGAGAAAGGAGAAGAGTTGGGCTGTGATGGACCCTGACCAGGATAGTCTCTGGTCTGGTTGGAAAGTTGGACTGTGTGAGGGGCTGGGTGCCTGTTAGGGACGGCAGGCTTGAACAGGAGGAATTTGTTATAAAAAAAAACAACAACTCTCTGTGGCTGTTTAGGGAATTCTCCCCCAGCGGCCACCCCACCTCCCCGGCTGTGCCTCTGCAGCTGCAGCCTCAGACACAGGCCCACCGCAGCCACCAAGACCATGGCCATGTCCCTTCCCTCCCCCAGGCCACAGAGACAAAGGACTTACGCATGTGCCCACAGTCCCAGTGATGCATGCCCAACACAGCTGCCGCAGTCCCAGCGGCACACGCCTGACCTTGCCTCCACCAAGGCTGCATCCCCTGCCTCACCACCACCACAGAAGCAGAAGCCATTAACCCTGGCCCGCTGCCCCAGTGGCGCACACTGGCACCCGCTGCCACAGTCATGTGGCACTCCCGCCCTGTAGGGCTGGGCTGGGGTGCTAAGAGGAAGGAGGAGGCACCTACTGCAGAGGAGAGCAGCAGGGCTCAGGGAGTTAGCAGTCCCCAGAAAGACTTAACTCAGTGGAGGAGCCGAACTACCCTGAAGAGACTTTGAGAGTCCCTAGCACCCAGGACAGCGAAGAACAAGAAGGTGGTATGTGAGTTGCCCCTAATTGGTACATCTCAAGGATAGCACAACTGGTGGACTGAAGGCATAGACCTGGCACTGAAAGGCACTAGGGGCCCAGCAGTGAACTGAGGAACTGGTCTGGAGGCTGGGGAACTCTAGGGACTGAAGTCCAGACCTGGCCCCCAACCACTTATAACCACAGGAAGGGAGAAAAGGGAAACCCAACCCCCTCAGCCTGCTGCAGCCAGGAAGACCAGCAGAACTTGCTTGGCCTGGATAAAGCCAGCAGGAGGCTTTTTTTTTTTTTTTTCTTTTTCTCCCCCCCCACAAGTGAGACATTACCACCTGGTGCTGTGAAAGCACCAGAGTGAGACCCAAGGAGGGATCACCTCAACAACTGAGAAACTGAGACAAATTTCACTTTGCTATTCCAGAGAACTTGCAAGTTATTGTTTATTTGTATGATTATTATTATTTCATTATTTTTACTTCTTTTATTTTATTAGTATTTTTTCTTTCTCTTCTTTCTGTCTACTTTTCTTAGTTTTCTTTGTTTAATTGCATTGTTTGACTGGTATTCCTTGTTCTCTCTTTCAGAGTGTACTTTTAATTTTCCATTTTTCACTTCACTTGTGTTACAATAACACACTGCTCTAGGTCATGTACTTCCTATTCTTGTTATTCAGATCACATAGATTCTGTAATATGATTATTGTTCCAGTATTATTGTAAGTAATTGTTGTTTCATACAATTGCAAATGCTACACAGAACCCCTCCTGGATCTTAGCCAATTTCACTGTCTTCTGGAAGTTTATTACTGTTGTGGTTTAGCTCTATTCTCTCGCACACTACACCTACTTTCTATCATTTACTCTCACTATATCTCATAATCTGACCTCCCACAAGCTCACTGTTTTCTGCATTCAACTAACAACCATTCCCCACTCTTACAAGAGTCTTTTTTTAAATTTATTTATTTATTTTTATTCAGTTACAATCGTCTGCATTTTCTCCCCTTCCCTCCACCCCACCCCAGCCAGTCCCACCTCCCTCCCCCACCTCTACCCTCCCCCTTGATTTTGTCCTTGTGTCCTTTATAGTAGCTCCTATAGAACCCTCTCCCCACTATCCCCTCCCCACTCCCCTCTGGCTATTGTTACAATGTTCTTAATTGCAATCAGCAAATGAGTGGATCAAAAAATTATGGTACATTTACACAATGGAATTCTACACAGCAGAGAGAAAGAAGGAGCTTATACCCTTTGCAATGGCATGGATGGAACTGGAGAGCATTATGCTAAGTGAAATAAGCCAGGCAGTGAGGGACAAATACCATATGATCTCACCCTTAACTGGAACATAATCAACAAAAGAAAAAAGCAAACAAGAGTCTTATCTATTTTCCACCCTTTCTAAAAAGTGGCTAGTTGGGTAAAATATCATGATTAATATTATACTTATCTAAAGGATCTTCTATCTCTTCTTTACATTTTAGTACTTTAAATCCCTGGAATACCGCCCACAGTCTTAATCCATTTTGCCTTCACCCTCCAACTGACCACATAAAAGAGTAGGTGGGAGCTGTGAATACCAGTATACCTGCTGCAACAGAGAACCCACCAACAACTGAACCACCAACAGATAATAAAGAAAGATGATGAAGGAGTGAGTGGAAGCCACAATAACCTACACTAAGGACCAATCTAGAAGTAAAACTAAATGATGGAGAAATTACCCAGGAATAACAAGTGAACAATAGCAAGAGAGAAGCCTCAAAACCTTGCACAGACAGAAGAACCAGCTTCAACACAACCTGCCCACACCTGCACAACAGCGTACAAGACGTGGTAAATGGATGACTCTCAGTTACCCAGCTAGAGGGAAGGACCCACCAAAGAAAGACTCAAGAATCAAAACCCAAAGACATACAGAGAGCCAACATAAACTCCAGCCCAAGAGCGGCAAGTTCAGGAGATTAAGGAGATTGCATTACTGAATCTCACAGGTCTTCTACCATGGAAGTTTACACCACAAGCCAAGGGAGTCAGAACAGATCAATTTAAGAAGCAGAGGCTAACAAGAAGAATCTCACAAACAATGAGAAGACAAAGAAACAAACCCAAAACAAAAGGAAAGGAGGAAACCTCAGAAAGAATATTAAATGAAAAAGAGACAAGTCAACTATCACATATTGAGTTCAAAACAATGGTTATAAGGAAGCTCAAAGAGCTCACAGAGAATTACCAAAAACTACAGCAAACTACAATGAACTCACTGCAAACTATATCAACGTGAAAAAGGAAATAGAATCTATCAGAAAGGGCCAAGAAGAAACGAAGAATACAATTTCTGAATTGAAGACTGCAAAAGAAGGAATCAAAAGCAGGATACATGAAGCAGAGGATCAAATCAGCAAGTTGGAGGTCAAGGAAGGAAAAAAAAAACTGGAAAGAGAGAGAAAAGGAAAAAAAAAGACTCAGAAAGAATGAAGAGGCGTTAAAGGAACAGCAGAAAACATGAAATATAATAATATTCATACAATAGGGATACCAGAAGGAAAAAAGAAGAGCAAGGGATAGAAAACCCTTGTTTGAAAAAGTAATGATGGAAAACTTCCCTAATTTGATGAGATAAAAAGTCACACAAATCCCGAAAATACTGAGGATCCCAATCAAAAGGAACCCAAAGAAGTCCACTTCAAGACACATCATAATTAAAATTCCAAGACAAAGAAAGAACCTTACAGAGAGCAAAAGAGAAACAGGAAGTAACATACAAGGGAGACTCGATAAGACTAGCAGCTGACTTCTCAATGGAAAGGCTCCAAACCAGAAGGGAATAGTAAGAAATATTCCAAGGAATGAAAAAGAGGCCTGCAGCCAAGACTACTCCATCCAGCAAAGGTTCTAAATTAAAATGGAAGGCCAAATAAGGAGTTTCCCACACAAAAGAAGCCTCGAAGACTACACCTCCTCTAAACCAGTTCGGCAAGAGATGCTAAACTGTCTGCTATAAGAAAAGGAAAAAAAAAGAGTGAGATAGACAGGAACACAGGTACAAAAAAATAGCAATGAATAATGACATGTCACTAATAACCTTCAATGTAAATGGAGTAAATGCTCCAATCAAAAGACACAGAAGAGCTGAATGGATAAAAAAGCATGACCCACACATATGCTGCCTACAAGAGACCAACCTCAGAACAAAAGACCTACACAGACTGAAAGTGAAGAGCTGGAAACAAATATTTCAAGTAAAAGGATAGGAAAGAAAAGCTGGGGTACCAATAATCATATTGGACAAAACACACTTCAAAAAAGGACCATAAAAACAGATTCAGAAGGACACTTCATAATTCTCAAGGGAAGAATTCATCAAGAAGACATAAACATTATAAATGTATATGCACCCAACATAGAAGCACCCAAATACATAAAGAAAATCCTGGAGGACTTCAAGAAAGATATTGATACCAAGACAATTATACTAGGGGACTTTAACACCCCACTGTCAAAAATGGATAAATCTTCCAAACAAGATATCAGCAAAGATATTGTGGCACAGAACAATATACTGGATCAAATGGACTTAACTGATACATATACAACCTTTCATCCCAAAGAAGAAAAATACACATTCTTTTCAAATGCAAATGGAACATTTTCAAAAATAGACCACATGACAGGACACAAAACAAGCTTCAACAAATTCCAGAAAATTGAAATCATAAAAAGTATTTTCTCTCACCACAGGGGACTGAAATTAGAAACCAACCTCAAAGAAAAAACTCAAAACTCATGGAGATTGAATAAGATGCTATTAAACAATGAATGGGTCAAGAATGAGATCAAGGAATAAATCAAAAAGTTTCTCAAAACAAATGAAAATGAACTCACAACAACCCAAAACTTATGGGACAGAGCAAAGACAGTCCTGAGAGGGAAGTTCATGGCAGCACAGGCCTATCTAAAAAAGATAGAAACATTTTCAATAAACAATCTACCCTACATCTACAAAAACTGGAGGAACAACAACAAGGACAGCCCAGAGCAAGTAGAAGGAAGGAAATAAACAACGTCAGAGAAAAAATGAATGACATAGAGACAAAAAGCAAAATTCTAAGGATCAGTGAATCCAGGAGCTGGTTCTGTGTTGTTGTTTTTGTTTTGTATTTTTTTAATTTTGCTTGTTAATCAATTACAGTTGTATGCCCTTTCTCCCCATCCCTCCACCCCACCCTAGATGAATCCACCTCCCTCCCCCACCTTCAAACCCCCCCCCCGATTTTGTCCATGTGACCTTTATAATAGTTCTTGCAATCCCCTCTTCCCACTGTCCCCACCCCACCCCCAGCTGGCCACTGCTAGACTGTTCCCAACCTCAATGTCTCTGGTTGTATTTTGTTTGCTTTTTTTCTTCTATTGATTATGTTACAGTTAAGGGTGAGATCATATGGTATTTGTCCCTCACCACCTGGCTTATTTCACTCAGCATAATGCTCTCCAGTTCCATCCATGCCATTGCAAAGGGTATAAGCTCCTTCTTTCTCTCTGCTGCATAGAATTCCATTGTGTAAATATACCATAGTTTTGGGATCCACTCGTTTGCTGCTGGGCACTTAGGTTGCTTCCAGTACTTCGCTATTGTAAATTGTGCTGCTATAAACATTGGAGTGCACAGGTTCTTTGGGATTGGTGTTTCAGGGTTCTTAGGGTATAATCCCAGCAGCAGAATTGCTGGGTCAAAGGGCACTTCCATTTTTAGTTTTCTGAGGAAATTCCATACTGTTTTCCACAGTGGCCACACCAGTCTGCATTCCCACCAACAGTGCACTAGGGTTCCCTTTTCTCCGCATCCTCTCCAACATTTGTTTGTGGATTTGTTTATGTTGGCCACTCTGACTGGTGTGAGATGGTAACTCATTGTGGTTTTAATTTTCATCTCTCTCATGGCTAGTGATGCGGAGCATCTTTTCATATGTCTCTGGGCCCTGTGTATGTCTTCCTTGGAAAAGTGTCTGTTCAAGTCCTTCACCCATTTTTTAATTGGGTAGTTTGTCTTCCTGGAGTGGAGTCCTGTGAGTTCTTTATATATTTTGGAGATCAGGCCCTTGTCTGAGGTATCATTGGCAAATATATTTTCCCATACTGTTGGTTCTCTTTACAATTTGGTGCTGTTTTCTTTAGCCTTGCAGAAGCTTTTTATTTTGATGAGGTCCCATTTGTTTATTCTTTCCTTTATGTCCCTTGCTTTAGAGGACATGTCTGTGAGGATGTTGCTGCGTGGAATGTCTGAGAATTTCCTGCCAATGTTTTCCTCGAGGACTTTTATGGTGTTACAACTTATATTTAAGTCTTTTATCCATCTTGAGTTTATTTTTCTGTATGGTGTAAGTTGGTGATCGAGTTTCATTTTTTTGCACGTAGCTGTCCAGATCTCCCAACACCATCTGTTGAAGAGGCTGTTTTTGCTCCATTTTATGCTCCTGCCTCCTTTGCCAAATATTAATTGACCCTAAAGACTTGAGTTTATTTCTGGGCTCTCTGTTCAGTTCCATTGGTCTATGTGCCTGTTTTTATGCCAGTACCAGGCTGTTTTGATTACAGTGGCCTTGTAATACAGTTTGATATCAGGTATTGTGATCCCTCCTGCTTTGTTTTCTTTCTCAAAATTGCTGCAGCTATTTGGGGTCGTGTATGGTTCCATATGAATTTCTCAAATGTTCGTTCTATATCTGTGAAATAGGTCATGGGTACTCTAATAGGGATTGCATTGAATCTATAAATTGCTTTGGGTAGTATGGCCATTTTGATGATGTGAATTCTTCCAATCCATGAGCATGGTACATGCTTCCTTTTGTTTGTGTCTTCCTTAATTTCTTTCTTCAATGTTGTGTGGTTTTCTGAGTATTAGTCTTTTACCTCCTTGGTTAGGTTTACTCCTAGGTACTTAATTTTTCTTGTTGCTATATCAAACGGCATTTTTTTCCTGATTTCTGTTTCTGCAGTTTCATTGTTGGTGTACAGGAATGCCTTTGATTTCTGAGTATTGACTTTGTATCCAGCTGTTTTGCCAAATTCATTTATTCGGTCAAGTAGTTTTTTGGTGGAGTCTATAGGATTTTCTGTGTACACTGTCATGTCATCTGCAAACAGTGACAGTTTCATTTCCTCCTTTCCAATTTGGATGCCTTTTATTGCTTTTTCTTGTCTGATTGCTGTGACTAGGACTTCTAATACTATGTTGAATAGGAGTGGTGAGAGAGGGCATCCTTGTCTTGTGCCAGATCATAGTGGGAAAGCTCTAAGTTTTTGTCCATTGAGTATGATGTTGGCTGTAGGTCTCATATATATGGCCTTTATTATGTTGAGGAATGCTCCCTCTATTCCCACTTTGCTGAGTGTTTTTATCAGAAATGGGTGCTGTACCTTATCCAATGCTTTTTCCGCATCTATTGATATGATAATGTGATTTTTGTCTTTGGTGTTGTTGATGTGATGTATTATGTTTATTGATTTGCGAATGTTGTAACACCCTTGCATCCCTGGAATGAATCCCACTTGGTCATGGTGGATGATCTTTTTAACGTATTGCTGGATGAGGTTTGCCAATATTTTGTGGAGAATTTTAGCGTCTATGTTCATCAGAGATATTGGCCTGAAGTTTTCTTTCTTCGTTGTGTCTTTATCTGGTTTTGGGATTAGGATAATGCTGGCTTCATAAAATGAGTTTGGGAGTCTTCCATCAGTTTGGATTTTTTCGAATAGTCTGTGAAGGATAGGGGTCAGCTCTTCCTTAAATGCTTTGTAGAATTCTCCTGTGAAACCATCTGGTCCAGGGCTTTTGTGTGTTGGCAGTTTTTTGATGACTGCTTGAATTTCCTCTACTGTTATTGGTGTTACGTTTCAGGTTTTCTGCTTCTTCTTCATTCAGTTTTGGAACATTATATTTTTCTAGAAATGTGTCCATTTCACCTAGGTTTTCAAATTTCTTGGCATACAGTTCTTCATAGTAATTTCTTACAATCCTTTGTATTTCTGTGGTATCAGTTGTAATCTCTCCTCTTTCATTTCTAATTGTGTTTATTTGGATCCCCTCTCTTTTTTTCTTGATGAGCCTACTTAAAGCCTTGTTGATTTTGTTTATCTTTTTAAAGAACCAGCTCCTGGATTCATTGATCCTTACAATTTTGCTTTTAGTCTCTATATCATTTAGTTCTGCTCTGATCTTGGTTATTTCCTTCCTTCTGCTTGCTCTGGGCTGTCTTTGTTGTTGTTCCTCGAGTTCTTGTAGGCATAGGGTTAGGTTGTTTGTTTGAAATGTTTCTATCTTTTTAAGGTAGGCCTGTATTGCTATGAACTTCCCTCTCAGGACTGCCTTTGCTGTGTCCCATAGGTTTTGGGTTGTTGTGAGTTCATTTTCATTTGTTTCCAGAAAGTTTTTGATTTCTTCCTTAATCTCATTCTTGACCCATCATTGTTTATATAGCATGCTATTCAGTCTCCATGATTTTGAGTGTTTTGGGTTTTGTCCTTTGGGGTTGGTTTCTAGTTCAGTCCCTTGTGGTCAGAGAAATTGCTTGATATGATTTCAGTTTTCTTGAATTTGTTTAGGCTTGCTTTGTGTCCTATCATGTGGTCTGTCTTTGAAAAAGTTCCATGTACACCTGAAAAGAATGTGTATTTTGCTTCTTTGGGATGAAAAGCTTTATATGTATCAGTTAAGTCCATTTCCTCTAGGGTATTGTTAAGTGACACAATATCCTTGTTGATATTTTGTTTGGAAGACCTGTCCATTTTTGATAGTGGGGTGTTAAAGTCCCCTACTATAATTGTGTTGCTGTCAATATCTTTCTTGAAGTCCTCCAAGATTTTCTTTATGTATTTGGGTGCTCCTATGTTGGGAGCATATATATTTACAGCGTTCATGTCTTCTGGTGGATTCTTCCTTTGAGTATTATGAAGTGACCTTCTGGGTCTCTCTTTATGGCCCTTCTTTGGAAGTCTATTTTGTCTGATATGAGTATTGCTACCCCTGCTTTTTTTCCTGTCCGTTTGCTTGGAAATTTTGTTTCCAGCCCCTCACTTTCAGTTTGTGTAAGTCTTTTGTCCTTAGATGGGTCTCTTGTAGGCAGAATATGTGTGGGTCATGTTTTCTTATCCATTCAGCTATTCTATGTCTTTTGATTGGAGCATTTAATCCATTTACGTTTAAGGTTATTATGGGTAGATAGTTATTCATTGCCTTTATTCCTACCTGTGTTCCTCTGTCTTTCTCTTTTCCTTCCTTTCTTTAAAGCAGTCCCTTTAGCATATCTTGCAGACCTGGTTTTCTGGAGGTGTATTCTTTTAGACTTCTTTTGTCTGGGAAACTCTTTATTTGGCCTTCTATCTTGATTGAGAGCCTTGCTGGTAAAGTAGTCTTGGTTGAAGGCCTCTGGTTCTCATTACTTGGAATATTTTTTGCCATTCTCTTCTGGCTTGGAGCGTTTCCATTGAGAAGTCAGTTGCTAACCTTATTGGGGCTCCCTTGTATGTTACTTCCTTTTTCTCCCTTGCTGCATTTAAGATCCTCTCTTTGTCTTGGAAATTTGACATTTTAATTATGGTGTGTCTTGCAGTGGGTCTCTTTGGGTTCCTCTTGCTTGGGACTCTCTGTGTTTCCTGGAGTTGTGTGACTTTTTCTCTCATCAAATTAGGGAAATTTTCCATCATTACTTTTTCAAACAGGTTTTCTATCCCTTGCTCTTCTTCTTCCCCTTCTGGTATTCCTATTATATGGATATTGTTACGTTTCATGTTGTCCTGCATTCCCCTTCATCCCTCTTCATTCTTTCTGAGCCTCTTTTCCTTTTCTTGCTCATTCTGGGTGTTTTTTTCTCCTTTGTCCTCCAGCTCGCTGATCCGATCTTCTGCTTCATCAAGTCTGCTTTTCATTCCTTCTACTGTGTTCTTCAATTCAGAAATTGTAATCTTCATTTCCTCTTGGCTCTTGTTGATAGTTTCTATTTCCTTTTTCATGTTGATATAGTTTGCAGTGAGTTCATTGTAGTTTCCCTGTAGATTCTGGTAGCTCTCTGTGAGCTCAGAGAGCTCAGTGAGCTTCCTGATAACCATTTCTTTGAACTCAGTATCTGATAGTTGACTTGCCTCCTTTTCAGTTCGCATTCTTTCTGAGACTTCCTCCTTTCCTTTCATTTGGGAATTGTTTCTTTGTCTTGCCATTGGTTGTGGGACTCTTCTTGTTAACCTCTGCTTCTTAAATTGATCTATTCTGACTCCCTGGGTTTATGGTATAAACTTCTATGGTAGAATGCCAATGAGATTCAGTGGTGCTGTCTCCTTAATCTCCTGTGCTCACTGGTCTTGAGCTGACATTTATGGGTGTAACACGGTCTAACTCTGGTCTTTTCAGCACTCCAGGTTTTGTTGTCTCACCTGAGGGAAAAAGAGAAAGGGGGGAAGAAATAAAAAAGAAGCGAAGGAGGAAAAAACGAAATAGGAAAGGAAAGAAAAGAAGGAAGAGGGAATAAAGAAAGATTGGAGGCAAGATAAGAAGGAATTTTAACAAAAATTAAAACATAGGAATAAATAAAAGAAGGCAGGAAGAAGGCATAAAAAAGGTAAAGGATGGGAGGAAGAGGGAAGGGAAAGAAAGAAAAAGAAAGAAGAAAGAAAGAAAGAAAGAAAGAAAGAAAGAAAGAAAGAAAGAAAGAAAGAAAGAAAGAAAGAAAGAAAGAAGGAATTCAGGGGGAAAGGAGGAAAGGGGAAAAAAAAAAGTCTTTTGCTGGCTTTAAACTGGTCAGGTTAGTTCTGCTGGTCGTCCTGTCTTTGGAACCGGAGGGGTTGGTTGGAAGGATTGGTTTCACTTTTTTCCCTTCCTGGGCCACACTCTTCGCTGTTGTTCAGCCTGCAGTCCAGTTCCTCATGGTCCTTCTGCTTCCCAGTAGGCCTTTAGTTCACCAGTTGTGCTGTCCCTGAATTGCACCAATTAGGGGCAATTCACACTCTACCTTCTTGCTCTTTGGGGTCTTAGATGCTAGGGGCTCTGGGTGCTGCTATGGGGTAGTTCAGCCCCCTACTGGGTGGAGTCTTTCCGGGGAATGCAGTCTCCTCTAGCCCTGCAGCTCCCCTCTGCTGTGTGTTCTGCCTTTGTCTTAGAGAGCCAGAAGGCCCTGCAGGGCTCTGTTGGCAGGTGTTAGGTAGGCGTTGTAGGTGTGGTTCCTGGCAGGCAGCCAGGCCTTTGATCAGCCAATCCAGAGCTTTGGGCTTTAGTCTTGGGGTGGGCGGGCCGCTTTGGGTTTGAGTCACTTGGCGCTCGGGTGGCGGTTTTGGGCCTGTGGGTGGAGCAGCTAGCCTCTGCTCCAGATGCTCACCCACCTGAGGTTTCAGGTGTGGGCCCCCAGTTCGCTAATCTGCCTGCGCGAAACCAGGCTTCAGGTGAGCACCAGGGCTGCTAATCCCGCGTTCACAGTCCAGGGGCTGAGGGGGGAGGGGCGCCAGGGGCCGTGGCTGCTGTGGAGAGTTCTCTAACTAGCCCCTGAGTGCCTCTATTTTCTTTTTCTTTTTCAGAAATTCTTCCTATTCAAGCCCCCCTGGTCCAAACAAGCACCTGGCTGCTCACAGCTCAAGCTGGTCCTCTCCCAAGAATCCTGCAGCAGCCCCTGAGCCTGGGCTGGGGTTTCTACCGCCTTTGTCCCCGCACGGGTCCCGGGTCCCGGGGACCTTATTGTCCTTAAGCACTCTTCTTACCGTCAGATCTTTCAATGCCCTCTATCTTTGGTCTCTGATCTTCATATATGCTGTAATACTGTTGGCTGTTCGCTCTGCTCCTCAGATCAGCTAGGTATTTCACTGGCGTTAAGGGGAAGTGGACTCTGCTCCCACCTATGATGCCGCCATCTTCCCTCCAGTCCTTGATAATTGATTTTAACGATTACATTAAAAGGCAAAAAATAGAATATACAAAACAATACTGAGGAGGAAAATTAAAGTTGGAGGATTGATACTACCAGACTTCCAAAGTTACTATAAAGTTATATTAATTATAAGAATGTGGTATTGACCCTGGCTGGTGTGGTTCGGTGGATTGAGTGCCCGCCTGGGAACCAAAGGTTCACTGATTCAATTCCCAGTCGGGGCACATGCCTGGGTTTCTGGCCAGGTCCCCAATGGAGGATGTGCAAGAGGCAACTCCACATTGATGCTTCTCTCTTTCTCTTTCTCCCTTCCTTCCCCTCTCTCTAAAAATAAATAAAATAAAATCTTTAATAAAAAGAATGTGGTATTGGTAAAAGAATAAACAAATAGATTCTCGTGCAGAATAGAAAACCCAAAGATAGACCCATACAAATACAGTGAACTGATCTTTGACAAAGGAACAAAGGCAATACAATGGAGCAAAAATAGTCTTTTCAACAAATGGTATTGGAGCAACCGGACAGTCACATGCAAAAAAATGAATCTAGACACAGACTTTACACCATTCACAAAAATAAACTCAAAATGGATTACAGACCTAAATGTAAAATGTGAAACTATAAAACTCGTAGAAGAAAACCTAGATGACCTTGAGTATGGCAATAACTTTTTAGGTATAACATTAAAGGCACAATCCATGAAAAAAATAATTGATGATTAGACTTCATTAGAATTAAAAACTTTTGCTCTGCCAAAAACAATGTCAAGAGAATGAGAAGACAAGCCACAAAGTGGGAGAAAATATTTCTAAAAGACACACCTGATAGTGTTATGCAAAATATACAAAAAACACTTAAAACTCAACAATAAGAAAACAAACAACTCAATTTAATAAAAGGATAATGGCCTTAACAGATATATCACCAAAGAAGATCTACCAGTAGCAAATAAGCACATGATGATATATGACATCATATATCATCAAGAGAATACAAATTAAAACAATAATGAGACAGCACTATACCCATATTGCATGGCCAGAATTCAGAATATTGACACCAGATACAATGAAGATGTGGAGCAACAGAAACTGGGATTCATTGCTGGTGGGAATGAAAAATGGTACAGACACTTGGAAAGACAGCTTGGTTGTTTCTCACAAAACTAAACATACTCTCACCAGATGATCCAACAATGTTTATAGTAGCTTTATTCATAATTGCCCAAATCTAGAAACAACCAAGATTTCCTTCAGTAGATAAATAAACTGTGATACATGCAAAAACAAAATGTTATTTAGCACTAAGAAGAAACAAGGTATCAAACCACAAAAAGGCATGAGGACACTTAAATATATACATCTAAGTGAAAGAAGCCAATCTAAAAAGGCTACATACTGATATTTCCTGCCAAGATGGAGGCGTAGGTAGATACACTTTGCCTCCTCCCACAACCAAAAGAAAAACAACAAATTTAAAAACAAAAAAACAACCAGAACTGCCAGAAAAATCAAACTGTATGGAAGTCTGACAACCAAGGAGTTAAAGAAAAAATATTCATTCAGGTTGGTAGGAGGAATGGAGACAGGCAGCCAGAGCAGAGAGGACACAAGGCATCAAGGTAGCAGCTGGTGGACCAGGCAGTTCCACATTTGTGTGTGGATAAACCTGGAGGAACAACTGGGGAGCGAGACATACTGTGCAACCCAGGATTCCAGCATGGGGAAATAAAGCCACAAAACCTCTGGCCGTAAGAACCTGTGAGGATTGTGGCAGCAGGAGAAACTCCCAGCCTCACAGGAGAATTCACTGGAGAGACCTACAGGGTCCTAGAATGTATACAAGCCCATCAAACTGAGAATCAGCACCAAAAGGGTCCAATTTGCTTGTGGGTAGCAGGGGAAGTGACTGAAAGCTGGCCAAGAGCCAAGCAAGTGACATTGTTTCCTCTCAGATACCTCCCCCCTATACAGCACCACAACACAGCAATGTGGGTTACCTCACCGTGGTGAATACCTAAGGTTCCTCCCCTTAAAAGTAACAAGCATGTCCAAGAAAAAAAATATATGGCCCAAATAAAAGAACAGATCAAAGTTCGAAAAATAGAACTAAGTGATGAAGATACAGCCAACCTATCAGATGCAGAGTTCAAAACACTGATAATCAGGATTCTCACAGAAATGACCACAAAATGGAGGAAAAATGGAAGGCTATGTGAAGTGAAATAAAGAAAAATGTACAGGGAACCAACAGTGAAGGGAAGGAAACCAGGAGTGAAATCAAGGGTTTGCAGCAGAAGGAAGAAATAAACATTCAACCAGAAAAGAATGAAGAAACAAGAATGCAAAAAATAATAATGATAAGGAGAGACTTAGGAACCTTCAGGACAACTTTAAATGGTCCAATATCTGCATCATAGAAGTGCCAGAAGAAGAGGAAAAGCAAGAAATTGAAAAGTTATTTGAAAAAATTGTGGAGAACTTCCCCAATCTGGCAAAGGAAATAGACTTCCAGGAAGTCCAGGAAGCTCAGAGAGTCCCAAAGAAGTTGGACCCAAGAAAGCACACAGCAAGGCACATCATGATTATATTACCCAAGATTAAAGATGATGAGAGAATCTTAAAAGCAGCAAGAGAAAAGGAGACAGTTACTTACAAGAGAGTTCCCATAAAACTGTCAGATGATTTCTCAAAAGAAGCCTTGCAGACAAGAAGGGGCTGGAAAGAAGTATTTGAAGTCATAAAAGGCAAGGACCTAAATCCAAGATTACTCTATCTAGCAAAGCTATCATTATAATGGAAGGTCAGATAAAGTGCTTCCCAAATAAGGTCAAGTTAAAGGAATTCATCATCACCAAGCCCTTATTATATGAAATGCTAAAGGGAATTATCTAAGAAAAAGAAGATCAAAACTATGAACAGTAAAATGACAACCAACTCACAACTAACAACAATTGAACCTAAAAAAACAAAAACAAACTAAGCAAACAAATAGAACGAGAACAGAATCACAGAAATGGAGATCACATGGAGGGTTATCAGCAGGGAGGGGTAGAATGGGGGAAAAGGTACAAGGAAGAAGCAGCATAAATGGTAGGTACAAAATAGACAGGGGGAGGTTAAGAATAATATGGGAAATGGAGAAGTCAAAGAACTTACATGTACAACCCATGGACATGTGCTAAGAGAAGGGGGGGGCATGCTGATGGGAGGGGGTTGCAGGGCAGAGAGGAATAAAGGGGAGAAAAAAATGGGACTACTGTAATAGCAAATCAATAAAATATATTTATAAAACAAAAAAATAAAAAGGCTATATACTGTGTGATTCCAACTTTATGACATTTTGGAAAAGACAGTAAAAAGATTAGTGGTTTCCTGGGGTTGAGGGGAGAAGGACAAATAGATGGAGCACAGAGGATTTTTAGGGCAGGAAAACAACTTCTATGATACTCTAATGGTAGATATATGCCATTATAAATTTGTCCTAACCTATAGAGTGTACACCACCAAGAGAATCCTAAAATTAATTATGGACTTTGGGTGCTATTGATGTGTCAATGTAAGTTCATCAGTGGTAACAGTTCACCCTCCACTCTGAGGAAAAATGCTGGTAATGGAGGAGGCTATGCCTGTGTGGGGGTGGAAGTATATGGGAAATCTCTGCACAATCTCACTCAGTTTTTGCAATAAACATAAAACTGTTCTTAAAAAGAATAAGGTCCATTATTTTTTTAGAAAAGTTTAATGGCAAAAGGCATAAAGAGACATGATAGTGAACTAGATATACACATGGCAAATAAGCTTATGAAGAGATGTTCATTATTAATAGCCTTAAGAGGAAGGAATGAGATATCACTGCCTACCTATTATAAAAAAATTGTTACTAATGAATGCTAGTGAGGATGTGGAGAAATTGGATCTCTCATTCATTGCCTATGGGACTATAAGTGTTATAGCCACTCTGGAAAAACTAAATATACTCTTACCATATGATTGATCACATCCAATATTGGAAGCTAAGCAGGGTCGGGTCTGATTAATACTTGGATGGGAGACCATATGATCCAGCAGTTACACTCTTAGGCATTTATCCCACAGAAATGAAAACTACATCCACACAAAAACCTGAACCAAAAACTATTAACAACCAAAATGTCCTTCATCTAGTGAACAGGTAAACAAACTGCAGTATATCTGTACCATGGAATACTACTCAGCAATTAAAACTATCAATACATGTAACAACTTGTGTGGATCTCAAGGGCATTATTCTGTGTGCTCTAAAAAAAAGGCTATTAAAATAAAATAAAATAGTAAAATGTGTTTGGAGTAGGCACTAACAAGCCAGGATCCTCCAGATTTTCATTTTGGTCTGATAAATTTTAGGGCCTCACATCTAAACCTGACCTTTTCTGCCTGACAGCCAAAGATGACATGTGCATTTTTTTCACAGGTTGAATCCCCCAAGGGAGAGGGAAATGTGAAGAGAGACAGGTTAGTACATTGAGGGGAATGATCACTGAATGCCAGTTAGAGAGAAGGGCTCTCCTGCCTCCTGAGGGGTCCTGGAGCCAAACAGACATGGAGGGTCCATTTTCACAGCTTAATCCCTTTTCATCCTATAGTGACAGCTGGGAATGAAATCTCTGGTAGGGGGAACTCAGGCATGGTAGGGCCTTTAGTGGGTTTCCAACCTAATACAGGTGAAGTGGCTCACCCTGTCACAAACTCCAGAAAATGAACACTTTGTTTAAAAATTTTCGCTAGAGGTGAAGTAGTGTCATTAAGGCAAATATATCCAAAGAAGATCATTAAAAATAATGCCTAGAAAAGAGACAGTCTAACTACTGTACCAAGCTTAACCCATCAAAGGGACCTCACTTTAGCACAGAAAAGAAACATGTGAGAACAGCTGAGGGTTGGAGAAATGAAGGCACTTCCTCATGTGACCTTCCAACTGGTTGTAAGGAGAGAACTATGGTCTTGAGACCCTTGCCTGGGCTTCAGTCACCAGATTCCTCTCCTAGGTTCCTGAGCTTAGAAGCCTCTTCCCACTGTGTCATCCATAAAGTTCAGTACAATGAGCTGGGATATGAAGGTCAAGCTGAAAGTGACTAATTTTTTCAAAAGATAGAGAGAAAAATATCTCTAGTTCCCAACATTAGTAGATCAGCAGAAATGAGATTAAGAAAAATCATAAAAGAAACTGCAACTCATTATTAAAGCACATGAAAAACTGTCCACCCTATATGTAATCTAAAAACTACAAATAGAAACTACCAGGAGACCAATTTTTCATCCATCAAGTTAGCTTCAAAGTTAAGCACACTCAGTGCTTGAGAGATTGCAATGTAACCGTTCCTCTCAGAGACTTTATCAAGTCTCTGGTGTGGCCAATTTGAGAAAGCTGATTCATAAAGTGAATTGGCAACACTTACCAGGAGCCAAGTGATGTCCCTTCTTCCCATCAAGTCATTTCTTTTCTGGAAGTTTATGCTGAGAATTTAGTTGACAAAGGTGTACACTCAAAGAGATATATATGTCATGGTATTATTTGTAACAATTAACAAATGAAAAGCTAAATGTTGGTTGTCTCCCTGCTCAGGACTTTTTCCTCTAATCATTCTACACACTCTAAAGTTACCTACTATCAACCCATTATCTCCAATTGTATCTTCAACTCAGACATCTCTCTTGAGCTCTTGCTTGGTGCTCCCAGGTCATCTTAGTCATCTTCCCTTCACCTCCTCCTCCTCCAACTCCCTTCCCAAATAAATGGCACTATTATCTACACAGCTACTCAAGCCAAATCTCCAGGTCTTTTTTCCTATCCTTAACTCCACATCCTCTTAATCACCATCTCCAAAACGTCTCTCCATCCATTTCTCCCCAGCTCCACTTCCACTGGCCTAGTCTAAGCTACCAACATTCCCCACCTGAATGACTACTATATTCTACCAAATTATTTTCTCACACTCAGTCTGACCACTGATCCAATCCATCCTCTATCCTTCAGAGACCTCTTCCTAAAACACAAATCTGACCATGTTATTCTCTCCATGTTATTCTCTTCAGTGGCTTTCTATTCTCCATAGAATCATTCCAGGTTCCCAACTCCTGCAATCTTACAGCTTATGGGACCTCTAGTCCACCTCTCCAGATGATTCCAGGAGAAAGCATAGCTTTTCCATGCATCAGAAGCACCACTCCCTCTCACCTCCTGTCTTTCCCATGAGCCGTATGGGGACACTGCTGCCTGAAGCACCTTCTTCCCCATAGGCTGAATGACTCAGTAAGCCAGTAAATGAGTACATCAGAAGCTGCCTCTACTCTGTTGACCAGCATCATGCAGAAATGACACTGATACATGAAATAATAAAGTTCTTTAATGACACTTGTTAAAAATGTCCATTGCATTTCCCATCAAGCCACTTTTTTTTTTTTTGCAACTTTTTAATCTAAAAGTAAGTTCTGACAGGTTAGTCTCAAAATATACCACTTCACTGGCATGGGTTCACCACAAGCAGGTCCTTTCTTGCTTTTTTTTTTTCACTATCTACTCTATTTCCAACAACATTGGGCTATTACAACAATTTTAACTCAAGGAAATACAGGGAAAAGGAAATCTACAGCCAAAACAAGGTGGAGGAATGTCAATTATCAATACAGCCATCAGTAACAGAGAATAAAATGAAGAGCAAGACTGGGGAAGGGGACTCAACCAGACAATCTTAGGGAAGAGAGGTCTAGGAGGAAAGCAGCTAAAAACACTGGACTCAAGACCAATAACACTAGGAAGGAAAAAGAAATAGCAAAGTATAGAAGCTGAAAGGGCAGATTCTGAGATCAATGTTGGATTGATTCCTGTCTACCTTAGGTAAGTTGACACATGGCAGCTTCTCAATATATGTTAGCTATTCATATGATTAATGTTGAATACACAGTGAGGGCAGGGAGGGACAAACCTGCAAAACTAGGTTTGAGAACAGAAATAGATTCACCAGTTGGGTTGCTGGTGTCATTGGCCTAGGCTGTATACCCCAGCCCCCAGTAGCAATGGACCCCAGTCCTTGCTACTCAGTGTGGTTCTTCAGACCCACGAATTAGTATCACCTGGAAACTTGTTAGGAATACATACCCAGGCCCTTCCCAGGCCCTTGAGTCAGAATCTGCATTTTAACAAGATCATTGGGGTTCTTTAGCACGTTACAAGTGACAGATGGCACTCCCTAGGTTCCATCAGCTTGTTTGGAAGAACCAGTTAAAGGCAGGCAATGGCTGCAGTCAGTTAGAATTTGGAGGCAGAATTGCTGTGTTAGATAGCCAAGGAGACCCTAAACTGAAGCTGGTCAATGATCCAGGGAACTTGGGCAACTACACTCTTAGATCAGAGGGAAGGAATTTAATGGAGGACTTATCACAGGATAAGCCGAGGCTGTAAACCAGCACCAGCTGCCCAATGTCTGGGCTTGTGTGACCTGAACACAGACGCTGTGAATGGAAAGTACATACAAAAGGGGATGATTATGGAGTGGGGGCGGGGTATGGGGGTTGGCAATAAGTAGGGCCAGAAACTCAGGGGATTGAGAGGAGAGAAATGGTCAACAGGGCTGTTTTTATTTAAGTTCCCATACAGGCTGTGTGCCTGGCCCACACTTCCATGGCCCTCCAAAACCACTCCCCTGGCTCAGACGGCCCCTCTGAGCAGACACTCTTGTTCCTCCAGAAGCTCCACTCCAGTGAGCAGGACAGATGGAGAAGCATCATTGGCAAGTGGCTACCTCCAAGAGTCTCTCCGAGAAGGTTTACATTGAGTTCCAGATATTCCTTTAGGTTCAAATAACACTTTTTTTTTTTTTTAATAAATGGACTTCTACTTTACTTTTTAAAAAAAATTTTATTGATATTAAATTACAGTTGTATGCCTTTTCTCCCCATACCTCCACCCCACCCCAGCTGAACCCCCCTCCCTCCCCCACCTCCAGCCACCACCTTGATTTTGTCCATGTGTCCTTTATAGTAGTTGCTGTAATCCCCTCTTCCCACTGTCCCCGCCCCCAACCCCCCACCCCCCACCCTGGCTATTGTTAGATTGTTCTTAACTTCAATGTCTCTGGTTACATTTTGTTTGCTTTTTTCTTCTGTTGATTATGTTCCAGTTAAAGGTGAAATCATATGGTTTTGTCCCTCACCGTCTGGCTTATTTCACTTACCATAATGCTCTCCAGTTCCATCCATGCTGTCCCAAAGGGTGTAAGCTCCTTCTTTCTTTCTGCTGCCTAGAATTCCATTGTGTAAATGTACCATAGTTTTTGGATCCACTCATTTGCTGATGAGCACTTAGGTTGCATCCAGTACTTGGCTATTGTAAATTGTGCTGCTATGAACATTGGGGTGCATAGGTTCTTTTGGATTTGTGTTTCAGGGATCTTAAGATATAATCCCAGCAGCGGAGTTGCGGGGTCAAAGGGCAGTTCCATTTTTAGTTTTCTGTGGAAATTCCCTGCTATTTTCCACAGTGGCCTCAGCAGCCTGCATTCCCACCAACATTGTACTAGGGTTCCCTTTTCTCCACATCTTCTCGAAAAGTTGTTTGTTGATTTGTTTATGTTGGCCACTCTGACTGGTGTGAGATGGTACCTCATTGTGGTTTTAATTTTCATCTCTCTGATGACTAGTGATGCGGAGCATCTTTTCATATGTCTCTGGGCCCACTGTATGTCTTCCTTGGAGAAGTGTCTGTTCAAGTCCTTTGCCCATTTTTTAATTGGGTAGTTTGTCTTCCTGGATGGAATCATGTGAGTTCTTTATATATTTTGGACAACAGACACTCATCTGAGGTATCATTGACAAATATGTTTTCCCATACTTTTGGTTTTCTTTCTTTAGCCATGCAGAAGCTTTTTATTTTGATGAGGTTCCTTTTGTTTATTATTTCCTTTATGTCCCTGGCTTTAGGGGACGAGTCTGTGAGGATGTTGCTGTGTGGAATCTCGGAGATTTTCCTTCCAATGTTTTCCTCTAAGACTTGTATAGTGTTATGACTTATATTTAAGTCTTTTATCCACCTTGAGTTTATTTTTGTGTATGGCGTCAGTTGGTGATCTAGTTTCATTTTTTTCCAAGTAGCTGTCCAGATATCCCAACACCATTTGTTGAAGAGGCTATTTTTGCTCCATTTTATGCTCCTGTCTCCTTTGTCAAATATTAATTGACCCTAAAGACTTGGGTTCATTTCTGGGCTCTCTGTTCTGTTCCACTGCTATATGTGCTTATTTTTATGCCAGTACAAGGCTGTTTTGATTACAGTGGCCTTGTAATACAGTTTGATATCAGGTATTCTGATCCCTCCTGCTTTGCTCTTCTTTCTCAAAATTGCTGCAGCTATTCAGGGTCGTTTATGGTTCCATATGAATTCCTGAAATGTTTGTTCTATATCTGTGAAACATGTCACTGGTACTTTAACAGGGATTGCATTGAATGTATAAATTGCTTTGGGTACTATGGCCATTTTGATGATGTTAATTCTTCCAATCGATGAGCATGGTACATGCTTCCATTTGTTTGTGTCTTCCTTAATTTCTTACTTCAGTGTTGTGTAGTTTTCTGAGAACAGATCTTTTACTTCCTTGGTTAGGTTGATTCCTAGGTACTTTATTTTTCTTGTTGCTATATCAAATGGGATTTTTTTCCTGATTTCTGTTTCTGATGTTTCATTGTTGGTATACAGGAATGCCTTTGAATTCTCAGTATTGACTTTTTATCTGGCTGTTTTTCCAAATTCATTTATTAGTTCGAGTCGTTTTTGGTGGAGTCTATAGGATTTTCCATGTACACTATCATGTCATCTGCAAACAGTGACAGTTTCATTTCCTCCTTTCCAATTTGGATGCCTTTTATTGCTTTTTCTTGTCTGATTGCTGTGGCTAGGACTTCCAGTACTATGTTGAACAGGAGTGGTGAGAGAGGGCATCCTTGTTTTGTTCCTGATATTAGTGGGAAAGCCCTAAGGTTTTGTCCATTGAGTATGATGTTGGCTGTAGGTCTCGCATATATGGCCCTTATTATGTTGAGAAATGCCCCCTCTATTCCCACTTTGCTGAGTGTTTTTATCAGAAATGGGTGCAGTATCTTATCAAATGCTTTTTCTGCATCTATTGATATGATCATGTGATTTTTGTCTTTGCTATTGTTTATGTGGTTTATTATGTTTATTGATTTGTGCATATTGGACCATACTTGCATCTCTGGGATGAATCCCACTTGGTCATGGTGGATGATCTTTGTAAAGTATTGCTGGATGCGGTTTGCAAATATTTTGTTCAGAATTTTAGCGTCTATGTTCATCAGCGATATTGGCCTGAAGTTTTCTTTCTTCCTTGTGTCTTTATCTGGTTTTCGGATTAGGATGATGCTGGCTTCATAAAAAGAGTTTGGGAGTCTTCCATCAGTTTGGATTTTTTCGAATAGTCTGTGAAGTATAGGGGTCAGCTCTTCCTTAAATGCTTTGTAGAATTCTCCTGTGAAACCATCTGGTCCAGGGCTTTTGTGTGTTGGCAGTTTTTCGATGACTGCTTCAATTTTGTCTGCCATTATTGGTCTGTTCAGGTTTTCTGCTTCTTCTTCATTCAGTTTTGGAACATTATATTTTTCTAGAAATGTGTCCATTTCATCCAGGTTTTCAAATTTCTTGGCATACAGTTCTTCATAGTAATTTCTTACAATCCTTTGTATTTCTGTGGTATCAGTTGTAATCTCTCCTCTTTCATTTCTAATTGTGTTTATTTGGATCCTCTCTCTTTTTTTCTTGATGAGCCTACTTAAAGGCTTGTGGATTTTGTTTATCTTTTCAAAGAACCAGCTCCTGGATTCATTGATCCTTACAATTGTGCTTTTAGGTTCTATGTCATTTAACTCTGCTCTGATTTGGGTTATTTCCTTCCTTCTGATTGCTCTGGGCTGTCTTTGTTGTTGTTCCTCGAGTTCTTGTAGGCATAGGGTTAGGTTGTTTGTTTGAAATATCTTTATCTTTTAAGGTAGTCCTATATTGCTATGAACTTCCCTCTAGGACTGCCTTTGCTGTGTCCCATAGGTTTTGGACTGTTGTGAGTTCATTTTCACTTGTTTCCAGAAAGTTTTTGAATTCTTCCCTAATCTCATTGTTCACCCATTCATTGTTTAATAGCATGCTATTCAGTCTCCATGATTTTGAGTGTTTTGGGGTTTATTCCTTTGGGGTTGGTTTCTAGTTTCAGCCCCTTGTGGTTAGAGAAAATGCTTGATATGGTTTCAGTTTTCTTGAATTTGTTTAGGCTTGCTTTGTGTCCTATCACGTGGTCTATCTTTGAAAAAGTTCCATGTACACTTGAAGAGAATGTGTATTTTGCGTCTTTGGGATGAAAAGCTCTATATGTATCAGTTAAGTCCATTTCCTCTAGGGTATTGTTAAGTGACACAATATCCTTGTTGATATTTTGTTTGGAAGACCTGTCCATTTTTGATAGTGGAGTGTTAAAGTCCCCTACTATAATTGTGTTGCTGTCAATATCTTTCTTGAAGTCCTCCAAGATTTTCTTAATGTATTTGGGTGCTCCTATGTTGGGTGCATATATATTTACAATGTTTATGTCTTCTTGCTGGATTCTTCCTTTGAGTAGTATGAAGTGACCTTCTCGGTCTCTCTTTATGGCCCTTCTTTGGAAGTCTATTTTGTCTGATATGAGTATTGCTACCCCTGCTTCTTTTTCCTGTCCATTTGCTTGGAAATTTTGTTTTCAGCCCTTCACTTTCAGTCTGTGTAGGTCTTTTGTCCTGAGATGGGTCTCTTGTAGGCAGAATATGTGTGGGTCATGTTTTCTTATCCATTCAGCTATTCTATGTCTTTTGATTGGAGCATTTAATCCATTTACGTTTAAGGTTATTATGTATAGGTAGTTATTCATTGCCATTTTTTCCTACCTGTGTTCCTCTGTCTTTCTCTTTTCCTTCCTTTCCTTAAAGCAGTCCCTTTAGCATATCTTGCAGACCTGGTTTTCTGGAGGTGTATTCTTTTACACTATTTTTGTCTGAGAAGCTCTTTATTTGGCCTTCTATCTTGATTGAGAGCCTTGCTGGGTAAAGTAGTCTTGGTTGCAGGCCTCTGGTTCTCATTACTTGGAATATTTTTTACCATTCTCTTCTGGCTTGGAGCATTTCCATTGAGACGTCTTTTGCTAACCTTATTGGGGCTCCCTTGTATGTTACTTCCTGTTTCTCCTTTGCCGCCTTTAAGATCCTCTCTTTGTCTTGGAAATTTGACATTTTAATTATGGTGTGTCTTGCAGTGGGTCTCTTTGGGTTCCTCTTGCTTGGGACTCTCTGTGTTTCCTGGAGTTGTGTGACTTTTTCTCTCATCAAATTAGGGAAATTTTCCATCCTTACTTTTTCAAACAGGTTTTCTCTCCCTTGCTCTTCCTCTTCTCCTTCTGGTATCCCTATTATACAGATATTATTACGTTTCATGTTGTCCTGCATTTCCCTTCATCCCTCTTCATTCTTTCTGAGCCTCTTTTCCTTTTCTTGCTCTTTCTGGGTGTTTTTTCTGCTTTGTCCTCCACCCCGCTGATCTGATCCTCTGCTTCATCAAGCCTGCTTTTGATTCCTCCTACTGTGTTGTTCAGCTCAGAAATTGTATTCTTCATTTCCTCTTGGCCCTTGTTGATAGTTTCTATTTCCTTTTTCATGTTGATATATTTTGCAGTGAGTTCATTGTAGTTTTCCTGTAGTTTCTGGTAGTTCTCTGTGAGCTCAGTGAGCTTCCTGATAGCCATTGCTTTGAACTCAGTATCTGATAGTTGACTTGCCTCTATTTCAGTTAGCATTGTTTCTGAGACTTCCCCCTTTCCTTTCATTTGGGGATTGTTTCTTTGTCTTCCCATTGTTTGTGAGACTCTTCCTGTTAGCCTCTGTTCGTTAAGTTGCTCTATTCTGACCTCCTGTATTTATGGTGTAAACTTCTGTGGTAGAATACCTGTGAGATTCAGTAGTACAGTCTCCTTGATCTCCAGAGCTTTCTGATCTTGGGCTGTGGTTTATGTTGGCTCTGTGTATGTCTTTGGTTTTTGGTTCTTGTTGAGACACACTTTGATGGGTCTTTCCCACCAGCTGGTTATCTGAGGGTCAGTCTTTCCCCCACCTCTTGTTTTCTGTTGTGCAGTTGTGGGACGGTTATGTTGGAGCTCGTTCTTCTGTGTGTACAGGTTTTGAGGCTTTTCTCTTGCTGTTGTTCAGTTGTTTGTTCTGAGTAATTTCTTCACTATTTAGTGCATTTCCAGATAGGTCCTGGGTTGAGTTAGTGTGACTTCCACTCCCTCCTTCATCTTCTTCTGTTCTTAGCTTTGGTGGTACCTTTGTTGGTGGGTTTCCTCTTTCAGGAGGTATCCTGGTGTTCATAGCTTCTACCTACTGTTTTTTGTGGTATGTTGTAGGGGGAGGGTGAAATGGTTTTAGACAGCAGGAGTGTATTCTATGATATGTAAAGTACCATCCCTTAGAGAAGAGATAGGAGATCCTTTGGATATATATATAGTGTTAACAATGATATTTCATCCACCTAGCCACTTTTTAGAAAGGGTGGAAAGAAGATAAGACTCTTGTTGTGGGGGGGAAGGATTGTGAGGTGGATGTAGAAAGCTGTGAGTTTGTGGGAGGTCAGATTATGTGGTAAAGTGAGAGTAAATGGTATAAAATAGGTGTAATGTGTGAGAGAATAGAGTTAACCACACCACTAATAAAGTTCAGGAAACAGTGAAGTGGGCTGAGATCTGGTAGAAGTTCTGTGTAGTATTTACAGATGTATGGAACAGCTATTATTTACAATAGTAATGGTGCAACAATCATATGACAGAATCTATGTGATCTGGATAACTAGAATAGGGAGTATAGGTCCTAGAGTCATGTGCTAATGGAATACAAGTGAAGTGAAAAACCATTAATTAACAATACACTGTGAAAGAGAGATCAAGGGGAAACCAGTCAAACAATGCAAATTAACCAGTCAAGCGAAGAAGACTAAACACAAAGATGAGAGATACAAAAATACTAATAAAATGGGTGATGTAAGGATAATGAAAAAAATAATAATACAAATATGCAATATCTTGCAAGTTCTCTGGAGAAGCAAAGTGAAATTTGTTTCACTGTCTCAGCTGTTGGGATTCCCCCTCTTGGGTCCAACTTTGGCCTTTTCAGACTTCCAGGTTTTATTGTCTCACTTGTGGGAATTAAAAAAAAAAAAGCTGGAATTAAGAAGAGATATAAAGGGAGAGGAAGAAGGAATAGAACAAGAAAGAAGGAAAGAGAGGAAGAAGGTGTTAAAAGAAATAAAAAATTAATAATAAAAAATTACTTTAAAAAAATTAAAAGAACAAGCCTGCTGGCCAAGCCAGTTTTGCTGGTCTTTTTGGCTGCAGCCAACTCAGGCAGCGTAGCCCAGCTCTTCTCCGTTCTGACCAGCACTCGGGCAGCCTCTGGCCCAGCTCTCCAGTGACCACCAGAGCCACCTGTTCAGGCACTCACCCTCCTCCAAGCTATGGGTGTGAGTACGCGTGGGGCCTTCCTTGATTTGCACTCTCCCCAGTAGGTGCCTGTGGTCTCGGTGTGGTGTGCACTCCCCCCCCCCCCACCGGTGCTTAGTATTTGAGCTCGTTATCCCCTACAGCCCTGCGGGAGCGCCGGGCAACCAGGTGCAGAGGAGACTGGAGCTGCTGCTGCAGGAGAGTTCCCCAAAGTGCACCCCACGGTCTTTTTCTTTTTGAGAAAATCCTCCTGTTCAGTCCTGCCGCTCCATACAAGGAAGGGCCTGTCCTCTCACGCAGCCCACCTCTCCAGCTTGACTGGGGACTGTCTGGGTCAGGGCCCCACACGGCCCAACCCTCTACTCTCCCCTGCTGGCGCCCAAGATCTAGGGTGTGTTCACCACACTTCGTCCTTACTCCCCTCCCTGCGACTTCAAGCAACCAGGTCTCTCTCAGTGCTGCTCAAGCCTTGTTTGGCAGGGGAGGAAGCTGTTAATCCGTCTGTCTCCCAAGAGTCTTGCAGCAGGCCCAGCAGGTGCAGGCCTGGGGCTGCTGTTGCCCAGGTCCCCCGCGCTGGTCCCAGGGACCTTATTGTCCTGAAGCAGTCCCCTTACCAACTGTTTTTTCAGTGTCCTCAATACTTTTTGGTCTCCTATCTTCATAAACGCTGGGGTGCTGTTGGCTGTTAGCTTTGTTCCTCAGTAGATGGGCTAGGTGTTTCACCCACATGCAGGGGGAAGTGGACTCTGCTCCAACCTATCTCGTCGCCATCTTTCTTCTCTCATGTTGGTCTTTTTAAAGAGTCCAGCATTGACTTGCACTCGTGAATCCACTCCTATGTTTCCTATTTTGGTGAGTGATGTGTTTGTCCATAATGAGAAGTGGGTATTCTTAATTCTTTTCTTTGTCTTCCCTCCTCCCATCCTTACTAATTATATTCCCATCTCCATAGATTCTGCTTGTTTAAAACTCTCTTGGGTCCTGTGATGTGCCGAAGAAGGCTTCTACTGGCCAGTGAGAGCCAATCATTAAATCTTCGGGAATTTTTCAAGCTGGTTGTTAAACATAGCCGTTGCAAAAATTAAATTACAAACACTTCCAATTTAATAAATTATAATAATAATACACCCAAAACTCACCATTTCCTAATTATTTTATTACAGTTTACTGTTGTCTGTGCTTTTGAGCTTATTTAAATCAATTGCAAGTATATGGTGGAAATACTATATAATGGTTTACTTGAGCATATCTCTTCCAAATTTGTGTTCAGTAATGCCCATTGGGAGCTTGGAATTGACTACAGTGGTAGTATTTACACCACAGAAATTGGCAAAAGCTACAAATCAGGGCTTGGTTTGTTGTTTCGTTGATTGTTTAGACTTATGAAAATGTTAGTAATGCAGATTAAAGCTAAAACTGTGTCATGTCTGTAGCTGCTACATTGTCAATAGTACAAAAACTGAGGAAATATTCTTTCAGAATTAAAATCTATTATCCAGTTCAGCAAAGAAGTCATTCATGTCATTGACAGATGAGTAATGTTAACACATTCACCATCATTGCTCAACTTCTTCTTGTCAATGTAAATAAAAGTATCAGCCAACATTCATGTTGAAACTACACTCATTGGTCAAATGCAGACATAGGCTGACAAAGGATATGAGAGTTTAGCAAAAATCAATGAATGCATTCTGTGTGAATCAACTGGCTATGTGAAATTTTCAATAAAATGTAAATCTTATTATATATTGTGTAATACACATCCTTCAGAGCAATACATTTAATGAACTTATACATGTGTATGTTGGAGGTTTTTCACAGTGCTGGTAGTACCTGCTTAGAGGCTATCTAATGCCCACTGTTGTTTCCTCAGGTTAGTAAATCCATCATCATTCCAAGCTTCACACCCTCCAACCCCATACCCATATTACTAACAAAATAATCTTTCTAATATTTAAATGCAATCATGACATGCCCCTCATTAAATTTACCAATGTCTTTCCAGGAGAAATGCAAGCCATAGAAGGCCTTTCTTGTTTTGCCCTGTTCACTGTTGTAGCTCTTAGTAGATGCCAAACTGCCCACTATTCCTGGAACATGCTTTACTTATTCATGCCATGGGGCCTTTGAGTGTGCTTTTCTCAGCCTTTCCCCTTCTCCTCCCCTCCTACCCTCTGCTGGTTCCCACTTAGTATTCAACATGTTTAAACATGCTCTTCCAGGAGCCTGTGCCACTTCAGTACTTGCTGCCACCACGAGTTGTGCAGGTAGAGCTCTCCAGATCCCCCACTCACCTGAAAGACACTCTGAGCAAAGAGGTTGTCCCTAGCACCTAGCACGTGGCTTGGCACCAGGAGATACTTAGTAAGTAGATGTTGAAATGATAAACTAACTGATTGGTTTCAGCTATAGCCTATAGCAAATAATAGGATTTAGCAGGAGATATATACACGTTTCATCTTTGAATTCAATTATTCCTTAAAACAAAAAAGTTGGCCCTGGCCAGCATGGCTCAGTTGGTTGAAGCATTGTCCTGTAGACCAAAAGGCTGTGGGTTTGATTCGGCCAGGGCACATACCCAGGTTGCAGGTTCGATCCCCAGCTAGGACATGTATAAGAAGACAAACCAATTGATGTTTCTCTCTCACATCTCTCTCTCTCTCTCTCTCCCTCCCTCCACTCCTTCTTCCCTCCCTCCCTCCCCCTACTCTCTGAAAGCAATGAAAACTGTCTTTGGATGAAGATTAAAAAAGTTGTTTAAACTGTTGACAAACTCAAATGAGCTTTTTCTTTTATCTAAGCATATGTATAAAACTAGGTGAATCATTGACATTTTTCCCATTGTTTTCTAAAGTCAACAAGACATGGCCTGAAACTCTTTGCCTTAAACCACTGACTTTCTTTAAGCAATAACCACAACACTCATTCCTGAAAGTAGTGAGAGCTATCATTTATTGGGTTACTCTTAAGCTCTAAGCATGTGTTAATTGTCTTACATATGTTATCCCATGTATCCTCAACAGTGCTGCAATGTAGGCACTAGTCCTCCCATTTCATAAGTGAGGAAACTGATTTTCAGGAAACTTAAAAACATTTGTTTGAATTTGAGCAGATGCTGGATAACAAAGCTGTGGTTCAAAAAAATGTTGTCTTTGTTGAGCCCATTCTTTACTGCTTAAAAACAAATGCACTGTCTAAATCAGGCTCTACAAGTACCTGGAACAAACAATACTCCAAATAACACTGCCAAAGAGCAGCTAGCACAGGGCCTAGCCCAGCTGTGTGATCCTTGTACCCAGACCCAGTGGATGGGTTTGCCCTTCCCTTGACTATATTGGTGGGAGAAAAGTGAATGATGTTAAGGAGTACCTGTGTCCTGTGTCAAAGGCTGCATCCAAAAGTCTCTGCAACCTTGCCTAGGCCTTCATCATGGATCATTTTCCAAGAGGAAGCAGGAATCTCTTGCTTCTCTCTGTTGAGCTGCCTCTGTGGCCTGTGCTACTGCCTTTGTTTCCTGTTTGTTACTCAGCACTTAGTTTCCCATGGAGTGAGTCAACAAGGGCCCTTTTCTTCAGTGCCACTAGTCTGCCCAGAGTCCTGTTCAGGCTCTGGCTGGTTAGCAGGCAGGACCACCTCAGCAGTCCAAGTACAAAGCCAGTGACTGTGAGACAGACTTCAGACCTGCACCAAACTGAACAGAGAACCATGTAAAGTCATCATGAGGCATGATGGAAGTCTCCATGTGAAGGCAAGAGGAATGTGATTGTGACCATTACATGAATACACACAGACAAAAATAATAATCATAATAAAAAAAGAGGACAGGAAGAAACTTTTTGATATGATGGATATGTTTATGGCATACATTCTGGTGATGGTTTTACAGGTATATACTTATTTCCAAACTCATCAAGTTGTATACATTAAATATGTACTGTTGTTTGTATATCAATAATACCTCAATAAAATGAATTTTCTTTTTTTAAGGAGGGATATGGTGGGAGAAAGAGGGGGAAAATTATCTGCTACTTGGGTTCAGAAAGGAGTCAGCAGAGGAGCAACAGCTAGAATCAGATCATAGCTCTGCAGAGGTAAGGGTGAAAAAATATATTTCTGGAAGCCTTTAAGTCAATAGCAGTTTCAAAACAGAGAGGCACTTTTTAAAAACAAAATATACATTTTACTTCATATATTGAACCAAAAAATAATGAGGTGTGATGAAACAAAGGGCTGGCAAGGGCATGGTGAATGATGTGGTTCCATATACCCCTAGTGGGAATGTAGATTAGTGCAGCCTCTCAGAGGGCACTTAGGAATATCCACTGAAACTATAAATGCATATATCATTTGTCAACCTAACTGCAAGGAACTGTCCCTAAGAACATTCTTGCAGAAGTTCACTCAAGCATATAAAAAGGGATTCTTATTGTGGGATTTTTTTTTGTAATAGTGAATAAGTAAAAGGCACCAAAGTGCCCATTAATAATGGATAGATAAATAAATTGTGGTTCACACATAGTGGAGACCCAACTATATAGCCGTGCAAAGGAGGAATGTATATCTTTTGCATGCTGGCTGCCAATAGCTGAGAAGAAAATTGTTTAAAAAACAAAAGGTATGGAATTGACCTGCATGATTCCTCATACTGTAGATATATAAAATATGTATAAATGATTCTTTATATATGTTTATATTACATTACATACATCTATGTTCTTATACGTATTCTTTATTGAGAAGGAATCACTAGAAACTTAATAATGGTTGCTTTGGGGGGAGAGTTTTGAGTTATTATTTAGTCATTAGTTAGTTTTTATTTAGTGAGGGAAATTATTATCCATTTGGGGGCTTTTACTTTGTGTTATGTTGCCTTTAAAAAAAACTAATAAACCTTATATAATGTTTCACAAAATTTATCTTTTTCCTGCTTAAAACTACTTGCATTGTACACTAGCTAGTAAAGTATTTTACAATGATTGCAACCTACCGTCTTGTGCTTTTTCTCCTAAATTTGTCTACTCATTAGATTCAAACTATAACTTGATAAAATATAGGTTCCCTATCACCACCCCAGAACTGCTGAACTGGAATCTCTGAGAGCCAGGGACATCTGCATTTTAGCAATGCCCAGGTAATTTTTATTTAGTAATTTGTTCAGACTAACCATGTACAATTGAAGAAATTGAGTCCAAGAGAGACAAAGTGAACTTCTCCTGCCATGCGGTTGGCTCACTGTAGAACAGAGAACAACAAAATTTGGATTCCCCTTCCATAATAAACACAAGTTTGCTTTAATTTTAAAAAAAGAGAGAGAACAACATGTAAGTCAATGACACCCAGGCACAAGCTGGTTTGCCTTCACCTCTTTTATTACAAATATTAGAACTCAGCCTTAATCTCTTCTATAGTTACCTCTGCTAAGATTTCATTCATTCAAATTAAAGCAAAGAAAATTATAATTATCAAAATATTTTAATTTGCATATCTTAATTAAATTTTTTCACTTTCAAGAACCATGTTTATTCATAGCTATATAAAGTTCTTAAACAGGATATGTAATCAAGTAGAATTCAACACTAACAGTGATTCCCAATTGTGCCCCTTATCTTATGCTTTATACCAAGGATATGGTCAATGTTTATATTGCCATACATTACAAATTAATTTAATCTAAGGCAATACATTTTTATTGTTCTAAACAGAGTCCAAGACCTCTTGTACATTGCTATTGAGAATGTAAAAATGACACAACTTCCCCAGAAAACATTTTGACAGTTTCTTAAAAAACTAAACATATTTTTGCCAGTAATTGAACTTCTAAGCATTTATCGCAGGGAAATAAAAACTTCAGTCCACACAAAAATGTGTACATGGTTGTCAGCTTTATTTACAACAGTCAACTGTTAACAACCAAAGTGTCCTATGGTGCGTGTATGATTAAACAAACTGTGGTATATTCATACTAGAGAATCCTACTCGGAAAAAAAAAAAACAAACAAAACCCGAGTGAACCATCAATATGTGCAACACTGGGATGGACTCAAGGCATTTTGCTGATGGCAAAAGCCAAATTCAAATGGTCACATATAGTATGACTATTTATATAACATTCTGGAAGTCACAATATTATAAAGATGGAAAACAGATTAGTGGTTTCTAGAGGTTAGGGATGATGGGGGAGGGGATGATTACATAGGAATAGTAGAAGGGAGAGTTTTTTGGTGATGGATGAGTTCCGTATTCTGTGTGAGTTGGTGGTTATACAAAAGATGTGTGGCTTTCCCCATCTCTGAACTGTTCACCTGACTCTACGTCCTGCAGTCTTGGCTCACCTGGCTGCCTCCACAGGGTCCAGGTGGCATCCTCCACACTCCTCTAACCATTTCTCCAACACTATCCCTCTAAAAGCTGAGCCCTTTTGAGATACGTGACAAGATGCTCTGCTATCCTTTCTGCCTTCCCTACTGGCTCCTGTGAAGTTTTTCACCCAGGCCCTGGCAAAGAGACCCACCCCACACTCCTTTGAAGATACCTCTCCCCAGTGGGTGAGAAGTCCATGGGCCAAGGGTTCATGCTGACCCAGCCCCTGTGTCCCTCTGCTGGAGTTTGTTCCAGGTGCCCTGCTCAGCACCCATTGAGCCTGTTTCAGGGCCTGCACAGGTCTCTCCTATGTGTCTGTCTCTCATTGTGGGTGTGGTTAGAGCTTGGATGTGAGGACTGAGTCCTCACATGCACAGCCTGTGGCTAGAAAGCCAGGAAAGCTCTTCTCATAAAATCCACAGACAGAATTTTCATTTCACATTTAGTCTTCCAGGAGTTTATGAAGGCATTTCTGTAAAAGTAAGAAGACAGATATGTATTTAAAGCTGGTAATTTAACCTATAACTTGCATATTTAGACCTAAGGTATATTTATACCTCTAATTGTATTGCCCTGGGCCCTGCAAAAGTTCAGGAAGACCTGCACCTATTCATTGACAGTGTCAGCTCTAGGCTTTGATGTAGTTTCTCCTGCCTTAGCATATTCTTGACCACCTCACTTCACCTGCCTCACCACACCTCAACCATCCACTCCTGTGTTCACACTTTGGCCTTTGTCATTGTGAGTAATTGCATCACCTCCAAAATTTATATTTTAAACATGTAGTCTCAGGCAACCCATCAACTCCTATATTTCCAGCTATTTCTTCAAGTTATCCTCACTCTGACAAAGTTTTGTGCCCATTGAGACCTTCCATCCATGGACCCTACCACTTTTTTTCGCCTGTTCATCACCCGCCCCCTGTATTTCCTTTCCTCATTATCCAGCTTAGAATCCATTGTCTGTGTGGCAGAAACTCCTGCTAGCTATCCACTAAAATCTGTTCTCCCTTAGCTTGCGGACATACATCCGGACTACATTTCTCAGCCTCCTTTGCAGGTAGTTGGAGCCATATGACAGCTCCAACCAATGGAATGTGAGTGAATGAGATATGTACACCCCAATAGGAATAGCAGTGAAGATAACCTCAGGGACCTTGGAAGTAACAGATTATAGATAACAGAGTCCTCTTCAGCCTGGGACCCAAATGCCCACCCATATAGAACACTTTCATTATGTTCTAGAAAGAAAGATATATGTTAAGGAATGTTAAGAAGGAAAAATATGTTTTCTGAGCCATTACTTTTTGTAACATCAGTTACATTAGTATAGCCTATGACTAAAATCACTCATCTACATGTGGAAGTATAGGCTACATCAAGGTGTAATGGTTAATGGTAGGATTATAGAGCCACAACTACCTGGGTTCAAATCCTGGCTTTGCCTCATGCTAATTTTGCTACCTGAGCAAGTTACTGATCCTCTCTGTGCTGTGTCTTCCAATCTGTAAAAGGGAGATAATAGTATCTAATTCAAAAATCCCAACTCCCATAGCTTTAGCTTTCATCTCCAGGCTAATGAATTCTAAATTCTTATTTATAAAGATTCCCTACCTCTTCAATAAACTGGATTCTTTTATCTAAGTATCCACACATCTCTACTTTGAGATCTAATAGTCAATTCAAATATAAGTTTATCTGAAAGAGCATTGTTGATTTCTAAACTCTCCCCAGAAAAACTAAACTCTAACCCTTCTCAGTTCATTTACCTAAATAAAAGCCACCATCATTCTCCCAATTGCTCAGCTTCCAAAAACTAAGAGTCATCTTTGATTCCCCCATGTCTTTCATATCTCACATCTAATCTATGGGCAACTGTTGTTTAAAACATAGTCCTCTTAAGCCTAGGACCAAACTAGATATGATAGCTCCCCATTACCAAGACCCCACCCTCTCCTGGAGTTATTATCACCTCTCACCTGAACCACTGAAGCAGTTTCCTGGATTCAACAATTGTCCCCTCCTAGCATGGTCTCCACTCAGCAGTCACAGTTTTCCTTTTAAAAACAAAAGCAGATCATGTGATTACCTTATTCAAGATCTTCCAGTGGATTCCCATCACGCTAATCCCATAAAATCTGAACATTTTACCATGGCTCACGAAGCTCTACTTAACCCTGGTTAACTCACTTTCCTTCTGATTTCCTGCATTCCAGTCATATGGGTATTTCATGATTTTTCAAACAGGCCCAGCTCATTCCTGATCCAAAGCCTTTCAAATGCTGTTGCCTTTGGAATGTCCTAATAAATCTTTGTGCATTTGCTTCCTCACTGCATTCAGGTCTCTGTTCAAGTGTCACCTTCTCAGAAAGGCTGTCCCTTAAGTAGTATGCCTTCATCATTCTGGATCCCCTTGTCTTCTTTAGTTCTCAGCAATTGTCAATTTTTACTTTAATATTATGCATTTATTTGTTGACTTGTTTATTTTCTATCTCCCCACTGACAGATGTAAGCTATATGAGGGCAGGGACTTGATTCATCTTGCTTACTGCTTGAAGAATGTTTTCAGTTGTATGTGGCAGATAAAAGAATGAAAAGTTAGACATCAAGGACATCTGAGTTTTCACATCAATGTGCATTTAGCAGTTCAACAATGTCAGACATCTTTGTTTTACTCACACTAAAGTCTGGCTGATGCAGCTCAAATCTTTTTTTAATTTTTTATTGTTATTCAATTACAGTTGTCTGCTGTTTCTCCCCATCCCTCCACCCCACTCCAGCCGAACCCACCTCCCTCCTCTGCCTCCACCCTCTCCCTTGATTTGCAGCTCAAATCTTCACATCCTTACCCAACCACATCAGAGCAGAAAGAAAAAACTTTATCCCCTCATGTTTCTGGAATTTTTTTCAGAAGCCTTGCCAACTTCCCCTTTTATATGATTGTCCAGATGAGGTCGGGGCCCACTCCTAACGAAAAGTGGAATAAGATGATGTGGACTAAACCTCATCAGTCATGGTTTCTCTCTGGAGAGGAGAACAAGCCCATGTTCCTGGAGACCCAATTCCCTAGTATATGCACAAACTGGGGTCCTGAAATCAAGGAAGGAGGGGTATTGTCTATTGGGTAAAAAACCAAGAATGTCTGCCACAATGCTGCACCTCAGCACCTAGAACAGGACCTGGCTCAGAACAAACGCTCAGTCAATACATGCTGACTGAAGGATGGAATCTGTGTGCCTTTGTAGACTAAATGTGATACAGACACAGGACCTGACAATACACACAATTATACTGTAAAAATGTGCTTGCTTTGGCCTAGTCTCACTCTCTCTTATAGCAGCCCTGTGAGGTCAATACCTTTTTAATTATTTATTAAAGAAAATTAGAGCTCAGAGAGGTTCACTGAACTGGGCAAGTTCACTCATCCAAGAAGCAGGTAAGGGGATCAACCCATGGAGCAGTTCCAAAAGTGCCAGATATTACATTCAAGAACAAGGGAGTAATTGATGATGACAGCAGGATCAGGCCAGGAACACTTGCTTTAATGAAAGCCTACAGTGTGTCAAGGCTTTTAAAAATAGTGTATGATTCCTTGTGCATACCTATTAGGATGGAGAAAGCATTATCCCCATTTAACAGATTAGGAAATTAAGACTCAGAAGAGTCAAATAATTTGCCCAAAGACACGTAGTTACAACAGATCTGAACCCAAAACAGACTTCAAAAGCTATGACCCACTCAGGAGGAACAAAAATAAAGGTCTTAGGTGCCAAAGTGATTTTCAATAATAATAAAAACACCTGTGAACCCAAAACAGAGTTCAAAACCTGTGTTCCTTCTACCTGAAGAACCAACACAAGGGAAAGAATTGAACAGGTAGTTCTTTCTTTGAGGTGGGAGAGAGGGAGAAAGGATGAGTGAGAGGACATAGAAAATTTGAGCCCAATAGGGAGAATTTCAAAAATCTCATGCAGATGACCTCAATCTTTTCAGGAAAGTAGCATCCAGTCATCTGTATGATGAATTTCAGACTTTAAAATGGAAACAATTTGGGGTGAACAGCAGGAAAAGTGAGATGGTGATCAATTTGAGAGAAATTATGAAGATTGTAAGCAGCAGGTGGGCCCAAGGGGCTGAGGCTTTGCATAAGGTCAGTGAATCAGGAAGGCCAGTGGGAGGTCCAGTGAAGAAGAGGGTGATTGGGACAAGGCAGGGACAAATGTCAAAGACTGGGTCAATGCCTGATACTGCATTTCCTGTTGGTGAGGAGGGCAGAGATTTTTAAAGACCAGATACCCAGGTTTCATATCTGGAGCAATGACATCTGTTTATGGAGCAGAGTGAACAGAAAGGAGGTTTTGTATACAAAGGAAGGAGGATCCTGCTAAATATCAAGAAAGGGGCTGTTCCAGGGCCAGCCAGTGTGCTAAGCAGGGCAGGGCTAGATTGAACTGGATCTGTTTATATGACCAGAAAGGATCCTGGGGGAATCTGGGGGAACAGAGCCAACAGGATCTCAGTTGGCTCTGTCCTCAGTTAGACAGAGCCAACTGATACTGGCAGACCAGCCATAAGTGTTGGGACAGGGACTGGGACTTGCTGTGTTCCTTACCAGCCCCAGGGCTACAATTTCAACTTCTCTAAAGCTTATTTGTCAGATGTGTGGTCCAACCCTGGAAGTCAGGTAGAGGAGGCTGAGAAAAGGTCCTCACAGCACGATCAGGATCACCCAGCTCAGGGTCAAATGATGTAGATGCAAACACTTATCCCCTGCCCATGCCAACTCCAGTGTCTCTCCCTTCAGGGCCAATGAGCTCAATGGTACGCTCTGGCCCAGATGGAAAAGAAGACCAGTCTAGAGTTCTGAGACAAAGCAGCCATGAGTTGGGGCCAGAATCTACTGAAGCCAGCTGTGCAGAGAGAGGAGGAGCAAATAAGGCCCCTAGGGATACAGAACAGATAGAGATGGACACAGGGCAAGGCCACCAAGGTGAAGCTTGAAGACCTGAGCCGCTGTGTCCTTTTTAATCATGGCAACATACTTTATTTGCTGGTGAGGTGCTATATAAAGATGTATGAGATCTTGAGTATACAACTGAAAAGGGAAATGCAAAATTCAGGAAAGTGGCCCATTCTTTGATGGTTTCTCTGGCCTGAGGAGAGATTTGCCAGAGCAGACCCTTTGTGATTGCTCCTTTCACATCACAGGGAGCAGTAGACCCTTGGATTTGCTCAGTGATTAAGGGACTGACACACTATCTTCCCACCACTTTTTCACCCAAGTATTTTCCTTGATTAATGAGATGGCTTTAATCCATAAGTGGCCCATGATGGCTTTGAGACATACTCATGCCAAGCTGAAAGTGCTGCTCATGAGAAGGTGGTGCTTTACCATGTCACCTTGCTGCACACAGCTACACACCCCACCCCAGACACTCCCTGCCAGACCTTTAATAGCCTGTGCATCTGGGGAAGAGAAACTCTGTTCTTGGTCTTTCCTCTGCAACTCTGTGGCCACCATTCTGCCTGAGTTTCCCTTTCACAGACTTAGGCTGGCCTTGAACATAACAACAATGAAGTTTATCTCCTTTATTCAGCCACTCATTTACTCACCTATCCCACCACTGAATGGCCACAGGAACTTAGATGAGCTACTTTATCTCGCTGTTAAAACAGAATGATGTGAGAATTAAATCAGCAAAGGCATAGATATAAATTAATCATTGTCATTTACTAAAACATTTACAGAAATCAACTCTGGCAGAACACTTTACAGGGTGCAAAGAAGAATGGTAAATGAGATCTGTGTTTAAACTATTTGGTGCTGGAGAGGTCTGTAGCACTGTCCCTCTGTATTTATCTCTATAGTTTATTACCTGTAAAAATATTTTTAATTAAAGCATTTCTTCTAGAAATCTAGGAATTCTTTCTATTCTCTTGGATCATGAGCTCTATGTCAATATGACTTCTTTTTCCCTTGGATAAAAGTGTCTATCCAAACATGGGGAGGAAGACGTAATGAAAGGAGTGGTGCTCATTGTCTGGGGTTTTTTTTCCCTTTAAGTTGTTGAAAAGAAAGTCTTTCTAAGAACAATGACAGGGAAGTCCCAGTTTTAACAGTGCAGACCCAGCATGCTGTATCTGACCAAAGATGGTGACACCTGCTGGCCATCTCTGAAACTACATCCAACCTTCGCAGTCGTGAAATTGCCACAGTTCTTTTGTCAGGGTGACCTTGAGGGCTACTCGGTGAGCAACCCAAATTAAGGTGACTGTTTCTTAGAAACTAAAAAGAAAAACAACATATTTTTAGAAGACAGCATGGAGTAGTAACTAGAGCCACATCTGAGTTTCAACTCCAGACTCTGCCATTGAGAAGCTGGGTATTCTCTGGCAAGTTACTTAGCCCATACGAACAGATTTCCTCATCTGAACAAGAATCCTGATATTCTCATTCAGCCAAATGTAGATGATGTGAAATTCTGGATGTGCTAGCTTGGTATGTGGCCAGTCACCAGCACATCACATACACAAGGTAAAGTGTCGTAAAATACACTTTCCCCTCTGAAATGAATGGTTCCTTCTACACAGTGTCAAAACAGAATTCTTGTTCAAACAGCAGGAAAAAGTATAAAGGTACCAAAATATATTGATCTTTTTCCTTTAAAATATTTTACGTATGAAATGTAATAGGAGTAATGGTAATTCATGAGTAATCGCAAAAAATTGTTTTGGGTGCTATTTTATATTATTTATATTTGGTATAATAATTTATATAATAAAATATAATATTTTATTGATGTGGTATCTTGATTGATCATAATATTTTTTCTAGCTCACTTCGCAAATTCATTTGTTAGGTCATCAAAATTTATAGTTAACTTCTAAAAAATAAATTTTTAATTGAAAGTGACGACAGTTGCTCTTGGCAAGATCACGAATAATTTTTGATAATTATAAATTTTGATAGGGATCTTTCTGCTGATGTAACTGTTACTAGAGCTAAGACTATTTTAAAGCTTGTGATAACATGAGGATGAATTTCTCATAAATTATTTCATAATATAAATTGTAGTACATCTACAACTGATAATTCTTAAGGAACAATTTTTTTTAACTTTGCTTTGATCATTTACACCATTACAGATATTCCCATTTTCCCTTCTTTTACCCACCCCCCTGCTCCCCCTTCCCTCAGGCCAACACCACACTGATATCTATGTCTATGAGCTATGCGTATATGTTCTTTGGCTAATCCCTTCACCTTATTTTATCCAGCCCCTCCTCCCTCTTTGCCTCCGACAGCTGTCAGTCTGTTCCGTATGTCCATGTCTCATTTCTATTTTGTTCATTAGATTCCACATGTAAGTGTGATCATATAGTATTGTCTTTCTCTAACTGGCTTATTTCATTTAGCAAAATAATCTCCAGGTCTATTCCTGCTGTTGCAAAAGGTAAGAGTTCCCTCTTTTTTAAGGCCATGTAGTATTCCATTTTATAAATGTACCACAGCGTTTTTTTACCCACTTGGGCTGTTTCCACATATTGGCTATTGTAAATAACACTACTGTGAATGTAGGGGCACATAAATTCTTTCAAATTGGTGTTTCAGGATTCTTGGGATCCTCCCAGAAGTGGAATCACTGGACCAAAAGACAGTTTCATTTTTAATTTTTTGAGGAAACTCTGTACTGTTTTCCACAGTGGCTGCACCAGTCTACATTCCCACTAACAGTGCTTGGTTCCCTTTTCTCTACATCCTCACCAACACTTGCCCTTTGTTGATGGTAGCCATTCTGGCAGGTGTGAGATCATATCTCATTGTGGTTTTACTTTGCATGTCTCTGATGATTAGTGATGTTGAGCATTTTTTCATATGTCTGTTGGCCATCTGTATGCCCTCTTTAGAGAAGTGTCTATTCCAGTTCTTAACCCATTTTTTAATTGAAGTATATGTCTTCATGGTGTTGAGTTGTGTAAGTTCTCTATATTTTGGAAATTAACCCCTTACCATATGTATCACTGGTGAATATGTTCTCCCACAAAGTGAGTTCCCTTTTCATTTTGTTGATGTTTTATTTTGCTGTGCAGAGGCTTTTCAATTTGATGTAGTCTCATTTATTTATTTTTTCCTTTGTTTCCTTTGCCTTAGGAGATGTATCAGAAAAAGATACTGGTATGCAAGATGTGGTTTTACTGCCTATGTTTTCTTCCAGGATTTTTATGGTTTCATGACTTAATATTTAAGTCTTTTATCCATTTTGAGTTTATTCTTATGTATGGTGTAAGTTGGTGGTCTACTTTCATTTTTTGCATGTACCTGTCCAATTTTCCCAACATCATTTATTGAAGAGACTGTTTTTACTTTATTGTATGCTCTTGCTTCCTTTGTCAAATATTAATTGACCTATAGGCATAGGTTTATTTGTGGGCTCTTTGTTCTATTCCATTGATCTATATGCCAGTTCTTATGCCAGTACCAAGATGTTTCAATTACAATGGCCTTGTAATATTGTTTGATATTGTGACTTCTCCAACTTTGTTCTCCTTTCTCAAGAGCTAAGGCTCTTTGGGACAATTTTTGGTTCCATATAAATTTTTGGAATATTTGTTCTAGATCTGTGAAATATACCATTGGTATTTTAGTAGGAATTCCATTGAATCTACAGATTGCTTTGGGTATTATGGACATTTTAATGATGTTACGTCTTCCAATCCATGAACACAGTATATGCTTCCATTTATTTGTATCCCCCTCAATTTTGTTCTTCAGTGTTCCATAGTTTTCTGAGTACGGGTCTTTTACCTTCCTGATTAAATTCATTCCTAGGTACCTTAGTTTGTTTTGATGCAATAGTAAATGGGATTGTTTTCTTAGTTCCTCTTTCTGATAGTTCATTATTGGTGTATAAAAGGAACATTTTTTGTAAAAAGATTTAACTCTATATAATTCAGTTTTATGTAAGTCTCATAATTTTAAATGTGAACTTATGCAATGGCATTTTTAATATTTGCTCTGACATTTCCTGTAACTTGTACAAGTTGAACAAGAAACTGAAAGTGACTTCATGATTTGTATATAAGACACCTACTTACACATTATAAGAAAAAATTATTTTTGAAATTGTGTTCCTTGTTAATAATTGTTTCATTTAAAGCTTCATATGAAAATAGGATCTTTTTGTTGAGTTTGACAATCTTTCATCTTAATTTCTATTTCTAAGCCTGTGAATATTTGCTTTATCATGTTGCCTCAGTTTTCAAAACCAGATATTTTACAGGCCTTGAAGAACTTCAATAATGTCTTGATATGCTTTATTGCAATGTCTATTTGCATCTTTATTTTGTAATAAGAGTACACATTTTTAGCAAAGAAAATTACTGCCAGAGAGTGGGCAGTTTTTGTCCTTGAGTTTTGGCCAGAAAGTTCATATTTGTGCAGATGCCACAGGGAGGGGTCTGGAGGCTGATGAGGAGGCGCCTCACACGGGAGCCCCAGAGCTGCCCTCATGCAGAAGCCATCTCTCTCCTGCATCACAACTACTCTTCCAACACTGCTGCTTGTGCCACTATCACCACTGTTCAACTTAGTCATTCAAACTTGGGTACTTTTCATAACAGCAAGCACTATTAATAATTATACTGGGGAACCAGTGTAACCTGGACTCATCCGGTATAACCTG
Organism: Desmodus rotundus; assembly: GCF_022682495.2. Classification (NCBI taxonomy): domain Eukaryota; kingdom Metazoa; phylum Chordata; class Mammalia; order Chiroptera; family Phyllostomidae; genus Desmodus; species Desmodus rotundus. The sequence continues at coordinate 66,307,103 of NC_071390.1, forward strand.
GGACATTTGGTTAAACTACTTGTCAAGTACAAAAGAGTCACAGTTCCTTGACTACTCATTTTGAGTGATTGTTACTTCTGCTTCAGACCAACCATTCACAGTAGTGAACATAGCTAGGAGCTGCTTCATGTCAGAAATTTAAACTACAAGATCTCATCCAGTTCCTCTCTGTCTATATCTCTCCTGCATGCCTTCATGTACATTGACAACCATTCTTGGTCCTAAAGAACAGAAAGTCCTTGCTCCCTATGTGAATTGGGTCCCAATGTACTGGTCCTCTTCCAGCTTCACTGTCCTTCCTGACCATCCTGGACTCTGAAGTTCTAACCCTGATCCTCTCAGGAACATGTTCGTCTTCCTTGCCCTCCATCTCTGCTTTCAACATGCCCAGGAACACCCCAGGTCCCAGATACACACTTCCACGTGTCTCTTTCTCTACTTGGGTTGACAGGGATTCTAGAGAAATGCCCACAACTCACCATTTACTCAGCACTCTTAAACATCTTCCCCTGGGTCTATAGGCTGTAGAATTGTTTGGAGTGGGGAGAAATCTAGTGCCTTGGCTAGTCCCCTCAGGGGGAATTTGTTTCTGTTTGGTTGGTTTTTTTGTTTGTTTTTTATGATTAAGATCGCTGCCCTTGAGCTAAGCTCTTCATATTGGCTTTCTCTTTGGCTTGCCTCTTTAACCCCTGTCCACTCTCTCCCCCAGGGCTGCAAACCTCTGAAACAATGGATAAATTCTACATCCTATATCCTGATGCCCAAACCTGCTGTGACTACAGAGTGAACCAAGTACGTGCATCCAATGTCAATTTGTGTGGTTCCATCTCTAAGTATGTGGTATGTGCCCTCACAAGAAGATCCTAATGGGATGGACCCTATTTATCTCTGTCACACTCTTCCTTGGTAGACCTTGCTTGATTGTTTGGTGATAGAACCTCATGCCATGCTCTGCCTTTGAGAAGACAATATTTGTGACATCCTATTATTCCCTCTGATTATAAGGGAAGTTCTGCTCTCTGCTCTGCATAAGCTGACAATTACCAAGTAAACTCTGGCTTTCCAAAGAAATAGAAAACTGCAGAGGGGATGGAGACGAGCAGGCCTAGGTCTGGATTTGAAACCTTTTCCAGTTTTTATGACCTAGCAGCCTCAGCAATGAATTCTCCCCTATTTAGCCTGGATTGCTTATCTCTCAAGCATGAGTTGGAGTGTGGACTATCTCAGGTTCGGGGAAGGAATTCTCACTGTCTTCCCAGTGTAGTTGTCTTTCATTTAAGAGGGCCACAACTCGAACAACTTGAAGGGTTGTAGCACTTCCCTCTGTTCTCTTCTTAGCCCCACAAGGCCTGAGCTAGAAAGGCTAATGTAGCTAAGTCAACCCTCATCTGATAATTAATCCTGCTGGGTTTTGGCAAGGAGGGCAATGAAACTTACCTTCAGAAGCAAAGCTGTCTTTGTCTGGGAATTTGCTTCAGGAACAGGATAAAGGAGCTGTTGAAAATTCAGACACCAAATAGTGAAAACAAGGAAAAACCAAGATGGAGGTGTAGGTAGACACAGTGCGCCTCCTCGCACAACCAAAAGAAGGACAACAATTTAAAAACAAAAAACAACCAGAACTGACAGAAAATCTAACTGTATGGAAGTCCAACAACCAAGGAGATAAAGAAGAAACATTCATCCAGACCAGTAGGAGCGGTGGAGACGGGCAGCGGGGGCAGACAGGACACGGGGCAACATGGCTGGACTCAGAGACTGGTGGATTGTGGAACCAACAGGGCAGGCAGTGCGGCCACTAGCAGACCCCCCCCCCCCCCCCGGCCCCACATTCTCACGTAGATAAACCGGGAGGAATGGCAGGGGAGCGAAACAGTCTGCGCAACCCAGGGCTCCAGCTCTGGGAAATAAAGCCTCAAACCTCTGATTGAAAACACCCGTGGGGGTTGAGGCAGCAGCAGGAGAAACTCCCAGCCTCACAGGAGAGGTCAGTGGAGACCCACAGGAGCCTAGAGCGTGCACAAGCCCACCCACTTGGGAGTCAGCACTAGAGGGGCCCGATTTGATTGTGGGTAGCAGAGGGAGTGACTGAAATCCGGCAGAGAGTGGAGCAAGTGCCATTGCTCCCTCTTGGCCCCTCCCCCACACACAGCGTCACTGCACTGCAACCAGCATTACCCCACCCTGGTGAACACCTAAGGCTCCACCCCTTTACATTAACAGGCACACGCTGGGACAAAAAAAAAAAAAAAAGGCCCAAATGAAAGAACAGATCAAAGCCCCAGAAATAATTCAACTAAGCAGCGAACAAAGTAAGATAGCCAACCTATCAGATGCACAGTTCAAAACACTGGTAATTAGGATGGTCACTGAAGGAAACTGGGACTCAAATCAATGGTGTGGACCAGAAGGAAGAAAGAAACATCCAACCAGAAAAGAATGAAGCAACAAGAATTTGGAAAAATGAGGAGGGGCTTAGGAACCTCCAGGACATCTTTAAACATTCCAACATCCGAATTATAGGGGTACCAGAAGGAGAAGAGGAAGAACAAAAAATTGAAAACTTATTTGAACAAATAATGAAGGAGAACTTCCCTAATCTGGCAAAGGAAATACATTTCCAGGAAGTCCAGGAAGCTCAGAGAGTCCCAAAGAAGCTGGACCCAGGGAGGAACACACCAATGCACATCATAATTACATTACCCAAGATTAAAAGATAAGGAGAGAATCTTAGAAGCAGCAAGACAAAAGGAGAAAGTTACCTACATAGGAGTTCCCGTAAGACTGTCAGCTGATTTCTCAAAAGAGACCTTACAGGCAAGAAGGGGCTGGCAAGAAGTATTCCAAGTCATGAAAGGCAAGGACCTACATCCAAGATTACTGTATCCAGCAAAGCTATCATTTAGAATGGAAGGGAAGATAAAGTGCTTCTCAGATAAGTTCAAATTAAAGGAGTTCATCATCATCAAGTCCTTATTATATGAAATGTTAAAGGGTTTTATCTAAGAAAAAGAAGATAAAAAATATGAACAGTAAAAATGACAGCAAACTCACAATTATTAACAACCACACCTAAAACAAAAACAAAAGCAAACTAAGCCAACAACTAGAGCAGGAACAGAACCACAGAAATGGAGATCACATGGAGGGTTATCAACAGCAGAGTAGGAGGGGGAGAGAGAGGGGAAAGGTACAGAGAATAAGTAGCATAAATGGTAGGTAGAAAATAGACAGGGGGAGGGTAAGAATAGTGTAGGAAATGTAGAAGCCAAAGAACTTATAAGTATGACCCATGGACATGAACTATAGGTGGGGAATGTGGGGGGGAGGAGGTGGGCAGGATGGAGTGGAGTGAAGGGGGGAAATGGGACAACTGTAATAGCATAATCAATAAATATATTTAAAAAAAAGAAAAAGAAAATTCAGACACCAGAGTTTACATTAACCTCTGCTTTCTAGAAGCAAGAACATCTCATGATCAAAGGGGCTCAGATCAGCTCTGAAGCCAGGGACATAAGACAAATCCTACTTTGGCAAGGAAGTGGCACGGGAATACCTCTCTTAGCAGCACTTTTGTTGTCTGAGGGGCTAAAAATCCTGCCACCTGCAGGTAATGACTTTTCACTCTGTGGTGATGCCAAAATCTCCTTCTTTTACCCCAAAACACCATAACGAGCCTTTTTAAATTTAGCTGAGAATGGGTATAGCTTTTGGCAGAGGGAATTCATTGCAGTTTCCCTGTCAAAAGGTTCATTTGTGGAATACCAGCTAATCTAGCATCGCATTAGCTCTGGGTTTACATCTGAAGGTGGGTGGGGTGCTGAAGCTCTAGAGGTAGAGAGGGAGATGGAGGTAGAGAGAAAATAGATCTGGAGGTAGAGATGGAGATGGAGAAGAAGGTGGAGGTGGAGATAGAATTGGAGATGGAGGTAGAGTTGGAGGGGGAGATATAAATAGAGATGGAGATGGAGATGGAGGTAGAGGTGAAGATAGAGTTGGAGATGGAGGTGGACATAGAATCAGAGATAGAAATAGAGATAGAAATGGAGGTGGAGGTGGAGACAGAATTGGAGATGGAGGTAGAGAAAGAGAGAAAGATGAAAGTGGAGATAAAAATGGATTCTTCCTAAAACTGCCAAGGGACAAAGACCTGGATTGGGGTGCTGTCTTCTCTCCACCACAAGGCCTGGACAAATCTTCTGCAGGCCGTAAATTGCAAATGGCAAAATTCCACTGGGTTGGAAGAAATTCTAGGCTAAGAAATTGTAAATGGGCTAGAGGGTCCATGCTGAGAGGTCTGATGGAAAGCCTCTTTCTTAATGTATATTTACTTAAAACAAAACCAGGGTTTTATTTATCAGTTACAGGACTTCAGTAACTTATTTTTTCCCTCACATTCAATTCCATTTATCTTTTTCTCCAGAAGATAAATATTGAATACCTTCAGTATTTGAGTATTGATGGAGAGAAGACAATTTATCAAAGGTATACCTAAGCTGTGGGAGGTAGATGCAGAACATTTGAAAAAAGAGCCAATAAGGTTAAGTAGGAATTAAGAGGGAACTTGTACACAAAAGCTAGTGTGGGGCCGGTTGTCCTGTTCTGTTTGCTGTGAGATTTTTAAAGAATACAAAATATGCTGAATTTCTTAAGGCACTGACTCTCAATCTTGGCTACACATCAAAATCACGTGAGGGATTGTGAGAAACCTACAGAAGCCTGGGCTCCTCTCCAAAACTCTGAAGAAGGATCTCCAGAAGTGGAGTCCAGCATGAATAGTTAAAAAATTTCCCAAGGTAATTTGAATAAGCAGACTAACTTGAGAGCTATGTTCTAGAACAGACAGACTTCCTTTAATTGCACTTACTTTGTTGAGATTCACAGATGTTGCAGTTTTTACAAATTGAAGTTAAGAACCTCCACCAGCAAAAAGATTACAAGTTGCTTTATTGCAGTGATCTGGAACTGAATCCTCAATATCTCTGAGGTATGCCTGTACTTGGCGTCCTCCTTAAAACACAGACAGCTGGGCCCCATCTCCCAAGGCTTCTAATTTAGCATGTCTGGAGTAAGTCTGAAAATTTGTATTTCCGACAAGTTCCTGGGTAATGCTGATGTTGTTGGTCTGGGGACCACAGTTTGAGAACCAATAGGTTAGAGGAATAAATATTGACTGTTCTGTCCGTGAAAACATGCATGTGTATTCAGTCTACAGACTTGACTAGCTGGTTTGTCTGTCTCTTGTGTGCACCTGGAACCCATGTGCACGTGGGGGTGAAGGGAAAAAGAAAGCTCATGCAAAGAGTGGGGTGCTACTTGTTCAAGTCAGAGAATCACTCACTTCTATCTCCACTTGTTCTGTTCAAGTTGTGACTGAGCAACTCTGGTCATTTTTAGCCCTGTCCTACTCCTGACAAAATAAATTGCAGATCTTTGCAGTTAAAAAAGATAATTTGCAATGTGAGCAACCATTTTTTCCCCGCTTGTGCAACCAGAAACTGAGCTACCCGCTCTGGAGACAGTAGGCTCTACCTTGAAAAAGCTCCAAAGAGCATCCCAGAGTCAGAGGGTGACTGACTGAGCTAAACCTGTTTCTCCTGTGGAGGGAGAATTAGAGTTGATCCAAGGGCCTGGTTGGGAAACTGGATGGGTTGGTTGAAAGCAAGGCTAAAGGAGAAGGATGGTGGTAGAGTGGGAAAGAAAGGATGTATCTTTGGAGATGTACTGCTGCAGGCCTTAGTCAGTAAGTCCCCTCTCCTCCCCACCCTTAGAGTGAGGTCAGGAAACTAAGATGTGAGGTAAAGTTTCAACTTTTATTTTCTGCACCCTTGAAGAGCTAGGTATAAGATCCATCTGACACCTTTGCCAAAGGCTCAACTCCATCAATGTTGGGTGGGGGGCGGAGTTTGTCTGGGGAGAATGACAAGGGAAGAAATGCTCTGGACAGTGTGCAACCTCTTCCTGACCATCCCTCAGGGATCCTGCAGAAAGGGAAGAAGGGGATGCTGCAAGCCACCTTGAGCCAGTTTCTGCTGGAGCCCTGAGGGATGATCAAGAAGAGGTTGCTCCACTCTAATCCATTTCTGTTTCTAAGTACTCCAGGATTTCAAACCTCCTCTTATATTTGATATTATTGATCACTCTTGTCTTCTTGTTTCTTTCTTGTCTTCTACCTCCCTGGCAGCTCCTTCACGGGCTTATCCTCTCTATGGCCATTCCATGCTGAAGTTCCTCAATATTTGACCCTGGCCATCTTCTCTTTTTGTTCACCACCCTCTCCCCCTCAGGCCAAAGCTATCTCACCCTTACCCAAGGCTTGAAGTCATGACTATCTGTCCGTGATTCATCTCTTATACACCTGAGCTCAGCTCTGTATACCCAACTACTTGACATCTCTTTTGAGTAGATGAAAAGCTTTCAAACTACCTGCTTTCATGATTTTTTCACTCAAACCCTGCCCTCTTCCCTTTTCAGTGAACCAGCACCAACATCCATCCTTTACTCACAAGGAGGAAACCCAAGGCTTTTTCCTGATGATTCCCTCTCCTTCACTGTCCACCTAATCCATCACCACCTTCTGCACACTGAAGCTCCTAAATGGTCCTCAGAGTCCTCCTCTTACTGTTTTCATGACCATCGCCCTAGACCAAGCCTCTACCTCTGCCATTTAGGATACTTAAGATGCCATTCTAACCATGCCACCTCCTTTGCAGAAGCATGTAAAGGGCTTTCCATTGCACTTAGGATAAAAACAAACTGTTCAACATGGGTAGATGGCTGCACTAGATTTGGCTCTTTTCCATTCTTTCCAAATTCATTTAATAGCTCCTTCTTCCTTGTTCTTCCAGCAGCACTGGCCTTTCCTCAGTTTTTCCAACTCATTCAATTCCCTTTTCTACCACAGGTCCCTTTTACACCAAGTTACCTCTGTTTGAAATATTTTCTACCTAGTTAAATCTACTCTCAGCTCAAGAGGTATTCCTTAATTAACAATTTCCTGGCTTTATTAATTATATCAATTGGTTTCCTAATACTATATGTATCCATATCAAGTTCCATCAATATTATATTCATTATTCAGCCCTGGCTGGTGTGGCTGAGTGGATTGAGTGCCAGCCTGCAAACCAAAGGGTCACTGGTTCAATTCCCAGTCAGGGCACATACCTGGTTTGTGGGCCAGGTCCCCAGTAGAGGGGTGCTCAAGGGGCAACCACACAGCAATGTTTCTCTTCCTCTCTTTCTCCCTCCTTTCCCCTCTCTGTAAAAATATATTCGTTGATCATTTTGCATTTGTTACTGCTATTATTTGCATATCACAATGGTTAAGTCTGTAAGCTCCATTGTGTTGCTAATGCTAGCACAATGCCTGGCACAGAATCAAGCTAGAGAGAATTATTGGATAAAGAAATAAAGGAAATAAAGAAGCCTGAGAGGGAGCAAGGGAATGGAGAGAGAATAAATAAATGAATGCTCACATCTATGTTCCACTTCGGTATCACTGGAAACTGGCCAGCCAAACAGGAAGATAGTCTATTCAAGGGTGTCCAACCTGGGCCCATTGGCCGTATGCGACCCAGGATGACTATGAATGTGGCCCAACGCAAAATTGTAAATTTACTTAAAACAGTATGAGATTTTTTGTGTGTGTGTGATTACATGTTGCAATGTACTTAATGTGGGGCCCAAAACAACTCTTCTTCTTCACTGTGGCCCAGAGACACCAAAAGGTTGGAATTCACCCTGGAATTCACTGATTTATTCAACAAATATTTCTGTTCATTATTAAAGTAACATACTTTTTTCTGATTATGAAAATAATTGTTCCATTTGGAGACCATGACAAAAGATATCAAAAGTGTAAGAGGAAGAACCAATTCACCTTTTATTCCACAGTCCAATGATGAACTGTTAATATAATTTGGCATATTTCTTTTCAGGTTTTTTCTGTGTATATATAGCATGTAAATAGGATCATTTTATCCATATAAACTTGCTTCTTTCTCTTAATATATTAGGAACATTTTCTTGCCTTAAGAATTCCTTGAACACACCTCATTTACATTGCTAAAATACATTCTATTGCATAGATGTATGTAACTTAGACAAGGACTAGCCAATTTGTCATTTCTATAACTAACATATTTATGCTTTTTGAGGGCCCAGAGATAAATACATAATGCACACACTCTGGTAAGAGGTGGACTTTAGGAAAACGGAAGCAGCTTTATCAGGTGGCTGAAGAGAACTCATTTGCTTGTGGGTTGCTTGGCCCAGGGCAGGTGTTCTCAATGTAACTTGTCGGTCAAGGTAATGAGCTCTTCTGTAAGTGTGTGCCTGCTCCTCGGGCGAGTTTGGCTTCATCGCACCAGCCCTTCAAAGCTTGGGGAGTACAGCACCTGAGGCTTTGGCTCAGACTAGCAGACCGCCCCCGGGCCGTTACACAGCCGCAGGCCACGTGCCACTACGCGCCAGCAGCAGGGCCCCGCCCCCTCTCGCCGCCACGCCCCTCCGCTTCGAGCCCACAGAGGCTCAACCACCGTTCCCAGTCCGGGCAACCTCCGCAAGTCCTCCCGGCCCCTGAGTAACCCCGCCCCCAGACTACTGGCCCCGCCCCCGCAATCCGGGCCCCCGGCTCCTGAGGCGCAGAGGCGTTGCCCTGCGCGATGACGTGACCGGGCGTGCGCGGTGACGGGCCTCGTCTCTGTTACTCAGCGGAGCGACCAGGCCGGACGACGCGGTCGGAAAAGCAGAGCAGTGAGTCGCGCTGGGTAACGGCCGCGGTGACAAACCGGACGGCACCGGCCGTCTCCGGCAAGGTTTCCTGTTGCCGTTCGCTGTGCTGCTGGGTAAGGGCGGAGGACGCCAAAGGACCAGTGGGCCGACAGCCCCGCCGTGTTTATGTTATTGTGCAGCCGCCTTTTCCGCCGTGACCCCTTCGGAGGAGTGGGGGCGGGAGCGCTAGGGCGGGGGGACGCTGCGGCTGGGGGTTGCGCGGGAACAATAGCGGCCCGGGAGGCTGAGGGTCGGCCTGGGGGATTGGGCCTGTGGGATCCCGGCACGCCCCGGCCATTCGACCCCAGTCTGCTGCCACATCTCCGCCTGCCAGTCCTCGCGCGGGTACCTTGTCCACGTCGAGAGTGGGGGATGAAGCGGTGTAGTGGGGGGAGGGAAGGTGGGTGGCAAGTTCTGAAACATTTTGGCAAAGGTGGGGAGTGAGGAGCCTGGGTGGCCTGCCGCGCCCTGGCTACCACCCCCCGCGGTGGGCACCCGCGGGGAGCGCTGGGGTCACCCGGTCCGTACGCCTGCCCACTGTCAATGGGGTTGTTTTGTTTCTCGGTGGTTTCTTTGTGCTAACGTCCTGGGCGAGCGCGGCGCCGAAAAAGGCAGCGGTGGCCTTCAGCTCGGGGCTGTGAGGGAGAGAGCCTCTGCGCTCTTGGCTTGAGCGGGAGGTGTTCATCGTCACGCTCGGACAGCTTCAGTGGTCAGCACCCATTTCTCTTGAGGGTCACTTGCTGGTGACCTTTTGACTTTTTCACGCTTCCCTCCCTCCCACCCACCCACACACACATCGCTTTGTGGTGTTTTTGTGTTTCCAATCCTTAGGTGGTAAGTCCTAGTCCATTTTAAAGTATTTTGGTTAATATTTTTTCATTTTAATTTCTGAAAGTTCTTTATCAGATCTTTACTGTGAACTTAATAACATGCTGAGTGCCTAATAACAGATAATGTCCAATTGTTACTATTTTTACCTCTGAAATTCAGTGATCTTTCCAGTAGAATTCTGGTCTGTCAGTCCCTTGTGTTTTAACAAGTATCTTCTTGGCCATTTGAACATCTGTTTCATTCATTCTTCGATTCATTTATTCAGCAACTGTTCGGTACTGTATCTTGATGGAGATTCTTAACCATGGTTGCTGGTGCTAATTCAAATGCCAACGGGAATACCCAATTTGGGGTGCACTGAAGAAGGAAACTTAATATATTGAGTGCAAACAGCTCAATAGTGTTACAGTGGGCTGTGAAAACAGCACAGCTGTAGAACATCTCTGGGGCGAGGCCCCTTTCCTGATGGTCTGCTGGGCTCCCCATTCAGGGTGTCAGCTCATCTGGAGAGAGACAGTCTTCAGTCTTGACCTTGAGCCGGGGTGGGGGAAGCTGGCTTATCTGGACAGAAGTTTCCTCCTCTGGTCCCTGATTGGTCCATCCTCATGCAAATGAGGGCTCAGAACTGTGGCACTTTGATTGGTCCAAAAGGAACTGTCCTGATTGGTCAGAGTAGAGTGGCTCTGGTTGATTAGAGCTGTGCAGGTTGGGGAAAGTCTCAGTACTATTTGTTGGGATAGGATTCCAGGAACTCCTTTATAAGGGCTGGCTTAAATGGCAGAAGTACACTGCAGGCAGGCAGTAGTGCAAAGGGAGGCTTCTCTGCAAAAGTGCAGTTTATATGAGAGGCTCCTGTGCAGAAATGGCCGCTAGGCTTCTGCTTTTTAAAATTTGAGCCCAGTTAGCCACCAGGAGACTTTCTTAGTAGGTAACTCCCCCCCCCCCAGGGTTTACAAGAGTTTGAGGGTAAAAAAAATCCTTTAATGGAAAATGATGCTTTAAAATGCAATAGATATACCTAGTTTTAAATTGAATTTATTGGCGTGATATTGGTTAATAAAATTATATAGGTTTCAGGTATACCATTCTATAATACATAACTGTATATTGTTTCCTACCCCAAGTCGTCTCCTTCCATTACTGTTGATTCCCCCTTTACCCTCTTCTACCTCCCCACACCCCAATTTCTCTTCAGTAATCACCATACTGTTGTCTGTGTCTATGAAGGTTTTTTCCCTTAATTCTTCACCTTTAATTCTAGCCCCTCAAACCCCCTTCCCTCTGACAGATTGCAGTCTCTTCTCTGTATCTATGAGTTTATTTCTATTTTGCTTGTTAGTTTATTTTGTTCATTAGATTCCGTATATAAGTGAAATCATATGGTACTTGTCTTTCTTTTACTGGCTTGTTTCACTTAGCATAATACTTTCCAGGTCCATCCATGTTGTCACAAGAGGTAAGAGTTCCTTCTTTTTTACGGCCAAGTAATATCCCATTGTAATCCAAAAGAATATACAAGATGCACCCCTTGTTTGTTGCATCATTATTTATAATAGCCATGGTTTAGAAGCAGCCCAACTGACCATCAGTAGATGAGTGGGTAAAAAGGCTGTGATACATTTACACAGTAGATGTACTTTTAAAATAAGGTGTTATACAGGGTAGGGTAAAAGTAGGTTTACAGTTTTGAGTAGTTAAAACATAGAGTTTATTCTTACATTATTCTTTATTAATTAAATTGTATTATTTTCCATATGAGCAACTGTAAGTCTGCTTTTTGCCCAACCTGTATAAGTGATTGTGTTAAAGAAGATATAGTTTTAGTCTGGATCATTTTACTATCCCTTAGTAATAGATCTGGAACTTTTAGTGTAATGTTATATAGAAAGTAGTTAGATTTGGTCTAAATGTACAACAGCTTCTACTTAACTTCCAAATTTAATTTTTCAGTCTTACAGTCTTATAGCCTTATAGTCTGTTGTAATGTTTGCCTCAGATTTTCCAGCTGTGGGTTAAGCCTAGGATGTCAGATGCTATAAGTGAACACGTTTAGTTCCATGCCTGAAAAAAGGAAGCAGTCAAAATGGGACTTCTTTAAGGACATGCTTGTCTTGCACATGTGTCTCCAGCCCCTAGCTTGAAATATTAGTAAGTGTTCAATAAAAGCCAGGTTGGTGAAAAGCTCTTTACAATTAACAGTATTTAAAATCAAATCTTTTTAAAAAAGAAAATTTAATGTTCTATGTAAAGTTTTGGAAACCTCATGCAAATTGTCACTTCCAAATGGCTAAATAATCAGTTCATATATATTATCTGTCATGGCAGCAGTAGCTTTTGAATTACTTCATTATCAATCATGTTTTTATCACTTTTAAACCATTCACTATCCTAAAATAAAACCTTGTCTAAAATGTGTCTGCATATTATCTCCCTCCTGCCTTCCCTCCTTCTCTCCCCCCCACTCTCTCACACACACACACATAGTGATATTTCAACAGGGATCTAAAATGGTTGCATTTATCCTTTTGTGAATATTATGTGAAAAGTTTCTGATGATTCCTTTAAGTGGAAAAGTTAGAACAAAGAAAACAAACTGCATAAAAGTTTTATTAGAAATGTTTAATTTCCAAAAATATGTTAGAAATGGTTAATTTTAAATTCTTCCGCCCTGGCTGGTGTGGCTCAGTGAATTGAGTGCTGGCCTGGGAACCAAAAGGTCAATGGTTTGATTCCCAGTCAGGGCACATGCTTGGGTTGTGGGCCCAGTCCCCAGTGAAGGCCGTGTGAGAGGCAACCACACCTTAATATTTCTCGCTCTCCCTCCCTTCCCCTCTGTAAAAATAAATGGATAAAATATTTTTAAAAATTCTTAAAAATTTTTTTTTGAATAAAAGCTTTAAAAAAAAGAAAAAAGATTCTAAAAAAGATCTTTTTTAAAGATTTTATTCATTTAGTTTTAGATAGGGGTGGGAGGGAGAGAGAGAAATATCAAGGCGTGGTTGCCTCTCAACATGGCCTCTGCTGGGGACCTGGCCCACAATCCAGGCATGTACCCTGACTGGGAATTGAACTGGCGATCCTTTGGTTTGTAACCCACGCTTAATGCACTGAGCTACGCCAGCCTTAAGAAATGGTTAATTTTAAATTCTTTCTTTTACTATTTTCCGTGGGTTTTTAAAAATTACAGCATTGTAGAGATACAATTTACATACCATAAAATTTACCCTTTTAGATGTACATCACTACTGATTCCAGAACATTTGCATTACTCCAAGAAGAAATCCTCATACCCTATAGCAGTCATTCCCTATTCCTCTCTAACTAATGTTTAAAGGTAAAGATAGCATTAATTCTGTCAGTAGGTATATTCCATTAATATGCTTGGAAAGGGCTCCCTTTAAGTTTCCTGGTAGAATTAGATCTTGGGAGAAAGGCCACTCTGAAAGGAAATTAGTTTAAGAATAAATTCTACCCAGAATCTTAACCATGTGCTCAATGCCTAATGTTATGGAAATGACCTTGTGAAGATACTGAATGCTCAATGAAACAACTTGAAGTAGTTAAGTCACTAGTCAAATTGTCCTAGTTGTAATTCTTGTTAGTCTACTTTGTCATTAAATTGAGTTTTGACACATTTCAGTCATTTAGATGAGTTGCTTTTTTGCACCTGTAGAAGTATTATGTCTGACATTAAGATGCCAGCTCTCTAGAGGTCTCTGGTCGGGTCAGTGGTATGGATAATAGCATTTCTGATTCATGTAGTGCAGGGAAGTCTTTATAGCCACATAGCTTTTAGATATGAATCATTTACCTATTTCAGTGATTTGTGATGCTTACTGTCTTAGCATGAACTTCTTAGATGAAAATTTAGAAGCTTTGTCTTCTTACTCTAATGCAGATTAACTTGAACTCTGATTTCAGAAATGAGTTCTGAGTCAATAGGCTTTACTACTTAAACAGTTACAGGAATATTGAAATAAGAGTTACTGTATCATTTAGGGCAGTAGGTGGAGTTGGCAGATAGGAATCATACCTGTCATCTGGACTTTGTCATCAACAACCTCTGGAGCTTTCAACAAGTTGTTTAACCTTTTTGGGTTTAGAACTCTGAGACTGTTGGAACTTTTTTTTTTTAATGGGAAGATTGTTCCCTAGATAGGTGGTTCTTCAGAAAATATACTAGGCCAAAAAGAGCCTTGACAAGAATCCCATGTCAAGAATAGCAATGAAATTTAGGCTTTTTATAATTTTCAGAAGCAGAGTAAATTGTTGAGTCAAATATTTTCTCTAATATTAATACTCATAAAACAAATAAAAAGCTTCACTGTAAGCTGGGAGTTCTTCCGTGGATAGATTTTATGCATTCCACAGCTCTATGTTTACTAACAAGACTCTGCTGTCAGAGACTTAGTGGAAGATGTGAAAATGAAAGTTTAGTAGCCTTAAGAAGTTTATGATCAGGGATGGGACTTAAGACATAGTGAAATAGTGAATTTATATTCTTTTAAAAGATTTATGAGAGGTCTTCCCCCAAACAAACATCTACCACTAATCTCTGGGCAGGCTAAAGTTCATTGCAATTTAGTATTTAAAATTATATGTGAGTGTGATAAGGCCTTTTAGAAAACTTACTAGCTGCCATTCTTTTTCAAGGTGGTGGGGTATAGCACACTATAGCAAATATAGCAGAATATATGGTGTATCCTGTTACTCTTTGCTTAAAATCTGCCAATTCTTTAGAAAGTTAAGCCCAAACTTAAAAGTGGTTATTAGCATGGGCTCTAGGGTCAGCCCTGAGTTCCAATCCATGCTCCTAATCCAACTAACTATATGGCATAAGCTAGTTAGGTTACATGACATCTTTTGACCTGTTTTGTTGTCTGTCAGATGAGAATAATAATAGCACATAATCAGTCTCACAGGGCTGTGAGGTTTAAATAAGGTACTACATGTCCAATGCCTGTAACACTAGATGTAAGGAATTTTAGCTATTGTTACCACTTATTATTTTTAACTTAGAAAAAATGCAAAATGCCACGTAAATTTAAAACCAATTTGATGTACAGTATACATTCACATTCTCCAGAATATGCCCATTGTTTCCCTCTGCATCTCTGAGGAGTTTTATTTAAAATTTTGTCTCATCTAATCCGAATTGCCTGAAATGATTTAACATTTGGGCCAATGATCCTCTCTGCCTTAAAAATTGGAACTGTTCCAAAGCATATGTTAAAAGTAAATGTTTTTACCTCATTCTCTGATATAACGTTTGGTGAGTTGTTTTGGTTTTTTTTTTTTTTTTTTTTTTTTTTGTCACTTTACCTCTTCCTATTGCAGAGAATCGTATAAGCTTTCTTCAGTTTATTTTGATAGATATCTAAAGGAATGGGAAACCAGGAATGGGAAACATGAGAATAGCGTTATCATGTGCCCATATTTTAAGAAAATGGAATGCTCTCTGATCTTTTAAATTTAATCTTACTGGGATCTTTGATTCTATACGAAGATTGCACATTTATCAGAGACCTGGTAACAACACCAGTTCATTAAGCATTTTCTAGAGGTCTAGAAAAATGAGGGAGGTAACATGTAGAAATATTATCTTTTTTATGTTTTTCTAAGTTTTCTGTGCAGTGTTTCTATTATAGCAATACATCAAATTTCTTGCTCCTTGAGACAACTATGAAATGATGGTGGGTTTGCACAGGAAATATTTATTGAGACTCAATATTAATAGGTATTAAGTGAAGTGAGGGCCAGTCAATTTCTACTTTCAGTGAGCATAACTTTAAGACAGATAAGGACAAACATTAAGTGCATTTATGTTCTAACAAAATGAACCAAATATTGTTAGGCATTTTATTAGGAATTTCTTTAGTCATCAGGCCTGATAGGTGGACATTGGGGCATTTGGGAACATCCAAACTATGCATCTCTGATTACTGAGAGGCCCAAGCCCAGCGTATTTCTGGAGGCCCTAGAAAAGAAAAAAACAGCTCTTCCTTTTAAATTATACTTACTAGAGAAACCACAAAAAATATGTCTTCTCCTAATTTCTGTTTAAAGTTTAAAGTGTGGTACAGATTAGTCTAAATCATAAGAAAAGGCGAACCTTGTAGTCACCTCAGATCTATTTCAGAGTACAGAGTAAGGTATCAAAATAAGTGTATGAAAAGCACATAGTAAGATGCTCCTCAAGTATTAACTGGAGTCCTCAAACTCTTTATTGAAGCTCTGAACACTTAAGACTAGATCTGTGCTGGTAGCACCTTCTTACGCATTCTTCTGATATGGAGAAAATTGGGCTTCACTGCCTCCTGTTGCTGAGAGGCCCAAGCCCCAACATGTTTCTGGGGACACTAAAAAAGAAAAACAGCCCAGCACACCTGTTCTGCTTGGCACACGGAATCAAAAAAATCCATGTTGCTATTGTCTAAAAGCTGTTAATGGGAGTGGAAAATCACCATTCCCTGAGTTTCTCCTGAGAGGGTAACTCTGAAACTGCATTTGGGTCCATCAGAATTGTGAGATAAAGGAGAGCCAGCATTGTATAGATTTTCCCTGTAACTTAAGAAAGGGTCACTTTATAGTTGAAACAAACAAAAACCAAAGGCTTTGTTTGTTACTGTTGAGAGTGAAAGAGTTGTAGTGATTTGATTGTATTTCCATTTTATTTATCTTTTGACTAAGTGGTGTCTTCACTTTGGTACAAAATGCCAAATATTTAAGAAGACATTATAAAGTTTCCACTCTCTGCAGCCACCCAGTTCCGCTGCATGGAAATGGTACTAAGTTACTGTGACTCCTTCCAAAGATAGTTTATATATGTGCAAGTAAATAGATATATAATTCCTTGTTTAAAACCCTTGGTCCAGATGTATTTCAGAATTAAGTTTTGTTTTTTGGGAGGGGAGGGTGGTGATTATAGAAAGGTAATATAAGTGCATCTACTATATTATACAAAATCCCTAAGCAAGAAGTGGTGTAGCATCCCATAATCAAACACATTAATATTTCTATATTTCTGTATTGTATTATAAATAGTACAATAAGATAAATAAAGATCAATAAAGAGTCTTAATGGAATTTTTTCTCAGGTTTTTATGCCAAATGGGTTTGTACTAAAACTTATTTTTCAGAAGTATATGGAGTTCAGATTGCCAGTGAGGGATTGTGTGTCTTACATAGTATATGATGTGTGCCCTCTGCCCTCCCCCTCCACTTTTTAATTTCAGTTGTTGCATACCACGCACCTTACCTTTACCTTTTGTTTTTAAGTTAACCATATAGCTTAGAGATGATTTTATATCAGTCATATCAGTACATAAATAGCATGGGTTTTGTTTGTTTGTTTTTAAGCACCTTCTTGGCATACCATTTGTCTTAAGTCAGCTTGGGCTATTATAACAAAATACCATAGACTGAGTGGTTTAAAACAACAGACATTTATTTCTCACAGTTCTGGAGACTAGGAAGTCGAAGATCAAGATGCCTAGAGATTTGGTTCCTGGTGAGGCCTTTTCCTGGCTTGCAGTTGTCACCTTCTTACTGTGTCCTCAATGGAGAGAGTGTTCTTCTCTCTCTTCCTCATTTTATGACACTAATCTCATGGGCCCCTTGTTCTGGGGCCCCATGAAGAGGCCCCATCTTCATGGCCTCTTGTAAACTGAATTATCTCCCAAAGTCCCACTTCTACCTACCAGGCATTAGGGCTTCAACATGCGAATTTTTGGAAGACACAAAAATTCAGTCCATAATATTATACAGGTATAACATTTATTATCCAGCTCTTTTTGATGTAAATTTAGATTGTTTTCAGTCTTTTGCTATGAAGAGCCATAATGCAATGGATTATCCTGTACATACATCATTTCATAGTTGTATAGAAATGTATACAATACATCCCCAGAAATGGAATTGCTGGGACATAATTTATGTGCACATATAATTTTGTTAGATACTGCCAAAGTGCTATATGTAGAGGTTGTTACAACTTACATTCACCAGCCCTGTATAAGGATGCTTGATTCTTTCCTCATTGCCATTATGAGTGAGATTAAACATCTTTTGTCTTTCAAGGGCTCTTTATGTTTTTAATGTGAATTCTTCATATCTTTATCTGGTTTTCTGTCTGTTACTTTTTCTTAGGTTTGTAGGACTTATTTTTATATTAAGGAAAATAACTGTGCTAATTTTTGGAAATATTTTTCCTAATTTATTGTTTGCTTTTTGAATTTTTTATCATGGTTTGTCATGATGATTTTTTTTTCAGTAGTTAAACTTACCAATCTCTACTGACTTTTAAGTTACATGCCATGGTTTGAAAGTCTTTCCGTAATTCAAGATTATATACAAATTCTCAAATGGCCCTGGCTAGTGTGGCTCAGAGTGAGTGCTAGCCTGTGAACCAAAGAGTCCCAGGTTTGATTTCCAGTCAGAGCATGTTCCTGGGTTGCTGGTTGGCCCACCAGTTGGGGGCATTCAAAAGGCACCTTATTGATGTGTCTCTCTGACATTGATATTTCTGTCCCTCTTTTTTCCCTCTCTAACCCCTCTCTAAAGATAAATAAATGTAAAAAAGAAAAGAACTCTCAAATGTTGTTTCTCTAGTATTTTTATGGTTTATTCTTATCCCTTTTTGTATTTTATTTTATTTTTGTCCTTACTGGAGGACATTTCTTTTATCATTTTTAGAGAGAGAGGAAGGGGGAGAGAGAAACATCAATGTGAGAGAGAAGCATCTACATCTATTGGTTACTTCCCTGAGCAGGGACTGTACACACCCGGACAGGAATCAAACCTGCAACCCTTCAGCTATGGGACAACACTCCAACCAACTGAGCCACACCAGCCAGGGCTCTCTTTTCGTATCTTTAATTCTTTTACTTGTTTGGTATTTATTCCAGGGTAAGATATAATGTATGAATCCAATCCTATTTTTTCCTCTAGGGGATCAGCTAGTTATTCCCAACATTATTTATTGAATAATCCATTTTTGTCTTATAGATTGGAAATGCCACCTTTATATTTCACTGAATTTTTGTGTGTATTTGGGACCATTTCTGGTCCACTGATCCATCTGCCGATTTGGGAACCAACCCATCCCGTTTTAATTATTATATTTTATACTGTTTCTATTAGGACTAATTCTCTTTTATTTCTTTTCTTTTTCAGACTCTTTCAGACTCTTCTAACTTGCTTATTTTATATAAACTTTTAGAATCAGTTTATCTAGTCTGGTTGCCATTTCTGTTAGGATCACTTAATTTTTTATTTTGAAGTAAAATTTAAGTACAGAAAGATTCACAAACCTTAAATTTACAGACCAATGAAACTTGGTCTATGTAACACCCATATCAAGATCTAGAACATCATCATCACCCAGAAAGTTTTCTCATGTCATGTCCTTTTACGTTAATATCTCCTCCTCCCCCACTTCCACCATGATTAACTTCTATCACATTGGTGCAGTTTGCCATTAGTATTTTCTTTGTAGGAGAAGAGCTTTATGGTGTGTGTCTTTTCTATCCAAGAATATGGAAAACTTTACCTTTTCATTTGTTCAAGTCTCTGTTGGAGTGTCTAATAGCATTTTTTTTCCTTGATGATAACTTCTATTTAGCTTTTTTTCCCCTCTAATTTTATTGTTATTTAAGTACAGTTCCCTGCCTTTTCCCCCCACCACAGCCTAACCCCCAGCGCCCCCCCCCCCCCCCCGTTATTGTCCATGTATCCTTTATAATTGTTCCTACAAACCCTTCACCCTTTTCCCCTGAAATTCCCTCCCCTCTCCCTTATGGTCACTGTTGGCCTTTTCTCAATTTCAGTGTCTTTGGTTATATTTTGCTTACTTGTTTGTTTTTTTGATTAGGTTCCTGTTAAAGGTGAGATCACATGGTATTTGTCTTTCACCGCCTGGCTTATTTCACTTAGCATAATGCTCTCCAGTTCCATCCATGCTGTCACAAAGGGTAGGAGCTCCTTCTTTATTTCTGCTGCATAGAATTCCATTGTGTAAATGTACCATAGTTTTTTGATCCATTCATTTACTGATGGGCACCTAGGTTGCTTCTAGCACTTGGCTGTTGTAAATTGTGCTGCTGTGAACATTGGGGTGCATAGGTTCTTTTGGATTGGTGTTTCAGGGTTCTTAGGATATAATCCTAGGAGTGGAATTGCCGGGTTAAAAGGCAGATCCATTTTTAGTTTTCTGAGGAAATTCCATACTCTTTTCCATAGTGGTTTCACCAGTCTGCATTCCCACCAACAGTGCACTAGGGTTCCCATTTCTTCACATCTTCTCCAACACTTGTTTGTTGCTTTGGTTATATTATTGGCCATTCTGACCGGTGTGAGGTGGTATCTCATTGTGTTTTAATTTGCATCTCTCCGATAGCTAGGGATACTGAGCGTCTTTTCATATGTCTCTGGACCCTCTGTATATTTTTGCAGTTAAATTTGTATATATTTTAAGTTTTTTTATTGTTTTTCTTGCTGTTGTATATTTATCTTCTACCTGGTTGTATATAAGAAATCTGTTTAGTTTGCATATTAATTAACATTTGTATATTAAAT
The DNA here is from genome assembly GCF_022682495.2 of Desmodus rotundus. Classification (NCBI taxonomy): domain Eukaryota; kingdom Metazoa; phylum Chordata; class Mammalia; order Chiroptera; family Phyllostomidae; genus Desmodus; species Desmodus rotundus. The sequence goes on from NC_071390.1 coordinate 66,327,281, forward strand.
AAACCCACTTTTTTTTTAGCCTACAACAAACCTACTTTTTAAATTCTGTTATTGTTTGTAGTAGCTGTATAATTGAAGTTTTTCATTTTTCAGGTATAAATCATGCTATCCTTTTTTTACTTCAATTTTTTTCCTCAAAATATTTTTTAATTTATTTAACAAGTTTTCTTAATTACAGTTTACATTCAGTATTTTTTATTTTTTAATTATATTTTATTGATTATGCTATTACAGTTGTCCTGATTTTTCCCTGTTTGCTGCTGCTCCACCCAGCACCACCTACTCCCTCAGGCAATCTCCCCACCATTGTTCATGTCCATTGGTCACGTGTATAAGTTCCTCGGCTGCTCCATTTCCTATACTGTACTTTACATCTCCATGACTATTCTGTAACTACCTATTTGTACTTCTTAATCCCTTCACCTCTTCACCCATTTCCCCACACCCCCCTGCCATCCATCTGGCAACCATCAAAATGCTCTCTATCCATGATTCTGTCTCTGTTCTTACTGTTTGCTTAGTTTGTTTTTTTAGATTCAATTGTTGATAGATTTGTATTTTTTGCCATTCTATTGTTCATAGTTTTGATCTTTTTCTTAAATAAGTCCCTTTAACATTTCATATAAAAACGGTTTGGTGATGATGATCTTCTTTAGTTTTTTCTTCTTTGGGAAGCTCTTTATCTGCTAAATTCTAAGTGATAAGTTTGCTGGGTAGACCAATCTTGACTATAGGTCTCTGCTTCTCAGTATTTCTTGCCATTCCCTTTTAGCTTGAAAAGTTTCTTTCGAGAAAACAGCTGACAGTCTTAAGGGAACTCCCCTGTATTAGTTTCAAGTGTACAGCGTAGTGCTTAGACAGTCCTATACTTTACAAAGTGTTCCCCCTGATATTTCCAGTATCCACCTGGCACCATATAGGCATTACAATATTACTAACTTTATTTCCTATGCTGTACTTTGCATCCTCATGACTATTTTGTAACTGTCAATCTGTACTTCTTAATCCCTTTGCCTTTTTCATCTAGTTCCCCCAAACCCTCTCACCTGTGCCAACCATTAGTCTGTTCTCTGTATTTACAAGTCTGTTTCTGTTTTATTTCTTCACTTTATATTATTCTTTAGATTCCACATACAAGTGAATGTGGTGTTTGTCTTTCTCTGATTTCACTTAGCATAATACTCTCTACGTACATCCATGCTGTTGCAAATGGTAAAATTTCATTCTTTTTTATGGCCAAGTAATAGTCACACATATATCTATATATTGTATATATATCACAGCTTTTTTATTCACTCATCTGTTAATGGGCACTTGGGTTGCTTTCATAGCTTGGCTATTGTAAATAACACTGCAACAAACATGGGGAGCATATATTCTTTTGAATTAGTGTTTTGAGTTTCTTCAGATATATACCCAGAAGTGGAATCAGTGGATCATAAGGCAGTTCCATTTTTAATTTTGGGGAGAACCACCATACTGCTTTCCATAGTGGCTATACCAGTTTGCAATCTCACCAACAGTGCATGAGGGTTGCCTTTTCTCCACATCCTTGCCAACACTTGTTTGTTGATTTATTGATGGTAGACATTCTGACAGGTGTGTGATGTTATCTCATTGTGATTTTAATTTGCATCTATCCAGTGATTAGTGATGTTGAGCATCTTTTCATATGTTCTTTGGCCATCTGTACGTCCTCTTAGAGGAATTGTCTATTCAGGTCCTTTGCCCATTTTTTTTTTATTAAATTGTTGGGGTTTTTGGTGTTGAGTTGTATGAGTTTTTTTTTCAAATTAATTTTTGATGTTAACCTCTTACCAGATAGACTATTCAGTGGGTTGTCTTTTCATTTGTTGATGCTCTCCTTTGCTGTGCAAAAACTTTTTCAATTGATATAGTCCCATTTATTTTTTTTCTTTTGTTTCCCTTGCCCGAGTTACTGTACTTCGACCTTCACCTCCTTTTTTTCTTATTGCATTGGCAGCAGTGATTTTTAAAACATTGTAGTTTTTCCACACAACATGTGAAACAAGAACCAAAATACCTGTGTACCTGCTGAATGTTTAAAGCACAGGTGGCAAACAACAAGGCCAGCGGCTGATTCTGGCTTCCACCTTTTTTTTCCTGGCCTGGCACCTTGTTTCTATCCAGCTGCAGCACCGAGGTCTTGCTTAACTGTTAAGGAGTAGTTACATTTATACAGTCCTAAAATTACATTCGGCCCTTTGAAGGCAACCTCGAGGCTGATGTGGCCCCCGGTGAAAATGAGTTTGATACTCCTGGTTTAAAGAATCTGAATAAGTGCTCACCGCTGTGCCCAAGAATAAAGGTAAAGGAGGTAAAAATAGATGTAGGGGTAAGAATGAGAATGAATCTGAAAAAAGAGACTGGTATTCAAAGAAGATGGACAAGAATATGCTCAAGTAATCAAAATGTTGGGAAATGGGCACTTAGAAGCAGTGTGTTTTGATGGTGTAAAGAGGTTGTGTCACATCAGAGGGAAATTGAGAAAAAAGGTTTGGATAAATACGTCAGATATAATACTGGTTGGTCTGCGAGATTACCAGGACAATAAAGCTGGTGTAATTTTAAAATACAGTGCAGATGAAGTGAGAAGTTTGAAGGCGTATGGCGAGCTTTTGGAGCGTGCTAAAATCAATGAAACTGATACATTTGGTCCTGGTGATGACAGTGAAATCCAGTTTGATGACATTGGAGATGATGATGAAGACATTGATGATATCTAAATTGACCTCGACGTTTTACATTCTAACTTCTCTGAGGATTGATCAACAATTTGGCTTTTGACTGTGGCCTGTTAAAGAAGATTAAAATTATCTTTAGTTTGAGTGCAGTTTGTTAAAAAAAAGAATCTGAATAAGTGAAAATGGGGGGGTGGATTATGGGAGTAATTAGAGTAGTGTGAAGTTTTCTCTCTTAATGTTAATGTAAACTTGAATTGTGATCAGAATGTAAAATAGATAAGTTAGTGATCTTTTGACAGCAAATGCAGAATTAGTAATTAACTTGCCTTTTATTTAGCAATACATGTGGATTGTTTTCAATGTGCATAGCACCTAGAGGCAATTTCCAGAAATATAACTCAGTTTGCTTCCTAGAAGTACATAATTAAGGGCAAGAGGGGCAAGCTGTATAGAAGTGAATTTGGATAGGAAAGACTTATGTTTAGAAAAATGATACTGGCAAAAATCTGCAAGTCAGGAAAGCTTGGGGAGTGGGAAATGGAGTAGAGGGGGTGAGTTTGGTATGAGTTTTGGGTTTGAGGTAACTCATCCTTGTGAAATTATGTGGTAGCTGATTGAAGATACTTTGTTGAAATTTAGTAGGGATCTCATTGCTTAATGGCGATTTTGTAGTTTATTTATATTCTCTCTGTCCCCACTTACCATGACCCCCAAAATCTGAGGCAGTTTACTACTCAAGGACTCACATTGTCAAATATGCTAGAAATAAAAATCAGAACCAAGGGAAAACAAGAATCCAGAGTATCTCATTAACATAATAACAAATACTTACTCAGTGTATATCATATACCAGGCACTATTCTAGTGCTTTACATATGTTAAAATTACTTAAACATCACACAACAACGTTATGGGTAGGCACTGCTAAACTGTTATTCCCATTTTTATAAATAAGGAAGCAGGTCTAGAGAGGTTTTGTGGGGAATTATAGGTGATTAGGATGAGAATTTTATTAAAGCGAAGAGAAAGAAACCAAACAGGAGTCAGTTTAAAAACAATGTATGTAAAAAATTTTTTAAGTAAGAAAGTGTATCCAGATACATTGTGTGTAGACAACTTTTTAAAGATTAGTTGTGAATGGAACAGAGAAGCGAGTTGGTAGATAAGGGAGAATGTGGGGTCCAGCCAGTGAAAGGAGACTATGTGGGAAAGGGGATAGAGGGCACAAGTAGTGAGATTGACCTTTGTAAGAGCGATGTCTTCCATGAACAGGAAGGAACGCAGAAAAGTTGTGTACCCTTGTGAGGAAGTTTGGTTTTAAGATGAAGCCTTATCCTCCTGGCTTTCATTTTTTCTCATGGTTTCTGTTTTCTCAGTGAACTCTGATACTGGTATGAGCAGAGGGTAAGGGAGTGTGGGAAGTTCGAAGCAGTTTGCCAATAATTATTGATTGTTAATTTAAAGTTTGAAATCTTGAATGTTAAGGTGGTATCTGTCAGCCTAGGGTTTTTATTTTTGTTTTTTGTTTTTTTTTTTTGCTTTCCCCCCAGCATTATTTAACTGATTAGATAGAAGCACAGATACTGCAGATGGTTGGATTCCTCTGGTGTGAGGTTTTGCGAGGTGTATCAGTCAGAGTTCTCTAGAGAAACAGCGTCAGCAGGAGATATGTATGTATAAAGAAATTTCTAGGAATTTGCTTACATAATTATGGGACTGAAAAGTCGGCAATCTGTAGGGCAGGCTTGCAGGAAACTTGAGCAAGAGCTGATGCTGCAGTCTTGAAGCAGAATTTCCTCTTTCTTAAGGAAACCTCAGTTTTGCTTTTAAGAGCTTTCAACTGCTTGGGTGAGGCTTACCCACATTGTTGAGGATAATCTCCGTTACTTAAAGTTAACTTATTGTGGATGCTACCACATCTAAAAAATACCTTCACAGTAACACTTATACACTAGTATTTGATTGAATAATAAGACTATAGCCCAAGTTAACGCATAAAACTAAGTCAATATAGAAGGAAAAGGGACAAGGGAAATGAGTGCTTTTTAAAGGGAATGGTTAGAGAAGTGGAGATGAATCGTGAAATTTAACATGGACAAGAAAGTAGGTGAAATAAGGGTGAATAGTAAGGAAGTGGTAGCATCACTGTTTTGGAAATTTTAATTAAAATTGTTTTAGAGGGTGGGGTGGGGTGATGTGAAGTAAGGATTGAACATGGTGGTTGGAGTGGGATGCTTAAAATAGAGATTTGACAGGTGTAATAGTTTCTGGTGATGATAATACCCAGGATGGTGTTGGGAGTGGGCTGCTAAGGTAGAAATGAAGAGGCCAATGAATAAAGAGGCTGAGGTATTAAAGGGGTCCATCAGTGTGCATGAATGGTGAAGTCAGCAAAGGGTGAGGAAGTAAGGGTACATACAGTGGAGGATATACCCAGCAGTGTGGCAGTAAGAACTTGGGGAACAACAGACAGATGACCAGGAAGAGCTGGACTTTTCCTGGGATGTGAGGTATAATGGGATTAGTCCTAATAATAGGAGAAAGTGGGTATCAGTTTTACTAGAGGTCTCTATGGCAGTGTTTTTGAAATAGCCAGTCATGACCCATAAGTTGGTAGTAGAATGAATTTAGGAGCTCACAGTTAATGTTGTATTTTTATTTTATTTTATTTTTAACTTTTTTTAAAAATATAATCTTTATTATACTTTTCCCATTACGATTTAGTCCCTTTCTCCCCAGCAGTCACCTCACTGTTGTCCATGTCCCTGAGTCCTTTTTCCTTTCTGCTCAGTCCCTCACCACCTAGCTTCCCCTCCCCTCCACCCCCCACTAGCTGTCATCTGTTCTCTGTCTATGAGTTTGTCTCTGTTTTGCTGGTTAGTTCAGTTTGTTCGTTAGATTCCACACATGAGTGAAACCATATGGTATTTGTCTTTCTCTGACTGGCTTAGTTCATATAGCATAATGTTCTCTAGGTCCATCCATACTGTTTCAGAGGGTAAAATTTTCTTCATTTTTATGGCCAAGTAGAATCCCATAGTTGTTTTATCCTCTCATTTATTGATGGACACTTGGGCTGCTTCCATATCTTGGGGTTTGTAAAAAACGCTGCAATGAACATAGGGGTGCTTATGTTCTTTAGAATTAGTGTTTTGCTTCCTTTGGATATATTCCCAGAAGAGGGATCATTGGGTCAAAAGGCAGATCCATTTTTAATTTTTGGAAGTATCTCCATACTGCTTTCCATAGTGGCTGGACCAGTCTGCAGTCCCACCAGCAGTGGAAAAGGATTTCCCTTTCTCCACATCCTCAAAGGCACTTGTTGTTTGTTGATTTATTGATGATAGCCATTCTGACAGGTGTGAGATGGTATCTCATTGTGGTTTTTATTTGCATTTCTCTGATAATTAGTGACGTTGAGCATCTTCTCATATGTCTCTTTGGCCATCTGTATGTCCTCTTTGGAGAAGTGTCTGTTCAGGTCCTTTGCCTATTTTTTAATTGGGTGGTTTGTTTTTTTGGTATTGAATTTTTTAAGTACTTTATAAATTTTGGATATTAACCCTTTACCAGTATGTTCTCCCATTATGTGGGTTGTCTTTTTATTTTGTTGACAGTTACCTTTGCTGTGCAAAAATGTCTTAGTTTGATGAAGTCCCATTTGTTTATTTTTTCTTTTGTTTCCCTTTCCTGGGGAGATATATCCAATAAAAAATTTCTACAAGCAATGTCCAAGATTTTGCTGCCTATGTTTCCTTCCAGATGTTTATGGTTTCAAGTCTAACACTTAAATCTTTGATCCATTTTGAATTTATTCTTGTGTGTGGTGTAAAAAAGTGGTCTAGTTTTATTTTTCTGCATCTCTGTCCAATTTTCCCAACACCGTTTATTGAATAGACTATCTTTAGCCCATTGTATGTGCTTGCTTCATCTGTAGAATATTAATTGACTGTAAGGGTGTGGATTTATTTCTGGGCTCTCTGTTCTGTTCCATGGATTTGTGTGTCTGTTTTTATGCCAGTACTAGCTGTTTTGATCATTGTGGCCTTCTAATACGGTTTGATATTAGGTAGCGTGATTCTTCCAACTTTGTTGTTCTTTTTTTCAGGATCACTTTTGCTATGTGGGGCCTTTTGTGGTTCCATAAAAATTTTTGAAATATTTGTTCTAGTTTTGTGAAATATGTCATTGGAATCTTGATATCAGGCTGTATCACAGTAATAAGGGGCTAAGAATTTAACAGCTACATTGAAATTTAATTTACATACCATTGCAATTTACCTATTTTAAGTATACAATTCAGAGTTTTTTATTATTCGTTGTGTAAAGATGAACCCATCACCACATCCTCGTTTTAGAACATTTTATCACTCCAGATAGAAACTCACCTGTAAGTAGAACCTAGTTAATAAAACAAATAAGCAAACAAAGTATAACCAGAGACATTGAAATTAAGAACAAACTGGCAGTAACCATAGGAGAGGGAGAAGGGAAATAACAGGGGAAAGAAGGGAAAGGGTTATCAATGAACATGTATAAAGGACCCATAGACGAAGACAAAGGGAGGTAGGATCTGGGGAGGGTGGGGGAGTGGTAATGGGAAAATGGAGACAACTGTATTTGAACATTAATTTAAAAAATGATTAAAAAGTACCATTAGCAATCACTCCCATTACTGTGTGCGCGCGCGCACACACACACACACCCACACACCCCATTGGTCCCAGCCCACCAGTGATCTACTTTCTGTTGCTATAGATTTGCCTATTCTGAGCATCACATGAAGCAGTCATAAAGTATATAGTGTTTTGTGGCTGACTTAATTCACTTAGCATAATGTTTTCAAGGTTCATTCATCTTGTAGCATGTATCAGTACTTCATTCCTTCAGTAGTTGGTGGGCATTTGAATATAATAAGTAATACTGTCATGGACATTCATTCATAAATTTTTGTGATGTATGTTTTCAGTTTATTGGGTATATAACCAGGATTGGGATTGCTGGTCATGTGGATAATTCCATGTTTAACATTTAAGGAACTGGCAAACTTTTTCAGAGTGGTTACAACATTCCTACGAGCAAGGTACAAAGTTTCCAATTTCTCCACATCTCAATGTTTGTTTTGTCTGTGTTTTGATGTACCCATTTTAATGAGTGTGAAATGTTATCTTGATGTGCTTTTGATTCACATTTCTCTGATGTTAATGATCTTTTTCATTTGCTTTGTGTATCTTCGGGAGAAATGTTTATTCAGAACCTATGCCTATTTTAAAAATTGGTTTATCTTTTTATTAAGTTGTAAATGCTCTTTTTATGGTCTTTTAAAAAAATATATTTTATTGATTATGCTATTACAGTTGTCCCATTCCCCCACCTTTATTCCCCTCTGCCCTGCATACCCCCTCCCACTCTTATTCCCCCCCCCCGCCTTTAGTTTATGTCCATGGGTCATACATATAAGTTCTTTGGCTTCTACATTTCCCATACTATTCTTAACCTCACCCTGTCTATTTTCTACCTACCTTTTATACTACTTATTCTCTGTACCTTTTCCCCCTCCCTCCTCCGCCCACTTCCCCGCTGATAACTCTCCTTGGGATCTCCATTTCTGTGATTCTGTTCCTGCCCTAGTTTGCTTAGTTCGTTTTTGTTTTTGCTTTATGTTCAGTTGTTAATAACTGAGTTTGTTGTCATTTTACTGTTCATATTTTTGATCTTTTTCTTAGATAAATCCCTTTAACATTTCATATAATAAGGGCTTGGTGATGATGGACCCCTTTAGCTTTACCTTATCTGAGAAGCACTTTATCTGCCCTTCATTCTAAATGATAGCTTTGCTGGATACAGTAATCTTGGATGTAAGTCCTTGCCTTTCATGACTTTGAATACTTCTTCCCATCCCCTTCTTGCCTGCAAGGTTTCTTTTGAGAAATCAGCTGACAGTCTTATGGGAACTCCTTTGTAGGTAACTGTTTCCTTTTCTCTTGCTGCTTTAAGATTCTCTACTGTTTAATCTTGGGTAATGTAATTATGATGTGCCTTGGTGTGTTCCTCCTTGGGTCCAACTTCTTTGGGACTCTCTGAGCTTCCTGGAAGTGTATTTCATTTGCCAGATTTAGGGAAGTTCTCCATCATTTTTTCACATAAGTTCTCAATTTCTTGCTCTTCCTGTTCTTCTGGTTACCCCTATGATTAGGATGTTGTGATGTTTAAAGATGTCCTAGAGGTTCCTAAGCCTCTCTTCATTTTATTGAATTCTTGTTCCTTTATTCTGTTCTGGTTGAATGTTTCTTTCTTCCTTCTGGTCCACACCGTTGATTTGAGTCCCGGTTTCCTTCCCATCACTGTTGATTCCCTGCACATTTTCCTTTATTTCACTTAGCATAGCCTTCATTTTTTTCTCTTAATATGTGACCATATTCAACTATTTGTGAGTATCCTGATTACCAGTGTTTTGAACTGTGCATCTGATAGGTTGGCTATCTCTTCATAGCTTAGTTGTATTATTTTTGGAACTGTGATCTGTTCTTTAATTTGGGCCTTTTTTTTTTTTTTTTTGGTCTCGCACTCCAGTTATGTAGTAAGGGGCGGAGCCTTAGGTGTTCACCAGGGCAGGGCAACCCATGTTGCTGTGTTGTGACTTCTATGTCGGGGAGGGGCCTGAGAGGGAACAGTGCTGCTTGCTCTGCTCACTGCCAATTTTCAGTCACTTCCCCCTGTATGGACAATCAAATTGGGCCCTTCTGGTGCTGATTTCCAGGTGGGTGGTTTTGTGTACGTTCTTGGACCCTGTGGGTCTCTCCAATGAACTCTCCTGTGAGGCTGGGAGTTTCTTCTGCTGCCGCCTCAACCCCCACAGGTGTTTTCAGTCAGAGGCTTTGAGGCTTTATTTCCCCTTGTTGGAACCCTGGGTTGTGAGGTCTATCTCTCTCCCCAGTTGTTCCTCCCATTTTACCTTCAGGAGAATGTGCCCCAGTCCGCAGTCTGCCTCTTCACTGGGTCCTTCAGCCACTGCCTTGCTGTGAGTCCTCCCCCTGGCTGCCCCTCCTACCGGTCTGGATGAATGTTTCTTCTTTAACTCCTTGGTTGTTAGACTTCCATGCAGTCAGATTTTCTGTCTGTTCTGGTTGTTTTTTTGTTTTTAAATTTGATGTTGTCCTTCTTTTAGTTGTGTGAGGAGGCACAGTGTGTTTACCTACACCTCCATCTTGTCTGGAAGTCCCTTTTTATATAGTCTTGATCCGAGTTCCTATTGCATATATTTCTTCCTGTTTTGGGATTGTCTTTTCAGTTTCTTGGAAGAGATACCAACTTTTCTTGATTGTATCATTTGCAATACAAAAGATTTTAACTTTAATGAAATTCAGTTTATTTTTTCTTGGTTGCTTTTGGTGTTTTCTCTAAGAAAGCACTGTCTAACTCAAGGATATGGAGGTGACTCCTGTGTTTTCTTCTGAAAGTTTCATAGTTTTAGCTCTTACATTTAGATATGCAATTCATTTTGAGTTACTTTTTTGTGTGTGTATGGTGTGAGGAAGGGATTTGACTTTATCCTTTTGCATCTGGTAATGGAGTTGTCTAGCACTGAATACTGTATTATCAGATTGTCTTATCATTCTTGTTTTTATGTTAAAAACTCAATTCTGTTCCATTAATCTGTATAATCTATCCTTATGTCAGTCATCCTATCTTAATTACTGTACTAAGAATTGTTTTTTGAAATTTGTGTTTCAGTTGTGTAATTACGTGTAAGATTACATATAAAGGTGTGTGTGTAATGGATTGTGATGTAAAATGCTTGAAAACCTGATTTGAGTTACAGTGGCTCCTTGCAATAGTTTGCTCTCTTGTGGTGACTTAATGGGAAATGTTCCCTTGTGGGGAATGTACTGCTTTGCAGGTTAAAGGGGCCTGTCTGTTGGTGTATTGAATTCCTTTTAGGTTGGATTTTTCTTAGTTTAGTAGGTAAAGTGTTCTTTTTGGATGTGTGTACTTAAGAGGAGTAAGGAGAGTTTAGAAGAGTTTTGCCAGTTGCTAAAGAGTCAATCAGAGATTAATTTAAGGATTAGGAAATTAAGTATGATCTGAAATTTTCAAATTAGGATTTTGTACTGGGACAGTCTTTAATGACTCTCAATATTTAAAAAAATTTTTAAAAAATACATTAAGCGTGCTGTATTGAATAATTTCATTATCTTGATCCTCGTTTTCCTGTAGGCTTTTGTATCACTTAATTTTTTTATTATGTTTTCTTGATATCATACTTGGATTTTTTATTAAGGAATTTTATGTGAAAAATTATAGAGCTGATTTAAGGTTTAAAATATTGTTTCCTTCCAAAAAGGATTTTTGTTTTACTTTTGGTAGGAGCCTAGCTAGTGACATTTGCAATCTTGAATCATCTTCACCTAGTCAGAAACAAAGATGTTTCAAAGCCGGGTTCCGGAATATGCAAAGGCTGGTCTATTTTATGTTTTCTTTACTCCCAACATAAAACGAGGGGTATTATCAGCCCCTCCCCCATTTCCCTACCATCATACTTTGTTAGGCTTTTACTTCCAATATTTAAAACCCTATCTCTCTACCAACCACCTCAAGTCTTGTAGATTTGTAAAAAGTTTGATGAGCTTTTCAACCACCTTTATGGAATTGGCAAATGCCCCCTGCGAAAAAGGGGTCTCAGATTCCTGCCTCACTTCTAGGGATTTCCTTACTCTCTGAGATCTTAGCCTCCATTCTTTTTTACTGCCTTGTTAACACTCGCATGCGTTCAAAGAGGTGTCTGGTTGGTTGGTTGGTTTGTTTTTCCAGCTTTTCTCACTGCTCTTAGTAAGAGTTGGTCCTAATTACCTATCTGATTAGAATTCCCTATTTGAAATTCTCACGTGGTATTAGTTTTTTCCTCAGAGTGAAATTTGGGGTAACGGTATTTTTATATAGCATTATGTGTTCATTTTATATGCACTGTAGCAATTAATTAGAGAAGGGAAAATAGGATTAGGAATAGAAATGGAGGGGGGAAAAAGACAAAGTAAATGGTATTTTTGCAAACTTTGGGAGAGATAAAATAACCTTCTTATGTCTACCAGGGACATAAACCACAGAAGGGAAAGACATAAGGGAAAGGGCAGTCACACATAACAGGAGCTGACATATTTGTCGGCATGATATTTTCATAGTTATAAGGCTGTAGAATTCTAGATATTGTGGAGGAGGCACCAAGAAGTATCCACTCATTTATGTTGAATAATATTTTTAAATTTGTTCTACAGCTTTAAAGGGGTTGACTTTGGGGCTGGACTTGAGGTTGTGCCTCATAAGCAGTATATATCTACGACACAGCAACTAGTATGGTAAATAATTGCAAAGAGAACTTAATTTTATGAAACCTATTATTAATATAAGATATATGATAAGTTACTGGTTTTGATATAGTATGCTATGTTCATATGTATTTATGTATGTGAATTAATTTATGGTCCTCATGAATTCATTTATGTAAAACTTGATTACCACAACTCATTCCCATATTTCTGAAATTTCAAAATTACAAAATCTGTCACTCTTCAACCTCTACAATTGAAGAGCAAAAATGACATGTCTTTTGTAGTCCTTGTGAAAAAAAATGAGATTGGAGGTATCTGTCTCAGGTGATGGTATCAGTAGGGTTTGGGTTGATACTTTAAACTTTTGGAAGATAGGAATTCTTTCTTAAACTGATTCCATCTCTTTCATGCCCCCACCTTCCTAATGGTCATGCAGTGTATGTGTCACAGGAGACTGGTTTAAAATCCATGTTTCTTTGTTATACCTTCCCATAGATTCTGCTATTACTGTTTTCTGGTGGTTTACAACTCATCATTTGGCCACTATTTTTTCTAATTTTATTCATTCACACCATCCCCAATTTTTATTAAGAATGCAAACAAATTGAAAGAATAGTGCAGTGAACCCCTGAATACTACCAGTTGGGTATTATTGTTAATATTTTAGGAGTTTTTTATGTATATCTCTCTTGATACTTTTCTCTCTTTTTTGGCTGGACTTGACCCCTGAATGTTACAAGCACCTCCTAAAATTAAACATATTCAACAAATGTCATACTTGGAGGAAAAAACAATGTTTAGTGTGTATTCAAGTTTCTCTAATTGTCCGTTTATAGTTGTTTTTTTCCAGAGTTCAAAGTTTGTGCATTACATTTGATTGTTGTTGTTTTAATCACTTTTAACACACTTCATTAGTCCCCACCTTCACTCCCCCCCCCCCCCATGACATTGGCTTCTTGAAGAGATCAGGCCACTTGTCTTAGAGAATGTTCCTACATTCTAGATTTGTCTTATTGTTTCTTTGTAGTGTTTATCTGGTATCTTTAGTCACTGTTATCCCAAAAAGGTTGGATTTAAATTAGAACTATCCAGCTCTAAAGGCTGGATTACATTTATTTTTTTATTTTTTATTTTTCTTTTGGCTTACATGCCCCTGTGTACATTATATTGATTCATAATACAAGGCAATAACATCAGGTTGTCTACCTAAAATGTGGTTGTTTTGGTTGAGATGGTATTAACAAGATCTGTCCATTTTATTTAAAATGGGTTTTCCCCCTTTGCAATTAGCAATTGCAAATACTCTGTTTCCCAGCAGCCTTTTGCCTGATGCTTTTAGCATCTGTTAGCCTTGTCTAATCAGTTACTTCATTTGTGCTCGCAAAATGATGCCTTTTTAAAACTATCATCCCAAACTGGAGAGCATTATGCTAAGTGAAATAAGCCAGGCGGTGAGGGACAAATACCATATGATCTCACCATTAACTGGCACATAATCAACATAAAAGAAAAAAGCAAACAAAATACAACCAGAGACATTGACGGGGGTAATAGTCTAGCAGTGTCCAGGGGGGAGTGGGGTGGGGACAGTGGGAAGAGGGGATTGCAGGAACTATTATAAAGGACACATGGACAAAATTGGGGGGGATGGTGGGGGTAGGGGAGGGAGGTGGGTTCAGCTGGGGTGGGGGGAGGGAAGGGGAGAAAAGGCATACAACTGTAATTGAATAACAATAAAAAAAAAGAAAAAGAAAATAAAAAAAACAAAACAAAACAAAAAACCAAAACTATCATCCCTTTGGCCTGTTAGTCAACTGTCCTCTGTTACAAAGACTTCTCCCATGTCAACTGGGATTAAACTACAGTTGTCTCTTAAAAGATAAGATCAATGCTTATTTTCCTTTCCTTTGATAGAGCAACTCTTTAACTCTTTCAACTCTGAAATCTGAACACGATTTCAATTCTGAAAATTGGTTACTTGTCATCTCCAGTGCTAGTAAAACTTAATATTTTCCTCTCTCCTTCAGTATTACAGAGATTTTTGTTTTTTCATTATTTTTGTAATCATATTAGTCATTATTCCTTTTTTTAGTAGACTTTATCTTTTTAGAATTTTAGGCTCACAGAAAAAATAAGAATTTATTACAGACAGTTCCCATGCCCTGCACCCAGTTTCTGTTATGAGCATCTTACATTGGTACTAAAGTTTGTAGTTTATTCAGCTTTCCTTAGTTTTTAACTCATGTACTTTTTCTGTTCCAGGTATCATCATCCAGAATACCACATTACATTTTGTTGTCATGAGTCCTTAGGGTCTTCTTGGCTTTGAGTTTCCCAGACAGTCCTTGAATGCTTTTGATGACCTTGATCATTTTGAGGAGTACTGATCAGGCAGGTATTGTGTAGGATTTTCTTTATTGGAATTTGTCTGATGTTTTTATCATTTTTAGATTATGGTTTAAGGTGTTGGGGAGGAAAGTCACTAGGTAAAGTGCTATTTTTATCACATCATATCAAAGATACCTACTATTAACATAATTTATGACTGTTGATGTTGACCTTGATCACCTGGCTAAGGTAGTGTTTGTCATATTTCACCACTATAAAGTTACTCCCTTCTTCCCCATCCCTCACCCTACACTTAAAGATTAATTAAGGACTTATGCTCTCCCCCCCTGAGAGTGGAGAACATAAATTATTTGGAAATCTTCCCCATGAGAGATTTGTCTCTTCTCCCATTTATTAATTTATCAATTATCAGTATAGAGTCATGGATATTTATTTTATACTTAGAGTTATAATCCAATACTACTTTATTTTATTGCTCAAATTGATCCAGCTTTGGCCTTTTGAGAGGTCTTTCCTTTGGCTCCTGTGTCCCTTTGACATACCTCTGTCAAAGTGAGTGTTTTGTGTGTGTGCCAGTTTTTGAGGACTTTCTTATTTTATGACACTGTAAGATGGTCCCAGTTCATCTTTTATATTTTCTGCCCCAGTCCTAGAATCAACCATTTATCCAAGGAGCCCTATTTCATTTTTTTGGAAAATGGTGTTAGAATGCAAGATCTGGGTGCTAGTTGTGCTTGTTACTGGGATGTAGTTTGTTTAGGCACTCAGCAAAGCAAAGATTGAGTGTGTGTATATATTAGCACACATATGTAAATATGTGTCTATATACATGTCTCTATATATTTCTAGGTGTAACCATCTGTGTCTATATTAAGCTAAATGTGAGTTCTTAACCGTCTTCAACTCCAATCCATTACCATGTCAATCTTTCTGGCATCCTTTCTTCAGTAGTGAAAAACTGCCTGTTACCATATGTCATCCATTTACTTAATTGTTCTATTCTGGTATGTACAATATGCATGTATAGCAATATCAGAATTAACTCATACCCAAATGGAAGCAACTATCAACAAGGTGGAGTTTTTTTGTTGATTTTTTTTTTTTTTGGAATTCCTACATAAAATAATAACATTCGTGAATAAAACCAGTTTTATTTCTTCTGTCACAATCTGTATACCATTTATTTTCTCTTGTTATTTTACTGCAATAGTTAGAACTTCCAGTATGATATTGAATAAGGATGATGAGAGAGTTGTTCAAATTCTTGCCTTGTTTCTGAACTTAGAGGGAAAGTATCAAATTTCTTGCCATTAGGTATAATGTTAACTGTAGGGTTTGGGGTTGTTTTTTGTTTTGTTTTGTAGATGTTCCATATCAAATTGAGGAAATTCCCTTCTATTCCTTGTTTTATGAGAGTTTTTATAATGAACGATGTTAGATTTTGTCAGAATTTTTTTCCTCATCTATTGATATAATCATGATTTTTCTTCTTTAGCCTGTTGATTTGGTGGGTTACATTAATAGACTTTAGAACCAGCCTTGCATACCTGAAATATCCTCCTTGGTTGTGATGTAGAGTTCTTTTTATACATTGTTGGATTTGATTGGTAATATTTTGTTGAAGATTTTTGTATCTGTGTTTATGAGATATTGTTCTGAAGATTTCTTGTAGTGTCCTTACCTGATTTTGTATTAGGATAATGCTTCCTTCATAGAAGAAGGTAGGGTGTATTTGCTCTGCTTCTATTTTCTAAAAGAGATTATAGAGATATGATACTATTTTTCTCCCCCTTAAATGTTTGGTAGAATTCACCAGTGAAACCATTTGGGCCTGGTGCTTTCAGTTTGGAAAGATTAATAACTATTGATTCAATTTTTTAAATAGATATAGGCTTATTCAGTTTATCTATTTGTATGAATTTTGGTAGATTGTGTCTTTCACAAAACTGGTCTGTTTCATCTCAGTAATCAGATTTGTGAGCATAAAATTTTTGATAATAGTATTTCTTTATTTTAATTTACTTGTAATCAGTATGATGGCCCCTCTTTTATTTTTTATATTGATAATTTATCTTCTCTCTCTCTCTCTTTTTTTTGCTTAGTCTAGATAGAGGTTTATCAATGTGTTTATATTTTTAAAAAACCAGGTTTTGTTTTCATTGAGTATTTTTCTCTATTTTCCTGTTTTCATTTTCATTGATTTCTGCTCTAATTCTTTTTTTCTTTTCTACTTGATAAATTTAGGTGTTTGAACTTTAGCTTCAGCATTTTTTCCTTTTCTTTAACAAATATTTACTATGTGCCAGCACTTTACACATACTAACACATTTAACCCTTCTAACAACCTTGTAGGTATACATTATTTATTATGCTACCCTCTGCTTCATTTTATAGATGGGGAAACTGAGGCAGATAAACATTTCCCAGGGTGGTAGGACCAGAATCTGAATCCACACAGTCTGCTCCAGAGTCTTGAGTTTTAACCACTGCTTTGTGCTCCCTCTCCTCTACTGGTTAGGTGAAAGAGTTGTGATCCTGCATCATGTTCTCTCCCTCTCTTCATGTTAATTATGATATAGTGGGTGCCACTTGTCCCATCCTAATGCCTTGATGTAGCATTGTAGACACCAGTTATTTAAGTAATAGAGTTCTTGAGATTCCTCATTGGAAGGATTCAGAACTTGTATGTCATTGCTCTGAGTTATTGGCCCGTTGCTGCAGTTCTTTTGGCCAAGAGCCATTTTTATGAATTGTGATAATCTCCAAAAAGATTGAAGTCTCCTTTTTAAAAAAGTTTATTAAATCCACTTAGAGTATGAATTTTAAAATACTATATTCTGTGGTAAGTTCAAAGGAGAGTAAGTAAAAACACTTAAGTTACAGAGAACTAAATATTTTTAACAAGTGTATTTGTGTACACAGTACCTGCTAGCACTGCATAAAACGGATCATTATTTTATGAGAATATATTTTACTGGAAATCCTAGATTCTTACATCACAATTCTAAATTTTAGTTTTTTTGATACAGCAGCATGAGGTCCACTATATCCTATTTCCTGATGTAGTTTTCTCCTTATTCTCTGCCTCCTTGTAGTTACCAAGGCCTGCTGGTTCCATAAGGTCAGGAAAGACACTGTTCTTCTTTTGAAAAGAATATTATTCAGTGCTAATGAAAGGAAGAGAGTAATGGGTAGCATTTATCCATTTATTTTCAAAAAATTAAATGCAGCCCTGGCCAGTGTGGCTTGGTTGGAGCATTGCCCCTTAACCGAAAGGTTGTGCATTTGATTCCCAGTCAGGGCACATACCTCTGTTGCAGGTTCAGTCCCCGGTCCAGGTGTGCATGAGTGGCAACCAGCTGATGCTTCTGTTTCACATCAATGTTTCCCTTCTCCCACCCTCGCTCCCCCTTCCTCTCTCTCTAAAAAACAATGAAAAAAATGTCCTTGAGTAAGGATTGATTAAATAAAGAAACAAACAAACAAATATTAAATGTAAAAACATATATGTGTATGTAGAATATTGGGGGGAAAGTAAAGTAATGATAAAAAGATCAAAACTACCCATGGTCTTGCTAATAGTATTTTGGTGTATTTCTTCCCATATATTTTTTGCATGTGTGAGAGATTATGTATACACACTATACACATGGGCTCATACAAATATGTATATGTGTCTAGGGGATTTAAATTAGTGTTAGCATACGTGAATTGGGGACTAGAATAGTGATAACAGCTTTAATTTTATTAAGGATGAAGCCTAAAAACTAGATTATGTTCAAAAGAAATCTGTTGCTTAATAAAAAGAATTTTTATAAAATAAGAGAAGATTTGCAACATTAATATAACTAAGGTTTATGACCATCTCCTAACTTGCTTCTAATAGTGGAGAATATAGGAAGGGGCTTCAAGGATTCCATGAAGTCAAGACTTTTTATAGTAATACTAAGATGTTGTTTGCCTTTTTCATGCTGCTTCTCAAGAGTTTCCAGCAGCCACATGACCTGACCTGTGATGTTGCCACAGAG
The DNA here is from genome assembly GCF_022682495.2 of Desmodus rotundus. Taxonomy (NCBI): domain Eukaryota; kingdom Metazoa; phylum Chordata; class Mammalia; order Chiroptera; family Phyllostomidae; genus Desmodus; species Desmodus rotundus. The sequence continues at coordinate 66,345,689 of NC_071390.1, forward strand.
GGAGTGCAGAAACACATAAAACAGTACAACTGTCTGAAATTAAGCCAGACAGGAAAGGGATTTATGAAATGTAAAACAGGGGCACTCTTCTCACTGGAATATAAAAAGATTATTCTCCATTAAAATGTTCATATTATTAACATGTAATAATTGGTTTGTTACTGTTACATTTAAGTAAGTTTAAAAATTTTCAAATACTCAGTTTTAATGTGTAATATAATACATAATGATATTATCTACGTAAATAAAAGTTCTTTGGGCTCTTCAATAACTTTGGAGAGCCTAAGGGCTCCTGAGACCAAAAAGTTTTAAGAACTGCTTCATTATATAATATCAAAACATTATTTGTTAATATCACTATCTTATCAGAAATCTTGGGAAGCTGCCAAGGCTCAAAGGGACAGGCACAAATTTTCTAAAATATTAATTTTCACTTGATAGTTTGAATTTTATCATTGGAAGTAAATACTATCATTTGTTTTCCTTGAAGTAACAGGTTCACTTTTTAAAAAATATATTTATTGATTATGCTATTACAGTTGTCCCATTCCCCCCCCCCTCACTCCACTCCATCCTGCCCACCCCCTCCCTCCCACATTCCCCCCCTATAGTTCATGTCCATGGGTCATACTTATAAGTTCTTTGGCTTCTACATTTCCTACACTATTCTTACCCTCCCCCTGTCTATTTTCCACCTATCATCTATGCTACTTATTCTCTGTACCTTTCCCCCCCTCTCCCCCTCCCACTCCCCTATTGACAACCCTCCATGTGATCTCCATCTCTATGGTTCTGTTCCTGTTCTAGTTGTTTGCCTAGTTTGTTCTTGTTTTTGTTTTAGGTGTGGTTGTTAATAACTGTGAGTTTGCTGTCATTTTTACTGTTCCTATTTTTGATCTTCTTTTTCTTCGGTAACTCCCTTTAACATTTCCTATAATAAGGGCTTGGTGATGATGAACTCCTTTAACTTGACCTTATCTGAGAAGCACTTTATCTTCCCTTCCATTCTAAATGATAGCTTTGCTGGATACAGTAATCTTGGATGTAGGTCCTTGCCTTTCATGACTTGGAATACTTCTTGCCAGCCCCTTCTTGCCTGTAAGGTCTCTTTTGAGAAATCAGCTGACAGTCTTATGGGAACTCCTTTGTAGGTAACTGTGTCCTTTTCTCTTGCTGCTTCTAAGATTCCCTCCTTCTGTTTCATCTTGGGTAATTAATTATGATGTGCCTTGGTGTGTTCCTCCTTGGGTCCAACTTCTTTGGGACTCTCTGAGCTTCCTGGACTTCCTGGAAATCTATTTCCTTTGCCAGACTGGGGAAGTTCTCCTTCATTATTTGTTCAAATAAGTTTTCAATTTTTTGTTCTTCCTCTTCTCCTTCTGGTACCCCTGTAATTCGGATGTTGGAACATTTCAAGATGTCCTGGAGGTTCCTAAGCGTCTCCTCACTTTTCCGAATTCTTGTTTCTTCATTCTTTTCTGGTTGGATGTTTCTTTCTTCCTTCTGGTCCACACCTTTGATTAGAGTCCCAGTTTCCTTCGCATCACTATTGGTTCCCTGTACAATTTCCTTTGTTTCTCTTAGCATAGGCTTCATTTTTTTCATCTGGTTTTCGAACAAATTCAACCAATTCTGTGAGCGTCTTGATAACCAGTGTTTTGAACTATGCATCCGATAGGTTGGCTATCTCTTCCTCGCTTAGTTGTATTTTTTTCTGGAGCTTTGAAGTGTTCTGTCATTTGGAACTTTTTTTTTTTGGTCTTGGTGCATCTCTTACTTAAAGGGGCGGAGCCTTAGGTGTTCCCCTGGTCGGGGTAAAGCTGGTCGCTGCTCTGTGGCGCTGTACCTGGGGGAGGGGCCGAGAGGGAGCAATGGCGCGCTCCCCTCTCCACCAGATCTCAATCTTTCACACCTCTACCCACAATCAAACTGGATCCCTCTGGTGCTGGTTCCCGAGTGGGTGGGCTTGTGCACACTCTAGGCGCCTGTGGGTCTCTCCAACAACCTCTCCTGTGAGGCTGGGAGTCTCTCCTGCTGCCGCCCCAACCCCCTCAGGCATTTTCACTCAGAGGTTTGAGGCTTTATTTCCCCGCGCTGGAGCCCTGGGTTATGCGGTCTGCTTCGCTCCCCGCCATTTGTCCCAGTTTATCTGTGCGTGAGTGTGGGGCTGCAGGGTGCTACCTGCTGCTCTGCCTTCCCCATTCTCCACCACTCTGAGTCTGGCCCTCTGGGTTTATTTGCGCAAATGTGGGGCCGTAGGGTCTGCTAGTGGTCAGACTGCCTGCCTCATTCGTCCCACACTCCGCCAGTCTCGGTCCTGCCACGGCAACGCAAGTCCTCTCCGCCCGGGCTGCCCATCTTTGCCCCTCCTACCGGTCTGGATGAATGTTTATTTTTTATTTCTTTAGTGTCGGACTTCCTTGCCAGTCGATTTTCTGTCAGTTCTGGTTGTGCGAGGAGGCACAGTGTGTCTACCTACGCCACCATCTTGGTTCTCACAGGTTCACTTTTCAAGGAAATGTCTTCCAGTTACTAGAATGTCCTCTAGTCCAATTAACAGTTTGTCAGCCATCTTTCAAGTAAAAATAATGTTACGTTAAAAAGTGTCTTACACTGTGGAAACCAGTATGGAAATTCCTCAGAAAACTAAAAATGGAACTGCCTTTTGACCCAGTAATTCCACTACTGGGATTATATCCTAAGAATCCGAAAACACCAATTCAAAAGAATTTATGTGCCCCTATGTTCATAGCACAATTTATAAGAGCCAAGTGCTAGAAACCGTCTAAGTGCCCATCAGTAAATGTGTGGATCAAAAAAACTGTGGTACATTTACACAGTGGAATACCATGCAGCAGAAAGAAAAAAGGAGCTCCTACCCTTTGCTACAGCATGGATGGAACTGGAGAGCATTATACTAAGTGAAATAAGCCAGACAGCAAAAGACAAATACCATACAATCTTACCTATACTTGGGACCTAATCAACAAACAAGCGAGCAAATTAGAACCAGACACTTGGAAATAAAGAGCAATCTGACAGAAACCAGAGGGGAGGGAGGAAGTGGGTAGCAGGGGAAAGAAGGGGAAGAGGCAAGTCAAGGACTATGTATACAGGACCCATGGACAAAGGTAACAGGGGGAGAGGATTCAATGTGGAGGTGTGGGGGGTAGGACAGGGGAGAGTTGGGGGGGGGCATGGGGACAACTGTAATTGAACAACAGTAAAAAAACCTAAGTGGCTCACAACTCAAATTGTTGTACAGGTACTTTTTCTTCAGACAACCATTATTTTTCACTGCACAGCAGAAGTGCTTATGCGTACTTCCCATGTCATCATACAGATAATTTGGATATTCCTCTTTTATACTACATCAAAATTTAACAGTTTAACGCCAGTGTGTAATATGGAATCATATAAATTTTCATACTTTATTATATTTAAATCCATTGGTCTATTTTTCATTTAAATGAACTTTTGCCCATGCATTGATCATTTGAAAAATACTGGTTCAGTGAGGTCTGCAGATCTTCTAAATGTTGTCATAGTTCATTAAATCACCATTGCCATTGTGTTATGAGAAGTACAGGGCCATCACCAGAACCCATCTGTGTCAAGTATTAGAGTGTCAAAATTTATGCAGTTAATAATTTTTGGAAAAAAATTATTTCCAGACAGACTGAGCAGTATAAAAAGAGAGAAGCCACAAATTATCTATATCTCAAGTGAAAGGGAGACATCACAGCATATGCTATAGCCTAAGGGAGTATCATAAACAAGTATATACTAATAATTAAACAACTTAGATGAAATGGACAGATTCTTTTTAAAGATACGTATTACACAGACTGACATAATAAGAAAGCCATGTATTTGTTAGGGAAATTGAGTTTGTAATAGGAAACTTTCACACAGGCTCTGTGGCCTCACAAATGAACACTAATTGAATCACTACTCTTAAAGCAGTGATTCTCAAAACCTTTCATTCTTAGAATGTTTTCACAATCTTAAAACTTGTTGAGGATCTCAACTATATTTTCTTTTTGTGGACTATAGTTATCAAAATTTATCTTCTTAGAAATAAAAATTAAGAACTTTAAAAATATCAGCTTATTTACAAAATAATAAATGAATTACACATTAACATAAATAACATTTTAATGAAAAATAACTATTTTCCAAGAGAAAAAAATAATCTGTTGTGATATCACAAGTCTCTTAGCCTCTGGAAAACTGTACATTTGTGAGAGAATGAGAAAGGCAAATGATACGCATTTCTGAATTGACGTTTTGTCTTTCAGCATTTTAAAGCTGTAATGTTCTTGTGTCTGACATGCACAGTTTCAGAGAAGTCTGTGGTCATTTCTATCCTTGTTTCTGAATGAGTTCTGGGAATTGTTCATCTTATAGCTCCTTTGCAGTTGTCCTTTGCTTTAGACTTGTGGAGTTTTGCCTTATGCATATGTAAATTAGCATTCTGCCAAAGATCTAAGAGAACCCTTCTGGTGATTTCTGGAGTACTTTCTTCTCTTAGTAGCTCTCTTCTCTCTACTGTGCCATCAAGTTTCTAGTCACCTTCATCTTCCTCACTAGCTCCTTATTAATTCAGTGAAGGTGTTATGCTCTGTATGGTATGGCACTTCTGCATTGTGATCTGGAAAGGCCCCTAGTCAGAATGGCAGGGCAGTTATACGGCTTCCCTAATTTCTTCCCTTTTTAAGGGATTGAGACCCAGTCTCTGTTGTCCGATGTCTGATAACAGCATCTATCATATTTTATATACTTTTTCATTATTAAAAGAAGGTAAATCTGATCTCAGTACTCCACCATTCTAAAAGCAGAAGTCCATTTTATTCATTTTGATTTTTAGAGTTGCTTTAAGAGCTATTGTTTTAAAAGCACTGAACTCTATTTAAAAATATGGGTAATATGGACATTGAAATTTAGGAAAGTTTTGCTAAATTTCTGTGGATCTGGGTTAAAACATGTTAATAGCATCGATAACTAAATGTAACAAGTAAAGGAAGAAAGGTTATGTGACTTCCAGGACACTCATACTTGAAGTAATTGGTTTCAGTTTTCATTTGTTCAATTGGCAAATGTTAGTTGATTTCTATATGACAGGCACTAGACTTAGGCTTTAAGGATACAAATAAAATAAGCATTCCCCTGCCTTTTTGGAGTTTATAGTCTAATCACAAAAGTAAGTGAACAATTAAACTCTAATACAGTGGAGAAGAACATGTTGTCATGAAAGTATATAAGGACACCCAATTTAGATTGGAGAGTGAGGCAAAGCTCTGTTTAGAAGTTGGCAGCTAAACTGAAACTTGAGATTTGAAGGATGAGCAGGAGCTTAGTAACAAGGAGAGGAAGTAGGGTGAGTAGAACATGTGCAAAGCAGTCTAAACTCGGAGAAGCATATGCAGAAGCTGTTAGGAGAGGACCCTGTGTATTCCAAGGACCAGAGAGAAGGCTGATGTGGTTGGAGAGCAGAATACCATTTGCTGAGACAAAGAATGCTAGAAGAGGACCAGGTTTGGTTTTTGGAGATGTTGAATAGGAGGTGAATTTGGAGGTACATCCAAATGGAAGTATCATGTAGGAGAGGTCAGAGTTTGAAAGTACACATTTGGATCTATTTTGTTGAGGTGGTAATTTTTGTGGATGAAATTAGCCACAGCAAAAAAATAAAGAGAAGTTCCCATTTTTAATGTTAAGGTAGAAAAGATGATAAATCATTAAAGAAACTAAAGAACTGATTTCAGCAAACCAGGACAGTGAGTTATTAAAGCTACAGAATATTAGTTTCCTACGGCTGCTTTAACAAATTACCACAAATTTAGTGGCTTGAACCAACAGAAATGTATATTCTCTCATAATTCTAGAGGTGAGAATCTGAAATAAGTAGAACTATGGGGTTGAAATCAAGGTGTTAGCAGAGTCACATTCCTTCTAGCACCTCGTCCAGCTTTGGGTGACTGGCAGTGTTCCTTGATTTATGGCCACACCCCTCCAGTCACTGTGTGGTCACAGTGCCTTCTCTTTTTCTGTGTGTAATCTCTCTCTGCCATATAAGGGCATTTGTGATTGGTTTAGGGTCCACCTGGATAATTCTGGATAATCTTATTTTAGGATCCTTAATTTAATCACATCTGCCAAAGCTTTACTTTGAGCTGTTTTTATCTACACAACACTTCTAACACCAAATATGTGTGGGGTTTTCCTCATACCAATTAATTCCCCAACTCTGAACACCAACCGGGTGTCCCACAATATTATCCCCACTTCAGATGCCAATTGCAAGTCTGGGTCACTGGTACTTCCGACCAAATAGCCATGAAGTTCAGGTTATGGTGGTGGGGGGTGGTTTCCCCCCATCCCCTGCCCTCAGGCTTGGGAATTTGCTAGAAACAGCTCACAGAACTCAGAAAGCACCTTACATAGTGTTACTAGTTTATTGTAAAGGTTACCAGTCTGGAACAGCCAGATGGAAGAGATGCATAGGACAAGGCATGGGGAGGAAGGATGTGTAGAGCTTCTGTGCCCTCTACAGGCACATTACCCTCCCAACACCTTGATTTGCTTACCAGCTGGGACGCTCTCTGAACCCCATCATGTAGGGGTTTTTATGGAGGTGCCATTATATAGGCATATTTGATTAAATCACTGGACATTGGCAATTAGCTCAATCTCTTGGTCGGGTAGGGCTGAGTGTTCTAACCCTCTAATCTGTTTTTGGTCTTTCTAGCAACCAGCACCCCTCCTGAAGCTACCTATGAGCTGCCAGTCATCTCATTAGCATATAAAAGATAATTTTTGGCTTCTCCAGAGAGTCCAAGGGTTTTAGGTGTAATGCTTAGGAACCAGGGACTAACCTAAATATCTATTTCGTATTATGTCATATTCAACAGATAATACTCATAAGTTCCAAAGATTAGGGCCTGATATCTTTGGAGGAACATTTTTCAACTTCACACAAGGGAAGGGAATGTTTCAAGTATTTAATTGATCGATTATGTCAGGTACATCTAAAAGACCTAGTTAAATTGTTTGAAAAATGCCTCATGGGTAGTCTGCGAGAGACCTGTTTGTTGGAGGCAGAAGCAAAATTGGAGGGTGTTAAGAGTGTCTTCTTATTTGATGGCTTCTCTTCTGTGAGAAGAAATGATAGAGATTAGAAGTTTGAGGAGAATGGAGAAAATTTGAAATGTAGTAGAGAGTGGAAAGGGCATCACTGTGTCCTCATTGAGGTTGATCATGAAATGATAGTTGTATCTATCCTATTGTGTTAGTTTTTTTCTGTTTGCACTTGGGCATAAGTATGGAGAAAGAAAATAGCTGGATTGATCAGGGCTTGGGATTTTGCAAGACAGAAATTTAAGGAGGTTAAAGTATTCATAAGAGTATTTTCAACAGGATGAAACATGGAATTTTAAGTTGTCTAGTAAAATAAATGAATATAGTAAAAGGAAGATAGGTAGGGGAAGGTAGAAAGTTAAGGTACTAGAAGACCAACTGAGGCCAAAGAGTGTTCATAGTTAGGGTAGTTTATAAGCAAACTGTCAGAAGAAGAGATTGTGTTTACAGTGGGATACCTGAAATATGTTTTCTACAAGTGGATCAGCTTCAAGTGATGACTAGATCCAAGTAGTGGCCACGAGAGTGGATGGCTAGGGTTAGGTAGACAGGTAGATTATTGTAGACAGGGATGTTAATTAAAGACTGAAAAACCATAGTTTTGGAGAGTTTGATCTCAAGGATATTGATATCACCCAGGATGATGGCAGAATTTTGGGTAAAGGGGAAGACTTTAAGTGTGACAGTCCTCAGCTAATGAGGGGGTGACTGCAAGGCTGGTGGATCACAGCAACAAAGATGGGAACTGGGTGTTATGGCTGAATAACATGAGCTTTAAAGGCGCAAGTTTTTGTGTAAGTGACTTACATGGGTTTGGGAAGGATGGTAGCTTTGGGGAATAAGCAACATATCTATACTACCATTTGAGAGAGCAGCATGCAAAGTGGTACCTTGAGAAAAGACAAGGTTTAATTTAAAACAATGAAGCAAAGCAAATGCTTAGAAAAAAGTTTGAGGACATAGGGGAATTTGGAGCGGTAGTTCTAGTAGAAAAGTTTGGGAGGGTTGAGGGAGAAGTAAAAGTCTTCTTGGTCAAGGTCAAAGGTGTAGAATGCCATGAGGTTGATAGTGGGCATTTGATTAGGCATTAATTTTTATATTATTTTAATTGGCTTTAGAGACAGAGGAAAGGAGAGTGAGAAAGACCAATTTGTTCTACTAAGTTATGCATTGATTGGTTAATTCTTGTATATATTGGTTGATTCCTGACTAGGATTTGAACCCACAACCTTGGCGTATTGGGATGATGCACTAACCAACTGAGTTACCTGACCAGGGCTATTTTATTTTTCTATGAAATGAGGAATAAGAGCCATGATTAAGTTTGTCTCATTCTTTTCTTTGAGATGGTGGACACTAGGGCCAGTTCCCAAAATAATTGACTAACTTGATTGAAGTGAAAGCATCAGTTGATTGCAGTCTTAACTTGCCTCACAGGGCAAGTAATGCAGCTTTCATAGGTTTTCGCCACTACTCTTTTCAAAAGAAGGCAGTATGGAGCCAGAAGTGAAAAAGGCAGAGAAAAAGAAGGTGATGACGTACATAAAAATATATGGAAATACATGCTATAAAATTGTTAATTACAAACTTGGAATATTTAATGTGTGGATTTGTAGTATTTCGGTCCTAGGTGGGTTACCCATTGAACATAACACATTTCTGGTGTTTCCCTAGTCTCTCCCATTTAGCCAGGATACATTTAAAGTATGCAAATTAAATGGTAAAATATAGCAACATCAGAGTAAACAAAGGTCACATGACATCTATTCTAAATATGGGTTCCTCAGTGCAACAGATAATTTAGAGACAACTACAGTTTGTCACCTTTGGAAATTATTATAAGTAAAATATGGTCCAGACAAAGCTTAGAAAGTTTACGGGAACAGATTTGCTTCTCTATATGCATTTTAAAACTGCACAAATTTTGTGAGATACTTTTGAGCTTACATATTCTGGTACTATTTATAACTCTCTGTTGTTTTTATTTCCAAAGAGGTACACCCAATTTAAAATTGTTGCCAGATTGACCATCTGCTGTTGTTTCTCACTAGTTACTAGTTTTTCTTCATGTACTTAACCAAAGCAGTTCTTCTGTTCTTTCCTGCTTTGGAGAGTTTCACATCAGGCCACCGTGTGGAAACTGAATATCTTGTTGGTGGCCATACATTTCTAAATTGGCAGACTTGGTAGCTAGGATCTCATTGTTGTTATATTCTCTAGCCTCACAATGCTGTGAGATTACTCTTCATGATTAATTAAATTTATTTATTAAATTTTCTGCTGTAAACAAGGCAGTGTGCTAAATACTTGAGAAACTTTGGAAAAAAACGTAATGAAAACCTTTCTGCCCTTGAAATGCCTACAGTCCATGGAGAGAGAGCATGTATGTAAATATGCCAAACTCTTGTAGTTTAATTACTGAGGCAGGTAAAGTTAAAATGCTGTAGAAGTTCAGGAATTCTTGGCAAGATTGTGACATGATCCTGCATCTCTCTTATTCTGTCTTTCTCTCAGCCTACTGAAATCCAGATAGAATCAGAAAAAAGTCTAGGTAGATGTTTTATAAAAGAAAATAATCTAAAACAAAGTTGTGCAGAAAAGTTAAAAATTAAAAACGAGTTCATGAATATTTTTATAAAGTTATGAAATTATACAAGAAACCAAGATTAATAATAATAATATCAAGTGTGATAGAATTCAAGGCATAAAACAGTAAACCGAACAGAACGGTTTCTTGTTATTTTTTTTTTTTTGATCAAATGGGAGACTTGAAAATACTTATCTCTGAGAGTAAAGTATACAGAGAAAAACAAGACAATAAGCCATATTAGAGATTTAGGTAAACCTGTGAGAAGCTCCTAGTTTCATGGCTTGAGCCAGTGTTTCTGTGAATTCCCCACTTTATTTCCTTATGCTCAACTCACTCTGTCTTAACTACTATATGCTGTCTCAATTTGGCTTGTGACTCAGCCAGTATACAAGCCTCAGGTTCTTTGTTATTTTCTTCTAGAAAGCTGACCCTAAATATTTTGTGAAATAAAATGACCAAGTTTTGGAGAGTTATTGGGAGCCATGTGAGTCAAATGAATTAGGAATATTTCTTTGAGTTCAAGTTCATAATTTTTTAAACACACACGCAGCCCTCTACACTCCAAACACAGATGCATGCACCCCTCCCTACCAAGCCTAACCCTGAAGAAAATATAAAAGTAAACTTAAAAATAATGGTAATACAGACTTCTGCCTCCAGAAAGATGGAGGAGATGTACTTTTTCCCTATTTCTTCTGCTAAGTACAGCAGAAATTCTTGACATAATGTGTAAAACAAATTTAAGACTCTGGAAAGTAGGAGAAGAAGGTTAAAATGGCTTCGGACCTCAGGATCCAAATAACATGATGGCAGAAATCTTGGGCTTTCTTATTGCTTCGTATATATGAGAATGGGTGTAGAGAAGCTGGCAACTCAGAAATGTAGGGTACAAACAAAAGCCCCAAGAAAAGTCTGCTCTAACCAAGGACCAGGAAAAGTATAGCTTAATGAGACAAAACTTAAACAGTAACTGTTCCACTCCAGCCAAATACACATTAAAAATCACCCTGATTAGCAAAAGCCAGGTGGGGATCTAGACTTCACCCTCCTCAGATATAACAAGGTAACCCCTCCCCCTGTGGTATCAGTGGAGGTGATGTGGGGAACAGTAACAATAAACTCCTCCTAGCCTGCAGTATTAGTGAGAACCCTGAACTCTCACCTTCACTCAAGTTTTGCCTTCCCTTCCCCCTGACCTGTGGTCAGTAAAAACCTAATGTGAGGAATCTGCACTTCTACCCCTGCCAGGCAGTAATGAAGTTTGGTCCTCCTTCCCCACCAGAGCACTGTCAGAGGAAGCCTGCTATAATAGAATATTTAAATAAAGCTGATCATATGTACAGAAAATCATAGCATAATACCTCAAGTATCCAGGTTTCAATTAAAAATGTCTTATACCAATACCCAGAAATCTCTCGACTCAAATTAGAAAAGACAATCTATGCTAACATTAAGATAACACAGGTGTTAGAATAAACTGACAAGGAATTTTTTAATTTTCATTCAAGAGAGAGGGGAAGAGAGAGAGAGAGGGAGAAACATCAGTGCAAGAGAGAAATACTGATCAGCTGCCTATTGCATGTGCCCAACCAGGGATTGACCCCACAGCCTGGACAAGTGCACTAACCTGGAATCAAACTGAAGACTTTTCTATTAAGGGATGATGGTCCAGCCAACTGAGCCATGCCAGCCAGGGCTGATAAAGACTTTAAAATAGCCATCAGAAAATGTGTCAGCAAACAGTTACAAACACTTAAAACAAATGAAAAATAGAAATTTTCAACAAAGAGTAAGTCTAAGCAACTTTAATGAAATGAACGAATTGTTTAGAAAGCAAAAGCTACCACAACTCACACAATATATTATAGGTAATTTGAATAGCCCTGTAACTATTAAATTAAATTTCATTCTAAAATGAAACCAGACCTAGATGGTTTCACTGGTATGTTTTACCAAATGGTTTAAGAATTCACACTACTTCTACACAATCTCTGCCAGGAAATACAAGATGAAGGAACCCTTCCTAATTCATTTTATGAAACCTTGCTACTACCAAGATCAGAAAAAGAAAACCACAGACTAATAATCTTCATAAGTGTAAATAAGGAAATTTCTTAACAAAATATAAGTAAATATAATTCAGCAATATATAAAAAGTTATATACTATGACAAATTAGACTTTATTCCAGGGATGCAAGGTTGGCTTCATTTTTGAAAACAAGTCATTATAATTGCCCATATTAATATAATGAAGAAGAATCACAGTTATATCAATTGCTGCAGAAAAAGCATTTGACAAAGTTGAATATCATTTGTTACTAAAACTCTTAGATAGCTAGGAATAGAGGGGAACTTCCTCAGCTTGATAAGGAACATGTACAGAAAAGTTAAGAGTTAACGTCATACTTGATGAAAGAATGAATACTTTCCTCCTATCATTGGGAACAAGGTGGCAAAGATATTCATTCTTTCTTCTTCTGTTCATCATCATATTAGAAGTTCCAGCCAGCATAATAATATATAAGGGGAAAAGGCATACAGATTGGAACAGGAAAAATTAAGCTCTTCCAGTTTTGCCTATGACATGATCATATATGTAGAAAATCCCAAGTAATCTGTAAACAAATGGTATAAGTAATGACTGAGTTCAGCAAGATCACAGGATGTAAATCCAACATACAAAAATTAACTTATACCCTAGCAATGAATACATGGAGATAGAAATTAAAAATACAATACCAGTAGCAATTGCTCAAAAAATGAAATATTTAGATGTGAGCCTAACAAAGCATGTATAGGACTTGTATACTAAAAATTGTAAAATGCTGATGAAATCTAAGAACTAAGTAAATGGAGAGACATAGTTAACATAGTCTAATTTCCCCAAAAGAATATATAAGTTTTAACAAAATCCCTATCAAAATCTCAGCAAGGTATTTTTGTAGCTATAGAAAAAATTACCCCAGAATTTATCTGGAAAGGCAAAGGAGTTGGAGCAGCTAAACCAATTTTGAAAAATGAAGAATACAACTTACTATATAGCTAGAAGAATGAAGACAGTGTGGAATTGGCACTCCTGTAAGTCAATGAAGTAGACTAGACACCCAGGAATATAAGGCCAATTGGTTTTTAATACAAATGCAAAAGTTATGTACAGATTTTTGACTATGCATGTGTTCTGTGCCCCTACCTTCCCACATTGTTCAAGGGTCAGCTGTATGAAGAGTATCCAAAAAGATTTTTGAGGACAAAGTAGCAAACATACCAGGGAGGTGTTCACCCACTGAGACTGGACGCTGGCTGAGAAGAGTTGGGCTGTGATGGACCCTGACCAGAGTAGCTGGGAGCTGTGAACACCAGTATACCTGCTGGAAGAGGAAACCCACCAACACAGGAACCACCAACAGATAACAACAGAAGAAGGTGAAGGAGGGAGAGGTAGCCACACTAACCTCAATCCAGGACCAATCTGGAAATACAGCTAAATGGTGGGGAATTTACCCAGAACAAACAACTGAGCAGGAGCAAGAGAAAAGCCTCAAACACTTGTACACACAGAAGAATCAGCTTCAACACAACCTGTCCGCTCCCGCACAACAGAATACAAGACGTGGTGGACGGGCTGACCATCAGTTAACCCGCTGGAGGGAAGGACCCACTAAAGAAAGACCCAACAAAAATCAAAACCCAAAGACATACAGAGAGCCAACATAAACTCCAGCCCAAGACCAGCAAACTCAGGAGGTCAAGGGGATTGCACCACTGAATTACACAGGTCTTCTACCGTAGAAGTTCACACCATAAACCCAGGGAGTCAGAGCAGATCAATTTAAGAAGCAGAAGTGTCTAACAAGAAGTGTCTCACAAACAATGGAAAGACGAACAATCCCCAAATCAAAGGAAAGGAGGAAGCCTCAGAAAGAATGCTAAATGAAATAGAAGCAAGTCAACTATCAGATACTGAGTTCAAAACAATAGTTATCAGGAACCTCAGTGAGTTCACAGAGAATTACCAAAAACTACAGGGAAACTACAGTGAACTCACTGAAAACTATATCAACATGAAAGAGGAAATGAAGGATACAATTTCTATACTAAAGAACACAGTAGAAGGAACCAACACCAGGATAAGTGAAGCAGAGAATTGGGTCAGGGAGCTGGAGGACAAGGTAGAAAAAAAACACCCAGAAAGAGAAAGGAAAGGAAAAGAGGCTCAGAAAAAACGAAGAGGGGTTAAGGGAAATGCAGGACAACATTAAACGTAATAATATCCGTATAATAGGGATACCAGAAGGAGAAGAGGAGGAGCAAGGGATAGAAAACCTGTTTGAAAAAGTAATGATGGAAAATGTGCCTAATTTGATGACAGAAAAAGTCACACAAACCCAGGAAACACAGAGTCCCAATCAAGAGTAACCCAAAGAAGCCCACTTCAATACACATCATCATTAAAATGGCAAAATTCCAAAGAGAGAATCTTAAAGGCAGCAAGGAAGAAACAGGAAGTGACACACAAGAGACCCTCGATAAGACTAGCAGCTGACTTCTTAATGGAAACGCTCTAAGCCAGAAGAGAATGGCAAGAAATATTCCAAGTAATGAGAACCAGAGGCCTGGAACCAAGGCTACTTTACCCAGTAAGGCTCACAATTAAGATGGAAGGCGAAAAGAGGAGCTTCCCAGACAAAACTGTAAAAGAATACACCTTCTCCAAACCAGCTCTGCAAGAGATGCTAAAGGGACTGCTTTAGCAAAAGGAAGGGAAAGAGAAAGAGAGAGAAGAACACTGGTACGAAAAAATGGCTGTGAAAAATTACGTATCAATAATAACCTTAAATGTAAATGGATTAAATGCTCCAATCAAAAGACAAAATAGTTGAATGTATACGAAAGCATGACCCACACATACGCTGCCTACAACAGCCCTACCTCAGAACAAAAGACCTACACAGACTGAAGGTGAAGGGCTGGAAACAAACATTCCAAGCAAATGGACAGGATAAAAAAGAGTACGATACTCATATCAGACAAAATGCACTTAAAAAGACGAGCCATTAAAAGAGATCCAGAAGGTCACTTCATAATACTCAAGGGAAGAATGCATCAAGAAGACAAAAACATTGTAAATATACATGCACCCAACATACTAGCACTCCAAATACATAGAGAAAATCTTGGAGGACTTCAAGAAAAATATTGACAGCCACACAATTATAGTGACGGATTTTAACACCCCACTGTTAAAAATGGATAGATCTTTCAAACAAAATAACAACAAAGATACTGTAGCATTGAACCATGCCCTAGATCAAATGGACATAACTGATATATTATAGAGCCTTTCATCCCAAGGAAGCAAAATACACATTCTTTTCAAATGCCCATGGAACATTTCTAAAAATAGACCACATGATAGGACACAAAACAAACCTCAACAAATTCAAGAAAATTAAAGTCATATCAAGCATTTTCTCTGACCACAAGGGACAGAAACTAGGCACCAACCTCAAGGAAAAATCTCCGAAACACTCAAACTCACAGAGGTTGAATAGCATGCTATTAAATAATGAATGGGTCAAGAAGGAGATTAGCGAAGAAATCAAAAAGTTTCTGGAAACAAATGAAAATAAACTCAGAAGAACCCAAAACTTATGGGACACAGCAAAGGCATTCCTGAGAGGGAAGTTCCTAGCGATATAAGCCTACCTAAAAAAGATAGAAACATTTAAAATAAACAGTCTAACCCTACACCTAGAAGAACTCAAAGAACAACAACAAAGACAGCCTAGGGCAAGCAGAAGGAAGGAAATAACCAAGATCAGAGCAGAGTTAAATGACATACAGACTAAAAGCACAATTCTAAGGATCAATGAATCCAGGAGCTGGTTATTTGAAAAGATAAAATTGACAGGCCTTTAAGCAGACTCATCAAAGAAAAAAGAGAGAGGATTCAAATAAACACAATTAGAAATGAAAGAGGAGAGATTACAACTGATACCACAGAAATACAAAGGACTGTAAGAAATTACTACAAAGAACTGTATGCCAAGAAATTTGAAAACCTAGGTGAAATGGACATATTTCTAGAAAAATATAATCTTCCTAAAGTGGATAAAGAAGAGCAGAAAGCCTGAACAGATCCATACCAGCAGACGAAATTGAAGCAGTAATCAAAAAACTCCAGACACACAAAAGAACTGGACTGGGTGGTTTTAGAGGGGAATTCTACAAAGCATTTAAGGCAGAGCTAACCCATATCCTTCATAGACTATTCGAAAAAATCCAAGAAGATGGAAGACTCTCAAACTTTTTATGAAGCTAGCATCATCCTTATCCCAAAACCAGATAAAAGACACAAGAAAGAACACTTCAGGCCAATATCACTGATGAACATAGACACTAAAATCCTCAACAAAATATGGGCAAACTGCATCCAGCAATACATTAAAAAAGATCATACACCATGACCAAGTGGGGTTCATCCCAGGGATGCAAGGATGGTATAATATTCAAAAATGATAAACATAATATATCACATCAACAACAGCAAAGACAAAAATCACATCTTCATATCAATATATGTGAAAAGAGCATTTGATAATGTGTAGCACCCATTTCTGATAAAACCACTCAGCAAAGTGGGAATAGAGGGAGCATTCCTCAACATATAAAGGCCATATATGAGAGACTTACAGCCATCATACTCAATTGCCAAAATTAAAATCTTTCTCAGTAAGATCAGGAACAAGACAAGGTTGTCCAATTTCACCACATCAGTTCAACAGAATATTGGACATTGTAACCATAACAATCAGACAAGAAAAGATAATAAAAGGCAACGAAATTGGAAAAGAGGAAACAAAAATTGTCATTGTTTGCAGATGAAATGATAGTGTGCATGGAAAATACTATAGAATCCACCAAAAAACTACTCGACCTAATAAATGAATTTGGCAAAACAGATACAAGTGAATATTCAGAAATCAAAGGCATTTTTGTATACCAACAATGAAACATCAGAAACAGAAATCAGGAAAAAAATCCCATTTGATATAGCAACAAGAAAAATACAATATCTTGGAATAAACCTAACCAAGGATGTAAAAGACCTGTAATCAGAAAACTACACAACACTGAAGAAAGAAATTTTTAAGGAAGAAACAAACAAATGGAAGCATGTACCATGCTCATGGATTGGAAGAATTAACATCATCAAAATGGCCATACTACCCAAAGCGATTTATAGATTCAATGCAATCCCTATTAAAGTACCTATGACATATTTCACAGATAAAGAACAAACATTTCAGAAATTTATATGGAACCATAAACAACCCCAAATAGCTGCAGCAATTTTAAGAAGAACAAAGCAGGAGGGACCACAATACCTGATATCAAACTGTATTACAAGGCCAGTGTAATCAAAACAGTCTGGTACTGGCATAAGAACAGACACACAGAGCAATGGAACAGAACAGAGAGCCGAGAAATAAACCCAAGTCTTTTTTTTTTATTTCCATAGTCATTATTCTATATTGTTTCTTATGAAGAACATATCAAATTTATTCATTTTATTTTTTATTTTTTTAAATTTATTCATTTTTATTCAGTTACAATTGTGTGCATTTTCTCCCCTTCCCTCCACCCCACCCAGTCCCACCTCCCTCCCTCACCTCTACCCTCCCCCTTGATTTTGTCCCTGTGTCCTTTATACTAGCTCCTATAGACCCCTCTCCCCACTATCCCCTCCCCACTCCCCTGTGGCTATTGTTACAATGTTCTTAATTTCAATGCCTCTGGTTATATTTTGTTTGCTTTTTTCTTTTGTTGATTATGTTCCAGTTAAAGGTCAGATCATATGGTATTTGTCCCTCACCACTTGGCTTATTTCACTTAGCATAATGCTCTCCAGTTCCATCCATGGCATTGCAAAGGGTATAAGCTCCTTCTTTCTCTCTGCTGGGTAGAATTCCATTGTGTAAATGTACCATAATTTTTTGATCCACTCATTTACTGATGGGCACTTAGGTTGCTTCCAGTACTTGGCTATTGTAAATTGTGCTGCTATGAACATTGGGGTGCATAGGTTCTTTTGGATGGGTGTTTCAGGGTTCTTAGGGTATAATCCCAGCAGCAGAATTGCTGGGTCAAAGGGCAGTTCCATTTCTAGTTTTCTGAGGGAATTCCATACTGTTTTCCACAGTGGCCTCACCAGTCTGCATTCCCACCAACAGTGCACTAGGCTTCCCTTTTCTCCACATCCTCTCCAACATTTGTTTGTGGATTTGTTTATGTTGGCCACTCTGACTGGTGTGAGATGGTACCTCATTGTGGTTTTAATTTGCATCTCTCTGATGGCTAGTGATGCTGAGCATCTTTTCAAATGTCTCTGGGCCCTCTGTATGTCTTCCTTGGAGAAGTGTCTGTTCAAGTCCTTTGCCCATTTTTGAATTGGGTTGTTTGTCTTCCTGGAGTGCAGTTGTGTGAGTTCTTTATATATTTTGGAGATCAGGCCCTTGTTTGAGGTATCATTGGTAAATATGTTTTCCCATACTGTTGGTTCTCTTTGTATTTTAATGCTGTTTTCTTTAGTCCTGCAGAAGCTTTTTATTTTGATGAGGTCCCATTTGTTTATTCTTTCCTTTGTGTCCCTTGCTTTAGGGGATGTGTCTGTGAAGATGTCGCTGCGTGGAATGTCTGAGATTTTCCTGCCAATGTTTTCCTGTAGGACTTTTATGGTGTTACGACTTATATTTAAGTCTTTTATCCATCTTGAATTTATTTTTGTGTATGGTGTAAGTTGGTGATTATTAAAATATTAATTGACCATAAAGACTTGGGTTTATTTCTGGGCTCTCTGTTATGGTCCATTGGTCTATGTGCCTGTTTTTATGCCAGTACCAGGCTGTTTTTGTTACAGTGGCCTTGTAGTACAGTTTCATGTCAGGTATTGTGATCCCTCCTGCTTTGTTCTTTTTCCTCAAAATTGCTGCAGCTATTCGGGTAAACCCAAGTCTTTACGGTCAATTAATATTTGAAAAAGGAGGTAGGAGCATAAAATGGAGCAAAAAAAGCCTCTTCAACAAATGGTGTTTGGAGAGCTGGACAGCATGCAAAAAAATGAAACTCGAGCACCAACTTACACCATACATAAAAATAAATTCATGGTCGAGAAAAGATTTAAATATAAGTCGTGACACCATTAAAGTCCTATAGGAGAACATAGGCAGGAAAATGTCAGATATCCCAAGCAACAGTATTTTCACTGATACGTGCCCTAGCGCAAGGGACATAAAGGAAAGAATAAAGAAATGAGATCTCATCAAAATAAGAAGCTTATGCGCAGCTAAAGAAAACAGCATTAAAATGGAAGGAGAACCAAACATATGGGAAAACATGTTTGCCAATGATACCTCAGACAAGTTTGATTTCCAGAGTATGTAAAGAACTCACACAACTCCACTTGAAGAATGCAAGCAACCCAATTAAAAAGTGGGCAAGGGACTTGAACAGACACTTCTCCAAGGAGGACATACAAAGGACACCCAGACATATGAAAAGATGCTCAGCATCGCTAGCCATCAGAGAAATGGAATTTAAAACTGCAATGAGATAACCACTTAACATCTGTGAGAATGGCCATCAGAAACAATGCAGCAAAGAACAAGTGTTGGAGAGGTTGTGGAGAAAAGGGAACCCTAGTGCACTGTTGGTGGGAATGCAGACTGGTGCAACCACTATGGAAAACAGTATGGAATTTTTTGAAGAAACTAAAAATAGAATTGCCTTTTGACCTGGCATTTCCACCGCTAGGATTATATCCTAAGAGCCCTGAAACACCAATAAAAAAAAACCTATGCACCCCAATGTTCATAGCAGCACAATGTACAATAGCCAAGTGCTGGAAGCAACCTAAGGGCCCACCAGTAAATGAATGGATCAAAAAACCATGGTACATTTACAGAATGGAATTCTACTCAGCAGAAAGAAATAAGGAGCTCCTACCCTTTTGGGAGAGCATGGATGAAACTGGAGAACATTATGCTAAGTGAAATAAGCCAGGCAGTGAAATACAAATACCGTATGATGTCACCTTTTACTGGAACCTAATCAAGAAAACAAACAAGCAAGCAAAATACAACCAAATCCAGTGAAATTGAGAACAGGCTGATACTGACCAGAGGGAAGAGGGGAGGGTATTACAGGGAAAATGGGTGAAGGGTTTCTACGAACAATTATAAAGGACTCATGGACAGTAACATAGCACGGGGTGCAAATGGGAAAGATGTGGGTAGGTGTGGGGTGTTGGGGAGGGGTGGGGTGAAAATGCAGAAAATTACTTGAACAACAATAAAAGTTTAAAACTAAAAAATAAAGTTTTTTTTAATCAGCAGAACTTAAAGAATTGAAAGTTATACTAATTGAAACTTAAAAAAAAACTTCAGTGGATGAATTTAATTGCAGATCATATAAACTAGAAGATAGCAGTAATGAACTAGAAGCTACATCTGAAGAAATTATCCAACAGGTATTCAAGAAAAACATGAAAATTATGAAAGAGAAGTTGAAACCTGTCTAACTATAACTAAACATTTACTAGAAAGGCCTTTCATAAGAGAAAGTCATGAGTAAACAACACTTGAGACATTAATAATGAAGATTTTTGCTCATTTTAAAATTGGGTTGTCTTTTTGTTGGTAAATTGTAAGAATTTTTTTATATATCCTGAATCTTAGACTTTTGTCAGATGTATGAGTTGCAAATATTTTATCCTGTTCTGTGGGCTGTTTTTACTTTCTTGGTAATGTCCTTTGATGTAGAAAGTTTTTAGTTTTGGCAAAGCTGAAGTTGTACATTTTTTTCTTCTGTTGTTTGTGGTTTTGGTATCATATCTAAAAAGACGATGCTAAATCCAGGATCAAGAATACTTAGTCCCCCATCTTTTATTCTGAGAGTTTTGTCTTGTATATTTAGGGGTGTTTTTATCTTTATTGAGTTATTTTTTAAAATATGGTATAGATAAGGGTTCAATTTACTTTTTTTTCATGTGGATCTGTAGTTGGACAGCATCAGTCGTTGGAGAGAACATTTTTACCCTTTGAATTAACTGGTCTTTTTTCAAACCTCAATTGACCATTGATGGTATGGGTTCATTTCTGACTGTGATCTGTGTACCAGAAACATAGTGTTTAATTACTGTAATTTTGTAGTGAGTATTTAAATCAGAAAGTGTGATTTGGCCCTGGCCAATGTGGCTTAGTTGGTTGGAGCATCATCCCATAAACTGAAAGGTCATGGGTTTGCTTCTGGGTCAGGGAACCTGCCTAGGTTGCAGGGTTTGGTACCCTGCTGAGGCATGGAGGCAACTGAGTGATGTTTCTCTCACATTGATGTTTTTCTCTTTCCCTCACTCTCTCCCTCTCTACTCTTTTCCCCCCATCCTCATTCTTTGAAATCAAAAATAAATGAATGAATGAGTCCTCCTTTTTTATTTAAAAAAAATCATTAAATTTTAGAGTTAAAAGTAATCTTGCTATTAATTTATTCCAAGACCATAATTTTATGGATTGGAAAAATGTGCCTCCAGAATTTAAGTGAATTGCACAATATTCACCCTGTGCATGTTATTGATGGCTTCTGAAATTTTTTAATTTCACCTTCCGACTTTCAGAATCAATGCTGTCGACAGGAATATTTTCAAGAGTTTAAAACTCTTCTGCTGCATTCCCCAAGGGCCTCCTGCTCTGTGGTAGGGATGGCAGTAGGAGGGGGCACATCCTAAGTGAGCTGAGGTTGTCATAACCCTAAGTGAATGGGACTCCTCAGGCAGAAAGGTGGCATTATCTTTTTTTTTTTAATTACTATTTAGTCCTATAGAAATTCATTTTATTCAGTTTCCTTTCTTTTTCTTTATAATCATAGGCTGCTGCCTTGTTTTTACTGTCTATAGTCCTTCAGACCTTTGTAGCTAGTATGAAATCTTTCTCAATTTCTGAAATATCTTTTACAAACTTACGTATAGTGTGATTGTTACATGGTTTTAAGAAATTTAGATGTAGGGAGGGTTTGTCCAATTCCATCCATCCAAATTTGTTACCACCTGATCTTTCATCTTTCTCTAACACCTGTACTTTTTTTTCTGCCAAACTTATTTGTTTTTAATATATTTTCTTGATTGTGCTATTACAGTTGTCCCATTTCCCCCACCTTCACTCCACTCCGTCTAGCACACCCCCTCCCTCCCACATTCCCCCCCCCCTATAGTTCATGTCCATGGGTCATACTTTACAAGTTCTTTGGCTTCTACATTTCCTATACTGTTCTTCCCCTCCCCCTGTCTATATTCTACCTACCATTTATGCTACTTATTCTTTGTACCTTTCCCCCCTCTCTCCCCTTTCCCACTCCACTGTTGATAACCCTCCATGTGATCTCCATTTCTGTGGTTCCATTCCTGTTCTAGTTTTTGGCTTACTTTGCTTTTGTTTTTGTTTTAGGTGTTGTTAATAACTGAGTTTGCTGTCATTTTTACTGTTCATATTTTTTATCTTCTTCAATTTATTAGATAAGTCCCTTTAACATTTCATATAATAAGGGCTTGTTGATGATGAACTCCTTTAACTTGACCTTATCTGGGAAGCACTTTATCTGCCCTTCCATTCTAAATGAAAGCTTTGCTGGATAGAGCAATCTTGGATGTAGGTCCTTGCCTTTCATGACTTTGAATACTTCTTTCCCGTCCCTTCTTGCCTGTAAGGTCTCTTTTGAGATATCAGCTGACAGTCTTTTGGGAACTCCTTTGTAGGTACCTTTTCTCTTGCTGCTTCTAAGATTCTCTCCTTATCTTTTAATTTTGGGTAATTATGATGTGCCTTGGTGTGTTCCTCCTTGGGTCCCACTTCTTTGGGACTCTGAGCTTCCTGGACTTCCTGGAAATGTATTTCCTTTGCCAGATTAGGGAAGTTCTCCTTCATTATTTGTTCAAATACGTTTTCAATTTTTTGTTCTTCCTCTTTTCCTTCTGGTACCCCTATAAATCGGATGTTGGAACGTTTAAAGACGTCCTGGAGGTTCCTAAGCCTCTCCTCATTTTTTTGAATTCTTGTTTCTTCATTCATTTCTGGTTGGATGTTTCTTTCTTCCTTCTGGTCCACACCATTGATTTGAGTCCCAGTTTCCTTCGCATCGCTGTTGGTTCCCTGTACATTTTCCTTTGTTTCTCTTAGCATAGCCTTCATTTTTTAATCTAATTTGTGACCAAATTCAACCAATTCTGTGACCATCCTGATTACCAGTGTTTTGAACTGTGCATCTGATAGGTTGGCTATCTCTTTGTTGCTTAGTTGTATTTTTTCTGGAGCTTTGATCTGTTCTTTCATTTGGGCCATTTTTTTTGTCTTGGCATGCCTGTTATGTAAAGGGGTGGAGCCTTAGGTATTCACTAGGGTGGGGTAATGCTCATCACTGTGATGCTGTGTGTGGGGGAGGGGTCTAAGATGGAACAGTGCTGCTTGCTCTGCACTCTGCCGGTTTACAGTCACTCCCTCCACTACCCACAATCAAACTGGGCCCTTCTGATGCTGATTCCCAGGTGAGTGGGTTTGTGCACGCTCTAGGCCCCTGTGTGTCTCTCCAACAAACTCTCCTGTGAGGCTGGGAGTTCTCCTGCTTCCGCCTCAACCCCCACAGGTATTTTCAATCAGTGGTTTGAGGCTTATTTCCCGGAGCTGGAACTCTGGGTTGTGCAGTCTGTCACCTGGTCCACTAGCTGCTGCCTCGCTGGCCAGCTACAGCCTTGTCCGTCCCACTCCACGATCTGCCATCTCCCTTAGTCTGCCAGCCGTGCCACCTTGCTGAGAGTCCTCTCCACCTGGCTGCCGGTCTCTACCCCTCCTACCGGTCTGGATGAATGTTTCTTCTTTAACTCCTTGGTTGTCGGACTTCCATACAGTTCAATTTTCTGTCAGTTCTGGTTGTTTTTTGTTTTTAAATTGTTATTATTTTGGTTGTGCCAGGAGGCACTGTGTCTACGTACGCCTCCATCTTGGCCGGAAGTCCCAACACCTACCGTACTACTTAAGTTCTCTACTCTCTTTTATTGAGTGTAATTTACTGTTCCCCAAATCATATACCTTGTTTTCATAGAGGAGAATTGAAATAATAGGACATTTTCCATACAGAATTTACAGAAGACTTTCCTTACTTTTTTCTCGTATCTGCTAGATAGCTCAAGTGCACGCACCACTTAGGCAACTCATGTTGACCTTTACCTACTTTGCCTGTGATTCTTACTTTCTGAATACCATTGCCTCTAAGTTGTCTAGCTGAACTCTTACCTGGACCAGTTATCCCAGTTTTGTACTTACATGTGATGACAAATTTCCCACATTTTCCAATTATTTACAAACATGTGAAAATCAGCGAAAGTTTTCTTCATATAAAAAGTGAAGACAGTATATTACAATGCTTAAAGATTATATTTTTTGCTTTCAAGAGCTGCTTAGGGCTTCAGTAATCTGTACATAGATTCCCTCAAACTGGGCCATATAGTTAGTAAATCATTCTTTTCTTCCTGGCTCATAATTGTTTCAAGTCATTTTGCAGAATATGGTGGTACTTCAGTAGGAAATTTTATGGCATATTAGGGCTGTTTGCTTCAGCTCAGTAGTAATATCTATTGAATGTTCATGTGTTTGGCACTGTACTATGTGGAAAGGTGAGAAATACCAGGTGAATAAACAGGACATGTTTATCTGTAGGGAGCCCATTGCATTAATATTTTTTCTTGAGTTTATGAAGCCAAGTACTGTGGGGTTAAGTGAAATGGTTGGTGGAGGTTATGTTGTAATTAGTCGTGTAGAGCAAGAAGGGAATATTGTCTCTTTTTGACATTGTCCTTATTGATAATCTGTGAATATAAGAATTTTTTTAAAAACTGTATTCTTTAGAAATATTTTATGCTTGTAGTTAGTTCTGAGTTCTGATGTAGAAAGGAAGGGGAACTAAGATCAGTTCAAAGCTCCTTATGTGCCAGTTTCTCACTTAATATACATTAGTTAGTTTGTGGCAAGAATGTGGAAGACAAATACATATATCTCCATTTTACAGACAAAGAAAAGGAAGGATCAAATGTGTTGAGTAAGTTGTTCAGGATTAAACAACTACTAAGTAGAGAGGCAAAATTTGGGTCCTTATCAGACCTGCTTCAAAGCTCACATTTTCTCCCACATAATCTCTTGGGAAGATGGTATCTGTGACTCCAAAAAGGGAACCTGGGTCTCTTTGGGATATCGAGGGTTGCTTTATTCTTTTTTTGACCAAGAGAAAAATCAAAATTTTCTGAAGTGTCAACCATTTTTAATAATTTTTTAACTGGTTGGATACTTTTATGTCCTAAAGGCAGAAAACACCAACAATGATTGTCTTTGGCAATTGCTTGTTATAAAGACCTTAGATATAAGGAAGTGTTCTTGGCACACTAGAGCAGTCAGTCATACTAACTCTTTTTTAAAAATATTTTTAACTGATTTGAGAGACAGAGAGCACAAACTGATGTGAGAGAGAAACATTCATTGGTGGCCTCACTTACGAACCCCAACCAGGGATTAAACCCTAACCTTTTTTTAGTGTGCAGGACAATGTTCCAAACATCTGAGTCACCCAACCATGGCAGTCATATTAACTCTAACAGATAACCTTAGAATGATAATGTTAAACTTTGTGTAAAAATTGATTTATCTAGAGAAACTGCACCTAACATTAATTCTTCAGACATTGTATACATACGTATTTGTGTGTGTGTGTGTATATATATATATATATGTATGTATATATATATGTATATTCACTACCAGTGGTAATAACTATGAATTACTTCTATCAGTTTGAAAATATAGTATATGATTTAAAGAAAAATGGCATGTTATTGATATAAAATATACACAAGATCTCGATAGTATGGTAACTATATAACTAATAATAATTTGTTTCTTTTTATAAACTCCTGTATATTTTCCTGTTTAAGGGTCCAGTAGTTAGGTTGTGTAAAAGAGGAAACATGGTCATTATCTATAAGTTTCTTGAGGAAACAAAAGTGACGAAGGACCCTTAAGAAATGATTTAAAAACTTATTCAAAAGGGATACTAAACTTCTCTTTGGCTATGGTATCATTTTTCTTGGCTCTGTAGTGTTTGTCCTTTTTCCCTGTATCATTAGGTACATATCAAAGTTTTCAAAGTTGGTGTTATACCTTCACAACTATTGAAACAAATAATCAGTACTGCTTGCAGACTTGAACTCATTGATGTCATATTGTGTGATTAGATTTTAGTTACAATGTCATCTTGCCATGACCATGAGTAAATTTATTCCTCTCATGTCACCTTATAAATTATCCTACATTCTGCCTAGATACACTGAGATTTTTATTCCTTATTACCCAGTATTACACTGTATGGTTATTATGTTTACAAAATTTTGCCTTGTATTGGAAATTCCAAAGCTTTGCCAAGATAATGAGAAACTAAGGAGATTCTTATCTCATCTTTTGAGGGAAACACAAAATTATTCATCTGCCTATAAAAAAATCTCTGGCCCCGATCGGTGTGGCTCAGTTCTTTGTGCAACTGCCTGCAAAGTGAAAGGTTGCAATTTCGATTCCCTTTGAGGGCACATGGCTTGGTTGTGGGTTCAGTCCTTTGTTGGGGCACGTAGGAGAGACAACCGATCAATATTTCTCTCATGCAACAATGTTTCTCTCCCTCTTTCTTCCTCCCGTCCCCCTCTCTTTAAAAGTAAATAAATAAAATAAATCTTTGGCAGAGGTATTTTAATATGTTGAATTCTTAGCCATTTTATTATTGATTGCTGTGTATCTGGGTGATATTTTAGATGAGTATTAGAAACTATTGTCAATGAATAAGCATGTTCACTGAGTTACAGTTGTGGTATGACAATTGGATAACAATTATATCTTGCTGAATCAATTTCATCTAAACCTCAATTGCATATTATATTGTTTAGTCACTTCCTGATTCAATGAGAAGTCACAATATATAGTCATTTAATAGCTAGTATGTTCTACTTCATAACTTGCAGAACTTCCTTGGCGAGTAAAGAAAAGTTCACAAGAAATGGAAAACAAAGGAGAATTCTTTAGAATACAATTCATCTAGTCTGTTTCCCTAATTCAAAGTGGCTGTGAAGGAATGTCCTTATGTAGAGAACCCTAGCTAAACTTAAATATTAAATCTGCTATAGCTTTTGTTAGTTGGAAATTAAGCAAATGTTTTAAAAATGATTGTTTTTAGTGTATGTTTTAGTCCCCTGTGTCATGTGTAAACATCATTGATTTGCTGTTTTGACTTTTTGACGGTAATCAATCCATAGGTGGGAAAAACTTTTATTGTGATGCAGTACATACTCGTGTGTTTCAAGAAACAAAAGTTTCACATGAGTTGCACTCTGATATTCTCTATTCTTTTCTTCATTAAAAAAAAGTGTAATCCACTAAGTTGATTTCCTGACCCATCAATGGGTTGGGTTTGGACTCATAGTTAGGAAAACACTGCCATTTAAGATCAAAAAGTAAATTGTTTACCCTAAGTATTAGCAAGTGACTATTCTGAAGCAGACCAAATGTTTGTGAAGCTTTATTATTACAGTTTAAAAATGACTTTAAAAACATCTTGCTTTCTTGAATCCTCTCTGCTGAGTAGTCAGCAAATGTTATGCCACTTTTATTTTCTGGACTTAAAAATTGTTTGGAAGGTGTACCCAAGCAGTAAAATTAGATACCTTGGTTATCTGTGTACCTTTACAATTAAGAATATTTTAGTTAATAGAAAATAAATTTCAAGTTAATTATTTAAGGGGATATCATTAAACAGGACAAAGCATCAATGCTTGGTAATGAAAACATTCTAAATATGAAAAGTCTGTATGATTGACAAATGCAGTTTGTCGATTAAGAGTAACCATGATTATTATCATACTTGGGGACATTAATAACTCAGTCACTTTTTTGTTGTTTTACCTTTGCAACTAAGAGGTTTACAGTTCTTGATTGACATAAAAATTTACAGTTAGATATACGGGTAACTTTTAGTACAATATAAAACCATTAAGTGTCATGACAAGAATAGATAGAATTCAGATGATAAGTACCGTTTCCTGGCTTTTTATGATGGCTTATATTTGAACAGTTGGAACTGGTGAAGGGCATGTCACAGAAGGGAATAGATGTAAAAAGGCATACAGTTGGATCTGTTAAAAAAAATAAAATATAGTCCATTTGGGTGCAGTTTGATCTAGAGGCAGTTTTTAAGCAGAGGAGAGAACTAACATCTCTTGCAAATTCTACTTACTACAGGAAATAATAGGATGGATTTGAATGAGATGAAATTAGACAGGGAGATTGGTTAAAAATTCATTGAAGCAGTTTAGAAAAGAAATGAGATTGAGTAGGACAGTATCTACAAAAATAGAAAATTTTATCAACATATCAGAGTAAAATCAACATGATCTGGCAACTGATTAGGTTCATTCTTGAATGTTTCTGTATCTGCTGTCAGTTCTGGCAACAAAACTGTGAACAAAATACATAACTCTCTACCCTAAGCATTTCAGTCCAATGTCTCAGACATTGACATTTCAGGGTAATGCACATGCTGCCATAAAGGAAAGGCAATGTGCCCAGGGAGTGAGTGCACTGACCTACACTTGAAGCCTTGTGGATGAATAGGTCTGGTCCAGAGAAAGTGAGTGGGTAGAATTATGTTGGAGGAAGAAAGAAACACTCTGTCAGTTTAGGGATGAGAGAGATTGTGGTATATTGTAGAACTGAAAGAAGTTCATCTTGTCTGTATTCTGGGATTGTAGAGGAGGCTAAGGCCAAATCATTCAGAGCCCTGAAAACCCTAACAAAAGGTTTGGGCTTTATCTTTTAAGCAGAAGGGAACCATGATATATGGCTTTTAGCAGTGGAGATTGCATGTTAGAAGGATTATCTTAGTTGAGGATGTTTTAATTCTAAGTAAGAAACTCAGAAGACAAAGAAAATTATCCAAGTAAGAATATACAAGGTAGGAAGTACAGCTGGACTCTGTTCACAAAGGTCTGGAACCAGAAAGTTACCAGTTAGCAGCAGGTGCTTTGTTCTACCTCTTCCTCTTCCTCCCCCTCACCTCAAGGTGTCTTTTGTCCCTAGTTTGTGCTTCATCATTCTTTCTTTGTATCCAGACTTCTCTAACTACAGAGCTAACCCATGGCCACTTAGTTTTTCTCCCAATTCCATATCCCCTGGAGAGAATCTGATTGGCTCATTAAGTTGTCTCCCCTTGGTCTGATCAGCTATAGCCAGGAAAGCATCTTAGCATAAGCATAACTGCTTGAACACCCACCCCTCTCATAACTAAGAGGGTGCAGTGATGTGTGGACTGGACTGATATCTCAGAATGAACCAATGTCAAAAGATCATAGTGAAAAATTGCGGGTAGGGGGACTAGAGACCCCCTTTAAAATACAGTAATCCAAGCAATAGATAATGTTGAACTGAGTTAGCATAGAGAGTAAGGAGAGAATGAATTTGTGACAGATAAAGATTTAATCTCCAGAATTGTATTTTAGTTTGATATGGGAGGATAAAGAATCAAGGCTTCAATTACTGAGTGTATTTTGATAGTAGTTCCTGAGCTAAAAGAATTTAGGAGAAACAGATTTGATAGGGATTTAAGAGAGCCAAGACAGCCCTAAGGAAAATCATATTTGAGGGCTGGTGGGAGAAAAGGAGCCTACAAGGGAACACTGATAAGGAACAGAAGGTAAGAAATATCAGGAGTATGCAATGTTTTTAGGAACCCAAGGAAAGTGTTCAGACAGGGTAATATAGTGCTTGATGTTGCTGGACAGCAGAAGAAAAAGTTCTGTTGGATTTCAGAGCAAGGAACAGGTTGATAACATTGGTGGATGTGTTTAATGAAAATGGTGAAAATTGAAGCAGAGGGTAGAGGATTTAAGAGATAAAGAGACCAAAATAGCAAATATTAATAGTGCTTGAGAAAGTTGGCTGTGAAAGAAAGTAGAGGAGACCAATAGCTAGAGATTGTTATTAACAATGAAATAGGGTTTTTAAAAGTGTGTGTGTATTTTTTTTTAAGTAGCAGGGTATTATATTTGAGTGCTAAGGAGAAAGAGTGGTACTTATTTAAGCAAGATCAGGAGACTTATTCAGAGCATTACCACATTGTAATAGTAAAGAATGATGCAAAAGTGATTACTGTGTGGACACTGGTTTAATAAAAGTAAGTTGACATATTTCCTGACTTCTATTTTCTCTAGTGAGGAAGGATCAAAGATTAAAGGAACAGGCAGGGGAACTATTTTGAAATAGATACTGTAGAAATTATAGAAGATAGCTGACTAGGGAAATCTAGGACTTTCTGTCTGGCTTAAATTGAAGGCCTTGAATTTAAAAGCAGTGCCAGTATGCACCTGTGGATTTTTTATTCAGCAGCTAAGGTAAGGGCTCAAAAGAGGAAACTGCTAGTTTGGTCCTTACTGTTCTATTTCAGGTTGGTGCATCAGGAGAGAGCAGAGATACTGGCTTAGTGGTGAACTAACTAATGGACCATGGCATATAAGCTGAGGAAGGAAAGAAGTGAAAGCATAAGAGAAATAGTAGGAAAGAGTTGTTAAAGGCCTGGGGGACCTTATATGCAAAGAGTAGCTCAGTATGAAATTGTTCCTAAGATGAAGATGACACAAAAGGATATTGAACCAGTAGTTTCTTTAGGGATTTCAAATCTGTGCTACTAGAAGAGTAGTATTGCTGATAATAGAAATAGATATGGAAGGAAGAGCAACACTTGGGACAGAATAAAAAAGTTCAGTTTTCACTATTATATTTTAAAGTTATTTTTAGAAAGGGGCGAAGGGAGGGAGAAAGAGGGAGAGAAATACTGATGTGAGAAACATTGATTGTTTACCTCTTGGAGGCTTCCCAACTGGGACTGAGCCTGCAACCTAGGCTCATGCCCTGACCAGAAATAGAACTGGCAATCTTTGGTATTGTGGGATGATGCCCAACCAACTGAGCCACGATGCTCAGGGCAGTGTTCACTGTTTTGGAGTATGAATACCTATGGAACATCTAATACTGAGATGACCAAGAGGCAATTGAAAGTATAAGAATGAGGTCAGGCATACAGAGGGCCCAGAGACATATGAAAAGATGCTCAAAAACACTAGCCATCAGAGAGATGCAAATTAAAACCACAATGAGGTACCATCTCACACCAATCAGAGTGGCCAACATAAAGAAATCCACAAACAAATGTTGGAGAGGATGCAGAGGAAAGGGAACCCTAGGGCACTGTTGGTGGGAATGCAGAGTGGTGAGGCCACTGTGGAAAACAGTATGGAATTTCCTCAGAAAACTAGAAATGGAACTGCCCTTTGACCCAGCAATTCCGCTGCTGGGATTATACCCTAAGAACTCTGAAACCCAATCCAAAAGAACCTGTGCACCCCAATGTTCATAGCAGCACAATTTACAATAGCCAAGTACTGGAAGCAACCTAAGTGGCCATCAGCAAACGAGTGGATCCCAAAACTATGGTATATTTACACAATGGAATTCTACGCAGCAGAGAGAAAGAAGGAGCTTATACCCTTTGCAACAGCATGGATGGAACTGGAGAGCATTATGCTAATTGAAATAAGCCAGGCGGTGAGGGACAAATACCATATGATCTCACCTTTAACTGGAACATAATAAATAGAAGAAAAAAGGAAACAAAATATAACCAGAGACATTGAAGTTAAGAACAATCTAACAATGGGCAGGGGGGAGTGGGGTGGGGACAGTGAGGAGAGGGGATTACAGGAACTACTATAAAGGACACATGGACCAAATCAAGGGGGAGGGTGGAGGTGGGGGAGGGAGGGGGGTTCAGTTGGGGTGGGGTGGGGGGATGGGGAGAAAAGGCGCACAACTGTAATCGAATAACAATAAAATTTTTTTTTAAAAAAGAATGAGGTCAGGACTGGTAACAAAATTTGGGTATTATAATTGAAGCCATTAATTTACCAAGGAAGGGAAACAAAGTAGAGTGATAAAGTCATCTTTTGTACTATGTATATTTAAGGACTGGGAAGTAGAGACAGTGTGCTTGCTAGGTTTGAGCAGTTTGTGGAGAAACTCAAGGTTAGAGAGTAGTTGACTGAACATGCCACTGGATTTGGGAACTTTTGAGTTGTTCTCCAGAGGGTACAAGAAACAGGGGAGCATAAAAGGCGATTTTAAGGATTTGAGGAGTAACTATGACTTCTTTGAAACATGTTTATTGTCAGCAAATGATTCAAAAATTCCAAACTAGTAGAAAAAAAGCCATTTTATTTACTGCTACCAGTTGGTATGCTGCATACCCATGTTATGTTTAAATTGTGTTCTAAGTGATTTCATGAGCTTTTTCCATACGTAGGTTGTTAAACTACTGCAGAAAGTCATAATCTTGGGGGGGGGCGGGATTATAGGAGAAAACATTTAATATCTGCTATATAGATTCATGCAGGGAAAAAATATTTTTAGTCTCTGCCCTTTGTTGCTGTTCCTGTGTTGGTAGTGAAAAAACAGGTTTTGTTGTTGTTTTTTTTAATCCTCACCTGAGGATATATTTTATTGATTTTAGAGAGAGAGAAACGTCGATATGAGAAACATCAATCAGTTGACTCCTGTAACACGCACTGACCAAGGATCGAACCTGCAGCTTTTTAGTGTACGAGATGATGTTCCAACGAACTAAGCCACCTGGCTAGGGCAAAAACGAAGATTTTTATGGCCCAGGCTTAGGTCTTCCCCAGTGAAGGACAACTCAAAGATGAGATAGAGCTTAAAATTGAAGCTGTTTCTGGGTGATTAATTAGTTTTGTAGCTGGACAGTTAAACCTTTTAACTATTCTTGCAAGTGTTCTACTTAGATTTGTCATACCTAGTTATCACAATCAAATGGAAATGCTAGTTTTCTTCCCATCTTGCTGAGCTTTCAGATTCTGAAACATGGTATAATTTACTCTGAAATGTAGTGATTTTTTTTAATCTTCTGGAAGCAGGCACATTTAATTACAGAAAGCTGTTTGTCATGGAAACATTTTCTTCTAATACCTACCTAGCATTTTTTTTTAATTCTGATCATAATTACATTGCTGGCAAGATAATCTGGTAATTACATATGGAATTAACTAGTATGAATAAAATTCCCTGTAAGATGCATCTGGGACACTTTTCATATGCTATTCCTAATTTATGGTTTTAGGAAGTATCTGTGGTGGTAGTTGAAATGTGATCAACATTTTATTCTCTTGTAAGCCGGAGAATCTTCTAAAAGACTTGGCAAAAATTATTAAAAAATGTCATTCTCAAAGAAGAAAGTTTATGTAACCAATTTTTTTGGATAACATAAGAGTTGACTAAAGGTTAAAGCTATATATTCCTTCTTGCATAAAAAACTCATTAAAAACTTACAGGAACTTACAGTTATGAACTTTTCTTAGCTTTAAAATGAAAACACCTTTTGTATATCTTGGGAAATAGTATATTCTTATAAATTAGGTTACCTATTTTTATTGAATTGAATGTCATTGTGAAAATTGCATTGTGTTTTAGCCACTAACATGAATAATCTAGATATAGCTGAGAAGCCCAGCACCAACTTTCTAATACTTTGAGATTTTTGTCATTTTGAGTGCAAAGTATTTTAGAATCCTGCATACGAACTAACTGAAATGTTAAGATAATATCACACCCACATTGGGTTTATCCCCTCTTTACTCTCTGCTACCTCCCCCAACCCTCCCCCATTTCCCTCTGCTAATCACCATATTGTTGTCTGTGTCTTTGAGTTGTTTTGTTTTTTTTCTTTGCTTAATCCCTTTACCCTTTTCACCCAGTCCCAAATCCCTTCCCTTCTGATAGATGTCAGTCTGTTTGTATCTGTGAGTTTGTTTCTGTATTGTATATTTTGTTGAGTAGATTCCACATATAAGTGAAGTCATGTGGTAATTGTCTTTCTCTGATTGGTTTATTTCACGTAGCATAATACTTTCCAGGTCCATCCATGCCATTGCAAATGGTAAGATTTCTTTCCTTTTACGGCTGAGTAGTATTCCTTTATGTAAATGTAACAGCTTTTTTATCCCCTCATCCAGTGATGGGCACTTGGGCTGCTTTCAAATCTGGGCTATTGTAAATAATGCTGCAATGAATATAGGGGCACATATACTCTTTTGAATTAGTGTTCCAGGTTTCCCAGAAGTGGAATCACTGGGTCATAAGGCAGTTCCATTTGTAATTTTTTGTGGTAACTCCATACTGCTTTCCACAGTGTCTACACCAGTCTACATTACCACCAACAATGCACTAGGGTTCCCTTTTCTCTACATCCTTGCCAACACTTATTGTTTGTTGATTTATTAATGATAATCATTCTGACAGGTGTGAGGTTATATCTCACTCTGGTTTTAATTTGCAGTTCTCAGATGATTAGTGACATTGAGCAACTTTTCATATGTCTATTGGCCATCTGTATGTCTCTCTTTGGAGAAGTGTCTATTTAAGTAATTTGCCCATTTCTTCATTGGATTGTTGTTTTTGTATTTAGTTTTATAAGTTTCTTACAAATTTTGGTTATCAAATGTATCATTGGCAAATATGTTCTCCCATTCAATGGGTTGTCTTTTCATTTTGTTGATGGTTTCCTTTGCTCTGCAAAAACATTTTAGGTTGATGTAATCCCATTTGTTATTTTTTCCTGTTTCTTTTGCCTGAGGAAATATACCAGAAAAAAATATTGCTACAAGCAGTGTCTGAAATTTTACTGCCTATGTTTTCTTTTCTAGGATTTTTATGGTTTCAAGTCTAACATTTAACTCTTTAATCTATTTTGAGCTTATTCTTGTGTATGGTGTAAGAAGATGGTCTAGTTTCACTTTTTTGCATACATCTGTCCAATTTTCCCAGCACCATTTATTGAATAGACTTTCTTTACCTCACTGAGTTATTTTGCCTTCTTTGTCAAATATAAATTGACTAGAAAAGCATGGATTTATTTCTGGGATATCTATTCTATTCCATTGATCTACATTTCTCTTCTCATGCCAGTACCGTGCTATTTTGATTACTGTGGCCTTGCAGTGTAGCTTGATATCAGGTAGGATGATTCCTCCAACTTTGTTCTTCTTTCTCAAGATTGCTTTGGCTGTTTGGGGTCTTTTGTGGTTCCATATAAATATTTGGAATATTTGTTAGAGTTCAGTGAAATACGCCATTGGTATTTTGATAGAAATTGCATTGAATTGTAGATTGCTTTGGGTATATAGACATTTTAATGATGTTAATTCTTCCTCTCCATGAACACAATATATACTCCTACTTATTTGTATCTTCTTCAATTTCTTTTTTCAGTGTCTTACAAATTTTGGAGTACAGGTCTTTTACATCCTAGGTTAAATTTATTCCTAGGTTATTTTAATCTTTTTGAAGCAATTGTGAATGGAGTTGTTTCTTAGTTTCTGTTTATGATAGTTCATCATTGGTATATAAAAATGCAACTGATTTCTGGATATTTTGTTTTCTGCTATGTAATTCATTTATCAGTTCTAGTAGTTTTTTGGTGGAATATTTAGGGTTCTCTATATACAGTACCATGTTATCTACAAATGAGTTTTATTTTTTCCTTCCCACTTTGAATGCCTTTTATTTCTTTTTCTTGTGTGATTGCTGTGGCTAGGACTTCCAGTACTGTGTTGAATAAGAGTGGTGAAAGTGGGCATCCCTGTCTTGTTCCCAGTCTTAAGGGAAACACTTGTAGTTTTTGCCTATTGAGTTTGTTAGCTGTGGGTTTGTCATATATGGCCTACATTATGTTGAGGAATGTTCCCTTTATTTTCACTTTGGTGAGAGTTTTTATTGTGAATGGGTGCTGGATTTTATCAAATGCTTTTTCTATATCTGTTGATAGAATCATGTGGTTTTTATCCTTCAATTGATTTCGTGGTTTATCATGTTTATTGTTTTGTGGATATTGTACCAACTCTGTATCCCCAGAATAAATCCCACTTGATTATGGTGTGTGATCTTTTTAATGTATTGCTGGATCCAGTTTGCTAATATTTTGTTGAAGATTTTAGCATCTATGTTCATCAGGGATATTGGCCTATAATTTTCTTCCTTTTTAGTGTCTTTATCTGGTTCTGGAATTAGAATAATACTGGCCCTGTAAAATGAGTTTGGGGATTTTCCTTCTTTTTTTTTTTTTTTTTTTTTTGAATAGTTTAAGAAGGATAGGTGTTAGTTCTTTGAATATTTGGTAAAACTCACCTTTGAAACCATCTAATCCAAGACTTTTGTTAGAATTTTTTTTTTTGCTACTGACTCAATTTTACTAGTTATAGTCTGTCCAGATTCTCTGATTTTTCTTGATTCAGTTTTGTAAGATTATATGTTTCTAGGAATGTATCCATTTTGTCTAGATGGTCCAATTTGTTGGCCTATAGTTATTTGTAGTATTTTCTTACAGTTCTTTGTATATCTTTGGTGTTAGTGGTTACTTCTCTTTCATTTCTGGTTTTGTTTATTTGGGTCCACTTATTTTTTTCTTGATAAGTTTGGTTAAAGGTTGGTCAGTCTTTGTCTTTTTAAAGAACCAACTCTTGTTTTTATTTTCTTTTGGTTGTATTTTGTTTTTTTTTAAAGACTCTGCATTGTTTATTTCTGCTCTGATCTTTATTATTTCCTTTCTTCTACACACTTTGGACTTTGTTACTCTTTTTCAGGTTCTTGTAAGCATAAAGTTAGACCATTTATTTACTTATTTACTTTAATTATATTTTATTATGCTCTTACCGTTGTCCCAATTTTTCCCTTCTCCACCCGCCCCCCCCCCCCCAACTCTCTCAGGCAGTTCCCATCCTATTGTCCATGTCCATGGGTCACGCATACATATTCTTTGGCTACTCCATTTCCTATGCTGTACTTTACATCCCCATGACTTGACTGTAACTACCCATTTGTACTTCTTAATCCTTTCACCTTTTTCACCCAATCCTCTACCTGTCTCCCATCTGGCAGCCATCAAAATGTTCTCTGTGTCTATGATTCTCTTTCTGTTGTGCTTGTTTTTTAGTTTCAATTGTTGATAGATATGTAGTTGTTGCCATTTTATTGTTCATATTTTTTATTTACTTCTTCTTAAAGAAGACCCTTTATCATTTCATATAAGCTGGTTTGATGGTTATGTACTCCTTTAGTTTTTCTTATCTGGGAAGCTCTTAATCTGTACTTAAATTCTAAATGATAGCTTTGCTAAATAGAGTAATATTGGTTGTAGATCCTTGCTTTTCATCACTTTGAATGTTTCTTGCCACTCCCTTCCACCTGCAGAATTTTGTATCTAAGTATATTTTATTGATTATGCTATTACAGTTGACCCATTTTTTTCTTATTTGTATTCCTATGCCTGGTACCCACATTCCCTCCAGCAATCCCCCTGCCTTAGTTCATGTCCATGGGTCATACATACAAGTTCTTTGGCTTCTCCATTTCCTATACTATTCTAAACCTCTCCCTGTCTGTTGTATACCTACCAATTATGCTTCTTATTCCCTGTACCTATTTCCCCATTCTCCCTTTTCCCCCACCTTGCTGATAACTCTCCATGTGATCTCCATTTCTATTATTCTGTTGCTGTTGTAGTTGTTTGCTTAGTTTGTTTTGTTTTTGTTGAGGTTCATTTGTTGGGAGTTGGGAGTTTCATAGTTTTGATCTTCTTTTTCTCAGATGAGTCCCTTTAACATATCATATATAAGGGCTTGGTGATGATGAACTCTTTTAGCTTTACCTTGTCTTAGAAACACTTTATTGACCTTCAATTCAAATGATAGCTTTGTTGGATAGAGTAATCTTGGATGTAGGTCCTTGCTTTAGATGACTTTGACTACTTGTTTCCAGTTGCTGCTTTGCCTGCAAGGTTTCTTTTGAGAAATCAATCAGCCAAGAGTCTTATGGGAACTATTTTGAGGTAAAACTCTTCTTTTCTCTTGCTGCTTTTAAGATTCTTTCTTTATCTTTAACCTTTGGCATTTTAATTATGTTATGTCTTGGTATGGTCCTCTTTGGGTCCAACTTGTTTGGGACACTCTGAACTTCCTGGACTTTTATGTCTGTTTCCTTCACCAAATTGGGTCAGTTTTCTTTCATTCTTTTTTCAGATAAGTTTTCAATTTCTTGCTCTTCCTCTTCTCCTTCTGGCACCCCCATGATTCAGATGTTGGTAAGTTGAAAGTTGTCCCAGAGGTTCCTAAGCCTCTCCTCATTTCTTTAAATTCTTATTTCTTTTTTTTGTTTTGGGTGAATGTTTATTTCTTCCTTTTGTTCCCAATCATTGATTTAAGTCCCAGCTTCCTTCCCTTCATTTTGGTTCCCTGTATATTTTTCTTTAATTCACTTTGTATAGCCTTCACTTCTTCCTTTATTTTGTGTCTGCACTGAATCATTTCTGTGAGCATCCTGATTACAGTGTTTTGAACTCTGACATGGATCCTGGCCCACAGGATCCGGTGTTGTGGCTGTAATATACAAATACACAGGGACTACAGAAATCCTGTGGAGAAAAAGGGATGGCATGGCCAGTCTCTAAGTGAGAGAGGGGCAAGAGAGCTAGAGAGAGCCCAAGAGAGAGCCAACCCCTGCCTGGACAGGCTTGTATTGTTTTTCTGGGCACATTACATTGAGGATGGTCCTCATTTACTAGGCACAGATTCACCACAGGTGATTACCTTTTAAGGACAACAAAGGACAGAATACTGCTAATTACTTCAAAGAGAAGGATGTTATAGCTCAAGGGGGAAACTGCTCACACTCCATAATTGGGTGGTTTAGCACAGACTTTAGGAAGTTAAAGATACTCAGTAAACATTTGCTGCCTCAGGGTGAGGGAGTTTTAGCAAGAGCAAGTCTCATAGCAGTCTAGGTACAATGCAGGCCTGATTTCTCAAGGGAGAACCTATCCATGGATGTGGGTCCTGCCTGCCAACCTCGCTCCCCACTGGCTTTTCCGAGTCGGGGCTGAGCCACATTTCCCACGTATGGAATAGTTCCCCACAGAACTCTGCATCTAAGAGGTTGCTCATCTTTGTGTAGTTCTCTTTTGGGAGTTTAGATCTGTTCTTTCATTGGGCCATATATCTTTGCCTAGGTGCACCTGTTACCTTGTAAGGGGTGGAGCCTTAGGTATTTCCCAGGGCCAGGGAAACTGCTTTGCTGAGTTGCGGCACTGTATGGAAGGGATCAGAGAGGGAACAATGCCTTGCTTGGCTCTCACTGTGCTTTCAGTCACTTCCCCCTCTTCTCGCAAGTGACTGGCACCTTTCCAATAGCTGCCCTTGTACTGATTTCTAAGTAGTTGGTCTTCTGTACATTCTAGGATACTGTGGGCCCCTCAAACGGACTCTCCTGAGAGACTGGCAGTTTATTCTGTGCCACAACCCCCACAGGACTTCACAGCAGTGGTTGTAATGCTTTATCCTCCTGGGTTGTGCAGTCTTTCCTGGGGCCGGGATTGCTTGCTCCCCAGCCATCATCCCTTCCGGTCTTTATCCACATGCAAATGTGGGACTGCCTTGTCACACATCCTCTCCGCCCTGCCCTGTGTACCCATGTCCCATCTCCACCTCTCCTACTCATCTGGAGGAATGTTTATTTTTTAACTTCTTGGTTGTCAGACTTCCTTACAGTTCAATTTTCTGGCTGTTTTCATTGTTTTTTTCTTTTTAGATTGGTTGTTATCCTTCTTATGGTTGTGAGAGGAGGCGAAACATTCTATTTACACCTCCTTTTTGGCCAGAAGAGCCTGCAAAGTTTTTTTTGAGAAGTCAGCTGAGAGTCTTATGAGCACTCCCTTGTAGATAATTAACGGATTTGCTTTTGTTGCTTTTAAGATTCTTTCTTTGTCTTTAACATTTGGCATTTTAATATTGATGTATCTTTGAGTGAGCCTGTTCGAGTTCATCTTGTTTGGGACTCTGCGTTTCCTAGACTTGTATGTCTGTTATCTTCACCAAGTTGGGGAAGTTTTCTTCCATTATTTTTTCAAATAGGTTCCCAATTGCTTCCTTCTCTCTCCTTCAGCATCCCCATAATGCAAATATTAGTACACTTGAAGTTGTTCCAGAGGCTCCTTACACTAACCTCGTATTTTTTGGATTCTCTTTTCTTCTTGCTGGTGTGATTGGTTGTTTTTTGCTTCATATATTCCAAATCACTGATTTGATTCTTGGCTGCCCCTACTCTACTGTTGACCCCCTGTAAATTTTTCTTCACTTCAGTTAGCGTATCCTTCATTTATAACTGGTTTCTTGTTATGGTTCTTTTTTTTTTTATGATGTTGAAGTTCTGAGTTCATCTGCTTTTCCCCTAAGTTCATTGAGCATCCTTATAAACAGTGTTTTGAACTCTGCATCTAGTAGCTTGTTTGTCTCCATTTTGTTTAGTCCTTTTTCTGTAGTTAATGTTCTTTCATTTGGGCCATGTTTCTTTGTCTCCTTATTTTGGCATCTTCCCTGTGTTTGTTTCTATGTATTAGGTAGAGCTGCTAGTCTCCCAAGCCTGGGAGAGTAGCCTAATGTAGTAGGTGTCTGATGAGGCTCAGTGGCACAGCCTCCCCTGTTATCTAAACTGGGTATTCAAGATGTGCCTACTGTGTGCCCCTCCTATTGTAGTTGAGTCTTGATTGCCCTTGACATGTCTGAGGTCAGGCACCACCTGCATTCTGTCTGGGGTCACACAGCATAAGCTACAAAGTGATCTTCAGATGGCTGCTACTTGTGCCAGGCTTGGAGGTGCCCAGGCAAGACCAGTCTGGGAACCAAGGCTGGCTGCTGCTAGTGCCATGCCTGGGGCAACTTAGAAGTGTGGGGCTTGCTGAAGGCAGCTGCTACTTGTTTGAGAGAATTTAGGAACACCTGAAGCATGGGCCAAGACAGACCGTTTGTATGGAAAAGCCAGTGGAAACAGCTTGCATGGCCAGCAAATTAGTTGGCAGGGTATCAGGAATCACCAGGGTGGGACAGACAGTGTGAGCCACATTGGTAGATCTCCAATATGGAGCCTGCCTGTCTGCCAGCTAGGTGACTCTGTTGGGGGAAGGCTCAGAAAAGGAACAATGCTTCTGCCAGCATTTCTGTCTTGGAGAAAGCTGTCCCCCAGTTCTTGCCCTGATGCCAGACAGTGCAGTTCCTCCCTATATGTCTCTGGTAGCTTTCAGTCTGGTGACC
Source organism: Desmodus rotundus (assembly GCF_022682495.2). Classification (NCBI taxonomy): domain Eukaryota; kingdom Metazoa; phylum Chordata; class Mammalia; order Chiroptera; family Phyllostomidae; genus Desmodus; species Desmodus rotundus. The sequence goes on from NC_071390.1 coordinate 66,386,747, forward strand.
CTGTGCTGGAGCTCAGAGTGAGTGAGTTTGAGCATAGGCCCTTTAAGAGAAACTTCCAGAGATTCCAGCAGTTTCTGTCTGCCAAAGCCTCAATCCTCACTTGTGGCAGACTCCAGCCAGCAGATTCTGCATGTTGTGGCTGAAGATGAGAACAAATGCACACAGACTACAATAGTCCTGTGGCGAAAAAGGGATGGTATGGTACTCTGTTAAGATGAGAGTACTACAGCTGCTTCTTTCAAGGGGAGAGCGCCTTGGCTACTCTCTCAAGGGGAGGGCGCCCCAACCCTTGCCTGGATAGGCTTTTGTTGTTTCTCTCTGGTCTTATTTTCTATTACATAGAATGTTGTCTATATTTTAGGTACAATCAAGGCAACGAAAATAAATGCAGAAGGAAAAGGCAACAAGCTGATTACCCTCTGTCCTTGGGAAAATTCATACAGGCTTTGGAAATTACCTTGAAGATAGGCAATAAACATCTATTGTTTCAGACCAGGATGAGGGAATTTTAGCAAGAGCAAGCCATAATAGTCTGGATGCATTTTCTAGGCCTGATTCCCACGGGAAAACCGGTTTGAGGGTCTGGCTCCTGCCCACCACTTCGTCCCTTTTGGCTTTCCATACAGGGCTGAGTCACATTTGCCAGATTGAAACAAACCAGTTCCCTATACCCACTGGTTTTTACAGCCAGAAGTTATGGAGACTTAACTTTCTGGTACTGGAATCCAATCCTGGACTGGGGTATGTGTTGTGGGGCTGACACCCTTCGGTCCTGAGATACCCCTGCTGGTTTTTACCTGCCACATGTGGGTGTGGGGCCAGACCATTCCTCATCTCCATCCCTCCTGCCAGTCATGATATAGTTTGTTCTTTAATTCTGTAGATGTAGGGCTTCCATTCAGCTCAATTTCTGACAGTTCTGCATGATGGTGGTTCTATGGTTTAGTTGCAATTTTGGTGTGGTTGTGTGGTTGTGGTTGCAAGCTTTGTTTACCTGTGCTGCCATCTTGACTGGAAGTCCTAAAGTACATCATTTATATGAGACTTTTTTTCTTTTTCTTGAGATAGGCCTGTAATGCTGTTAATTTTCCTCTTCGGACTGTTTTCACTGTGTCACACAGATTTTGGTTGTTATATTCTCATTTACGTTTTTTTCAAGGTATGTTGATTTATTTCTTGATCTCATTGTTAACACGTTCATTGATTAGTAACATGTTTTTTAGCCTCTATGTCTTTGTGTGTCAGGTTTTTTGGTTTTTGGTTTTTGTCCTCACATGGCTGTAGGTCAGTCCACTCTCCCTCTAGAGCCCAGAGTGAGTGGATGGAAACCAAGTTTTGTGTGTTGGCCCTTTAAGATGGTACCTATGTCTCCAGGGAACTCTCATCTCTTTCTGGTGAATGACTCCTTGTTGATTTTCACAGCCAGATATCATGTGTGTACCTCTTTCCATCTCTGGTGCTCTGTCTAAGGAGCCCAGCCTGGGGTAGACACTCCACACTTCTCAGGGGGAATCCCTGAACTGAGATATCCTTCAGGAATCTGAGCCACTGCCCATCGGAGCAGGGCCAATCTTTTCTGTGCCTCCGCCCTTCTTAACAGTCTGAATGTGGTTTGTTCTGTAAATCCTTGGTTCTAAGCCTCCTCTTCAGCTAGTCTTCAGTGGGTTATTTAGGATGATTGTTCTTTAATTTATTTGTAACTCCAGTTTGGTCCTGGGAGGAGGTGAGTGTAGCTCTCACATACTCTGCCACCATCTTGAAATCCCCTAAATAGATTTGTGATGCAACCTTGTTATGGTGTAGTTTTCCTTATTTCCCTTTTGTTTTCCTTTGGTATTTTAATGACATCTTTTTTGAGAGGTCTTTTGTAAAAGGGAGCAAAGGAAGAGATTTGGTATCAAATCCATTAGTGAACTTGAATGGGAAGAAAGGGAAGTAGTATGACTCTCTAGGTATATGGTTGCAATGTGAATCAGTGTGAAAAATCCCATTTTAAGGGTATAAAAATGAGGGTAGATAGCTGGGAACTTTCTGGTTAGACATTTTCTTTGGGAGCTGTTTTTTAATCCAATAGGCCCCTGTCCCCACCCTCCCTTCTCAATTTTAAAACAACCAGTTTTCCATTATCTGTCTCTTCAATTTGTAATCTCAATTGTAAGATTGCAAAAGAATTTTCCTTTAACAATGTGTCTTGAGAGAGAATAAAGTTTGGATTTTCTTAATATGGTGCTAGTGACAGCAGTGACTGAGCATGATCAGCCTGTCTCAGCCTGGGCCTTGCAGTGTATGCCTCAGGTCTGGGCTGGCTCACTGCTCATGTGGTTCTACTACCTCTTTATAGAAGAACCACTTAGCCCCAGATTTTGTACTGCTTGCACGCCACCCAGCAGGAAGTGTCCCTTTTCAAGGGAAATGAAAAAAGCATATGTTGTGAGAGAAATAAATAGCTAGTCAGCCACAGCTTTTTTTTTTTTTTTTTTTTTTTGGAAAGGAGAGGAAGGAGATTACCTTAGAATGTACCCTACATTTCATATATTGTTTCTACTTATGTCAGTTAAGTTGTAGACAGACCTATTATTGGAATGAGCCATTTTAGCATAGGACCTAGTGGCATCTCTGAATTAATTATTTCAAATATAATTGAAGAGTAAGCTTTGCGAAATACATAGAATTTAAATAGATGTATTTACATAGTAGCAGCTGAGATCTGTTCTGGAAGGCAATTGAAAGCTTTTAAGGAGTGATGTTAAATTTAAGTGTATTAAGGTTAATGTGAATTTTGAAACAGTGAGTTAGTTTTGTTGTCAGGCCAAGAAACATCTTATCATATTCTGAAAGTAGTCTCACTTCATTAGTTAGACCTCCTCTTCCAGTGCACACTATACACAGAACTGTCATTTTGAGGCTCATTATGTACCTGCTGAGAAAGCGCCCCTAAGCAGTTTCTTAGCAAGGATGGATCCTTTAGCATGCGGTTAAAGCCTCCTTGGCCAAACTGGTTAGCCCAGGACAGGTCTTTGACCCAAGGCTGATAGTCTATGAAGTGGCCTGGTATGAAAACTACACAAACAGCAGTAATAGAAATTAAACCAGTCAATGACATATTTCTTTCTCTCCTGTAAATTACTCCTTGATAGCAGGAGAATCATCGGCAATTCAAAATTTTGTTCATTTGTAGTTTATTCATTTGTTCTTCATTCAACACCTATTTGAATGCCTACAATTTGCCAAACACTGTTATAGGGACTGGTGATTTATTCACAAACAGACCAAAGTTCATGCTTTCATGGAATTTACATTTAGGACAGATAATTAGCATGTAATAAACTGTCAGAGTGCTGAGTGCTTTGAGGAAAAATGAAGCAGCATGAGGGAGAGGGGTGACTAGGGGGTACCGTTTTAGATAGGCTAGACATGGGAGGGACTTCTGAAGAGCTGATCTTTGAGCAGAGTCCTAAGTAAAGGTGAAGGGGAAAAGGCAGCATGTAACCATCATGAGGTAGTGGTAGGCAAGGATTATACAAAAGATATATTCAGAGTAAAGTGTGAGATGATATATTAGTCCAGAGAAACAGAACCAATACAATGGATGGATAGGTAAGATTTATTACAAGCATTTGACTCACATGGTTATGAAGGCTGTCAAGTCCCAAGATCTGCACTCAGCATGCTGGAGTCCCAGAGAAAACTGATGATGTAATTCCAGTTCACATTCAAAGGCTTGAGGCGCAGGAAGATCCAGTATTTCAGTTCGAGTCTGAGGCAGCAGGTGAGAAACAGTATCCCAGCCTGAAGGCAGGCAGGCGTTCCTGTCTCCTTATGGGCAGTCAACCTCTTTGTTTCATTCAGGCGTTTAGCTGATTGAATGAAGTCCACTCACATTACGGAGGGCAATCTGCTTTACTCACTCTGTGTTTTCAATGTTAAAAGTCATCCAAAAATCCCTCACAGAAACACCTAGAGCAATTTCTGACCATATATCTTGGGATCCTGTGGCCCAGATGACACATAAAATTAACTGTCACAGATGGAAGCTGTTGGTAGCCATAAGAGCAGGATGAGTAAAGATAGATGAGCTCCAAATCTCCCTGGTGACTTACTGCCAAGATTACCTGATGATTAGAGCTGTCTTGAATTCTAAACTCTGTTTCCTTGCCTGAATTTTCCATTGTGAGGCCTAGTTGTTTGACTGTATTGAACTCACTCTATTTTCACTAAGTACTTTATATATAAGTGTTTAGTTTATCTCCACATTCAGGCTTGCCATACTGATCATTTTATAGAGGCGCCAGCAGTATTGTTCTTTGTACAGACGTTACAGAAATAAACCTGGAGGAGTCATAAAAACCTAATTCAATTTTTTTTCTTTCTGCTAATGAAGTAAAACACTCATGAAAATAAACAGAACAGTATATTATGTAATTTGTTATTTAAAAAATATTCACATTCTAGTTAATATTTGTAGAAGTTATCTATTAAATTGCTACTCTACAAAAAGCAGGCATGTTTTGGAAATACAAGGTGTAAGAAACAGTTGTTGCCTTCAGAAAGATCGGAGTCTGGTAGTAAAATCTTCATATTTAAATATTCAGCAAGGTGGTTTAGATGAGAAGTTAGGTTCAAGCTTTTTTGAATGGAAAGGGCTTCATGAAGATCATATTTAAGCCAGTCTTTGATGCATAGAATTTTTTTTGTTTTTATATTTTTAATATATTTTATTAATTATGCTATTACAGTTGTCCCATTTTTTTCTCCCTTTTATTCCCCTCTGCCCTGCACCACCCTTCCCACCAGCATTCCCCCTTTAGTTCATGTCCATGGGTCATACATATAAATTGTTTGGCTTCTCCATTTCCTATACTGTTCTTAACTTCCCCTGTCTATTTTGTACCTACCAATATGCTTCTTATTCCTTGTACCTTTTCCCTCATTCTCTCCCCTCCCCCTCTCCAATAATAACCATGTGATCTCCATTTCTGTGATTCTCTTCCTATTCTAGTTGTTTGCTTAGTTTGTCATTTTTAGGTGCAGTTGTTGATAGCTGTGAGTTTATTGTCATTTTACTGTTCGTATTTTTCTTCTTTTTCTTAGATAAGTCCCTTTAACATTTCATATAATCAGGGCTTGGTGATGATGAACTCCTTTAACTTGACCTTATCTGGGAAGCACTTTATCTGCCCTTCCATTCTAAAGGAAAGCTTTGCTGGATAGAGTCATCTTGAATGGAGGTCCTTGCCTTTCATGACTTGGAATACTTCTTGCCAGTCCCTTCTTGCTTGCAAGGTTTCTTTTGAGAAATCAGCTGACAGTCTTATGGGCACTCCTTTGTAGATAATGCTCTCCTTTGCTCTTGCTGCTTTTAAGACTCTCTCCTTATCTTTTAATCTTGGGTAATGTAATTATGATGTGCCTTGGTGTGTTCCTCCTTGGGTCCAATTTCTTTGGGACTCTCGGAGCTTCCTGGACTTTCTGGAAGTCTATTTCCTTTGCCAGATTGGGGAAGTTCTCCATCATTTTTCCAAATAAGTTTTCAATTTCTTGCTCTTCCTCTTCTCCTTCTGGCACCCCTATGATTCAGATGTTCCAACATTTAAAAGTTGTCCCGGAGGTTCCTAAGCCTCTCCTTATTTTTTTGAATTCTTGTTCCTTCACTCTGTTCCGTTTGAATGTTTATTTCTTCTTTCTCCAAATGGTTGATGTGAGTCCCAGTTTCCTTCCTTTCACTCTAGGTTCCCTGTATATTTTTCTTTATTTCACTTTGCATAACCTTCACTTTTTCCTCCATTTTGCAACCATACTCAACCATTTCTGTGAGCATCGTGATTACCAGTGGTTTGAACTCTATATCTGATAGGTTGGTTATCTCTTCATCACTTAGTTCTGTTTTTGGAGCTTTGATCTGTTCTTTCATTTGGGCCATATTTTTTTTGTCTCGCTACGCCTTTTACAAGTTCTAAGGGGCAAAGCTTTAGGTATTGGCCAGTTTGGGGCAACCCATGTTGCTGTGTTGTGGCACTGTATATGGGATAGGTGTCTGAGAGGGAACAATGTTGCCTACTTGACTCTTGGCCAGCTTTCAGTCACTTCTCCCTCTACCCACAAGCAAACTGGTCCCTTCTGGTGCTGGTTCCTGGGTGGTGGATTTGTGTATGTTCTTATTTCCCCGCACTGGAACCCTGGGTTGCGCAGTCTGTCTTGCTCTATAGTTGTTCCTTCTGGTTTATCCGCATGCAAATGCGGGACCACCCTGGCTGCCCATCTCTGTCCCTCCTACTAGTCTGAGTGAATGTTTCTTCTTTAACCTCTTGGTTGTCAGACTATCATACAGTTTGATTTTCTGGCAGTTCATGTTGTTTTTTGTTTTTAAATTTGTTGTCCTTCTTTTGGTTGTGTGAGGAGGCAGAGTGTATCTACGTACACCTCTGTCTTGGCCGGAAGTCTCAAAAAGATGTTTAATGTTATTATCCGTAAGAGAAATACAAAATTAAATCCCTGATGAGATACTATACACCTGCTAAAATGACTAAAATAAAAAGTATTGTCTTTAAGTGTTGATTGGACGTGGGGAAACTAGATCATTCATGCATTTCTGGTGGGAATGCAAAATGTAAACAGCCACTGTAGAAAAGAGTTTACCAGTTTCTTACGATGTTAAACATGCAGTTGCCATATTCTTCTCCTGGATATTTACCCTAAGAAATGAAAGCTTATTTTCACACAAAAATCAATAGAGGTTCATAGTAAATAGCTTTATTTGTAATGACCAAATGAACAGGTAAATGGATAATAAACTATATTCATACATCAGAATAATATTCAGTAAAAATAAGAACAAACTCTTGATATGCCACCAGTCTAGAGGATATCAAGGGCATTATACTGAGTGGGAAAAGGCGGTCTCAAAAGATTTCACATTATGTGATTTCCTTTGTATAAAATTTTTAGTTGAAAAAATTTAATTGCCAAGGGTGGGGTTGGCAGAAGTATATGATTGTATAAAAAGATAGCATGAAGGACTCTCTTTGGGGTGATGAAAAAATTCTGTATCCTGATTGCTGTGGAGGTAACATTAATATATGTATGTCATAAATTTACACAGAACCATGTACACAGTCAACACATGTAAGAACTCAAAATCTGACTAAACTCTGGTTATAGTATTGTAGCAATATCAGCTTTCTCACTTTGATAATGGTACTATAGTTATGCTGTCATTGCTGTCATTGGGTGAAGAATAACCAGGAAGTCTGTACTATTTTTGTATCCTGTACATGAGTCTAAAATTATATCAAAGTAAAAAGTTTTGTTTTGTTTTTTTCTAAAGACACTTAAAAAAATGGAAAGGCAAGCCACCAACTGTGAGAAAATTCTTGCAAAACGTCTGATAAAGGATGTATATTTAGGGTATACAAATACTATAATTCAATACACAAGAAGACAATATGGGCAAGAGAATTAATTATCTAAATTACCTAAAAAATATGTGAACAACATATAAGCCCACAAAAGATGCTCAGCATCATTAGTTATTAGCAAATGCAAATATAAAACACAGTGAAATATTAATATACCCCCACTAGTATTGGTAAAATTAAATAGCAATCATAAGAATGTGGAGCAGCTGGAACTCTCATACATTACTGACAGGAATAAAAAGTGGTATGGCCACTTTGGAAAACATTTGACAGTTTCTTATAAAGTTAAACATAGGACTCAGATATCCTACTCCTAGGTATTTATACAAAATGAAAGAAAAAATTGTGTGAATGTTTATACTAGCATCATTTATAATAACCACAAAACTGGAAAGAATCACATGTCCAAATAGTATATCCACACAATGAAATACTACTCAGTGGTAAAAAGGAATGCAACATAGGTGAATCTTAAAAGCATTAAGGCAAGTGAAAGAAGCCAAACGAAAAAATGTCATGCTGTATGTAAAAAATTACGTGCTGTGTGGCTCAGTTGGTTGGGTGTCCTTCCACAAAGTGAAAGGCCACCATGTCTGCACATGCCTGGGTTGCGGGTTCAGCCCCCGGTCAGGGTACATGCGAGAGGCAACTCATCCATGTTTCTTTCTCAAATTGATGTTTCTCTCCCTCTCTTTATCCACCCCTTCCCCTCTCTCTAAAAATAAATTAATAAAATATTTTAAAAATTAAATAATTTTTTTTTAAAAAAGAAAGGGAGACCTCTGCTGTGTATGATCCTGGATCTACTAAGCTTTTTCTTTGATTTCCAGCAAGTAGGGAAACTGTAACACAGCCTTTCTGTTCCCTGCTTTGCTAACAGTAAGTAAACTCCTGTAAAGCACCAAGGGTACCTCTTTATCTTCCTGAGGAGAGGAATGCAAGTCTTCTGTGTAACCTTAGAAAGTCTTATCTGCAGACACAATCGACTGCTCTCATAAGGTACACACAGTGTCAGCTCTTGTGTTCCACCCCACCATTATGTCTCTGAGACACAGGCAGACCCAGTTTACAAGGGTAAATATGTAGAATAGTTGATGAAGGGCCTGACAGTCACCACTTCCCTCCATTTCTCGTTCCTCTTCTCTTCCTCCCTATTTCCCTACTGTGGTAGAAAAGGAGGGAATTCAAGTTAAAAGTACAAAAGTGGCCTGGATTACCAGTACCTGTGCTTGTTCATCTGAGAGCATAGCTGAGTGTTTAAATCATTACCAAACTCTTTAAGCCCTCTCTGCTTAGGCAGAATTTATGAGACTTGTCATCCCAGACAGTCCTTTCTGGAATATTATATGACTACTTTAGTTATTGATTTTGGAAATGTTTCTTTGGGCCTTTCTTTAATTTATCTAACTATTCCATCACTTTCAATTTATTTATCTTCTTTTGTAAAGTTTATATTGTTTGGACATTTCTGTTTAGTTTTTGTATAGTTTTAATTTCATCACACCTAAGAATCCTTGTTAATTGTAACGTTCTCTTTCATCTGAATTATTGCAGTAGCTCATTAGTTTTCCTCTTCCAACCCTCTTATTCTCCACTTCTGTGGCTTCTACCCTTCTCTAAGAATTCAGTTATTAGAATTCAGTTCATGAGCCTCTACATGGTAGGCACTTTATATTTGTTTAATCAACTCTTGTCTTGTAACTCTTATCAGGATGTTATTTTTGTTTTGTTAGCAGTGTCTTACAACTGCATGTGCAGTGTCTTACACACACACAGTAGCTCTTAGACCTAACTGGTTTCTTGGTTTATTGTGGTATGTGGGGAGTAGGGTTGGAACTATCTTGCTATATGCCTTTTGCAATAGGCCACTTTTGTCTAGTAAGGATGAATAATAGTTTTATTAATAACCAATACTCAAATGGGTAGAAAAAGACTACCTTGGCTTTTAATTAGACAGGTGGTAATAAAGAACTATGCTCAGAACTTAGGTCATGCTTTTGATGCCCCAAACAGTTCACAACAGTATTGTTTTGATCCTAATACACTAAAATGCCTCTCACTCTCTCATTTTCTCATTTTTAAAATAATAGTATGTCTTCTAATTTTTCTACCTCTTTCTTCAACCATTACAACTTCAACATGTGCATCACTCCCAGATGTTGCTGTTGGGGGTCAAGGGCTCTGCTACAGTGACAACACTGTGCCCCTCTGTGCTTGTTAGATGGGAGTGATATGTGTTAACCAGCTTACTGGGATAAATTTGTTGTTCCTCCCGTGTCACTCTGAATGAGATTGTAAATTGTTTTCAATTTCTCACAAAAAATGAAGGTTTCAGTACTCTATAATAAACACAAAAAGGACTGGTTTTAAATTTCATACTGTGGAAGTGACCTTGAAAATATGTTTTATTATAATTATTTGCTGTTTTTTCCAGTTTTCCAGTAAGTTAAGACTTATGCATATTAATACCAGGGACTTGTAGATTAGAGAAACCGTTTTTTGTAGTACAAGTTTTGTTTTTAAACTATCAGTTGTTTCATTAAGTATAGCAGATGCTAACCAGGCTCTGTGATATTTTTTCTTTCTAATTATGTTTCTTTTTTTCCTAATTGTGTTTTTTTAATGAAGCAGCCCTTTTAACACAATCTAACAGTTGGTGTTACTGTTAGTGAACTGAGTGAGAGCTTGAATTTTAAGATTACATAAATTCATTTTGTTAACAATACCTTTTTTTCCATTTTGCAGCTTCTCAGTGAATTTTTGGATGAAGCCATTAAATTAATTGCTTGCCATCATGAGCAGAAGTAAGCGGGACAGCAATTTCTATAGTGTAGAGATTGGAGATTCTACATTCACAGTCCTGAAACGATATCAGAATTTAAAACCTATAGGCTCAGGAGCTCAAGGAATAGTATGGTAAGTTTTTACTTCCAAAAATTAGGCAGAGAATTATTAACTGCTACTATTTTCTCCTCTTGTAATATAGATACCTTGGTGAAAATATTTAATTTGTCTCAAAAATTAATTAAAACTATAAAATTTATATTAAAGTTATAACAGTAAGTTTTAATCAGGGATTAATTATCTTTTTTATTATTCATAAAACATAACTGTAAATCAGCACTGCCATCTTTAAGTATAAATTATGATTAAATACTTGGCTGTAAACCATGTAGAAACAAATATCTGTATCAGGAAAGAATAAATGGGATGCTTATTAGTTCCATGTGTACATCTATTCCCATAGTTGATTGTTTAATAAGAAGCTTCACTTAATCATCACTTTCACACTATAATGAAACTCTGAATTTCAGAAATCTTATTTTACTCTGGGGAATGAAGTCAGCTATATCATCTAACTCTATGTGCTTCAAAACTCTTAATGTATTTTTAAAACTGATTTACAAGCTAATTTCTACCAAAGGCCTAGGCTTTATGTATCAGCATAATTCCTTATAAACTGAAAGGCAAAAAACACTCTTTGGGAACAGTTCTGCTAATGATTTTAGATCACTAAGTTAGCATAATAAGCTAGTGTTTGGGGAAAGTTTCTAAGCCTCATTCAAGCACAGTTGTATCTATTACCTGTTCTTGAACCAGATGTTTTTCAGAATCTATTAAATAATTATGTGCTTATTACTCTGCAGTTCTCCCAGTTCTAGAAAAACTCTTGCACATGTACACAAAGGGAAATACACGGGGCTGTTCTCTGCAGCACCATTTATAAAGCAGCATCAAATCAATCAATAGGAGAGTTTTTAAAATGTGACATATACGTACAGTGAAATATTGTACAACATTTTAAATGAACTAGAGCTATATGTAACAATAAGGATAAATTCTCTTTTCTGTATTCTTGAAGTAATATAGTCAAAAATTATAGAAATTGAATTATTTTACAATGCATTTTTGCCTTGTCATTTGAACAAACTACAGTTAATTGACTACAAATTAAAGGTAAAGTAAATAATATGGTAAAGTCAATATGGGAAGGATGCTGAAAGTCAGCTCTTGGTTTTGATTCTAGCTCTATGATTTAATAACTTCGTGACTAATAGCTAATTAATACGTCTAAGCCTGTTTTTTTTTTTTTTTTGAACAGTTGATTTAGACTTCTTTTTTTTACTGTATTTTTTTCCATTACCATTTAGTCTCCTTATATCCTTCCCCAAAAAACCACCACACTGTTCTCCATGTCCATGGGTCCTTTTTCCTTTCTGCTCAATCCCTCCACCGCCTACCGGTTCCCCACCCTTAGCTGTCATTCTGCTCTCTGAGTCTGTGTCTGGTTTGCTTGTTAGTTCAGCTTGTTCATTAGATTCCATATATGAGTGAAATTATATGGTATGTGTCTTTCTCTGACTGGCTTATTTCACTTAGCATAATGTTTTCCAGGTTGATCCTAGCTGTCACAAAGGGTAAAACTTTCTTCTTTTTCAAAGCCAACCACAGTATTCCATTGTGTAAATGTCTCATAGTTGTTTTATCCACTCTACTGAATGATACTTGGGCTACCTGTTTTCTCACCTGATTTTATAGGATTGTTGTGAGAAATATATTATTTATAAACAATGTTGTTTGAAAATATATTAATGTTTCTGTATCTTCACCTATGCTTGGGTAAGTGTATTTTGAAATTTGTGTAATAGAGTTTTTTAAAAATTGCCTTGGAAGGGACCTTAAGCCATCTTAACAGCCTCTTTTCTAAGGAATAAATATCTTCAAAGTTGTGCTTATTCTTTAATAAAAGCTTACTATGAAACAAACAAATATTAAATAAATTTTAACTCACTGTTGTGTTACTATCAGAATCAACTGAAGAAAAATACATTAACATATTTTTTTAAAGGCATAATTTTGGGCTCCAGTCATAAGATTCATTGGGTCTGGAGTAGGACCTCTGAATTCCCAGGTGTTGCTGATTGTGCATATTTACTAATCAAAAATTAGAAGTCTGATTTCCTTGGATATAAAATAGTATAACCTACTCACATATGTTTGAACTTCAGAGTTTGAAATATTATTTTGATATAGCAGATAAAAAATAAGAATGAATTTAATGTTTAAAAATAAAATATATTTTCTCTGAAATTGTCAAAACTCCTAAACATTTTGCATGACCCCTAATGTTTGATTTTTTAATTTTTAATTTAGGAGGGACAAATCTATAAATATGGCATTTTCTAAGTAAAGATTATAATACATATATTTTGGTAAGTATATACAGGGTGGGGCAAAAGTAGGTTTACAGTTGTGAGTGCAGAAAATACAGACTTTATTCTCATATTATTACTTATCAATTATTTTCCCTGTGAACAACTATAAACCTACTTCTTACCCAACCTGATGTATATATAAGCAATAGTTATGATATATAGAGAATGTATAGATGTGTTCATTTATGCAGTACCAATTTCTTAACACATATATTTCTGTAGTATTTGGATATAGTACGAGAGCTGTAAAACAAACTCAAGTTTCCAGTTAAGTGAGAGAATAATTTTAATCAGTAATGTGTTGACTTTTCAAATATTACATAAACAGAAATAGTCTCTTATGTTAGGTGATCCAATGTGACGAGCAGGACCTCATGTCTTAGTCTTCTAGTCTCATCTTTGCTTTTTAACCTTCTGGCTAACCTTGGGCAAATTACTTAACATCTGGCCTTATATCAGGCAGTGGTGAATCCAAATGATTTTTACAGTTTCTTTCAACTATAATATTCTATAATTTTAAGACACTTTACCTTATTTGTGCTTTAGTTTCTCTGACCTGTCATATGGGTAACATGCCATTTGGTCAATGTCATGGGAGAGGAAAATATGAAGAATAATAAGTATGATGTTGTGTTTCCCAGAATTATAGGCATTTCATTAACAATTACAAAGCAGCTTATGAACACCTTCATTTTTAATTCCCCCTGTAACACAAATTTTAAGGGCTTTTTATATAATATGATAATCTTTTGTATAGATAACCTCTGTGTACCCCTTCTTCTTTCTGTATTTATTTGGTGTCTAAAGAGCATGGAAATGATGTACTTAAGTAGAATTCTTCAGCAAATATTTTGAGTAGAATTAATGACCACATGTATTCTTCATTTTGTCTTTCCCTGGTGTATGTGCAGGGTGAGTGGTTCACTTAGGCTTGAAGCTATCTTTTGGACCTGAATACTCATTAAAAATGTGTGCATTAAGTGCCTATTTGTATTCTAGGTGGATCTTGGAGGAACAGGCAGAGTCTCTATCTTCACAGTCACAGTCCTTTTATTCTTTGAAACTATTAGCATTTGAAGAAACAGTTAGTGCTTACGTTATTTGGAGTATGCTGTAGTAGGTATAGAAGACACATTTGATCATCAAAGCCTGGAAACTGATCCAGTTGCATTTGTCTTTGGAAGAAGTAAGGAATTTGAATGAATGATTCATAAATTCAGTATTGCAGATTTTCTTATTAAGTTTTTTGTTGTTTTTTAATTTCTTTTACAGTGCCGCTTATGATGCCATTCTTGAAAGAAATGTTGCAATCAAGAAGCTAAGCCGGCCATTTCAGAATCAAACTCATGCTAAGCGTGCTTACAGAGAGCTAGTTCTTATGAAATGTGTTAATCACAAAAATGTAAGTGAACGTTTTAGAAAATTTCTTAAGTATAGATGATGTATAGATTTGTTCATGAATACATGAATATCAAAAACTATAAAAACGTTAGATGTTTTAAATTGTTCTTCTGGATTGAAACATTGTTTAAAAGGTTTATATGTCTACAGTGTGAATTTTTTCTCAACCTTATTAAATTAAAAGAAAAACAGCTTCTGAAATTTGGATTGTGTGACTTTCTGATATTTGTAAAAGGACTTTGAAAGAGATAGGTGTTTTAGAAGAATGTTATTTAGGCTTCATCTCATCTTTCACTTGTTTTACTACTGTCAGGCTGACGTTTTAGCAAATGAACCTTAGTGCAGAGATTGTTCCCATTCTACTTCAGTACTCACTGTTCACTGTATGTGGAGGGTAACCAGTGATTATAAAGCAGTTTAGCAGAAACTTTAAAATATATTTAAATGGAATGAGAAAAACATTCCAATTCTATTTTCTAATGATTATAAGGACTTAACCACATAACTTTCACTCATTTTGAGAATAAATGGTTTCACTTTTTAAAGCTTACATTAAGTATAATACTTTTCTAAATATTTTAATAGAATGTTATCTCCATGTTGAGAGGAAATAAACTGGGAGTGAATTGTGCAAGAAACGTTTTTATGAACTACTAAACTGAAAGTATCTGACTAGCGATGTTTTGTGGTTTTTGTCCAAAGGAGTGTATAAAATATCATCAGCTCAATACTTTCTGTTTGCAGATGACACAATTTACCACATTTTCAAAATTAACTATGTACAAAGCCTCTGTTGTATTGGAGTTAATTAGATTAGTCACTAAAGGGAAAATTTTATGGAAGTTAAGGATTAGGCTTCTTATTTGGGGAGTTCACTGTTATTTTGATGACAAAACAAATATATAAAGAGTTCAAGACCAAACATAATAAAGTTTAATAGAAGTTTAATTGTCAAACCATAGCGAATAAAAAATAAGTGCTTAGGTTCCCAGAGAGAAAAGATTGCTGTAAACCTTAATAAAATGGAAAAGCTTTGAGAAAGGGTGGACCTAGACTGATTCTTAAATAATGTGGTAAAAATTGGATTGTTGAAGGAAGGGGACCTGCCAGAGAAGAAAAATAGAATTAAAAAAAAATACACAGATAAAGATTGAAGTCAGTCAGCGATGGGGAGGTTGTATTAGCCAAACTTCTTGTAGGTGGGAGCCAGGTGTGTTGCTTGTCAGGTTTTGCTGGTGGCCTCAAGCACTCGGATAGAGCTGCTTGTGCTGCCCTTTGCAGCCTGTTTCATGGCAGTGGTGGTGGTGGTGGCATTGCCTTAGTTTCTCATGGAAGAGATGGTCAGTGACTCCCACCTCCTGAGCCTGGGCAGCTGCACAGAAAGATGGCTCCATCAACTAAATGGAGGGAGTGGAAAGTTTGTTTCACAGCCCCCTAATGGTTATAGCACAGATCCATCCAGCCACTACCCTTGCCACCTAGAACAGCGCTGGCACAGAGTAGGTGCTCAACACATATTTTGTTCAGTAAACAAATGTAAAAGTAAATATTTTCACTCTGTAATGGGTAGATGGTTTTATAATATCTTGCCTTTTCAACATTTTCATGTTCTGTATAAACCATTTCTTTATTGGCCTAAACACCTCTGCCTTTTTTTCTTTATTGTGGTAAAATACACATAACATAAAACCTAGAAGCTTAACCATTTTTAAGTGATACTAAGTACATTCATATGATTGTGCTACTTCCCACTCTTTTCATAGATGGTTCTGAGTTTCTTTTTTGACTTGGTCACTTATCTTTGAACACACTTTTAATATGTCACCTAGAACACAGCACTGCATGTCTAATTGAATCTTCCGAGAGGAGCTGAGACATGTCGTTTTCCGTTTTCTCTTAACTGTGGACATTATAATTCTGGTTGGAAATCTGGCCACTATTTGACTTACATTGTCTAAGCAAGTTATTCTTTGTTACAGGGCTGCTAACAGATCGCATTTCTCCCATCCTTCTTTGGTTTGGTTTGGTTTGGTTTTGGAGAGTAAGTATAGGACTTTGTATTTCTCCCTATTAAATTTTACATGTGAAATTTGGTTCCTCTTCTTGGACTGGTAGGGATTGCTTTCTTCTTTGTTCTGATGTTTCACTTGTTGGCTTTACTTTCCAGTTCTGCTCAGGATGCCTTCTTAATAGCTGGATTAGTTTATTAGCAACCTTTGGCTCTACTGCAAAAATTGCATGTCTAATTAAAAGTTATCTAGGTCTCCCCAGTTCTTCATCTTATTCACATGGAGATTATTATCAGAGACATTTTTTTAAATGCTTTTTTGAAATCTTCATATATCTAATTGCATTTATCTGATTTACTACTATTGTTCTTTGTTGTTTTTATTCACAGAAGTTTCTCAATTTTTCACCTGTTCCTGCTCCTAGTAACTGTTACTTCCTTCATAGTAATCATATGCCACCCACTTAATCAGTTCTTGACTTTTGTTTGGCTCTGGGTTATAATTGATACAATTTTCTTTTTGGAAAATCAGGCAGCTGTTTTAGTCTTTTTGTAATAGCTTTATTGAGATACAGTTTATATAGCTTATTACTCATCCATTTCCTCTGAACAAGTCAGTGATTTTCAGTTTATTCATTGATGTGTGTGACTTTTTCCATCACCTCAAAAAGAAACCCTGTATCATTTAGCTCTCATTTCCCCATATCCACCCTTCTTAGCTCTAAGCAACCACTAGTCTCCTTTCTGTCTCTGTATTTCTTTCATCTTTAACATCTCTCTTCTATTCTAGGACTTCTCACATATTAATATGAACAGTTTTAGTATTTCCCCAAGTCTCCAGGCGTGCAGTTCAACTGGTTAGGTGACTTGAATTCCTTTAGAACAGTAAATGTTTTTTATTATCACTTCCCCTCTATTAAACAAATATGTTTTACCCTTTCTGGTCTGAAAGTTTTCTCAGTTTATTTACTGAACAAATATTTGAATGCATTCTATAAGCAAAGCTTTATACTTAATATGAATAACATAGATTCTGCCCTAATGAAGTTTATGTCCCATCCCTGAGTATAATTATTAGCAAACATTTTAAAAATGTGCGTCAGATATCTTTCTCTGTGCCAAAGCTATAAGGGGAATAAGACACAGCTCCTTCTAACAAGGATCTTGGTATGGTTGGGACAAAGCTATTGTGAAAATGAGACTATTCTACAATGTGTTAAATATCATAATAACATGTAAGATACTATAGGGACAAAGTAAAGAGAATATTCAGCTCTGCCAAGGACTAGGGGTTGTCAGACTCTACAAAAGAAGTCTGTCTTGAAGGTAACTAAATTCAGTAGGTAAGTGACAATCATATGAAACTGTATGTTTAAATGCTTTGAGAGTTTTTAAAAACTTTAATTTAGTATGGCTAAAGTGTCAAGTTTAATAGAGGGCTAGCAGGAGGTGAAGTGGGTTGATGTCTTCTCATTGAGGGCTTTGAATGTTCTGCAAGGGAGTATCTGACAGTAACCAGAGGGCAATAGGGGGAACGGGAGAAAGGTTTTCAGGAACAACTATAAAGGACACATGGACAAAACCAAGGGGGGGTGGAAGCAGGGGAGGAAGGTGGGAATGGCTGGGGTGGGGGGAGTCATGGGGGTAAATGCAGACAACTGTAATTGAACAACAAAAAAAAAATAGAATTTGTTGGCATTAAGTTTTTGAGGAGGTGAGTAATATGATCAGATCTTTTATCCTATTAGAGACTGTAAAGTGGTAGCAAGCTTTACAGAAAACCAGTGTTAGGGAATGTAGTTTTTAGAAGTCACTATGTGAATTATATTAGAATCCTTGACCTGTATAGTGCAGGGGGAATGAAGAGGTTGAAGCTCAGACTGAGAATACAATGGATAACATTCTTTAAAATATCTATTACAGTGCAAATATTGAAAAAGGAGTAAAAAAAAATCAATCTGAGCTTTCTTTTGTAAAAGAGAAGGCACTCTGGAATGGTAAGGAGTTGAGGTACAAATGATAATGCCTGCCCACACATACAGCCTCCCCCATTTTCAGCATCCCCCACCAGAGTAATACATTTGTTACAGCCAGTAATCTTACACTAACACATCCATAGCACCCAAAGTCTGTAGTTTACATTAGGGTTCACTCTTGGTGGTGTGCATTCTGTGGGTTTGGACAAAAATATAATGAGGTATCTACTATTATTGTATCACACAGAGTGTTTTCTCTGCCCTAAAGATCCTCTGTGCTCTGGTTCCCTCCCAACCCCTACCACTAGTCATAAAGTTTTAATACATAAAAAAGATTACTTAAGCTTAGAAAATAAAATTTGAAAAATTTTAAACTGATCATGTATTTTTTTAACCCATGTATTTGCAGTTTCTAAATGAAACTATTATCAAGCAGTTTCTAATTTTTTAAATTTCTCTGCTTTTGCCACAGATAATTGGCCTTTTGAATGTTTTCACACCACAGAAATCCCTAGAAGAATTTCAAGATGTGTAAGTGTCATAATTAAAATTTTATACTAGTACTTTATTTTTAGATTATTGTTGTATACTTTAGCTGTCATCTTTTTTCACCCATGAAGTTACATAGTCATGGAGCTTATGGATGCAAATCTTTGCCAAGTGATTCAGATGGAACTAGATCATGAAAGAATGTCCTACCTTCTCTATCAGATGCTGTGTGGAATCAAGCACCTTCACTCTGCTGGAATTATTCATCGGGTTAGTAGAAAAAACTATCATCATAATCTCTTTTTAATCATTGAGATGAAATTCACGTAACATAAAATTAAGCATTTTAAAGTGTACAATTCAATGACATTTAGTACATTCACAAAATGTGTAACTACCACCAATTACAAATTCCAAATGTTCTCATTGTTCCGAAAGAAAACCTAATACCCTTTAGGCAGTCACTCTTCATTCCCTCTTACCTTACCCTGTAACATTGTACCAGTCTGCTTTCTGTTTCTATGGGCTTAATTCTTCTGGATTTTATATACTTGGAATCATACAATTATGTGAACTTTGTGTTTCGCTTCTTTAACTTAATGTAGTGTTTTCAACTTTGTCCATGTTGTAGCATGGGCCATTTCTAAATTTTAGCTTTGTAGATAATGCTGCTATGATCATTCATGTACAAGTATTTGTTTGAGTTCCTATTTTCAATTCTTTTAGGTATCTACCTAGGAGTGGAATTGCTGGTTCATATGATAATTCTATATTTAACTTTCTGAGGAACCACCAAGCTGTTTTCCACAATGGCTACACCATTTTACATTCCTAGTAACAATTTATGACTGGGAATTCAGTTTCTCTAAATCTCTGTCAGTACTTACTGACTTTTATTCTAGCCATCCTAGTGAATGGTATCTCATTGTGGTTTTGATTTGCATTTTCCTCTTGACTAATGATGTTGAACATCTTTGTATATGTTTGTTGGTCATATGCATCTTTTGGGAGAAATCTGTGTTTAAGCCCTTAGCCCATTTTTTAATTAGGTGGTTTGCTTTTTTTATTGCTAAGTTATAGGATTCTTTATATATTTCACACACTGGTCCCTCATCAGATATGTGATTTGTAAATATTTTCTCCCATTTTGTATGTTGTCTTTTCACTTTCTTGATATCCTTTGCACAGAAGTTTTTAGTTTTCATGAAATTCAGTTTATCTCTTTTTGTCTTTGGTTTTGCTTATTACTTTGGTGTCATATACAACAATTCATTGTCAAATCCAGAGTCATTAAGATTTACACTTATGGCCTGGCTGGTGTGGCTCAGTTGGTGGGGCATCATCCTGCGAACCAAAAGGTCGCTGGTTCAGTTCTTGGTCAGGGCACATGCCTGGGATTCAGGCTCAGTCCCCTGGGGGTGCCTATGGGAGGCAACTAGTCGATGTATCTCTCTCACATCAATGTTTCTCACCCTCTCTTTCTGCCTCCCTTCTCCTCTCTCTAAAATCAAAATAAAATACAATATTTTTTAAAATAAGATTTACATTTTCTTCTTAGAGTTTTATGGTTTTAGCTCTTATGTTTATGTCTTTGACCCATTTTGAGTCAGTTTTTGTATACGGTAAACTTGTTTAGTTTGTGGAAATCCAGTTGTTCCAGCACTATTTTTATTAAAGAGAGTATTTTTTCCCAATTGGATGTTCTTGGCCCCCTTGTGGAAAATTGACCATATATTGTTTTATTTCTGGACTCCCTAGTTCTATTCATTGATGTTTGTGTCTGCCCTTATATCAGTGCCACATTATTTTGAACATTGTGACTTTGTAGTAAGTTTTGAAGTGGGGAAGTGTGAGTCCTTTAACTTTTTTTTTCAACATCATTTTGACTATTCAGGACCCCTTGTGATTTTGTATGAATTTAAGTATCAGCTTTTCCATTTCCACAGAAAAGGCTAATGGAATTTTAATAAGTATTTTTTTCAATCTGTACATTGGGTAGTTTGCCATCTCAGCCATATTTTTAGTATTCCAACTCATGAACACAGGATGTCTTTCCATTTACTTCGATTACATTAGTCTACTTGGGCTCCATAACAAAATACTATAGAATGGATGGCTTAAACAACAGAGAGTTATTTTATTTGCAGTTTTGGAGAGTAGAAGTTCATGACCGGCAAAAAGGAAGGTGAGACCTATCTTCCTGGCTGTAATTGGGAGGGAGGGGGTGGCCTGTACGTGCACAGGCTCTGGTATCTTTTACTAAGATACCAGTTATTTTGGATTAGGGTCCCACCCTTATGACCACGTTTAACCTTAATTATCTCCGTAAGGGCCCTATCCTATATCCAAATATAGCCCCATTAGGGATTAGGGCTTCCACATAAGAATTTGGGGTGGGGAGACACACAGTGCAGTCTATAACATAGATCTTGTTTAATTTCTTTCAGCAATGTTTTCTACTTTTCAATGTGTAAGTCTTTACCTCATTAGTTAAATTTTTCCCTAGATATTTTGTTCTTTTGGAAGCTATTATAAATAAAGTTATATTCTTAATTTTCTTTTCAGGTTGTTCACTGCTAGTGTATAGAAGCACAACTGATTTTTGTGTGTTGATGTTACATCATGCAGCTTTGCTCAATTTGTTCTAATAGGGTTGGAGAAATTTTTTTTTTACAGCTTTCTCTTTGTAAGATCATCTCATTTGCCCAATAGTTTGACTCCTTTCTTTCTAATGTAGGTGCCTCCTGTTTCTTTCTTTGCCTAGTTGCTCTAAAACATCCACTAAAGTACTGAATATAAGTGGTAAAAGCGGTATCTTTGTCCTGGTCTTGATCTTAGGAGAAAGGCTTCCAGTTTAGTTTAGTTTTGTTTTGTTTTTACCATTAAGTATAATATTAGCTGTGGCATTTTCATAAATGCTCTTTATCTGTTTGAGGAAATTGCATTTTGCTTTGGAGTTAGTCACATTGTACAGTTAGGGAGTACAGACCCATAAGACCGCCCTCACTTCAGGTACCAACTGCAAGGTTCCCAAGACTAACCTCACATCATATCAGCTGGCTGCAAATTTGGGGTCCCCGCAACCACTCTCAGTTTTAATAATGCATGAGAATGATTCAGAGCTCCAAAAAGCACTATACTTATGATTACTGTATTGTTATAGTAAAAGAATACAAAATAGAATGGCCCAAAGGAAGTGATGCATTGGGCAGAGTCTGAGAGAAGTCCAAATACGGAGATTTCACTCAATCATTCTCTCCTCATAAAGTTTAAAATACAGAAAATTGCCAACCAGGAAAAATTACCCAAGCCTTTGGTATCCAAAGTTTTTCTTGCTGTGCAGTCCTATACTACCTGCATGGTGGCTGGCCTTTAGTCTCCTACCCTTCCTAGCCTTACTAAGGCTAATACCTTTAGTCCTTCACATTGTTAGACTGTCCTGTGGCCAGAATTCCAGGAAAAAACACTGCTGTCGACCAGGACATTCCAGCAGCTTGGAGATCACCTATAACTGACAGCAAAAGCCAGACCTCTTTACATTAAGATGAATTTTTCACCTCATACCTTCTCCTAATTTAAGTGTTTTTATTATGAAAAGGTGTTGGATTTTGTTACATGCATTTCTGCATCAATTGAGGTGATAGTGTTTGTTTTCCTTGATTCAGTTAATGTGGTACATTAAATTGATTGATTTTTGTATGATGAGCCACCCTTGCATTTCTGGAATCAAATCCTACTTGATCATAATGAATAATCCTTTTCATGTGCTATTGGGATCATTTTGCTGAGAATTTTTACATCTGTGTTCATAAGGGTTATTGCTGTGTAGGTTTTTGTTGTTGTTGTTTTATTTTCCTCTTATGCTGTCTGTATGAATTTGGCATCGAGGTAATGCTGGCCTCAGAATGAATTAGGAAGTGTTCCTCCCTCTTCTGTTTTTTGGAAGAGTTTGAGGAGGATTGGTGTTAATTCTTTTGTTGTTGTTGTTTAAGATTTTATTTTTAGAGAGGGTAAGGGAGGGAGAAAGAGAGAGGGAGAAACATCAATGTGTGGTTGCCTTTCACCCACCCTCTACTGGGGATCTGGCCCACAACCCAGGCATGTGCCCTAGACTGGGAATCGAAATGGCGAACCTTTGGTTCG